>NC_090646.1:231795910-233285910 GCF_040937935.1 Hyperolius riggenbachi | reverse complement strand
GCTGATGTTGAAGGGCATGTTGGCTGGCTGTCCATAGGTGGCGATACATGGCGCCGGACACTGCCACCAGCTATTTCTGACAGTGAGCTCCCCCTGCTTCGTTCAGGAACTCGTCTCCACCTACTCCTCTCTGACTCCCCCTCTGAACTGTCCCCCTGTTCATCTCCTCTATTGGGAACCCAAATGACATCCGTATCATCATAATCATCATCATCATCATAATCATCCTCCTCAGCTTTGCTTGCATCAGACACCTCCAAAACTGCACCAACAGCAGGTACTTCATCATAGTGTTGCCTAACTCAGACATATGAGGTGGTGTAACTTGCTTAGCGCCTTCATCTTGTTGTAACAATAATGGCTGTGAATCAGTTTATTCCCCACCAAATAACTCCTGCAAAGTGTCAAATGCGGCAGTTGTGGTGCTTGTAGTAGCGCTGGTGGCTGCGGAAGATGAGGTGTTCTGTTAAATAGTCAACCATGTCCTGACAATCTTGGGAGTTGATGGGACGAGCCTTCTTCTGAGCACTGTACTTTGGTCTAGGGCCGCACGAAATCACATCAGCACGACCTCGAACAGACCTGCCGGGTGGCCTGCCTCTGGGTTTGCCTCTGCCTGTTGTTTTGTCCATATCGGGGGGGGGGGGGGGGGGTAGGGGGATGAAGTGAAAGGTATGTGCTGACTTGACTAATACAATGTGCAGTCACACAGGTGCAGTGAAAGGCATGCAGTGACTGGTATTACAATACAATGTGCAGCTGTACACGGACTGGTATATTAAACAGCGTGCGGTCACACGGGTACTGTGAACAATTATGCAATAACTAGTATTACAAATGTGCAGCTGTCACACACACACACGGGTACCGTGAACAGGTGCAGTGACTGGTGGTATATAACAATGCGTGCGCTCACGTAGGTAGGTTACAGATGTGCAGCTGTCACACACACAGGTAGTCACTAAATGTGCTGGGCCTGGCAGTGGCACAGTAGGAATTATCAAGGGGCCAAGTGCCAGCTAAGACTGACTGACAGAGCTATATATGCAACACAAGTGTCTGTGGGACACACACACAAAAAAAAACATAGATCACAAGAACAACATTAGCTCTCAAAAAAGCTGTTGAGGGTTGCTTTTTAGCAGTATCAGCAAGGAGCAAGCTAACAAGCCTAACACAAGGGCCTAACTAAGCTTTCCCTATGTCTACAGCAGGTTCTCTCCCTTCTCCCTTGACACTAATGATGTAGTATAGGGTTGGGTCAAACTCGCATATAGTTTGCGGTTAACCGCAAACGCGGACCACCGAAGTTTGCGCTAATAAGTTCGTGTGCAAACCGTTCAGGCCATCTCTACTAATTATTTTTGGCTGTCCATAGGTGGCGATACATGGCGTCACCTATTTTTACATTTAAACGTTTAGCAAAGACCTTTATTATCCTACTTCCTCCTAATTTTAAGGCCTGCCCTACCACGGAAATTTGAGGCAGATAAGGACTGCTGTAATTATTTTATTGAACACATCAGCAAAAAGCTTTCATCAGCAAGGGTGGTGGAGATATTGGTCACTATGCTTTACAGTGTTTACAGAAGTAACAGATGCTATCTTCACACATTATAAAAAATATAAATACATGGACCCTTCTTCGCTTCTTCGCTTTATTAGAATAAAATCAATTACGTGAATAAAATTCACAGTAAAAAAATGGTCAAAGATGTCTCTAGCAAACATTAGAAAACACACCCTGTCTAGCAAAATATCCTGCGAGCAATCTCACACCTCATCCACACCACCATACACACTGCGAGATTTCGCACAAATAATTGGACAGATCACAGGGATCGCTCCTGTAATGTTCCTGTAGATAGAGCCTCCTTCTGGCTCCTAAATCAGGATAAAATGTATACTAATGGTAGACAAAAATGAAAACTTGTCTCTGTACAGTCCCTAGATGTGTATCAGGTACGTATAGTATATCAGACATCCTCATCCTAACCAAGTTCAGCATTTCCTGTCATTTTTCCAGTCATTACAGATGGCAGATGGATCAGTGAGGCAGATGGCATTTCATAACTGGGCAGAGTATGCACCAGTCAGTAAGACAAACTCTCAGCACAGCCCATCTCAACATCTCTCAGGGTGTACTACTCTTTGGGGGCACTGATAAAATTATTCTACATAGGACCATAAGAAAAAGGCAAGATTTGCAAACAAAATTCAGGTGACTTATTTATTACATACACTTTATTGTCAAAAGTATTGAAATATATCTCCAGATAGTAAATTCAGGTGGTCAAATATTTCCATGGCCACAGATAAAGCACCTAGACATGCAGGCTGCTTCTATGTACATTTGTGAAAGAGTGGGTAGCTTTTAGGATCTCAGTGAAATCTATTATGGTACTGTCACAGGCTGCCACTTGTGCAATATATACATTTGTTTTGGCCATGTTCAGGAGAGGTCCGTGCACAAATTATTAATAATACGTGTTATTTTAGGACATCAAACAGTAGGCGCAACCATACTTATTGCAAAATCGAAAAAAAGGAAGAAATTTCAGGTATAAAGCGCCACGTCAAATTACGTCCAACACACGATTTTTATTGCACAAAAATTGGGACACATGTGTGCTCTTGCACCTCTGAGTACACAACATACACATAGTAAATTAAAATTTATCTCACAAACACCTGAGGTTGCCACCTGGGTCATCATACACATATCTGAATATACACAAGAGGCTATAAAATCATATGCACTTTTGGTTGAACTCCCTATTAATATCTGTTGCATATATGCCACACTATCTATTTACACGGCAAAATTGCCTGTTTTGCATGCAGTTAGTTGCTGAGCAAGTGTTAAAGCTGCCAAATTATTAGCATAGTTCTTCAGTGCAGATGAAATCATGCATTGACATGCAGAAGCACATATACTTGCGATTTTTGAAGCAATGAATTGCTATCAGGGCAGTGTTCATCATACCGCTCCAAAGGGGGACAGTTCAAGCTTCCAGCTGTTGGTTAAGCTTCGTTCCTAATGGGTCCATTATGTCCTCACCGGTGTGCTTTGAGCACTGCACAGGCTTGCCTTTTAATTATGGTCTGGCTTGCAGTTATAGTCCACCAACACTGCGTGTCATGTCGGGCGGAAGGATGAATCCTTATTGTGCATACAGACTGCCGTGTGTGCTCTGCATCGGCATCTGCTCACACTTCTAGCTGAAGTCCGGACCTCGCAATCAGCAGCAACAGAGTCCGCACGCTATAGCCGGCATAGCAGGGAGCAAGATCGCATGGCCGACGGGTGGCTCCTCCCACCTATGCGTTTCACGTCATTAGACGTTTCATCAGGGCGTGCCACTTGTGCAATACGCTTATCTCTGAAATGTCCTTGCTACTAAATATTCCACAGTAAACTGTTAAGGGTATTGTAACAAAGTGGAAGTCAATGGGAACAACTGCAATGTATACATCAAGTGGGGGTCCACGTAAAATCAGTGGGTGAAATTAGCGCACACTGAGGTGCACATTGCACAGCAGTCACGGACTTTATGCAGAGTCAGTAGCCACAGACCTTCAAACTTCATATGGATTTCAGAGTGGCTCAGCAACAGTGCATAGTGGGCTTCATGGGAGGGATTTTTTAATGGATGATCAATCCACCCAAGCTACGTCGCCAATTGCAATGCAAAGCATCAGATGCAGTGGTGTAAAGGCACGCTGCCACTGTTCTCTGGAGTGATGAATGACACTTCTATGCCTGGCAGTTTGATAAACAAGTTTGAGTTTGGCGGATGCCAGGAGAACAATACTTGCCTGCCTTTTTCATGTTAAGCATGACATTTGGTAGAGGGGGATTATGATGTGTGGTTGTCTTTCAGGGATTGGCTTGGACCCAGGGTTCTAGTCCAGGGAAAAAAGGTGAGTGGACTCACCTCAAAACCCCATGTGAAAAAAATGGGCGTGGTCGCGCAGCAGAACGTCGGCGTGGTCATGGGTGGGGCCAAATATACAAGATATCTGTCACTGGGTAGGCAGACTAGAAGCCAATTATCAGGCAATACATCTGGCAGTGGTACAGGCAGACTAGATGCCAATTATCAGGCAATATATCTGGCACTGGCAGGCAGACTAGAGGCCAAATATCAGGCAATATATCTGGCAGTGGACAGGCAGACTAGATGCCTATTATCAGGAAATATATCTGGCACTGGCAGGCAGACTAGAGGCCAATTATTAGGCAATATATCTAGCAGTGGTACAGGCAGACTAAAGGTCAATATCAGGCAATATCTGGCACTGGCAGGCAGAGTTTCAGGACTAGAGGCTGCCATATTTATTTCCTTTTAAACAATACCAGTTGCCCGGCAGCCCTGCTGGTCTATTTGGCTGCAACAGTGTATGAATAATACCAGAAACAAGCATGCAACTAATCTTGTGAGCTCTGACAGTAATGTCAGAAACGCCTGATCTGCAGCATGCTTGTTTGGGGACAGAGGATCAGCAAGATAGCCAGGTAACTGGTATTGCTTAACCCATTCGCGTTCCGTCGTTTTCACTTGAGCAATGTTCACCTCCCATTGATTAGCCTATAACTTTATCACTACTTATCTGTCATGATCGCTGCTGCAGCAGGTATTGCTGGAAGTAGTAGTGCTGCAGCTCAGGCAGTTCTGATCTCTTTCCATGCAAGCTGCATAGCTTTGTCTGTCTTTCCCTGCTGTCAGCTTGTGACTGATTATCATTCACCTGTGTGGGAATCTGCATGTCTGCTCCCATTGGATGACCTCAGTATAAAGATCTGCTTCCTGCAGGACTCCTCGGGTTTTCATAGCTTCAGTTTAAGCCTGTCTTGCTGTCGCTTCAGCCCCCGATCGTGTTTCTTGTTCTAAAGATACTTTGCTGGTCTTTGCATCATATATTGGTTCATTGCCAATATATATGCATACCAGCACGTTTATTATTTTCCTTGTATTCGTGTTACGTTGATACATCAGTGTCGCTGATGTATACGTACACAAACTGTTTATATCCTGTGTGCAGTTAGTCAGCTTTCCAGCACGTTTTGGTAGGTTGCGCGTACCGTGATCACCCGTGCTGAGGTAGTTACCCTGCTCCTGGTTCTGTTTGTGGATTGCGTTCATCTCTGCGAAGAGATAACGAATCCTTCTGAATCCTGTTCTGTTACCGTTTGTGGATTGCGTTCATCTCTGCAAAGAGATAACGAATCCTTCTGAATCCTGTTCTGTTACCATTTGTGGATTGCGTTCATCTCTGCGAAGAGATAGCGAATCCTTCTGAGTCCTGTTCCCTGTATTGCTCCAGTCTAAGTCAGTGTTCCTGCTTATGTCATATATCGGTTCATTGCCGATATATACATATGTTAGTCAGACGTTACAAATAGTTTCATTGATAGCTGTAATTGTAATACGCTAGGAAAACATACTTATTGTATTTTTGTCTGTGTTACGTTCATCTATCTTGATCCTGCTATTTCCTGACTATCCTGTCCTGTCTTTGTGAGGCACGCCATCGCTGCAAACGCATTGGCTGCCTCATTCCAGTCTGTCTTGTTGTGGACGCTTGCTGTCACTAAGTAGCGGCTAGCTAGCAAGCGTTCATTCTGTCTACCTGTCCTGATCTCCTCAGTTCTGGTTTATGCGCTCAGCGCTACCTTGCGCTGAGACGTTATCGCAAAAGTATTGTTTGTGGCTGTCGGATCTGCACCGGCTCTGTGCACCACAATCTCCTTTTGGAGTCAGTCCTCCCCTCCACTATACTAGGGATAGCCTGTTTCCTTGTGCTAGTGTGTGTACCTCCTCCACGTCAGCTCATGCGTTGCATGCTGACTGTGGAGAATACACCACCAAGCCTTACATTATCACAATGAACTGATCTATATCTTGTTTTTTTCCGCCACCAATTAGGCCTTCTTTGGGTGGTACATTTTGCTAAGAGCCACTTTACTGTAAATGCATTTTAACAGGAAGAATAAGAAAAAAATTGAAAAAATGCATTATTTCTCAGTTTTCAGCCATTATAGGTTTAAAATATTACATGCCTCCATAATTAAAACTCACGTATTCTATTTGCCCATATGTCCCGGTTATTACACCGTTAAAATTATGTCCCTATCACAATGTATGGCGACAATAATTTATTTGGAAATAAAGGTGCATTTTTTCCGTTTTCCATCTATCACTATTTACAAGTTTAAAATAAAAAAAAAAATATAGAAGTATTTCATCTTTACATTGATATTTAAAAAGTTTAGACCCTTAGGTAAATATTTACATGTTGTTGTTTTTTATTGTAATGTTTTTGTTTTTTTATATTAAACATTTTATTTGGGTAGTTTTGGGAGGGTGGGAGGTAAACAATAGGTTTATAATGTAAATGTGTGTTGATTTTCATTTTTTTTAACTTTTAGTTGTAGTATTACTTTTTGGCCACAAGATGGCGGCCATGAGCTTGTTTACATGACGTCCCTCTAAGCGTAACATACGCTTAGAGCGACGCATGGGGGAGGTAACAGCCAGAAAAGGCGCAGCTTCCGAGAGAAGCTGACGCTTTTTCAGCGGGGGAGAGGAATCAGTGATCGGGCACCATAGCCCGATTCACTGATTGCCTGGCTAACGAACTGCGGGGCGGGAGCGCGCGTGCATGCGTGCGATCGGCCGCGGGAGCGCGCGGTAGCGCGCATGGTTCCTGGACGTAGTTTCTACGTCCAGGAACTAAAATAGGTTAAAAAGAAAAAAAAATAGGAAAAAATATTAACATTTCAATGAAATTCCTATTGTCATCAGTTATGCTTTCTTTGTTTAATACACACACCTAGCTCTGGACAGTATATTCTCATTTGCTCATAAATTAGACCTAAAGCTCTAAAAAAGATACAGGAACCTTATTTAATGCTGTTCTTTTCCCTCCTCTCCTTACTTTGTATCTTAAATTGTCATCAGTTGTAACGTTATCCTAAATGCTACACCATCTAAAGCAAGCTGGAGGATCATGCATTCTGAGTTCTTTTAGTCATATTTATGTCATTCCTTGTAAAACATGCAACTATTCACTCCATTGCTCACTCTGGGCATTACAGACGATAACAGAGCAATACATTTGTCAAATCATAGAGGTAGGAAGTGAAGATAGGGAGATAAGAGACCTATTTGCAACCAATAGATGAGGTTTGACTGCTACAGCTTTCAGCTCAGCAATATGACAGATAAACAAACATCCTGCCAAAGTGCTAATAGGGAAGGGAACAGACATACTGATAACACTGGGCATGGCAGTCTGATAAACGCATGCATGAAAGGGACCCTGTCACAAAACAGCAGAAACTGGGCATATGATGATATCATATATAAACTGAAAATACTTTTGTCGAAACAATTTTTAGGACGTGATATACAAACAGCTTTAATAGAAATGTATGTGTTCTTTTAATATGTTTATAAAGCCCAGACAATGATTCTGTGGAACAAGAGGACAAGGTTCTCAATCTTATATCCCTAATGCAGGTGACCTGATGCTTAAAACGGCTATCTACAGCGCCTTTTAGTAAAGTACACATTTTATAAACAGCTTGGGTGATGGCGCACACACAGTAACTACAAAGAGGACTCTGAGTGCCCCCTTTGCCACGCATGCCATTGTCTTCACCACCATTGCTTTAGAGCCCCAAAGGATCACAAAGCATTCATTATCTGTCAGAAGAACACAAAGGGAATGGCAAGAGGTGCACCACCTCACATTTAAGAAACCTGGAGATCAAAACTTTACTCCTTCCGAAATCCCAATAGCATATTACAAGCTGGCTTTGATCATTTGGTAACTGGGTGTGCCACTGCATATTGTGTAAGGATGAGCACAAATGTTTCGCATAATTGTAATTTTGCATTGTAATTCACAATTATGGTGCAAAATTGTAATGCAAAATTTCAGGAAAAATCGTAATTCATTTTGTTTGTAACCATAAACAGTAAATGTACTTTTGAAAATCTGCATAATTTTTGCAATTACACGTAATTTTTATGTCATTTTGTGCCGATTTCAGCAAAGCCCCCAAAAATGCTATCATCACCAAAATTGCTACACATGTTAAGGGGAGCAGAGGAAACTAGACAAAAAAGACCTTGTAGTTTCTTTTTTAAAACCCCCCATGAGAAGATGGACTAGTCTAAAATCTGTCGGTAATGTCAGATTTCTACTACTTACTGTAAGTGACAGCAACATAGGAGAAAAGTAATTTATGGCCCATTTTACTCTGGAAGAAACATACTTATTTGTCTATGTTTACATGCATTTTAAATGTTAAGATTTTCATGACAGAGGTCCCTTAAAGACAGGGGCGTCTCTAGACATTTTGTCACTCCACGCGAGAAATCCTGTGCCCCCCCCCCCCCCCCCCGTGATTGCCCCCAGCCCCATACCCCCCACTCCTGTGGTGAACCCCACACCCGAAAATCATAATGCAGCAGCGTTTAAACAGAAAATACACTTATTGCGGCATGGGTTCACCAGAAAAATAGTTGTAACGCAGCAGAGCGTTTCACCATAAAATATACTTATTGCGGCATGCACTCACACACAACACACAGTATACACAAACACACACACTATACACACACACGCACACAGTACACACACACTATACACACGCACACAGTACACACACATACACCGCACACAACATACACACTATACACAGTACACACACACACGCACACACACTACACTATACACACACCCACCCACACACACAACTAATCCCAGTTTTCACTACCTTATAGTGTATCTGATCCCTTATGCAGAGAAATAATGAGGAGAGAAAAGCTGAAAGAGAGGGAAGAAGATATTAGTCTCACCAGGATTGCACTTTTATTTAGCTTTCCTTTATGACAAGATGACACAGACACCCAGCACTAGGGAAAGAGGGAAACAAAAGGTGAATGAAGAAGGCTGGTGCACACCAAGGGCTCGATTCACAAAGCGGTGCTAACCCAGTTAGAGACTTTAGGCGTGATAACCATTTTTATCATGCCTAAACTCAGTTTAGGCATGATAAGTTTAGGCATGATAAGTTTAGGCATGCTAAGTTTAGATAAGTTTAGATCGCGCGCAAAGTCCCGCACGCAAAGCAGCGCCATTAAACTCTATGCAAAGTGCAACAGACTTTGCTAGCGCAAAACTTTTGATTAGCTGTGCATTGCGGTGCTAACCCAGTTGGTGCTTAAACTTATCACGCCTAAAAACTTATCACACCTAAACTTATCATGCCTAAACTTATCATGCCTAAACAGAGTTTAGGCGTGATAAAGGGCTTTTCACTAGCGTGCTAACTGTTAGCACCGCTTTGTGAATCAGGCCCCAAGAGTGCTTCAGAGCGCTTTTCAAATTTACAGCAATTTGAAAAGCGCTGGACTAATGTTACCCTATGAGGGTGTTCCCACAGCAGTGTTGTGATCACAAACATGCTGCAGGTAGCATTTATTGGAGCGATTCTTTCAAAAATCGCTTCACAAAGTCGCATTCGCGAATTGCTAGCGATTGCGATTTTGTCGTGCACTAGCCCAGAGATAGGAGTGGAGTGAGACTGAGAATAGCCTGAGATGGAGCAGAGAGCTTATCTGTATTGCAGTCCCACATTACACAGAGGCTAGTTGCTGGTAATAGTACTGCTGTCCCTGCCAGTCTCCCACACAAGTCAGAAAGCAGCCCTCCTGGAGTCTAGGGACTGTCAAAACTTTTCAACCTGTTTAACACCTTATCTGCACATGCAGTCATTTTAACAGTGGGGAGAGACCAGACAGATTTTTTCCATGGACCCTCCTCTGCATCATGCTGTTTACCAGCTTGCCTGCCATCTAATTGCACTTTTATCAGCTAGCCTAGTGTTTTACAATGCCTTACAACAACAAACCTGAATACAGCAGACACAGGACCAACCCTAAATCACTGAATGAAAGGCGGCCTGGGGGGCAGTCAATGCCTAGCTGCTACAGTCTCTACTTCTACGCAGTTACCAGTAGCAGAGAGAGGGACTGAATGAATCTCAGGAGCTGATGCTGTACTCGGATCCCTGACTAGGATGAGTGCCTTCTCTCACTGACTCATTCATTACTGTGGTTCTTTGAATCATTGAGCTGAAGGAAATGAATGAATCAGTCAGTAAATCAGTCATGAGTCAGGCGCTGCTGCTGCTGTGTAACCTGATACCTGAGTGAGTTGAGAGGCATTTCTCCTCTCACTACTCAGTTCAGCAGCGCCCTTCCCTCCTCCTGTCGCCCTTCCCTCCTCCTGTCACCCTAGGCAAGAATTTATAGCTGCCTAATGGCTCAGACGCCTCTGCTTAAAGAGATACTATTTATTTTCATGTGTAAAATCTAATAAAATGCATTTGCTTGTTTCAATATAGAACAAAATGTATACAATATTATTAAATGTACAGTAAACATGCTGAGTTAAATTACATTGTATATTATTATGACAGTTTGAGGTTTGATTCCATAATTTCTAGATGTTAAAACCAGCATTTTCTGTCTTGTTTCTGAGACCTTGTAACACCATGTACCTCAAGATATAATATACCTTGGCAGTTGTTTCCTACCCTGCAGGAAACTAAACTAGAACCAGCAGGATATCATTTAAGAATATCAACAGTTTTGTTTTTCTTGCATTAGGTCACAGACATTTCTACCAACATTATTATTATTATTATTATTATTATTATTATTATTAACACTACTACTATATTATCTACTATTATACACCACTCTACTAACTACAGATTCTAGCTGCCTGCCACTTTGCACAAATATGAATATGATTTTGCAATTAAAATTTTATTTTTCATTAAGCAAGGTCAGAGCTAACTATAGCCAGTTTTATTTGCCTCTGTGTTTTTGGGTACTTAAAACTCTCATAGCAATGTTTAAAAGGCCTGTGTAAAGGATAGCGGACATACCGCCGCATGGCCAAGCGGCATGGCGGCTATCTCCGCGTGTCAGCCGGCGGCCTCTGCCATGCAGCTACATGCTGCTGTGTTGCCTGGTCCTTCTAGTGCACATAGATTCAGAGCTATGCGCGCGCGCGCCAGGTGACAGGACCTTTATGCAAGTAAAAGAGGAGTCAGCTGATCAGCCGGTCAGCTGACTCCAGTAGTGCTCCGGATTGGCTGAGTGACTGGGGCGGCGCTGTGGAGCGCTCTGAGTATATATAGGACCTGCCTGTCAGTTGCTGGTTGTCTGCTGTTGCAAATGCTAACGTGTTAGCCCTCAGACCCTAGTCAGATCCTACAGTGTGCTAGAACCAGCTGGAGCTGGGGATCCACACTTAGCCAGTTTCCGTTGATAGCTTAAAGTACTAATTGCAATGTGTTATCTGTGTACTATACTTTAGTCTAGATCCCAGGTGTTGAAACCAAGGACTTCACACCTAGACTAGGATATTGCTACATTGCTATTGTTTATCTGTTATGACCTTCTGCTTCCTTGACCACTCTCCTGTTTGCTGATTCGGTACCTTTGCCTATCTGATTATTGTTGCCGACTCTGCCTGAACCTATACACCGAATCAGCCTTCCGTCTTTGTACTTTATCTGTCCGTACGTTGCCTTCCCTGCTTGTCTTACCTAACTGTCCTCACTAGTGGGCATAGCCATTAGTGAGGATTCTCTAAGAGCTGTCTCCTACTCCTTAGGTGAGCAGTCCTTGCAGCACTGCCTGTAACAGTTGCTCCTCAAGTGTCCGCTAGCTGCAGTACAGTCAGTGGTCCCTGCTCCTCGGGTGTCCACTGGCTGCAGTACAGTCTGAATCTCTTGCTCCTCAGGAGATTCTTGGCTGTAGTGTAGTCTTAATCACCTGCTCCTCAGGTGATCATCATCCTTGCAGCACAGTCAGTGGTCCCTGCTCCTCAGGTGTCCACTGGCAGCAGTACAGTCTGAATCTCCTGCTCCTCAGGGGATCCTTGGCTGCAGTACTGTCTGAATCTCCCGCTCCTCGGGAGATCTCCTCTTCTCATTACTGTTGCACCAAAACACAATCCCACATTAGTTGTCCCGTGTCTAGCTATACTAGCATTATTGGTGAATCTGCAGATCACCACATAATCAGGTATAGTATCTGTATTATTGGTGATACTGCAGATCACCAATAATCAGAAAAATCTGTGTTGCTGACACCAATCGATACAGAACAGCAGACCAAACATTATGGACGCACTGCGCAGCCAAGTTGAAGGCCTGGCTACTTCGGTGAATAACCTCTTCGGAGTGATTGATACCCAACAGACTCAGATCACACAACTAGCTGGGTCAGTACAGGTCCTTCAAACGGCTGTTAATACAGTGCGATCCCCTCCAGTCACGGACCTTCGCATGTCCGTACCTGAGAAGTTTTCTGGACATAGATCTGACTTTCAGAACTTTAGAAATCGGGTGCTATCTTATTTTGAGTTGAGGCCTAACTTGTCAGGAACTGAGCATCAGAGGGTAACATTTATAAAGACCCTTTTGTCAGGAGATTCACAAACCTGGGCATATAGTCTTCATTCAGAGCATGAGGCGTTATCCTCAGTTCAGGAATTTTTTAAGGCCATGGCCATTATATATGATGATCCGGATATTGCTTCCACTGCTGAAAGGAAACTAAAGACCCTCAGGCAGGGTCGTGATCCGGTGGAGGTTTATGCTGCGGAGTTCAGGAAGTGGGCTGTGTCGGCTAGATGAGGAACATACGCTCTATTAGACTGTTTTCTGTCAGGTTTATCTGATGCAGTTTCTGATTTGATGTTAGGACATCCTGAGCCCAAGTCCATAGACAATGCAATTTCTTTAGCAGTACGGGTAGATCGTCGCTTACGCTATCAGAAACAGACCCGTGGCAGAAATGCTGTAAGATATGTCTCCTACACCTCCTTTCCACCCTCGTCACCTCCGCCTGAGCCGATGCAAATCGGACACTCTAGGTCAGGGGTCAGGAACCTTTTTGGCTGCGAGAGCCATAAACGCCACCTATTTTAAAATGTAATTCCGTGAGAGCCATACAATATGTTTCAAACCGGGACAGAGCACATGTGCAGCAGAGGGCTTTCGTCCCTGTTGCCATGAAGAAGTGTATACAGTTGATCCGGTGGGCAGTGGAACTGTCAGACACGTCTTCAGCTTCTCTTGGGTTTCAGCAACCTCAGCGAGAACCACACAGGAGAAATACTGACTAACAGTTTGTACAATTAGCTAGCTGACTTGGGGGTTGATTCACTTTGTAGGACGACATCCCCGCACTCTGGCCCAATAGGCTGACTGTCAAGTGGCAGGCAGCCTATTGGGCCAATCAAAGTGCGGGGATCTTGCCCTACAAAGTCACTGGACCTGACAGGGTGGAACAATTGGAGCAGCTGTTAGTTTTGGGGGAGCGCGAGTAAGTTAGTAGTGCATGCTACAGCAGTAGTGTGCCTACTTTGAAAATGTTACTAGCGCTGCCACACTAAGCTGTGCTGCTTGATCAGTGTAGCTTAGTGAATCACCCTATTGATTTGTCTGTGAGCCAGATGGAGCCATAAAAAGAGCCACATCTGGCTCCCGAGCCATAGGTTCCCTACCCCTGCTCTAGGTTGACGCAGGTGGAAAAGAATCGCAGAAAATCAGAAGGACTCTGTCTATACTGTACTGAGGAGGGTCACATGGTTCAGAATTGTCCTAAGAAGTCGGGAAACGCTGCCGCCTAGGTGTAGTCAGAGGTAATACCCTAGGCGAGCAGTCTTTACCTCTAAACAATAATCGTCTGCTCCTTCCATGTTCCATTACATGGGAAGGTCAGACCATATCCACTGAAGCCTTTGTGGACTCCGGCTCTGCAGCCAATTTTATAGATTATGATTTTGTAAAAAAATTGGGGATTCCTTTACTCCCTCTAGACCGGCAGATTCTGGTCACAGCGGTGGATAACTCTCCGTTACAGAGTAGACAACCTCTTTCCCAAACCCCTTTATTATTGTGTAATATAGGTGTGTTACATAAAGAGAAATTACAGTTCCTTGTCCTGCACATGGAAACCTCTACCATTATCCTTGGTATGCCCTGGTTGCAACTCCACTCCCCTCAGATTGACTGGGCTTCAGGTCAGTTACAGAGCTGGTCAACCCATTGTTATCATCATTGTTTGGAGAGAGTTGCTGTTTGCGCTACCAAGACACAGGTCAAAGGGGTGCCAGTACAGTATGCAGAATTCGCTGATGTGTTCTGTCCAAAATCTGCAGATAAACTCCCGCCTCACCGGAG
The DNA here is from genome assembly GCF_040937935.1 of Hyperolius riggenbachi. NCBI lineage: Eukaryota > Metazoa > Chordata > Amphibia > Anura > Hyperoliidae > Hyperolius > Hyperolius riggenbachi. The sequence goes on along the minus strand of NC_090646.1, from coordinate 233,271,626 downwards.
TTTCGATTGTCCCATAGAATTAAGATCTGGTTGTATGCCTCCTAGAGGTCATCTTTATAATCTGTCAGGACCTGAGAAAGTGGCAATGCAGGAATACATTAAAGAAAACTTGGCCAAAGGCTTCATCCGACCTTCCCGGTCACCAGCCGGGGCTGGCTTCTTTTTCGTACAGAAAAAGGACAGTGGGCTTAGACCCTGCATTGACTATCGTGGTTTGAATAAGATCACAGTAACAAAATCGTTACCCGTGTCCTCTGATTGACGATTTGCTTGCTCAGGTGACCAATGCCAGTATCTTCTCCAAGTTGGACCTGCGAGGTGCATACAACCTAGTACGCATTAGGGACGGTGACGAATGGAAGACGGCATTCAACACGCCCGACGGGCATTACGAGTATTTGGTTATGCCCTTCGGGTTGTGTAATGCCCCTGCCGTCTTCCAGGAGTTAATCAATGAGGTTTTCAGGGAGGTACTGGGGAAATTTGTACTAGTGTATCTAGACGACATACTGATTTTCTCTCCTAATTTGACACAACATCGTAAGCACGTCAAGTTTGTTTTAAGAAAATTAAGACAGAATTCACTGTATGCAAAGTTAGAAAAGTGCCTCTTCGAGGTCACTACAGTTCCTTTTTTGGGATATATTATATCCACTTCTGGTCTCTCAATGGATCCAGAAAAAGTCTCTGCTGTTTTAGAGTGGCCCCAACCTGTAGGATTGAAGGCACTCCAAAGATTTCTTGGTTTCGCCAATTACTACAGAAAATTCATCAAGGGGTTCTCCTCAGTAGTGTCACCCCTCACCAACCTTACTAAAAAGCGGGCTGACACTTACCACTGGTCGTCAGAGGCACAGTCCGCCTTTTCCACACTGAAAAAAAATGTTCTGTTCTGCTCCCATCCTGAGACATGTGGATGTCACCTTCCCTTTCATTGTTGAGGTCGATGCATCAGAAATTGGGGTTGGGGCTGTACTGTCTCAGCGCTCCGGTCTGCAAGGCAAACTACACCCATGTGCCTTCTTTTCTCGTAGGTTCTCTCCTGCCGAGAGGAACTACGATATTGGCAATCGAGAGCTCTTTGCCATTAAGTTAGCCTTTGAAGAATGGCGCCATTGGCTGGAAGGGGCAGAACATACCATCACAGTCTATACAGACCATAAAAACTTGGAGTACATAGAAGGGGCCAAAAGACTTAGTCCCTGACAGGCCCGTTGGTCCTTATTCTTTTCAAGATACAGATTTGTCATACTGTATAGACCAGGTAGTAAGAACGTCAAAGCAGACGCTCTATCTAAGTGTTTCGAGCCAGAGACAGTTCAGCCTTCAACCCCTGAGACCATCCTACCTCAAAAGGTGGTGTTGGCAGCTACCGAAACCTGGGAGGACTGGACGGTTACGATAGGGCCCTATCAACCAGACATTCCAGAAGGAAAGCCTGAGGGGGTTATGTTTGTACCACTTCCTTTTCGCCTACAACTTTTACAATTATTCCATTCTCATAAGAATGCTGGGCATCCCGGGGCTGCTCGAACTCAGGATCTATTGGCCAGATGTGTATGGTAGCCTTCGCTGGCACTTGATTGTAAAGAGTTTGTGAGAGAGTGCTCAGTTTTTGCTAGAAGTAAGCCCTCTCGCCAGGCACCAGTGGGTACATTACAACCCCTACCAGTGCCAAATGAACCCTGGACTCATTTGTCAATGGACTTTGTAGGAGAACTCCCCAAGTCTGAGGGCAAGATGGTCATTTGGGTGGTAGTTGATAGGTTCAGTAAGATGGCTCATTTCGTCCCTCTGAAAGGACTCCCCTCGGGCCAGGAGTTAGCTGATCTCTTCATTCAGCTCAGGTGTCAGATAGGGGAGTCCAGTTTGTGTCAAAATTCTGGAAAGCCTTTTGCCATCAGTTAGGTATGAACCTTTCATTTTCATCAGGCTACCACCCACAGACCAATGGTCAGACCGAAAGAGTTAACCAGTCCCTTGAACAATTCCTCAGATGTTATGTGGCAGATGCACAGTCAGATTGGGTAAAGTTCCTGCCATTCGCGGAATTTGCACATAATAATCTGAAGAGTTCCTCTTTAGGATTTTCCCCTTTTCAGGTAATTTCGGGAAAATCTTCCAAGTTTTCTCCATTACCTGTGGCATCTACCCCGTTTCCGGCCCTGGAGGATTGGCAAAGGGCATTAAAGGAGATCTGGGTGTTGGTTAAGAGGAATTTGGGAAAAGCTTTCCAGACTCAGAAGAATCAGGCAGATAAGAGACAGTCTGTAGAGTGGAAGTTTTCTCCAGGGGACATGGTGTGGGTATCTACTCGGCATTTAGCGTTAAAACAACCGTCACCTAAGTTAGGACCCAGATTTGTAGGCCTATACCCAGTGTCCAGAAAGATTAATGAGGTCACTTATGTGATTGATCTCCCAGCCAGCATGAGAGGTGTGAGATCATTCCATGTTTCCCTGTTGAAGCCTGCAGTGCATGTGAATTCCTCTCCCCCCCCCCCCCCCCTTGTGATGGTTGACGACCAACCTGAGTATGAGATCGAGAAGATATTGGATCCTCGTTTAGTGCAGAATTCTGTACAATATCTGGTCCACTGGAAGGGGTATGGTCTGGAGGAGAGAACTTGGGTGCCGGATTGTCGCATGCATGAGGAGGAATTAAACAAAGAGTTTCATGACTTACACCCTGAGAAGCCGGGTAGGAAGTGTCCGGGGTCCACTCCTCGGGGGTGGTACTGTAAAGGATAGCGGCGATACCGCCGCATGGCCAAGCGGCATGGCGACTATCTCCGCGTGTCAGCCGGTGGCCTCTGCCACGCAGCTACATGCTGCTGTGTTGCCTGGTCCTTCTAGTGCACACAGATTGAGAGCTACGCGTTTGCATGCCAGGCGACAGGACCTTTATGCAAGTAAAAGAGGAGTCAGCTGATCAGCCGGTCAGCTGACTCCAGTAGTGCTCCGGATTGGCTGAGTGACTGGGGCGGCGCTGTGGAGCGCTCTGAGTATATATAGGACCTGCCTGTCAGTTGCTCGTTGTCTGCTGTTGCAAATGCTAACGTTTTAGCGCTCAGACCCTAGTCAGATCCTACAGTGTGTTAGAACCAGCTGGAGCTGGGGATCAACACTTAGCCAGTTTCCGTTGATAGCTTAAAGTACTAATTGCATTGTGTTATTTGTGTACTATACTTTAGTCTAGATCCCAGGTGTTGAAACCAAGGACTTCACACCTAGACTAGGATATTTCTACATTGCTATTGTTTATCTGTTATGACCTTCTGCTTCCTTGACTACTCTCCTGTTTGCTGATTCGGTACCTTTGCCTATCTGATTATTGTTGCCGACTTTGCCTGAACCTATACACCAAATCAGTCTTCCGTCTTTGTACTTTATCTGTCCGTACGTTGCCAACCCTGCTTGTCTGACCTTCCTGTCCTCACTAGTGGGCCTAGCCATTAGCGAGGATTCTCTAAGAGCTGTCACCTACTCCTTAGGTGAGCAGCCCTTGCAGCACTGCCTGTAACAGTTGCTCCTCAAGTGTCCGCTAGCTGCAGTACAGTCAGTGGTCTCTGCTCCTCAGGTGTCCACTGGCTGCAGTACAGTCTGAATCTCCTGCTCCTCAGGAGATTCTTGGCTGTAGTGTAGTCTTAATCACCTGCTCCTCAGGTGATCATCCTTGCAGCACAGTCAGTGGTCCCTGCACCTCAGGTGTCCACTGGCTGCAGTACAGTCTGAATCTCCTGCTCCTCAGGAGATCCTTGGCTGTAGTGTAGTCTTAATCACCTGCTCCTCGGGTGATCATCCTTGCAGCACAATCAGTGGTCCCTGCTCCTCAGGTGTCCACTGGCAGCAGTACAGTCTGAATCCCCTGCTCCTCAGGGGATCCTTGGCTGCAGTACTGTCTGACTCTCCCGCTCCTCTGGAGATCTCCTCTTCTCATTACTGTTGCACCAAAACACAATCCCAAATTGGTTGTCCCGTGTCTAGCTATACTAGCATTATTGGTGATTCTGCAGATCACCACATAATCAGGTATAGTATCTGTATTATTGGTGATACTGCAGATCACCAATAATCAGACAAATCTGTGTTGCTGACACCAATCATTACAGCCTGTTTTTTAGTTGATTAAAAATTGTCTGCTCTTAGGTGGGTATAATTAGCTACTTTGACTTGGGTCATATCAGATCCTAGTCAAGTTCACTGAGAGGCTTTTGAACTGAGGCTGTGTGACTGATGCTGCATGCAGAATGCACATCAATATTTATTTTCACTAAAAGTAGGGAAGCCTGCAGAGTGTATCTCAATACATTGTATCCATGCAATGTTTGTAAGTCTTGATTAGTGTGGGCTGTGCCCCTATTTTTATGATTCTGTGTTAATTGTATGCCTTAATGCTGAAACAAGCAGTGTAAATAATGTCCTCAATAAAATTGTATTGTTAAAAAATAAAGTAGGCTAAGCCGGCGTTAATTAAAAAAAAAACAGTTCTCACTTATGCTAACTACATGAGTCATTGTACGACCTGTACTCCATGAAGGAATTACAGACTATCCAGGAAGCTCATGGTGAACCTTAGCTCAACGGAGTGTGTAAGGGGCTACAAAGGACCAAAGGACCAAAAAGCCCTCTTTCTTAAAGAAAACAAAAGTTTGCCTTCTTTAAACAGAAGGTATTTGTGATAATTCAAGTTGGAGTAAGCATATTATGTCACCCCCAATGCATCACTGCTGAATATGCAATGGATGATTTGATGGATGGATGATCTCTCTCTCTCTCTCTCTCTCTCTCTCTCTCTCTCTCTTTATTTTACAGATTAATAATACATGTCTATTTGTTCATATCTAATCAGTTCTTATCAACAATCATTTCAAAATGAGTGGGAATGTACACAGAGGAAGAGGTAATATGTTTTCAGATTGATTTTTGCAAGCATGAAAATGAGTTTGGCAAATATTCTGGGCCATTCCTAGTAACTGCCTTTCTGTTCCAGCTGCTTCTTTGCCTTTGTTATGACTATATTCCCTAAGCTGAATGAAGGCATACTTCTAATGGACTTATTTGTGACAAGGGGCATTTGTGATTAGTGATACTTATAATACTAGTAACAGGCTAATTAGCTTCACCCAGTATGTAGAAACATGAGTCAGCACACCATTAGTTAGAAGTTTTGATTTGCTAATATCAACTGTGTTCTGGGTGGGGCTAATCATGTATTTATGACAAATATTTGCTCATCACTTTTTTTAGATAAGTTGAGCCACAGCAGGGCTTCTCAGTAAACATCTACTATTGGATACATACCACCCTGATGTGAGACACTGGTTTATACAACTGAATGTTTTTCAGCCGTGACGTTGACGAGTTATTATTATAATGGCTTAAAATATTTCTACTTGCACAGCTTCTCTACTTAGGCACTGCAGAGTTAGTTTAACTGATAAATAACCCATCATGTTCACCCCACATAAAACACCCCTATAATGCACCTCCGGCATCACAGCAGATCTAGAGGATGGTGAAATACCCTGGAAAAGCCTGGGACAATTCCTTCCAAAGAGAAAACATTCCTTCCTGGCTCTGGCAATACAATCCCTGGATCACCATTCTACTACAGTATTTCTTACTGGTAAATTAGGTAGAATTTATTATATTAGGGAAAAATCCAATCCCTGTTAGAGTTATCTGTTATCTCTATCTGATAAGAACAGTTAAGAGAGAGCAACATTCAGCATTGTAGCAGCCCTCACTGGGGAGGAATCAGATTGTGTTGTGAGTTGTTCTGTGAGTGTAAGGTGAATTCTGCCTGGATGCAAGGACTTGGACCCAAAATGCAGTAACACAGAAGGGAAGTTATGACTCTACATCCCCAATGTCTGTTGTAAAAAGTATAAATTCACCTTTATTTTATTCAGGTAAATACCGAACAATGGGCCAGATTTATCAAGAGTGTCTGAGACAAAACGCTGGTAGGTTTGTAGAACTCCATGCAGAACTGTCTCGGGCACCTTAAGAAGCCACTAGATGGTGCTGTTTCCTTCCTAAACTGTTCTAAGTGAGGAGGAGCTAGTACAGTGTCTCAGACAAACCAATACAACAGTGTATGACTTGTTTGTTTATCCATCTGGGACACAAGCAGCCCAGGCTGTAATTACTCTCCTAAACTTTCATTCTCAAATAATCCTGATGTCTGCTCTGTCTTTTACACACATTTTTAACATGCTCTAAGCAGTCAATTCTCCACACAATTGTCTACAATTCTTCTCCTTTTCTTAAACAAATAAACATCACCAGGGTGAAGGGGAGTTCACCTCAGTAACAAATGAGTGTGGGTAGATGGCAGTAAATCAAAAAGGAAGCTATGAGGTGTCAGCGTAAACCTGCTCTGTGGGATTAAGAATTGGTATTAGCCACATCTTATTCAGGGACAGTTCTGTGCTGTTCTTAATCTAAGGAAAACTCTCAGAACTGCCGCAATCTCTCTTCACTTAAGAAAACATTGGGGAGCTTCTTACAAACGTGCAGAACACTTCTCCCTGCTGGTAAGGACAGTTTAACCACTTAATGACCGCCCCCAGCCGATGGGCGGCGGCAAAGTCCGGGCCCAAACGACCGCAATACGCCCATCGGCGGGGGCGGCTGCGGGAGTGGCTATGCGGCGATCGCGTCATTTGTGACGCGATCAGCCGCCGGGGACTGGCTCCGCCCACCGCTCGCTGTAACCCGCCGGCCGTTCGGAAGCGCCGGCGGGTTACTAGCTGCCCGATCGCCGCACGGAAAGTGTATAATAGGCTTTGTAATGTATACAAAGCCTATTATACTGGCTGCCTCCTGCCCTGGTGGTCCCAGTGTCCGAGGGACCACCAGGGCAGGCTGCAGCCACCCTAGTCTGCACCCAAGCACACTGATTTCCCCCCCTCTGCCCCCTGATCGCCCACAGCACCCCTCAGACCCCCCCCCCCCTGCCCACCCCCCAGACCACTGTTTGCACCCAATCACCCCCCTAATCACCCATCAATCACTCCCTGTCACTATCTGTCAACGCTATTTTTTTTTTTAGTCCCTAATCTGCCCCCTACTCCCTCCTGATCACCCCCCCACCCCTCAGATTCTCCCCAGACCCCCCCCCCAGACCCCCCCCCCCCGTGTACTGTATGCATCTATCCCCCCTGATCACCTGTCAATCACCTGTCAATCACCTGTCAATCACCCGTCAATCACCCGTCAATCACCCCCTGTCACTGCCACCCATCAATCAGCCCCTAACCTGCCCCTTGCGGGCAATCTGATCACCCACCCACACCAATAGATCGCCCGCAGATCCGACATCAGATCACAAATGCAGTGTTTACATCTCTTCTCTCCTCTAAACACCCACTAATTACCCATCAATCACCCATCAATCACCCCCTATCACCACCTGTCACTGTTACCCATCAGATTAGACCCTAATCTGCCCCTTGCCGGCACCCAATCACCCGCCCACACGCTCAGATTGCCCTCAGACCCCCCCTTATCAATTCGCCAGTGCAATATTTACATCTGTTATTCCCTGTAATAACCCACTGATCACCTGTCAATCACCCATCAATCACCCCCTGTCACTGCCACCCATCAATCACCCCCTGTCACTGCCGCCCATCAATCAGCCCCTAACCTGCCCCTTGCGGGCAATCTGATCACCCACCCACACCAATAGATCGCCCGCAGATCCGACATAAGATCACCTCCCAAATGCAGTGTTTACATCTCTTCTCTCCTCTAAACACCCACTAATTACCCATCAATCACCCATCAATCACCCCCTATCACCACCTGTCACTGTTACCCATCAGATTAGACCCTAATCTGCCCCTTGCGGGCACCCAATCACCCGCCCACACGCTCAGATTGCCCTCAGACCCCCCCTTATCAATTCGCCAGTGCAATATTTACATCTGTTATTCCCTGTAATAACCCACTGATCACCTGTCAATCACCTATCAATCACCCCCTGTCACTGCCACCCATCAATCACCCCCTGTCACTGCCACCCATCAATCAGCCCCTAACCTGCCCCTTGCGGGCAATCTGATCACCCACCCACACCAATAGATCGCCCGCAGATCCGACATCAGATCACCTCCCAAGTGCAGTGTTTACATCTCTTCTCTCCTCTAAACACCCACTAATTACCCATCAATCACCTATCAATCACCCCCTATCACCACCTGTCACTGTTACCCATCAGATTAGACCCTAATCTACCCCTTGCGGGCACCCAATCACCCGCCCACACGCTCAGATTGCCCTAAGACCCCCCTTTATCAATTCGCCAGTGCAATATTTACATCTGTTATTCCCTGTAATAACCCACTGATCACCTGTCAATCACCTATCAATCACCCCCTGTCACTGCCACCCATCAATCACCCCCTGTCACTGCCACCCATCAATCAGCCCCTAACCTGCCCCTTGCGGGCAATCTGATCACCCACCCACACCAATAGATCGCCCGCAGATCCGACATCAGATCACCTCCCAAGTGCAGTGTTTACATCTCTTCTCTCCTCTAAACACCAACTAATTACCCATCAATCACCTACTATCACCAAATGTCACGGTTACCCATCAGATTAGACCCTAATTTGCCCCTTGCGGGCACCCAATCACCCGCCCACACCTCAGAACGTCCTCAGACCCCAGCCCTGATCACCTCGCTAGTGCATTGCTTGCATCTATTTCCCCCCTCTAATCACACCTTGAGACACCCATCAATCACCTCCTGTCACCCCCTAGCACACCTTCCCATCAGATCAGGCCCTAATTTGCCCCGTGTGGGCTCCTGATCACTCGGCCAAACCCTCAGGTCCCCCTCAGACCCCCTTCCGATCACCTCCCCAGTGCATTGATTGCATCTATTTTCCCCTCTAACCGCCCCCTGAGACACCCATCAATCACCTCCTGTCACCCCCTAGCACTCCTATCCATCAGATCAGGCCCAAAACATCCTGTCATCTAAGAGGCCACCCTGCTTATGACCGGTTCCACAAAATTTGCCCCCTCATAGACCACCTGTCATCAAAATTTGCAGATGCTTATACCCCTGATCAGTCATTTTGAGAAATTTGGTTTCCAGACTACTCACAGTTTTGGGCCCGTAAAATGCCAGGGCAGTATAGGAACCTCACAAGTGACCCCATTTTAGAAAGAAGACACCCCAAGGTATTCTGTTAGGTGTATGATGAGTTCATAGAAGATTTTATTTTTTGTCAAAAGTTAGCGGAAATTAGATTTTTATTGTTTTTTTCACAAAGTGTCATTTTTCACTAACTTGTGACAAAAAATAAAATCTTCTATGAACTCACCATACCCCTAACGGAATACCTTGGGGTGTCTTCTTTCTAAAATGGGGTCACTTGTGGGGTTCCTATACTGCCCTGGCATTTTAGGGGCCCTAAACCGTGAGGAGTAGTCTAGAAAACAAATGCCTCAAAATGACCTGTGAATAGGACGTTGGGCCCCTTAGCGCACCTAGGTTGCAAAAAAGTGTCACACATGTGGTATCGCCATACTCAGGAGAAGTAGTAAAATGTGTTTTGTGGTGTATTTTTACACATACCCATGCTGGGTGGGAGAAATCTCTCTGTAAATGGACAATTGTGTGTAAAAAAAATCAAAAATGTGTCATTTACAGAGATATTTCTCCCACCCAGCATGGTTATATGTAAAAATACATCACAAAACACATTATACTACTTCTTCTGAGTACGGCGATACCACATGTGTGACACTTTTTTGCAGCCTAACTGTGCTAAGGGGCCCAAAGTCCAATGAGTACATTTAGGGTTTCACAGGTCATTTTGAGACATTTGGGTTCAAGACTACTCCTCACGTTTTAGGGCCCCTAAAATGCCAGGGCAGTATAGGAACCCCACAAGTGACCCCATTTTAGAAAGAAGACACCCCAAGGTATTCTGTTAGGTGTATGATGAATTCATTGAAGATTTTATTTTTTGTCACAAGTTAGCGGAAATTGATATGTATTGTTTTTTTTTTTCACAAAGTGTCATTTTCCGCTAACTTGTGACAAAAAAAAAATCTTCTATGAACTCACCATACTCCTAACAGAATACCTTGGGGTGTATTCTTTCTAAAATGGGGTCACTTGTGGGGTTCCTATACTGCCCTGGCATTTTAGGGGCCCTAAACCGTGAGCAGTAGTCTAGAATCCAAAGGCCTCAAAATGACCTGTGAAAAGGACGTTAGGCCCCTTAGCGCACCTAGGTTGCAAAAAAGTGTCACACATGTGGTATCGCCGTACTCAGAAGAAGTAGTATATTGTGTTTTGGGGTGTATTTTTACACATACCCAGGCTGGGTGGGAGAAATATCTCTGTAAAAGGACAATTGTGTGTAAAAAAAATCAAACAATTGTCATTTACAGAGATATTTCTCCCACCCAGCATGGGTATGTGTAAAAATACACCCCAAAACACATTATACTACTTCTCCTGAGTACGGCGGTACCACATGTGTGGCACTTTTTTGCACCCTAAGTGCGCTAAGAGGCCCAAAGTCCAATGAGTACCTTTAGGATTTCACAGGTCATTTTGCGACATTTGGTTTCAAGACTACTCCTCATGGTTTAGGGCCCCTAAAATGCCAGGGCAGTATAGGAACCTCACAAATGACCCCATTTTAGAAAGAAGACACCCCAAGGTATTCCGTTAGGAGTATGGTGAGTTCATAGAAGATTTTATTTTTTGTCACAAGTTAGCGGAAAATGACACTTTGTGAAAAAAAACAATTAAAATCAATTTCCGCTAACTTGTGACAAAAAAAAAAAATCTTCTATGAACTCACCATCCTCCTAACGGAATACCTTGGGGTGTCTTCTTTCTAAAATGGGGTAATTTGTGGGGTTCCTATACTGTCCTGGCATTTTAGGGGCCCTAAACCGTGAGGAGTAGTCTTGAAACGAAATTTCTCAAAATGACCTGTGAAATCCTAAAGGTACTCATTGAACTTTGGGCCCCTTAGCGCAGTTAGGGTGCAAAAAAGTGCCACACATGTGGTATCGCCGTACTCAGGAGAAGTAGTATAATGTGTTTTGGGGTGTATTTTTCCACATACCCATGCTGAGTGGGAGAAATATCTCTATAAATAGACAATTGTGTGTAAAAAAAAATAAAACAATTGTCATTTATGGAGATATTTCTCCCACCCAGCATGGGTATGTGTAAAAATACACCCCAAAACACATTATACTACTTCTCCTGAGTACGGCAATACCACATGTGTGGCACTTTTTTGCAGCCTAACTGCGCTAAGGGGCCAAAAGTCCAATGAGCATTGTCACGGATGGTTGCGGGGCCGCAGGCGCGTCCTGGAACCGCCCGTGAAGAAAAGAACGATCGCACTCGATTCCCTGCATCGATTGCGCTTCAGATCAATAGCACCAAGATTTGATGTGTAGTATCCCCCTGCCTAGGAACAGCTGGGGGATCTGTCTTAGCTGAGTGAAAGCCTGGGGGGAGGTGTTAATTAGCTTGGACATATTCCTGTGGAAGGCACAATTCCCCTTTCTGTTCTGGGAACCAGGTGACACCTAGATGTTAATTAGCCAGCAGAGAACTCACTCTGCCTTTTGGGGAAGACAGGATGAGCTCCCAGCAGGGGGCTAGTCAAAAATCTGCTCTGCTCAGACTGACCGGAGCCACATGAGAAGCATGGAGTTTAGGATTTTGAGCATGTGTAAGCAATACCGTTCAGGTGAGAAATGTGGAAGTTATATCATTCTGCTGGTCCGGATCTTGTGAGTGTTTTGATATTAAATTTGGGCCACTGGCATAACCAGAACTCTGGGAATTCCACCGTTTTTTAACCGGGCATGCAAACATGCCCAAGTTTGATATCATGTTAATCGGTAGGTTCTGGGGATCGAGAATATGTAATTATTATTTGTGTGCCGGCCGCGCAGGTCTGCCTAGGGAACATGTCATGATTATGAGGTTGCTAAAGCCCCTGCCCAGATGTGATTACCATAGTCCGGCCTGGGGGCCGACTCTGGAAGCCCGCCTCTGATCTCAGCTCCATTAAAAGTGAATAAGCTGCCTGGGAGAGGAGTCCTCCACACCGAAACATCTTGAACTCATCAGATGCCAGCTTGAGGATATGCTGGCATCCACCTGGTCTGAACTCAAATTGAAACCCAGAACTCTGTTTTCCCACAAAAAGGACATCTTTCCAGGAACTAAGTATTTTTCTCCCTTCTTTTATTTTTTATACTGGCTATTACTGTCTTAATAATTGTAATTTTAATAATTGTCTGTATATATTAATTATTTATATTGCGTGAATAAACGACTTTCTCCAAGTCATTCACTGTCCGCTACCCTGCTTATCAGCACACGCAGAACTGATCCCGGGTCTCTGAAGATACGCTACTGTTTGTTTGTTGTTGGCTAGACAGAATACCGTGTGTTTAACCGTTTTATTCGCAGGACTAGTCAGTCAGTTAGTGGGCTCCACGGTCCCATGGTAACCGCGGTGGTGGCAGTTTACTCTGAACCAGTAGGTGACGTTGTAATTACCCGTGTCTCACAGGCTCCCTTCTGAGTTGTCTGCGGCTAATTCTTAACGGTTCCTGCGCATTGACTGCGACCAGAGTTCGCACGATCTGTGCGCTGGCACCGTTTAGAAGGCTAAGTGCGGTCAGCCACTAGGGCTCCTGTGACAAGCATCTTTAGGCTTTACAGGGGTGCTTACAATTAGGCACCCCCCAAAATGCCAGGACAGTGAACACACCCCACAAATGACCCCATTTTGGAAAGTAGACACTTCAAGGTATTAAGAGAGGAGCATAGTGAGTCCGTGGCAGATTTCATTTTTTTTTGTCGCAAGTTAGAAGAAATGGAAACATTTTTTTTTTCTTTTTTTTGTCAGAAAGTGTCATTTTCCGCTAACTTATGACAAAAAATAAAATCTTCTATGAACTCACCATGCCTCTCACTGAATACTTTGGGATGTCTTCTTTCCAAAATGGGGTCATTTGGGGGGTATTTGTACTATCCTGGAATTTTAGCCCCTCATGAAACCTGACAGGTGCGCAGAAAAGTCAGAGATGCTTGAAAATGGGAAAATTCACTTTTGGCACCTTAGTTTGTAAACGCTATAACTTTTACCCAAACCAATAAATATACACTGAATGGGTTTTTTTTTATCAAAAACATGTTTGTCCACATTTTTCGCGCTGCATGTATACAGAAATTTTACTTTATTTGAAAAATGTCAGCACAGAAAGTTAAAAAAATCATTTTTTTGCCAAAATTCATGTCTTTTTTGATGAATATAATAAAAAGTAAAAATCACAGGAGCAATCAAATAGCACCAAAAGAAAGCTTTATTAGTGACAAGAAAAGGAGGTAAAATTCATTTAGGTGGTAGGTTGTATGAGCGAGCAAAAAACCGTGAAAGCTGCAGTGGTCTGAATGGAAAAAAAGCGCCTGGTCCTTAAGGGGTAGAAAGACTGTGGTCCTGAAGTGGTTAAGAAGAAAAAAAACTGTCGGTAATGCTTTGATAAATCTGGCCCAATGAGGATGCTGAAATGTTTCGGACACACAAATGGTCCTTAATAGACCATTGTGTGTCCAAAATATGCCGGCAACTTGGTTGTTTTTTTTTTTTTTTACCTGAAATAAATAAAGGCAGATTTATACTTTTGCAACAATGTACCAAACTTCCCTTCTTTGTGAGATATACTGTGCATGACTTCCCCTGCCAATCAATGCCATTTCTATGTACAGACAGCCATGGCTTTTAGCTGGAATGCCATCAGAAGTGAGGGCACTCTTTTTGTTAAGTCCCTTATATCACACAGCGTCTTCAGAGAGGGGGAGAGACATGCAGTTAGTTTAGAGAAATGGCTGTAGTTGTTAGTGTGCAGCTTGCAAGAATATGGAGTCTAGGTAGTTTCACCAGTATTCCAGGCTAATTGAACTTAGATTCAGGGTTCCTGACCCATCAGGTCCTCAGAGTTCCTGTGTGCCAAGTTATCTTGGTGCAAAGCACAAGGATCTGCTTTGTTCAAACCAGCCGCTCTACCCAGGAAGTTTGCAGCAAGTCGGGGAGCCGCCACATGCGCCAGTCACACAAAGCTTCCAGAACTGCATACAATGGAGACTTTCACAGACCACGCCCACCTATGTGTTCCGCCTGCCCCCTTGGGAGCTTCATCAGGGTGTGTAAAGTAGGGTATTGACTGGGTTGTCCTTTTGTACTCTTGCCAGCAGGTGGACAGTACTTCAATTTCCTTTCCCCGATTCAACAATTCAAATTACCCTGACAGATAACCATGGTAACAGAGATCCCACGCTGCCCACTGCTACTCTCACAGTCTATACCTGTGCTTACTCTTTCTGTGATAGCCGCCAAACTTGGGTGACATACTGTGAATGCTAGAAAAGATTGGAGGCCACCTCTGACTGGTGATAAAGTTTGCATCTCATGATCCCCATCGTGCTTTTCCATTTTTGCTACCTACACATTCCTTTCTGGTAGACAGATTGTAAAGTTTCTCCTCCTCTTGGCTTTCCCTGGTCCACTATCTATTTGCCAAGGATCCTGTTGTATATTTAGGCTGATTAATGAAAGATTTTATTTCATCTAAATGTCCATGTTATGTATAAGTTACTAACTGGAGCACCCATGCCTGCTTGCCTTTTGGCCACAAAATAGCATATAGTGAAAATAGGGGATCATTTTTCAAAATAAACATTTTAAGCTAAAATATAACCTCTATTTTTGTCAATAAATCATTTTTTGTTTTTAAACTGATGTGCTTATTGGTATTCAAAATTGGATACAATGCTAAAATCAAACAGATTAAACAGCCCATACAAATTAAAGGACCACTATCACGAAAAAAGTGTAACATTTAAAATAATGCAAACACATACAAATAAGAAGTAGGTTTATTCCACAATAAAATGAGCCATAAATTACTTTTCTCCTCTGCTGCTGTCACTTACAGTAGATAGTAAAATTCTGATAGAACCAACAGGTTTTGGACCAGCTCATCACCTCAAGGGGTATTTTTAGCATGGCCTTTGTTTTTTTATAAAGACACTCCCTGAAAAGGATTTAAACAAATATGCTAGCCAGCCTCCCTGCTCGCTGCACACTTTTTTGGCATGTGGATGGAGCAACTGCCATTCACTAAGTGCTTTTGAAAATAAGGAAAAACCTGAGAATCCCCCATGAGGAGATGAGCTAGTCCAAAACCTGTCAATTCTGTCAGCAACATAGGAGAAAAGTCATGTATAGCACATTTTACTTGGGGAGTGATGTACTTCTTATTTGTATACGTTTACTGTACTTTACATTTTACGATTTCCATGATAGTGGTCCTTTAAGTTAAATGATTGCAAACCCATGTACTGGACAAAAGTGCATTTTTCTAGTTCTGCCTTCCCAAGCTTCATTGAGAATATATAAAGTCCATAGTTAGCTGAAGTATGAAAGAAGCCAGAGCTCCATTTGCTAAGTTTATGAAGGTCCTGGGAACTGGAAGCAACTTATATTTTTTTTACCTAACAATAATATTAAAATTATGGAAAGTATAAGCAGGTAGTCTTCTATAAGACCTGCTGTTATTTTTTTTGATGGCCATGTTATTAGTACTCTGGGATCTTTAAAGTATAATTCCTTAAAGATAATACAGCTTGCATAACACTCCTCTCAACCAAATGGAAATACTTGCCATATCTCATTTTAATTGTTGTGTGCCAAAAATGGAAGCATAGAATCAATGCATAATTATATTTGTTACAGCTTATACCACACCTGCATGCCTCAATCAATTACATCAAGAACATCTTTATGCTTATAGCCATGCATTACACTCCAGATGGTTTATGCCCAAGAGAGGTGACATTTTCAGAATTTCAATTCATCTTGACTTAAATGCCAAGCAGATTGTTCTGTGGAATCAAACTGCATCAATTCCAACACAACAAAAGAAAAAGCTAAATCATGAAGATTAGAAGTTAACAATATAAGTAGATTAATTTATTGTATCTACCGGAGATATTTGAATAAGATAAATTGAAATATAAAGAAAAAGGAGTCATAGAGATAGAGAGAAACAGAGGTCCATATGCAATTCACCTTTTCTCCTGAGTTTCTTCCTAGGAGATAATTTTCCTCTGCTGTTTAAAATAATTTTCAGCACTTTGCATTTGAAAAAGTACAAAAAAGTAGTCGAAAAAGTGCTGTCAAATTTATTTAGAGTAGTGCCATCTTGTAGCCAAAATGTAAAATATAGCCAAATACACCCAAATATACCATAAGCCACTTTTACATTCGAACTTGTATTAAATATTTATTATTTTTTAACCCATTCCATCCCTACCCCATAGTTATCAAAATAAAACTTGTAAAAAAATGAATAAAAAAATTACAACATTAAGAAAAACCTACATAAATAGTTACCTTAGGGACTTTTTAAATATGTATGTTATGAGGGTATATTACTGTTGCATTTGTAAATAAAAGCTTATAATTATTTCTATAGTATAAAAAAACACTAAACTGAAAAAATACACCTTTAATTCCAAATAAAATATTATCACCATACATTGTACTAGGGACGCAATTTAAATGTTGTAATAACCGGGACAAATGGGCAAATAAAATGTGTCTGTTTTATCTACAATAGCACATTTCATTTTGAAACTACAATGGCTGAAAGCTGAGAAATGATGCATTTTTGCAAATTTTTTTCTTCTTCTTCCCTGTAAAATGCGTATATAATAAAATAATTCTTAGCAAAAAGTACTGCCCAAAGAAAGCCTAATTGTCCTGCAAAAAAATAATATATAGATTGTTTCAGTGTGATAAGTAGTCATAAAGTTATTGGCAAATTAATGGGAGAAGCGTTATGTGAAAATTGCTCGTCTTGAAGTGGAAAAAACTGTGGTAGGGAAGTGGTTAAACATGCAGCAATGTTTTTTTTTTTTTTGGACAGCAGTGGCTTCCTCTGTGGTATCCTCTCATGAACTCCATTTTTGTTTAGTGTTTTACATATCATAGATTCACTAACAAGGATGTTAGCATATGCCAGAGACTTTGGTAACTCTTTAGCTGACACTCTAGGATTCTTCTTCACCTCATTGTGCATTCTGCACTGTGCTCTTGCAGTCCTCTTTATAGGATAGCCACTCCTATGGAGAATAGCAGCAGCGCTGAACTTTTTCTACTTATTTTCCTTTGAACAGCAAGGTTTTTGGAAATACTTTTATAACGCTTTCCAGCTTTATGCAAGTCAACAATTCTTAATCGTAGGTCTTCTGAGAGCTCTTTTGTGCGAGGCATCATTCACATCAGGCAATGTTTCTTGGGAAAAAAAAACTCAAAACTGGTGTGTGTTTTTATAGGGCAGGGCAGCTGTAACCAACCAATCAATCTTATCTCATTGATTGGACTCCAGCTGGCTAACACCTCAATCCAATTAGCTCTTGGAGGTGTCATTAGTCTAGGGGTTCACATACTTTTTTGCACCTGTACTGTGAATGTTTGCATGGTGTGTTCAATTGAAACATTTAATTATTTGTGTGGTATTAGCTTAAGCAGACTGTGGTTGTCTATTGTTGTGACTTACATAAAAATCAGAAAACATTTTATGATCAATTTGTGTAGAAATCCATATAATTCCAAAGGGTTCACATACTTGTTACTGCTACTGTAGATAGATAGATTATGACTTGATTATTCAGTCCAGGGATATTTTGAAGATGACATTTTTGTAGATATGCATGTTTTGCTGTTTTGTGAGACCTAAAAGGTAGAGATGTAGCGAACTGTTCGCCGGCGAACGGTTCCAGGCGAACTTTAGGGGTTCGCGTTCGCCTGCACCAGGCGAACTTTTGCGGAAGTTCAATTCGCCCCATAATGCTCTATTGAGCAAAACTTTGACCCTCTACATCACAGTCAGCAGTCACATTATTGCCAAACACATTGCTCTCACTGCTGGAGGCCCCCCTCCCTCCTCCAAGCAAGGTCCTTATGCCATTTCACTCACATGTCTACCTACACTAATTAGTTAAGGGACAGCTGCTTCCTCCCACCACCCTCCACCCTTCTACCTATTCCCTCCTCCCTCCTACCGGAGGGAGCAGGGTCTCATCTGCCAGGGAATTATACTATTTCAAAAAACAGTTTACATACCATAGCTGGGAATCAAACCCAGGTCTAACTGTGTGGTGGGCAAGCACCCTAACCGCTGTACCACAACAGTACTAACTGAAGCTGGCCTAGCATTTACTATTTATGCTCAATGCAATAGAAACATTAGGTTGCTTAAAGGGAGCCTTAACTGAGAGTGATATGGATGTTTCCTGTAAACAATACCAGTTGCCTGGCAGTCCAGCTGATCTCTATGACTGCAATAGTGGCTGAATCACACCCTGAAACAAGCATGCAGCTAATCCAGTCTGACTTCAGTCAGAGCACCTGATCTGCATGCTTGTTCAGGGGCTGTGGCTAAACGTATTAGAGACACAGAATCAGCAGGCGATTCAGGCAACTGGTATTATTTTAAAAGGAAAAATCCATATCTTTCTCCGTTTAGGTTCCCTTTAAGGATTTGTAGCATAAAAGCCAACTCACATTGGCTGGGATTTGAACCCAGGTCTCACTGTGTGGTGGGCAGCACCCTAACTGCTGTACCACAACAGTACTAATTGAAGCTGGCCTAGCATTTACTATTTATGCTCAATGCAATAAAAACATTAGGTTGCTTAAAGGGAACCTTAACTGAGAGTGATATGGATGTTTCCTGTAAACAATACCAGTTGCCTGGCAGTCCAGCTGATCTCTGTGACTGCAATAGTGGCTGAATCACACCCTGAAACAAGCATGCAGCTAATTCAGTCTGACTTCAGTCAGAGCACCTGATCTGCATGCTTGTTTAGGGGCTGTGGCTAAAAGTATTAGAGACACAGGATCAGCAGGCGATTCAGGCAACTGGTATTATTTTAAAAGGAAAAATCCATATCCTTTTCCGTTTAGGTTCCCTTTAAGGATTTGTAGCATAAAAGCCAACTCAAATTGGCTGGGAATCGAACCCAGGTCTCACTGTGTGGTGGCAAGCACCCTAACTGCTGTACCACAACAGTACTAACTGAAGCTGGCCTAGCATTTACTATTTATGCTCAATGCAATAGAAACATTAGGTTGCTTAAAGGGAACCTTAACTGAGAGTGATATGGATGTTTCCTGTAAACAATACCAGTTGCCTGGCAGTCCAGCTGATCTCTGTGACTGCAATAGTGGCTGAATCACACCCTGAAACAAGCATGCAGCTAATCCATTCTGACTTCAGTCAGGGCACCTGATCTGCATGCTTGTTCAGGGGCTGTGGCTAAAAGTATTAGAGACACAGAATCAGCAGTCGATTCAGGCAACTGGTATTATTTTAAAAGGAAAAATCCATATCCTTCTCCGTTTAGGTTCCCTTTAAGGATTTGTAGCATAAGGGGAGGAGGTTGGAGGGAGGAGGGTGGAGGGTGGAGGGAGGAGGGTGGAGGGTGGAGGTAAGAGGGTAGAGGGTTGAGGGAGGAGGGTGGAGGGTGGAGGGAGGAGGGTGGAAGGTGGCGGGAGGAGGGTGGAGGGAGGAGGGTGGAGGGAGGAGGGTGGAGAGAGGAGGGTGGAGGGTGGAGGGAGGAGGGAGGAGGGTGGAGGGAGGAGGGTGTAGGGTGGAGGGAGGAGGGTGGAGGGAGGAGGGTGGAGGGGGGAGGGAGGAAGGTGGAGGGAGGAAGGTGGAGGGTGGAGGAAAGAGGGTGGAGGGAGGAGGGTGGAGGGAGGATGGTGGAGGGAGGAGGGTGGAGGGAGGAGGGTGGAGGGTGGAGGGAGGAGGGTGGAGGGTGGAGGGTGGAAGGAGGAGGGTGGAGGGAGGAGGGTGGAGGGAGGAGGGTGTAGGGTGGAGGGAGGAGGGTAGAGGGAGGAGGGTGGAGGGTGGAGGGAGGAGGGTGGAGGGAGGAGGGAGGAGGGTGGAAGGTGGAGGGAGGAGGGTGGAGGGAGGAGGGAGGAGGGAGGAGGGTGGAGGGACCTCCAGGTATTAGAGCCCTTGAAACATGTTTTCTATCATTTTTCCAGCTGGTAGAATTTTTTCAAATTTTCAAAGTTCGCCTCCCTATTGAAGTCTATTGCGGTTCGCAAACTTTTTCGTGAACCGAACCTTTTGCGGAGGTTCACGAACAGGGTTCGCGAACCGAAAATCGGAGGTTCGCGACATCTCTACTAAAAGGTTATAAGTGATAACAATAACCAATGTATTGCTACTAAGATGTACAAGGAGGCAGATCAGTTCCATACTAATGTTATTATGTTTTGGGTAAATTAAACCGTTTCTTTATGATTCTGCAAAACATGTCAAATGTACAAACATTTTCTAAGTGGAATACGTAACACAGTGGCCTGCAAGTCCTACAGTAGAAGGGAAAAACATAAAACACTTAACTAATGAGCTATTATCCACTTTTATTTACCACTTGCTATATTTCAGGCATTATATCTATGCCCTGTGGGAGGATTGTTCTCATTCCAGAAGTATAGATATACGCCTTCTGCCACATTGCCACTGTGCGTCCTACACACTGTCTCCTGCTCGCTCTCTCGCTTGTTCACATCACCACCGGTTAGTAGGTAGATCAGTGATTGGGAACGCAGTTACATTCATTTATCTAAGTGTCATGCTCACCAGCAGGCATTCTGTCTGGCGAGGCTTAGCTTCGTGCAGATAAACTCCCAAAGATGCAGACGCCCAGGATTTGATGCAAAGTGATGTTTTATTTACAGTGAAGGTATGTACATGAAAAACATTCAGAGTAGATTCCAGAAAGTTCAGGAACAAGCATGCGACATTATGCTCATGAAGCAGCTTAGCAGGAGTATTTACCCAGACAGTGTTAATAACTTCAAGTCTACCAGCAGGTATGTAGATATTCATCCAGAATTCAGCATACAGGACAACAGCAAACACACGTGCTATAACTCCAAGAAGTCAGGCAGGACTGGAGCAAACAGACATATTATAAATCCAAGGACCCAGGCAAGACAGGAACAAGCACTGAGGCTGCACAAGCAGGGAGGACAAACAATGAGACAGCAAAGGCTGCTGGGAAGTCTGGATCTTAAATACTCCACTAATGAGGCACTCACCTTGCAGGTGTTCAGACACTCCCACACAATCTTACTGCAGTAGTGAGAAACAGAACTGTGAATCCTCACACACACACATGCAATTCCATTGCAGCAATGTGCAGACAAAAACAAATGGAAAGTCAGCCCATCACTGCAATGACAGGCAGAACTGAGAATCCTCACAGACTTGCATACAATTCCATTGCAGTAATGTGCAGACTGAAGCAAATGCAAAGTCAGCCCATCACTGCATTGACAGGAAGAACTGGGCATCCTAACACTAAGTCCCAGTGTCAATACTCACCAGCATCAATGATATGCCTGTGTTGTTGTAAAAACGAAGTAACACATCCATGCATTACTTCCTGTGAGCATATTTATAGTATGCTAATAGGAAATAATGTGCCAGGACATCTTGTGGCCAAATAGTAAAATTCAACCTACATACATTTATTTTAATAAAAAGACCCACAATTACATTTTAATTGAACTCCTTCCCTCCCATACTCTCCCACAGTTCCCCCCACCCCCAAAAAAAAATTGCATTAAAAAATGATAATTAAAAAAATATATATAAATAGTTACCTTAGGGACTGAACTATTTTAATATGTATGTCAAGAGTTTACATTACTGTTAATTTTTAAATTATAAGCTTGTACTTAGTGATGGATGCAAAACTGGAAAAGTGCACCTTTATTTCCAAATAAAATATTTACATATATATACATTGTACTAGGGAAATATTTTAAACATTGCAACAAACCGGGACAAATGGGCAAATGAAATGTGTGGCTTTTATCCACAGTAGAATATTTTATTTTAAAACTATAATGGCCAAAAACTGAGAAATAATGTTTTTTTCTCTTTTTTTTTTTCTTATTATTCCCATTAAAATGCATTTAGAATAAAATAATTCTTAGCATACTGTACCACCCAAAGAAAGCCTCATTTGGTGGTGAAAAAAAAAAGCCACTTCCTCTCACAGCGCTCGTCTGCCTGCACATAGTTCCCTTCATTTAAACTTGTAGGCATAAACGCATAAACAGCACGGCCCACAGTGATGAGTGAGGCAAGCAGTGACCAATGACAACGCTGTATATTTCAAATATAGGAAGTAAAGTATACAGTGCTGCCATTAGTCACTGCTTGCTCATCACTGCGGCCATGCAAGTCTGAATAGATGGGAAGCCCTGGCAGTGGTCGGAGCCAGGGGAACTTTGTTCAACATAGACGAGCACCGGGAGAGGAAGCAGTGGGCAGTGTTAACACCAGCAAGGGTTACGCCACAGTCGCCCCAAATTCCCCCAGCACCCAATGCAGTGGCACCCCCAGGCATGGCTATACCTGGAGCACTGCACTCCTGGCACCCTATGATTCATATGACTCTGGATCTACTACAAATTTTGGACCAGTTTTGCTCATTAGCCTCAAACCAGAGGTACA
This sequence comes from Hyperolius riggenbachi, assembly GCF_040937935.1. Lineage (NCBI taxonomy): Eukaryota > Metazoa > Chordata > Amphibia > Anura > Hyperoliidae > Hyperolius > Hyperolius riggenbachi. The sequence goes on along the minus strand of NC_090646.1, from coordinate 233,249,001 downwards.
TTTGAAGCAGTATGAAGCTCAAACTTCATCTCTGATAAATAAAATATATGAATAGGAAGGGGAAAAAGATATGATTGGTTTTCAAGTTACTGGAAAAGTTAATATTCAAACTTTCACTTCATTTAGAAGTTAACTGATAAGATTGCTGTTGGACAAAATGATCAAATTATAAGTTGCCCTGTATTTCAAAGAGTAAACAATGCATGGAAGCGAAGAACTTACTCTGTTTTATTTTCCCTACAAATACTTAATGACAGGACAATCTTATAATTTGTACAGCAACTGACAATGTTATCATTTAGCTTCAGTGAATTATAACTTTGCCTTCCAGTGACTTTATACCAGTCTTTTATTTCTTTTTGTAGTAGTTATATACTGTATTTAATGTTTTAGAGCAGAAATGCAGTTTTTAGTTCACTACTTTAAAGTAAACCAGAGATCATCCTAAATTATTAGGCTAATTTCTGCTTAAAGAAAGTCTGAAGCCATATAAAAAAGGAGCACTTGGGCTCCTGAAGCCTTCCAAAGCCTCCCGCAGCAGCCTTCCCTCTTTAGATGAGGATCTGAATATTTTTTTTTGGATTCACTTCAGACTCACTTTAAAATTACTAGAAATGTAGTTACTAGAAATTTAAGAACATAGTTGAGGGTCAGGATACAGGCTTAATCACAACATGTTGCAATCGATGCTGCGGCTTCCTTACACAAGAAATTCAGCTTGACAAAAAAAAAAAATCAAAATTGTTTTGATTGCAAGAAAAGCAAACCTGTATTTAGAGCCATGATGTCTGTACTATCCCCCAAGCTTTGGTTTGCATTACATTATAAAACTGTTATGGTCAGTATGCAGATCTCATTATGTGTGATGACATTGCTATTGTTTACTGCAATGTGTCTCAGAAGGGGGTACACTTCAAATCAATGGCAGTTAATGCATGATTGAGCTTATCTGAGCTTACTGATGTTGAACCCTTTATCTCCCTTACAAAGGAACTCACATAAATTGAAAGTGCCTAAAATCTGTGCATACAAGATGATTAGAAACACTTATTTCCGGATGAGAATACACTTAATGACTCCTTTCATAAGCCACTCATTTCTTTCAGATGAACTAAGTTCCCTAATGACTTTCCTATTGAAGCTTCCTTTCCAATGTGCAAGTACTCCTGCAGCGTGTAACTCTGTTTGCAGTAGTATTATTAGAAAGAAACATATTTTTAACAGTAAATCTTCCAAAATGGTAACATATAACTTTTGCGTTGGTATTTTTTACATGATTTTTTTTTTTTGCACATAAACTATTTATTTATTTTATTGTTGACTTCTTCATTTATGATGTCATCTTGGTGCAAACATTCCTGAACTATATTTGACCCAGCTGATGATTGGAAACCTGGATTTTCAGAAAAAACAGCATTGTTAACAGAAACCGTATCAAAAGCAAAACATGTCAATTTTACTCTGATTCTGCTCCCCAAAACTGTAAATGCAGTTAGCAATTTGAGAAAATGATAGAAGAAAAAGTTGTGTTTGGGCTGTCTCCCTCTATTTTTAGCAGACTGTTTTCTTAAAGCAATTTGCTATTTCCAAATGCAGAAGGCTACTCTCAAATGAAGACCTATCCTCTCTATCTTTGATGCCATTTGCTGGTGCCAGATACACACCTTGGGCCTGATCCAATTTACTTTTTCTCCAAAGTTTTCTCCTAGGAGATACCGTATTTGCTGCCGTATAAGACGCACTTTTTCTCCCCCAAAAATGGGGAGAAAAAGTCCCTGCGTCTTATACGGCAAAGGCAGGGAATCCCCAACTTACGAACGCCTGCCGATACGAACCGCCGATCCGCCGCCATTGGGGATTCCCTGCCTGTGTTCCTGCTGGGCTTGGCCTGCCCTCCGAATGTCACAGCTCTCCCCATGTAATAAATTCTTGCCCACCCGCCATGCGTGCGTCTCCCCGGGTCATTCTCCCCCCCCCCCGCGTGTCTCTCCCCATTGTACATATGTCCCCCAGTGTCAGCAGCAGCAGCGGCGGCGGAGGCTTACCAGATCCATGCCGCTGCGATGACTGCAGACACCCGGCTACTTCATGTGTTTCCTCTACTGCGCAGCTTGTACTGATTGCGTCATGAGTAGCCGCACAGTAGAGGAAACACATGGAGTAGCCGGGTGTCTGCAGTCATCGCGGCGGCATGGATCTGGTAAGCCTCCGCCGCCGCTGCTGCTGACACTGGGGGACATATGTACAGCGGGGATAGCGAGACACGCGCGGGGGGGTGACCTGGGGAGACGCACGCACGGCGGGCAGCATGATTTCAATGGGGAGAGCTGTGGCACATGAAGGGGGGCATAAAATAACACAAGAGGACACGGACACTGAAGAGACAGGACACATGGGGAGAAGGAATCATGGGGGAGAAGGACAAATGGGGGAGAAGGACACATGGGAGAGATGGGAGGTAGGACACCACATGGGGCAGACAGGACACAGGACATATGAGGAGAAGGAGTGGTCAGGACACATGGGGGAGAAGGGGCACACAGGACCCATAGGGAGACGGACACAGAAGGACACCTGGGGAGACAGGACACATGGGGAGAAGGGGCACACAGGACACATTGGCAGACACCATGTGGGGGATAACATGTACAAGACGCCTCTGGAATATGGACGCACCAGGTTATATATATATATATATATATATATATATATATATATATATATATGTATAATTTTTTTTTCCTGGTTTTTGCCCTCTAAACCTGGGTGCGTCTTATATTCCGGAGCGTCTTATACGGTGCGAAATACGGTAATTTTTCAGCAAAATTCTGGCTGTCTGGTCACCTACAGAGTTTGGCTTCATAATAACCAAACTTGCCACCACTCCAGTGCATATCAAGTTTAGCAGGTACCTGGTACCCAAATTAACATCCTGCCAGGATGCCTTTTTACTGATTCGTGTGTCTGCCTGGCCTACAGGAAATACTGGTGATCTTGAAAACCTTAGACACTGGTTGTAGGAAACACATTTCACTGGGTAGTATACAAACTTTCAAGAACATTCTTTTTCTCAGACAAACGTTCATTGACATACTGACATACTACTAGTATATGTAGAAAGGTATTGTATATATTGTACTTTTGGAAGATGATTCAGTACGCTCAAGATCTTACTGAAAGAAGCTGTTCTCCTAAAAGCTAATTAGAAGTAGAAGTTGCTGGTAGTGAAAATAAAAATAGTATCATATACAGTGTTCATACTTTCTTTTCACTTATAAGTGGAAACTTTTTGTACAATGTAAAACATCACTTCTGCTCATCACAATTGTATTAATGAAAGTGGAGTTCTCTTTTAAGGTGAGTATTTTATCCAACCATAGCCATATTTTTTTTTCTTATTCATAAGTGTATAATTCATAGTAAAATTGGCATTTAACAGGTAGGCAAATGTTTGAAAAGAACTAATGTATATACTCGCATATAAGCCAACCTGTGTATAAGCCGAGGTACCCACTTTTCCCTAAGAAAACAGGAAAAAGTGATTGACTTGCATGTAAGCCACCTCCCCAGTATAGCCCCCTACACAGAAGCCAGATGTTCCCCCAGCACAAGTCAGCTCCCCTCCCCATAGCCAGATGTGCCCCAAGGATGATACAGCTGTGTCTCAAGATGCCACACGGGAAGAATTCTGGATCATTGCACCGCTGAAAGGTTGCTGGCATGCTCTGCTCCACATACCGGGGGACACAAGAAGTCTTGAGCAGCGCACTCTGCACACCATGTTGCAGGGGATGGGAGGCATGGAAACAGCAGGGAGCCAGATGGTAAGAGCAGGATTACTAGTGCATGATCCTTATGCTCCAATGTCAGGAACAAAACCTGCTCCACCATCTGTTCTGCTCTACTGACTCGCATATAAGCCAAGGGGGTAACTTTTTAGCACATTTGACGCAAGATTATACAGTATGTTAATCTGAAATTGTCTATGTCTATATTTGTATCATATCATGTCATGTGCCAAAACAGTGGTATTCACAGGGGACCTCAAAGCAAACCATACCTTTTTAAAGCATAAATGGTACAATATTTTCTTCATTTATAGACTGATTAATGCTTAAAAGAAATCTGAAGCGAGAGGAAACTAGTCATGATTTTCTTGGCTGTAGTGCAGATTTCTACCTCTGATACTTGTGAATCACTGACTCAGTATGAGTATGCAGAACAAGTGGACTCCACTGCCTGCATGCTGTTTTCAGGTGTGCTGACATTAGTTCAACCAAAGCATGAGTACCAGCCAAGATGATTTGTAGAAGGGGATATAAATATTTCAGCCTTTCTATACTTCTCTACATAAATTTACTTTCAAATGACCCTCAAATACAGCATCCTTTACACAATTACTCCCTTTGATCATTTGTGTGACAATATGGATTTATCTCAGTATTGCAATTCACCCATAGGATGCAGTGTACTTGCAAGTTTAATGTACTGTGTATTTAACAACTTCTCATCCTGGCCTGTTTTCCTCTTTTCTACCAGAGCAGTTTTTGATTTTTTTACTAGGCCAACCTTTAATCAGCAATTACTTTTTCACTACGTATGAAACCTTAGTGATATACACATGTTTTTTTTTTTTTTTTGGGGGGGGGACTAAACTTTTCTTGGGTGCTTTTATTCCGCAGCAATTGTTCTCCTATTTCTTCTTTCTCTGCTGTCTCTTGCTTGGCTGAGTCCTCCTCTTCTGCTGTGTCTTCCTCTTCCTCTCTGTGCCTCCCAAGCTCCCAAGCGTCTGTTTCACTTTGCAGGTACAACAGTGTCATGCTGTGTTGCAGATGTTGTGCCTGGAAGAAAATGCCACACAGGACCTGCACTGTTGTCCACTCTGGAGACACAGGCCAATGAGTGGCTGACCCCAAACAATCTCGGTGTTGGTAAAGTTGTGTGAGACAACGGTACCGATCTGCACTGAGAAATGGGGAACTGAATAATGTGCTTTGCATGGAACATGTATTAAATCTCATTGGCCAGCATTTCATGGACAAGTACCCCAGATTCCAGGACTTCCTGAAGCAGGCCAGGAAGTGGCTGCCCATTTCTGACAATCCTTAATGGCCGTGGCTCATCTTGCTGAGATTCATTGGTAATGCTTGGGAGATGCCTCCCTTGCGCCAGCCCCACCAGATGGAATTTGATGTTGCTTATGTTAGATTGGCTGGACCAGCAGCAACATGCAGTAAATGAGTACCTCTGTGCACTTGCTAGCAGGACAACCTCTGGGGAGGTATTTTTACCTGAGGCAATGGGTGCTCATACTCAATGCCTTAAGACTGAAGCGTCCTTTCAAGGAAACCAATAATCTGGCCAGTCACAGTTAAAGCAGCATTAGTGAGTGACAGCCTGCTCTACATCTTTTTTCTGGAGTGAGCCATGCGGTGTGTCCTTGAGCAGGCATTGGATGAGCAGGAGCGTGAAGAGGAGGAAGAGTTTAAACTTTCGCATATTGGAGAGTGGGCAATGTCATCAGCCACAAATAGGAGAGGGGGCAATGCCATTGGCTGCACATGGCCAGAGGGAGGAGTCTGAGGAGGAGTCAGAGAAGGAGGATGGTGGCTGTGGTGGTGAGGAAGAGCAAGAGGAGCAGAATTCCTGGGTGCTTCTCCCCTTTCGGGAGACCCTGGTCTTGTCTGTGGCTGGGGGAACAAACCGGGGTGGAGGATGTTTCCCTGGATGAAGAAGAGGAGCTGTCCTCCTCTTTTGCAAACCTCATTAGAATGGGGCAGTTCATGCTGAAGTGTCTAAGGAAGGACCCCCGTATCAAAACCATGAAGGATACGGACCTGTATTGACCCATAGTACAAACAGAACATTTCGGAGATGCTACCACATCACAGAGGGTGTCCAAAATGCAGAACTTCTATACCAAACCGAGACAGATGCTGTATTCTGCTTTTCAGGGTGGTGGTACAGCAAGAAATATTAAAAGCCAAAGAAGTGCAAACAATAACACTTATCCACCTTCAAGAACAGGATGCATTGCTGCTGAGGATGATGTGCCAGTCATGCCCAGTATGACAACCTTCTTCTGTACAATGCCTCAACAGGTTCCTTCTGAATCCACCCTCAGAAAACTCCTTAGCCAACAGGTTTCTGATTATCTTGGGTTAACACTCTGAGGAGCAAGGAACCTCTGGACTTCTGTGTGTGCAGGCTTAACCTGTGGCCAGAGCTGTCACCTTTTGCCACAGAGCTTTTGGCTTGCTCCACGTCAATTACCCTATCTGAATGGATGTTCAGTGCAGCTGAAGGGATCATGGCAGACAAGCGAAGCTGCCTAGCACACCGTAGTGAAGATTACTTACATTTAAAAAAATTAACAAGGCATCTCAGAGGGTTACAGCACCAAAGTGTAATACAATTATTACGGATTATTACCCTGGTGAATTGTAGTTACTTCAGGCCTCATGACTGCCCTAGCAACAGGCACAGCTGTTCTGCACCACCACCAGCATGGCACCCAGTATTTCTTTTGGTCCTACTCCGATTGGCTGTACCCCAAAAAAATGATGTTATTATCCTGATGCATACCAGCTACTCCAAGCCTCATTTATGCAATGGCCACAGGGACAGCTTTCTTGCACCACCACCAGCACAGCACACCGTATTTCATTTGGTCCTACTTCAGTTGGGTTTACCAAAAAATATATATATATATATTATTAGTTTTCCGGGCACATGCCCATTACTTTAGGCCTCTCTCTGTCTCACAAAAAGGCTGAAATTAACATATGTATTTGGCAGGTAATTGTACTATTTTTCTATTTTTCTGGCCTCTTTCTCATACAGAGGCTGGAATTCAAATATTTATTTGGCAGGTAATTGCCCAATTTTTAAGGTCTCTATCTACAGAGGCCAGAATTGAAATAGTTATTTGGCAGGTAATTACCCAATTTTTATGGCCTCGGTCTTATGCAGAGGCTGAAATGTAAATATTTATTCGACAAGTAACTCACCGGTTTTTCTGGCTTCTGAGGCTGAAATTCAGAGGCTGAAATTCAAATATTTTTGGGGGACAAGTAATTACCCAATTTTTCAGGTCTCCATAGTGCCAGTAAGAACAATGTTTTAGATAGGTAATTGCCCGATTTTTCGGGCTTCACATACTGTTGCTAAAATTTAAAATGTTTAGGCAGATAAACACCAAATTTTTCAGGCATCTCAGACACTGGCTGCGCATAACAAATTTTAAGCAGGTACACACAGCAGCCATTCTAGAGACTTGAAATCTTGAATTTATATTTTATTTTTTTGCCATTTATGTATTAAAAAAAGCCTCTGTGCAAAATACATATTTTTTGAGGAACATATTGCCCTTGATCCCCCTCCACTATGCCACTGACTGTCCAGTTTTTGTACACTTTACACACCTTTTTAAGAGAAATTCTGGCTGCAGAGATGCCCTGAAGGTTTTTGATGTTTGTCTTTAAATTTGTCATTAAAGTCAATGGGACTTGCTGTGAATTTTCTGTTCACAAATTTTCATGGCAAAGTTCCTGAACCCATTTTTGAACGTGAAATCAGCCATCACTGGTTAGGAATAAGCAACAGATAAATGTTCTTCATTATGGGAATCAGATAGAGGTAGCTGAATAAATGGGGACAAAAGACAAAACTTCTGGCAAGAACTGCATGATTTACTGTGATTTAATGTTGGGGATGATCTGCCACACTGTTTGAACCCTGCCCTGAGGCACCTCCTGGCAGATGTCAAAATACGTCCAGATAAACCCAAGCTGAGAAAAAATGCCTTAAGATATTTAACATTTTCAGAAGTTGAACTGTTGTAGCTTATTTTTAACTTTTAACTTTTTCCCCTTTGTTTTGAACTAAAAGCTTTATTTATTTAATTAAATGACTGACACTTTAAACAAATCATAACATTAAAAAGCGTCAGGAAGTGAAACAATTGATATTTGATCTCCTGGATGCACTTTTTGATGTTCTTTTTGCTATGCTAATGTTTCCATGATATATTCTGTGAAGATGCTGCAAATTACACTGTAATTGTAAATCTTGTATGGCTTCAAAGGAACTCCCTGGGAATCTTTCAGCATCGTGTCTGCAGGATGAGACCAAGAGCCCGGGGCAATAGTTATCTGTGTATTCTTTGATTTAACAATTTGTTTCTTCTGAATTGAGTGTGCTTCTATGTGTACCAAGTTTCAGAGTTCAAGCAATAAAAGGGAAACAATGAATGGAATCTTGCCAGACATCATACTTTTTCCTAAAGATTTAATCAACAGCCAGATCAATAGCTAAGCCTAATAACAATGTCAAGTGACTTTCTAGTTGGGCATAGTCTTTAACCCAACAGAACTGGTGACAGTAATAATACGCGTTTCTGTCATTCTAAATGAAATGCCATGAAGTTAGTATATGCATGAATCACCCACTTTTTATTATTATTATTTATTGTATTTATAAAGCACCAACATATTATGCAGCACTGGACAATAAATAGGGGTACATACAATGTAAACAAGGGCTGACAGACAGAGAGGTAGTACACAGTTATACAACATAGCACAAGGTTATACATGTAAACAGGGTATAAGATGCATGATCATGCAATTTAACAGAGACCCAGCAATTTAAGTCTGAGTCAGTTCATGGGAAGGGTGTCATAGCTGGGGTTGCAAGATCAAGAAGGACACACTAAGGCCTAGTGCACACCAGAGCGGTTCGGCTGCATTTTGCGATCCGCTTGCGGCTGCGGATCTGCTAGGGTAATGTATTTCAATGGGCTGGTGCACACCAGAGCGGGAGGCGTTTTGCAGAAACGCATACTCCCGGGCTGCTGCAGATTTTGGATTGTGGCGGCATTTCTGCCTCCAATGTAAAGTATAGGAAAACCGCAAACCGCTCTGAAAAACGGCAGTTCAGAGCAGTTTTGCAGGCATTTTTGTTACAGAAGCTGTTCAGTAACAGCTTTACTGTAACAATATCTGAAATCTACTACACCAAAAACGCTTCCCAAAAATGCAAAATGCTAGGTGAAACGCTACAAAAAAATAAGAAAAAGCATTTCAAAATCTGCTAGCATTTTGCGGATCTGCTAGCGGTTTTTGGTGTGCACCAGGTCTATTAAAGGGTGGAGGAGGGAGACTCTGCCAGAGGCTTACAATATAAATGGATGCAGTGTGTCATCATCAGTAACTGATACAGGCAGGTGCTGTGAAAGATTCTACCTTCATGGAGCAATTAGAGCATTTGGCTCTATAAGCAGAGTTCCACAACCCTGTCCTCAAGGCCCACCAACAGTACATATTTTGCAGAAAACCACAAACATGCACAGGTGGGGTAATTAGTGTCTCAGCAGAGCTGATTAACTACCTTTGTGGATTTATACAAAACATGCACTGTTGGTGGACCTTGAGGACAGGGTTGGGGAACACTGCATAGGAAATACAGTGATCTTCTTTAAAAAATAGCACTTGCCATACAAATAGCCTAGCTTCAGACACCCCATCTATCAGAAGCCCTGAAAAAACAAAAATCTAAGTTAAACAATAAGCACCAAGAAATCTCATGTGTACAGTATTGGCCTTATATTCTTCTGCTTAAGCTAAAGTATTCACATGCAGTGCACTCGAAAGTTTAACAACACTAATGGAACTCCCATCGCCTCTTATTTGCATTGTAATTATGGAAATGCTAGCCATAATTAGGATACAAAATAGGCATATCACACAGTGGACTCCCAAGATCATTACAGAGGCACCACAATTAAATATAGTAGAATGTCATACATTATTCAGAAAATGTAATTTTATGTAGGTTATCTTAGTTTCATCAGCATAAGAAACACTTCCTACATCTATATATTGCTAGATATTGGTATGTAACCCCACCCTCCCAGTGATGTTTAGCCTAGGTTACGTAGTTATACAGCCTTTTGCCCCACAGCATTGTAGGAAACTAGGTGTGGTTTCTGTTCACTTTTATTTTATGTCACAAAATATAGACCTGAAAACTTGGATAATGCCTGGAAAATAAAGGGTAGATGACAATTATGTAAAGACTTTCTGCCATTGAGAACATTAAGTTGGGGCTTAAAGGAGTAAGGAAGTCTATAAATATCTGAGGATTAGACATATCATGGAGAATAGAGATACTTCCTGTATAACTATGGACAGAGAAATTTGGTTGCAACTGTCTTTGCGAGAAAGAGGCCCTGTAACGAAAATCCCACGACGCCGGACGGATTGCGGAAATATGGTCGCATCCGTTCCGGCATGCGGACTTTCCAATGCGGAATGCGGAAATTTGGCCGCATCTGCCGCGCAAGATCCTCTGAGCGCACGGCGCCAAACTCACCAGCTGTTAGGCGGTGAGGTACAGATGCTGTTGACCTCCCCACTGCGGTACGGACCACCCAAGCGCAGAGTCTAAGTGACCACGGGTCTTCACCCACGACCCCTTGAGGGGGAAGCAGGACCACAATCCCTGGAGGGGAGAGTGGTTACTTCGCTGCCTAGTGCCCACCAGGTTGCGCTTGAAATGATCCCACAGAGGGTTGGAGAACAGTTGACGTCTCGTTGAGGAGAGCCGGTAACAGATGCTCAGGGTCGTGGACAGGCCGAGTGTCAGGATTAACAGAAGACTGGAAGGTAGAGGACAAGCCGAGGTCAGGGCAGGCTGCGAACAACGTAATCAGGAAACAAGCCAAAGGTCAGGACGGGCAGCGATCAGGAGTAGTCAGGAACAAGCCAAGGTCAATACCGGAACAACAATCAGAATAACTCAGGGTACAAGGCACAACGCTGTAAGAACTAACAGCACTGCTCCAAGGGCAGAGCTGTTTAAATAGAGGATTTTGGCGCCTAAAATTACGCCTGCGCATGCGCGCGCACCGCTATGCGCACGCGCGTGACCTCTTGCGCGCACTACGCATGCGCGTGACCTTGCGCGCTGCGCGCGCAACGCCGTGCGCGCCAAACCACCAGAGGAAACAATAAAACTCAGTGCACCCGCGCGCGCGCGCGTAACCACACGCCCGCGGGAACACCGGACAGCGCCAGGACGGTAAGTATGACATTGCCCCCCCCCTACAGGCAACCTCCGGGTGCCTCTTGGAACTGGCTTTTCAGGAAACCTGGAATGGAACATCTTAATTAATCTAGGTGCGTGCACATTACTGGAGGGTTCCCAAGAATTCTCTTCTACTCCAAACCCCTTCCACTTTACCAAATACTGAAGAGAACCACCCCTTCGCCTACAATCCAGAATTCTCTCAACCTCAAATTCTTCATGGCCCTCAAACAGTACAGGAGGCGGGGGGGAAACAGATCGGCCAAACTCATCAGGAACAAACTTCTTGAGGCAAGAGATATGGAAGACAGGATGGACCTTCATGGAACTTGGGAGGGACAGTCTAAAAGTCACAGGATTAACCACTTTCTCGATGGTAAATGGCCCGATGAACTTAGGTCCCAGCTTCTTTGAAGGACAATGGAGATGAAGATTGTTAGTAGAAAGCCAGACTGAGTCCCCTGGAGAGAAATCAGGACTCTTGCTGCGTCTTTTATCCGCCCAGAACTTTGCCTTTTCTTGCGATTTTAACAGGATAGCTTGTAATTTCTTGAAATTTTCCGTTAGCAGTGTAAGTCTATCTTGTACAGTAGGAACAGAGGAATCGGCAAAGGAGTCCAGTAGGTAAGCAGGGTGAAAAGCATAATTGGCAAAAAACGGAGAAGTCCTTGTAGCTGAATGGATAGAATTATTGTAGGCAAACTCTGCGGTAGGAAGAAGTGTGGACCACTCATCTTGAGACACAGAAGAGAAGCAACGCAAGTATTGCTCCAGAGTTTGATTGGTCCTCTCGGTCTGGCCGTTGGTCTGAGGATGATGACCAGACGAGAGGCAGGAGTTAATACCTAACAGTCTGCAAAGTTCCTTCCAGAATTTGGAGGTGAATTGTGATCCTCTGTCAGAGATGATTTCAGAAGGAAGGCCATGAAGACGAACAATCTCCTTTAAGAACACTTGAGCCGTAGCTGCTGCAGAAGGAGTACCTTTCATGGGGAGGAAGTGGGCCATCTTTGTAAAACGATCTATGACCACAAAAATAGTAGTAACCCCTTCAGAGGGAGGGAGTTCAACAATAAAGTCCATAGAAATCTTATCCCACGGACGTTCAGGCACCGGTAAAGGGTTCAGAAGGCCCCAAGGCTTAGATCTGGAAGTCTTTGATCTGGCACACACTGCACAAGATAAGACAAATTGATTACAGTCTTTGGACATCTCCGGCCACCAGAAGTTCCTCTGAAGGAGCGCCAATGTCTTGGTGGTACCAAAGTGGCCAGCCAATTTGCTCTCATGACCGTTTGCCAGAACTGTCAGACGAAGATCAGGGGGAACAAAGACTTTATCTTGAAAAAGGAGAAGACCTTCACGCCAGACAAGGTTAGCTGGAACTTCCTGTGCAGGGATTATAGCGGTGGCTTGTTTGATTTGATTCAGCATATCAGATTGCAACAGCAGAAAATGATTCTTTGAAAGGATGGTATCAGGCTCTGCATGGAGTACAGAATCTTCGTGAAACATGCGGGATAATGCATCCGCCTTAGAGTTCTTAGACCCGGGCCGAAAGGTGAGATGGAAATTAAATCTTGAGAAGAACAGGGCCCAGCGAGCTTGACGAGGCTTCAGTCTTTGAGCAGAACGTAAATACTCTAAGTTCTTGTGGTCGGTGAAAATGATAATTGGATGCACAGCCCCTTCCAACAAGTAGCGCCATTCTTCGAGAGCCGCCTTAATGGCCAGAAGTTCCCTGTCTGCTACGTTGTAGTTTCTTTCAGCGGAGCTCAGCTTTCTGGAAAAAAAAGCTACTGGATGCAGAAGGGCTTTGGGACCAAAGCGTTGGGAGAGAATGGCCCCTACAGCCGTCTCAGAAGCATCCACTTCCACCACGAAGGCTAGTGATGGGTCGGCGTGTTTGAGAACGGAAGCTGAAGTAAACTGAACCTTGAGCCTTTCAAAGGCGGACTGGGCTTCAGGAGTCCATTTAAACGGGGAATTGGTCTTGGTCAGCTGTGTGATGGGCGCTACAATCTTGGAGAAGTTCTTAATGAATCTTCGATAAAAGTTCGCAAATCCGATAAAACGTTGGACTGCCTTTCGATCAGAAGGCACTGGCCAGTCTAAGATTGCAGACACCTTCTTCGGATCCATCTCTACCCCTTCAGATGAGATACGGAAACCCAGGAACTGGATGTTGTCCAACTCAAATTCGCATTTTTCAGGCTTAGCGTACAGTTCGTGGGTGCGTAAACGGGACAGGACTTTTCTAACGTGAGTCCGGTGTTCCTCCAGAGAAGCAGAAAAGATCAGGATGTCGTCCAGATAAACAACTAGAAAGTCATCAATAAAATCACGAAGTACATCGTTGATGAAACGTTGGAAGGTGGCTGGGGCATTGCAGAGGCCGAAGGGCATCACTGTATATTCAAAGTGCCCGAACCGAGACCTGAATGCAGTTTTCCATTCATCGCCTTCACGGATCCTGATCAAATTGTAGGCTCCTCGTAGATCCAATTTAGTGAAAACTTTAGCGGTACGGAGTCTCTGAAATAGATCGGACATCAAGGGTAGAGGATAGCGGTCTTTAATGGTGATTTGATTGAGTGCTCTAAAGTCAATACAAGGCCTGAGGGAACCATCCTTCTTCTCCACGAAGAATATTCCTGCACCTGCGGAGGAGTTAGAAGGTCTGATGAAACCTTTTTCTAGATTTTCCTGGATGTAGTCCTTGAGTGTCTGAGTTTCTGGTTCTGAGAGGGGATAGACTCGACCATAAGGAATAGCGGCTCCCGGCTGAAGATCGATAGGGCAGTCGTATATGCGATGTGGAGGAAGAGTATCCGCCTTCTTCTTATCGAACACGTCCAGGAAATCATGATAAACGGTTGGGATGACGGAGGCTTTTTCAAGGCTGGTGCACAGAAGGCGGCCAGAGTTACTGAGGCAGAAGCGATGGCAGTAAGAAGAGTTCAGAGCCACTTTTCCAGTAGTCCAGTTAATTTCCGGATTGTGACTCTTGAGCCAGGGCATTCCCAAGATTGCAGGATACAGTGGAGAAGGAATCAAGTCAAAGACAAGATATTCTTGATGATTGTCCTTGATAGTTACCAGAAGAGGGAAAGTCTCTAAGGTAATAGGTCCGGAATGAATGGAGGACCCATCAGCAAGTTGCAGGAGGAGTGGTTTTCTCTTTCTACGGGTAGGTAACTGGAGATCATGAGCAAGCTGGAAGTCAAGGAAGCAGGAACAAGCTCCCGAGTCAATGATGGCCTCAATCCTTAGATTCTCTCCTCTGGACCCCTGTAAGGAAAGAGACAAGGGTACATAAGAGGTGGACGTAGCGGATCTGGGGTTCTCAACAGGACACAAAGAATCAGGCTTACTCAGAGGACGGACTGGGCAATTCTGTCGAAACTGTCCAGAGGCTCCGCAGTAGAGGCAGAGGTTGGCGGTTCTCCGGCGTTGCCTTTCTTCAGGTGTTAAAGGAGCCCGAGCAAGACCCAGTTGCATGGGCTCAGGATCGTCCATGACGGGAGAGCTAGGGACTGGAGCAGAGGCAGTAGGAACTATAGGAGCCGGAGGAAACCAGGAACCATGAGTTATGCCAGTTCTCTCCTGACGTCTCTCCCTCAGCCGTCTGTCAATCTGAATGGAGAGCTGGATCAGATCCTTTAAGGTGTCGGGAACTCCTACGCGGGCAAGCTCATCCTTGATTGCTTCGGACAGACCTAGGCGGAATTGGGACTTGAGCACGGAGTCATTCCAATCAAGATCTCCAGACCAGCGGCGGAACTCCAGAACATAATCCTCCACCGACCTTCGACCTTGGCGAAGAGCGCGTATAGCTGCGTCTGCCGAGGCGCTCTTACTAGGATCATCATATAGCTCGGCCATGGCTTGGAAGAAGGCAGCAGAGTCTTGTAGGCAGACATGACTCTGTTCAACAAGTCTGAGGGCCCAAGCCTGGGGTTCCCCTTGCAGGAGGGAGATGATTGCACCCACACGTACATTCTCACTGGAGTAGGTCCTGGGTAATAGGGAGAAGTGCAGATAACACGCACTCCGAAACAGTCTAAACTTGCTCCTCTCCCCGGTGAAGCGTTCAGGAAGAGGCAGCTTAGGCTCAGGGGCAGGTGCGCCGGTCTCTACTGGTACTGCGGCAGGCAGAGGTACAGGTACAGGAGCCAAAGCTGGAGCCGGTGCCACTGGAGCTGCCTCAGGAGCGGGTGCAGTGTTGAGTTGACCACGAATCAAAGCACAGTCTCTTTGAACTTCTTGAACAGACACGGTTAACTGATGAACCAGATCACAGAGGGCATCAAAAGGTGAGCGCTCTCCAGAGCCGTCCATGTTGGCTGTTAGTTACTGTTAGGCGGTGAGGTACAGATGCTGTTGACCTCCCCACTGCGGTACGGACCACCCAAGCGCAGAGTCTAAGTGACCACGGGTCTTCACCCACGACCCCTTGAGGGGGAAGCAGGACCACAATCCCTGGAGGGGAGAGTGGTTACTTCGCTGCCTAGTGCCCACCAGGTTGCGCTTGAAATGATCCCACAGAGGGTTGGAGAACAGTTGACGTCTCGTTGAGGAGAGCCGGTAACAGATGCTCAGGGTCGTGGACAGGCCGAGTGTCAGGATTAACAGAAGACTGGAAGGTAGAGGACAAGCCGAGGTCAGGGCAGGCTGCGAACAACGTAATCAGGAAACAAGCCAAAGGTCAGGACGGGCAGCGATCAGGAGTAGTCAGGAACAAGCCAAGGTCAATACCGGAACAACAATCAGAATAACTCAGGGTACAAGGCACAACGCTGTAAGAACTAACAGCACTGCTCCAAGGGCAGAGCTGTTTAAATAGAGGATTTTGGCGCCTAAAATTACGCCTGCGCATGCGCGCGCACCGCTATGCGCACGCGCGTGACCTCTTGCGCGCACTACGCATGCGCGTGACCTTGCGCGCTGCGCGCGCAACGCCGTGCGCGCCAAACCACCAGAGGAAACAATAAAACTCAGTGCACCCGCGCGCGCGTAACCACACGCCCGCGGGAACACCGGACAGCGCCAGGACGGTAAGTATGACACCAGCGTGCTGCTCACCAGGGCTCTGCCATCGTGCCTCTAGGGGATGCGCGCGCATGCCAGGCACGCCTTTATGCTCCTAGAAAACGGGTCAGCTGACCTGGAGGTCAACTAATGTTTTGAGCCTGCTCTGATTGGTTGCTGCTTGGGGTGGAGACTCCTTTCCCAGGCAGTATATAAAGAAGTGCTTTTCAATAGCACTTCGTCTGTGTTTGCGATACCCTGTGTCAGCACTCAGACCTAGTCAGTTCCCGTGTGATAATCCGGCAGGACCTCGTCTCTTGTCACACCTAGTCAGCCTTGTATTTCATATTGTGTTATATATTGGTTTATCGCCAATATATACACATATTATACTGTCTTGATTTATCGTGTATAATTCTGTGCCTGTCTTGACTATTCTTCTGCTTCTGTTGCCAAACCTCATTTTGTCTGACCTTTCTCCCTTCAGTGGAACGTCTCCCACTGTAGGGTTCTATCAGAGGTTTGCCTCTTTTGAGACGACCGCCACTAGCAAACCCTTGCTGCTAGAGGCCGAGACTCCTCCACTCCGTCTTTTGGAGGATCTCACACATGGGGTTCCCATTCAGAGGTAACCACACCTCTGAGGAATTACTGTGTGGTGGACTTTTCCACAGACTTGTGATTTACACTGTATATAATTGTTGTCTGCTGTTCCAGCTTGCTGGAGGTTGTATTTCTGTGCCCCATAGAGATACTCTATTGCACCAAGCACCTTCTTGCACCCGATTGTATCGTGTCACGCTATACTTGCAATATTGGTGATTCTGCAGATCACCATATAATCAGGTATAGAATCTGTATTATTGGTGATACTGCAGATCACCAATAATCAGAAAATCTGTGCTTGCTGACACCAATCATTACATAAACACAGACCACAAAGAAGTGAAATGGAGGGGGTGGTAAATCAGCTTCAGACCATCAGGGCAGAATTAGAACAGCTGAAGATTACTGTGACTGCACAGCAGGCTCAGATTACTCAGCTGACTGAGACTGTCCAGAGGCTGCAACCACCACTTAACGTTCTACCTCCCCCGGCTCCTAGTGAGCCTAAAATGAATATTCCTGAGAAATTTTCAGGCGCTAGGGCAGATTTCCAGAATTTCCGCCACAGAGTGCTGTCTTACTTTCAGATGAGACCTGTGTCCTCGGGAACCGAGGCTCAGAAGGTTACTCTCATCAAGACACTCTGTTGCATGCAGACTCCCAGACTTGGGCTTATGGCTTACCTGATGAGCATCCTGCTCTTTCTTCTGTCCAGGAGTTTTTTAAGGCCATGGCGGTCATCTACGATGATCCGGATAGTGCCGCCACGGCCGAACACAAACTCAAAAACCTTAGACAGGGACGCAGTACAGCAGAGGAGTATGCATTGGAGTTCAGGAAGTGGGCAGTCTCCTCTAGATGGGAACGATATGCACTCCTGGACAGATACCTAGATGGGTTGTCAGAGGCAGTCACTAACGTGATGGTTAGCCACCCAGAACCCAAAGATCTAGATGAGGCTATAACGCTATCTATTAAAATAGATAGACGTCTGAGGTACAATAAAAAGGGCAGATACCCTATGTACTCTAGGGCTTCAGGTGCTTGTAGCTCGGCAGCAGTGGAGACTGAGGAACCTATGCAGCTAGGTCACGGGCGCCTCACGGAGGCTGAAAGGTCAAGAAGACACAAAGAGGGTCTCTGGCATGTACTGCGGAGAAAAGGGCCACATTGCACAAAACTGTTGTAGGAAGTCGGGAAACTCCTTAGGTGTGGTTGGAGGTACCACCCTAAGCGGAGTAGCTTTACCTCCTAAACAAGAGAAAATATTATTGCCCTGCTCCTTAAACTGGGAAGGGCAGAACTTTCCTACCACAGCATTTGTGGATTCTGGGTCGACTGCTAACTTTTTAGATTTAAGTTTTGCTTTAAGTTTAAATATCCCTGTACTTCGGGTAGAAAAACATTTGTATGTTACAGCAATCGGCGACACCCCTTTGCAAGGAAAGTCCCCACTGTGCCAGACCCCTCCTCTCTCGCTGCAAGTAGGAGCTCTGCACAAGGAGATCATCCAGTTTTTTGTTTTAAAGATGTCTACCTCTACGGTGATATTAGGGTTACCTTGGTTACGGTTACAGTCTCCTCAGTTTGATTGGGGGAATGGGCAGTTGACTACTTGGTCACCTTATTGTTCAGAGCATTGTTTACAGAAGATAGTCGTGTGTTCTACTAAGGTTCAAGTGAAAGGAGTACCTCCACAATATCAGGAATACTCTGAT
Source organism: Hyperolius riggenbachi (assembly GCF_040937935.1). NCBI lineage: Eukaryota > Metazoa > Chordata > Amphibia > Anura > Hyperoliidae > Hyperolius > Hyperolius riggenbachi. Next base: position 233,230,558 of record NC_090646.1, on the reverse strand, counting down.
GTCTTTTGTCCTAGGGCAGCAGATCAATTACCCCCCCATAGACCTTTTGACTGCCCAATAGATTTGAAGCCAGGAACCATGCCTCCCAGGGGCCACCTATACAACCTCTCGTCCCCAGAAAAATTGGCCATGGATGAGTACATCCAAGAAAATTTACAGAAGGGTTTCATCCGCCCTTTGAGATCTCCTGCGGGGGCAGGATTCTTTTTCGTTCAGAAAAAAGATGGAGGTTTGCGCCCCTGTATCGACTAAAGGGGTCTAAATAAGATCACGATTAAGAATCGGTATCCACTACTGCTAATCGATGACTTATTTACACAGGTTTCCGACGCTTCTGTTTTCACTAAGTTAGATCTAAGAGGGGCCTACAATTTGATCCGTATCAGGGAAGAAGATGAATGGAAGACAGCATTCAACACTCCCAAGGGGCATTACGAGTACTTGGTGATGCCCTTTGGGTTGTGTAATGCTCCTGCAGTCTTCCAGAAGTTTGTTAACTAAATCTTTAGGGAGGTACTGGGTCACTTTGTAATTGTATATTTGGATGACATCCTAATATTTTCCAAAAATCTCACTGAACATCGCCAACATGTTAAGTATGTGCTGCAAACACTTAGAGAGAATCAATTATTCGCCAAGCTAGAAAAATGTGTTTTTGAGGTAAAGGAGATTGCCTTTCTGGGATACGTTATCTCCACTACAGGGTTGTCCATGGATCCCAAGAAGGTCTCTGCTGTAAGGGAATGGCCACAACCATCTGGGCTTAAAGCACTACAGAGATTCTTGGGATTTGCAAACTACTACAAAAAGTTTATCAAGGGGTTCTCTTCTGTGGTGTCTCCACTTACTAACTTGACTAAGAAGGGGGCTGATGTCTCTCATTGGTCAAAACTCAAAAGAAGCATGTGCAGCATTTTCCTCTCTAAAAGAAGCTTTCTGTTCTGCTCCCATATTACGTCATGTAGATGTTGCTTATCCATTCTTAGTGGAGGTGGATGCCTCAGAGGTTGAAGTGGGAGCAGTATTGTCTCAGCGTTCAGGACTTCAGGACAAACTTCATCCCTGTGCTTTCTTTTCTAGAAAATTCTCTCCTGCCCAGAGAAATTATGATGTTGGGAACAGGGAATTGTTGGCCATTACGCTTGCTTTTGAGGAATGGCGCCATTGGTTAGAGGGGGCAGAGCATGTAATAACTGTATACACGGATCATACAAACCTACAGTACATTGAAAAGGCTAAAAGACTCACCCCCAGACAGGCTAGATGGGCTCTCTTTTTCTCCCGTTATAATTTCATAATTACATTTACACCAGGGAGTAAGAACGTCAAAGCAGACGCCCTTTCTCGTTGTTTTGAATCTGAAACTGCTCCACCCCCTTCTCTAGAAAGTATCTTGTCAAAAGAGATCATCCTGGCAGCCACTGAAATAGTTGAAGATCTTACTAGCCTTCCAAGTCCTTTCCAATTAGAAGTCCCAGAAGGGAAACCAGAAGGGGTTCTATACGTTCCTTGTGTCTTGCGCCCCAAAGTGTTGCAGTTGTTTCATGGACACAAGAATGCTGGACATCCTGGCATCACCAGAACCCAAGAGTTGTTGGGTAGGTCTGTCTGGTGGCCATCATTACAATCAGATCGCAGAGAATTTGTCAAAACCTGTACCGTCTGTGCAAGGAGCAAACCCTCCCGACTACCTCCAGTCGGAACTTTATAGTCTCTGCCCTCCCCTCAGGAGCCATGGACGCACATTTCCATGGACTTTGCGGGAGAACTTCCAGTTTCCAATGGAAAGACGGTCACTTGGGTAGTCACTGACAGATTCAGTAAGATGACTCACTTTGTGTCTTTGAGTGGTTTCCTTTCTGCTAAAACATTAGCAGATCTTTTTATTCAAAATATCTTTAAGTTACACGGTATTCCGGAAAATGTTGTCTCAGACAGAGGCGTCCAGTTTGTCTCCAGGTTATGGCGGGCCTTCTGTAAGGGGATGGGTATGTCGTTGTCTTTTTCATCAGGTTACCATCCGCAGACCAACGGTCAGACGGAAAGGATCAATCAGTCCTTGGAACAGTTCCTGAGATGTTATGTGGCGGACTCCCAACATCAGTGGGCGGACTATCTACCATTTGCTGAATTCGCACATAACAATCTCAGGAATGAGTCCTCTGGTTATGCGCCTTTCCAGATAGTCAATGGGAAGTTCCCCAAATTTTCTCCCTTGCCAGTGACGGTCTCTCCGTTCCCTGTTCTGGAGGAGTGGCAGGAATCTTTTAAGAGGATTTGGGCTAAGGTCAGAGAAAATCTAAAGAAGGCTTTCTGCATACAGAAGAGGCAGGCAGATAAGAGACGATCTGCGGAGTGGGAGTTTAAACCAGGGGACAAAGTTTGGGTATCAACTCGTCATATAGCTCTGCGACAGCCATCCGCGAAACTGGGGCCCAGGTATATTGGACCATATCCAATTTCCGAAAGGGTTAACTGCGTTACTTACAGAGTCAGTTTACCACATTCTCTAAGGGTGGGGAAAGCCTTTCATGTGTCGCTCCTGAAGCTGGCTGTTCAGGTGGATTCCCCCCCCTCCTCACCCTGTCATGGTTGATGGTGAGCCCGAGTGGGAGGTCGAAGAGATTTTGGACTCCAGACGAGTTCAGGGCTCAGTGCAGTATTTGGTGCATTGGAGAGGATACAGTTTAGATGAAAGATCTTGGGTCAAAGCAGGTGATTTACATGCAGATAACCTTAGGAAACGGTTTCATGAGCTTCATCCTGACAGGCCGGGTGGTACGTGTCCGGAGTCCACACCTAGAGGGAGGGGTACTGTAATGAAAACCCAACGACGCCGGATGGATTGCGGAAATATGGTCGCACCCGTTCCGGCATGCGGACTTTCCAATGCGGAATGCGGAAATTTGGCCGCATCCGCCGTGCAAGATCCTCCGAGCGCACAGCGCCAAACTCACCAGCGTGCGGCTCACCAGGGCTCTGCCATCGTGCCTTTAGGGGGTGCGCGCACACGCCAGGCATGCCTTTATGCTCCTAGAAAGCGGGTCAGCTGACCTGGAGGTCAGCTGACGTTTTTAGCCTGCTCTGATCGGTTGCTGCTTGGGGTGGAGACTCCTTTCCCAGGCAGTCTTTAAGGAAGTGCTTTTCAGTAGCACTTCGTCTGTGTTTGCGATACCCTGTGTCAGCACTCAGACCTAGTCAGTTCCCGTGTGATAATCCGGCAGGGCCCCGGCTCTTGTCACACCTAGTCCGCCTTGTATTTCATATTGTGTTATATATTGGTTTATCGCCAATATATACACATATTATACTGTCTTGATTTATCGTGTATGATTCTGTGCCTGTCTTGACTATTCTTCTGCTTCCTGATTCTGTACTTCGCCAGCCCATACCGTTATCGACTATTGGCTTGGTTTCCGACTATTCTCTTGTCTCACGTTTCTGTACTGTTGCCGCATGATCTGTTGCCGAACCTCATTTTGTCTGACCTTTCTCCCTTCAGTGGAACGTCTCCCACTGTAGGGTTCTATCAGAGGTTTGCCTCTTTTGAGACGACTGCCACTAGCAAACCCTTGCTGCTAGAGGCCGAGAATCCTCCACTCCGTCTTTTGGAGGATCTCACACACGGGGTTCCCATTCAGAGGTAACCACACCTCTAAAGAATTACACTGTATATTATTGTTGTCTGCTGTGTCAGGTTGCTGGAGGTTGTATTTCTGTGCCCCATAGAGATACTCTATTGCACCAAGCACCTTCTTGCACCTGATTGTATCGTGTCACGCTATACTTGCATTATTGGTGATTCTGCAGATCACCATATAATCAGGTATAGAATCTGTATTATTGGTGATACTGCAGATCACCAATAATCAGAAAATCTGTGCTTGCTGACACCAATCGTTACAGGCCCCAGAATGGAGCAGGCCTATGTGCGACAGCCATTTTCCCTTGTCATTCAGAGCCATTCCTGGCTCCTGATTGGTTTATTTCTAGCTGAGGGCAAAGAAAAAAAAAGTATTTTACCAGCAGTCATACCAGCACGTCACCTACCGTTAGGAAAGTATTTAACATTACATTACTAATGTTACAGTTTTTTAATATTATTATTATTATTATATTTTTATTATTTAATTAATTTGCTTTATTGAAATCATTGTCCCATTGCAACAATTATTTGTTTCAGTTTTTTTATTCTAACTCTATGTCCACTTGGATATTGGCAATTTCCCCAATCCAAGTTGGCTGAGCCCAGTGAGTGGACGAGGGTCCTGGTGTGCAGTAGTGATGGACTGACTTTCTAATTCTGGGTTCACGAATTTCAAATCTGGATCTCCGCAAAAGTTCACGAATCTGGTGAATCTGCGAATCTCCATAGTATTCAATGGCAGGCGAATAGCCACCGACTTTAGCGGTTAATAACAAAGCCCCCTTATGTGCTAGAAATGCCAAATTTTAAGGGTATGTGGAGGGGGAGAGTGGGTACAAGAGGAAAAAAAATTCAAGAAGACCTTATAGTTTTTGAAAAAATTGATTTTAAAGTTTCATAGGAAAAAAGAATACATTTAAATGTGGTAAATGATAGATAATGTAGCAAACCTAACAGTAGTGTAAATTTACTTATATCAAAAGAAAGAGCAATGAATTTCATTTCAAATAGTTTCCAGGGGGTCCGTACGCAGTGCAGAAGTGGCAACGCTTTGGCCAGGGATCGCTATACAGCCGCAAAAAGATCCCCAGCAACTTTACCTATTTTTTGAAACTTTTTTTTATTGTCCAGAGTGTGGGAAATGAAAAAAAAATTATGAGGGGTTCCCCCTCCTGAGCCTCCTTAACCCCTTGTCCCCCATGCAGGCTGGGATAGCCAGAATGCAGAGCTCCGGCCAAGTGAGGCTTCGCACCCTAAGCTATACCAGCCTGCATGGTCCATGGTATGGGGGTGCTCTGGGGGAGAGTGGTGGCAAAGCCTTCCCCTCCCCCCTGGAGCCCTTGTCCAAACCATGGGCAAGGGGCTCTTCCCCACTTCCGGTGCCCCAGGAAGAGGTGGGGTGACAACTCCCTGGGGGGTTAATGGTGGCATCTGGGAGTCCCCTTTAAGAAGGGAATCCCCAGATGCCCGCCCTCCCTCCCAGGAGACTTGAGTATAGGGGTACAAAGTACCCCTTACCCATTTCCCCAAAGGCTTAAATTAAATAAAAACACAACAATGAGGAAATTCCTTTAATAATCTTAATTAACCAGAGATATTTACCTGTATCTTTGAAAAAAGTTTTCCCACGCTAATATCTTTGGAAAAGGTCCCTCGCCAATATCCTCTGTCTTGCAATCTTTACCTTGATTGAAGATCAAAGATGCGCACCCGCCACCACACACTGCCACTCATCGCCACCAGCTAAGTATAGCAGAGCTGCATCTCTCTCTGTCTCCCTCCATGGCTCTCGGCTCTACTCCCCACACACCGGGGAAGGGGGGGGGGGTGCTTTGCTATTAACCAGTAAAGTCGGCGGCTGCTTGCCTTCCATTAAAGTCTACGGTAAAACTGCAAACACTCATTTTTTTTATTTTTTTTTTAAACCCCTTGTTCGCGGCGAACTATTCGCCGGCAGACAGAACAGTTCAACCCATCTCGAGTGTGCAATCTACACTATCAAAGTGGACAACATAGAGTTAAAATAAAAATGTGTCCGAGTGAAGTGAGGACTGAGCCCGCAGCCCAGCAAGTGAAGTGAGCAGGCAAGGGGACAACACTTTCAATAAAGCAGCTTATTTAAATAATAAAAGCAAATATAATATTAATAATAATAAACCCCTTACAATTAATAATGAAATGTTTTAAAATGCTGACACGGCTGCTAGGACAGGAGCCAAGGACGGCTCTGAAGAATGAGAGAAGATGGCCACCACAGATGGGACTGCTCCATTCTGGGGCCTTGTTTTTGGTAAGAATGTTTTGTTTTTGTTTTTTACTATTTTCACTGAATACATTAGATTAATTTGTTTCCTACACTCCTATGTCCTATTAATTTCCTTTGTCCAGTTCAGCATATTTGTTGGGGCGTGCAGTGAGCACCACTAGTCTATGGGGATTTGTGCATGGTCCCCTAAAGTAGACTATCTCCAAAATTCCATTCACTACCTAACATTGTAGAGGAATTTAAGGGGAGAGAGGGACTTTCTTATGTACACTCTGGAGTTGCCCAAGTATTACAAACTTCTGGTCTGAGATCTTCCACTTAATAACACGAGTACCAGCTATCCAAATGTTAAGCTGATGCCATTCTACATAGTAATAGAGAACCTATCATATCATAGTAGAATAGTGGTGTTCCAAAAAAGTGGAGAAGTGCCAGCCAAAAATAGCAGAATCCATGTACAGGATCTTCTCCAAAAATTAGCATATTGTGATAAAATTCATTATTTTCTGTAATGTACTGATACACTTTAGACTTTCATATATTTTAGATTCATTACACACAACTGAAGTAGTTCAAAGCATTTTATTGTTTTAATATTGATGATTTTGGCATACAGCTCATGAAAACCCAAAATTCCTATCTCAAAAAGTTAGCATATCATGAAAAGGTTCTCTAAACGAGCTATTAACCTAATCATCTGAATCAACTAATTAACTCTAAACACCTGCAAAAGATTCCTGAGGTTTTTAAAAACTCCCAGCCTGGTTTATTACTCAAAACCGCAATCATGGGTAAGACTGCCGACCTGACTGTTGTCCAGAAGGCCATCATTGACACCCTCAAGCAAGAGGGTAAGAAACAGAAAGAAATTTCTGAACGAATAGGCTGTTCCCAGAGTGCTGTATCAAGGCACCTCAGTGGGAAGTCTGTGGGAAGGAAAAAGTGTGGCAGAAAACGCTGCACAACGAGAAGAGGTGACCGGACCCTGAGGAAGATTGTAGAGATGGACCGATTCCAGACCTTGGGGACCTGTGGAAGCAGTGGACTGAGTCTGGAGTAGAAACATCCAGAGCCACCGTGTACAGGAATGTACAGGAAATGGGCTACAGGTGTCGCATTCCCCAGATAAAGCCACTTTTGAACCAGAAACAGCGGCAGAAATGCCTGACCTGTACTTGGCACTGGACTTCAGGCATTTTGGCACTTCCCTCTCCCCAGTCTTTCTCCAGACTCTGGCACCTTGATTTCCAAATGACGTGCAAATGTTGCTTTCATCTGAAAAAAGTACTTTGGACCATTGAGCAACAGTCCAGTGCTGCTTCTCTGTAGCCCAGGTCAGGCGCTTCTGCCGCTGTTTCTGGTTCAAAAGTGGCTTGACTTGGGGAATGTGGCACCTGTAGCCCATTTCCTGCACACACCTGTATACGGTGGCTCTGTATGTTTCTACTCCAGACTCAGTCCACTGCTTCCGCAGGTCCCCAAGGTCTGGAATCGGTCCTTCTCTACAATCTTCCTCAGGATCTGGTCACTTCTTCTCGTTGTGCAGCATTTTCTGCCACACTTTTTCCTTCCCACAGACTACCCACTGAGGTGCCTTGATACAGCACTCTGGGAACAGCCTATTTGTTCAGGAATTTCTTTCTGTGTCTTACCCTCTTGCTTGAGAGTGTCAATGATGGCTTGCTGGACAGCAGTCAGGTCGGCAGTCTTACCCATGATTGCGGTTTTGAGTAATGAACCAGGCTGGGAGTTTTAAAAGCCTCAGGAATCTTTTGCAGGTGTTTAGAGTTAATTAGTTGATTCAGATGATTAGGTTAATAGCTCGTTTAAAGAACCTTTTCGTGATATGCTAATTTTTTGAGATAGGAATTTTAGATTTTCATGAGCTGTATGCCAAAATCATCAATATTAAAACAATAAAAGGCTTTGACCTACTTCACTTGTGTGTAATGAATCTAAAATATATGAAAGTCTAATGTTTATCAGTACATTACAAAAAATAATGAACTTTATCACAATATGCTAATTTTTTGAGAAGATCCTGTATATCCATTACCCAATTTAGCAGAACAAAGCAGTGGAATAGATCGAAGAAACCCCAGAGGACATGTTGGATCCCAAAATCTGAACTGGGAAATAGAGTCAAATAAACAATGGACTAACCCATTCACATTTGCAAGACAGGAGCAGGTCAGATGGAGAACCTGTAAGCAAAATACAGAAGTTAGAGTGAAGAGAGCTGAAAACGTGCCAATAAGTGTGACTGTTATTACAAATACCAAATTGCTAATTAATGATATGGTGATAACGATGTTGTAAATTTATGTTCCGTGCTACCTTGAGAATTACCTAAAGGTGAGATAAAAAAGAATGTGAAATGCATATTTTATCTCCTAGTACAAAGGAGACATATTGGGTACATTAATTTGTTCAAACAAGCAATAGTTTGACAATTATAAATGAAACATTAATACCATGTTTGGAATTTAAAACATAATACAGAATTGACGATCAAACTAAAACCTGCCAAGTAGTTATGCTGATCCTCTGCTTTTAGTGCTTTGAGTTACTAGGGGAGAACACGCATACATATCAGGTGTTCTGATCTATGGGCTGCATGCCTTCTGGATTCATGTGGCTCAGAAACTACTGAAGAAGAGAAAAGATCAGCATGAAAGCCAAGCAACTGATCATTTTCAAACAGAATACGAAATTAATAACTTCCCTAATGAGGATTTCTTTCACTTCCTTAGCATGACATTTTCAAACAGAAAAATATGCAAAACCATTTCATTTTTGCACCAACAAAAATGTATTAGGTCTAGCAGCAGGTAAATGGAATAATTATTAAAATGTAAGTAATTTAAGAAAGTACATTACATATTTTCATCTGATCAAAAATTGAAATGTGCGATCTACCAGTACACCAATCTGAAGTCAGAGAGCAAGTTGTGGGTATTTTGTACAAAGCAAAATATGCAAACTGCCTCTAGTTATGTTAATAAATAGGAGAATGGTCAGTTATGCACTACAGCTGGCCTTTAAAACTGCACATAGTTCCAGGAATGCAATTTTTTCTTTTCTTAGGTCCAATTCCAACTAGTACAAAAGGACTTTTGCATGAATCTGTTCACCTATGCTCATTGCATATGTGTTCACTGCACTACAACCAGTGGCAAACAAAGCCAACAGTGGGCCCCTATGCAAGCGAGCATGGTCATAGCAGATTATTGGTGGATCCAAAAAGTTTCAATACCATAAAAGAATGTGAACCTAGCTGCATTCTGTAGGCACTAAAATAGTGTAGCACATATTTTCCATCTCTTCATCATGGGGTTGATTCACAAAGCTTATGTATTTTTCACCTAAACTGTAAGGAGAGTTAATGATTGAGATACACAATTAAGATGAGATAATTTATGAAATAAACAAATGAGGAGATATAAACCATAATTTAAGCTAGATAAAAAGAGATAAAATCATGATCCATTTAAGGAGAAATAAATTGTGAGTTAATGAGTAAGGTGAGATAATTCAGCAGAAGCGCTTTGTGAATAAGCCCTTATGTCTCAGACATGACTGGGCCACAAGCAACCATCACTACTCCTCATACAGCAGTGTCACGCATGTTAATACATTAAGAAAAGGATTTAAATGGTCAAAAAAAAAACACCATGCCATTATAGGAATAATATTGTTCTGTATCTCTATAACACTAATATCTTCCATAGTGATTTGTACTGAGTCCATAGTCATGTGGTGCAGCTGCATGGGGCCCAGAGGACATGGGGCCCCTGTGCTGCTGCACAGGCCTATGTCTGCCTCTGGCTACAACAGAGCATTGTGCATTTTTTCCAGAGAAAAGATGTATTGCCATTCATTTAAAAGAACACTATCAATTAAAATGTTTGGGTTTTTTTTAACCTGGGGTTGAGAGAGTTCCTGAAGCGCTGGAAAATAATGATGTACACAATTCACTTGTTTATCTATTTTGTTTACTGTAACAAATTCCTTTCACTCTGAACTGATGGCAGTCTGCTCCAGTCTGACGGCAGAGTGAGCCATGAGGGGAGGGAGAATTCCCTCACATTGCATTTGTTAACCCTGTGTGTGTAAGAGAAAGCTCTCAGCAGCTGCCTGTGTCCTGTGTCTCTGACTGAAGTGCCTGAAGAGAGCAGAGGAAATGTAACTTGTTATAAACATTTGTAATTGTCTGTGACACCAGAGCTTTTCATACTTTTTTTTTTTGCTTTCAGAGAAAAATACTATGTAGTCTGTAGTAACACTGGCTGTGCATTTAAACAGACACCTCTTTTGAGAATGTTTTGTCCCAATAGAGCTAAATCATTCACACAATGAATTAAAGCTTTTACCTCTGATATTTAACATGAAAAGTAGGAAAATGTTTACAGAGCTACTTAGACATTATTTTTACATTGTCATTTTAGAACACTTGGTTTGATAGTGTTCCTTTAATAAATAGTACAAATCTGCTCCTAGGCACAGTGGGCAGCAACATATTGGAGTGTTGGAGTATTGCATTCCATTGACATATTGTAAATTGTAAATGTAAATGGTATGCATGTATATGCACCAGCCCTCATACTAGTGATGACAATAATGTAATTTACAAGGCAGGCCTCCTGACTTTCTGTTAGTAGGTCGTTGTGATAGCTTTTCTTTGTAGGTACACTAAAGAGGCAGGTAATAGCCTGCAATAAAGTCAATGAAACTGTGATTTTTGAAATACTGTCTCAACAGATGGGATTTTTCACATTAAAGGAAATGTAAAGTTTTTATCTAAATGTATTTGTTTTAGTTATTTTTATATCTAATACAAAAACGTTGCATGACATAAAGAAAATATGAAATATGATTAATATCCGTGTCAAAATCAGCAAAAAAATCAGTATCAAATTATCAAAATATATGAAATGTTGTGCATTGACTGTTGCATTTTACTCTATTAGCAGTACAATAACACAATTTATATTCTACCTACTGTAATTATAAAACAACAATGTAAAAAAAATAACTGAATAGTCCTTAAATAAATAAAAAGTAAATGTTTAATATTGCACCCTCCAATTCTCAAGAAGAAAACATTGCCCTCAGATGAGGCATCAAACCAAAGCTGTAGGTTAGACATTTAATACCATGGTGTTAAGAGAGTAGGGAAAAAAAATCTAGAATCCTTGGCTATTTGTTAACATTTCAAGGTATTGTACCATGTTTCACACTTTGAGGGTTGCAGTCAATTTTGTTATCTAGGAGATGTTAGATTAGGATTGCATTCATTTTATTGAGTATGAGAAAGATCAGGGGTCAGTTTAAGTGTTTCATTCGATGTTGTTTTATCTACATGTGCAAAGGAGAATGCTTGTAAATCACAGCATCTTACCCATGACACACTGTTTTTGTTTGAGTGCTTGTTGTGGGTTTTTTTTTGAGTGCTGCTTCTAGTTTTGACTGGAATTTACCCACTTGCAACTAAAGCCTGGTACACATATCCAATTTTGATTGGCCAAAGATTTGCCAATTTTACCACTTCCATGTAGTATGAGTTCTTACATGTACAGTCTGTTCATAGTATTCAAAGTCTGTTGACTCTTATAATACATGGAGGTGGTAAAATTGGTCAGTGATTGGCCAATACAAATTGGATGTGTGTACACACCCTTAGGCTGGAGACTTGGTTGTGAGCTAGTCTATGCTTCATCTTATGCTCGTACACACACAGTTCAGTTACAAAGAGAAAATGGCAAACTGTTTTCTGTAAAGATGCAAACATTTCAGTCCATTCACCCCACCAGAGTGAAAGGTATCTATTCTCTCCACCAGAGGCAAAGGTATCAGTGGGGGACAGGGTATAGGGGATCCCTTCTTTAAATTAAAAATACAAAATACAGTACAAGGTAACAAACACAGTAAAAGGACTTGACTGCAAAGCCACATAGTTTAACACAATTTAGCACGCTAAACACCCAAAGCACATTAGTAGCAGCTTCCCTTCTACAAGTTTGAGGACCTGTTATTTCTTTCTTGATTTCCTTGATGTTCCAAGGCCAATATACAATTAACTTTTTCTTCTTAGTTTTATCCTAGGTGATATTTTCAAAATAGTCATTAAAACGTCTTTAATGCCACAGCAAGCAGGAAAATACTTAAAAAATAATTTTGATTGTACTTTTTCTTTTTGGTACTTATTGCAAAGTGCTGAAAAGTTATTTTAAATAGAAGATGACAAATAATCTCCTAGAAGAAAACTTAGTAGAAAAAGTTAATTTCATCTGGGCCTAGTCTATTAGCTACATAACCAACGCAGAGGAGTTCTAATGCTTTTAAAAGTTATTGTAATGTTATTGCCTAGTCGTCGGGCAGTATCATGTACAGAAAATGCTGGTGTTTATTCTTCCCGAAAGAGCTGACCCAGATGTAAAGGCACCAGCTTGGTCATTTAAGGGATTGACTATGCAGTAATTAGAGCCAGTGATGCTCGGATACCCCTTTTCAAAATCCGGATCCGATTCGGATCTGGATACCCCAAAATCCGATCTGGGTCGGATATCCGAGTTCAAAATTTTCAGATCTGAATGCAAATCGGATATCCGGCCACAGTATCCGGGCTATCCGGGCAAATTCGGATAAACCGTAAGTGGCCTTTAAATTGCTTTAAAAACGTTTTTAGGGTATATGAGGCATGTAGCGTCATTATTTTGTAAAGGGGAACACTAATTGATGATGTGGGGACTTAAAATCCCCCCCCCCCCCAAAAAAAAATAGCTGTAAATTAACATCAGGCCTAGGTTCCAGACAGCAGTCGTGCAGCCCACATTGTGTCCAAAGTCCAACCGCACAACTGGGACATGACAGTTTTCACCCCAGACACCTCCAAAAATTACACAGCACTTGTGTTTTGGGATAAATATAGGTGGTATCAGTGGCCTGTGGCACCCTGGCGGTGGGAGCTGCACAGGCAGCAGGAGCAGGGCAATGCAGCAGCAGCAGCAGGTGTAACGTGTGCCAGGAGCATGCCGGATGTGGCACGTGCCAAGTGCCAGTCAGACAGCAGAGGAGAAGACACTAGTGCACACTAACTGTCACACTGGCACTGCTCACAGGACAGCAGTTCTGTAGAAAGCTAACACAGTAGTACTACTACTCTAACAACTACTAGCACTGACTGCAGTACTACAGTACTAACTAAACAATAGAAGAATCTAGCTAAACAATAGAACAGGTGTGACTAGATTACAGAGAGCAGATACAGGACAGGTATAGCAGTAAAGCTGGGCCTGCTAACTACAAAATAGTACAATAATCTATCTAACACAGCAGTAGTACAGTAGAGTAGGACAGGTGAGAGCACAGGTAACTAGAGACTAGAGACTAGAGCACAGAGCAGGGCAGGCTGCCTTGCCTAGGCGCAGGGCCTAGCTGCTGGCTGCAGCTGCAGCAGCACCAGTGACAGTCTACCTCCCTAGTCCCTAATCACACAAACTAAGCTGCCTAAAATACAATAATCTACAATACAAAGCAATACAGGTGAATATCAAGTGTTGGAGTGTAAAAACGCTTGGTGTATTGAACAATAAATGCACTTGCACAGACAAAAAGCACTGGAGCAATCTCTCAGTACAGTCAGTCAGTAAGTCGCAAGCAGGACGAGTGAGGCAACATGGCGCCCGCTATTTATAGAGGGGGGCTTGGCCAGGCTCCCCCTCTGTGATTGGCTGCAGTCAGAGGATTGGGAGCCCTCTGATCCACTTGTGAGGTCTCGAGGTGACGTCTGACGTGACGCTATCCGAGCTGATGACGCTATCCGAGCTCGGATAGCTAGGATATCTCCGGATAGCTGATTGCTATCCGAGTGCGCTCAGATAGCACAGCCCGGATAGCTAATACTATTCGAGCTCGGCATTCGAACTCGAATAGTGAAAAAAGAGCTAGGCTATCCGAGTATTTTGGATATCCGAGCTCGGATGGGCATCACTAATTAGAGCATAAGCACTTTGATTTATCTTGTTTTCTTTAAGTCCTAAGTCATATTTGAGAATGTGGGTACAATCCAAATTGGGGGTTATGGCATTCAGCCAATGTTCAAAAACAAAACACATATCAACCAAAAATAAAGGGTATCTCAGTACAATATAAAGGGAATACTGACAAATTAAGATGTCACTAAGGCAGCCACTGAAAACAACTGATTGGTGGATGATAATCTTGACCCTGCCCCTGAGTAGACTCCGGTATAGTGTGCTCTTGTTTGGATGATAGAGTGCACTCCAAATGAGACAGATTATGTAATATAAAAGAGAAAGAGGAGAGAAAGAATGATATCGATAAATACATGTATAGATAGATAATTTGTTTTGCTTTATTTCAAGCTACAGATATGTTTGGACTTCCCTGTTTGTATACATTGTAAACTGGTTTGCAATTACAAAACATAGAAGCGGAATTCAGAAGAAACCCTAAAATTGAAATTAAAAATGTAAGCAATGTTTATATATAATTATGTTAATGTATTCTAAAGAAAACTAACAGTGCATTTTTAATATAAAATGTACAACATGATTAACATTAAGATTGTGCACTGCTGGGAAGTGTTTATAATGTAATTTGTTCAACTAAAATTAGCATACATTTAAAAATAAAGAGCATGTCTAAAATACAAAACTAATTTCATCGCTGAGATAAATCTGAAAGGTCTTCAAAAATTAAAATGGAATACCTGTTATCAACATCATAATTTTAATATTACATTATGGAAACATAATTACTTCAGAGTTATTAACAGCATGTACATCTAAGTAGCTGTACGCATAAATAGAAAGAAAATATACATATAAAAAAAATCTTCACTATATTGGCATGCTCACGTAAACATCCCTTCAAAAGCGTCAGAAACATTTGCTTGTAAAAAAAATTGTCAAAAATAAACAAACAAAAAGAGCAGGACGAACTGTACTCCAATGTTATGGTAGCATGACAGCAACTTTTATGCTCAGATAATTTACAATCAAGCAAGACTTTAAAGTCACTCTCTTTCCAAAACCTCTACTTTATTTTAAGATGCAGGTCAGAAAAGAAGTGGGAAAAATATTAAAATGAGACAAAAACAGCAAAAGAAAAAGGCTTTTTTTTCTATTTTGTTTACTGACATTATTCCTTCCCTTCCCTTGTAACACCATGGAGGGAGGGGGATGGGTCCTGGAGATGGACATTCTAGTCATCGGGAGTTGGGGTTGGAATATGTGGGCTACTGTGCACACAGGAGGGGGACAGACACTGCCATCTTCCGAGGCAGGGATGAGAGGGTTGGAAGATTGCAATGCAGGAACTTTTGAAGTGTTATTAGCCACTTCTTCTTCAGTGACAGTTCTGCACTGTTCTTAAAATAACGGCAGTTTGGGGTAAACATGCAGAACTGCTGCAATTTCCCGTACTTGGGTAGGCATTAGGGAGTTTCTTAAAACCATGCAGAAGAGTTCCCTCTGCTGAAAAGAACAGATTAGGAAGGAAAAAGTGTCACAACTGCTTTGATAATTCTGTCCCTGAGAATCTTCATAGACTTCATTGGCAGGCGAATGGCCACTGACTTTAGCGGTTGATAGCAAAGCCCATTATGTGCTAGAAACACCAAATTCTCAGGATAGGTGGAGGGGGACATTGGCTACAAGAGAAAAAAATTGCTCCAAGTCTCCTCATTGGTCTATTAACAGACTAACGGGGGTCAGTAAGATCCCCATTGGACTATTAATAGACCAATGGAGAGACTTGGAGCCAAAATTCAAAGATGCTTTCATGCTCTGGCTATACAGAGTATAGCTAGAGTTGTGCTGTGTGGTGGGGAGCAGCGGTGTGTAGTGACGACCACGCGTTTTTGATCTTTTGCTACAATCAAGCTAGAGGATATTGGCGTGGGACATTTCCGATGATATTGGTGTGGGAATATTTTATTAAAGGTACAGGTAAGTATTTATGGTTAATTAAGAAAATAAAGGACTTTTTTTGTTGTTGTGTTCTTATTTCATTTAACTCTTTGTGGAAATGGGTAAGGGTTACTTTGTACCCCTATACTCATTTCTCTTGGGAGGGGACTCCCAGATGCCACCATGAACCTCCCTCAGAGAGTCGTCACCCCCACCTCCTCCTGGCACACCGGAGGTGTGGAAGAACCCCTTGTCTATGGATATGGCTTAGCCGCCCCTCCCCCCAGAGCCCCCCATACCATGGACCATGTGGGCAGGTATAGCTCAGGGTGCAAAGCCCCACTCGGCCGGTGCTCCGCATTCTGGCTGTCCCAGCCTACAAGGGTTAAAGAGGACCATTCATTCACACAGATCCTTCTGATGAAGTGGCTATTTTAGCCACGCTGTGCATGAAGGAATTATCATTGCATGGACTCTTCTCCAGCCTTCATTTTCTCTTATGGGGTTGTATGGTCATACAGCAGGTAGTATCATATCCTAGTATTTGCACTGCCATTGCATTGGGGCTCAATCACTTGTGTTCCTCTTATATGAATATTGTTGCACTTTACTACTATTTATTATTTAATAACTGATGGTTGTTGCTTTCATCTACCACTTTTGTGTACACTATAATTATTGCATGCTGTATGTTTACTGTATGACCCAGGTCATACTCCTGTATGTGCTATTGCAGCCCCTGCTGGAGAGGTCTTGTCCTTGCTGTATCTGTATTATCCCCTGTGGTTGAATGACATGGGTTGTTCGGTCCTTGTTATAATTTTAATTGTTTTTAATGTCAAATGACACTTTTTTTGGGCTATCAAGTAAACTTTTGTAAGTTTTTGAATATAATTGCATGGAATTGGTTCTTTGTTTCTTTTGATCAAGGAATTATGATATGACAGTGGTGCTTTTTACAGTGAAATTTCTTTCTTCAGTTCCAACCACATTTCAGCGCCGACTACTCTCCCCACGCTCTCCTCCGCTAGCCAGCTCTCCTCCTGTCTCTTCTTCCATGTTCTACCACCATGGCTACTTCCACCGGCACCTCTGATGTCATGAGATGCGCCCCCAGGGTAACCATAAAGACAGGACGCGAGGCTACGAGAGGAAGAGAGAGTGGCTGCTGTGAGAGGAGTTTATGCTGGAACGGGGTATCATAAGTTCCTGCTTTCCCCCAGGACAGCACAGGGCAGGCTGGCCGTGACCAGCGAGAAAGCGAGGCCCCCCCCTCAAGTGAGACCCCAAGCGGGGGCATGCCTCACCTGTAGCTAGCAGCAACTCTGATGGTAATAACAGATACAGTATTTAAAAGCCATTTAAGAAGGTCTCTATATCTCTATCTAATCAGTATTTTAGGATAAGTATAAAATAAAAACAAAGTAGACTTTTACTAAATATAACATACAAATAAAATGTACTATTTTCTTTACACTATTACTTTATAAATTATTTAGTGAGTCTTGCCCTTTGTAGAATCTTATCCTGATTCTGATTTCTCCAGGCCTCTCCGCACCAAACCTTCCCACGCCTTCTTCCTCCACCTCCTTATTTGTCCGGTAAAAGCAGCGTTAGTTTGGCCAGTCGGGGTGTATTGCGCATGCACAGTCGGACCAGAAGCGCGTGCTCCGCCGTGCTCCTGTGGCCGGAGTGCTCTGCGCTTGCACAGTACTATTGGGCAGGCGCAGAACGATCTCAACCACGGGAGCGAGAAGGGGATGAGCGCACAAAAAAACTGCGCCTACGTCTGACTGTCCAAGCTAATGGTGCTTCTACTGGGCATAGGAGAAGGCAGAAGAAGTTGGCGTAGGAAGGATCGGTGCGGAGGGGGCTGTAGAAAGCCCCAGGGTATGTATAAAACTTTATGTCTCAGGTACACTTTAAGTATGTGTAGAACACTTCTAAGCACTCCCATCTCATTGCTTGTGTATTTGTTTCTGTAAACCTCTATGGAGATGGTCAACAACATGCTAATAATTTCAAATTACATGCAAACTTAATGAACATTTTATGATGCTCATAACTGGGTCAGTCTGAATCAGCAGGCAGTAACTTTGATCGGGTCTATTCCAAGCTGCATACATTTTTCATTATATTTGCATGCATGATAGAATTATAGGCTTCTACTTGACAATCCCTAGAAAAGTACATTGCAATGTAGGTGACACTAGACAGGTTGTTGTTTTTTTTTTTTTCTAGATTCTGGGAAATGTATTCAGGTTACCACATTCCTGCTGTGGCCTATTAATGTGACCCTGTAGTGAAAGGGAATAGGAGGATACCATATTATTTTCCTTATAAACAATCCCCATTACCTGGCTTGCCTGCTGAACTCTTTATATTTAAACACTGGTGCTTTTAAGGCATGTTTTTAATTCTGACAGCAAACTTTGGGAATATAGACTTGTGAAATGAGCCCTAACGATTGTATTGTCTTATGACAGCTAATCAGAGTAGCTTCAGTCAGGGATGACAACTTCTCTGAGTGATGTGATCCCTTGGTGTAATGCTTCTACAAGACACTTAAATGCCACATTGGAACCAAAGGAAACCAGGCACGATGTACATCGTGCAGGTATTATGTAATAATAATCACAGAAGGTAGTATAATTGCAGAAAGTTAGTTCAATAAGCACTAGTAAAACACTGCTGGGTTAGCAATCACAACAAAATTGCCCCCAAAACACTTGAATTTCTCTCATGTGAATAAACCACAATAATTGTATTGCCTCATGACAGCTTACCAGTAAGTGAGGTAACTAGAGCCCAGAAACACTGCCTTCACTGTTTGACAACAACTTCAGAAAATACCTTTTGCCCAGAGGGCTACATTCTGTATTCAGAGCAAAGTATTGTTATTGTTTTTTTTTTGTTTGTAAGCTTGTTTGTTTTGTATTCGTGGTTATTTAACCACTTGGGGACCGTCATTAAAACCTCCCTTCAGGACCAGAGCAGTTTGCCTGGTTTAGGTGTCTCCAGTTTAGATAGTCAGGCATAGATATTCCCTTTATAGATAGTCAGGCATGGGTGTCCCCAGTATAGCTAGGTGTCCCTAGTATAGGGGGCAGCCATTACTCGCCTACCAAGATCCAGCGAGGACGGAGCAGCTCTCCTCGCCTCCTCTCTCCCCCACATCCAGCCCCACACTGCCACTAAGTTCCGGGTCCTGGCTTGTTGACATCATCAAGCCAGGACCCGACAGTAGAGGCAGTGCGAGGCTGGATGCTGGGCAGAGCGGACGGGGAGTGATGATTGCCGCAGAAACGTCAGAAGAGGTGAGTCCAGTCCTTTTCTTCCTCTTCAGCCCTCACTGCTCTTCAGTGATCACTACAATCGGCCGGCGATCGGAGTGATCATGTGATCAGGAGCCATCACCATGGGGGCAGATGTCAGCTGTCATATGACAGCTTAATCTCCACTCTTGGGTGTGTGGATCGCAGACAGCCCAACAGAGGATGTAACTGTAACGTCCTTGGTCCCGAAGGGGTTAAACACTTGGTTTTAACTACCGTATATTCCAGCGTATAAGATGACTGGGTGTATAAGACGACCCCCCCAACTTTTCCAGTTAAAATTTAAATTTTGGGATGTACTCGCCGTATAAGACTACCCCACTACTGTACTGTATGTACTGGTGCTATATTGTATAAACAGGTACAGATACTGGTGCTGTACTGTGTGCAGTACCCAGTATACAACAAGCAACCAATCACGGCAAGCAATGTACCTTACTGGCGATTGGCTGGTTGTTGTATACAAAGCCTGCTTGGATTGGTCAGCAATCCCTGTCTCCAAGACTACTTGTACAGCACCGCCCTTGCTGCTTTCATACGGTTGCTGCATACGGCGGGGATGCATCCGCAGACGTTTTTGTGCTCCCTCCCACCATATGTGGCAACCGCAGATTCTCCACTCCGGCTCGGAAGTTTCAGCACCTGCCCTATAAGACGACACCCGCCAGATAAGACGACCGCTGACTTTTGACAAGATTTTCCTGGGTTAAAAAGTAGGCTTATACGCCAGAATATACAGTACTTAAGGACCATGGTGATTGAAATCTACACCCTGTTTTGGTGGTTACCTGGCTGGCATGGCGTAGATTTCAATCACCACCGCAGCGCGCATCCGCCTAACAATCTGCGCACAAACTGTTTTGGAAGCTAATGTCCTCCTTTGCTGCATCTGTTTTGAATGCAAGTTGTATAATCTGCCCGTGTTTTTGGCTCCGCACATCTATGCAGCTGGTCAACTCGGGTGCAGCTTGCTTTAAGCCTGATACACAAATCTAATTTGGATTGCTCACACACTGGTCAGTTTTACCACCTCTGTGTAGCATGAGGGCCAACAATACTATGAACAGATTGTGTAGGTAAGCTCTCATGTTACGTGGAAGAAGTCAAATTGGCCAATCAAAATCAGATGTGTGGAAGTACCCTTATACAATGAGCATGTGACGTTGCAATAAGATTGCAACACAGCGTAGCCAAAAAGTCGGATCACTCTGTAACGTCTTGGAGCGACAATATAGTGAGGTATATGGTACGATGAAGCCATGCTTAACTGCCACTGTAAGTGCATGCCATTACCTTGTTAATGCACAGCATGCTGTGCATAACTGCATGGAACCACTCTCAATGTGAAATTCCCATAGGGATATCATTGCATTGTATTGCAATGATATTATATGTTGAGACACTATGCAACAGACACTGTGAAAGGCTCTTAGCGTTTAATCTTTCTTGGTTCTTTTTAAATGTTGTAGATGGAAATATATCAGAAAAAATCATGTTCAAGTTAAAGAAGTGAAAAAATGCAGAACATACCACATTGTTTGTTTAAAAGAAACCTGGAGAGAAAGAGAGATGGAAGCTACTGTCTTTATTCCCTTTAAGGAAAATACCACTTGCCTATGTGCCAACATTTTTCTCTCTCTCACTTTTAAGAAGCGAGGGGTCATGGAAGAGGATATAGCAGACAAACAGTCAGGAACACATATGAGGAGGGAGTTAAGGTCTGGGACCAAGAGGTACAAATGTGTATCCTCTGCATATAAGTGGTATTGAAACCCAAATGAATGAATTAAGTTGCCAAGACCGTGCATGTAGATGGAAAACAGGAGGCCAAGGACAGAGCCTTGAGGTACCTCCACAGATAAAGGATGGGGTGTTGAGATCTGATCTGAGTAAGAGACCGTAAAAGACCTTCGGGAAATAGGAAGAGATCAAGGAGAGAGCGAGACCCATTTTACCTATAGATGAAAGTATATGCAGGAGTAAGGTGTGGTCAACAGTATCAAACACTGATGACAGATCAAATAGGATGAGTATGGAATAATGGCCTTTGGATTTAGCAATAAGAAGATCATTGGACTCTTTACTAAGGGCTATTTCTGTGGAGTAGTTAGAGCCAAAGCTAGACTGGAACTGGGAGTTAGCAGATACATAATGGCTTAGTTCAGCATGTATATGGCGTTTAAGTAATTTGGATGTGAATGGGAGAAGTGACACAGGGAGGTAGTTGGCACGTTTGGTGGGATCTAGAGATGTTTTTTTCAAATAGTGGTGTCACAACACAGCCTTTTTGAGTGACGATTGAAATATGCCCAAGGAAAGGGAAAAGGTTGAATAGCGATATTAGTACAGGGATGAAGGATAAGGATAGCTCCGGAATGAGATAGGAGGGAACAGGATCCAAAGAACAAGTGGTAAGATGACATTTGGAATGTATTGATGAAATATGACATGTATTGCATCATTTTAACTAGAAAGAGCCAAATAATATATTTTTATTTTTGAACTGTGGCACTTGTCGCAGCGTATTTTCTGCATCTAGGCCTATTTTTCTGCTGCATCTATGCCTATTTTCCCCTGTAAAATTCCTACAAAATTATACAATTCTTAGGAAAAAATATTACCCAAAGAAAGCCTAGATTGTCAAGGGAAAAAAAAAATATTTTGGTGGCATACTGTGAGAAAACGTGGAAAAGCCAGGCGGTTGAGGCGTGCGTCTGGTAACATGGCAGAACGCGGAAAAGCCGCCGCATGTACTGACAGCGAGGCGTCTGGTTCCGCGTCCAGCGCGGCGGTTTGCACGCAGCAGCGTGCGTCTGGTGTGGCTGAGTCTGTTAGTTCACACAGGTTTAGGAATACGCGGGCGCGTGCTGAGAGGCAGAACTTTTATGACAGCCAAGAGGGGACCAGCTGACCAGGCTGGTCAGCTGACGTCAGAGCAAGTTTCTATTGGTCCATCACTTAGAGGTGGCGCCAGAGAGCGCTACACTATATATAGTTGCTGCTGGCCAGTCACAAGTTGTCTGCCGTTGCGAACACTACGTGGAAGCACTCAGACCTTAGTCAGATCCTGCAGTGTGTTTGAACCAGGTGGACCTGGGAATTCACACTGAGCCAAATTACTTGTATTGTATTCTGTTTATGCTTAGACCAGTTCCAGGGTGTAGAGACCACGGACCTCACACCCAGACTAGGGAACCTGTGTTATCAATCTGTTTATGCTTAGACCAGTTCCAGGGTGTAGAGACCACGGACCTCACACCCAGACTAGGGAACCTGTGTTATCCATCTGTTTATGCTTAGACCAGTTCCAGGGTCTAGAGACCACGGACCTCACACCCAGACTAGGGAACTTGTGTTATCAATCTGTTATACATCAGACTAGTTCCAGGGTGTGGAGACCACGGACCTCACACCCAGACTAGGGAACTTGTGTTACCATTCTGTTATACATCAGACTAGTTAGAGGGTGTAGAGACCAAGGACCTCACACCCAGACTAGGCATTGTTTGATATCTGTTAATACTTATTGCTTTCCTGACTACTCCTCTGATCTCTGATTCGGTACCTCGCATATATGATACTCTGTTGCCAAACCCTGCTAGCCTTGGATACCGAATCAGCCTTCTGTCTATGTACCTTATCTGACCGTGTGTTGCTGACCTGGCTTGCCCGACCTCGAGAGCTATCTTTACTATTAAGAGATAGTCTCCAGATCACTCAGTGACATTTATCTTGATTGTCACTCACTCTCTGGACCTTCCTTCTTCCAGCCTGACTCCGCCCCTTTGGGAGTCTCAGGCTACTGGAAGGTTTCCTTTTCTCTAGAGCAGTATTGCCCATACTGTCTCTAATTTCCTGTGCTATACTAAAAGTACTATCGTTACACCAAACACTCACATTATCCAGGTGTCCAGAGGTTAGCAATATATCTGTATTATCGGTGATTCTGCAGATCATCAATAATCAGGTATATATCTGTATTCTTGGTGATACTGCAGATCACCAATAATCAGATTCTCTCTGCGTGCTGACACCGATCATTACACATAAGTAATTAAAAAAATGTTACCAGAACATTTAGGAAGGCTTGTGCGGGCAATTCTTTATTACCGGCCTCCAGTTGTCATCTGAGGCATACCCTGAGGGCGATTGAATTTGGTTCAAACCAGACTCCAGGAACGAGGTTACTTACAATAAAGATTTAATTGAAATAGCTAGACTGCAGGTCCTTCAGAGGGAACCCCGGGATTCGCTCTGTACGTGTTCTGGTCACAGAGCAAAGCAACGAAGGGGAGTTACATTTGTAACCCCTTATAGTTTGGAATACAATAAGGTTGTTGGCATAGTCAAAAAATTCTTGCCTGTTCTGCATTCGGACCCAAAGCTCCAGGCGGTACTGACTGGGGGCTGCAGTTTCTCATCACAACAAACTCCTACCCTGGGCACTTGCCTATCGCCCAGTCTTTTTCCTAGTTCTGACAAACAAACACCCACATGGTTAACTTTTAAAGGTTCCTATAAATGTGGTTATAATACCTGCAAGTACTGTTGCATCCACAACCAAACACGTGAGATTCCTTCTATCCCTAAGAATGAGAGATTTGAGATTAGGCAGTACATTACGCCTCTAGAGGAAGCAGGAAGTCCGGCGAAACCGGTCAAAGATGCATGTTTTGCGTCTCGGACTCCATGCTCTCCCCTCTCTGCTCACCCAGACCAGCTGTTCCCTTCTCCCGCTCTGGGATTGCCAACCTCCATCCTCAGCACGGCCAGTCAGAAACTGCCAGCACCAGCTCTCTCACATCAGCGCAGCGGAATCGTAAGCAGCCAAGTGGGCAAAGATGTTGACACTTTATGCTTTGGCTGAAGTTCTGCTGACAGTGTTTCCAGCTCAGCGCTAATTCCATCGCTGTGGTATGCTATATGGTGGCAATCTCTTATACAGCAGGATAGTTTCCTTGAACTTGCTGGTTACTGAGCCTAACTAAGCTGCTTGCTATACACTACGCTTCCCATTCGTGAGCATCGAGTTGCTGAACATCAGTATATACTGTATGATTGAACTGTGTGGCAACCATGTGCTTTGTGCAATGCTTCTTACTTATCAAGCTTATATGTGCTGGTATCTACAAGACTGTTTCTGTACCCTGTTCTGAATGCTGAGATGATTTATACCACACTGCACGTTGTGGGCCACTAATTGCTGGGACTGCAAACAAGGAGAGCTCATTTACTAGTAACAAAGTGAATCCAAGCTGAAGTATACTGAAATATATCTCTCCTCTTTGCTCCTTGAGCTCTAATTGGAACTGGACCTATTTTGAGATCTCATATTAGTGAAGCAGTTGCATATGCTTCACTGTTTTTCTTGAGAGAGAGTACATTAGTCCGCTCAAGTGGCTTCCAACTTCTGCAATTTTAGTGGGATATTGGGGTGACCAACGGGACTACTCGGTGGGGGTCGGGCAGGGTGGGGGGGGGGGAGCTATTGGGGGCTTGGGACACATTTTTATGTGTTTTTAATTGTGTGATGTAATAGATTAATAATAAAGTTTGTAATATTCTCTTTAATTGATTAGGGTTGTTTGTTTTCAGTTGGGTCCTACCCGCTTCCATTTTTATCTCACTGTGTTGTCTAACAATGTTGTGTACCTAATCACGGGTGAGGCTTGTGGACTCCAGTATGTGGGTTGCACCACTCGGCCTCTACACATTAACGGATTTCCGAAAACTATAATGGCCCTGGTAGGTGCATCAGGAATAATGCTTATGTTACACATATTTCAAGTGTATCTAATCACTTTCTGAATGTACACTAGGGGGATATGACCAACTTTAGTTTCCAAGGGGTGGAAAGCACAGTACGTTTACCTGGGGTGGGGGGGGATATCCATAGGCTATTACTCATATTCCTACAGGCTTGAATTTAAGATTGGACATCAGCCTGACTTATGATATCAGAGTTTAATTTTGATTACCTGCCAGCGAATACCTTTATAATATATTTTTCACCAATTATTACCGCTATTAATAACTATTTCATTGTATTGGTATGCTATTTTTCTATGAGGTCTATTTTGTCCATGTAATTTTTTGGCATTTTTTGTATTTCATTGATATGCTTCATTTGCATGCTTGACTCGTGTGCAGCCCTTTGTGCATTGCCCATGGGCAATACATTTTCATAATATTCTAGGTGTTGTGTACTACTATATACTAGGTGCTTGCTTGTTTGTATGTTTGTTTTTCCACAGCTTTTAAATTTGCAAAATTTTGCATTGGCTTTGCCATTTTATGCATATATATGTACGTGTCACTTTAAGGCAGAGGCAACACCCATTTGGGGCTGGCATCTGTCTATTTAAACCTGTGTAACACATTTATATGTAAGCTATGAATAAAGGACACCCAAGGCAAAAATAAAGTAATGAAGTAAGCAATTGTATCTATCTTCCTTCTCCTAAAAATGACTTTTTAAGATATTCCACAGTTTTATTTTATGTTTAAAACTACTTTTAAAGTTTTAACTGTTCTATTGTTTCTGCTCAATGACACATTCATTGAAGTATGCCAGAGCTAAAATGTATGAACTATTGACCCTTTTTATTGCTTTCGTGCTCTCAAAAGCCATTTTCTGCAAGGAAGGAAAGTGTTTTAGGGTTGGAATTTCTTATCAGTGAGGGTCACACTGTAGTCACTTCCTGTGTGAGTCAGGACTGAGTCAGCCACTTACATACCTGATATTTAACTGCACACAGCATAGTTATTTGTGTGCTAGGCACTGTACATACCCATGTTTATCTCATCATGTACGTGTCACTTCGGGTATCCTTTAATCACTTGCCAACCGCCCACAGCCAATTGGCGGGAGGATGGCGGCGGCAAAGTGTCACCCCCAGGACCGCATAACGCCAATAGGCGGCGGCACCTGGGGGACTAATTAGCCAGGGATCGTGCGCAGTGATGAGCGTGCATCTGCCACCGGCATTAGGCTCTGCCCGCCCGCAACGTCAACCCGCCGGCTGTTTAGAAGCCCCTCGATCACCCCATGCAAAGTGTAAAATATACTTTGTAATGTATACAAAGTGTATTATACAGGCTGCCTCCTGCCCTGGTGGCCCCAGTGATCGAGGGACCACCAGGGCAGGTTGCAGCCCCCCTAGTAAGCACACACAAACACTGATCCTGCCCCCCCTGCCCCCTGATCTCCCACAGCACCCCTCAGACCCCCCCTGATCACCCCCCAGACCACTGTTTGCACCTAATCAGCCATCAATCACCCCCTGTCACTATCTGTCAATGCTAAATTTTAGATCAGGTCCTAAACTGCCCCCTGGGGGCTCCTGGTCACCCCCCACCCTCAGATCCTCCCCAGACCCCCCTGTGTACTGTATACATCTATTCTCTCCTGTAATCACTCACTGATCACCTGTCAATCACCCATCAATCACCCCCTCGTAACCACCTGTCACTGCCACCCATCAGATCAGACCCTAACCTGCCCCTTGCGGGCACTTGACCACCCGCCCACACCCTCAGATCACCCGCAGACCCACCCTCAGATCACCTCCCAAGTGCATTGTTTACATCTGTTTTCCCATTTAATCACCCACTGATCACCCATCAATCACCCACAATCACCCCCTGTCACCACCTGTCACCACTATTCATCAGATCAGACCCTAATCTGCCCCTTGCGGGCAGCCAATTACCCGCCCAAACCTTTAAAGCGCCCTCAGACCCCCCTTATCACCTCCCCAGTGCATTATATACATCTGTTCTCCCCTCTAATCACCCACTGATCACCCATCAATCACCCATCAATCACCCCCTGTCACTGCTACCCATCATACCCATCAGATTAGACCCTCATCTGCCCCTTGCAGGCACCCATTCACCCGCCCACACCCTAAGATCGCCCTCAGACCCCCCCTTAGCACCTTGTGAGTGCATTGCTTGCATCTATTCCCCCTCTAATCACATCCTGATCACCTATCCATCACCCCGTCACCCCCTGTCACCACATGTCACTGCTACCCATCAGATCAGACCCTAATCTTCCCCTTGCAGACACCCAAACACTTGCCCACACCCTCAGATCACCCTCAGACCCCCCCCCCCTTATCACCTCCCCAGTGCATTATTTACATCTGTTCTCCCCTCTAATCATCCACTGATCACCCATCAATCGCCCCTGTCACTGCTACCCATCAGACCAGACCCTAATTTGCCCCTTGCAGGTACTCAATTGCCTGCCCACACCCTCAGATCGCCCTCAACCCCCCCCCCCCCCGATCACCTACCCAGTGCATTGCTTGCATCTATTTCCCCCCTCTAATCACCCCCTGAGACACCCATCAATCACCTCCTGTCACCCCCTAGCACTCCTATCCCTCAGATCAGGCCCTAATCTGCCCCCTGCAGGCTTTTGATCTCCCGGCCAAACCCTCACCCACCCCACCGCAGTGACAGAATTTTCTTTTTCTGATCACTGCTGGTCTCTAAGACTTAAGACCTTAAAGGGAAGATCCGCGCATCTAAAAAAAAAACTGCACTCACCTGGGGCTTCTTCCAGCTCCTGGCAGTCGATCAATGCCCTCGGCGCAGCTCCTCTCCCTCCGGGTGTCCAGCGCTGAAGAAGCCGACCTCGCCAGTTCTGCGCATGCGCAGTACAGCCCGGCGGACGTCCGATGACGTCAGCGCGCCGGCGTAGGACGCAGAAGTGCCAGGACTTGGAGCGCAGAAGAGCCCGACCTGGCAGCCGGCCTGTCCAGGTCGGGTCGGCCACCGGAGACCACCGGGAGCCTGCGGAGCGGCAGCGAGGGCACCTCCTGCCTGCCACGGGCTGGAGGAAGCCCCAGGTAAGTGGAAATTGATTTTTATTTTTTTCTCCACCCTCCCTGAACCTTCCCTTTAAGGGGTTTTATGACTGCAGTCCTTAAGTGGTTAAGGGGTAAAAACCCCAGAACCTGAAGTGGCTAATAAGTCAGCAATTGCACCTTCCAGATTTCTCTCATTTTAGATTTCCTTTAAAACAGCATGGCGTGCCAAACCAGGATGGTGCATTATAAACTGAAAAAATAAAAGCAATGGATTTGCTCCTACTAAAAAGGGTGGTCTGACTTCACAATGAATTACATTTCAATTCTTAAGTAGAATTACTCTTTCAAAAGTGTCCCATGGGTTTTACAATATAAACATCCCCGTTGTCCATTCTAAGAAAACAGTTTAAAGTTATTTCCTAAACCAAGAAAGAAAATCAATATAAAATTATCTTTGCTATCAGCCAGAAGTGTCTTGCGTGTGTTTTTTTCAGGCATTGTAATTACGGTAGGAAACAAAATTCAAAGACAGGAAATAAAGGTGCAACAAAGATACATAACTTACCAGAGAAAAGGTAATGGAGAAAAAATATCTCACTATTATTTAGAAAGATCACACCATGCATTAAAATGCTTGCTTTTAGTTTCTCTAGCTTAGCTGGGATTTTTGAAAAGATGAACTGAGTGAAAGGATTGATGAGCAATAAAGGATTGATGATTCAAGAATTTCAATGCAGCTCGCGTGAGCACTGACTGGCAAGAAGATCTGGCCAATTACCAGTGAACATTGATAACGGGGTCATACACCTGTTGATATGCCAACAGATCCACCATCAGATAGATCCCTCGCTGATCAAATTTGATTAGAGAGGATTCTAATGCCTGCCCACACACTGCAGACAGATTTCAAATATATTTCAACACGAAATCTATTGAAAAGCATCCTAGCACCGCTGTGCCCATGGTGAGAGTTGTAGGCTAAACTGTTACACTGGCGCAAATCCTCACCTGCTCCTGTATCTGGAATTTTGTCACTGTGAGTGACACAGGCACATGTACTAACGTCACTACAGCACTGGTGTCTTGTGGTACAGGCGCTCGTGGTGACAATTAAAAAAGACACAGCAGACCCAATTGAACCCTCATAACCAAGATTTTCCAGCATGACTGATCAATCCTTTTGAAGATTTTGGATAGAAATTGACTGATCGGTGCCCATGTTGCAGCATCCATATCTGCCAGATTCGATCCTTATGATTGAATCCACTGGAATATCAATGCCAAAAATTGAGGACTGTATGGTCACTCTTACAAATTCTTGGTATCAGTCGATCAGTGGTTCTTTAGTGATTCTTGATCATCAGCATTTCTTAATCAGGGCATAGCTTGAAATCTTGGGGCCCCATAGTAAAGTTTTGGTTGGGGCCCACCCTTCAAAAAAAAAAATATATGGCACCTTCCCCTGCTCGGCCTCACACACCAATATCAAGTAGCCACAGGGGCAAATCAGTATTAACCACCCCTCCAGTAACATTAGCCAGAGGTACCCAATAGATAGCTCCAGGTAGACCCCAGCATAAGGGGCTCCTCCACCAGTAGAGGTAGCCAGAAGTTTAAGCCCCTCAGTACATGTAGCCAGAAATGACCCTGACATAGCCAAAAGTAGCCCCCTTAGTATAGGTAGTCAGAGGTAGCAGTAGTGCAGATAGTGAAAATAGTAGTGCAAAAGGTGAGTGACAGTTGTGCAGATAATGGGTGATGGTAGTGTGGGAAGCGGGTGATGGAAGAGCAGACATTGGTTGATGGCAGTGTACAGAGCGAGTCATGCAGAAAGTGGGTAAGTGGGTTTAGCAGAAAGTGGGTAATGGTAGTGTAGAAAGCGGGTGGTGGTTGTACAGAAAATGGGTGGTGGTAGAACAGAAAGTGCATGACAGTTGTACAGAAAGTGGGTGACGGTACAGCAAATAGTGGGTTTTGGTGATACAGAAAGTGGGTAATGGTAGTGTAGAGAGTTGGGATGGACATGCAGAAAACCATGCAGATAGTAGGTGAGCTTAGTGCAAAAAGTGGGTGACTGTATTGGTCAAAGAAAAAAAAAATCGGCAGCACTGCATGACGTTATAGCTCTTTATTGAGAAGACATGTAACGACAATCACATATGAGAGGTAGGCTTGATTTCAGCAGCCTAAAATGTGATTGTCATTTCATGTCATCTCAATAAAGAGCCATAACTTCATGAGGTGCTGCTGATTTTTGTTTCATTGAAGCCTAGACCCTGGAGGGCAACAGGGTCATTTTTAGCACAGCTTGCATTCATCTCCACTGGAGTGCTGGTCTCAACTTGTTTTGTTGGGTGACTGTAGTGGTGACAGTGGTGTGGGAAATGGGTGATGGAGGTGAAGAAACTGGGAAAGATATAGAGGAAGCAGTTAGTGGATGAGAAGTATCGTCTTACATAGTCCCTGATGGTGGTGGGTGCCCTAGTGGCTGACTCTTCTTGTAGTCAATAGAGGTGGAGATAAAGGTATCTGACTCCCTCATTCTTCTCTTCTCTGATCGCATGCATGAAGTGTGGTCTATGAAGCCTATGATCACAGCCCTGCTCTCAGATCAGTGCTGCAAAAGAATGGACACAGGGGCAGAGCAACAAGCACCATCATCCAGGGCACAGATGAATGTTCTGCAGGTGAATTCCACACAGAGGGGTGTGGAGCCATGTCATGAAGGGGACAGAGCTATGCCACAGAGGGGGTCGTCGCTATCTTGCGATAAAGTCCAGTGCTACTATTGAATGGTCATTGTGTCAGTCAAAGATAAAGCATGGGGCTGAAGACACAAAGGGGAGTCGCAGCAACAGCATGGCCACCATGGCCATTAAAAAATAAAGCAGGTGGTGAAAAATACACGGATGGGGTTGGGGTGAGCTACAGCAAGGCCATCTTGGGCATTCAATGATAAAGCCAGGAGCGGAACACAGAAGGGCAGGCGGTTTGAATCTGGGGCTTACCATTAATCCATTGATTTTGGTGGGGAATATACACTACTCCACAGCATCTTGATGACTTGAGTTATGGTTGTGGCAGGCATTTATATACATTTCTTTGTTCTTTTGGTGTTTTTTTTCCTTTAAATAAAAGTCTTTGTCATGGAGTCAGTGTAGTTTCTTTTTTTTTACTCCTTTTTGGAGAGGGTATGGGAAATTCATATACTTATACTCATTTCTCCTGAAGGGAGAAGATATGCAGAGGTTGCCTTAAATAAATGGGGCTTCCACCATAAGTCCTCCCATAGTAGTACTTAATTTCCTTTGTGGCACATAAGATGGTGGTGAACTCTTGTTCTCAACACTAGCATGGGTGCTTTGCATAGGTGGAAGTATCTCCAATATCAAGAATCATGTGGTTAGTATTGATTTCAAGCAGTGGAGAGTAAGACTTATAGTTACAGGCTCAGACATCTTGATCACTTCTAGCCTGCACGGCTTGTTTAAATGGCTTGGGAAGGTCACACATGTTTTTTACATTTTTAATAAAAGGTAATAAATAAACAAATGAAGCTATAATATTAATAATAACAATAATTATATGAGTTAGTCAATTCGTTTGTGCGTTGAAAAAACTTTCCAAAATCTCTTTGAAGATTAGGTCATTAATGTTTTTGCACACCCTGCCAAGTGTAGGACAAATGTGGTGCCGTCTCCGATTCCATCCACAAATCTGTTAAAATCTTTAAATGCCCCAAGGAAGTGGATACCTTATGATACTTAGGAATAGTGATGGTCTTGTCTAGAAGAACTCATGGAGAAGCAAGTGATTTGTTTTTCTGATAGATTTGCAAAGCTCTGATTTGCTGTGATCAGTCACATCCTGCTTTAGCACATGAACATGACTAGCAAATCAGAGACTTGATATCGCTGACCAAACTGATCACATGCGTCTCCATAAGTTCTCCTAGACATGACATCATCACCATCATACTTGGGAACAATAATTCTTCAAGATTCCTCTTTTGTGTATGTGTTTTAGTAAACTAGATAAATATATTTTAGTATATGTGCATTCATGCCAAGTATGTAAAAAAAAGTCAAAATCTTTATCATTGTTTCTGGGAATGCTCTGTCACTAGTATTCCTGGCATAATGCAATTTGCCTTTTTGTGATACTTATAAATTATACATCACCAAGGACGGCTATCTTTGTTGTACTGAAAAATCCTTCACCACTCCCAATATGATTGTTTTTTTTTTAAAGTGGCCTGTTATTGATTTAGTTTGCATGGTTGCTTTTGACTCCATTTTTTAAATAAATGGGTGGATAGGCAGGAGCCAAATATCAATTACTGTATATTAGTGAGGTTCATTACTCATTGCAACTGCTCTGCTTTGATGAGGCAGCTATATTGCATTTTAATTTACACAGTATTAAAAGAAAGTTTAGAAATAAATTGTTATCCTATTTTTTTTATTTTAAAGGGGAAAGGGAATATAACACAATCCTCCTATCGGGGATATTTTTCTTCTGTTTTTATTATTTCTATCCCTAATTGTTCTGTTTCTCCTTGTTATTTCTTATGCAAGTTCATTTTGCTGGAACAATGATGTAAGGTTATGTATAAAATCTGCAGATTATGACTTATGGCAGGTTCTGCTTTAGTCTAAGGTCAAAGGAAAAAATAAAAGCATTTTCAGCATGTAAATAACAGTTGCAGATAGATTAGCTGTGCTTCTCTTTAGTGCAATTACATCTGGTTTTGGACACACAGCTACTAGGTCCTTCAAAGGGATTTACAAATTGTCTTTACTATATTCTACAATCAATATGGAAAATGCAATTATCCTACCAGTATGTTTCACAATTAAGAAAGGAAACTTCAGCACATAGAGCAACCCCACACAAAGACAGGAAGAACACACAAACTTCATGTAGATAATATCCAGGATGGGACTGAACCTAGGACTCTACAGTTGCAAAGCAAGAATACTAACCACTTAGCTACCATACCATCTTTTGCTAGGCAATTGTTAAAAAAACAGCATCTCTAATTTTTTACCTATTGGTATTGAAGCTGGAGCTGAATTTTCAGCATCCAGACCATGTAACAGACAACACTGTAAACCATTAGAGGTGTCATTAGAGCTATTATAGAGGCCCAGTACATCGGGAGATGCTTACATAGTTATCTGGGTTGAAAGTTCCATCATTTTAACCTTCTGAGCAGTTGGTCAACCCCAGCAAGTGTCTAGCACTCAACAGAGTAATGCATTAACTGCATATATTTTTTTACTTGCGATGATTTTCAGTAACGTAGACTGAGATCAGTTGCTATTGGGTCCATACAAAACTACAACCAGGCAATCACTAAATGGGGGAAAATTTGTCATCAACTGAAGGGTGGCAGCAGTGGCATAGCTAGAAATCATGGCATACAATACCATAGCAAAACGTTGATGGTAGCTAGAGGTGCCCCCAGCATGGGTAACCAAAGGGGCTACTCCCACCAAGTATAAGTAGCTAGATTAGCCCTGCTAAAGTACAGCTAGCAAGATTATTCCCTCCACCCACCCCCTCAGTATACGTACCTAGATTATCTTACCAAAGCATGGGTAGTAAGATTAGCTCCCCAAAGTATAGGTAGCCAGATTATGCACCCCCCTCCCCGCCACCCCCCTATTCCTCTCGAGTAACGAGCAGAGTGCTGGAGGGAAGTGACATACCTCTCCGGACTCCACCCACAAGCTACCTTCCCTATGCTTCTAAGTGTCTATGATTACAGCTCCCTCACTCGTCACTTAGCCCACATGACGAGAGAGGATACTGTAGTCATGGATATGAAAATACTAGGAGGAAAGTAGATCATCGGTGGAGCCTGAAAGGTAAGTCAATTCCCTTCAGTACTCCACTCACTTGCTCTGCAATTCAGGGGGCCTGCTGCTGGTCTCCATGAGGCCGGCCCACAGCAGACCCCCTTATCGTGAGACCACTTGCTGCCCCTCCACCTTGTCTATGGGTCCCAAATGGTGATCCCTATGCCACTGTGTGGGAAAGAATCAATGAAACTACTGTATGTTAGCTGTCAGTATGAATTTAGCTATTTCAGTTTCTTGCACATAGTATTTTCCATTCAACCCGTGAGTATAATTCATCTTCAGTAAGAGCAAATCAAAAGACGGTGACTATAAGCAAAACCATAATTCATTTTTACTACGATCATATTTTAATTAAACGTACAATAGATATGTAACTTGAATTAATAGTTTCCTCTCTTCTAAAATGAAAGATCTTGGTTTACTGTGCATCAGCATGTACAACTAAAGTTTTGATATATAAAATCCATGGTGTGACCATGCATGCACGTTGTTATGAGTTGTGCAATATATTATTTGGCTTCTTTACTGCTTTCAATATAGAATGTAACACACTGCATAATCAGTGCAGTTGCTTGTGCTGTGTGTACAATGATCCCCATCTTGTGGCCAGTTTGCTTTATACATGCTGTTAATGTGTTATTTTTACTGAGCTGTTTTCAGTTTACATTGAGGCTTTGTTTGACAAAGCACAATTTTTATTTTTTTTTATAAACTAAACAAGGGTTATAAATCTAATTGATATCTAGGGAATTTGTGTTATTTGAGAAAGGGAAACATCAACTAAATAAGCAAGATTTTTGGGACCATTGTGCGACCTATAAAGAAGTCGAATTCACATAAATTGTGAACTCTCTAATATTCCAAGATGTATATCAGATTGCATAAAATGTGTGAAGTAGATAGGACCTTTCTTCATACATTTTATAGCACAGAAGGCTAGCTAGTACATTCTGTTTACAGAGAAAAGGCCTTTTTTTTCTTTTGTTTTGCATTAGCGGTATTTTTAAAACTTGGACAGGTTTAAACAGCAGAAACCTCTTAATAGATAGAAATTAAAGCCTGGACCACACATTTAATTTTGATTGGCCAATCACTGGCCAATTTTACCTTCTACATTTAACGTGAGTACCAACATGTTTTGAATACTATAAACAAATTGTGTAGGTAAGCTCTAACACTACATGGAAGTAGTAAAATTGGCCAAAACAAAATTGAATGTGTATACCTGGCTTTAATATCTATCTATTAACAGGTTTAGGGCCCCTTCACTCTGAGTACATTGGGTTGGGATAAGGGATCTCATTGTAGCTGAAAAGCCACATCATGCGGTAGCGTTCAGGTGCAGCTCAGATATACAGTACAATACAAGAATTGTGCTCACAAATGCAAAGTAAAAGTAAACAAAGTAAAAGTGCAAAACAATGAAACAATAGAATTATGCTACATGTCCTTATGGCAAACACTCATTCACTACCTCTGCTTATTTCAAAGTTAAGCAAAATATAAATTAGCATTAAAACAAATACATTTATAAAAACTTATATATACTAATACAAAAACTATGAATACCATAATAACTTAAGTACGACTTAGGTCAGGCAGGATTGTATTTTGCCTCATGGGAAAGCAAGGTCCATTCACTGTTTGTGACTTCTAAAGAGAGCAGTTTTTTTTATCTTTAAAGCAAAGCCGAGATGAAAAACTAACTATAACAAGTAACTTGTCTATATATCTTATGTAAAGTTTAGATAGTTTACACAGCAAATCTAGCGGCAAATAGCTTTAATAGAAAATTATTCTTTCTTCCTGTGATACAATGACAGCAGCCATGCTGTTTGTAAACCTTACACAGAGGCAGGCTTATCTGTATCTTGAGCACTAAGCCTGTGAAAAAAACCTAATCCCCCTCCTCCCTCCTCCGGTCTGCCTCTGAAATCAATGGCTAGTAACACCTCCTCCTCCTCCTGCCCAGACTGAGCTCCCATGAGCCCTTGCTACTGCCAAGGCTCTCTGAAAACCCGTGGGCATGGTTTATTTAGTTTATAGGGAATTACAGTATTAAAACAAAAACAAAAAAGTATTTGGCTTGAGGAATGCCCTATAAACAATAGGAAAGGAACACAATTATGCAATGAGTAGAAGTTCACCTCGGATACACTTTAAAGCACATGGCAGCCACTGCCAATTACTCTGGCACTCGCTTTTATCCTATCAAATCACCCCACTGATTCCAGTTACTTCAGTAGGAGAATAGTTTGCTGGAGAACTTTGGTAAGTGTAAAAGTGCAGAAAGATAGAGAAAAATAAACTAAAGATGGGTGCCTAGGAGGATGGCAAATCTAAGGACTTTCTAAAAGGACAGGTGAATAGGTTTATGGAGATATGCATTCTGTAGATCCTTTTGAATTTCAGATCTATGACTGAGCAACAGCCTCAGTACTTCTTAAGTACTGTGAGAAAACGCGGAAAAGCCGCTGCGAGTACTCAGAGTAAGGCGGCTGATTCCGCGATCAACATGGCAGCTTGCGCACATGGGCCTGCATCCACTAGCCTGGCGGAGTGCGAGAAACCGCTGCATGCCCAGTGAACAAGGCGGCGGACTCCGAGTCCGACGCGGCAGTTTGCACGCAATGGCTTACCACTAGCAGTATGGCTGAACGCGGGGAAACCGCCGCATGCTCTGACAGCGGTGCGGCTGGCCCCGCGTTCAAACCAACAGATGCATTACAACACATGTCTGGTGTGGCTGGGACTGATAGTCCACACAGGTTCAGAAGGAGGCGCGCGCGCGCTGAGAGGCAGAGCCTTTATGGCAGTCAGAAGGGTGTCAGCTGATCTAGCCGATCAGCTGACAATTCTATCAGGTTTCATTGGTCCAGCACTTAGGGGAGGCGCTGGAGAGCGCTGGTGTATATATACTGGGTGCTGGTCATTTCTCTGGTGTCTGGCGTTGCGATCACTACGTGGTAGCACTCAGACCCTGTCAGTATCTGTGATATTATCTGTGTTATTATTTAGACCAGTTCCTAGGTGTTGATGATCAGGGACCTCACACCTCAGACTAGGAATTAGCTTTACCATCTAGTTATACTCAGACCAGTTCCAGGGTGTTGATGATCAAGGAGCTCACACCCAAGGTTTTGGACACACAGCTACTAGGTCCTTTAAAGGGATTCACAAATTGTCTTTACTACATTCTACAGTCAATATGGAAGATGCAATTATCCTACCAGTATGTTTCACAATTAAGAAAGCAAACTCTAGCACATGGAGCAACCCCACACTAAGACAGGAAGTACACACAAACTTCAAGTAGATAATGTCCAAGATGTGACTAAACCTAGGACTCTACAGTTGCAAAGCAAGAATGCTAACCACTTAGGTACCATGCTGCCCTTGCTTATAAATTGTTGATCAGAAAAACAGCATTTTTAATTTTTTAATTTCAATATTGAAGCTGGAGCTAACTTTTCAGCATCCAGCCCATGTAACAGACAGCATTGTAAACCATTACAGGGGTCATAAGAGCTATTGTAGCGTTCCAGTACTTTGAGAGATACTTACATAGTTATTTGGGTTAAAAAAAGACACGGTTCCATCATTTTAAACCTCTGAGCAGTGGGTCAACACCGCAATTGTCTTAATGCATTAATTGCATATAGTTTTTTACTTGCAATGATTTCCACTAACCTAGACTGAGATCAGTTGATATGACACTGTGTTGTGTACATACAAAGCTACAACCAAGCAGTCACTAAATGAGGCAACCTTGTCATCAATAGAGATGGCCCGAATGGTTCGCCGGCAAACGGTTCCCGGCGGACTTCCAGGGGTTCGCGAACGCGGAGAACCACAAACTTTTCCGGAAGTTCATTTCGCCCCCATAATGCACCATTAGGGTCAACTTTGACCGTCTACATCACAGTCAGCAGGCACATTGTAGCCAATCAGGCTACACTCCCTCCTGGAGCCACTCCCCCCCCCCCCATAAAAGGCAGGCATCGCCGGCCATTTTACTCACTCGTGTGCCTGCAGTAAATAGAGAAGGGACAGCTGCTGCTGCTGCTGCTGCAGACTCTATTAGGGAAAGATTAGTTAGGTACTTGTAGGCTTCTTAGCTTGCTCCTTACTGATTCTTATTGCTAAAATAGCACCCCGCAACAGCTCTTTTGAGAGCTAATCTTGTTCTTGTAATCTATTTATTTTCTGTGTGTCCCACTGACACTTGTGTTGCATAGACAGCCTTGATAATTCATACTGTGTGCATGGACGTATCTATTAAGAGGCACCCGTGGGCCGGTGCCATGGGCGGGTCCTCGGGGGGGGGGGGGGGGGGGGGGCGGCCACCTAAAGTTCATTTATAATTTTTACATTTTATTTACTTTTACTTTTTATTTTTTTCGGTGGAAGGGGGGGGGGGGGCGGGGGTGTCGGAGAGCAGCTGAGTGCACACACACGCACATGCATGTGAACTTGCTCCCCCTCCGCCCTCCAGCAGAGTGGTAGCGGCCGGCCGGGACGTGATCCTAAACTCTGCATGCCGCTGGTGTGGTCTAGTTAGTGACGTCACTAGACCAGGCGGCATGCAGAGTTTCCCTCGCGCAGCACTCCGAGTGTTGAGAGAGAGGTCAGATTCCTCACAGCACCCCTGCAGCCTTCCCTGCTTCATCCTGGTGCCACTGTGCCAGGTCTGGATGGAGCACCGGCGGCCTCGGGGACCCGAGAATTCAAGTGGGGGCATTCAGAGGACAGTGTCAGTGAGCACTGGAGGTCTGGAGCGTGACACTCAGCCCAGCACAGAGACACGCTGACAGGGGCGAGACAAGAGACAGCGAGAGAGAGCCACAGCCAGCATGTATTGCAGCCAGGGTAAGAGATGAAAGAGCCAGCCCAGCAAAGTGTCAACATCAGAGCAGAGAGCAGCCAGGCCAGGACAATGGACTGGAGGTAATACACACCCTGCCTCATGCTCTGTTACCCATAGGCATGCTCTCTTTTTTTCACCACTCTGTCAGTCTCTCTTCCTAAACTTCTTAAGCTCTGCCAGTCCTGTCACAGTCACCTCCTGCATTCCAGCGCCTGGCTCCTATATCTTGTCTGCCAGACTGCCTTGTTTGTCACTCAGCCCAGCCCGTTAGACTGTTCTGATCAAATCTGCTGACATGATTGCTCGTAGTTCTGATCAAATCTGCTGACATGATTGCTCGTAGTTCTGGTCAAATCTGCTGACATGATTGCTCGTAGTTCTGGTCAAATCTGCTGAAATGATTGCTCATAGTTCTGGTCAAATCTGCTGACATGATTGCTCGTAGTTCTGGTCAAATCTGCTGACATTATTGCTCGTAGTTCTGATCAAATCTGCTGACATTTTTTCTCGTATTTCTGATCAAATCTGCTGACATTATTGCACGTATTTCTGATCAAATCTGCTGACATTATTGCACGTATTTCTGATCAAATCTGCTGACATTATTGCTCGTATTTCTGATCAAATCTGCTGACATTATTGCACGTATTTCTGATCAAATCTGCTGACATTATTGCTCGTAGTTCTGGTCAAATCTGCTGACATGATTGCTCGTAGTTCTGGTCAAATCTGCTGACATGATTGCTCGTAGTTCTGGTCAAATCTGCTGACATGATTGCTCGTAGTTCTGGTCAAATCTGCTGACATTATAGCACGTATTTCTGGTCAAATCTGCTGACATTATAGCACGTATTTCTGATCAAATCTGCTGACATTATTGCTCGTATTTCTGATCAAATCTGCTGACATTATTGCACGTATTTCTGATCAAATCTGCTGACATTATTGCATGTATTTCTGATCAAATCTGCTGACATTATTGCACGTATTTCTGATCAAATCTGCTGACATTATTGCTCGTATTTCTGATCAAATCTGCTGACATTATTGCTCGTATTTCTGATCAAATCTGCTGACATTATTGCTCGTATTTCTGATCAAATCTGCTGACATTATTGCACGTATTTCTGATCAAATCTGCTGACATTATTGCTCGTATTTCTGATCAAATCTGTGCTGACATTATTGCACGTATTTCTGATCAAATCTGCTGACATTATTGCTCGTAGTTCTGGTCAAATCTGCTGACATGATTGCTCGTAGTTCTGGGCAAATCTGCTGACATGATTGCTCGTAGGTCTGGTCAAATCTGCTGACATGATTGCTCGTAGTTCTGGTCAAATCTGCTGACATGATTGCTCGTAGTTCTGGTCAAATCTGCTGACATTATAGCACATAGTTCTGCTCAAATCTGCTGACATTATAGCACGTATTTCTGATCAAATCTGCTGACATTATTGCACGTATTTCTGATCAAATCTGCTGACATTATTGCTCGTATTTCTGATCAAATCTGCTGACATTATTGCTCGTATTTCTGATCAAATCTGCTGACATTATTGCTCGTATTTCTGATAAAATCTGCTGACATTATTGCACGTATTTCTGATCAAATCTGCTGACATTATTGCACGTATTTCTGATCAAATCTGCTGACATTATTGCACGTATTTCTGATCAAATCTGCTGACATTATTGCTCGTAGTTCTGGTCAAATCTGCTGACATGATTGCTCGTAGTTCTGGTCAAATCTGCTGACATGATTGGGCAAATATGCCGACATGATTACATGTATTTTCTGGTCAAATCTGCCACGATTGAATATATGTTCTGGGCAATCTGCTCACATTACGTGTATTTTCTTGAGAAAACCTGCACAATTATGTGAATTTTCTGGGGAAAGGGTGACCCAAACTTGGGCCCACTGTCTTTGCATTGCACTTTTAAAGCGAACCCGAGGTGAGAATAATATTGAGGCTGCCATATTTATCTCCTTTTAAGCAATACCAGTTGCCTGGCTGCCGTGCTGGTCCTCTGCCTCTAATTCTTTCAACCATAGACCCTGAACAAGCATGCAGCAGGTCGGGGGTTTCTTACAATATTGTCAGAACTGATAAGATTAGCTACATGCTTGTTTCTGGTGTAATTCAGTTCACTACTGCAGTCAAATAGATCAGCAGGGCTGCCAGGCAACTAGTATTGTTTAAAAGGAAATAAATATGGCAGCCTCCATATCACTCTCACCTCAGGTTCACTTTAAATTACAGTTAGCTCCACCCTCATCCGGTCATGGCCACATCCATTTTTTTATAGCCACAAAAATTAATCCAGCACCTGCATAGCACCCCTCCCAAAAAACCTGGAGCTGCCACTGACTGTACTTATACTAATTATTTATATAGCGCCAACATATTAAGCAGCACTGTACAGAGTATGTATTGTCTTGTCACTAACTGTTCCACAGTGGGGCTCACAATCTAATCCCTACCATAGTGGTGTGTATGTAAGTATCGTAGTCTAGGGCCAATTTGTTAGGGGAAGCCAATTAACCACTTCCCGACCGCTTAACGCACAGCGGCAGCCGGGAAGTGGAGCCCTTAAGGACCAGCTCACCCACAGAGGCTGCGGTCCTTGTAAGGGCATAGGCGGAGCGATCGCATCATCCGTGACGCGATCCTCCGCCGGCGCCTGTCACCGCTCGCCCGCTGCAACATCCCGCTGGCTATACGGAAGCGCCGGTGGGATGTTAACCCCGCGATCGCCGCATACAAAGTGTATAATACACTTTGTAATGTTTACAAAGTGTATTATACAGGCTGCCTCCTGCCCTGGTGGTCCCAGTGTCCGAGGGACCACCAGGGCAGGCTGCAGCCACCCAATGTCGCACCCAAGCACACTGATTTCTCCCCCCCTGCCCCAGATCGCCCACAGCACCCCTCAGACCCCCCCTGCCCACCCCCCAGACCCCTGTTTGCACCCAATCACCCCCCTAATCACCCATCAATCACTCCCTGTCACTATCTGTCGACGCTATTTTTTTATCCCCCCCCTGCCCACTGCCCCCTCCTGATCACCCCCCACCCCTCAGATTCTCCCCAGACCCCCCCCCCATATTTCCCCCCCCCCCTGTGTACTGTATGCATCTATCCCCCCTGATCACCTGTCAATCACCTGTCAATCACCTGTCAATCACCTGTCAATCACCCATCAATCACCCCCTGTCACTGCCACCCATCAATCAGCCCCTAACCTGCCCCTTGCGGGCAATCTGATCACCCACCCACACCAATAGATCGCCCGCAGATCCGACATCAGATCACCACCCAAACGCAGTGTTTACATCTATTCTCTACTCTAAACACCCACTAATTACCCATCAATCACCCCCTATCACCACCTGTCACTGTTACCCATCAGATCAGACCCTAATCTGCCCCTTGCGGGCACCCAATCACCCGCCTACACGCTCAGATTGCCCTCAGACCCCCCCCCCCCCCCCCTTATCAATTTGCCAGGGCATTATTTACATCTGTCCTTCCCTGTAATAACCCACTGATCACCTGTCAATCACCCATAAATCACCCCCTGTCACTGCCACCCATCAATCACCCCCTGTCACTGCCACCCATCAATCAGCCCCTAACCTGCCCCTTGCGGGCAATCTGATCACCCACCCACACCAATAGATCGCCCGCAGATCCGACATCAGATCACCACCCAAGCGCACTGTTTACATCTATTGTCTCCTCTAAACACCCACTAATTACCCACTAATTACCCATCAATCACCCCCTATCACCACCTGTCACTGTTACCTATCAGATCAGACCCTAATCTGCCCCTTGCGGGCACCCAATCACCCGCCTACACGCTCAGATTGCCCTCAGACCCCCCCTTATCAATTCGCCAGTGCATTAGTTACATCTGTTCTTCCCTGTAATAACCCACTGATCACCTGTCAATCACCTGTCAATCACCCATCAATCACTCCCTGTCACTGCCACCCATCAATCACCCCCTGGCACTGCCACCCATCAATCACCCCCTGTCACTGCCACTCATCAATCAGCCCCTAACCTGCCCCTTGCGGGCAATCTGATCACCCAACCACACCAATAGTTCGCCCGCAGATCCAACGTCAGATCACCTCCCAAGTGCAGTGTTTATATCTGTTCTCTACCCTAAACACCCACTAATTACCCATCAATCACCCCCTGTCACTGCTACCTATCAGATTAGACCCCTATCTGCCCCTAGGGCACTCAATCACCCGCCCACACCCTCAGAATGCCCTCAGGCCCCAGCCCTGATCACCTCGCCAGTGCATTGCTTGCATCTATTCCCCCCTCTAATCACACCTTGAGACACCCATCAATCACCTCCTGTCACCCCCTAGCACACCTACCCATCAGATCAGGCCCTAATTTGCCCCGTGTGGGCTCCTGATCACTCGGCCAAACCCTCAGATCCCCCTTAGACCCCCTTCCGATCACCTCCCCAGTGCATTGATTGCATCTATTTTCCCCTCTAACCACTACCTGAGACACCCATCAATCACCTCCTGTCACCCCCCTAGCACTCCTATCCATCAGATCAGGCCCAATACAACCTGTCATCTAAAAGGCCACCCTGCATATGACCGTTTCCACAAAATTCGCCCCCTCATAGACCACCTGTCATCAAAATTTGCAGATGCTTATACCCCTGAACAGT
The DNA here is from genome assembly GCF_040937935.1 of Hyperolius riggenbachi. Taxonomy (NCBI): domain Eukaryota; kingdom Metazoa; phylum Chordata; class Amphibia; order Anura; family Hyperoliidae; genus Hyperolius; species Hyperolius riggenbachi. The sequence goes on along the minus strand of NC_090646.1, from coordinate 233,187,107 downwards.
CATTTTGAGACATTTGGTTTCCAGACTACTCACGGTTTTGGGCCCGTAAAATGCCAGGGCAGTATAGGAACCCCAGAAACTGACCCCATTTTAGAAAAAAGACACCCCAATGTATTCTGTTAGGTGTAGGACGAGTTCATAGAAGATTTTATTTTTTGTCAAAAGTTAGCGGAAATTGATTTTTGTTTTTTTTTCACAAAGTGTCATTTTTCACTAACTTGTGACAAAAAATAAAATCTTCTATGAACTCGCCATACACCTAACGGAATACCTTGGGGTGTCTTCTTTCTAAAATGGGGTCACTTGTGGGGTTCCTATACTGCCCTGGAGTTTTAGGGGCCTTAAACCGTAAGGAGTAGTCTAGAAAACAAATGCCTCAAAATGACCTGTGATTAGGACGTTGGGCCCCTTAGCGCACCTAGGCTGCAAAAAAGTGTCACACATGTGGTATGGCCGTACCCAGGAGAAGTAGTATAATGTGTTTTGGGGTGTATTTTTACACATACCCATGCTGGGTGGGAGAAATCTCTCTGTAAATGGACAATTGTGTGTAAAAAAAATCAAACAATTGTCATTTACAGAGGTATTTCTCCCACCCAGCATGAGTATGTGTAAAAATACACCCCAAAACACATTGTACTACTTCTCCCGAGTACGGCGATACCACATATGTGGCACTTTTTTGCACCCTAACTGCGCTAAGGGGCCCAAAGTCCAATGAGTACCTTTAGGATTTCACAGGTCATTTTGAGAAATTTTGTTTCAAGACTACTCCTCACAGTTTAGGGCCCCTAAAATGCCAGGACAGTATAGGAACCCCACAAATGACTCCATTTTAGAAAGAAGACACCCCAAGGTATTTTGTTAGTAGTACGGTGAGTTCATAGAAGATTTTATTTTTTGTCACAAGTTAGCGGAAATTGATTTTTATTGTTTTTTTTCACAAAGTGTCATTTTCCGTTAACTTGTGACAAAAAATAAAATCTTCTATGAACTCCCCGTACTACTAACGGAATACCTTGGGGTGTCTTCTTTCTAAAATGGGGTCATTTGTGGGGTTCCTATACTGTCCAGGCATTTTAGGGGCCCTAAACCGTGAGGAGTAGTCTTGAAACGAAAATTTCTCAAAATGACCTGTGAAATCCTAAAGGTACTCATTGGACTTTGGGCCCCTTAGCGCAGTTAGGGTGCAAATAAGTGCCACACATGTGGTATCGCCGTACTCAGGAGAAGTAGTATAATGTGTTTTGGGGTGTATTTGTACACATACCCATGCTGAGTGGGAGAAAGATCTCTGTAAATGGACAATTGTGTGTAAAAAAATTAAAAAATTGTCATTTACAGAGATATTTCTCCCACCCAGCATGGGTATGTGTAAAAATACACCCCAAAACACATTATACTACTTCTCCTGAGTACGGCAATACCACATGTGTGGCACTTTTTTGCAGCCTAACTGCGCTAAGGGGCCCAAAGTCCAATGAGCACCTTTAGGCTTTACATGGGTGCTTACAAATTAGCACCCCCCAAAATGCGAGGACAGTAAACACACCCCACAAATGACCCCATTTTGGAAAGTAGACACTTCAAGGTATTCAGAGAGGGTCATGGTGAGTCCGTGGCAGATTTCATTTTTTTTGTCGCAAGTCAGAAGAAATGGAAACTTTTTTTTTTTTTGTCACAAAGTGTTATTTTCCGCTTACTTGTGACAAAAATGAATATCTTCTATGAACTCACTATGCCTCTCAGTGAATACTTTGGGATGTCTTCTTTCCAAAATGGGGTCATTTGGGGGGTATTTATACTATCCTGGAATTCTAGCCCCTCATGAAACATGTCAGGTGGTCAGAAAAGTCATAGATGCTTGAAAATGGGAAAATTCACTTTTTGCACCATAGTTTGTAAACGCTATAACTTTTACCCAAACCAATAAATATACACTGAATGGGTTTTTTTTAACAAAAACATGTTTGTCCACATTTTTCACGCTGCATATATACAGAAATTTTACTTTATTTGAAAAATGTCAGCACAGAAAGTTAAAAAAAACATTTTTTTGCCAAAATTCATGTCTTTTTTGATGAATATAATAAAAAGTAAAAATCGCAGGAGCAATCAAATAGCACCAAAAGAAAGCTTTATTAGTGACAAGAAAAGGAGCCAAAATTCATTTAGGTGGTAGGTTGTATGACCGAGCAATAAACCGTCAAAGCTGCAGTGGTCTGAATGGAAAAAAAGTGGCCGGTCCTTAAGGGGTGTAAAGCCCACGGTCCTCAAGTGGTTAACTTATCTGTATCGTATGTTGTTGGGATGTGGGAGGAAATCAGAGTGTCTTAAGGAAACCCACACAGGGAGAACATACAAACTCCTTGCAGATAGTGCCCTGGCTGGGATTTGAACCGGGAACCCAGCGGTGCAAGGCGAGAGCGCTAACAACTACGCCACCATGCTGCCATACTACTGTACTATATTGTACTGCCATCTTCAGCAGTACTTCACAGAGTATGTAGTCATGTCACTGACTATCCTCTGAGGAGCTTACAATCTAATCCTGCCATAGTCTAATGCCCTACCATATTATTATGTAGTTATATAGCACTGACATCTTCTGCAGCACTTTGCAGAGAACAGTCATGTTACTGACTTTTTTCAGGGGAGCTCACAATCTAATACCTACCACTATTTTGTGTGAGAGAACACTGGTTAACTTATCTGTATCGTATGTTGTTGGGATGTGGGAGGAAATCAGAGTGTCTTAAGGAAACCCACACAGGGAGAACATACAAACTCCTTGCAGATAGTGCCCTGGCTGGGATTTGAACCGGGAACCCAGCGGTGCAAGGCGAGAGCGCTAACAACTACGCCACCATGCTGCCATACTACTGTACTATATTGTACTGCCATCTTCAGCAGTACTTCACAGAGTATGTAGTCATGTCACTGACTATCCTCTGAGGAGCTTACAATCTAATCCTACCATAGTCTAATGCCCTACCATATTATTATGTAGTTATATAGCACTGACATCTTCTGCAGCACTTTGCAGAGAACAGTCATGTTACTGACTTTTCTCAGGGGAGCTCACAATCTAATACCTACCACTATTTTGTGTGAGAGAACACTGGTTAACCACTTCCCGACCGCCGTATATACAATTGGCGGCCGGGAAGTGCACCCCGCAAGGACCGCCTTATAGACTAATGGCGGCGGTCCTTGTAGGGGCATGGGCGGAGCGATCGCGTCATCCGTGACGCGATCCTCCGCCTCCGCCTGGCGCCGCTCACCCGCCGCAACATCCCGCCGGCCATACGGAACCGCCGGCGGGATGTTAACCCGACGATCGCCGCATACAAAGTGTATAATACACTTTGTAATGTTTACAAAGTGTATTATACAGGCTGCCTCCTGCCCTGGTGGTCCCAGTGTCCGAGGGACCACCAGGGCAGGCTGCAGCCACCCTAGTCTGCACCAAGCACGCTGATTTCCCCCCCCCCTGCCCCAGATCGCCCACAGCACCCATCAGACCCCCCCCTGCCCACCCCCCAGACCCCTGTTTGCACCCAATCACCCCCCTAATCACCCATCAATCACTCCCTGTCACTATCTGTCAACGCTATTTTTTTTATCCCCCCCCCTCCCCCCTCCTGATCACCCCCCCCCACCCCTCAGATTCTCCCCAGACATCCCCCCAGACCCCCCCCCCATATACTGTATGCATCTATCCCCCCTGATCACCTGTCAATCACCTGTCAATCCCCTGTCAATCACCTGTCAATCACCCATCAATCACCCCCTGTCACTGCCACCCATCAATCAGACCCTAACCTGCCCCTTGCGGGCAATCTAATCACCCCCCCCACACCAATAGATCGCCCGCAGATCCGACATCAGATCACCTCCCAAATCCATTGTTTACATCTATTCTCTCCTCTAAACACCCACTAATTACCCATCAATCACCCATCAATCACCCCCTATCACCACCTGTCACTTTTACCTATCAGATCAGACCCTAATCTGCCCCTTGCGGGCACCCAATCACCCGCCCACACGCTCAGATTGCCCTCTGACCCCCCTTATCAATTCACCAGTGCATTAATTACATCTGTTCTTCCCTGTAATAACCCACTGATCACCTGTCAATCACCTGCCAATCACCTATCACCCATCAATCACCCCCTGTCACCCCCTGTCACTGCCACCCATCAATCAGCCCCTAACCTGCCCCTTGCGGGCAATCTGATCACCCACCCACACCATTAGATCGCCCGCAAACCCGCCGTCAGATTACCTCCCAAATGTATTGTTTACATCTGTTATCTTCTCTAAACACCCACTAATTACCCATCAATCACCCCCTATCACCACCTGTCACTGTTACCTATCAGATCAGACCCTAATCTGCCCCTTGCGGGCACCCAATCACCCGCCCACACGCTCAGATTGCCCTCAGAACCCCCCCCCCCCCCCCCCCCCTTATCAATTCGCCAGTGCATTAATTACATCTGTCCTTCCCTGTAATAACCCACTGATCACCTGTCAATCACCTGCCAATCACCTATCACCCATCAATCACCCCCTGTCACCCCCTGTCACTGCCACCCAACAATCAGCCCCTAACCTGCCCCTTGCGGGCAATCTGATCACCCACCCACACCAATAGATTGCCCGCAGATCCGACATCAGATCACCACCCAAGCGCAGCATTTACATCTATTCTCTCCTCTAAACACCCACTAATTATCCATCAATCACTCATCAATCACCCCCTATCACCACCTGTCACTGTTACCCATCAGATCAGACCCTAATCTGCCCCTTGCGGGCACCCAATCACCCGCCTACACGCTCAGATTGCCCTCAGACCCCCCCTTATCAATTCGCCAGGGCATTATTTACATCTGTCCTTCCCTGTAATAATCCACTGATCACCTGTCAATCACCTGTCAATCACCTGTCAATCACCCATCAATCACCCCCTGTCACTGCCACCCATCAATAACCCACTGTCACTGCCACCCATCAATCAGCCCCTAACCTGCCCCTTGCGGGCAAACTGATCATCCACCCACACCAATAGATCGCCCGCAGATCCGACATCAGATCACCACCCAAGCGCAGTGTTTACATCTATTCTCTCCTCTAAACACCCACTAATTACCCATCAATCACCCATCAATCACCCCCTATCACCACCTGTCACTGTTACCCATCAGATCAGACCCTAATCTGCCCCTTGCGGGCACCCAATCCCCCGCCTACACGCTCAGATTGCCCTCAGACCCCCCCTTATCAATTCGCCAGTGCAATATTTACATCTGTTCTCCCCTGTAATTACCCACTGATTACCTGTCAATCACCTGTCAATCACCTATCAATCACCCATCAATAACCCCCTGTCACTGCCACCCATCAATCACCCCCTGTCACTGCCACCCATCAATCACCCGCTGTCTCTGCCACCCATCAATCAGCCCCTAACCTGCCCCTTGCGGGCAATCTGATCACCCACCCACACCAAGCCCGCAGATCCGACGTCCGATCACCTCCCAAGTGCAGGGTTTACATCTGTTCTCTACCCTAAACACCCACTAATTACCCATCAATCACCCCCTGTCACTGCTACCTATTAGATTAGACCCCTATCTGCCCCTAGGGCACTCAATCAACCGCCCACACCCTCAGAATGCCCTCAGACCCCAGCCCTGATCACCTCGCCAGTGCATTGCTTGCATCTATTCGCCCCTCTAATCACACCTTGAGACACCCATCAATCACCTCCTGTCACCCCCTAGCACACCTACCCATCAGATCAGGCCCTAATTTGCCCCGTGTGGGCTCCTGATTACTCGGCCAAACCCTCAGATCCCCCTTAGACCCCCTTCCGATCACCTCCCCAGTGCATTGATTGCATCTATTTTCCCCTCTAACCACCCCCTGAGACACCCATCAATCACCTCCTGTCACCCCCCTAGCACTCCTATCCATCAGATCAGGCCCAATACAAGCTGTCATCTAAAAGGCCACCCTGCTTATGACCGGTTCCACAAAATTCGCCTCCTCATAGACCACCTGTCATAAAAATTTGCAGATGCTTATACACCTGAACAGTCATTTTGAGACATTTGGTTTCCAGACTACTCACGGTTTTGGGCCCGTAAAATGCCAGGGCGGTATAGGAACCCCACAAGTGACCCCATTTTAGTAAAAAAAGACACCCCAAGGTATTCTGTTAGGTGTATGACGAGTTCATAGAAGATTTTATTTTTTGTCAAAAGTTAGCGGAAACTGATTTTTATTGTTTTTTTTTTCACAAAGTGTCATTTTTCACTAACTTGTGACAAAAAATAAAATCTTCTATGAACTGGCCATACACCTAACGGAATACCTTGGGGTGTCTTCTTTCTAAAATGGGGTCACTTGTGGGGTTCCTATACTGCCCTGGCATTTTAGGGGCCCTAAACCGCGAGGAGTAGTCTAGAAAACAAATGCCTCAAAATGACCTGTGAATAGGACGTTGGGCCCCTTAGCGCACCTAGGCTGCAAAAAAGTGTCACACATGTGGTACCGCCGTACTCAGAAAAAGTAGTATAATGTGTTCTGGGGTGTATTTTTACACATGCCCATGCTGGGTGGGAGAAATTTCTATGTAAATGGACAATTGTGTGTAAAAAAAATCAAACAATTGTCATTTACAGAGATATTTCTCCCACTTAGCATGGGTATGTGTAAAAATACACCCCAAAACACATTATACTACTTCTCCTGAGTACGGCGGTACCACATGTGTGGCACTTTTTTACACCCTAAGTACGCTAAGGGGCCCAAAGTCCAATGAGTACCTTTAGGATTTCACAGGTCATTTTGCGACATTTGGTTTTAAGACTACTCCTCACGGTTTAGGGCCCCTAAAATGCCAGGACAGTATAGGAACCCCACAAATGACTCCATTTTAGAAAGAAGACACCCCAAGGTATTCTGTTAGTAGTACGGTGAGTTCATAGAAGATTTTATTTTTTGTCACAAGTTAGCGGAAATTGATTTTCATTGGTTTTTTTCACAAAGTGTCATTTTCCACAAATTAGCACCCCCCAAAATGCGAGGACAGTAAACACACCCCACAAATGACCCCATTTTGGAAAGTAGACACTTCAAGGTATTCAGAGAAGGGCATGGTGAGTCCGTGGCAGATTTCATTTTTTTTGTCGCAAGTCAGAAGAAATGGAAACTTTTTTTTTTTTGTCACAAAGTGTTATTTTCCGCTTACTTGTGACAAAAATGAATATCTTCTATGAACTCACTATGCCTCTCAGTGAATACTTTGGGATGTCTTCTTTCCAAAATGGGGTCATTTGGGGGGTATTTATACTATCCTGGAATTCTAGCCCCTCATGAAACATGTCAGGTGGTCAGAAAAGTCATAGATGCTTGAAAATGGGAAAATTCACTTTTTGCACCATAGTTTGTAAACGCTATAACTTTTACCCAAACCAATAAATATACACTGAATGTTTTTTTTTTAATCAAAAACATGTTTGTCCACATTTTTCGTGCTGCATGTATACAGAAATTTTACTTTATTTGAAAAATGTCATCACAGAAAGTTAAAAAAATCATTTTTTTGCCAAAATTCATGTCTTTTTTGATGAATATAATAAAAAGTAAAAATCGCAGGAGCAATCAAATAGCACCAAAAGAAAGCTTTATTAGTGACAAGAAAAGGAGCCAAAATTCAATTAGGTGGTAGGTTGTATGAGCGAGCAATAAACCGTGAAAGCTGCAGTGGTCTGAATGGAAAAAAAGTGGCTGGTCCTTAAGGGGTAGAAAGCCCTAGGTCCTCAAGTGGTTAATGTGTGTGTGTGTGGGGAGGTTTTGGGGGGAGGGGGGGACATTTCCTACTTGCTTTTTTAGGGTAATTTTACTCATACCCAGGGAGAAAACATGGCCTCACCGACTTTGGCCTGCACACTTACTAGGAAATTTTAATTGGTCACACCCACTGGGTTATGGACACGCCCACTGTATTATGTAACCACGCCCATTTTCCGTCCTCGTAAGGGGGGAGGGGGGCGCCGTAGGTTTGGGGTGCCTAGGGGAGCCCAAACCCTAAATACAGCCCTGACTGTGTGTGTGTGCCACTGCCAGGCCCAGCACATTCAGTGACTACCTGTGTCTTGTGTGTGACAGGTGCACATTGTAATACCCATTATTGCATATACCTACCTACCTGTTGTTCACAGTGCACCCACCTACCTACGTGAGTTGAGCACACGCAGTATCACTGTGCCTGTCCGTTACCTGTCTGTGTGTGACAGGTGCACATTGTAATACCCATCACTGCATATACCTACCTACCTGTTGTTCACAGTGCACCCACCTAGCTAAGTGAGTGCACGCAGTGTCACTGTGCCTGTCCGTTACCTGTCTGTGTGTGACAGGTGCACATTGTAATACCCATCACTGCATATACAGTAACTACCTGTTGTGTTCAGTGCACCCACCTCATCACTGCATATACCTATCTGTTGTGTTCAGTGCATCCACCTACCTACGTGAGGGCATGCAGTGTGATATACCACTCCGTGCATACCTGTTAACTGCACCTGTGTGACTGCACATTGTATGAGTCAAGTCAGTGCATACCTTTCACTTCATCCCCCCCCCCCCCCCCGATATGGACACAACGGACAAAACAGGTAGAGGCAGAGGTAGAGGCATACCCAGAGGAAGGCCACCCGGCAGGTCTGTGCAAGGTCGTGTTGATGTGATTTCGTGCGGCCCTGGCCCAAAGTACAGTGCTCAGAAGAAGGTACGTCCCATTAACTCCCAAGATTGTCAGGACATGGTCGACTATTTAACACAGAACACCTCATCTTCTGCAGCCACCAGCGCTACTACAAGCACCACATCTGCTGCATTTGACACTTCGCAGGAGTTAATTGGTGGGGAATTAACTGATTCACAGCCATTATTGTTACAACCAGATGAAGGCGCTAAGCAAGTTACACCACCTCATATGTCTGAGTTAGGCGGCGACACTATGGACGTAATGTGTGAGGAGGAGAATGATGAAGTACCTGCTGTTGGTGCATTTTTGAAGGTGTCTGAGGTAAGCGAAGCTGGGCAGGATGATTATGATGATTATGACGATACGGATCCCACATGGGTTCCTAAGAGACAAGATGACCAAGGGGACAGTTCAGAGGGGGAGTCAGAGAGGAGTAGGAGGAGACGAGTTCCTGAAAGAAGCAGGGGGAGCTCGTCGTCAGAAACAGCTGGTGACAGTGTCCGGCGCCATGTATCACAACCTATGTACAGCCAGCAAACATGCCCTTCAACGTCAGCTGCTGATGCCACCATAGTGCCATCACGCCAGGGGGGCTCAGCGGTTTGGACATTTTGTTTAATGTGTCTGTCTCATATCGGAGCAATGCCATCTGTTCTCTCTGCCTCCAAAAATTGAGCCGTGGAAAGGCCAACACCCACATAAGGACAAGTGCCTTATGAAGGCACATGGAGTAAAGGCACAAACTGCAATGGGAAGAGCACCAGAGCAAAAGCAACACACAAAAGAAAAGCCACCCTCCTTCTTCTCTTCCTCCTTCAGGTGCAGCATCTTCAGCCGCTTTCTCCCTTGCACCTTCAGAGCCACCCTCCTCCACTCCGCCTCTGCCCTTGAGCGGTTCCTGCTCCTCTGCCCACAGCAGCCAGGTGTCTGTGAAGGAAATCTTTGAGCGGAAGAAGCCAATTTCTGCCAGTCACTCCCTTGCCCGGCGTCTGACAGCTGGCGTGGCAGAACTGTTATCTCACCAGCTTTTACCATACCAGCTGGTGGACTCTGAGGCCATTGGGACACCGCAGTGGAAGATGCCAGGCCGTAATTATTTCTCTAAAAAGGCGATACCCAAACTGTACCGTGAAGTTGAGAGGCAAGTGGTGTCATCTCTGGCATACTGCGTTGGGTCAAGGGTCCACCTGACCACGGATGCCTGGTCTGCCAAGCACGGTCAGGGCAGGTACATAACTTACACAGCCCATTTGGTCAACCTGGTGACCGATGGCAAGCAGGGAGTACGTGGCTGTGCAGCGGACCAACTTGTGACACCGCCACGGCTTGCAGGCAGGCCTCCTGCCACCTCCTCTCCTCCTGTTACAGGCTCTTTGCTGTCGTCTTCCTCCTCTTCCTTGGCTGAGTGGCAGTTCAACTCCACTGGTGCTGCGATCTCCTCTCCAGCTACACAGCCCCAGCTCCCCAGGGCCTATGCTGCATGCCAGGTAAGATGGTGTCACGCCATCTTAGACACTTGCCTCAAAGCGGAGAGTCACACTGGACCAGCTCTCCTGGCTGCTCTTAACAAACAGGTAGATCAGTGGCTGACCCCGCACCAGCTGGAGATCGGCAACGTCAGCAATCTCCTTTCCGCATTGAATTTGGGAAAGCTGACACATGTACCCTGCATGGCACATGTGCTCAATCTAGTCATTCAAAGATTTGTATCAAAGTACCCAGGCTTAGAGGACATCCTGAAGCAGGCCAGGAAGTTGTATGGGCATTTCAGGCTGTCTTACACGGCCATGGCACGCTTTGTGGACATTCAACGGAGAAACAACTTGCCGGTGAGACGCTTGATATGTGATAGCCCGACTCGCTGGAATTCGACCCTGGTCATGTTCTCTCGCCTGCTAGAACAGGAGAAAGCCGTCACCCAGTACCTCTACAATTTCAGTAGAAGGGCACAATCTGGGGAGATGGGGATGTTCTGGCCCCCGAACTGGACACTGATGCGAAATGCATGCAGGCTCATGCGGCCGTTTGAGGAGGTGACCAACCTGGTGAGTTGCAGTGAAGGCACCATCAGCGACTTGATCCTGTACGCTTACTTCCTGGAGCGTGCCGTGCGTAGAGTGGTGGATCAAGCTGTGGAGGAGCGTGAACAGGAACAGTTATGGCAGGAACAGTTGTGGGAGCAATTTTCATCAGAATCAGATGTTTCCTCAACACCTACAGCAGCACAGAGGGGGGAGGAGGAGGAAGAGTCGTGTGGGGAAGAGGATCAGACTCGGATGATGAGGAAGGTGTTTCTTTGGAGGAGGAGGAGAAGACGGTAGCAGAAGAACAACTGCAGCAGTTGTCGCAGGGGGCTTGTGCTGTTCAACGTTCCTGTGGTATTGTTCTCAGCTAGGGGGAGGAGGAGGACTTACCTGACGTCACTGAGGAGATGGATAGTACGTCTGCATCCAACTTTGTGCAGATGGCGTCTTTCATGCTGTCCAGCCTATTGAGGGCCCCCGTATAAAATAAATTCAAGGGGAATGAGCTGTACTGGGTGGCCACGCTACTAGACCCTCGGTATAGGCACAAAGTGGTGGACATGTTACCAACTCACCAGAAGGCAGAAAGGATGCAGCACATGCAAAACAAGCTGGTAACTATGCTTTACAATGCGTTTAAGGGTGATGTCACAGCACAACGCAATAAAGGTACCACTGCCGGTAATCCTTCTCCCATGTCCACGCAGGCAAGGACAGGACACTCCAGCGATCTCATGGTGATGTTTGACATGCGGACATTCTTTAGTCAAACGCCCTTGCCTTAGCCCTTCCGGATCCACCAACACCTGGAAGGCAGGTAGCCGACTAGCCTGGCCTTAAGTGTGGATGTAGACACTGTGAGCAGCGATTAACCCTTGGACTACTGGGTGCGCAGGCTTGACCAGTGGCCAGAGCTGTCCCAATTTGCCAACCAATTTCTGTCTTGCGCTGCCTCAAGTGTCCTGTCAGAAAGGACCTTCAGTGCAGCTGGAGGCATTGTCACTGAGAAGACAAGTCGCCTAAATCACGAAAGTGTTCAGTACCTCACCTTTATCAAAATGAATGAGGCATGGATCCCGGAGGGCTACTGCCAGCCCAAAGACTAAGTCAGTCCCCACACACAGCATCTCTGCCTGCACGCCGTGTGACTGGCTGCCTGCCCCAAGACTAAGTTGCTCCCCACACAGCACCTCTGCCCGCAGGCCGCTTGACTGCCTTCTCCGCCACCACCAACAGGGTCAAGACTCCAGGCGGATTCCTGAATTTTTAAGGCCGCTGTTAGCAGCGGCCACTATAATACTTTTTCTGGTGTGTGTACATGCCTGTCTAAATTTTCTGCCTGCAGTGCAGCTGCAACAACAAAACAAAAGGCATGTACATGTGCCCATTCCCCTTCGTGATCATTACCTTGCTGCGGTAAAGGGGCTTGCGTATCAAAATGAAGCAATGACTGACGGCTATATGAGTGTCTCGGGGGAAGGGGGCACACCCAAGATAATAAGGCTGTTGCTTCATTGTGGACAGACCAAATTTGATCAGCTGGACAGTCACTGTTGTTCTATCATTGAGCTACCACAGCCCGGCCGGCGACCATATGGGCTTGAAAACCGCCACAGCCTGCACTCTCGCCATGGTGTGCACCAGTCCAGCACGGCCGTCACTACACAAACAGCTGTTTGCGGTGCGTTACACAGTGAGTTTGGTGTGTCAGTGTGAAGCAGTACTCTAATTACACTTCCTTATTGATGTATACACATGCAAGATGTTTTAAAGCACTTTAGGCCTGCAATTTAGCATTCAATGTGATCTCTGCCCTTAAAATGCCGCTTTGCGTCCAATCCAGATTTTTCCCAGAGACTTTGGGCGTGTATCCCACTCCACCATGCCCCCCTCCAGGTGTTAGATCCCTTGAAACATCTTTTCCATCACTTTTGTGGCCAGCATACATTTTTCAAGTTTTCAAAGTTCGCCTCCCCATTGAAGTCTATTGCGTTTCGTGAAAGTTCTCTCGAACCGAACTTTCGCGGAAGTTCACGAACCCGGTAACGAACCGAAAATCAGAGGTTTGGGCCATCTCTAGTCATCAACTGAAGGTGCTAACAGGGGCATAGCTAGAAATCATGGGGTACCATAGTAACATTTTGATTTCCCCCCCCCCCCCCCGAAAAAAAGAAAAAGAAAAAAAAGGAAAACAAACATATAAGGTACCTTTCTGCCTCAGGTGGCACCCCAGCCGAGGGAGCTAGAGATACCCCCTAGCGTTAGGTAGCTAGAGCTATAAGTAACTAGAGGTGGCCTCAGTATGGATAGCCAGAGGGGCTACTCCCACCAAGTATTGGTAGCCAGAAAAGCCCCCCTAAAGTACAGCTAGCCAGATTACTCCCACCCTACCCCCTCAGTATAGGTAGCCAGATTAGCCACCCTAAAGTATAGCTAGCCAGATTATCCCCCCCCCCCCCACACACACACACACCCTCAGGACAAGCCTTTGACCTGAGCAACCAGAGAGATCGCTCAGGGCGCCAGATTCCAGGGGGGGTGCTCCTTCTACCCTGGCGGCATATGTTGTTAATTATACCTGGCTGCTGCGGACTCTGGCTGGTTCTGTCTCACATGGTTGCTCTGCCCCCGGTGCCGTTGGGGGTGAGGGTGGCGAAGACCACGAAACTGCAGCGGCGCTGCCTCTTGGAGTGTGAGCTAGTAACTCCGCCCCGCGATATGTGATTGGATGGAACATGGCCCAGGCTCAGCCTCTGGAGCTGCGCACAGCACGTGTGTCACCCCTGTCCTCCTGTCCTGAGAGACAGTCCTGGCCATCTTCTCCTCTCCTGCTCCCAGCCAGAATCCAAGCTACACTGGCACTGCAGAGTCTGCAGACTGTCACTGCACAATACGGTATGACAGTCAGACAGTAAGAAGAAGAGAAGACCACTAGACCAGCAAAAAGGTAAGGTTCCCCTTCCCAACCTCCCTACGCTAAAGAGGGAATATGCCTAGATACATTAAGGGGGAGGGGGATTTGGGGGATCTGCTGCCTACATACTCTAAAAGGGGATCTGACTATATAAACTAAAGGGGAGAATCTGCCTATATACACTGAAGGGGGATCTGCCTATATATATATTAGAGGGCGGATCTGCCTCTTTACACTAAAGGAGGGGGGATCTGCTTATATACTGTACACTAAAATGGGATCTGCCTATATATACTAAAGGGGATCTGCTTCTATACACTATAAGGGGATCTGTCTATATACACTAAAAGGGAAGCTGTCTATATATACTCAAGGAGGGATCTGCCTAAATACACTAAAAGGGGCATCTGCCTATATACACTAAAGGGGGGTCTGCCTATGTACACCAACGTGTGGGGAGGGATTGCCTGTATACACTAAAGGGGATCTTGCACATGGGCATGTGTGTGCATGAGCATGCAAAGAGGATTAATGGGGGTGGCACCAAAATCTGGTTACGCTCAGGGCGCTGTGAAACCTAAGGCCGGCCCTGCACACCCTCAGTATAGGTAACTAGATTAGTTCCCAAAAGTATGGGTAGGCACAGATGCTGCTTTTTTTGGATGTTTCACAGAGAAAGTGAGCAGAGCACAGGAGGGCTGTGACATACCCCTCTGGACTCCACCCACAAGCTACCTTCTCTATGCATCCAAATGTCTATGATTACAGCTCCCTCACTTGTCACTTAGCCCACATGACGTGCAAGGATACTGTAGTCATGGATATGAAAATACTAGGCGGAAAGTAGATCATCGGTGGAGCCTGAAAGGTAAGTCACATCCCTCCAGTACTCCACTCACTTGCTCTGCAATTCAGGGGGCCCGCTGCTGGTCTCCATGATGACCTTGGCTATGGGCTCCATATAGTGATCCCTATGTCACTGTGTGATAAAGACTCTTAGCTGTCAGTATGAATTTAGCTATTTTAGTTTCTTGCACATAGTATTTATCATTCACCCTGTGAGTATTACTCATCTTTGGTAAGATTGCTTGCAAATCAAAAGACAGTGACTATAAGCAAAAAAAAATAATTTTTACTGCAGTCATATTGTAATTTAACCATGAGAACAATAGAGATTTACTGTAACTTAAAGGAATACTATCAATTAAAGCATTTTTTTAAATGCTGTATGTTAGGGCATTACTACAAGTACTAGGAGCAGTATCTTTCCTCACACAGCTCTGCCTCTCTGCTGTAAAATCCTCCATCAGTTTTAGATACAAAAGTGTTGGGCTCTTATGCTGGGAATACACGGTCAATAGATAATTTCCGACATGTCCGATCTCCCGTTCGATCGTTTCACCACTCAATTTCTCATAGAGGTGAATAGAAAAAGATAAGAAAAATAAGCGGAAGATAAGAGAATTTACTGCAGAATCGAGCGGCAAAAACGATCGAGCGCAGAATCGAGCAGCAGAAGCGTACCGTGTATTCTCAGCAAAAGAGGGCTAGACCATTTCCCTGCACAGGGGTGGTTGCTATCAACTCCTCAGTGTATAGTTTAATAATCACCTTGCTGAAAGAATCTTATTCAGGTGGTGGTAAGGGGTTAAAGATACCAGCAATGTGTGTTCCTTGTCTTCTGTTCTCTGACTGATAAAGATCCTGATAATGCATTTGTAAACAGCATCTCCTCTCAGCAGCCTAGGAAGTAGATGGAATGTATCATCATCACAAGCCAGTCAGCCAGTCAGTCAGTCAGTCAGTCAGAAAGTATAAACACACCCCCCTGCTAGTTACATTTCAGCAATATTACAGCTTATCTAGTTACCTGTCACCATCTCAGTACAGCCTTCTCCTCAGACTCTCCTGCATGCAGTGACACAGTGAAAGGGGAACTGAAGAGAGAGGTATATGGAGGCTGCCATGTTTATTTCCTTTTAAGCAATACCAGTTGCCTGGCAGCCTTGCTGATCCTCTGCCTCTAATACTATTAGCCATAGCCCCTGAACAAGCATGCGGCAGATCAGGTGTTTCAGACTTTAAAGTCAGATCTGACAAGACTAGCTGCATGCTTGTTTCTGGTGTTATTCAGATACTACTGCAGAGAAATAGACCAGCAGGGCTGCCAGGCAACTGGTATTGATTACAAGGAAATAAATATGGCAGCCTCCGTATACCTCTTACTGCAGTTCCCCTTTAAGTATATTGGGGAGCTGTGTGAAGAATGAAGGATGATTTTTAATCAGGAAAAGAGGGAGAAAGACCTGTGTGAATAAAAAGTGTCCCTAGCACTAGTGGTAATGTGTACACTAATAAAGAGTATTAAAATAAAAAGTTGTTTTAATCAATATTATTCCTTTAAGAATAGAATCCTCTCTTCTAAAATTACAAAGCGGTCATATTTTGCAATGCTCAGCATGAGACAGGAGGGAGCTGTTGTTGGGTTATCAGGTAAACTTTCCATACAGTCTTAGGAGTGGATACAGCTTTTTGGTCATTCTGCATGCAGCATTCAATACAAAGACAAGGTTTACTTTACTTTTTTGTTTGCAATTTAAAGATCTTGATTTACTGTAAATCAACGTGTACAACTAAAGATTTGATATCAAAATTCCATGGTGTAACCATGCATGCAAGTTGTTATGAGTTGTGCAATATATTGTATGGCTTCTTTATAGAATGTAATTGTCTGCATACATGGGCGTCCGCACGTATGGCAAATTCGTGCAGCTGCCCCCCCCCCCCCCCACCGGCGGCCCGCTAACCCCCCCCCCCCCCCCCCCCTCCGCCCGCGTGCCCATGCGGCCAACCGGCCGCCCTGTGAGCAGGAGGGGAGCAGCGGAGAGAAGAGGGAGAGCTGTGTGCACAGCGGGGAAGCGGGGCCATCTCCCCCCTCCTTCCCTCACCTTAGGGCTTTCCTTCCCTCGCTCTCCCCTCCAGAACAGTGTTGTGTGGCGGCTGGCAGCGGGCGGAACATACCTCCGTCTCGCTCCAACGCTGGAAGTTCTGGTGCCGTTGCTCTCAGACCAGACTAGTGGCAAACCCATCCGGCGCCTGCAACGAGACAGAGGTAAGTTCTGCCCACTGCCAGCCACCGCACCACACTTCATTCTGGAGGGGAGAGCGAGGGAGGGAGAGCCCTAAGGTGAGGGAAGGAGGGGAGAGATGGCCCCACCTTCCCCGCTGTTCACACAGCTCTCCCTCTTCTCTCCGCTGCTTCCCTCCTGCTGGGGGAACACCTGGCTACCTATTCTGGGGACATATACACCTACCTACATATACTGGGGACATATACCCCTGCCTACCTATACTGGGACATATACCCCTGACTATATATACTGGGCACATATACCTGTGGCTACATATACTGGGGACATATACACCTGCCTACCAGGGCCGGATTTGTACTTTCCAGCGCCCTAGGCCGGCTGTCACCAACCGCCCCCCCCCCCATTCTGTCCAACTCTAACTAGTTTGAACGGGCCCCCCTCTGTTTTGCTGCTTTGCCCCGTTCAACAAAGAAGCAGTGCATGCTCTGTCCACTCCATGTAATTCTACGCTCCTGTCTGCATGCACAGCAGGCGATAGTGTTCTGGACTTGCATACTTCAGAAATGATGCTCATGTATGAGCACTCAGCAGCACTTGTCAAGTACACATACCCATAACACTCCCTCGGCTCCTGTGCACCTGCATACAGGAGTGCAAAATCACAAGGAGCCCCAGTGGACAGCGCTGCTTCTTTGTCCTCTGTGCTATTTGCTGCCGTCAGAGGCACAAATAGGGAACAGTGCAGCACAATGCAGAGAAGCCCATCCAAACCAGAGAACAGGTAAGTAGAAGGATCCGACACTACACACACTGGCATAGATGTAGTGTAATGCTAGGTACACATGATGCAATGTTCTGACATATTTACTGTCAGGTCGATTATTTCCATCATGTCTGATCTAATTTCAATTTTTCGATCAATTTGCTGTTCACTTCTATGAAAAATCATTCAGAAAATTGATTGGAAAGCAGATCGGACATGTTGCAAATAGTCGATCTGACATTAAAGCTGTCAGAAAATTGCATTGTGTGTACCCAGCATAAGCTCAGGTGTACTTTACACAGTGACAATTTAGCACTTAAGACAGATTTTAAAATCAGTCAGCAGGAAGTAGTGGTGCTCAAATACCCCTTTTTAAAATTCGAGTTTGGTCGAATTCGAATAGTAAATTATTCGAGGTCATTCGAATATTCGAGTCGAATAATTTTTACTATTCGATTCGACCTCGGACTTCGAGCTCACTATTCGAGTCGGTATTCGAGCTAACTATTCGAGCTGACTATTCGAATTGGCCTTAAATAGCTTCCAACACTTGTTTTGAGGGTGAATGATGCAAGAAACCTCTTTTTTTCCAAGTAACAACAGCAAGTGATTATGTGGGGATGTTCCTTTAAAAAAAAATGTGGAAAGAGAAGTTGTGTCCTTAATTTTGTTCAGTAGTGTTACTGTATATACTTCTTCTTCTTCTTCTTCTTCTTCTTCTTCTTCTTCTTCTTCTTCTTCTTCTTCTTCTTCTTCTTCTTCTTCTTCTTCTCCTTCCTTTTCAATATCGTCTTCTTCTTCTTCACGTATTTCTCTTTTCAATTTTTTTTTAAAGAAATGCAGCTATTTTTGAGCGTAACAAATAGCTGGTGGGCGCACGCATGTTGGAAGCGCCATTGTATGTGCTCCCTGGCAGTGGAAACACAAAGACAGCAGGAGGTAAATTCATCAGCAGGAGGAGGAGGATGAGTGTGTGGCAGCAGGCAGTCAATGAGGCAGGCAGCTCGCCGTGACATAATAGCCCTGGTACCTAGCGGTGATACCAGGGCTGTAAATAAACACAACAGGAGGTCCCAGACAGCGGTCGTGCAGCCCACATTGTGTCCAATACACAACTGGGACAACACAGTTTTCAACCCGGGCACCTCAGAAAAATTAAACCTTTTTTTTTTTTTAATGGTTTGTTTGGTTTTGGTTTTGCAACCAATATAGCTATTGTTTGACGTAATAGCTGGTGGCAGAGTGGCAGCAGAAGGTAAATCATCTGTGTACCCTGGCAGTGGGAAACACAGACAGACAGCAGCAGCAGGAGGAGGAATGGAGGAGTAGGCGAGCAGCTATTGTTTGACGTAATAGCTGGTGGCAGAGTGGCAGCAGAAGGTAAATCATCTGTGTACCCTGGCAGTGGGAAACACAGACAGACAGCAGCAGCAGCAGCAGGAGGAGGTATGGAGGAGCAGTGTGAGTGTGGCAGCAGGTAGGCAGCGTGACATAATAGCCCTGGTACCTAGCGGTGATACCAGGGCTGTAAATAAACACAACAGGAGGTCCCAGACAGCGGTCGTGCAGCCCACATTGTGTCCAATACACAACTGGGACAACACAGTTTTCAACCCGGGCACCTCAGAAAAATTAAACCTTTTTTTTTTTTTAATGGTTTGTTTGGTTTTGGTTTTGCAACCAATATAGCTATTGTTTGACGTAATAGCTGGTGGCAGAGTGGCAGCAGAAGGTAAATCATCTGTGTACCCTGGCAGTGGGAAACACAGACAGACAGCAGCAGCAGCAGGAGGAGGTATGGAGGAGCAGTGTGAGTGTGGCAGCAGGTAGGCAGCGTGACATAATAGCCCTGGTACCTAGCGGTGATACCAGGGCTGTAAATAAACACAACAGGAGGTCCCAGACAGCGGTCGTGCAGCCCACATTGTGTCCAATACACAACTGGGACAACACAGTTTTCAACCCGGGCACCTCAGAAAAATTAAACCTTTTTTTTTTTTTTAATGGTTTGTTTGGTTTTGGTTTTGCAACCAATATAGCTATTGTTTGACGTAATAGCTGGTGGCAGAGTGGCAGCAGAAGGTAAATCATCTGTGTACCCTGGCAGTGGGAAACACAGACAGACAGCAGCAGCAGCAGCAGGAGGAGGTATGGAGGAGCAGTGTGAGTGTGGCAGCAGGTAGGCAGCGTGACATAATAGCCCTGGTACCTAGCGGTGATACCAGGGCTGTAAATAAACACAACAGGAGGTCCCAGACAGCGGTCGTGCAGCCCACATTGTGTCCAATACACAACTGGGACAACACAGTTTTCAACCCGGGCACCTCAGAAAAATTAAACTTTTTTTTTTTTTTAATGGTTTGTTTGGTTTTGGTTTTGCAACCAATATAGCTATTGTTTGACGTAATAGCTGGTGGCAGAGTGGCAGCAGAAGGTTAATCATCTGTGTACCCTGGCAGTGGGAAACACAGACAGACAGCAGAAGGGCAGTACACAGCAGCCCACTGTAGGTGTAAAATGTGTGGCTGCAGGTGACGTAATAGTCAAAGTGAACCAGGCTGGCTTAGTGAGCAGGAGCCAGGAGGTGGTAAAGGGTGGTAAGGCACATTAACGATGGTTCCGGCAGCCAGTTCATGTCCCCCTCTCGCCGACAACAGGGGCCAGGAACTCGCCTTCCACCCACGCCTGGTTCATCTTGAGAAACGTCAGTCTGTCCACAGACTTGTGAGACAGACGTGAGCGTTTCTCGGTGACCACGCCACCAGCTGCACTGAAGCAGCGCTCGGACAGCACGCTGGAAGGGGGGCAGGACAGCACTTCCAGGGCGTACTGCGCCAGCTCGCTCCAGATCTCCATGCGCTTGACCCAATACTCCATGGGATCAACAGGGGCATCGCTGTCAAGCCCGCTGTACGACCCCATGTAGTCAGCCACCATGCGGGTCAGGCGCTGGCTGTGACCGGAGGAGGATGCTGCTGCATGCATCTCCTCTCTAGTCACTGCTGCCGGAGCCTCTACAGTCCTGTAGAGCTCGTGGCTGAGAGACAGCAGGTCTGTGGGGCGCTTGCTGCTGCTGGATGCAGGCACCTGCTGCTGCCTCTGTGCTGGCTGCTGGACAGTGGGGGTGGAAGGCTGGGGGAAGGCTTCCTCCAAGCGCTCAACAAGGGCCTGCTGCAAGCTCCTTATTTGTTGCGCTGGGTCTCCTCCTGCAGGCGGCAGGAACTGGCTCAACTTCCCCTTGAGGCGTGGGTCCAACATCATGCTGATCCAGATGTCCTCCCTCTGCTTCATCTGGATCACCCTGGGGTCCCTGCGCAGGCACGTCAGCATGTGCGCTGCCATTGGGAAGAGGCGGGCCACGTCTGCTGGCACATCGACGTCAGTGCTGTCCTCATCCTCCTCCTCTGCCGCCTCATCCTCTCTCCACCCCCGCACCAACTCAGCTGCGCTGTGCTGATCCCCCTCATCAGCTGCCAGGTCAGGGACCTCCACCAAGTCCTCCTCCTCCTCCCCCTCAGAGGTGGACTGCGCAGCTGGTTGCCGCTCCTGCTGGTCCAAGGCTGCCGCTCCCTGTTCCAGCAAAGCATCGAGGGCCCTGTTCAGCAGAGAAACCAGGGGCACCCACTCGCAGACCATAGCATGGTCCCTGCTCACCATGTTTGTGGCCTGCAGGAAGGGAGCCAGCACTAAGCACACCTGCTGCATGTGCCTCCAGTCATCATCGGGGACGATGGACGGGATGTTGCTGGTCTTGTCCCTTCTCTGAGCTGCGGAAACATTGGCCAGGGCAAGGTACTGGTTGACAGCGCGCCTCTGTTCAACCAGACGCTCCAACATCGCCAGGGTGGAGTTCCAGCGAGTCGGAACGTCAAGGATCAGCCGATGGCGTGGCAGATCCAGCTCCTTTTGCACGTCTTCCAGGCTCGCACAGGCTGCAGCCGAGCGCCGGAAGTGACGCACAACATTCCT
The DNA here is from genome assembly GCF_040937935.1 of Hyperolius riggenbachi. Taxonomy (NCBI): domain Eukaryota; kingdom Metazoa; phylum Chordata; class Amphibia; order Anura; family Hyperoliidae; genus Hyperolius; species Hyperolius riggenbachi. Next base: position 233,165,557 of record NC_090646.1, on the reverse strand, counting down.
TGCCGTTTCCAGCAGTTCGCCCATCCCCTGGTAGGTGCGCAGGAACTTCTGCACCACCAGGTTCAGCACGTGGGCAAGACAGGGGATGTGGGTCAGGTTTCCCCTGTGTATTGCGGCAACCAGATTGGCCCCATTGTCGGCCACCACCTCTCCGACTCTGAGGCCTCTGGGGGTCAGCCAAATCCTCTCCTGCTCCTGGAGTTTGGCCAACACATGGGTTGCCGTCAGCTTGGTCTTCCCAAGGCTGACCAAGTGCAGCAGCGCTTGGCAGTGGCGGGCCTTCACGCTGCTGCTGAGGCGGGGGGTTTGGCCAGGTGTGCCGGAGGATGGCAGAGGATCGGAGGAACCTGCTGCAGTTCCCCTGACCCTGCGGGGTGGCACCACCCACTGTGTTGCTGCTGCTGCTGTGCCCGCTGCTGCTCTCCCATCCTCACCCCCTTCCACCAAGCTGACCCAGTGGACAGTGAAGGACAGGTAGCGGCCTGTCCCGAAGCGGCTGCTCCAGGAGTCCATGGTGACGTGGACCCTTTCACCAACCGCGTGCTCCAGCCCTCGCTCCACATTGGCCATCACAAAGCGGTGCAGTGCAGGAATGGCCTTGCGGGAGAAAAAGTGTCTGCTGGGGAGCTGCCAGTCTGGGGCTGCGCAAGCAAGCAGCGCACGAATGTCGCTCCCCTCCTGCACGAGCGTGTACGGCAGGAGTTGGGAGCACATGGCCCGTGCCAGCAAGCCGTTCAGCTGCCGCACGCGACGGCTGCTGGGAGGCAGAGCCCTAACCACCCCCTGGAAGGACTCGCTCAAAAGGCTCTGGCGTGGCCTTTTGCTGACACGGGAATCAGCAGACACAGCAGAGGAGGCCACTGAGGACTGGCTGCCAGAACAGGCCTCAGTTTCGGCGGCAGGAGTTGCAGAGGGGGGAGGAGCAGTGCGTTTCCGCACTCCTGCTGGTGCTGCTGGAGGAGCAGGAGGGCGGGTGGCTGCTGTTGCTGCTGCTGCTGCTGAAGGCTGTGCAGTGATGGGTGTGGTGCCACTGCCAGCACCAGATGCCTTCAGCCTCTGGAACTCCTCATGCTGGTGGAAATGTTTAGCCGCAAGGTGGTTGATGAGCGAGCTGGTGCTGAACTTTAAGGGGTCTGCACCTCTGCTCAACTTCCGCTGACAGTGGTTGCAAGTGGCGTACTTGCTGTACACAGTGGGCATGGTGAAAAAGCGCCAGATTGGTGACAGAAACATCCCCCTACGGCATGGAAGCGCTGCTGCCTGTCTCCCTGTGGTGGTTGGGGGGGGGGCTTGGGTGCGGCTGGTGGTGGTACTGGCTGATGCTGCTGCTGCTGCTGCTGAGCCTGAGACACCAGCAGGGTGTGGGACGCTGCCAATGCTTGCAATGATGCGCCTCCTTGCAAGGCCCACAAGCGCATCCTCCTCCTCCTCCTCAGAGCTGCTGAGGACGACATCCCCTGGAGGTGGTGGCACCCAGTCTCTGTCTGTCACCGGGTCATCATCATCCTCCCCCTCCTGAAACATGTCCTGCTGGGATGAGGACCCCCCAAACTCCTCTCCTGATGCATGGATGGGCTGCTTGACTGTCGCCACAGTCTTGCTGTCCAATCCCTCATCCCCCAAAGTGCCCATCAGCATCTCCTCCTCAAGATCGCCAACAACAGCAGACAATTTACTCATGATGCCTGGGGTCAAAAGACTGCTGAATGACAGGTCGGCGAGTGACGGTGAACTGGCCTCCTCCCCAGACCCTGCTGGGCGGCTGCTGCGAACAGGGGTGGTGGTGGTGGTGAGGGTGGAGGCCTCGGATGCAGAGCTGATGGCGGGCTGCTCATCCTCCGTCATGAGTTGCACCACAGTGTCTGCATCCTTTTCCTCAATGGGACGTTTCCGACCCGGCTGGAGGAAAATGGGAGCAGGTGCTACACGCTGCTGCTGCTGTGTCTCTGCAGCGTGAGTTGCAGATGCTCCTGCTGGGCGGCGCCCAAGGCGTCCACGGCCAGTGGCTATGGGAGGAATGTTAGCCACTGACGCTGCTGCTGCTGCTGCGGAACTGTGCATGGTGGCGCGCCCGCGGCCGCGGCTTGCCACAATGCTGCTCCCTCTCCTCCTGATTCCCTTGCTGCCCTTCCCCTTGCCCAAACCGCGCTGGCTGCCACTTCCAGACATCTTCAATGTTTTGGGCGTATAGACAAAAGTTTTTTAAAAGGGCGGGTGAAAAGTGGGGTACTTTAATGGAGTGGGTTGGTTGGTGAGGTGACTGAGTGAGTGTCCCCTAGTACAGTAAGTAAGTAGTAACAGTCAGGAAGTACAACTAGCAGTTACAATAATCAGTAGTAATCACAAGTAAATTTAGTGTGTGTACACTCAGACAGTGAGTGACCGCACGCAGGAGCTAGTAGCCTATGAACACAGTGACTGAGTGTCCTAGACTCCTAGTACAGTAAGAGTAAGTAGTAACAGTAAGTAGAACTAACTAATAATCAATCAGCGATCAGAAGGAAATGGAGTGTGGGTGGTGTGTGTACACTCAGACAGTGAGTGACCGCACGCAGGAGCTAGTAGCCTATGAACACAGTGACTGAGTGTCCTAGACTCCTAGTACAGTAAGAGTAAGTAGTAACAGTAAGTAGAACTAACTAATTACAATAATCAATCAGCGATCAGAAGGAAATGGAGTGTGGGTGGTGTGTGTACACTCAGACAGTGAGTGACCGCACGCAGGAGCTAGAAGCCTATGAACACAGTGACTGAGTGTCCTAGACTCCTAGTACAGTAAGAGTAAGTAGTAACAGTAAGTAGAACTAACTAATTACAATAATCAATCAGCGATCAGAAGGAAATGGAGTGTGGGTGGTGTGTGTACACTCAGACAGTGAGTGACCGCACGCAGGAGCTAGTAGCCTATGAACACAGTGACTGAGTGTCCTAGACTCCTAGTACAGTAAGAGTAAGTAGTAACAGTAAGTAGAACTAACTAATTACAATAATCAATCAGCGATCAGAAGGAAATGGAGTGTGGGTGGTGTGTGTACACTCAGACAGTGAGTGACCGCACGCAGGAGCTAGTAGCCTATGAACACAGTGACTGAGTGTCCTAGACTCCTAGTACAGTAAGAGTAAGTAGTAACAGTAAGTAGAACTAACTAATTACAATAATCAATCAGCGATCAGAAGGAAATGGAGTGTGGGTGGTGTGTGTACACTCAGACAGTGAGTGACCGCACGCAGGAGCTAGTAGCCTATGAACACAGTGACTGAGTGTCCCAGACTCCTAGTACAGTAAGAGTAAGTAGTAACAGTAAGTAGAACTAACTAATTACAATAATCAATCAGCGATCAGAAGGAAATGGAGTGTGGGTGGTGTGTGTACACTCAGACAGTGAGTGACCGCACGCAGGAGCTAGTAGCCTATGAACACAGTGACTGAGTGTCCTAGACTCCTAGTACAGTAAGAGTAAGTAGTAACAGTAAGTAGAACTAACTAATAATCAATCAGCGATCAGAAGGAAATGGAGTGTGGGTGGTGTGTGTACACTCAGACAGTGAGTGACCGCACGCAGGAGCTAGTAGCCTATGAACACAGTGACTGAGTGTCCTAGACTCCTAGTACAGTAAGAGTAAGTAGTAACAGTAAGTAGAACTAACTAATTACAATAATCAATCAGCGATCAGAAGGAAATGGAGTGTGGGTGGTGTGTGTACACTCAGACAGTGAGTGACCGCACGCAGGAGCTAGAAGCCTATGAACACAGTGACTGAGTGTCCTAGACTCCTAGTACAGTAAGAGTAAGTAGTAACAGTAAGTAGAACTAACTAATTACAATAATCAATCAGCGATCAGAAGGAAATGGAGTGTGGGTGGTGTGTGTACACTCAGACAGTGAGTGACCGCACGCAGGAGCTAGTAGCCTATGAACACAGTGACTGAGTGTCCTAGACTCCTAGTACAGTAAGAGTAAGTAGTAACAGTAAGTAGAACTAACTAATTACAATAATCAATCAGCGATCAGAAGGAAATGGAGTGTGGGTGGTGTGTGTACACTCAGACAGTGAGTGACCGCACGCAGGAGCTAGTAGCCTATGAACACAGTGACTGAGTGTCCTAGACTCCTAGTACAGTAAGAGTAAGTAGTAACAGTAAGTAGAACTAACTAATAATCAATCAGCGATCAGAAGGAAATGGAGTGTGGGTGGTGTGTGTACACTCAGACAGTGAGTGACCGCACGCAGGAGCTAGTAGCCTATGAACACAGTGACTGAGTGTCCTAGACTCCTAGTACAGTAAGAGTAAGTAGTAACAGTAAGTAGAACTAACTAATTACAATAATCAATCAGCGATCAGAAGGAAATGAAGTGTGGGTGTTGTGTGTACACTCAGACAGTGAGTGACCGCACGCAGGAGCTAGTAGCCTATGAACACAGTGACTGAGTGTCCTAGACTCCTAGTACAGTAAGAGTAAGTAGTAACAGTAAGTAGAACTAACTAATTACAATAATCAATCAGCGATCAGAAGGAAATGGAGTGTGGGTGGTGTGTACACTCAGACAGTGAGTGCCCGCACGCAGGAGCTAGTAGCCTATGAACACAGTGACTGAGTGTCCTAGACTCCTAGTACAGTAAGAGTAAGTAGTAACAGTAAGTAGAACTAACTAATTACAATAATCAATCAGCGATCAGAAGGAAATGGAGTGTGGGTGTGTGTACACTCAGACAGTGAGTGCACGCACGCAGGAGCTAGTAGCCTATGAACACAGTGACTGTCTGACTGAGTGTCCTAGACTCCTAGTACAGTAAGAGTAAGTAGTAACAGTAAGTAGAACTAACTAATTACGATAATCAATCAGCGATCAGAAGGAAATAGAGTGTGTGTTGTGTGTGTACACTCAGACAGTGAGTGCAGTGCGCACACGCAGGAGCTAGTAGCCTATATGAACAGTGACAGTGAGTGTCCCTACGGGTACAGTAAGAGTAAGTAAGTACAACTAACTAACAATAATCTATCAGTAATCAGAAGGAAATAGAGTGTGTGTACACACAGACAGTGAGTGAGTGCACACACGCAGGAGCTAGCTAGTAGCCTATAAACAGTGACAGTCAGTGAGTGTCCTACTCCTAGTACAGTATAACTACAATACTATTAGTAAAGGACAGCAGAAATACTGGTATAGATGAGAGAAATAAACAGAGGACAGCTGCCCACAGAGGCAAGGCCCCCCTGAGGCCTAAACCTGTAAGCTTGCAGCAGCTGCCTGTCTCTAATGTAACACACAAGCTACTAACTAAAATACAATGTCTATCTAACTAACAACAATATAGGTGTATATGGCAGGTGTAGGTGAGCAAAAACGCTAGGTAAATGATCACAATAGAGCACTTGCTAAGCCAAAGCACAAAGGAGCAACTCTCTCTCTGTACAAGTCTCAGGCAAGCATGGAGAAACGGAACATGGCGGCCGCTATTTATAGGGTAGGGGCTGGCCAGGGTCCCCCTCTGTGATTGGCTGCCGTCAGAGGGCCTGGGAGCCCTCTGATTGGCTCTAAGGACATCAATCTGGGCTATGACGCTATTCGAGCTCGGTACCGAGCTCGAATAGCGCCGTTTGCTCGAATAGCTCGAATAGTGAATGGGCTATTCGAGTGTACTCGGATAGCCCATTCGAATAGCTACAGCTATTCGGAGCTCGAATACCGAGCTCGGATAGCTGAAAAAGAGCTCGAATATTCGAGCTACTCGAATATTCGAGCTCTGCTGAGCACCACTGGCAGGAAGTTTTGTAACAAAATAACACTTTTTATTGGCTAACCAAAAGAAAAACATTGAGCCTTTGGTTTGTCTTCAGACTGTGTTATTGTATACAAGATGTTAGGCACCCAGCTATATATACAGTCAGCAGGAGACACATTGATTGTTTTGTAAATATAAATAAATGTAACACAGTTGTCATTCTGTTTCAAAACATCCTGATTTCACTGATGGTCAACACAGTACTTTGCTGGCAAAAACAAGCCAGGAAAGAGTTAAACTGTAGCAGAAAGAATGTTGTTGTCATTCTCTAGGAGAAAAAAAAAAGCCATAAATCTAACAGATCTGAGGTCTTTAACAGCACTGACCTACTAGTAATAAACATCAGTCAGGGAGGGGGAGAGCTGCTAATTTCTGCTCGTGAATGCGTGCTGAATGAGAAAAACTAATCGGAACTCAAGAGTTCTGCTACTTGAGCCCATATATTTTTCTTCTCACAGCAGATTGTTTGTCCCCTCTCATCATACAGGTGACAGCAGATGCTGACTGCCATAACACACACTTTGCAAAAGTAAGAGAGATGCAGGGATCTCTGGAAATTAGGCAGACCAGAGCAAAGCAGGAGAGGTGATTTACTTTGACATGTGACCTCTTATCTCTCCAAGTCCTGCGCCCTGCTAATTTTTATCGCCCTAGGCCATGGCCTCTGTGACCTTCCCAGAAATCCGGGCCTGCTGCCTACATATTCTGGGACATATACCCTGCCTACATATACTGGGCACATATATCCATGCCTACATATACTGGGACATATACACCTGCCTACATATACTGGGCACATATAACCCTGACTACATATACTGGGCACATACACCCCTGACTACATATACTGGGGTCATCTATACCTTTGGCTACATATACTGGGGACATATATCCCTGACTACATATACTGGGGTCATCTATACCTCTGGCTACATATACTGGGGACATATACCCCTGACTACATATACTGGGGACATATATCCCTGACTACATATACTGGGGACATATACCCCTGACTACATATACTGGGCACATATACCCCTGACTACATATACTGGGCACATATACCCCTGACTACATATACTGGGGACATATACCCCTGCCTACATATACACCTGGCTACCTGTTCTGGGGACATCTCTACCCCTGGCTACCTGTTCTGGGGACATCTATAGACCTGGGGCAACCTATTTTTGGGGAACCACTGCTGTCAAATTGAGTGTATTTTGGGGAACGGCTGCCAGGTGAGAGGTGTCTGTCTACCATATTAAGGGGCATTCTGCCTATTTATGTGAAATGCTGTCTATTTATGTGCCTCATGACTGCTGAAATTGTCTTGTTGGGGGCCTCAAGATTGCTGAATTTATCTTGTTGGGGGCCTCATGATTGCTGAGTTAGTCATGTTGGGGGTCACATGATTGCTAACTGCGAGAAAAAAGCTGAATCATCATCATATGAGACAATAGCATTAAACCTACTTTTTCAGCTTTTTAAAACACAAAATGAAACTGGGAGGTTTTAAAAAAATGAATACATTTTTCAGGAGTAGGATGGATGAAATTGTTTATCTTCACAGTTTATTTTCAACTTGGATTTTCCATACTGTTCATGTATGAGTTAAAACGTTTGTATTTAGTTTAAATTGCTGTTGGCACTTTGCGATAGATAAGTGACTTTTGGGTTGCAGTTTGGGCACTCGACCTCCAAAAGGTTTGCCACCACTGTCCTAATCTAATGTCCCACCATTGCTAAGGTCATGTAAACTTGTCTCCACCCGTGACCACACCCACATTCTGGCCCATGAGTACACTCATTTTTCAGCCCGGCGCACGTAGCCCCATTTTTGGCATGACGTAGCCCCATTTTTTGGCGCGCCACACAACGTCACCCAAAATTTTCGGCCCCACTTCTTCCTCCCCCCTTTTTGCCCCCCCCCCCCTGGAAAATTTTCTGCGGACGCCCATGTCTGCATGATCAGTACAGCTGCTTGGGCTGCGTGTATAAAGATCCCTATCTTGTGGACAGTTTGCTTTATGTATTAATGTGATACTTTTACTGAGGTGTTTTCAGCTTACATTGTGGCTTTGTTTGAGGTACAAGGAAGTACAATTTATTTATTTTATTTTATAAAGTAAACTAGGGTTATTAATCTAATTGATATCTGGAGAATTTGTGTTATTTTAGGAAGGGAAACATCAACTAAATAAGCAAGATTTTTGGGACCATTGTGCTTCCTATAAAGAAGTCGAATTCACATAAATTGAGAATTCTTTAATATTCCAAGATGTATATCAGATTGCAGAAAATGTGTGAAGAACATATGACCCTTTTTTATACATCTTACGGCTGATGCACACTGCAAGAGCTTTTTAAGCGCTACTGTAATTTGAAAAGCTCTTGCTAATTGATTTGTATTATTTTAGGAATGGAAACATCAAATAAATAAGCAAGCTTATTGGGACCATTGTGCTACCTATCAGACTCCATACAGACTGCACTTGTAAATTTCACATGGTGTTATGCAGACTATGTTACACTGGTTATCTAGTTTGCATAACTGGCATGATACACACAACGGGTACATTACTTGTGTAACGCTTGCCATGCTGATTATCTAATGTGTTCTACAAGCAATATGCACTTTGTGTATAAAACATGCACTGTGCAGTTTGTGTAACGGCCAGTAAAACTAACTTGTGCTAACTGCGCATATACATTTTTCTGCCATTATGTGAATACAGCTCATTGTTTCAAAAGCAACCTCTGAATATGATTTCCTCCTTTTCTACACTGAAAGTTCTTCTTCACTACCTTTATTATTCAGAACTTGACATAAAACTAGAATTCCCTGTTAAATTCTCAAGTTCCTGGCCCATGACATCTCCAACTGCATCCCTAAAATGCATCACTTTATTTAAAGTAGTCCTGAATTGTGATAAATTACTTGTTTAAAAAAAAAAAAAAAAAAAAAAAAAGATCCCACAGCATAACTCACCTACCTCGGGGTTTCCATCACTGTCTCTTCCATCCTGTCAGCTCTCCCATTCCACCGCAGTGTCTTCTCGCCAAGGACAGTCTTTTCACAGCAATGGCGCTGACCTGGAAGTACTTCCGGGTCAACGGCATTGCTGTGAAAATGCCGGCATTTACAAGAGGACACTGATGGAACGGCAGAGCTGACAGGATGGAAGAGACAGCAATGGGAACCTGGGGTAAGTAAGTTATGCTGTGGGCTCTTTTTTGACAAGTTACTTATGGCCTTGAAGGGGCATAATCAGGGGTGTTCTTAGGGAGGATAACTGCCACTTCCTACTAGCCCATAGTCAACGTTTTAGTCAGTTGAAGATTTTGGCTGACTAATGCAGGGACCACAGGGGGCACTAGACTGAGAGGATGATGCTATGTCGTAAAATATTATTAACAGCAAGCAATAACAAATGGAAAAGATAGAGGTGGCTTACCTTTTAGGATGACACAATCGATTTGAAAAGGAAAAATATTTTTTCCCTTGCAAATCGATTGTGTCTTCCTAAAATTTTAAGCCACCTCCATATTTTCCCATTTTTAATTGTTTAAAACTCAGTTTAGTTGTTACAAAAAACTCATTTTCAATTGTTAAAAACTCAGTTTCATTTTTTCCTGTGCACCTCTTTACCCTTGTGCTTTCTTCTACAAGGATCCCCTCATTAAGAGGATTAGGGAGCTGCTTTAGATCTTCTGACAACCTTGCTAACCTTGTTCAACATTTTACATATACGTAAAGGAGATATGCCTTTTGCTTTTCAAACCTTTGAGAAGGTTGCTCATCCTATTCAAGAGCTTGAACCATATCCCACGCTTCTTTCACAGAAGGCCTTTTGGATCGTTCAGCTTGTTACTTGGTTCCTGCATACACTGAATGCTACATGGGATGTTAACTTTCCATTTCAATTTATTTTAAAAAGAACCTGAAGTGAGGTGAATATGGAGGCTGCCATATTTATTTCCTTTTAAAGAATACCAGTTGCCTGGCAGTCCTGCTGATTCTCTGCCTTTAATACTTTTAGTCATAGCCCCTGAATAAGCATGAAGCATGATGTTTATGACTGAAGACTGACTGGATTAGCCACATGCTTGTTTTAGGTGTGTGATTCAGACTACTGCAGCCAAAGAGATCAGCAGGGCTGCCAGGTAACTGGTATTGTTTAAAAGGTAATACATATGTCAGCCTCCATATCCATCTCACTTCAGGTTCCCTTGAACAACATGTGGTCTATTGTAATATTTGATGCAAAGCTTTTCACCCCATTTGATTTCCTTTCCTTGGAATCTGTGTAGCTCCCATGGTGGTTTTATTGGTACATATTCTGTTGTTTTGTCAGTAAGGACACTCTTGCTGTCTGAAACAAGTTAGCTGTGTTTGCTCCAGTTTGAATAAATCATGTGATCTTACTAACTTCATCCAGTGTCCTGCGGATCCTACAACTGACACTTTGGTATGTGGTTTTGCTTCTTCCAATATACTAGTCTGCAATGTTGTATTGTATGCATGCCCTGAATGGTTTCCTGCATGTAAGGCAAATAATATTACTGTCCTGAAAAGCTTAGTGCAGCATAAATCAAGCTCTCATCAAATTATTATACAATGCTACCATCTAGTGTTCATTTTTCTTATTGCTTTTGACCATACTCAGCAATTGTCTATGTACAGTAGATGTACAAAACAGTAGCTGGATAAGCTGAAAAAATATTGTCTTTTTAAATACACTAAGCATCAAGCAATTAGGTTTCGGCTGTATTATCATAATGTATTTACAGTACTATGAAGTTCAAATGTATTATTTAAATTATCATAATTCCCATGACTCAAAAATGTAAAGGTGGTACAAAAGGCAAAGCTAAAGGCTAGCAATCTGTGGTGGTTAGATTCTTTTTACTTTTCATTTATTTGTTTGCTTTGTTACCTTTAGGGTCCTTTTTATACTTGGTGCAATGCGATTTTCGCCCGGCACAATGCCTGCTGCACCACACTATTACACACACTTTAGTATATACGGCAGACAGCATTGACAGGGACATTGGAGGCAACCTATCATCAAAAAGTCTCCCCTAGTCACATTTATACTGCTGGACAGGAAGCACATTATCTGAAACTTTGCATCTGCGCATGCGTAACGCAATGCAAAAAATTCTAGATTTGCATGTTACCATTGAATTTCAATGCTTTCAGTGCCATGCACGGTGTGCGATAATGCACTGCAGCTTTGTGTCAGCTACAGCACTTCCCATACATCCCATAGCATTGATCTTAATGGCCATTGCAATGAGGTGCGTTAGGTGGAAGCGACTCAACGTGATGCAACACAGTAAATGTAAAAAAGCCCTTAAAGGAAATGTCAGGCAAACCACCCCCCCCCCCCCCCCCACACACACACACACACACACACTCTAGTTACCAGGGGCTTTCTCCATCTCCTTGCAGCCGACATGTCCCACGTCGCAGCTCCGCTCTCTACCACAAGCCTAGGGTCCCTGCCAGTTCAGAGGCCAACCTCGAAGTCATCCTCTGCTGCGCCTGCGCGAGCTCCGCTGTCAATCAAGTCCACGTTGTCCAGAGTGTACTGCACAGGCACAGTAGTGGACGGGAGAACATTTCACTTTTAAAACTGTTTCCTAGAATAAGTGTAAAGACTATTGTATAATAAAACAGACTGACCAAGTCTGTCTTAAATTTGCCCAAAAAGGTTTCTGGAATCAGATTATAAATAAATAACATTGGTTAAAGGGGCACTATGGCGGAAAATTGTAAAATTTATAATATGTGCAAACATATACAAATAAGAAGTACATTTTTTCCAGAGTAAAATAAGCCATAAGTTACTTTTCTCCTATGTTGCGGTCACTTACAGTAGGTAGTAGAAATCTGACAGAAGCGACTGTTTTGGACTAGTTCATCTATTTATGGGGGAGTCTCAAGGATATATTTATTTATTTTCAAGAGCACTTAGTGAATGGCAGTTTCTTTGTCCAACTGCCAAAATACTGTGTAGCGAGCAGGAAAGATGGCCAGCATCATTGTTTAAATCATTTTTAGGGAATATCTTTATAAAGAATAAAAGCCTTGCTGAGAATTCCCTATGAAGAGATGTACTAGTCCAAAATCTGTCGCGTCTGTCAGATTTCTACTACTTACTGTAAGTGACAGCAACATAGGAGAAACGTAATTTATAGCTCATTTTACTCTGGACAAAATGTACTTCTTATTTGTCTGTTTGCATACATTTTGAATTTTACAATTTTCACCATAGTGCCCGTTTAAGGTTCCAGTGGGATCCATTTTGAACTTCAAATTGCTCTAAATTGTCAGTATATTTTTTTCTATTGTGTTTTGTAACTGCAAAGGGTCTTTTTCTTCCTAATGAAAAGTTGTCAAGCCTCAGAGAAGAGAGAAGATGCCCTTTATTATTATTATTATTCATTTTATTTATAAAGCGCCAACATATTATGCAGCGCTGCACAATAGATAAATGAGTTAACCTACAAGGTAGGGCATATAAGGAGCTCACAACAAAACAAGATCATGTAAATGATTTGATAACAGTAGTTCATTGTCTCTGGTCAAAATAGAGACTGTTCTAGTCCACAAGAGGAGCGATGGACAGTACGATTGCATAATCAAGCTCGAAACACTAGGGAGGAGGGCCCTGCCTGAGGCTTACAATCTAAAGGGGGGTGGAGTAGAGACAATAGGTGCATCTGTTGAGAGGGTGCCCAGCAGAACGTATTATGGTGCTGATGTAGGGGGGTATGCGAGCATGAAATGGTGAGTCTTGAGGGTTTGTTTGAAGGTATTAAAGGTGGGGGCGAGTCTGATGGCTGGTGGGAACGGGTTCCAGAGAGTGGGGGCAGCCCTAGTGAAGCCCTGTAATTGTGCGTGGGAGTGGGATATGCGCGGTGCGTATTAAGGGGCCTTTAATTATATAAAAAAATGCCCTGATCTCAGTGTAGAGGCAAAAGAATCTTTAAAAAATTGCAGGCTAAGGAGTCCTAATAAGAGGTATTTGGAGGGAGTTTTAACAGAAAGTGTGTCGCATCTCCAAGGCAACAGGGCATCACATGAAAGGCTATTGGAACATGCCAGCATATTACCTGCTTGCAACTCTGCAGGGAGGAAGGGTGGAGAGGAGTTAGAATTTAAGGACTTAAAGTTTGCCCAGCCCTGGTATAGAGAGAAGGCTCTTATAGATATACTAGGCTACCTAAACTCGTCCCACCGAGAGTGCACGCACTCGCCATGGGCACACTCACATGGCTGCCCTGCTCCCTGGCCCGACCTCCCATCCCAACAGCTGTCTGTACAAAAAAGCTTCGGACGGACGGACAGACAGGGAAAGTGGATTGGATTGTTAAAAGTGTATAGGATTGTTAAAAAAAAAAAATAATAAATAACAAACCCCCAAGTAAAAGGCAAAGGCACTTAGAGGGATCCTCTTAGGAAAAAGAATAGCCCAATAGCCCAATCCAGGGTTGGTTCTAGCCTTTTTGCTGCCTGAGGCAAACTTGGAGTGATCGCATAGCACCTGAAAAATGTTCACCCTCAGTATAGGAAGGTAGGTGGCAAGGTATAGGTGCCCCCTGTATATGGTAGCCAGATATAGTTGCCCCCAGTATAGGTAGGCAGTATAGGTGCCCCAGTGTAGGTAGCTAGTACAGTTGCCCCCATTATAGGTAGTATAGTTGCCCCAGTATAGGTAGTTAGTATAGTTGCACCAGTTAAAGATAGTAAAGTTGCCCTAGTATAGGTAGTATAGTTTCCCCAGTATAGGTAGTATAGTTGCCCCAGTATAGATAGTACAGTTGCCCCAGCGCCGACCATAGCGAGACTGATCGAATCAGCAACTAGTGTAAGAGCAACGAGCTTGTCTTAAATGCTGCAAAGATTGTTCAGATGGTTGTGGACGTCACTTCAGGAAGCGCCCTCCCCCTGTCAATCCAATCCTCATCGAAGGCACTGAAGTTGCCAGAGTATCTAGCGTTCGGTTCTTAGGCACAACTATCACCAACGACTTGAGATGGGGAGAAAACACCACTAAATGTCAAAAGATAGCCCAGCAAAAATGTTTCTTCCTGAGACAACTGAAGAAGTTCGGCATGCCCCAGGAGCTGATGACAAGCTTCTACACGGCCACAATCAAGTCTATCCTTTGCTCCTCTATCATCGTATGGTACGCAGGCGCTACCGCAAGCGACAAGTACAAACTACAAAGAGTGATCAATGCTGCAGAAAGAATCATTGGGTCACCCCTGCCACCACTGGACCTCCTCCACGCACCCAGGTTAAGAACCAGGGCAACAGGATTGTGCAAGACCCCCACCACCCCGGCAGTCGCTTCTTTATCCGCATGCACTCAGGCCGCCATTACAGAACTATTCCCACCAAAACCTCACAGGAACTCTTTTTTCCCCCAAGCAGTGCTTCTTCTTAATTAGTGCCCCTACAGCATGTCCTCCTAGCATGGCTCCCTGGTCATCGTGCATCACTGCTACATAGGTCCATATACCTGCATGTTTATTTTTATTCTGTCTGTGTTTTTATGTATCTTTTGCACTATGTCGGTTTTTACACTGTTTGTAAATTTGCACTATGCCTAATTCCGGTGTGTACCACAAATAATTCTGGGTGTGGCTCCACTGCACTGTATAAAAATCTGTACAGACCTTTGAGTAGACAGAATCCCTTGAAGGAGTCTGCTTAGCAAAAAAATTAAGTGGGCCACAGCTGAGGCCAGAGGCACTTGAGATGGCATAAAATTTAGGCAGCAACTGAACTGTGACTTAAATTGATTTTTAGGTAACAGAGCAGAGGCAAGATATATTTTTTTTCAAGCTACAGAGCAGTGGCATTAGGCTGTGCAATTCAGAGAATGTACTGGATTTAATAAAGTACCTATATAGCTTAAAGCTCTGAGCCAAGATATTGAAAAATAACGCTTAATAAGGATGCCCCATTTATGGCAATACTATTTTTTTTATTGGTAATAACTGTATAATATCGGTGCCGCATTTATTTTACAGGTCACGTATCGTATTTAAGCTAACAATACTGCTTTTACAGGCCTTTAATCATTAATAAACTTGTATGATGCAAGTGCCGTACATGGGTTTGTTTATCACAGCACCCTAATATAACACTCTTTTTGGTTTCAGTATACTTATATCACACAACTTATCGTTTTAGTATGTTTTTCCTTTTACTGAACTATAGGAGGACCCTTATATGACACAACTTATCGGTTCAGACCCTTATACAATTCAACTTATTGCTTCAAAATGATGTAACTTATCAGTTTAGAGAATTTTTCTCATATACATGGTAAAACGTATGTTTGCATTGTTAACTGAGCGCTGGGGTGGCCCCATTCATAACTTTAACATTTAATTATCGTGTTAGGAGTAGGTGCTGGAAATAGTTTTAGGCATACTGTATATTGGGGGAAGGTTAGTGTTAGAAATAGGTGGGGGTGGTTAGGATTAGGCATATAAAGGGGGAGGTTAGTGTTAGGAGTAGGTGGGGGGAGGATAGTGTTAGGCATGTGTAGGGGAAGATTAGTGTTAGGAGTAGATAGGTATGGGGTGATAAGGGTTAGGCATACTGTTGTATACAGTATAGGGAAAGGTTAGTGTTAACTGGGGGTTGTGATTGGGGGGTAAGGATAGATTAAAAAGGAAGTCAGACTATACTGTAAATATCTAGGCTAGGTTGCTTTGAATATCATTGTCCAAAGTGCTAAAACTTGTAAGTGTTGTAGGGATCTCTTGTACCAACATCATTATTGTTTACATATCTATATAGTGCCATCATTTTCAGTAGCACTGTAAAGGATGAAGAGCAATACAGATACAGACAGTATACAACAGGAACCTGTGGGCAAATAAATAATCAGTTCTGACCACAACAAGCCAGTCATAAAACAATAAAATAAGCACAAGAAAAACAAACAAAAATAATTTAACAATAATAGAATGCATTTATATTTTGATAAATTACATTAGTGTAACTGAAGCAAGAAAAACATAGCAACATGGTGTAGTGCCGCCATCTAGTGGCATATGCAACAAACATAAGTTTACATCTGAAAACGCACATTTTCAAAATAACAAAAGTTGGTTTAAAGTGATTGTCCGGCAAAAAAAAAAAATAGTTTCACTTACCTGGGGCTTCTACCAGTCCCATGCGGCCACCCTGTGCCCTCGTTGTCACTCACTGCTGCTCCGGTCCTCCTCCGCCAGTTAGTTTTGTTTTTGCCGACCTCGGGGTCAGCGGGCTGCATTGCGTACATTTTTACGCATTCCCGCTGGTGCAGGAACATTAACACATACGTTTTTACGCGTTACTGGTTCAACGCGTAAATTCACTAACGTGTAAAAATGTATGTGTTAATGTTCCTGCACCAGCGGGAATACGCAAAAATGTATCCAATGCGGCCCGCCGACCCCTAGGTCAGCAAAAACAAAACTAGTTGGTGGCAGGGGAGCGGAGCAGCAGCAGTGAGTGACTACGAGGGCACAGGAAGGCTGCATGGGACTGGTAGAAGTCCCAGGTAAGTGAAACTAATTTTTTTTTTCTGCCGGACAATCCCTTTAAGTAGTACCTTTAATGCGTAACTGTTGTTAATCTTTTTGCGAGCTTTCTAAGCTTTAAAGTCTGAGGTGACCTGAGGTGTTTGAAAGTAAATAAAGTTGTCTACTTGCCCAGAATCCTCTTTTAGATCCCGACAATGCGGCTGTACTCCCTCAGGCGCTGTACAGCCTCACTCGTACATGAGCATGGCAAAGGTCTTGTCTGATATGTTTCAAGTGCCCATGCGTGGCAGCGATATGGGCAAAGACGACACAGGAAGCCTCTGGTCTATCAAGAAGGCTTCCTTCTACCTAGGTAAGTACTTCACTTTTTTTCTTGTGTACACTTTAAGTTTCTTCTTCTTCTTCAGGAATGATGCAGAACTGGATCAGAACAATACAAACTGCCCAAGAATACATTACATTCACACGCTTATGTGTGCGGCATTAAAAGGGCTTAAGAAATTATCTGACACTGATTTTATTTTGTCCAACAATGTCTTACTACCTTTGAAACATAACAAACTTTCTCAGTGCCCTAGGCAATGCCCAGTCAACATAACTACATTTAACAATGAACACATGGTCCTAATCGACTGTAAAATACAGGATTCCAAGGAGCCTGAGGCTCAATGTATGAAGCATGAACTATTTAAAAACAGGGACTCTACAGATAAGTAAATTATGGATAATAATGTAACAAACTGTTTTATATAATATCAATATTTATATAATATCAAAAATAATATGTGATTAAAAATTGGGGACATATATGTCTACCAAAAAAATCAAACCATGCATGGCGGAATGCAGGAACACCAGCCTGCTGCAGAGATCACTCTCCCCGTAGACCAGCTCCACAGTGGGAGGGGAGGCAGCCACTTGACACACCCCTGTCACCATAAGACTGTGAGAGGCTTGGTATCAGCAAACTCAGGTCACTTGATCTTACCCAGCTAGCTGCTGTGTGTTCACAGGAAGAAACGGGAGACATCACATGATGTGGTGAGCTGCCAAAGGTGATCTCACCAGAAGTTTTGCATGTGATACAGCTCATGTAGAGAAATGGTGCCTGGTTTCACTGGTGAAATAGGTGGCATGTGTTCCATGTGAGTTTGATGCTCTTATATGGTCACATGGCCACTATGGAATCACATGTCACATACATTTAGGGGTAGCTGGCCTTACCTTCAATATCCCAGATCAAGTGTTGACACTGATTTCTGTGGAGAATGTGTGAGATACCTCTGGTACCTGCTGCCCGATGTCATATTCACAGTGTAAATATGTAATTTTGGAATGTTTGACATACTTGCATTACATGTGTATGGATATCAAAATTAATAAAATCATATTTTTTTTTATTTATTTACTGCGAACTTAGTGGTTACTGCACTATGTTCTTTTTGTATAATTTCTCTATTTATTTAATATCGTTGCACTTTATATTGTAACACAAATACTGTCCTATGTGCTCTATTAAACAGATATACTTACAAATATATTAAACAGCTAGATGGCCTGGACCACAAAGTGAGTCACTGACATAGGTGTAACTAGAAACTACCAGACCACGTCCCTGACCCCACCCTCTCAAAATCTTGGATGGATGGACTTTTCTTCTGCTCTGCCCCTCATGTCATCTTAGGCCTGGTACATACCATACAATTTCTTGTCAATTCTACAGGTTGAAATGATAAAGGGACTGATTTTCCTGATCACTACTGATGTACTCAAATGCCCCTGTGGGATGCTATACATGAGGAAAACCATTAGGGCAGTCAAATTCCGTATACAGGAGCATAAGTGGGACATAACAGGTTATGACAAGGGTGAAGCAGGCTATGACATCCCTGTAGCTCGCCATTTCAAAAATTCAGTCCATTCTGCAATACAACTGAGATGGAGGGTGGCACCATTTTCCAGAGGGGGAAACAGATATAGAGTTCTTCTTCATAATGAAGTGAAATGGATATGCTGCTTTGATTGTGTAGCCCCTAGAGGCATGAACCATCATAACAGTTTCAAGTGTTTTTTTGTGACTTATTGTTACAGGAGAACTGATGCAGAACACTGAATTCAACGATATTTATGAGAATCAATAGGTGGAGTTGTTTTGTCGTAAGGGGCGGTACCTATGTGAGGACTGCTTACTATGAAGTTCTCAAATTGCTGGTGGTGTATGGAAGATCTGTGCTCTGCCCGTAACATGTAGTGTGCAAGACATGCAATAAATTGAACGCTAGTTCAGGCCAGTGGAGTGCCTCCTTCTGTCGGTTATAGCTTACAGTGTGGCGGCAGGAGTGGTGTACGTGCTTGATAAAGTGGCACCGGCAACAGCTCACCAGATAGGTTGGAGCCTGTCATGATCGCTTCTGCAGCATGTACTGCTGGCTGCAGAGGTACTGCAGCCAAGCAGTTCTGATTCCTTTACATGCAGTTGCTAGCATAGTTCTGCATGCATTGCTTGTGATAGTCTGTCATCTAGGGAATGGTAATCAAGCCAGCCTCCTAATTACCATTCACCTGTGTGGAGATTTGCATCTCTGCTCTCATTGGATGTCTTCAGTATAAAGGTTTGTTTCCTGCAAGCGTGCTCCGCGCATCATAGTTTTCAGCTTCAGCTCGGTCTAAGCTGTGACTGGGTCCTTTGATACTGTGAAATATAGCCCTAGTCTTGTTACGTTCTAGTTCAGTTATCCTGTGGAGCTATGTTATATATTTCCCACAGGGACATATATACGTACTCCTTCTAGTATAGAGATTTTGTATTACCTAGCCTTGTTCGCTATATTGTTCCTGATTCTAGTCAGTTTTCCTTGCTTATGATATATATCGGTTAATCGCCAATATATACATATTCTAGTCAGTGTTTGTTATTTTCCTTGTATTCGTGCTACGGTGATATATCAGTGTCGCTGAAATACACGTACTCGAACTGTTGGTATTCTGTGTCTAGCTAGTCAGTTTTTAGCATGTTTCGGTAGGTTGCGCTTAGTGTGATCACCCGTGCTTAGCTAGCCTAGTCCTTCCTTGCAAGGTAGCCATTGCTGCGGTTGCTATAGGCTACCTCACTCCAGTCTGTCCTGTATCTGTCTTTATGTTTATTATTGCAGGAGCAGCACAACACCGCACTGAGCTGCCATTGCGTATTATCGGAAGCCCAGAGCTGCAGCCTCTTCCATTATCCAGCTCTTAGCTTTATTGTGCTGGGTGGTCAGACAGTATGTCCCCCCCCCTCCCCCCCCCCCCCCCCCCCAGCATTACAGAGCCAAACCATGATCCTGAACCAAGTGGTTTCCAGTTTGTTAATGCATTTTCAGTGCCAGGAGAGGGAAAAGCCTAGCTTAGCTTTTTTTTTCCTCAGAGCTAAGAGGAGTCCTACATTTAGTAGTCTACACTCAAGCAAGTGGTGCCAAGGAGTTCAAATACCCTGCCCTGTTTTGTACCATGACAGACCTTGAAGATGTCCATGGTTTGTTCAGAAGCTAATGTTGTACATAAAGCCCAGAGAGTTGAAGCTCTTTTTCCTTTTAAACCAAAGGTATTGCTGCTGTGTGTCATCCTCCTCCTCACCCTTCCTTTTCCTTGTCTGATCTGTGTCTTCACCCTATCTTTGGTAATTATGCTTCTCCACATCTTTGCCTCTAGGAAAGGGCACCTCTCTGCATTGTGTATTTTGGTCCTATTCTTGGTACCAATTCTTCTCAAATATCACTGTGTGTGTCTCCTATATGATATATTTAACTGACATTTTTTATCGTAACAACCAACGTTTTATACAGGAAAATCATGAAAATTAACAAGGTTGCCCAAACTTTCGCATCTCACTGTACAAAACAGTCACAAAAATTACCAGGAGAGAGAGAGCACTGGCTTTTCAATCTTACAATCTAGTGAGCTAAGAGGCAAAAAAATAGATGCAGTGGAGTCCTGGTTATCCGGAAGTCAATCCTCTTTATTTTTCTTCCTGATCAAACAACCGCGATCTGAACTCTTAGCCTGTTTGTAGGCTTTTTTTAGCCACTTATCTTTGTAGCCCCTTTCTTTAAAACGTTCCCGTAGAAGTTTTGCCTCCTTTTCAAAGGTTGCATCATCTGTACAATTCCGTCGAATCTGGAGGTATTGTCCATATGGAATACCCCGTATTGTATGATGGGGATGTGAACTCTCTGCGTGCAAAAACACATTTGTCGCAGTACTTTTTCTATATAATTGGGTGGTAATCCAGCCCTCATCATTGACATTAATACGAATATCAAGGAAAGGGATGGTATATTTGTCATATTCCAAAGTGAATTTCAGATTGCGGTCATTTTGATTCAAGATAGATACAAATTCTATTAACATGTCTACGCCCCCTGTCCAGAAGACGAGTATGTCATCAATGTACCCGTGCCACGATAAAATGTGGCACAAGTACATGACAAGACAATCGCTCCTGAACAGCGTACGTTCCCAGTCCCCCAGGTATAGGTTCGCGAACGATGGAGCGCATGTTGTGCCCATCGCTGCGCCCTGCACCTGGAGGTAATGTATTCCATCAGACAGAAAGATATTATTTTGCAGAATGAACATCAGGAGCCCAAGAATGAACTCACTATGTGCATTCTCTCCCGCCTCTAATTCTGAGAGGAATTTTCCTACCTGGTACATCGGGGCAATCCCCGATTTGTCCAATTCATTGGCCTGGACAGAGTGCATAAACACCCAAGAGGTGGTAATTATGATAAACAATTACTACAGATTGAATCCCGCTGGATTTTCAATCTAGACGTGACTAGAAACAAAGGACTCAATGACAGTATAAACTATCAGGTGTTTTTACCTGAATAGTTTTTGTTAGACACTGTAGATCTTAAGTGTCTTCCTACAAGACATTTGCTCCCTCCTGTTCTTTCCTCTTTTTCCTCCTCACTCCCCCTTGTGCAATGATGGGTACCCACTGTGTGCACCCTGGGCCATCACCGCTGTTATCCTTAAGGGGCCTCACATGAATTTGAGTCCCTTTTTTTTACCTTGTTGGCATTTTTGATTCGCACACCTGCTTCTGTTTTTTGACATTCACTGTATATTAAGTTTTTGGTTACTTGTTACCTTTGGGTACGGCTGGGGCATATCCCCCCTTATGTGGGGTGATCAAGCTGCGCTGCTATATGCATTTATATGGCAGTGGACATTTGGGGGGTATATATCCCCATAACTCCACCCTGGTTTGGTTATTGGGCCCCGGTTGTCTCAAATAGTTTTATGTCCTTTGGAACTCTATATATCTTATTTGTAGGAAAGGTTTTGCAAGTATTGAGCATTGTATTGATGAATCCAATGATGTGCGGGGCATTTCCTTGCCCCCCTGTCCCCATGCGCATGCCCAGTGCCTCTGTCCTCTCGCTCCCCATCATTGATCACATGGGATGACGCACTTCCGATCTTTGGAGCGCGGACTTCCGTTTGGCCGGTGGCGATTGGAGCGCAAGACGCCCCCTCGCACGTTGGCCTATGGCTACGCGTGACTGGTGGGATGTGGGCAAAGACCTGGGCGTGGGCGTTCGAGACGGTGGGGACGATGGGCGGCCGCCGCGGGTATTTGAATGGCGTCAATCCGAACGCCATAATTTTGAGGCACTATAGATCACAGGATGCCCGTTCCTGATGAGGCCGAAATTATTCGGCGAAACATGTTGAACAAATGGGCATCAGTACACCCACTGACTACTAGAGACCTCCAGTACCCTCTGGCATGCCACAGCCTGCATAACCATGCACAAGGACATGGGAGCATGGGGTAATATGTTTGGACCAATTATACCTCCTTATATGTCTGCATGAACTACTGCTTATTGCATGTATCTCACCTTTCAAGCTTGCCATTGTCCGTGTTCCGCGATTGGGATCACGAGTGGATTTATATATGCTGATATTTTTGGGAGGACGGCTGCTGTTTGAGCTCATTTAAATGCCTGCATCGTTGCCATGTGCCACACGTATATATGCTTCATTACTGTGTTGGAACTATAACAACATCTAAGTTTGCAAACAATTTTGCTTTTCTTGCATGGCTTGCACAGCTTGCTATTCATCTATGCTCATGTGTCTCAGTGTTGATGCTTTATTTGGTGGAAACAATTGCTGGAAGTCCTCTATACACAGCTCTGGAGGTCCAATAAGCTTGTGAAACAAGACTATCAATGGAGCCTGCATCTCGTTTGGTTGCTAATTAAAGCAGGACAACTTGGTTAAACCAGGTGGAGTTATACGGTCTGGATCATAACCACCCACTTTATATCTTTATGACTCTTGCTATCATTCATGGTAGTACTTTATACAGCAATTTGCGGTTGATGGGCCAGGAGGCAAATTATTATACTGGACACAGGGGACTGCAGCCCCTCGCTATTCTCTTCATAGTCAGTGGTATCACTATCTAGTGACCTAATAGGTTAATACATGAGGTTATTAATGCTCTTGTCTACTAATTTTAATATATGTATGTATTTGTATCTGTGATAGTTTGGTATATTAAAGATTTTTTCTATTTTTTCACATGCACCCAAGAGTCAATTCTTTCCTTGTACTAATATAATTTAACATTTAAAGGACATTTGGTTTGAAACATGTCAACAGCTTTTATGCTGTGTCTGTGATTCGTGAATAAAGTTGTTGGACTTCTTTAACATGGGAGTGTGCAGACTTCATCCATACCGCAATCTAAGCATTTAATACAGAGTTCATGGTATGTATATAGAGTACAACAACAATAACATTTCTATAGCATTTTCTTCCCGTAGGACTTAAAGCATTTAGCCTCTCTCAGATTCAGTAATTGGTAATAGGATGAAGAATTAACACAACAAAAATTATATTTCTGCAAATGCCAAACTGAACAGGTGCGTTTTTAGTCAATCTGGATTTAAACATGTCCAGAGCTGGAGATGTCCTGATCTGCTGAGGTAAGGAGTTCCATAATGTAGGAGCGGCATGACAGAAGGCTCTGGGACCAAAAGTTTTCAGGTGGACTCTGGGTAGGACTAGATTATTAGAACCTGTGGATCTGAGATTTCACGGATTGCTACGCAGCTGCAACATTTCTTTCATGTATCGAGGGTCCAGATTATTTAGTGATTTAAATGTCAGTAGGCCGATCTTGAGTAGGATCCTTAATTTTATAGGTGGCCAGTGAAGGGAGTACAGGACTGGTGTTATGTGGCAGTGACGGGGTTGGTTGGTTAACCATCTGGCAGCAATATTCTGTATCAGCTGTAGGCGGTACAAGTCCTTTTTTGGAAGGCCAGTGTAGAGAGCATTAAAATAGTCCAGTCAGGATGTAAAGAAGGCATGAACTAAGGTTGGCAGATCTTCTGGGGGATGAGGTGCTTGGATTTTGTGATGTTCTTAACCTCCTTAGCGGTAACCCCGTGTGTGACACGGGGTAAGCCGCCGGAGGGTGCCGCTCAGGCCCTGCTGGGCCGATTTACTTAATTTTTTTTTTTTGCTGGACGCAGCTAGCACTTTGCTAGCTGCGCTAGCACCCCGATCGCCGCCGCCGCGCGCCCGATCGCTGCTATCCGGTGCGGCGCGCGGCCCCCCCCCCCCCAGACCCCGAGCACTGCCTGGCCAATCAGTGCCAGGCAGCGCCGAGGGGTGGATCGGGTCTCCCAATGACGTCCCGACGTCACTGACGTCGGTGACGTCATTCCGCCCCGTCGCCATGGCGACGGGGGAAGCCCTCCAGGAAATCCCGTTCTTTGAACGGGATTTCCTGATCGCCTATCGCCGGAGGCGATCGGCGGGGCTGGGGGGATGCCGCTGAGCAGCGGCTATCATGTAGCGAGACCTCGGCTCGCTACATGATTTTAAAAAAAAATAATTAAAAAAAAACTGCTGTGCTGCCCCCTGGCGGTATTTTTCATACCGCCAAGGGGGTTAAGGTGAAAATAGGATGCTTTCCCCACAGCAGAGATGTGAGTTCTCCCAGACTACGTACATGCTCAGAGTTGTGTAGATCTGTGCCTCCTATTCCCAGAGGTGAAGACTGCAAGTAGGGTATAGGGTATAGTCATGTATTAGCTAGGTCTATTTTTTAACATTAGGTTTCAAGCAACCAGAAAGCACACTTATCCGGCATCAGCTGTTCCCCGTCGGTGTCAGATAACTGTGATTCTACTGTAACAGAAGTCAGTGGGCTTCATACTGTAATGATCTGCTCTGCTGTCTGCACAGGCAGACAGCTTTTTGACCATTTGTTAGGTCTGAGTGCTGCAGGTCCCTGGAAAAGAGACCTGTCTCCACTGCAGCAAGCTGCAGAGTTGCTGTTCTGGTGAGGAATTTGCATCCACTTGTCATGCAAATTGCTTAGCTGCTTCCTCTGATGGCTTGCAGTATAAATACCATTTCCTCCCAGAATTCCTTGCTGGTCATGATGGTTTGTTCCTGCTAACTTACCTGGAGTCTCAGCCCTTTGCTTACTGTTTGCTAATATTGCTATCTTAGAGTAGTTTCTTGGGAGTGCCCTAGCATTCCTGTTAGCATAGTCAGGTTGTTTGTTACCTGTATTGCTTTGTACTGTCTATCTGTTGCGATTGTCTTGTCGCCAGCGGCGGTCATCAGGAAATCGTTCTGTCTGTTGGGATTGCATTCGCCCTAGCGGTAGAGGCGGTGGTTCCTTCTGTACTCTGTCTGGGAGTGTAGCCAGAGCAGCGGCTGCTACTGGTTGCTCCATCTGTCTGTCTGTTTGGATCGCATTCACCCTAGCGGTAGAGGCGGTGTTTCCTTCTGTATTCTGTCTTAGGAGTGTAGCCAGAGCAGCGGTTGCTACTGGCTGCTCCATCTGTCTGTCTGTCTGGAACGAACGCTTGCTGTCGTCTCGGTGAGGTAACCGTTTAGCAAGCGTTCGCGTTCTCTTTTGTTTTCGTGCTTCTTTGGTTAGTCAGGATTGGTACGCTTTGTCGCTATTGCGCTTCTCGTGTGGCGACCGTGCCACGCACGCGCTTTGTCGCTATTGCGCCTAACGTGTGGTGACCGCGTGTAGTTAGTCCTGTCTGCCCCTGTGTGTTGGATTACTGTTTGTTATCGGTTCTGTCTTTATTCTGTTCCTTTGCTCTGTATTACTCAGTCTGGTGTCGCTATTAGCAATCACCATTCTTGCGATTGCGTTCCCACTTCGTTTTCGTTGTTGTGTGTTCACCGTCGCCGGGTGGCGACTAGATTGGTGGACACGCATACATTCTGTCTCTGTGCTCTCTCTCTCTCTCTCCAAGGGCTATCTTGCCCTGTATTGCTTCACCTCATACAATTCCCATGTGGCATCTGTGGCAGTGCAGAGGGTTTTTTCCTCTGCACTCCACAGCTCCATCTGCCGGTGGGAATTTCCCTTTACAGGTGCATAGCACCATAGCTGGGTTCTGTTATTTTATAATGGAGGATTTCCGCAGTGTTAGCGCGCATTTTGTGCGCTGACCACGGAAATAATTCCCCAATCGTTACACATACAAGACAGTAGTATGGCAAAGCTGGTTTAAATGTCCTTGGTCAGATTATAGACTTGCTTGGATATGCAAGTTTTAGGTTATATTTGAAGATGGTAAAGGCAGGTAAATACTGAACAGATTGTGGTAGGAAGGGCCCGAGGAGCGTACGAGAGGAGTCGGCGCGGGAGACTTGGGCGCAGGATACAGCCGGTATATGGCTGATCCTGCTGCTGCACAAGTCCCGGCCATATTAAATACTATTCCCCCTCCAGGCCGCCATGGATGTGGGAAAGGAAATAATTCGCCTTCCAGCAATTGCTGAAAGCCGAATTATTGTGTTTTAAAAGTAACTTGACGGCGTCGAAGTTCCCTGTGCGCCCAAGTCTCCTGTGCTGGATTTACTGTGTTTGCCAGAGGAAGAAAAAAAGAAAGAGAAATATGAGAATAGAATGTTAACAGGATTGAGGCTATATTAAGGATGGTCTCTGGAAATAATTTATGTTGTTTAAATAGGGGTTATATTGTAGAAAGGTTTGTAAATAGAAGTTAGTATCTTGAATCCTTTGTGTTGTAGGCAGCCAGTAAATAAACTGACTGAGCAGGGCCATATTAACAAGTGAGAAGAGATATACTATAAATGAGGCATGCAGCAGAGTCGAACTGGAGCAGAGCCAGTCAGCCTGCAAGTAAACCACAGAGAAGGATGTTGCCGTAATCAAGTTTGAATATTATGAGACCACCTAAACAGTAGGCATGAGGGACAGAAATTATTGGTGTATAATCACTGGTCACTTTATGACAGGTATAGGAATGTATTCTTGTGGTAGAAAAATTAAATGAGTATTGACCTTTAGGAGCAATAAGACATGAAGGAGGAGATGTCATGAAGACAGCTTAATGCAGCCAGATTGGGAGCGGAGAGATAGATGTGGGTGTCACCAACATATACCTGATACCCTAAGTCCAACAAGCTGATCAGCTGACCAAGACAATAGAAATAGACTAGAAAGCAGGAGTCTGAACACTAAACCTTGATGTACCGTACCCTAAATAGGATGGAGTATGGCGGAACAGGTGAATTGGGTGTCAGCTATTGCTGGTGGAGTGCAATAGACGCAATGTTAAATTGTAGTAATCTGGCATTAAGGTGGTGATCTGGTCGCCAAATACTAGCCAGTCAGCTATCAGTAGCAATAGCAAAGGAGAAAGTTCATGTATGCTTTACCCCCCACCAAACACTCCAGTCGGGGCAGGATCTGGTAAGCCAAGCCAGTCTCAATTCCTAGTCAGGAAAAGGATCCGCAATCCAGGCCAGATGGTTGAAAAAGGCTGGTAAATTTATTTTAAAAATTCCATTTTACAGTGCAATAAAATCACAGGATCAGCTAACACGTATCGGGCCTACAATCTGCCCTTAATCATAGCTTAAAGTGAACCTGTTAGGGAGTGAGCATATATGTGTGTAGGAGAGATCAAAACTCCACTCCACACTCAATACAGCTGACTCCTTAAAGCGGAATATAACCCTGCATTTCAACTTTGCTCTAAAACATTATTTACAGTATATTATATGCAACCAGCATTTTTTTTTTACTAGACCAGCATATCCTTGAGGATGTGGGGAATCCTCTGGTTTGCCTGCACACCACTCCCTTATTATAGGGGCAATCTTGTGGAGCTGCTGATCCCCTGGATTTATATATATGTGTGTGTGTGTGTGTGTGTGTGTGTGTGTGTGTGTGTGTGTGTGCGTGCGTGCGTGCGTGCGTGCGTGCGTGCGTGTGTTTGGATGTATGTGCGTGCGTGTGTGTGTGTAGGGGCATTTCTGGGTAACATAGCGCCTATGGCAAACACTAATTTCATGCCTCCCCCCCCTCCCCAGTCAGCCCCCCATACCCCAAAATAACAGCTTCTTTTCTTGCAAACATTCATTATTGTCATTTATGTTTTCGGTGTGGGATATTGCAGAAGTTACTTGTGTTGTCCCTAGATACCAGAATTAATTACCAGGGTTCAGGGCCGCCTTCAGGGCATCACAGGGGCTGCTGTATGGGGCCCAAGTTAATTTGGGGCCCGGCACACAATGCCACAAACAGGCCTCAGCTGCAGTCTGTGTCTCTCCATGTCCTTCTGGCTGCGGCTGCGCATTTATCTTGTGAGAGGTGTCGGGAGGCTCATCCAGAAGTTACCTAATTTAGTGAATAAAGTAAACCTGAGATAAATGGGAGGTTCCAGCCCCTTGTGGTCTGTCAGCTCCCTTGATACCCTTCCAGTCCAATCCTTTGAGATCATTTGAAGTCTGCACCATCTGGCTAGGTTGAGGCTCACTGTGCATGCAATATTATGGGCCACACTCCTCCTCCATCGTGCTACCATTGTACTTCCCAAGTGCAATTACTGTCTTAATGAACTGAACATAACACAACAGAATTCTCCCAGCCATGGATGGTAGTGTGTTCAGACCTTCAAAGATTGTGATTTGCCATGTGGGGGCAGAGGGGAGTGAGGGGGCCCAGTAAGTTTTCCCAGTATGGGGCCCAAAAAATTCTGATGGCGGCCCTGCCAGGGTTACCCAAATACCAAAATTAAATATGTCCCCGGATGCATAAATTAAGTAGCCATAGTCCCTTAGATCAGTGGTGTCCAACTGGCGGACTGCCAGCCGCTGGCTCATCAATACTCACATGGCCCCAGTCCAGAGCAAAACCTTGCCGCTCTCCTACCGGCCGCTCAGCTGCAGTCACCACAGTTACTTGCGGCCAGCGCCTCTGACATCTTGAGAGGACAGAAGTAACCAGGGTGATGGGATGTTAAGCTCTCCTGCTTAACCAAGGTTAATACTGGTCACCTCATGACCTCAGAGGCGCTGGATGGAAGTAACTTTGGTGACCGGAGCTTAGCGGACTGCAGGAGAGCGGCGAGGTTTTCCACTGGATCTGAGCCATGTAAGTTATGGCAGAAGGGAGCCAGAGAGGCAGAGCACAGGGAGGGGAATGATGAGGTACAGGGTGAACAGAAGGGACCAAGGGGGGCAAAAGGAGACATAGGGGTTACAAAGTAGACACAGGGGGATAAGAGGTGACACAGGTGGCACCGTGGGGCACAAGAGGTGTTACAGGAGAACAGAGGGGCACAAGAGGTGGCACAGGGGCAAAATAGGGGACTCATAGGGACCAAGAGGTGGAAGAGGGGTTACAGAGGGGACACAGGGGGACAAGAGGTGGCACAGGGGGTATAGAGGTGGACAAGAGACACACGGGGAAACAGATTGGGACAAGAGGTGGCAATCTAATTGCATTTTGTAGTAAACTGCTGTCAATCTAATTGCATTTTTTTGATTATGTTTACTATGTGGGAAGCTGCTGTCAGACCATGTAGTGTGAAAAAGCAAAATTGGCCCTCCATGCCCGCGAAGGTGGACAGCACTGCCCTAGATATTAGACTTAGTACCTCACAATTAAAACAGCTTAAAATTAAACAGAGAAATAGTCATATACCTCCAGATAAAAGGATTAACGAACACATGTGAGGAAAAAAACTACCCTGGGGATACTTACCTCATTAGGGGGAAGCATGTGGATCCTAATGAGGCTTCCCCCATCTTCCTCCTCAGGCAGCCAGATCCAGTAATGGGAAAATTAGGAAGGCTTGCCACTCTCACAGTAATAAAGCCTAAGTCCCAACCTTGGCACAGTTCGTCACTTGGTGACCTATTATCCTTTTGTACATTATGGTCTTTTATACACTAGCACTTTATTGATAGTATGTGTACACCATGGTATGATGATTACTCAAATCATTCACAATGTTTTTGTTTTCATGATTATGGACTAGCTCTTCTTGTCCTCCACTTTTACTCTGCTCATTAGTATTATTTGTATCTATAATTATATATGCTAATTATGCTCAAAGTTTTTTTGGTTCTGGTGTTTTAATGATTTTGTGCTTCAATAAATGATTCATATTTGCATATAACTCTGATTTGGAGCAGTATTTTGAGACTTTGCTTTTTTGCTGATTTAGGGTTCTCAAATTTGTATATGTAGCGAATATCAAATTCCACAAATGTTTGCGAATCGGCAGTTCGCAGTGGGCTCCATAGACTTTAATGGCAGGCAAACTTCTAAAACTTTCAGGGAATCTCTGCTACAATTTCTTTAAAAAAACGGTGAAAAAGTGTACAAAAACCCAGACAGTGGCATGGCTTAGGAGGATCAACCGTAAAAGAGTAGTCAAAAAATATGTATTATGCCCAAATGCTTTTTTAGGGGTATTTTTAAAGTTTAATGGCTGCCGACTTTAGTGGTTAATAGCAAAGTCCCCGTATGTGCTAGAAACACCTCCTGATTCCCAGTGGCGGCTCCAGGAATTTTTTTTAGGGGGTGCTAAGCAGGTGCTGGACCAATTTCCGGGGGAGCTGACGAAAAAATGGGGGTGGCTACAAATGGGCGTGGTCTTGACCGGATGAGGGCGGGGCTAACTGTAATTTAAAGTGAATCCAGGGTGAGAGTGATATGGTGGCTGCCATATTTATTTCCTTTTAAACAATTCTAGTTGCCTGGCAGCCCTGCTGATCTATTTGGCTGTAGTAGTGAACTGAATTACACCAGAAACAAGCATGCAGCTAATCTTGTCAGTTCTGACAATATTGTCAGAAACCCCTGACCTGCTGCATGCTTGTTCAGGGTCTATGGTTGAAAGAATTAGAGGCAGAGGACCAACACGGCAGCCAGGCAGCTGGTATTACTTAAAAGGAGATAAATATGGCAGCCTCAATATTATTCTCACCTCGGGTTCCCTTTAAAAGTGCAACGCAAAGACAGAGGGCCCAAGTATTGGTGCCCCTTTCCCCAGAAAATTCACATAATTGTGCATGTTTTCTCAAGAAAATAGACGTAATGTGCGCAGATTTGAATAAAAAACATCTTCAATAACCCCAATATGCACAACCGGTAGCAGATATGGCCCCAATATGCACAATCGGTAGCAGATATGGCCCCAATATGCACAATCGGTAGCAGATATGACCCCAATATGCACAAATCGGTAGCAGATATGACCCCAATATGCACAAATCGGTAGCAGATATGACCCCAATATGCACAATCGGTAGCAGATATGACCCCAATATGCACAATCGGTAGCAGATATGACCCCAATATGCACAATCGGTAGCAGATATGACCCCAATATGCACAATCGGTAGCAGATATGACCCCAATATGCACAATCGGTAGCAGATATGACCCCAATATGCACAATCGGTAGCAGATATGACCCCAATATGCACAATCGGTAGCAGATATGACCCCAATATGCACAATCGGTAGCAGATATGACCCCAATATGCACAATCGGTAGTAGATATGACCCCAATATGCACAATCGGTAGCAGATATGACCCCAATATGCACAATCCAGAGCAGATATGACCCCAATATGCACAATCCAGAGCAGATATGACCCCAATATGCACAATCCGTAGCAGATATGACCCCAATATGCACAATCCGTAGCAGATATGACCCCAATATGCACAATCCGTAGCAGAAATGACCCCAATATGCACAATCAGCACCACATGAAAAAGAAAAGAAAAACCCATTTACTCACCTACAGCCAGAAGACCTTCTTTCCCGACCACTGGCACGACCTCCTTGTGGCGCGAAGCGCCCGCGCGCCCACGATCCTCTTCCTTCCCGACGTCACGACGAGACTTTCTGCTTGCATGCTGAGAGCAGGGCTACGGGAAAATGGCCGCCCGAAGTCTGCAGAACAGGGCTTCGGGCGGCCATCTTACCGTAGCCCTGCCTGCTGCTCCGTGCTGCCGCTGTGTGAACTGACTTGGCGTCTTTTAGACGCCTGAAGTCAGTTCACTCCAGGGGGTGCTTTGGGGGTGCTTGGACAATTCTAGGGGGTGCTCGAGCACCCCCAAGCACCCCCCTGGC
Organism: Hyperolius riggenbachi; assembly: GCF_040937935.1. NCBI lineage: Eukaryota > Metazoa > Chordata > Amphibia > Anura > Hyperoliidae > Hyperolius > Hyperolius riggenbachi. Next base: position 233,133,755 of record NC_090646.1, on the reverse strand, counting down.
ACCGCCCCTGCTGATTCCCATTGGTCTGTTAGTAGACAAATGAGGAGGCCTGTAAGAAAATGTAAAGTTGTTTTTGCTCTCGGCTATATTAGTAAAGCTGAGAGCTCCATCCTATGTGGAGGCTCCATTGCCGACTCCTACACACCTGCCCACACCTATCATCCCCATCCATGCTGGCACTTAGTGAATCCATGGGTGCGGTGGAGCCTTGGGGGGAGTGCTCTCAGCTATATTTAGTATTGCTAAACAAAAAAGAGACAACAGAAGTTTCCCTTTAAGGTATAACAGAATATAATACCACTGCAGCAGTTAACAAGAATGCCATTATTAGCCAAAGTCTAAACAAAATGTTGCTACTTAGCCAGCCCCAGTCACTAAAAGCCTGTAAAAAATTGGTCCCAAAAGTGTAATGTCTCACCCCAACAATCAGTAAATAATCAGGAATATCGGGTGTGACATGGAATCAACAAAATAGAGTCCCATAGAAAAAAACATAACCTTTTGGTATACAATAAACTGTCATTAGCATCCTGGCGTGGATAAAGCCCCTTCTCCATTAATACAAAAAAAATGCAGCACACCACATAAATAGGCAGTGTCACTTAAACATATCTAGGCGGAGTTACTTGGCTTAACTGCTGGCTGGTCTGGCTTTCTGCTGGGTGGGTTGGCCTGCTGCCAGGTTATCTGGCAGTTCCCCTATAGCATTCCCTGACCTCCCATGCTCCCACGGGCCTCCCATTTAGGCACCACAACTACCAGCATGCCCCCATAGAAGAACCATTGCTCCCTGCATGCCCCCATAAAGGCATCACAGCACCCAACATGGCACCACAGCACTCAGTATGCCTACATAGAGGCACCACAGCACCCAGCTAAGTCTTTCACTCATTCACTCACTCATTCACTCACTCACTCACTCACTCACTCACTCACTCACTCACTCACTCACTCACTCGTTCAAACTAGGGACTGCTTTCAGCCTTAGTTTGTGTTTCTTTTATGGGTTGAATCTGTAAAGTCGTTATACACAGGACCAAGACGTAGCATCAGGTACCGTATTTTTTGGACTATAAGACGCACTTTTTCTCCCCAAAAGTGGGGACTCGGGAGAAAAAATTCAGTGTGTCATATAGTCCGAATGCACAGCCAGATGTCCCCTACACACACCCACACACACACACACACAAACAAATGCAGAGCATAGAAGAAGTTCTTACCCATCCAGCCACTGTTCCAAGTCCTCCATTCTTTTAGCTTTACTGGCACCCTCTCACTGTATGACCCAAGCACATGTGCACTGCATGTCATGCATGACCCCAGCATATGTGTGCCATGATGAGGTCACGTAGTGAGAGGTCACCAGGAAATTACTTTGGCTGGAGACAGAGGAGGAGAAGGAGGACTTGTAGTGTGCTGACTGAATAGGTAGGTGAGGTCATCCAATTTGCATTTGTAGCTGGTAGTAGTAGTGTAGTTAGTATAGCTGGTAGTGTAGTTAGTATAGCTGGTGGGGGACGCAGGGGTTAGTGTAGCTGGGATAGTGACAGCTTGGAGGAAAAGCTCCACAAGATGCCCCATGGACGCACCCAGCACTAGCGTCGTGACGGGGGTGTGGGGGGTGCGACCCGCACCAGGTGGGGTGACCCCAGACGCCCTAGAGGGGGTGCACTGTAATGGAGGGGAGAGCTGCAGCTGCAGGGAGCAGCCCGACCTCTCCCAGGGCTTCCTTTCCATGCTCCCCCCTCCCTACTGCAGAGAGCAATGCGCAGGGAAGCCTGTACTAAACTACTCACCTACCTGGTTCACTAGCCACCAGTCTCCTCTTTGCATAGACGCTGATATACATGCTGCTTCTGGCTAAACAGGAAGCAGCGTGTGTATCAGCGTATGCAGAGAGGAGACTGGCGGCTAGTGAGCGGCGACTGGAACCAGGTAGGTGAGTAGTTTAGTACAGGCTTCCCTGCACATTGCTCTCTGCAGTCGGGAGGGGGGAGCACGGAGGGCAGCCCTGGAAGAGGGCGGGCTGCCATCCCCGCGGCTGCGGCTCTCCCCTCCATTAGGGGGGCACCTACCTAATACTGGGGGGCAGCTACCTATCTAACCTATACTGGGGGCACCTACCTAATCTAACCTATACTGGGGGGCAGCTACCTATCTAACCTATACTGGGGGAACCTACCTAATCTAACCTATAATGGGGGGCACCTACCTAATCTAACCTATACTGGGCAGCAGCTACCTATCTAACCTATACTGGGGGGCAGCTACCTAATCTAACCTATACTGGGGGGCAGCTACCTATCTAACCTATACTGGGGAGCAGCTACCTATCTAACCTATACTGGGGGCAGCTACCTATCTAACCTACAATGCGGGGAACCTACCTAATCTAACTTATACTGGGCAGCAGCTACCTATCTAACCTATACTAGGTGGCACCTACCTAATCTAACCTATACTGGGGAGCAACTACCTAATCTAACCTATACTGGGGGGCACCTACCTATCTAACCTATACTGGGGGGCAATTACCTATCTAACCTTTGCTGGGGGGCACCTACCTAATCTAACCTATACTGGGGGGCACCTACCTATCTAACCTACACTGGAGGCACCTACCAATCTAACCTATACTGGGGGCAGCTACCTATGTAATCTATACTGGGGCACCTACCTATCTAACCTGTATTGGGGGCACCTACCTACCTACCTAGCTAGCCTATACTGGTGGCAACTATACTGGCTATCTATATTGGAGGCACCTACCTAACTAACCTATACTGGGGGCACCTACCTATCTAACCTATGCTGGGGGCAACTATTCTGGCTGCCTATATTAGCCCACTGCCTTACTGTTACAGTTACAGTTACATTAAGTGACCCCCACCCATGTGATGTCATGTCCACACCCATTTTTTTGCCGCTGCGCGCTTCGCTTTTTTTGGGGGGTGGGGGGGTCGGTAAATTATGCGCACCGGGTGTCAAACACCCTAGCTACACCACTGGCACCCAGTTTTAATATATTTTTTCCCTGATTGTTGACCTCTAAATCTAAATGCGTCTTATGGTCAGGAGCATCTTGAGGTATGAAAAAAATGTATTTATTTCAGTCACAGCACAATGTCTCTCTCCCGGACTTATTCCACATCCTTTTTAAAGGGGGAGTTAGGAGTTTATTCATAAAGGGTATTATTTATCAGCTGGGATATTGAGTATATTCTTCTATCAGATATGGTATATATTATTCAATCAAATTGTAATTCATTAATGATCTAAGTATTGTTCAGTCAACTAAGGTCATCTTGATCAGATGACACATGGGAAGCCTATTATACTGTACAATGTTTGCTTTATTTGTGCAGCATATCCACAACATGCGTCTACAAAGCTTAATGCTTTTTGAACTGTTAAACTTATATGTATTTTGGTTTATTACTCTATACTGTAAGATAAGTCACTGCTTAATGTATTTTTTAGGCATTTTATATTTAATAATTCTACTTGTCAATATGAGAATGTCCAGTCCAAATAAAATATGTTGTGGAAAAATAGTTTCAGAAACAGTCCTAAATATTTTATTAGCAATATATCCCCTTCACTCCTGTGACTTACTCGCTGCATGTCACAGTTTCTTTCAATTACTTTCATTGCTTCTCTCAAAAGAAAATCTGCTCCCAGTAGACCTGCTGTAATCTTAGAGTTGCAAAGCTTTCAAATTAGTTTTTCTGTATCTAAAACTTCCAAAGATGCAAGCACCAGGTAGAAAATACTAAATGTCACTTTGCGAGATGCTCTAAAATAAGAAAGTGAGATCCCCCTGTCTTATTATCTACATACATATAACGGGATCAAATACATTTTCCACTTACTAAAGATTAAAGCTGAAATGTAGGGTGGTCACTTTGACCCTCATACGTTGCAGCAACAACTGACCATACTTTGTTTACTCCAGTAGGAAGGTTATAATAAACAAAAATTCCTTCTTGTGTGATTCACAAGAGGATTAAAGTGAACCTTAAATTAAAAATTGCTTTATTAGATAAATGTGTGTAGCTATAGCTGTAATTGTAATAATTACATACTTATACTAGAATCCCTTATACAAGTAAATTCTTTGATTAACCCTGCTGACCCTGGCACCAGTAGTAGATTCCCGGGGACATAGTCTAGCCAGCATACCCTACAAGCACTGGGGAAGTTGAGGTACCACCCCTAGTGACTGACATACTACTTTTACAGTTTGGTAGCCACCCCATATTGCCCCATCAGTAAAATAGAGAACAGATGATCTCAGAAACTAGTTTTAGGTTGTTGTATGGAGTTAGTGTGAGCAAAGAAGGATCCGCAAACCAAGACAGGTTGAAGTGAAAAAGGCTGAAAAAATTATTCAAAAAAATCCACAGATAATGCAATAAAATCACAGGATCAACTAAGTTGGAGTTAGTGTGGTCAGGAGCCTAGCTGAGATCAGGACAGGAGGCAGACAGACATAGTTGTAGGAAAAGCAAAGAAAGGGGCAGATGGCAAACATGCAAGGCATGGGTGTAATAATAGCCCCTGTAACCCCCATAGGGGGCCTAGGGGCTAAGGGGGCCCATCAAACTTTTTACGTATATGGACAAAAAGACTCCACTCGGGTGACCACACGGAGCTGGTAATGGTCGCACTCTTGATAAAAAGCAAACCTCAAATGACCTAAATTGATCAAAGAAGGATGATCCCCCTCTGACAGGAGGGTGAAGGCACAGGATAAATGGAAAATAGGCACCCAGAGAAGATAAAATGCGATAAATACATATAACATGAAAAAAAAAGTGAGGTGGCTTACCTCAATGAAGAAAACTTCACATATTAATAGAATTTTATTGCACTGGCAATGCGTTTCGTGGGTGCATACCCACATTCTCAGGCCAAATAGCAGTGCCTACAATAATTAAATAAGGCGCTTAATGCCACAGCACTGACAGCATATCAACACATAATTATACCTACAACAAATACTACAGACAACATTGTATAATGAGAATCAAAAAATAAATAGTTATTAACAGCATTCAAACAAATTTATGCATATAGAGTTTGATTTCAAGTTACATGCAATTTAAGTAAGGTTATATAGTATGCACACAAAATACATGACTATAGTGCATTCAACACTCAAATGCTTTGCATAAATGTGCATGCATGTGTAGCGGATGTAGATAAGTTCCATTTAAACAAAAGTTATTTCATTACACGAGGTCATGCTAAAATATGTGCATAGTACGAAAGTATAAAATCTAATGCAATAGGATCGCATACAATATATATAAAAGATTAAACATTAAAATCTCATAGACTAGACATGAGACTAGGCATTTTTATGTAGAGCAGCAGGCACATACCTAAGTCACTGCAGCTCTGCTCCCTCCTCTTATCTGTGCAGTGCATCAGTGTGCACCAGCATTCCTCCATAGGACCCTGGTGCATGTCACATGATATGAATTTTTCTGAATTTAATATGGTGTGAGACAATGCTCTCTTCCCTCCTGTTCAACCTGGCAATGGACTGCTTGATTCCGGCCATACAAGATAATGAGTCCATAGACTGCAAATAGGCTCAATAGACTTCAAAATCTTAACATTTGCAGATGGTCTCTTACTAACTCTCTGGGAGCTGCAGGTCTCGCTAGTGAAGGTTAACAAAATTCTGCAATCCTTTGCTCGATATTCCTATTTCAATGGCAACAATAAGAAGTTGATATTGCTGGACCTAGGCTGCTCTTCTGACCCAGGCTCTTTGTAATTATAGCAGGGAGAGATTGCAGCACTTCCCAAAACAGGCTGCATCTGAATGACTATCAGCATATGTGAGTATATGTGTGCAGAGCCTAATTATAGGCAGGGTACACATTTTGCATTCAAAACAGATGCACCAAATTAACATTATTGGAGGATGTTAGCTTTTAAAATAGTTTGCATGCAAATTATTACGTACTGTACCCTTACAACGCAATGAGGCCATGATTTTCTCCCTTGTTCTTTGGAATTATAGTTGGAGCAGTGTGCTTATTATTTATGTAGGGTTAAAAATTAGCACAGATCTCTGCCAACTGTTTGTTCTTAATTATTGCCCTTCATGGCAGATTGCAAGAAGGCCTTGGATGAATGGAATAACTCTTGCTTTAATAGTATAGGTAGAGTTGCAATTATTAAGATGCTATTACTGACAAAGATTTTGTTTCTCTTTCAACACCTACATGTCATAATTCCACCCTACTGGTTTAAGGCCTGGAAAGATCTTTTTGTTGACATTATTTTTAAAAAGAAGAGCAAGAATTACATACAGCACCTTGATTAGGACAAGAAGACTTGTAGTGCCTGACTTAGCTAGTTACTATCACATTTAAACTGCATTCTGACTTGGAGTGAGGTTGGGAGGTGTGGAAATACGGCCAACTATTGTGCTGGAAAGGAAATGTACATATTGAAAGATGATGCAGCACTGTCCTGGAACCTAAAAGTATTAGAAACGCTAGTTGGATTTTGCACATGCCCCTTGATAAAACCAAGCCTGACTGTATGGAGGGACGTTATCACTAACCTATAGCACTTTTCAATTGTTATTGTATTGTATTGTATATCAGGACAGTGGCACCTATACCACCCTTACTGATCTATCCTGCACACAACCATGATTTGGTGTCTGATCTGGGCCAGGCTTGGTTCAGAAGGGCAGGACTGGTTCCTGATAGCAGAATTTGACATGCAGTGAAATAGTTGCGCCGGGGGCAACTGGCTCAGGTGGGAGGAGCCACATCAGAAGTTGGCTTCTGCTACATGCAACTGGCTAGCTATAAAAATTAAATAGGTCCAATTTGCCTGGAACTATCAAATGTTGAAAAAGCATTTTTTGAACAAGACTAGACCTAAACTGCTTTTCATGGTTAAATCAACATTTAATTAAAGTCAAAAATATTACTGATATAAAGGCTAGGGTTAGCTGGGAACAGAATCCTTCAATAGTACTTGATAACAAGAGTTGGTCTAGAATTATCAGATATATCTGGTTCCTAAAGTACACCGCCTTCCAGCTTGTGCAGTATAAGTTAGATATTTTACTCATTCCCCAAAAACAGTTTTGATAAGGGGATTGCAAACTCCTAAGAATGCTAGAGATGCTTACCAGGAAGAGAAAGTGTTTCTCATATATGGTGGTCTTGCTCTCCTTTACTAATTTTTCACCTAAAAACAAAGCCTAAATACACTAGCATAATGATTAATTAACCACTTCGCATCCAGACCTTGTTTTCCCTTATGGACCAGAGCAATTTTAACGGTTTAGCTATGTCCCTATTTAATCAGCCATAACGTTATCCCTACTCACTAGTACACCTAAATGATCTATGTATCGTTTTTTTTCAGGACAAACTAGACTTTAATTGGTGAGTATTTTGTCCCTAGACCAAAAAAGTTTTCTATGCATTTTAATGGGAAAAACGGGGGAGGGGGGGGGGTGAAAAAAAATGCATTTTTTCTTAGTTTTTATCAATTCCAGTTTAAAAATAAAAAGTGCCACAGGAGATAAAAACATGTCACCAGTATTATGTCCCCCAGTATAGATAGCAAAATGTGTCCCGAGTATCAACTCCCCCCCCCCCCCTGTATAGCCAGATGTGTCCCTAATATCCGTCACCACCAGTATAACCCGATGTGTCCTCTGTGTTTGGTACCTCCCAGTATAGATAGACAGATGTGTCCCCAGGATTGCTGCCCCTCATTATAACCAAATGTGTCCCCAGGAATAGTGGTCCCCCATTATAGCTAGATGTGCCCTCAAGATTAGCGGGTGCACCCAGGATTAGCCCCCCCCCCCACCATTATAGCCAAATCTGCCCCCAGTATAAAATTTTTCACTCAAAATTAGTATATTTGGTCCCTCTTATTTTAACCCCCCCACCCCCCCAGCTGCACATTTTACCCCCCACCAGGGTCCACGCACCCCCATAATGGCCAGCCAGATGTCCCACCCCCACCCAGGCAGCCCGCTTGGTGGCCAGATCGCTATAAAATATGATCAGCAAGCAGCCTGACTCACCTTATTTCATTCCAGCAATCAGCCTGCAGCCCGAGCATCTGATCCCCGCTCTGCACACAGCCCTGTGATGCTGAATAGCCAGGTTCCGGCTTGATGACGTCATCAAGCCGGGACCCAGGTTTCCGTCATTACACAGCTGAGTTCAGAGCGGGGATTGGAGGCCCGGGCTGCAGGCTGATTGCTGGAATGAGATAAGGTGAGTCAGACTGCTTGCTAATCCCCTTTTTTAGCCAATCTGGCCACCGAAGGGAACGATGAAGGATCACCACTGTTTGCTACAGCGGTGATCGTTCATCCGTGGGGGGGTCTCTAATTGGCTACAAGGGAACATGTTCCCTTTCACCAATTAGTATTGCAGCTGTCATTCCTGGGAGGTGCGCTCTGAAGCGCACCTGATCGTGCACAGCAGGGCTGCAAGCTAATCAGTATATCTACGTCATGGTGGCTTGGAGGGTGCCACAGATGACGTAATATACTGTAGCAGTGGACAAAGTGGTTAAGTCATGGCCCTATTCAGATTTGTTCCATTCAAGTTGGATGATAGGCTGAGAAAAATTATCTATACTGTCTGCCACCCTGATTGTGCGGAAATTAATTTCAGAAATGTGGGGCATGGCAATCATACTAAGAATGGCTTGCATGGGATTTTTTAGAGACTAAAACAGCTGAGCTCTGTGGTCTTGTCCCAGTGGATGAAAGGAAGTGTACATATTTGCTTGGATTGCATAGGTCAGGAGGTGATTGTTTCTTTTTTCCTTTCTCACTCTTTTCTTTCCTTCTTCTCTTCTTCTCTATCTGGACCTCAAGGTCTCTTTGCCTTGTGGATGTGTATAGCTTAATTTAATAAATAAATACTGCACACAGGAGCACTGTGATGAAGTCTATACATATTGTTGGGCTTTCATTTGGCTTGTCTGATCGGTTTGCAAAAAAACAAAAACATAAATAAAAATAAAAAGAAGAAAAATTAGTGTTACAGAGCATCCAGTAAGCTCATGCTGAACCACCAGAACCACAAGGAGTTTGTAAGCTATTATGAGTTGTTGTACCATTTATTTTCATATTATGCAATTTACACTAGATGTTATTGTACTCACATCTCACATGTTATTCTGCTAGAAAAACATGTTATTTTGTTATTGTTGGCTTTATTGTGCTTTAAAAGACCTCTGCCACCTCTGTCTATCTCTACCCAGCCTAGCACAGTCAGTTTCACTTTCACAATGCCTGCCCTCATTTAAAGCGGAATATAACCCTGCATTTCAACTTTGCTCTAAAACATTATTTACAGCATATTATATGCAAAAAGCATTTTTTTTTTTACTAGACCAGCATTGGAAGGGTTAAACAGAGACGTTTCAAGTTCCGTGGAGAAATATGCAGAAGTTCAGATTGTTACATTCTATGTATCTATTGATAAACAGTTACACACTCTTTGGCTGTCCTCCAAGCTCCTTCTTAGTGAGAGAGATGAGTCACATTCAACACTTAGATACATTTATGTAAACAAAATGTATCTTTTTCAGGTTCGGATGCGTCTGCAGAAATCTCAAGGAACTTTAAAGCCCTGTGTAACCCTTCCAATGCTGGTCTAGTAAAAAAAAAAATGCTGGTTGCATATAATATACTGTAAATAATGTTTTAGAGCAAAGTTGAAATGCAGGGTTATATTCCGCTTTAATGGCCATGAGTTTGGTGCAATCTTTCTCATTTTCACCCACGCTTTCTACAGTTGCGTTGTGCTTTAAATAAAATGATGTTTTGCAATATTTATATTTAACAGTATTTATTTTAGTAAAAAAAGGAAGCGTATTAGTAGGTCAGATTTCTGTATCTGGAAATCCAAGGTAGGGGGGATACAAATTCATTGTTTGGCATTTGGAGGAAAGAAAGGGAAACAATACGTGTGCTTTCATTCCAAAGCACCATTATCATTTAAAGAGAGACTGAAGCGAGAATAAATCTCGCTTCAGACCTCAGAGTTAGCAGGGGCATGTGTGCCCCTGCTAAAACGCCGCTATAGCGCGGCTTAACGGGGGTCCCTTCACCCCCAAATCCCCCTCCGTAATGCGGGGGAGCGCTTCCTGGTTGGGGCAGGGCTAACCGCCGCAGCCCTGCCCCACGCGCATCTGTCAGCGCGTATCTCCGCCTCTCCCCCGCCCCTCTCAGTCTTCCTTCACTGAGAGGGGCAGGGGAGAGGCGGCGATGCGCCGCTGACAGACGCGACTGGAGGCAGGGCTGCAGCCGTTAGCCCTGCCTCCAGGAGCGACCAAATGCACGACCAAGTCGTGCTAGGGTGGGTTTGGGGGTGAAGGGACCCCCTTTGTGCGGCGCGATAGCGGCGGTTTAGCAGGGGCACACGTGCCCCTGCTAACTTTGAGCTCTGAAGCGAGATTTATTCTCACTTCAGAGTCTCTTTAAGGCTGGAGTTTTGAATGTGTTCAAGAACTGAAGCAATTGCACATAATAGAGGTGATACAATATGTTAACACTGTATTTACAAAGTCCCTTTCTGACATGTATGCAGAGTGTTACAAACCAGAGTGATTTGAAGTGTTTTTGCAAAGGAGATGTGAGGAAAATTGATATTCTACTATTCCCTATTGTCAAATATCAGTAATTTTACTGATATTCTACTATCACCCTCTGTGCCCTTATTCTCACTTGAACCCTCCCTTCACCCCCTTCACCCTGCCTTCACCACCCCCCCCCCCCCCACTGCTAACACTACCCAACCTCAACTCACTACTCTTTTGCAGCTACAGTGTAGTAAAACTCAGGTGATCTACTGCTCCCACCATGCCCACCATTCCTACAGAGTCCTGCAGGGATCAGGAGGACAAAATTCTGGGGGAGCTGATCCCTGTGAAACCAGAAGAATTGGAGAGCATTTTAATAATATAGAAAAGAAAAATGAGGGACATCCGTTGTCCAAGCATTATAAAGAGAAACATGGGGGCCTTCTAAAGGGGACCATCTTTTTTGGTTTGGAAATTAATCAACCTGGGAAAAGAGGTGATGACTATATATGCAAGATGTCACAAAATGAGTCAAAATGGATTTATCAGTTAGACACATTAGCCCCTAAAAGTTTGAATAGTGAAATGGAATTTTTTGCATTTTTTAAATAAAGTTTATGAAATTATGTATTTTTATTAATAGTATGAATGTTATGGTGGATTGTGTATAGATAGGCCTTTGCTGTGGCTTTATTGAAGATTACAGTAAGAAGAATGCATATTATGCCCATTGGTAATGTGTAATGGGAGCCTTTCACCTTAACAACTAAGGATCCAACAGAGTATTTAAATATGGGTGGAGCAAAATGGCAACATGATACTATAAACAGAGGGGAGCTGATCGACCACTCTAGCATTACCAAATCCTCCTGATGAGGGCCAACGTTATTGGCTGAAACGCGTAGAGGTCGCTTTAATGCAAAAAAGTATCTGCTTAGGAGCCCGGGATCGAGTAGGCTGTGTAAGCGCGCAGCAGCCGCTCGTGAACAAAGGTCCAGAGGCTTACGCGGTGACGTCACCCAACCTGACTTGCAAGCCGGATCAGGTGAGCGGAAGTGCGGCGAGCGGGGCTCTGAGTTTGACAGACGGAACCCACATATGCCGCAAGAAAGACGCCGAGAGAAGCTGAGACAGGCAGCGAGCAGAAGTATCTTGTAAGAGCAAAGAAGTTCTGAGTGGAGGAATCTACCCTGTGAGAAGTTGTCATAGACTGTCTACACTAAGGGACACGTGAGTTTATGTGGATATTGCCCAATATAAACGGAATAATTTGGAATCTTATATTTGAAGCTTAAGGTTGAACTGAGACACCCACTGCAAAAGGAACTTTTGACTATATGTTGCAACGGAGGAATCATATGGAGTATTAACCCCTTGGGAATGAACATTCTGTAGGAAGTGGCTACTACTGGGGGAAGCTGATTAGATAGAAGGGCCCTTCTATTATGTGTTTGAATATGAGAGGGTGGCTTGTTTGCATAATAGGTACTCTGGTGCACCGTGTTTAAAGATTTTTAAGGCTTTTTATAATTTTGAATAAATAGGGAAACTTTTTTGTTCTTAACTAGCGCATGTTATTATTGATTTTTATGATTTATGATTGGGGCAGCACGGTGTCGTAGTGGTTAGCTCTCTCGCCTTGCAGCGCTGGGTCCCTGGTTCGAATCCCAGCCAGGACACTATCTGCAAAGAGTTTGTATGTTCTCTCCGTGTCTGCATGGGTTCCTCCGGGAACTCCGGTTTCCTCCCACATTCCAAAAACATATGGATAAGTTAATTGGCTCCCCCTAAAATTGGCCCTAGACTACAGTACTTACACTACATAATATAGACATATGGCAATGGTAGGGATTAGATTGTGAGCTCCTTTGAGGGACAGTTAGTGACGATATATATATACATTGTACAGCGTTGCGTAATATGTCGGCGCTATATAAATACTAAATAATAATAATAATAATTTATAATTTACAATTTTGAGGGTGGAGGGATTCCCTCATATAACGTGCAGCTTAGAAGGTTGATTGCCTAGCGCTAATTGTGACAGACATTTAATTACATTTTTTAAAAATGAGTCAGTACTATACATGGGTATACTGTTACATTGCTTAAATAAATATAAATAAATCAACATATTTTTTTCCTATTTTGTTTCAAAAAGTATGACTTCCAAAAAACCTGTCCTTTAGCACTGTTACAGAACAAACACTAGATGGCAATCTTGTTCTTTATAAACTTAATAATAAAGAAGTAAACTATAAACAAAAAAGCATGCACTGTATAACATCTCTGAAAATAAATCGATTTTTAGGGAAAACTTACCTGGAAATGAATATGGTATATTCCTTCACATTTAAAATTCTTTAAATATATATTTTATTTTTATTTTTTAAATTGTTAATCATTCTTACCAAGTATACATTTTAAGGAATACATTGATTTATGTATCAAGTTGATATTATTATTAATATTTTATACCAAAATTACATGACAGCTTTGTATAATAGTTTAGCATTTTTAATTTCCACAAGTAAAATATTATAATTACACTAAAATAATAATAATGTGTATAATATACAATAAGTACACAGTTTCACAACATGCCTATAGACTACACATTTTGCACAGCCTCATAGTCTAGCTCCAGTGGTGTAGCTAAGGAGCAATAGGCCCAGTGCAAGTTTTACATTAGCCCACCTCAAGCACTCTATACATAACAATTGATGTGAAGCACTGAATCTGTCAAGGACAGAGAGGCAGGGAGAGAACCAGTTTGTTAAGGATTTGCACTATTCTAAACACATATAGGCCCAATCAAGTCCACTTTCTCTTGAGATTTCTACTAGGATACTAGGAGATAAGTTTTATCTTCCATTCAATAACTTTTCAGCACTCTGCAAATTGAAAAGGTACCAAAAAAATTACTGTCAAAATTGTTTTCTTGCTTGCTGGTGGCTAAAAATGCATTTTTTTGATAAGAGGTGAAAAAAATCACCTAGGAGAAAACTTAGGAGAAAAAAGTGAATTGGATTTGGCCCATAGAGGTGATTATTACCGCCGTAGTGCTAAAGAAGAGCGCATACAGCATTTGAAGGAAGGCCCCTTCGGGGTCACTATGCTCCAGGGACTCTGTTGCAGTCACAACCTCTACATCCACTATATTCACGCCACTGTCTATTTTACAGAGTTGTTGCTTAGCCTTCATCTTTGCTAGATATGGATTTATTTGTTTTACAGATTAGACTTGGCAAGAAGGGATGTTACAGAATGTAAGTTGAAGAGAAACTTTACCTAACAATTGTAGTAAAGGAAAAAATAAACTGCAAAGTGAGACGTTAAAAAATAGAAGCAAAATCAGGAAATGATTGATGATTGATATTCGCCATGTAATTTGTTCATGTAGTTTGATCCACAATGAGCCTGCAACGTAATCATCTTTACCACTGGCAGACAAAAAAAAAAACTAGACAGTACCAACTTTCATTATCTCTAACTACACCCAATAACAATGCGATAGGCTAAAAGGCTGTTACACATATGCACAGAGGGAGATACTGATAGCTTGACAGTTGGAAACAGCCATTATTTCCCAAAATGCAAAAGGTTAGCAGAAAGGTAACTGTCAGGACCTTGGTCAGGACATCACACTGTGGGAGGGCTTTCACCACAAAATTAGCCACAAAGACCGCCCCTTATGACCTATTCTAGAAAAGTTAAAGATTTCTCATGAGAAAGGGGTTATAAGCTCCTGATTGGAATGAAGTTCAATCCTTGGATAAAGCTCCTCTTTAAGGGACCACTATCATGAAAACTTTTAACATTTAAAATCCACATAGTACACATAGTTATAAAAAGTAAATTTCTCCCAGAATAAAATGCATTACAAAATATTTTCTCCTATGTTGCTGTAGCTTACGGTAGGTGGTCAAATTTAACAGATTTGACAGGTTTTGGATTACTCCTTCTTCTCATGAGAATTTTTTTAATATTAGTTATTATTATTCTGCCTCAAGTAATCAAGAAGTTATGCTTATAATGCATCACTTCACGTTCTCTTGCTCATGTTATATATGACTACTCCAGGCCAAAAATGAATAGGCTACATTGCTACAGTACATTTCAAAGAATGATTCTAAGAAATTCTAAGGAGCTAAATTGGAGCTATAAAGACCAAACATTTGATTCATGCAGAGCTTTGAAAGAAACCTCCTCTAATCAGTGGTCATAACAATAGGAGCGCACAGCAAATGGGGGATGGTAAAACTCCATACATACTTTACAAAGCACCAGTGTCCAATGTTAAGGACAGTAGGCTCTTCCCCACCTCTGGTACCTAAGAAAAGGCATGGGGGATAGTAAGAGGTGGGAGAGACTAATGGTGGAACTTGCCTTAACCTGGGTTAGTGGGTAGTGGGTTAATTTTTTAACATAAATGGTTAATAAGGAAAAAGTAAAAATTTTAACTGGAATAAAAACACACTAAAAACATTTCATTCAAATAAAGAAATTAAAAACCGTTTCTGCTTTATTTTCATCAGTACTATCACATTTGTAATCCACTTTTTATTTTTAATCTGTGGGCGTCTTTTGTACATTTTCTTCTAATATGTAAAGTCTTCTACACTGTTTTTTTTTTAATTATAAGTATAGATATAAGTAAAAAATGGGAAAAAGGGACTGCTACAACCATTACACCTACGGCCATCCACCCAGGAGCAGGGAATCAGTGACCCAGTCAATAGTTTTAAGGAAGAGATCCTGCTGCATGGTGAGATTAGTTAAAATTCCAATTTTTATGGTAACATCAATGGACAAAAGATCAAACACTCACGCGTATCGGAGCAAACATGGCTCCTTAGTCATAGCTTACAGATACTTTAAATACACACCAGCAGTTTAAATAGGCAGGTGAGATCCACCTACCATAGGCATCTCAGTTGTCTTAAAGGGATACCATACAATTAATATCATACAATAACATGACCATGTCATGCAAATCTATTTAAAATTGAGTATCTCCTTAAATGTGTACAAAAAGAGAGAAAACTCCATGTATTAGCGGCAGCAAACATTGATTATAACTTAGTTGCATAATGATTGCATTCAAAGAAAAACAATAGGAACACATCTGCAGTAAAATCCAGTTAGACCATTATATCATAAACTAGACTAAGCTCCCACCGTCTATTCATACTTTGTGGGACATGTGTCCCAAGCTGCCAAGTCCAAAAGGCCTCTCGCTTGAGGAGGGTCCTGTGTAACTCACCACCCCTGGCTGACCATTTACCCTCTCCACCCCCTGAAAACTAAATGCTGTCATGTCTCCACCATGAACCTGTAAAGAACAAGTAGTGCAGCCAATATATTGTAAATTGCAATTATTACATGTGATCATATAGACCGCATTACTGGTGTGACGATTCACATAGTGTTTCGTATAAAATACCTTGCTATACTGCGCAGGCGCAGACGTTTCTCCTCTCAGGTACACTTTAAGTTGAATTACTGAAATAAATGGACTTTTGCATAATATTCTAATTTTTTGAGTTTCACCTGTATATGTATAGTTTAATTACACACATAGTGAAATATTTCAAATGCTCATTTCTATTCATTTTGACTCTGGCTTATAGTTAATGAAAACCCAAAATTCAATATATCAGTAAATGTAATTATTGTAAAAAAAAATATTGTAAACTCAAGAGCTCATGGGCCCCTATTCAATTCACTTTTCTCCAGAGCTGATGTGTACATTTTCACACCTTGGCCCATATGCAATTATTTTTTTCACCTGAGTTATCACCTAGGATGTAATTTTCATGTTCTGTTTAAAATAACTTTTAAGTACTTTACAATTGAAAAAGTACCCAAAGGTTTATGAAAAAGTACTATCACATTTATTTTAAGTATTTTCCTGCATGCTGGTGATTTAAATTGCATTTTATTGACAATTTTGAAAATATTACCAAGGAGAAAACTCAGGAGAAAAAGTTAATTGCATATGGCCCCGTATCAATAAAATACTGTATATCACCATGGATAAAGTGACTTTTTTACACCCAAACTTTGGGTGTAAAATGAAGGGGATAAGGGGTGGCTTTACTGTGGGTGATATACTATATGCGTAGACCCCCATTTAAAGTGCGTGTCTGAAGCGAGCCAAAAACAATAGCTACTCTCCCCGCTCCTGCATGCATCTCCCTGGCAGCTTCTGAACTGGCCACTAGAGTCCTGGCTCACTGCGGCAAGCACAAATACAGTTTGGCAATAGTGTTTAAATTGCACGACGGACATGTGTTTTTTTTCAACCCAAATAACTATGTAACTATGTAAATATATGCCAATTATCTTTTTTATTATTATTAGATTTACAATAGTTATTTTTCCTCAGTAAACTAGTGAAAGTTTATAATTTTAAGTTGCAGCCCTCGTGAAAGGATTCCAACATACCACTGTCTAACCATGTGGGCTATCAGTAGTGACCAGCAATTGAAACGTGACCTGAAATTCATCCTCAGAATTTTTGTTCTCTACAAATACTGAATTTAGAAGAGGCCTGCCGCAGGGCTCATTTCTCCAACCATACCGTTAATGACCCAATGTCCGTCTGTGATGTTAAATAACTTCATTTTCATAACTGGGGTGGAGTAAGCCTATTCCATAAATAAGTTGCCTGTGTTCATTATTAGACACTGCAATTACTTCAAGGGGCATACTGTAACAGGTTTACTCAGGCTTACTCTGTTATGAATATTCTCTTGATGACTTTATATTTTTAGGTGATTACAAATAGCATTGCTGACATGGACAGTGGGGAAAGTATGGAGTACTGGAGTATGAAAGCTTCATATCAGACATTATCATGATGATTTGTGAATTGTATGTAATAAGTACACTGTAATAATTTATGTTTTCCAAATGATAACGATTCAAATTTTACCATGTTTTACAACATGTCACTCTGCAAGGCTGCAAGGCTGAGCCAACAGACTGCAGGACCCGCCTCCACTTCCCTAAGCTACCAGTCTGTACAGCCAGCACCCAGCGGACTGAGCCAATATCCTGTCTACTTCTGACAACTAGCAGCCAGGCCAAGCAGTTATCACCTAAACAGACAATCCAGCCTCCATCTCTACTGACAGTTCCTGGCCCAGGCTCCATTAGGCATTGGAGCTGCTGGACGACCTATGCAGGTACAGCAACAAAATTGTTGTTCATGTTTATTTGTTTTTTTCTTGTATTTATTTTGTTTACTCAAGCTTAAAGTGAACCTCCGGACTAAAAATCTACTCAGCAGCACTGAAAAGGCTTGGTGTTTCTTTAACAGTTTCACAGCATCAGAACTTTGTTTTTCTTACCAAAGCATCATTTTTAGCTGCATTTTTACCTAAGCTCCACCCATCAAAGAAAAACAGCCCGGGCTTTTTTTCCCTGATGCTGTGCAGAGCATGATGGGATTTCCTATGTTGTTGTTCACGTTGCCTAGCAACCGGGAGAGGTGCTCAGGACACAGGACAGTTGGAACAATTTACAATTTAAATTTATTTACCTACAACACAAACAAACATGGCCTATTACTGTCACTATCAGATAGGCAACATAACTTTAAAAAAAAGTATAAGTAAAATTATAGCACAACTTCATTTCTCCTCCATCAGTTAACTATCCTTTCTGATTGCTTCACTAATTTCGCCTAGGAAAAACTTGTTCCTCACACCTTATTCTAACCTTTCCCTAACATTTACCATCTCCTGATTTCTAACTCTAACCTCCTAGCCTTAACATCTACAGCTAACCTGTACATGCAACAATATCTGTCTGTCTATGGTATGATACTAGCCTCATCTATCAATTATTTGCTTTCTGATTGCATTAATATTATTTGTCAGTTTATATCATACCATGGTGGTGAAGTGGGCATTCTCCTCTTGGATAAATGCTCCTTTTTGCCACTCACTCCTTTTATTATTATTATTATTTATTGTATTTATAAAGCGCCAACATATTACGCACCGCTGGACAATAAATAGGGATACATACATTCCAACA
Source organism: Hyperolius riggenbachi (assembly GCF_040937935.1). Taxonomy (NCBI): domain Eukaryota; kingdom Metazoa; phylum Chordata; class Amphibia; order Anura; family Hyperoliidae; genus Hyperolius; species Hyperolius riggenbachi. Next base: position 233,115,107 of record NC_090646.1, on the reverse strand, counting down.
AGGGGTGACAGATAGAGAGGTAGCAAACGGTTATACAACATAGCACAAGGTTATACATACAATCAGGGTATAAAATGCGGTTTACAGATATCCGGCAAAACAAGTATGAGTTAGTCCATGAGAAGGGTGTAATTGCCGGGGTAGTAAAATTAAGAAGGACACACTAAGGGAGGGGGGAGGCCCTGCCAAGGCTTACAATCTAAAGGGTGGGGGGACGCATAAGGTAGGACTGTGGAAAGGGTGATTGACAAAGAGTTAGAGTGTGGTAGATGTGGGATAGGCTATTTTAAAGAAATGTGTTTTGAGGGCTTGCTTGAAGGTGTTGAAGGAAGGAGCGAGTCTGAAGGGGAGTGGAAGGGAGTTCCATAGGGTGGGGGCAGCTCTTGAGAAGTCTTGTAAGCGTGCATGGGAATGAGAAATGCGTGGGGAGGTCAGGCGGAGATCATTGGAGGACTGGAGGGGACGGGCAGGCATATATATCTGTTGACGAGCTCACTCCTTCTCTCTCTTTCTACCATCCTTTGAAGTCCATGCAGTCTCCCTCTAACTGCAAATCACAGTTATCTACCTGGAGGGCGGTGCTTCTATTTTCTTAGATCACTTCTCTGCATGGCTCCTCAAGTGTTCAGGGTGTTTAGTAAAGATTTAAAAAAATAAATAAATTTGAAAAAAAAGAAAAAAAATCTTAGTTGAGCAGCAGAAAGTTTAGTTACATAGTTTAGCTACAGAAAGGCTAAGACTAAGTGGAGGTGAGTGCAACCTCTGTGTTGATGTAAGTTTCCCAGTATGCATTTAACCTCCCTGGCGGTACGCAGTTTCAGAGGTTACATCCGCAGGAGGATTTTTTTTAATAAAATGTAATTTATATTCTTAAAGGAGCTATTAGGCAACTGTAATGAAAATAAGGGCTACTTACCTGGGAGTTCCTCCAGCCCCAAGCTACCAGCACGTCCCTTGCCGCAGCTCTCCCCGCAGCCGTTTGCCCGCTCTTCCTCCCAGTCCACGGTGATGACGTCAGGCTGACCTGGAGGTCGGCCTGTACTGCGCCTGCGTAAGTGGCGCTGTAAATCACCACCACGTGGACCGAAACGTACTGCGCAGGCGCAGAACTACTGCGCCTGCGCAGTACGCTCCGGTCCACGTGGCAGTGATTGACAGTGGTCGGCCTGACATCATCACCTTTGACCGGGAAGCAGAGTGGGCGAACAGCTGCTGGAGGAAGAGTCGGGTGGAGGAAGCCCCGGGTAAGTAGCGCTTATTTTCATTACAGCTGCCTTGATAACTCCTTTAAGCTAGCAGCACTTCGCTAGCTAACTATTCCCCCCAAGCCCCACCAGACCTAACTAAACCCCCCGATCATCGCCAGCAATATTTACACCTCCGCGATACCGCAAGAGCCGCAGCTTCACAACTCAGCTTCACTCGACTAGCGACGATCGGACATGACGTCTGATGTCATCGACATCATGATGTCATGCACAGTCCAAATCCTCCCCATAGCAAAGCCCGGAGCTGATTGGGAGGCTGCGCCATCGCGGGATCCCTGGGGGGTACGTACTACGGCGGCGATCGGGGGGATCGGTGGCGAGCGGAGGGACTTGGGAGACTCAGTTAGCTAGCCAACTGCTAGCTTGAGGATATAGAGCACATTTTATTTTTTAAAAAATCCTCCCGCGGCCATGTGATCCTCTGTGGAGGCTAGCCTGAGCGTGGTCGGGCTTACTGCCAGGGAGGTTAAGTAGCTATACAAGGTAACATATAACAAGCATAATCATATAATGAGGAGCACAATCAGTTGTAGGAGTTCATGTTACGACTCTGAAAGAATACAAATGATATTCTACAGTAGAGATGGCCCGAACGGTTCATCGGCGAACGGTTCCTGGCGAACTTCCAGTGGTTCACGATCGCGGAGAACTGCTAACTTTTCCGGGAAGTTTGGTTCGCCCCCATAATGCACCATTAGGGTCAACTTTGACCCTTTACATCACAATCAGCAGGCACATTGTAGACAATCAGGCTACACTCCCTCCTGGAGCCACTCCCCCCCTTATAAAAGGCAGGCATCGCCGGCCATTTTACTAACTTGTGTGCCTGCAGTAATTAGAGAAGGGACAGCTGCTGCTGCTGCTGCTGCTGATGCAGACTCTCATAGGGAAAGATTAGTTAGGCTCTTGTAGGCTTCTTAGCATGCTCCTTGCTGATTCTTATTGCTAAAATAGCACCCCACAACAGCTCTTTTGAGAGCTAATCTTGTTCTTGTGATCTATTTTTTTTTCTGTGTGTCCCACTGACACTTGTGTAGCATAGATAGCCCTGATAATTCATACTGTGTGTGTGCCACTGTCAGGCCCAGCACATTCTGTGTGTGTGACAGGTGCACATTGTAATACCCATTACTGCATATACCTACTTACCTGTTGTTCACAGTGCACCCACCTACCTATGTGAGTTGAACGCACGCAGTGTCACTGTGCCTGTCTGCTACCTGTCTGTGTGTGACAGGTGCACATTGTAATACCCATTACTGCATATACCTACCTAACTGTTGTTCACAGTGCACCCACCTACCTACGTGAGCACATGCAGTGTCACTGTGCCTGTCCGCTACCTGTCTGTGTGTGACAGGTGCACATTGTAATACCCATTACTGCATATATCTACCTACCTGTTGTTCATAGTGCACCCACCTACCTACGTGAGTGCATGCAGTGTCACTGTGCCTGTCCGGTACCTGTCTGTGTGTGACAGGTGCACATTGTAATACCCATCACTGCATATACCTACCTGTTGTGTTCAGTGCACCCACCTCATCACTGCATATACCTACCTGTTGTGTTCAGTGCATCCACCTACCTACGTGAGTGCACGCAGTGTGATATACCACGCTGTGCATACCTGTTAACTGCACCTGTGTGACTGCACATTGTCAAGTCAGTGCATACCTTTCACTCCATCCCCCCCGATATGGTCACAACGGACAAAACAGGTAGAGGCAGAGGTAGAGGCAGACCCAAAGGAAGGCCACCCAGCAGGTCTGTGCGAGGTCGTGTTGATGTGATTTCGTGCAGCCCTGGCCCAAAGTACAGTGCTCAGAAGAAGGCACGTCCCATCAACTCCCAAGATTATTATTATTATTATTATTATTTTATTTATATAGCGCCAACATCTTCCGTAGCGCTGTACATAACACACCCAAATAATGGGGAACACATATACATAAGAAATACAAGACACTGTACAGTTATGACATTGAATAGAATGAATACAGATACATACATAGTTGATGTGTAGTTGGTACATGTACATATGTTAAAATTACAGCAGTATGAGAAACACTAGGAGGAGGTTCCTGCCCTTGCGAGCTTACAATCTAAAGATTGTCAGGACGTGGTTGACTATTTAACACAGAACACCTCATCTTCCGCAGCCCCCAGCACTACTACAAGCACCACATCCGCTGCATTTGACACTTCGCAGGAGTTAATTGGTGGGGAATTAACTGATTCACAGCCATTATTGTTACAACCAGATGAAGGCGCTAAGCAAGTTACACCACCTCATATGTCTGAGTGCCTGCTGTTGGTGCATTTTTGGAGGTGTCTGAGACAAGCGAAGCTGGGCAGGATGATTATGATGATTATGATTTTACGGATCCCACATGGGTTCCTAAGAGACAAGATGACCAAGGGGACAGTACAGAGGGGGAGTCAGAGAGGAGTAGGAGGAGGCGAGTTCCTGAAAGAAGCAGGGGGAGCTCGTTATCAGAAACAGCTGGTGACAGTGTCCGGCGCCATGTATCACCACCTATGGACAGCCAGCCAACATGCCCTTCAACGTCAGCTGCTGATGCCACCATAGTGCCATCACCCCAGGGGTCTCAGCGGTTTGGAAATGTTTTAAAGTGCCTGTCTCACATCGGAGAAATGCCATCTGTTCTCTCTGCTGCCAAAAATTAAGCCGTGGAAAGGCCAACACTCACGTAGGGACAAGTGCCTTACGAAGGCACATGGAGAAAAGGCACAAACTGCAATGGGAAGAGCACCTAAGCAAAAGCAACACACAAAAGAAAAGCCACCCTCCTTCTCCTCTTCCTCCTTCAGCCGCTTTCTCCCTTGCACCTTCACAGCCACCCTCCTCCACTCCGCCTCTGCCCTTGAGCGGTTCCTGCCCCTCTGCCCACAGCAGCCAGTTGTCCGTGAAGGAAATCTTTGAGCGGAAGAAGCCAATGTCTGCCAGTAACCCCCTTGCCCGGCGTCTGACAGCTGGCGTGGCGGAACTGTTAGCTCACCAGCTGTTACCATACCAGCTGGTGGACTCTGAGGCCTTCCGTAAATTTGTGGCCATTGGGACACCGCAGTAGAGGATGTCAGGCCGCAATTATTTCTCTAAAAAGGTGATACCCAAACTGTACCGTGAAGTTGAGAGGCAAGTGGTGTCATCTCTGGCACACAGCGTTGGGTCAAGGGTCCGCCAGACCACGGATGCCGGGTCTGCCAAACACGGCCAGGGCAAGTACATAACTTACTCAGCCCATTGAGTCAACCTGGTGACCGATGCCAAGCAGGGAGTACGTGGCGGTGCAGCGGACCAACTTGTGACACCTCCACGGCTTGCAGCCAGGCAGGCCTCCTGCCACCTCCTCTTCTCCTGCTACTCCTCTTCGCTGTCGTCCTCCTCCTTGGCTGAGTGGCACTTCAACTCTACGGGTGTTGCGATCTCCTCTCCAGCTACACAGCCCCAGCTCCCCAGGGCCTGTGCTGCATGCCAGGTACGACGGTGTCACACCATCTTAGACATGTCTTGCCTCAAAGCGGACAGTCACACTGGACCAGCTCTCCTGGCTGCTCTTAACAAACAGGTGGATCAGTAGCTATCCCCGCACCAGCTGGAGATCGGCAACGTGGTGTGTGACAACGGCAGCAATCTCCTTTCCGCATTGAATTTGGAAAAGCTGACACATGTACCCTGCATGGCACATGTGCTCAATCTAGTCATTCAAAGATTTGTGTCAAAGTACCCAGGCTAAGAAGACGTCCTGAAGCAGGCCAGGAAGTTGTGTGGGCATTTCAGGCGGTCTTACACGGCCATGGCACGCTTTGTGGACATTCAGCTGAGAAACAACTTGCCGGTGAGACACTTGATATGTGATAGCCCGACTCGCTGGAATTCGACTCTGGTAATGTTCTCTCGCCTGCTAGAACAGGAGAAAGCCGTTACCCAGTACCTCTACAATTTCAGTAGATGGACACAATCTGGGAAGATAGGGATGTTCTGACCCCCGAACTTGACACTGATACAAAATGCCTGCAGGCTCATGCGGCCGTTTGAGGAGGTGACCAACCTGGTGAGTCGCAGTGAAGGCGCCATCAGCAACTAGATCCCGTACGCTTACTTCCTGAAGCGTGCCCTGCGTAGAGTGGTGGATTAAACTGTGGAGGAGCATGAACAGGAACAGTTAAGGCAGGAACAGTTGTGGGAGCAATTTTAATCAGATTTAGATGCTTCCTCAACATCTGCGGCAGCATAGAGGGGGGGGAGGAGGAGGAAGAGTCGGGTGGGGAAGAGGAGTCAGACTCGGATGATGAGGAAGGTGTTTCTTTGGAGGAGGAGGAGACAGCGGCAGAAGAACAATCGCAGCAGGCATCGCAGGGGGCTTGTGCTGCTCAACGTTCCCGTGGTATTGTTCGTGGCTGGGGGGGAGGAGGATGACTTACCTGACGTCACTGAGGAAGAGTAAGAGGAGATAGATAGTACGTCTGGATCCAACTTTGTGCAGATGGTGTCTTTCATACTGTCTAGTAGAGATGGGGCGAACGGTTCCCGAACCGTTCGCCGGTGAACATCTCTAAATCCATGGGCCTCTTACTACTTCCGGGTCGCAATGATCCGGAGTAGTACGCCTGCGCTGCCCGGCGGAGCGCGTCCTAGATCGCGCTCCCGTTGCCGGACACTCTCTGTGCATGTGCGTGACGTCATGAGTGACGTCACGCTCATGCGCAGAGAGTGCCCGGCAACAGGAGCGCGATCTAGGACGCGCTCCGCCGGGCAGCGCAGGCGTACTACTCCGGGTCATTGCGACCCGGAAGTAGTAAGAGGCCCAGAGAGGTTCGCCAGGCGAACTGTTCGGCCCAACACTACTGTCTAGCCTGTTGAGGGACCCCCGTATAAAAAAACTCAAGGGAAATGAGCTGTACTGGGTGACCACGCTACTAGACCCTCGGTATAGGCACCAAGTGGCAGACATGTTACCAACTCACCAAAAGGCAGAAAGGATGCAGCACTTGCAGAACAAGCTGGCAACTATGCTGTACAATGCATTTAAGGGTGATGTCACAGCACAACGCAATAAAGGTACCACTGCCAGTAATCCTTCTCCCATGTCCACGCAGGCAAGGACAGGACGCTCCAGCAATCTCATGGGGATGTCGGACATGTGGACATTCTTTAGTCAAACGCCTCACCTTAGCCCTTCTGGATCCACCCTCCACCAATGCCTGGACCGGCAGGTAGCCGACTACCTGGCCTTAAGTGTGGATGTAGACACTGTGAGCAGCGATGAACCCTTGGACTGCTGTGTGTGAAGGCTTGACCTGTGGCCAGAGCTGTCCCAATTTGCCATCCAACTTCTGTCTTGCCCATCCTCAAGCGTCCTGTCAGAAAGGACCTTCAGCGCAGCTGGAGGCATTGTCACTGAGAAGAGAAGTCGCCTAAGTCACAAAAGTGTTCAGTATCTCACCTTTATCAAAATGAATGAGGCATGGATCCCGGAGATCTACTGCCCGCCCGAAGACTAAGTCAGTCCCCAAACACAGCATCTCTGTCTGCACGCCATGTGACTGGCTGCCTGCCCCAAAACTAAGTCACTCCCCACACAGCACCTCTGCCCACAGGCCGCTTGACTGCCTTCTCCGCCACCACCAACAGGGTCAAGACTCCAGGCGGATTCCTGAATTTTTAAGGCCGCTGTTAGCAGCAGCTGCTATACTAATTTTTCTGGTGCGTGTACATGCCTGCCTAATTTTTCTGGCTGCAATGCAGCTGCAACAACAACAAAAAAGGCATGTACATGTGCCCATTCCCCTTCGTGAGCATTACTTTGCCGCAGTGAAGGGGCTTGCGTATCACAATGAAGCAATTGACCAACTGCTATATGAGTGTCTCGGGGGGGGCACACCCAAGATAATAAGGTCATTGCTTCATTGTGGACAGACCAAATTGGATCAGCTGGACAGTCACTGTTGTTCTATCATTGAGCTACCACAGCCCGCGACCATATGGGCTTGAAAACAGCCATGGCCTGCACTCTCGCCATGGTGCGCACCAGTCCAGCACGGCCGTCACTACACAAACAGCTGTTTGCCTTGCGTTACGCAGTGAGTTTGGTATGTCAGTGTGAAGCAGTACTCTAATTATACTCCCTGATTGATGTATACACATGCAAGATGTTTAGCACTTTAGGCCTGCAATTTAGCATTCAATGTGATTTCTGCCCTTAAAACGCTCTTTTGCGTCCAATCCAGATTTTTCCCCGGGACTTTTGGCATGTATCCCACTCCCCCATGCCCCCCTCCAGGTGTTAGACCCCTTGAAACATCTTTTCCATCACTTTTGTGGCCAGCATAAATTTTTCTACTTTTCAAAGTTCGCCTCCCCATTGAAGTCTATTGCGGTTCATGAAAGTTCGCGCAAACCGAACTTTCGTGGAAGTTTGCGAACCTGGTTCGTGAACCGAAAATCGGAGGTTCGGGCCATCTCTATTCTACAGTAATAAGCGAAGATTTTAAAACTATCTAGTTAATATAGGGACCCCCTCCCTTGCACGACCAATTATGCACGGACTGCACATGACCTCTGAAGGTGCCTTGTTAGATTTTAGAGGAACTTTAGTGAATATAACTTAATAAAAAACATTGCTTGTTTTTTACAGCATTAGTTTATACATTATTTAGACAATGTTTGTTCATTGTAAAATCTTTCTTGACCCAGATTTAGATTCTTTTTTTTTTCCTTCAGCCATTTCTTACTGTTACTTGGTTATAAGTGAAGGCTTCACTGCAACACTCCTATTTCCAGAAAATAGTTTGCATCACTTCTCTTTGTCATCTTTATTTTCTTTAATAATTGTAAGTTTGCTTAAAGAGACACTGAAGCGAAAAAAAATATATGATATAATGAATTGTTTGTGTACTATGAATAATTACTAGAAGATTAGCAGCAAAGAAAATATTCTCATATTTTGATTTTCAGGTGTATAGTGTTTTTTCTAACATTGCATCATTCTCTAATATGTGCAGATTACACAACACTCAGCATTCAAAATGATTCTTTCAGAGCAGTCTGTGAAGTAATGACCTCTCCTCTGCCAGAGGAAAAGTAAATAGTTAACTAACAGTTGAGATAATAAAAGTCAGAAAACAGCCCTCTCCACGACTTTGAAAGTCGTAGAGATAATGGCTTTTTTGTATAGAGATAACAACTAGAGTTTCCTAACTATTCCTGTACTGGAAACAATTACACTGATGTATCTGATCTTAATGTTTTATTTCTTAGCTGTACTACACATACAAATCATAATATCATAGTTTTTTTTCGCTTCAGTGTCTCTTTAAATGTGGTGTAAACAGCCAACATAAAGGAGACATACAGCCACTTCTACACACACACGCACACATACATACAGTATATATATATATATATATATATATATATATATATATATATATATATATATATATATATATATATATATATATATATATATATATATACTATATATATTTATATATATAAATACAAATGCATACACACATATATACTTATACACATTTTCCCCATCCTCTTTTGTATCCATCCGATTCTTCCTTCCCTTCCCATCCGTGTGGACCTTTCCCTAGCTCCATCATGCATCATTCCCTCCTACTCCATCCAACTTTTTTATTTCAGTAGGTCAAACCATGTATTCTTTAGAGTGTCATGTTCTTTATTATGACCAAACCAGTTTTCAGGCTGCTTGTTGTCCACTGTACATTCTTCCCAAATGTGGCACATTCTCTCTATCCATTCTTTAACCAACAAAAGGTCTTTGCAATCATACTTCGTGCTATCAACATGCCTATTTTTATAAGTAGATTCACATAATTTTGCCTCTTATTCTTCTTCTTATTGTTATTATGATTACAAAAGTAGAACCTAGAGCTCAGCTGAAAGATAATAGTGTGTAAAGCTTTCCCTTGCTAAAAACATTCTATTTTATGTCAGAAAGATTTGATTATTGAACATTTCCACCACACATGAGTTGCTGTCCCTCTTTCCCTCTCACAACTCCAGCCAATCACATTGCCTGATTTGGCAATTTGGCCATTTTTATGTGCATCAAATACCATCCAGCAACCACTTTACTGTATATTGTAGAATTTGCAGGTTTCTATTTTACAATTTCAATATATTTTGTACTATTTTGTTCCACTTAAAGAGAATCTTTACTCTAAAATTCTTACAATAAAAAGCATACCATTCTATTCATGATGTTCTCCTGGGCCCCTCTGTGCTGTTTATGCCTCTCCCTGCTGAAATCCTGGCTTGTAATTGCCATTTTTATCCAGTGTTTACAAACAAAAGACATAGCAAGTGATTAGCTCAGTGTGTGAGTCATACAGAGTGTGCAGGAGGCCTGGAGAGGGTATGTATAGCTTCTACCCAATCACAAGCAGCACAGCACATTCCAGCCAGACTGCCTGAGATCATATAACAGTATCTCAGAGCACATTAGAACAGGTATAGGAACTTATAGGATAGAAGAAATAAGGATGAACATTTTGTTACAGAGTCTCTTTAATATTCATCTAATTTAGTGCCCAACTCTGATTCTCATTTATTGTGCCAAGGTGATATTATTTCTGTAGAAAAACTGCACATGATGCCATATCCCTGGGGTGGCCTTTTTTGAGATTTTTTCAAAAATATTTTGATCCATTTGAATGTTCAGGGATTTTGTTTCTCTGTTATTATTTTTATTGATGAAGCTTTATAATCCAGCGCTACAAGGCAAGAGCGCTAACCACTATGCAGGGGCGCCACCAGCGTACAAGCAAGCCACGTCCCTGCTTGGGGTCTCACAGTAAGGGGGGCCTCTCTGCTTTTTTGCGTGATTGTCCTGTTTTTTGGCGTCCTGTCTCGGGTCCCACCCCCTGCTGGCAGACTCCTGGCTTTTGGCACTCGACCAGGAGGAGTAAAAGTCTGAATACCCCTCTGAATGCAGGACCGGGCCGAGGCATAGGCTGGAGAGGCTCCAGCCTCAGGGCGCAGTGTAGGAGGGGGCGCAGAATTCATTCAGCTGTCATTCCTAATTGTGTTTAAAGCAGAAATAAATAAGAACAGGGGATACATGGCATTGACTGCAAGCCAGGTAACTAGATATTAAGGTGTTGGGGAGGTTGTGGGCCCTGTGGCGCCTTTTAGTCTAATAGCAATCAGTGTGTGATGGCTGGGGTGGCAGAGATGGAGGGGCGCACTTTGGGGTCTCAGCCTTGGGTGCTTAAGGACCTTGTCCCAGCTCTGTCTGAATGTCATCATTCTGCTGGCTGTGCAGTGTGCTGTTGCTGCAGGCAGCCGCAGGCAGACTGTGCTCCTGGTGTCTGAAGTGTCAGCTGACACGTGGGTCCTCTTCACCCTGCACTGATCGGCGGCTCCTCTTCTCTGGAATGTGGCTCTGTAGACGGTAACTTCCCCTCCTCAGTTATCTGCTGTCTCTCTCTCACCTTTCACTCTGGTCTGTCTCTGTCATGGGACACTGGCAGGGAGTTCCGTGCTGCTCACTGTCCCCGCTGATCCTTATTGTTCTTCACTGGGTAATCCCTCTTATCTCCACTCTGCATTTTCTTTTGTGTTGTTCTGGGCGTCCTGCATTCCTCTGTTCACTCTTGTTGTTGTTCTTTTCAGGGCATTCACACCTCATTGATATTTTCGTTGCCTGCATCTCTCTCTCTCTCTGCTTTGCAACTTTTCAAAGCACAGACACTTTCTTCTGCCTTCCCTGGGACAATCCTTCCATACTTCACTAATTTATCTTTGATTCCCTTTGCTGTTCACCTTACTACATAGCACCAGTCATTTTATATTTGACCAATCCCTTTTTATTATTGATATGTCATAGCATTTTGATTGATGGGCTGGCCCCCCCAGCTGTGTTAGGCTGGATTCACACTATACCAGATGAAAAACTGATCCATTTCCCATTTAAATGGTTCAGTTTCTTACAAGAATGCGCATCAGTTTCTCATCTGGTTTCGCAATCTGTCCTGTTTACTATTCACTCACTGCATTCCCCCACTTCCCCCACCACTGTCCATTTGCATCCTCTGCTGCCACTGTCGCCCTTCCATTGGGATCCCTGCAACACAGAAATGCTGGTATACAAATCCCAAGGCCCCAGCAGAAGCTCCCGTTGGTCACGGTGCGGACAACATTAGCCGTTAGGCAGGAGGGGATCCAGGATTTCACTAGGAGGGGACCAGACTAGGTGGCAGATTAGGCAGGGAAGGGGGGGGGGGGGGTCTGCACCTATTCATGACTGTACTGGCTACACATATTCCTGACTACCTATTCCTGGTTATCTATCCTGGGGCACCATATGTACCTGGCTACCTAAACTGCACCTGTAGCTCACTACCTGTATTGGAGCACCATATTTACCTGGCTACCTACACTGCACCTATAGCTTACTACCTATACTGAGGGCAGCCACAAGTACCTGGCTACCTATACTGAAACACCTATAGCTTGTTACCTATATTGAGGGCCCAACCTGTACCTGACTACCTATACTGCAGCTATAACTAATTACCTATACTGAGGGCACTATATCACCTGGCAATCTTTTTTCGCAACACCTATATCTTGCTACCTATACTAAGGGCACCACATATAACTGGCTACCTATACTGCAGTACCTAGAGCTCACTACCTGTACTGATGGCACCACCTGTACCCTATCTCATATGTTGGACGGCACGGTGGTGTAGTGGTTAGCGCTCTCCCCTTGCAGTGCTGGGTCCCTGGTTTAAATCTCAGCCACATCAACTGCCAAGAGTTTGTATGTTCTCCCCACATCCCAAAAACATACAGATAAGTAAATTGGCTTACCCCTAAATTGGCCCTAGACTGCGGTACAAACACTTCATGATATAGACTATGGTAGGGACTACATTCAGAGCCGACCTGAGGAACAGTTAGTGACAAGACAATATACTCTCTATAGCGCTGTGTAATATGTTGGCGCTATATAAATACTTAAAATAAATAAGCTGGGGACTACCTGTATTTTGCTAGTATTTGGCTCCACCCACATCATGTTTTGGCCACGCCCAATTTCTGCATGCCGCTTTCTTTTGTGGTATGGTTACCCATTTCTTTGCCTTTATGGAGGGAGGACTCAAGTAATGGACTGCTTGGGGCCACCAAAACCTTAGCACCCCTGCCACTACGCCACCATGCTGCCCTACTAGAGCTTAGGCCTTGTATGTGGTAACTCAAGAATTGTCCCCTGCTGGTGGGAAGTCCCTGTTGTCTTTTAATGTTGTTATGGGAGAGATGTGTGTCTTTTTTTGTTTGCTTAGTATATAACTATGCAGGATCTTTAGGGTGAGTTTGATAATCGGGTAATTAACTGATTTAAGTAAGTGGGCTATATTGTCAGGATTCCAGGAGAAGACTGTTATTAGGTTATTTTCCATTTCTTCAGCTAAACCCATAATTTGTTACCTATTTTCCAGTCAATGACCTGTGATAAATGGATGTTTTTTTAATAGTTAAGGGTCTCAGGTACCGGTAGTCCACCCTTCTTTTTTTCTCTTTGGATATAGTTAAGCTTGGTAGTATGTCTGTCCCTGGCACAGATACATTTCTGAAATAACCTGTTCCAGTCCCTGAACCATGTGCTGGAGAGGGCAACCGGCAGACACTGCTTCAGGAAACTGCAGAATCTGCATTTTAATAATTTCTATTCTTCCTTGGGCATTATAGCATAGCAGTTCCCACCCCCTTAGGCTTGTTTTACAGTTGACCATGAAATCTTAATAAGCAGGCTGCAAGTGTACTGCAGCATCGATGGCATTGTTCTCCAGTGGTTCCAATCCTTCTTGAGTGGCAGAACCCAACAAGTGTCTATGGGGCCCTTCCTGTCCACCTTTGTACCACTTAAGTATGGGGTGCCCCAAGGCTCAATCTTTTCTTCCCTGCTATTCACAATGTACATGTTACCGCTTGGAAAACTAATCCAGAAAAATGGCCTGACATACCACTGCTATGCTGACTACACCCAATTATATATCACTTTCAAGCATGGTGTGACAGACCCAACTCCAACTATAAATGCCTGCTTAGTCGAACTACAGAAATGGATGAGTGACAACTAGAGATGTCGCGAACCTCCGATTTTCGGTTCGCGAACCGGGTTCGCGAACTTCCGCAGAAGGTTCGGTTCGCGGAAAAATTCGCGAACCGCAATAGACTTCAATGGGGAGGCGAACTTTGAAAAATAGAAAAAATTATGCTGGCCACAAAAGTGATAGAAAAGATGTTTCAAGGGGTCTAACACCTGGAGGGGGGCACGGCGGAGTGGGATACATGCCAAAAGTCCCGGTGAAAAATCTGGATGTGACGCAAAGCAGCGTTTTAAGGGCAGAAATCACATTGAATGCTAAATTGCAGGCCTAACGTGCTTTCAAACATCTTGCATGTGTATACATCAAACAGGGAGTGTAATTAGAGTACTGCTTCACATTGACACACCAAACTCACTGTGTAACGCACCGCAAACAGCTGTTTGTGTAGTGACGGCCATGCTGGACTACTGCGCAACATGGCGTGATTGCTCTTCCTCACTCAGTGATGTCAGGTAATGTGTGACTTCCTTCTCAACTTTCCATGGCATTGTTAAAAAGCTTACATTTTGTTTTTAATTTACATTTTCTACTTGCTGTGTACTTGTTCAGTACCGCTACAATGAGAATCCTGTGGAGGCGGGCAAGTCTGCCATTGTGACCCCGGGTAATGGCCAGGGAATGAGAGGTTTGAATCCGGTGTGGAGCCTGAGCAACGGCTACCACTACACATCCAAGGAGGGCAGCGGGCAGGCATGCACGCCCGCCCGCCCCGAGGTAGTGACCAAAAATAACAATACAGGAGGAGGACTTTCGAGGCCCTGCTGTGTATTTGAAATGAATGTACTTTAAATCCTTTAACGAGAACCAGTTATGGCGGGCAAAGATGACACCACATTCCTTTCACGAGAATCATATGGAGGCGGGCAAGTCTGTCATTTGTGACCCCGGGTAATGGCCGGGGAATGAGAGATGGAATCCGGTGTGGAGCCTGAGAAACGGCTACCACTACACATCCAAGGAGGGCAGCAGGTAGGCATGCACGCCCGCCCCGAGGTAGTGACCAAAAATAACAATACAGGAGGCGGACTTTCGAGGCCCTGCTGTGTATTTGAAATGAATTAACTTTAAATCCTTTAACGGGAATCCGTTATGGAGGGCAAGTCTGCCATTGTCACCGCGGGGAATGAAGGTTGGATTGCGGCCCGAAGTGGGAGCCTGCTGAGACCCATGCTGTAGCTGCCCTGACCGTGCTTTGCAGACCAGGCATCTGTGGTCAGATGGACCCTTGAGCCAGCGGAAGACAAACCAAGTCGAAAGCATTTGCCAAGAATTTTTTACGGAGGGCAAGTTTTTTTGCCCTTTTTTTAAATTTTTTGAAAATGATAGATGGTTGTATTTTTAAATTGTTTGAAAGTTTAGATGGTTGTATTTTTAAATTGTTTGAAAGTTTAGATGGTTGTATTTTTAAATTGTTTGAAAGTTTAGATGGTTGTATTTTTAAATTGTTTAAAAGTGTATCCATTCTTCCTCCCCCCAGCCACGAACAAAACCATGGGAACGTGGAGCAGCAGAAGCCCCCTGTGACGGCTGCCACGGTTGTTCTCCGCTGCTTGTCTTTTGAGGGGTGCTTCTTTTCCTCAGGTGTTCTTGCCATAGCTGTTTGTGCCTTCTCTCCAGGTGCCTTCGTAAAGCACTTGTCCCTACGTGACAGTTGGCCTTTCCACGGCTCAATTTTTGCTGGCAGAGACAACAGATGGCTTTGCTCCGATCTGAGACACACACGTAAAAAATTTTTCCAAACCGCTGAGCCCCCCTGGGGTGATGGCGCTACGGTGGCATCAGCAGCAGCTGACGTTGAAGGGCATGTGTGCTCCCTGGCCATAGCTGGCGATACATGGCACCGGACACTGCCCCCAGCTGTTTCTGCGGACGAGCTCCCTCTGCTTCTATCATGGAGTCGTCTCCTCCTACTCCTCTCTGACTCCTCCTCTGAACTGTCTCCCTGGTCATCTCCTCTACCGGGAACATATGTGGTATCCGTATAATCGTCATCATAATCCTCCTTGCCAGCTGCGCTTTCCTCAGACACCTCCTCAAGTGCACCAACTTCAGGTGGTCCACCATCATCCCCATCCACACACGTTACGTCCATACGTCCTGGGAATCAGTGATTTCACCACCACCACCAAATAACTCCTGCGAAGTGTCAAATGCAGCGGATGTGGTGCTTGTTGTAGCGCTGGTGGCTGCGGGAGATGAGGTGTTCTGTGTTAAATACTCAATCACCTCCTCATGATTTTGGGAAGTGATGGCACGTGCCTTCTTCTGAGCACTGTATTTTGGGGCAGGTCCGCATGAAATCACAGCAACACCACCTCGCACAGCCACAGACCTGCCGGTGCCTGGTGGCCTTCCTCTTTGTCTGCCTCTACCTCTTCCTCTACCTGGTTTGTCCATTTTGTCCATCTCGGGGGTATGCTAGCTATATGCAGTGAGGTGGGTTCTCACTCAACACAACAGGTAGTTAGATGCAGTGAGGTGGCCAGGTGGGTTCACACTCAACACAACAGGTAGTTAGATGCAGTGAGCTGGGTTCACTCAACAGTAAAGGTACTTAAGATGCAGTGAGGTGGGTTCTCACTCAACACAACAGGTAGTTAGATGCAGTGAGGTGGCCAGGTGGGTTCACACTCAACACAACAGGTAGTTAGATGCAGTGAGCTGGGTTCACTCAACAGTAAAGGTACTTAAGATGCAGTGAGGTGGGTTCTCACTCAACACAACAGGTAGTTAGATGCAGTGAGGTGGCCAGGTGGGTTCACACTCAACACAACAGGTAATTAGATGCAGTGAGCTGGGTTCACTCAACAGTAAAGGTACTTAAGATGCAGTGAGGTGGGTTCTCACTCAACACAACAGGTAGTTAGATGCATTGAGGTGGCCAGGTGGGTTCACACTCAACACAACAGGTAGTTAGATGCAGTGATCTGGGTTCACTCAACAGTAAAGGTACTTAAGATGCAGTGATGTGGGTTCTCACTCAACACAACAGGTAGTTAGATGCAGTGAGGTGGCCAGGCGGGTTCACACTCAACACAACAGGTAGTTAGATGCAGTGAGCTGGGCTCACTCAACAGTAAAGGTACTTAAGATGCAGTGAGGTGGGTTCTCACTCAACACAACAGGTAGTTAGATGCAGTGAGGTGGCCAGGTGGGTTCACACTCAACACAACAGGTAGTTAGATGCAGTGAGCTGGGTTCACTCAACAGTAAAGGTACTTAAGATGCAGTGAGGTGGGTTCTCACTCAACACAACAGGTAGTTAGATGCAGTGAGGTGGCCAGGTGCGTTCACACTCAACACAACAGGTAGTTAGATGCAGTGAGCTGGGTTCACTCAACACAAGGCTAGGTATATGCAGTGATGAGGTGGGTTAAGTAAACACAACAGGTATTGGGTAGTTAGATGCAGTGAGCTGGGTTCACTCAACAGTAAAGGTACTTAAGATGCAGTGAGGTGTGTTCTCACTCAACACAACAGGTAGTTAGATGCAGTGAGCTGGGTTCACTCAACAGTAAAGGTACTTAAGATGCAGTGAGGTGGGTTCTCACTTAACACAACAGGTAGTTAGATGCAGTGAGGTGGCCAGGTGGGTTCACACTCAACACAACAGGTAGTTAGATGCAGTGAGCTGGGTTCACTCAACAGTAAAGGTACTTAAGATGCAGTGAGGTGGGTTCTCACTCAACACAACAGGTAGTTAGATGCAGTGAGGTGGCCAGGTGGGTTCACACTCAACACAACAGGTAGTTAGATGCAGTGAGCTGGGTTCACTCAACAGTAAAGGTACTTAAGATGCAGTGAGGTGGGTTCTCACTCAACACAACAGGTAGTTAGATGCAGTGAGGTGGCCAGGTGCGTTCACACTCAACACAACAGGTAGTTAGATGCAGTGAGCTGGGTTCACTCAACACAAGGCTAGGTATATGCAGTGATGAGGTGGGTTAAGTAAACACAACAGGTATTGGGTAGTTAGATGCAGTGAGCTGGGTTCACTCAACAGTAAAGGTACTTAAGATGCAGTGAGGTGTGTTCTCACTCAACACAACAGGTAGTTAGATGCAGTGAGGTGGCCAGGTGGGTTCACACTCAACACAACAGGTAGTTAGATGCAGTGAGCTGGGTTCACTCAACAGTAAAGGTACTTAAGATGCAGTGAGGTGGGTTCTCACTCAACACAACAGGTAGTTAGATGCAGTGAGGTGGCCAGGTGGGTTCACACTCAACACAACAGGTAGTTAGATGCAGTGAGCTGGGTTCACTCAACACAACGCTAGGTATATGCAGTGATGATGTGGGTTAAGTAAACACAACAGGTACTGGGTAGTTAGATGCAGTGAGCTGGGTTCACTGAACAGTATACAGTAAAGGTACTTAAGATGCAGTGAGGTGGGTTCTCACTCAACACAACAGGTAGTTAGACTTAGATGCAGTGAGCTGGGTTCACTCAACACAACGCTAGGTATATGCAGTGATGAGGTGGGTTAAGTAAACACAACAGGTACTGGGTAGTTAGATGCAGTGAGCTGGGTTCACTCAACACAAAGCTAGGTATATGCAGTGATGAGGTGGGTTAAGTAAACACAACAGGTACTGGGGTATATGCAGTACTGGGTAGTACAATGTGCAGCTCCCTGTCACACACACAGGCAGTCAGTCACTGAATGTGCTGGGCTGCTGGCAGTGGCACACACACTATCAATTAGCAAGGCTGTGCATGCAACAAAAGTGTCAGAAAAAAAAAATGTACAGGTTGAGCTCTGAAAAGAGCTGTTGCTGGGTGCTTTAAAAGCAATATTATTCAGTCAGGAACAAGCAAAGCAGCCTAGAACCTAACTAATGTGTCCCTAAGAGAAAAAGTCTGCAGCAGCTGTCCCTTTCCTCTCTCTAGCAGGCACACGAGTGACTGTAATGGCCGCCGGAGGCTGCCTTATATAAGGGGGGGTGGGGCTCCAGGGCTTACTGTAGCCTGAATGGCTACAATGTGCCTGCTGACTGTGATGCAGAGGGTCAAAGTTGACCCTCATAGTGCATTATGGGGCGAATCGAACTTCCGGAAAAGTTCGCCTGGCGCAGGCGAACGCGAACCCCCAATGTTCGCCTGGAACCGTTCACCGGCGAACCGTTCGGTACACCTCTAGTGACAACTGGCTGGGACTAAATGCAGATAAAACTGAAGTCCTTTTCATCAGAGGGCAATGCATAACAACTAAACAACTTTACTTGCAGTCTTCACCACTGGGAATAGGAGGCACAGATCTACACAGCTCTGAGCATGTGCGTAACCTGGGAGTTCTAATTGACAGGGATTTGAACTTCAGAACTCATATTTCTGCTGTAGTAAAATCATCTTATTTTCAAATGAAGAACATCGCAAAAATCAAGCACCTCATACTCCCAAAAGATCTGCCAATGTTAGTTCATTACATCCTGACTGGACCATTGTAATGCTTTCTACACTGGACTTCGCAGCATGAGGGGAGAGCATGGCCACCTGCATCGGCGGGGAGGGAGAGCCAGCCCCACTCAACTTGGGCTCTCCACTCAGCGCTCCTCCTCGAGCATTAATAGGTGGCAGGGGCGGGCAGGAACACAGACATACCTTTATGTGTTTAACCGCGGAGGTCCGATCTCTAAGTGCTACATGCTACTTCCTGGTAAACAGGAAGTAGCATGTGGAACGCATGAGGTATGTCTGTGTTTCTGCCTGCTGCTGCCACCTATTAATGCTGGAGGGGGAGCGCTGAAGGAAGAGTGGCCCCCCTCCCCGCCGATGTAGGTGGCCATGCTCTCCCCTCATGCTGCCCCCCACCACCACCACCACTGATGCAGGGGCTGCAGCCCCTATTGTTACGCCACCGCATGACTTTCAGCTGTGGATAGGGGTCAGCATGGCACCTGGTCTGGTAAGACATGGCTCTGGCAGGAAAAAAGAGGGTATAACCGGGCACCAATTGCTGATAAGTCACCTATTTATTGCTCCCAACACCTTCAATGATACGCTTTCTCCTTACCTCTTTTTACAAAATAAGATATGGCTCTACAGGCCTACACACAGCAAGCTGAAATGCATTGTTTTTTTTAAAACATCATGGCTCATATTAATATTTGGGAAACAGGTCAACACAGGACTACTAGTGTTTGCTAAACTGAATGACACAAGTTGAGGAACTTGCTACAAAAGGAAAACCTTTATATTTCAGGTTTCCTAATTTGTTATTAAGGTCTTTTCATTTTTGTGCACTAACAAAGAAGTTATATGAAGCAAATTATGCACTGCCAATGTATGGTGCCACTGTAGGAGTCCCACAAATGCATCTTAGTAATTCCATAACAACATGAATAGGATTAAGAGACCACTCAAAGCTGTGGTAAATGAAAGGATTTGCATCTCACCCATCTTGTCCTCTAAGCAGCATCGGGTCAGCTCTACTGCGCAGGCGCCTGTACCTCTCCCATGTCCAGGGGCTGCCAGCGATGGATCCCTGAGGCTTAGGAGGTTGGGGGAAACCTCATTAAGATCCAGAGGCTTCCACCTCCCAAGGTAAATATCTCCCGGGGGATGAGTTGTTACTGATTTTCTTTAATGATATAGCTGCTACATTGCGCATATCTGATACATCTCTGCTTTGCTGCAATTGTGCATCTGGTAGGATCATGAATCTGTGCTCCACGTGATTATAGATGGCTGGAGCCTCCGATTTTCGTTTCGCAAATCTAGAACGCGAACTTCCGCAAAAAGTTCAGTTTGTGCAAACTTTTCGAACCGCAATAGACTTCAAGGGGGGGAGCAAACTTTGAAAACTACAAACATTTATGCTGGCCACAAAAGTGATGGAAAATATGTTTCAAGGGGTCTAACACCTGGAGGGGGGCATGGCGGAGTGGGATACACGCCAAAAGTCCTGGGGAAAAATCAGGATTTGATGCACAGTAGCGTTTTAAGGGCAGAAATCACATTGCATGCTAAATTGGAGGCCTAAAGTGCTTTCAAACTTCTTGCATGTGTATACATTAATCAGGTAGTGTAATCAGTGTACTGCTTCACACTGACAGACCAAGCTCACTGTGTAACGCACCGCAAACAGCTGTTTGCGTAGTGACGGCCGTGCTGGACTGGTGCGCACCATGGCCAGAGTGCAGGCGATAGCGTTTTTCAAGCCCATATGGTCGTCGGGCTGAGGTAGCTCAATGACAGAACAACAGTGACTGTCCAGCTGATCGAATTTGTGCTGTCCGCAATGAAGCAACAACCTTATTATCTTTCGTGTGCACCCCCCCCCCCCCCCCGAGACACTCATATAGCCGGCGGTCATTGCTTCATTGTGATTCGCAAGCCCCTTCACTGCGGCAAGGTAAAGATCACGAAGGGGAATTGACACATGAACTTGCCTTTTGTTTTGTTGTTGCAGCTGCAGTGCAGCCACAAAAATTAGGCAGGCATGTACGCGCACCAAAAAAATTATTATAGTGGCCACTGCTAGTAGCGGCATTAAAAATTCAGGAATCCGCCTGGAGTCCTGGACCCTGTTGGTGGTGACGAAGAAGGCAGTCAAGCGGCCTGCAGGCAGAGGTGCTGTGTGTGGGGAATGACTTAGTCTTTGGGCGGGCAGTAGCCCTCCAAGATCCATGCCTCATTCATTTTGATAAAGGTGAGGTACTGAACACTTTTGTGACCTAGGCGACTTCTCTTCTCAGTGACAATGCCTCTAGCTGAGCTGAAGGTCCTTTCTGACAGGACGCTTGAGGCAGGGCAAGACAGAAGTTGGATAACAAATTCTGACAGCTCTGGCCACAGGTCAAGCCTGCGCACCCAGTAGTCCAGGGGTTCATTGCTGCTCACAGTGTCTACATCCACACTTAAGGCCAGGTAGTCGGCTACCTGCCAGTCGAGGCATTGGTGGAGGGTGGATCCGGAAGGGCTAAGGCGAGGCATTGGACTAAAGAATGTCCGCATGTCTGACATCACCATGAGATCGCTAGAGCGTCCTGTCCTTGCCTGCGTGGACATGGGAGGAGGGGGGATTACTGGCAGTGGCACCTTTATTCCGTTGTGCTGTGACATCACCCTTAAACACACTGTAAAGTGTAGTTGCCAGCTTGTTCTGCAATTGCTGCATCCTTTCTGCCTTCTGATGATTTGGAAACATCTCCGCCACTTTGTGCCTATACCAAGGGTCTAGTAGCGGGGCCACCCAGTACAGCTCATTCCCCTCGAGTTTTTTTATATGGGGTTCCCTCAACAGGCTGGACAGTATGAAAGATGCCATCTGCACAAATTTGGATGCAGACGTACTATCCATCTCCTCTTGCTCTTCCTCAGCGATGTCAGGTAAGTTCTCCTCCTCCCCCCAGCCACAAACAATACCACGGGAAAGTTGAGCAGCACAAGCCCCCTGCGATGCCTGCTGCGGTTGTTCTTCCGCCTCCTCCTCCAAAAAAAAAAAACACCTTCCTTATCATCTGGCTCCTCTTCCCCACACGACTCTTCCTCCTCCTCCTCCTCCCCCCTCCTCTGTGGTGCCACAGGTGTTGAGGAAACATCTGGTTCTGAGAATTGATCCCACAAATCTACCTACTGTTCCTGTAATTGTTCCTGTTCACGCTCCTCCACAGCTTGATCCACCACTCTACGCACGGCACGCTCCAGGAAGAAAGCATATGGGATCAAGTCACTGATGGTGCCTTCACTGTGACTCACCAGGTTTGTCACCTCCTCAAATGGCTGCATGAGCCTGCAGGCATTTTGCATGAGTGTCCAGTACTTCGGCCAGAACATCCCCATCTCCCCAGAGTCTCCTTCTAATGTAGTTTTAGAGATACTGGTTGACGGCTTTCTCCTGTTGTAGCAGGTGGTTAAACATAAGTGTAACACCTCTAAAATGCTTTAACTGTAAAGAAATCCTCCAGACACCAATCAGGTTCTTTTTAAGAAATATTTGTATTAAATCATATGAATAAAAAAAGTTCAGTGACAAAACACATTCATAAACTTCTTCTTAGCAGATGAGTATAAGTAAGCCTCTTGTATACATCCGCCTGCTAGGATCAGGGCTAGCTCAGGAAACATATATGTGATACACTTTATTAGCATTAACTTGCCAGAATTTTCCTCACACAACACTCCGCTGTCTGCAACTTCTTCACAGCTGTCTTTTTAAAGTGGACCTGAATTCTTGCACAGGACAGAAGGAAACGTAGAGAAATGTCTGGCGGTTACCTAGCAACATCCAGGATGGGACAGAATATGTGAAATTGATGATTGTGAATGATCACTTAACATATAAGACACACTGCTGTCTCCTCTGTATTTTGTCTGCCAGCTGTTATCACAAATCTCTTCAGACACTGCATTGCAGTCTTCACTCCTTTTCTTTAATCCTGTCACTTGTTTCTCTGTCTCACTCTTGTATGCTTTGCTGTCCTGACTCCTGTTGTCTCTGTGTCACTGTAATGTCTCTGCTGTTTTCTGTTCTCTCTCTCTGTTACAGGTACATTTTAATGTCCTTGTCTTTCTTTCTTATTGCTTACTGTTTCTCTTCTGGCTTATCTCTCCAGTATCGCTGCTCTTTACTGGCCTGTAGCTGTGAGTGGTCTCTCTCCTCTCATGTAATGTCTGCAGCTCTCTTTCTCTTCCTTAGTTTAGTTTTCAGTAGTGCTCACTTGTCTGTGGCTCTGCCTTGCTCAGACTGTCTCACCAATGGCTGGTCTCTTGTGTCTCTCCTCAATTTCCTCGCAAATCAAGCGTATTTCTTGCTGCAGTACAGTGTAGTATCGTGACACAATTTATTTCTGCTGCATCATCAGCTCAGTCTCCACGGCTACTTGGCTCCTCCCCCTCACTAGCCTTCAACTGTCAAACTCAACTGTTACTTCCTCCCTGCACATGCCCAGCTTCTCTCTCCTCTTTCCTGCTCATTGGCTCCCCCTGGCGGCACCTGCAGGCTCCCTTTACAGCAGCACTTTCCACAAAAAGTAAATGCATCTGTAACCCTTGGTGTGTGTGTGTCTGTTGCAATGACACACACACAGGGTTACATTCACCCCCTTTTTTTCAAATTGTAGTCCCTACAATTTTTCTTTTAACCAAGTCAAAGTGTCTACATATAATCCGAACTGTTCAGGAAGCGGGGAATGTTGAGTATTTTTCCATTTTGACTCGTGGTCTAGTTCTGTTTGTGTAGAGCACCTTTGCTCTCCCTTCTCTGACTTCTCAAACTCTTTGTCTTGAGCTACCTTGACGTTTGTAAGCTGAATGGTTTCCAATGAACACTGTGTCCGTTTAGAACGCTTGAGCCGTTGAGGTTGTGGCATCGGTTGCCAATACGATTCCACTTCCTTTCTTTGAGAAGTATCTGTTCTATGTTGTAATACTTCATCTCCTACTAAGAAGTCATTAATCATTACTTTCTGACTAGGTCCTGGTATTTCTTTATTTATCCGACTACTTTCTTCAGCCTTCTCATGGCCTAAATCTTCTGGTGCTCTACTCTGAGCATGAATAATAGGTTTCTCTGGAGTCTTATTTTTCTTTCCTTCATTAGTTCCAGCTTCCAGAAATCTTCCAGTATCACTTGTTGTTCTTCCTGGTTGAGGAACAGATGAGTCCTGATCACACCTCTGTCTAAATTCTTCATATAAAGTAGGTTGTACAGGGTATTTTGCTCCTCCTTGTTTCTGGCTGTACAAGAAGCTCTTCACTTGATAATCACCATAGTTTCCCTGAGGCTTATATGGTCTCCAACATCTTGCATCCTTGCTACCTTGAACTGGAGTTCCACCAGGGCCAGTTAAATTAGTGGCTTCTGTACCTTTCCTTCCTTCCACAACGTCAAATTCAACCAATTCTCCATCTCTTACACTGTGAAGATAATGCCTGGGGTTGTTCTTCTTTATGGCAGACCAGTGCACAAACACATCTTCTTTGGTGTCATTCCGATTTAAAAATCCATATCCATTTCGCACATGAAACCATTTGACAATGCCTAGAACTTTGGTTGCGATTACCTTATTTTTTCTCTTTAGCTTATCTTCCTTCCATTTCTCTGAGGCCTTCTTGTCTTGTCCTGCCATGCGGACCACCACTGCAGAATTCCTTGATTTTCTCTGAAAGCCTCTTCCACAGTCTCTTGCAGTGTGATCACTATGGTGACAGATCCAACATCCTGATTCCTCTGTGTTTCTATATCTCCACCTTGGATTTTCTGTTCTGAGTTCAGTTTTCTCCATGTTTTGTTTCATTTTGGCTAACTCTTCACTTAGTTCTTTGAGTGTTGTTTTTATTTTTCTAAATTCCCCCTCAGCATTATTGGTTATGAATTCAACTGCTGAATTTTTATGAGTAATCATAGTGGTGTTTTGTTGCAGTGTTCCCAGATAATTGGCTTCTTCCTCCTGACTGAGCTTGATAGCTAAGCTTTGAAGTTTCCGGAAATTCAAACTTGGATAATATTCTACTTTCTGTTTTAAGGATCTTTTAATAAAGTTGCTCCTTAATCCCCATATAAACTGATCTCTCAGCCACACAGCAGAATCTGTGGTAGTTTGTCCTCTTTCCTTTTCCTCTTTTATCTGTAGTCCACTCATTATTTCTTGTAAGGCATTGGCGAACTGAGGAATATTTTCGTTATCCTTCTGAATTCTGTCAACAAATCTCTTTCTCCACAAATGCAGCTCTGTAGGATCTCCATATATGTCTTCCAATACCTCGATAATTTGTTTCAGCGATACTGGTGTGGGCAGTTTAGCATTAATTACTGTTCGTTGAGCATCTCCCTCCAAAGTTATAACCGCTATTTCCATATGCAGCTCTCTGGGCACTTTATAAGCCTGCACAGCACTCTCTATTCTTTCACTCCACTCTCTCAGGGCCATATTATAACCATTGAACCTTGGTAGGTATGCAGCTAACATCCCTATAGCGGTCATGGTAAACACTGATGTGTAGCTTGCTGACCATTCTCCTGCAGCCTGAGTAGCTGAAGCATCATTTCTGGAGGGTAGTGTAGGCTGAGACTCCATCTTCCAGTTTTAAGGCACTTAGGTAATATCCTGCCGACTGTACGCCAAATGTAACACCTCTAAAATGCTTTAACTGTAAAGAAATCCTCCAGACACCAATCAGGTTCTTTTTAAGAAATATTTGTATTAAATCATATGAATAAAAAAAGTTCAGTGACAAAACACATTCATAAACTTCTTCTTAGCAGATGAGTATAAGTAAGCCTCTTGTATACATCCGCCTGCTAGGATCAGGGCTAGCTCAGGAAACATATATGTGATACACTTTATTAGCATTAACTTGCCAGAATTTTCCTCACACAACACTCCGCTGTCTGCAACTTCTTCACAGCTGTCTTTTTAAAGTGGACCTGAATTCTTGCACAGGACAGAAGGAAACGTAGAGAAATGTCTGGCGGTTACCTAGCAACATCCAGGATGGGACAGAATATGTGAAATTGATGATTGTGAATGATCACTTAACATATAAGACACACTGCTGTCTCCTCTGTATTTTGTCTGCCAGCTGTTATCACAAATCTCTTCAGACACTGCATTGCAGTCTTCACTCCTTTTCTTTAATCCTGTCACTTGTTTCTCTGTCTCACTCTTGTATGCTTTGCTGTCCTGACTCCTGTTGTCTCTGTGTCACTGTAATGTCTCTGCTGTTTTCTGTTCTCTCTCTCTGTTACAGGTACATTTTAATGTCCTTGTCTTTCTTTCTTATTGCTTACTGTTTCTCTTCTGGCTTATCTCTCCAGTATCGCTGCTCTTTACTGGCCTGTAGCTGTGAGTGGTCTCTCTCCTCTCATGTAATGTCTGCAGCTCTCTTTCTCTTCCTTAGTTTAGTTTTCAGTAGTGCTCACTTGTCTGTGGCTCTGCCTTGCTCAGACTGTCTCACCAATGGCTGGTCTCTTGTGTCTCTCCTCAATTTCCTCGCAAATCAAGCGTATTTCTTGCTGCAGTACAGTGTAGTATCGTGACACAATTTATTTCTGCTGCATCATCAGCTCAGTCTCCACGGCTACTTGGCTCCTCCCCCTCACTAGCCTTCAACTGTCAAACTCAACTGTTACTTCCTCCCTGCACATGCCCAGCTTCTCTCTCCTCTTTCCTGCTCATTGGCTCCCCCTGGCGGCACCTGCAGGCTCCCTTTACAGCAGCACTTTCCACAAAAAGTAAATGCATCTGTAACCCTTGGTGTGTGTGTGTCTGTTGCAATGACACACACACAGGGTTACATAAGGAGGGTTGAATTCAAGCGAGTCAGGCTATTGCAAATCAAGCGCCTCACCGGCAAGTTCTTTCTCCGCTGAATACTGGCCAAGCGTGCCATGGCCGTGAAAGACCGCCTGAAATGCCCACACAACTTCCTGGACTGCTTCAGGATATCCTGTCAGCCTGGGTACTTACACACAAATCTCTGAATTATTATATTCAGCACATGTGCCATGCAGGGTACATGTGTCAACTTTCCCAAATTCAAAGCCGAAATGAGATTGCTGCCGTTGTCACACACCACGTTGCCGAACTCCAGTTGGTGCGGGGTCAGCCACTGATCCACCTGTTTGTTAAGAGCAGCCAGGAGAGCTGCTCCAGTGTGACTCTCCGCTTTGAGGCAAGACATGTCTAAGATGACGTGACACCGTCGTACCTGGCATGCAGCATAGGCCCTGGGGAGCTAGGGCTGTGTAGCTGGAGAGGAGATCGCAGCACCAGTAGAGTTGCACTGCCACTCAGCCAAGGAGGAGGAGGAGGACGACAGTGAAGAGGATGTAGCAGGAGGAGTAGGAGGAGAAGGAAAGGAGGTGGCGGCAGGCCTGCCTGCAAGCCGTGGAGGTGTCACAACTAGGTCCGCGACGTACTCCCTGCTTGCCAGCGGTCACCAGGTTGACCCAATGGGCTGTGTAAGTAATGTACCTGCCCTGACCATGCTTGGCAGACCAGGCATCTATGGTCAGATGAACCCTTGACCCAATGCTGTGTTCCAGACATGACACCACTTGCCTTTCAACTTCACGGTACAGTTTGGGTATCGCCTTTTTGGAGAAATAATTGCGGCCTGGTATCTTCCACTGCGGTGTCCCAATGGCCACACATTTTTGGAAGGCCTCAGAGTCCACCAGCTGGTATGGTAACAGCTGGCGAGCTAACAGTTCAGCCAAGCCAGCTGTCAGACGCCGGGCAAGGGGGTGACTGGCAGACATTAGCTTCTTCCGCTCAAAGATTTCCCTCATGGACACCTGGCTGCTGCTGTGGGCAGAGGAGCAGGAAACACTCAAGGTGAGAGGCGGAGTGGAGGAGGGTGGCTGTGATTGTGAAGATGCAAGGGAGAAAGCGGCTGAAGATGATGCACCTGAAGGAGGTAGAGGAGAAGGAGGGTGGCTTTGCTTTTGTGTGCTGCTTTTCCTCAGGTGGTCTTGCCATTGCAGTGTGTGCCTTTTTTCCATATGCCTTCATAAGGCAGTTGTCCCTACGTGGGTATTGGCCTTTCCACAGCTCAATTTTTGGCGGCAGAGAGAACAGATGACATTGCTCTGATCTGAGGCAGACACAGACAAAAATTTCCACACCGCTGAGCCCAGGGGTGTGGGCGCTATGGTGGCGTCAGCAGCTGACGTTGAAGGGCATGTTGGCTGGCTGTCCATAGGTGGCGATACATGGTGCTGGACACTGCCACCAGCTGTTTCTGATGGCGAGCTCCCCCTGCTTCTTTCAGCAACTCGTCTCCTCCTACTCCTCTCTGACTCTCCCTCTGAACTGTCCCCTTGGTCATCTTGTCTGTTAGGATCCCACGTGGCATCCATGGCAGTATCATCATCATCATGATAATCATCCTCCCCAGCTTCGCTTGCATCAGACACCTCCAAAACTGCACCAACAGCATGTACTTCATCATCCTCCTCCTCACACCTTACGTCCATAGTCTAACTCAGACATATGAGGTGGTGTAACTTGCTTAGCGCCTTCATCTTGTTGTAACAATAATGGCTGTGAATCAGTGAATTCGCCACCAAAAAACTCTTGCGAAGTGTCAAATGTAGTGGATGTGGTGCTTGTAGTAGCACTGGTGGCTGCGGAAGATGAGGTGTTCTGTGTTAAATAGTCAACTACGTCCTGACAATCTTGGGAGTTGATGGCACGTGCCTTCTTCTGAGCACTATACTTTGGTCCAGGGCCGCACAAAATCACGTCAGCATGACCTCGAACAGACCTGCCGGGTGGCCTGCCTCTGGGTCTGCCTCTGCCTGTTGTTTTGTCCATATCGGGGGGGATGAAGTGAAAGGTATGCACTGACTTGGCTAATACAATGTGCAGTCACACAGGTGCAGTGAAAGGTATGCAGTGAATGGTATTACAATACAATGTGCAGCTGTCACACAGGTGCAGTTAACAGGTATGCACGGACTAGTATATTAAACAGCGTGCGGTCCCACAGGTACTGTGAACAATTATGCAATGACTAGTATTACAAATGTGCAGCTGTCACACACACAGGTACTGTGAACAGGTGCAGTGACTGGTGGTATATAACACTGCGTGCTCTCACGTAGGTAGGTGCACTGAACAGGTAGGTATGCAGTGATTGGTATTACAAATGTGCAGCTGTCAAACACAGGTACCGTGAACAGATGGAGTGACTGGTGTTATATAACACTGCGTGCGCACACGTAGGTAGGTGCATTGAACAGGTAGGTATGCAGTGATTGGTATTACAAATGTGCAGCTGTCACACACACAGGTAGTCACTGAATGTGCTGGGCCTGGCAGTGCCACAGTAGGAATTACCAAGGGGCCAAGGGCCAGCTACAACTGACTGAAAGGGCTGTATATGCAACACAAGAGTCTGTGGGACACACACACACAAAATAGATCACTAGAACAACATTAGCTCTCAAAAGAGCTGTAGAGGGGTGCTTTTTAGCAATAAGTATCAGCAAGGAGCAAGCTAACACGCCTAACACAAGAGCCTAATTAAGCTTTCCCTATGTCTACAGCAGGTTCTCTCCCTTCGCTAATTACTGCAGCCACACGAGTGAGTGAAAAGGCTGATGCTGCCTGCCTTTTATAAGGGGGGGGGGGGCTCCAGGAGGGAGTGTAGCCTTATTTGCTACCCTGTGTCTGCTGATTGTGATGTAGAGAGTCAAAATTGACCCTAATGATGTAGTATAGGGGGCAGGTCAAACTCGCATATAGTGCGCGGTTCACCGCAAACGCGAACCACCGAAGTTCGCACAAATTGCTTCACGGTCAAACCGTTCGGGCCAGGGGCGTAACAATAGACCATGCAGGGGATGCCTCCGCAGGGGGGCCCAGAAGCCACAGGGGGCCAGTGGGGGGAAAGTTTGAGAGACTGACAGCTAAGGGCACGGAGAGAA
Organism: Hyperolius riggenbachi; assembly: GCF_040937935.1. NCBI lineage: Eukaryota > Metazoa > Chordata > Amphibia > Anura > Hyperoliidae > Hyperolius > Hyperolius riggenbachi. Next base: position 233,085,283 of record NC_090646.1, on the reverse strand, counting down.
AAAAACATATTCTGCACCATTGTTATATTGACTGCATATGTCCACCACACAGATAAGGACTCATACACACTCTGGAATTTGTACACTGTCCCTGCTCCCTAGTATTCGTAAAAAACATCTGTCTCTCACTGCTGCAAAGATCTGATGACTGCATGTACAACAGAGTCATATTTTGAAAAAAAGTTGTAGACTTTCCCTTTTTCACTCTGAAAGGAATCCAAGATTCATATCACACAGGCTAATGACCTTATGGCCTCTAATTACTTTTACAACACAGCAGAGTGGAGATTGATGTCTTACTGTTGCTGCTTCATTGAGAGCTTGTTGTCTCATACTGAGTCCAAGATCCCATAATAAGACCTCAGTTTTCCTCAGTTTTCCTGTGCAGAAAGCGAGGGGGGTGGGGGGCCCCATGCAAAGTTTCGCGGGGGGGGGGGCATCCAAAGTTTTGCAGGGGGCCCAGTGATGTCTAGTTACGTCCCTGGTTCGGGCCATCTCTACACGTGATCATTGTACCATCCAAGCTCCTGGACATGCCATGTGGGTTATTCTGAATGACTGGTGAGATGCTGCTTTATGATATAGCTGCTACACTGCACACACCTGCTGCATCTCTGCTTTGCTGCTATTATGCATCTATGTACAGCTTTGTGTGCTTTGGCCTATGATTGTTCCTGTTTATGTATGCCGGGGGAGTCAGGTTCCACCACTACTAGTCATCATATTGGAACATTGTTGCACTTGATGGATTGCTAATAGATAGTTAAGTCACATCATTGCCAGCATCTTTTGGATGCTTTATCATATTCATCCCAGCATTGATATGACCGTCGTGTGTTGGTGTATTTGTGTGAGTGATGCTTAGTATTATGTATGATGGGGTGGCCATCCCATTTGCTTTTAAAATTAGATCTGTTTATTATACATTAGCTTAAATACATTTTTTTCACATTTATAATATATACTTTTTGTTTTATGTCAGAATTTTGAGTAATTGGCATGTATGATCACTTTAGTTTTCCACTTCTTACTTCTTTGAGAATAAATTACCCGAGTAATTGCTGAATCCTGATCTTTGGAAACATGGACGCTTCTGTTCAGGTGTTATGAGATGTCTGTAAAATTTAAATGTCATATATCATATTCATAGCAACCTAGTCTGATTTATAATCACAAATAAGTGAAATCATTGTGGTTGTGTGTAAAGAACAGATAGGATGATGTCAGGGGGAAAAAAAAAATTGCCCCCGCAATAGATGCAGTTGCGGGGGGACCGCAATGGATGCAGTTGCGGGGGGACCTGTGGGGGAGGGGTGCGGCTCTGGGACCTTACCAGGGCCGTTTTTAGGGACAGGCGGAGGTGCAGTACAGGAAGGCGGAGCAGCAGGCACACACAGCGGTGGGGAGGTAGGTCCAACCCCACTCCCTCACCTCCTGCTTCCCCTTCAGTGCTCCCCTCTCCAGCTCAGGAAGTAGAGTGAGGCGCTGCAGAGAAGACTGGACGTTGCATAGAACGCAAGAGGTGAGTCCGTGTTCCCTGCCCGCTGCCGCTGCTGTAGTTTCTTTCTCTTTTATTTCCATCCAAAGTTTTGCAGGGAGGCCCAGTGATTTCCAGCTACCCCCATGGATGATGTTATAACTATTATTATCTAATAAATAAAAAAATATATATAAAAAAACTTCTGCTGCAAGTTTTGCCGTTCATTTATTTGTTTTTATTTCGTCATGGTCTACATTTCATGATAGCAAATTTGAAACCCTATAGGAGGCATAAGGTGCCTTAAACACTTTACATTATCCAAAATACTGTATTTACTGCGTTACAGTGGTGATCTGGTCAGTTACATGCAATGTGTAATAAAAAAGATCATGCAGGCAATAAACCTATCCACTTATACTGGCCTAGATCACCACGATCGCATTAAATATACTAATTCATATGGCGCGCATTAAATAGGAGAATATAATGACATCTAGTATATACACTCATCTGTATCCAATTTTAGAAGAAAGTCTGCAATTCTGAATTGCAATCAAAATTATCCTCAATAATTAATACTAGAGACGCTAAAATAGAAAGAAAACCAAGTAATCTATATCATGCAGAGTGGCATAAATATAGCTGCTGTCTATAATTATTGGATAGCTGCTTTCAGTAGTGTGAGGGAGGGAGATGAGCTCAGGCATTGTGTCATCAACTGCATTGAATGTGTTGCTAAGGTACTCGGTGTCGAAGCAGGATTGATTTCCCTTAATGTCCCACTGGCACGGCTCCCAGGGAGACTGGATTTCAACTGCTTGCACCTTTAACCCTTTCTGCCTGACTTTTAAAGCCTTGGCAATCTGCAGTAATTGGGTAGCTACCTAATAATCCCCTTTCGCAGAACCAGAGGAGGTGGGGATTATTTGATAGTTTTCAAACTCGTGTAACAGAATTCTTTGTAGTTTTCCATTATATCTATAAAATACAGATTGTTTTTCCTAATGGGTAATGGTAGAATCCTCCTTCGGAGTGATTGCATTCACAATGTGTATGTGTTTTCTGCATGTGCACTACGATATCATAATGATGCTCATGTGTCAAGCGTGCGTCAAGCATTTAAAAGAAAAACATTAAAACATGCTGGTTAAAGTATACCAGTTACTTGCCCCATTTCATTTTTTTTAAGGTACTAGAAACAATGGTACTGGATGCTAAGAGATCATCCTTTACATACTTATGTACATCAGGCCTAATGTAACTTAACTGCTTTCAGCCAGCGGTAATTGAAATCTACAACCTTTTTGGAAGCTGTTGTACCTGCCAGGGTGTAGATTTCACTCACTGCCGCCATGTGCTGTCGCCACTCTCGTCTCTCCCACCTATCGCATCTTTATCTCATCGCAACGGCTCCCCTGCTGACGGAATGACAACAGAGCTCCGTGAGCCGGTCAGGAGCCGATTTTATTGGGTTACACAAGGGGTTAAAGCACACCTGAAGTAAAAAAAAACGTATGATGCAATGAACTGCATGAACTGTATGTGTAGTACAGGTAATAAATAGAACATTAGTAGCAAAGAAAAGAGTCTCCTATTTCTATTTTCAGTTTTATATATATATATATATGTATATATATATATATGTGTATATATATATATATATATATATATGTATATATATATATATATATATATATATATATATATATATATTTTTTTTTTATAACATTGCCTCATTCTGTCATGTTTGCATTCCAGAAACCACGCTCTTTTAAGCTATAAAACAAAGCAGAAATAATGACCCATTTAACTTTCCTGCAGTAAAATCTTATTAAAAGCTGTCTTTCACTGTTTCTTGGCTGCTTAAGTGCTTCAGAAAACAGGACTGTATTCAACCCATTGGGTCAAATAGCTCAGAGAAGCTCTTTTGCATAGATAACAATTGAAGTCTTTAACTCTTCCTGTACTGGAAAATAATATGAGACTTTTTTTTCTTTGCTACTAATGTTCTATTTCCTAGCTGTACTACACATACAATTCATTATCTCATAAGTTTATTTTCGCTTCAGGTGTGCGTTAAAGTGAGTCTAAAGCTAAAGAAATATAGCCTATGTGATCTCTATTTTCTTTTAAAAGCTCATTTGCCAGACTCTCAAGCCGATCTGTTGGCTAAAATAATTTTTATTCATCACCAATCAGTTAGAACAAACATGCAGTTAGTTAATGGAGTTGCAGTGGAGTCACATACTTGTTTAAGGTAAGTTAACCATTTTTTTTTTTTGTGTGGCCCACTTGCATTATATACAGCCATGTCAGTCAGTTGCAGCTGGCCTTTGGCCCCTTGGTGGTATAATTATTACTACTGTGCCAGGTGCACATTGTAATACCCATCACTGCATATACCTACATGTTGTTCACTTCAGTGCACCCGCCTACCTACGTGAGTGCATGCAGTGTCACTGTGCCTTTCCGGCACATGTCTGTGTGTGACAGGTGCACATTGTAATACCCATCACTGCATATACCTACCTGTTGTTCACAGTGCACCCACCTATCTACGTGAACGCACGCAGTGTCACTGTGCCTGTCTGGTACCTGTCTGTGTGCGACAGGTGCACATTTGTAATACCTATCACTGCATATACCCACCTGTTGTGTTCAGTGCACCCACCTACCTATGTGAGTGCACGCAGTGTGATATACCACTCCGTGCATACCTGTTAACTGCACCTGTGTTACTGCACATTGTATTAGTCAAGTCAGTGCATACCTTTCACTTCATCCCCCCCAATATGGACAAAACAAAAGGCAGAGGCAGGCCACCTGGCAGGTCTGTTCGAGGTCGCGCTGTCGTGATTTCGTGCGGCCCTCGACCAAAGTACAGTGTTCAGAAGAAGGCACGCGCCATCAACCCCCAATATTGTCAGGACGTAGTTGACTATTTAACACAAAACACCTCATCTTTCTCAGCTTCCGCACAGAAGTGTGACATATCTTCCTCCTCCTGCTCTGATTCTGGCACCCCACTTAACACTCAGTCGGCCGCCACCACCAAAGTGCCATCACCCCAGGGCTCAGCGGTGTGGACATTTTTGTGTGTGTCTACCTCAGATGAGAGCAATGTCATCTGTACTCTCTGCCAAAAAAAATTAAGCCGTGGAAAAACCAAGACCCGCGTAGGGACAACTACCTTACGAAGGCACATGATTACAAAGCACACACTGCAATGGGATGACCACCTGAGGAAAAGCAGCGCACAAAAGCAAAGCCACAACCAGGCCGCAATTTTTTCTCAAAAAAGGCGATACCTAAACTGTACCGTGATGTTGAAAGGCAAATAGTGACATCTCTGGCACACAGCGTTGGGTCAAGGGTCCATCTGACCACGGATACCTGGTCTGCAAAGCACGCTCAGGCCTGCCCGAAGACTAAGTCAGTACCCACACACAGCATCTGTGCCTGCACGCCGTGTGACTGCCTGCCCCAAGACTAAGTTGCTCGCCACACAGCATTTCTGCCGGCAGGCCGGTTGACTGCCTTCTCCGCCACCACCAACACCCCAGGACTCCAGGTGGATTCCTGAATTTTTAAGACCGCTGCTAGCAGCGGCCGCTATAATAATTTTTCTGGTGCGTGTACATGCCTGCCTAATTTTTCTGGCTGCACTGCAGCTGCTACAATAAAACAAAAGGCATGTACATGAGCCAATTCCCCTTTGTGATCATTACCTTGCCACGGTGAAGGGGCTTGCGTATCACAATGAAGCAATGACCGCCGGCTACATGAGTTTCTCGGGGGGGGGGGCACACCCACTATAATAAGGTCATTGCTTCATTGTGGACAGACCAGGGTTGCTCGTAAACTACGCCAGCGCGAATCTATGCGTCGTAGTACGCAACTACGCATTGTAGTTCGTAGGCGAAGTTTAAGAACTACACGTACTCATTTCCGCATAGTCGTAGTCCCGCTATGCGAAGCTTTGTCCGCTACGAGTAGTTGACGTATATATTGCGAAGTCAACTACGCGTGCGGTAACTGCATCTATATGGATCATTGCGCATGCGCAGAAATATTATTGCCCTTTGATACGCATACAATTCCGCATTGGAAGGTGGAATGTACGCTTATATTAGTATATATTGGCAAATAGGTTGAAGATTATTGTGGAAATTTTTCCGCATAAGGGCATAAGCGGTCGCATCAACTACGCTTCGTACTACGTGAAGCTTGCGTATTTTAACACGTAGTCTACGGAATGCAAACGTAGTGACGTTTCTGATTACATAGCCGTAGATTGCGAAGCGTATTTGGGTAAAAATACGCGTAGTTCCAGCGTAGCGAAGTTGGCTGACTACGACCATCCCTAGGACAGACCAAATTTGATCGGCTGGACAGTCACTGTTCTGTCATTCAGCTACCTCAGTCCAGCGACCATATGAGCTGGAAAGCCGCCATCACCTGCACCAGTCCAGCACTACACAAACAGCAGTTTGCAGTCACTGCATACCTTTCACTGCATTTGTGATTGCACATTGCATTATACCTGGCAGTCAGAGCTTTCACTTGAATGGATCGCAGACTTGCCCTCCATAGAAGATTCTCATGAAAGGTATTAAAGTTGATTAGCCTCATATATAGCAGGGCCTCGAAAGTCCTCCATGCCATGCCTGCTGCCTTCCTTGCATTTGTGGTGGTGTAGCCATTTCTTAGACTCCCACTCCAGACCAGAATCAAACCAGGATTCCCTGGCCATTACCCGTGGTCACCATGCTACTGAGAAAGTACAATCGAAAGTTTCACACAGTTGAATGAATAAAACATTCTTGGCAAATGCTTTCGATTTGGTTCGGCTTGTGCTGGGTGAAGGGTCCATCTGACCACAGATACCTGGTATGCAAAGCATGGTCAGAGCAGGTACATTACTTATACAGCAAATGGGTCCTTACTTGGATGTGTGGTGGTGGTAGCCGGTTCTCAGGCTCCCACTCCGGACCGGAATCGAATCCTGATTCCCCGGCCATTACCCTTGGTCACAATGGCAGACTTGCCCTCTATAACAGATTCTCGTTACAGGTACTGAACAGCCAGCAGGAAATGTAATTTAAAAAAATAGATGTAAGCCTTAACAATGGTAGAGAAAGAACCATCGAAAGTTGATAAGGCAGTCAGACATTACCTGATATCACTGAGGAAGAGCAATCTCGCCATGGTGCGCACCACTCCAACAAGGCCATCACAAAACAAACAGCTGTTTGAGGTGCGTTACACGGTGAGTTTGGTGTGTCAGTGTGAAGCAGTATTCTAATTACACTCCCTGATTGATGTATACACATGCACGGTGTTTTAAAGCACTTTAGGCCTGCATTTAACATTCAATGTGATTTCTGACCTTAAAACGCTGCTTTGCGTCAAATCCAGATTTTTCCCCGGGACTTTTGGCATCTATCCCACTCATCCATGCAAAGACCCCTTGAAACATCTTTTCCATCACTTTTCTGGCCAGCATAAGTGTTTCTAGTTTTCAAAGTTCGCCTCCCTATTGAAATCTATTGCGGTCGGAGGTTCGGGCCATCTCTACTTATTTGTGAGTCAGATCTAAATCTCAATTTATAGCTGGGGTTCAGGGTGCCTGTTTCTCCGTCTTGCAGAGCTGCTGCAGCGGAGCGCACAATATGCTAACCCCCTTCCTTCCCCTGTAACCAGCAGTGAATATTTATCCCCCCCCCCCCCCCCCCGCCCAGTCAGGATGCCCGGCTCTCACTCTTTCCCCCTACTATATTTATATAGACCTAGCAGACCCAGCTGCAGCAGAGACTTTACTACCTGCTCCACTGCCAGGCACTGGGTCATCTCATCTCCTCTTTACCTACCCAAGCCGGTGAACGTGCTTTAGTGCCTCTCCATATGCTAACAATGTCCCGCCCGGATCAATTCACGCTCGTCCCCGGGGGCACTTCCTTATCTTCCGCTCGATTTCCGCTATTGTCTGCCCGCGGGTATCGAGCGGGGAATCAATCCGTGCGGTGATCGGACCTGACGGAAATTATCAATCGAGCCATCAGCGGCTCGATTGATAACAAAATATCTACCCGTGTATGCCCAGCATTAAACTGTTAAAACCAATAGATCAGCAGTAGAGATGATCAATGTGATGCTAATAATGTCATTGTACATGCAAATACAAATGCTGCCATTCGGATGTATCTTAATTGGCTGCATTTAATTGCATTTTAACAGGGTCCCTCAGGGGCGTCTCTAGCCATTTTGTCACTCCAGGCGAGAAATCCTGTGGCACCCCCCCCCCCCCCGTGATTGCCCCCAGTCCCATACCCCGCACCCCTCATGGTGAACACCACTCCTGTGGTGAACCCCACCCCCAAGACCCCCGAAAATCATAATGCAGCAGCGTTTCACCAGAAAATGTACCTATTGCGGCATGGGTTCACCAGAAAATAGTTGTTATGCAGCACAGCGTTTCACCATAAAATATACTTATTGCGGCATGCACTCACACACACCACACACAGTACACACACACACTATACACACACACACACACACACAGTGTACACACTCACACACACACACACACACACAGTACACACACTGCACACAACATACACACTATACACAGTACACACACACACACACACACACTCTAGACATGCACAGCACAGTACACACACTATACACACACACACACACACACACACACACACAGTACACACACTGCACACAACATACACACACACACACAGTACACACACTGCACACAACATACACATTATACACAGTACACACACACACACACACACTTTAGACACGCACAGCACAGTACACACACACACACACACACACACAGTACACAACATACACACACACACACACACAGTACACACACTGCACACAACACACACACACACACACACACATACACACACACACACACTGTACACACACACACAGTACACACACTGCACACAACACACACACACACACACACACACACACACAGTACACACACTGCACACAACACACACACACACACACACAGAGAGAGCACACTATACACAGCACACAGTAGACATACACTATACACATACAGAGATAGGAGGAGTGGAGTGAGACTGAGAATAGCCTGAGATGGAGCAGTTTATCTGTATTGCAGTCCCACATTACACAGAGACTAGTTGCTGGTAATAGGACTGCTGTCCCTGCCAATCTCTTACACAAGTCAGCAAGCAGCCCTCCTGGAGTCTAGGGACTGTCAAAACTTTTCAACCTGTTTAAGACCTTATCTGCACATGCAGTCATTATAACAATGGGGAGAGACCAGACAGATTTTTTCCCACTGACCCTCCAGACGAGTTCTACATCATGCTGTGTATATTTACCAGCTAGCCTGCCCTCTAATTGCACTTTTATCAGCTAGCCTAGTATTTTACATTGCCTTACATCAACAAACCTGAATACAGCAGACACAGGACCAACCCTAAATCATTGAATGAAAGGCGGCCTGGGGGGAAGTCAATGCCTGGCTGCTACACAGTCTCTACATCCACGCAGTTAGCAGTAGCAGAGAGAGAGGGACTGAATTCTCAGGAGTCGGACTCAGGAGCTGATGATGCTGTACTCCTTGGATCCCTGACTAGGATGAGTGCCTTCTCTCACTGACTCATTCATTACTGTGGTTCTTTGAATCATTGAGCTGAAGTCCAGTCAGCCCCGCTGCTGCTGCTGTGTAAACTGGCACCTGAGTCAGCTGAGAGGCATTTCTTCTCTCACTACTCAGTGCAGAAGCGCCCTTGCCTCTTCCTGTCGCCTTAGGCGAAAATTTATAGCTGCCTAATGGCTCGGACGCCTCTGGGGTCCCTGTTTGCAAAGGTAACCTGGGGTACCTCTCTGTAAACAGGAAATGTGGGTGCCCGCTAACAGCAGAAGTTTGGGAGCCAACATAGGCTTCCATTGACTCCCGTTGAATTATCAGTAAGGAGGGGACATTTAGGTACCCGGGGGCAAATTTCCCCTTCTTACCATGTTTCAATGGGGCCTATGGCGGCACCCAAAAATTTACATTTTTGTGTGTGTGTGGGGGGGGGGGATTGGGGTTTTTATGTGTTTGTGGGGGGGTTCTTTTTATTGGTGCCATAGGGATGGTTAAGGTTAGCTTTAGGGGGTGAGTGGTTAATGTTAGATGTGGCGGCATGTTTTTTTCACTGATATCTTGCTATCATTTTTAAATGTACTGATGTCCTACAATTGGCGTTTTTGAGTGCCCAAATTATCAGCTACCTTTTTTTATGTATACCCTTCCCCAGAAAATGTGTCTAAAGCACTGGCAGAAGCCCACCCCCCACACTGCCGGACCCTCCACCCGATGGCTCCCCATGACCCCTGGTATGGTTTTCGTAAGGTTTACAACTCAACTGTCCCTGCGTTGTGCTCCATGCATGCTTCCAGTCTTCATCTTGCTGCATGTCTCCTCTCAGAGTCAGTGAGCCAGCACATGTTGTTAAACAATAACATGCAGCGAGTCAGAAGAAGATGCAGGCAGCATGAATGAAGACAAGAACCATGGACAGAGCAGCATGCCGGGAATAGTAAGTTGTTATCCTTACACAAATCATGCACGGGTTGCGGGAAGCAGTTGGGGGAGACCTGGAGGGGAGATCCCAGCAGCATGTGGGGCTCCGCAGCACTCGGGGCCCATGGGGCACTTGCCTGAGTGGTAGCACCAGCCCTGCTATGAATGATCATGTGTGATAGTCAGTTTAATGCTAAGAATGGGTCTATATGAAAAGGGCGCTGGTAAAAAAGGGCGCCGGTAAAAAAGGGCGCCTGGTGGAGCCCATATATACCAACTTCGGCTACAAAAAAGGCGCCTGGTGTAGCCCATATAAACTTTGGCTACAAAAAGGGCGCCTGGTGTAGCCCATATAAAAACTTCGGCTACAAAAAAGGCGCCTGGTGTAGCCCATATAAAAACTTCGGCTACAAAAAAACTCCGGGATGTGTTAATTACTATTCCCCCTCCAGGCCGCCATGGATAGTGGGGGAATGAAATAATTCTCGGCTTACAGTGCTTGTAGCCCATATAAAAATTTCGGCTACAAAAAAACTCTGGGATGTGTTAATTACTATTCCCCCTCCAGGCCGCCATGGATAGTGGGGGAATGAAATAATTCGGCTTCCAGCACTTGTAGCCCATATAAAAACATAGGCTACAAAAAAATGCAATAATATGGGCTACAAAGGGGCGCCCTACTGTAGCCGAAAACCTTGTAGCCGAAAAAATATGGGCTACAAAGGGGCGCCCTACTGTAGCCGAAAACCTTGTAGCCGAAAAAATATGGGCTACAAAGGGGAGCCCGCTTGTAGCCTATATCAAAACTTGGGCGCCCTTTTCTACACCTTGTAGCCCATATTTCCAGAAATAACATTGATGTCTATGGCGGCACCCTTTTCATACAGGCAGCTCTGGCGCCCTTTTCAACCGATACCCTAAGAATACGTAATATCAATGTTTAATGCCAATGCAAGTTGTGTCATAACAGCTTTTGTTTGTTTGTTACATTTTAGGTACATTTCACTTGCTTAGAAATAAAATATATTTTCATCAAATTAATTAATAAACTAAACATGACATCAGTCCGTGCATGTGTGAGTCTGCATGTGCAAGTGTGTGGTTTGTATGGCAGGCCAAACTGGAAGTCTTACTATAAGAAATGCTGAAATATTTCATCTCTGTGTGCTACCCATTTGATCCTTGATTCTTTTATTTTAATAAAGTAATAGTTTGACATTAAAATGAGCAGGCCGAGCCACTTAAGGTCATTCATCAAAGAGAATGTGATATTCACAAGCTGTTCTTGCACAGTAGGTCTACAATAGCTTGCAAAACTGGTTTCCAAAAACATGAAAATCAAACATTGAGACAGAACAGAATTAGAAGATATGGATTACACTTGTGTGCTTAGAATTTTAAGTGTTTTTCTTTATTTGTAGTTTTCTTAGAGCACAATCAATGACGGAGATAACAGGTTATCTAGATATTCATTCATACTTTGCCAAAATTATCAGGCACTACTATACATTTTTATATGAAATTATTACATTTGAGTGAATTGAGCTATTGATATTGTTGCATTCAAAAAAGGAAAATGCCAGTTTCTTTAGTACTGGGTATATTTGATATAGTTAAGGATTAAATAAAATACACTTATATCCCTAGGTCTGTACAACGGACTTGAATTGCATCTGGAAATTTAGAAAGTTTTTTTTACTGTAAGACTAGTTAAAGATAAAGATTATTTTACTACAGGGAGTAGCTATGACATCTTTTTTACATGCATTTAAAAGGGCATAGATGATTTTCTTACATTGAAGACCATATGCAGCTATGACAACTAGGTATAGGATGATGATAACTTGTTCTAGCAAAGGAAAACAAAGACTCTTTTGGCTTTTTCTTCCTCTAGGCAAAGGTCTAGGGAGAGGCTGAATATGCTGGTATCAGTGGTGCAGCAATAGCCCCTGCAGGGGATGCAGCCGCAGTGGGGCCCAGAAGCCGCAGTGGCCCGTAGGGGGAGAAGTTTCTTTTCCCTGTCCTGTGAGACTGGCAACCGAGGGCACGAAGAGGAAAAGATTTCTGCTTTCTGCACAATTGTTCTAATGGCTGCATCTGCTCAGCCATTGATGCCACTGAATCATACAAAGTTTTGTAGACAAATATTTGTAGACAGAGAGGAGACCGGCGGCTAGTGAGCGGCGATTGGAACCTGGAAGGTGAGTAGCTATTTACAGTGAACGCTTCCCTGCGATAACTCTGCAGTCTGGAGGGGGGAGCACGGAGGGCGGCCCAGGGAGAGGAAGGGAGGGAGAGGTCGGGCTGCCCTCCCCGCAGCTGCGGGGCTCCCCTCCATTATGGGGGGCACCTACCTAATTTAACCTATACTGGGGGGCAGCTCCCTAATTTAACCTATACTGGGGGGCAGCTACCTAATCTAACCTATACTGAGGGGCACCTACCTAATCTAACCTATACTGGGGGGCACCTACCTAATCTAACCTATACTGGGTGGCAGCTACCTAACCTATACTGGGGGCAGCTACCTAATCTAACCTATACTGGGGGCACCTACCTAATCTAGCCTTTACTGGGGGGCAGCTACCTATCTAACCTATACTGGGGGCAGCTACCTATCTAACCTATACTGGGGGGCAACTACCTAATCTAACCTATACTGGGGGGCACCTACCTAATCTAATCTATACTGGGGGGCAGCTACCTAATCTAACCTATACTGGGGGGCACCTACCTAATCTAACCTATTCTGGGGGGCAGCTACCTATCTAACCTATACTGGGGGGCACCTACCTAATCTAACCTAAACTGGGGGGCAGCTACCTATCTAACCTATACTGGGGGGCACCTACCTAATCAAACCTATACTGGGGTGCAGCTACCTAATCTAACCTATACTGGGGGGACAGCTACCTAATCTAACCTATACTGGGGGGTACAGCTACCTATTCTAACCTATACTGGGGGGGCAGCTACCTAATCTTACCTATACTGGGGGGCAGCTACTTATCTAATCTATACTGGGGGCAGCTACCTAATCTAACCTATGCTGGGGGGGGAGGGGACAGCTACCTAATCTAACCTATACTGGGGGGCAGCTACCTATCTAACCTATACTGGGCGGCAGCTACCTATCTAACCTTTACTGAGGGGCAGCTACTTAATCTAATCTATACTGGGGGGACAGCTACCTAATCTAAACTATACTGGGGGGCACCTACCTAATCTAACCTATACTGGGGGGCACCTACCTATCTAACCTATACTGGGGTGCAGCTGCTTAATCAAACCTATGCTGGGAGGCAGCTACCTAATCTAACCTATACTGGGGGGAGCTACCTATCTAACCTATACTGGGGAGCAGCTACCAATCTAACCTATACTGGGAACACTTACTTATTTAACCTGTATTGGGGGGACCTACCTACCTAGCTAGCCTATACAGGTGGCAACTATACTGGCTACCTATATTGGAGGCACCTACCTAACTAACATATACTGGGGGCACCTAACTATCTAACCTATGCTGGGGGCAACTATTCTGGCTACCTATATTAGAGGCATCCACCTAGCTAACCTGTACTGGAGGCACCTACCTATCGAACTTATACCGGGGGCACCTTATCTAACCTATACTGGGGGACCTATGCCTGGCTACCTATACTGGGGGGACCTATAGCTGGCTACCTATACTGGGGTACCTATTCCTGGCTACCTATACTGGGGGACCTATACTGAGTGCAACTAGACCTGGCTAACCTATACTGCGGGCACCTATACATGGCTCAGCGGGGGGGGTGGCAATTTTTACACCCTCGCCCTGGGTGCATTTTAGCCTAGAAACTGCACTGTTCTTCATGTCCCTAGCAGTGTTCTGCTGTCACCTCCACATGCAATGCTTGCAATAGCGCTCCTTTGGCTGGGAGCTTTCTGTGCCTCCAACATGTACTTAAAACATTGGTACATTATCTTATATTGATTCTCTATTATTTTGTATACATATAGAGCTATTTTCTACAGCTCTCCAAATATCCAGCCAGGTCTCTGCAAGAATGTCTGTATGTTCATGGTCTTGTTCTTCTACCAGGCTGGATAGTGTAATGGTTAAAGGCTCTGCTTCTGACACAGGGGACCTAGGTGCAAATCTAGGCTTTTCCTGTTCAGTAAGCCAGCACCTATTCAGTAAGGAGTCCTTGGGCAAAACCCTCTAACACTGCGACTACCTAATGAGTGAGCTCTAGTGGTTTCCACACAAGCACTTTGAGTTCAACAGTAGAAAAGTGCTATACAAATAGTGAAATTATTATTATTATTATTAACCACTTCGGGACCGGCCGCCTAACCCCCCTTAGGGGCCAGGGCATTTTGCGGTGGAGGGGGGTGCGCGCGTTTGGGGGGGTCTGTGGCTGGCTGTACTGTCTCCCCCCTGTGTGGCCAAGTGTCCCCCCTGTGCGCAGCAGCCATCACTTACCTTCCAGGCTCCAGCGATAAGCCTCAGTAGCCCCCTTCTTCTCCAGCCGGCATCTCCGCTCCAAATGACGCTCAGGTCGGGTCGCGGCTTGATGACGTCATCAAGCCGGGACCCGGCCCTGAAGTCAGATGGAGCAGAGATACCGGCCAGAGCAGAGGGGGGCGCCGATCGTCGCTGGAACGGCAGGGAGGTGAGTGGATCCTCTTCTTTTCCCCCCTGCCGCCGCCGCTGTCAAAGTGATCACTACGATCCGACGGCGATTGTAGTGATCACGTGATCAGCAGCCATACGCGATGGCTGCCGATCACTGAGGGGAGATGTCAGCTGTCATATGACAGCTTAATCTCCCCCTCCGGGTGCGCACGATCGCGTCGGGAGCGGTTCTTTAGCACGGACGTTGAATCAACGTCCGATCTGAACTGTACAACCCCCTGCCGGACGTTGATTCAACCTGCGGCGGTCCCCAATATGTTAATAATAATAATAATATCTAATAGATATCTGAATTAAGACCTTTACATATTAATCCATGCATACATAATGTTTAAAATCTGGTTTGCTTATCAAAAATCATTGTTTTATACTGTTTAATAGCATAATTTTTGATCTATAAATAATGAAAAAAAGTCATCTAGTGGGCCATTCTACTTTGTGTCTAATTTGAAAAAAGGTAACTCTTCATCCAGGGGTCTAACATATCACTTCCCAAACTATTCGGGATAGATCAAGTAAATAAGAAAGGCGTCATAGATTATGTTTTTATTTAACTATTAGGCAGCACAGTGGCATAGTGGATAGCACTGTTTCCTTGCCACATCTGCAAGGGGTTTATATGTTCTCCCCGTGTCTGTGCGGGTTTCCTCTGGGCAAGGTTTCCTCCCACAACCCCAAAAAACATACAGATAGGTTAATTGGCTTCCCCCTAAACTGGCTCTAGACTGCAATGGTCACATGACCATTTTAGGATTAGATTTTAAACTCCTCTGAGGGACAGTGAGTGGCAAGATTATATATACTCCATAAAGCTCTGCGGAAGATGTCAGTGTGATCCTTTGTGTAGTCATTTCAGCAAGGGATAGTAGGCATCTGGGGTCCCCTTGTTGAAGGGACCCCCAGATTCCACCATGAACCTTCCCCCCAAGGCCCCTATCTCCCCCTGGGAAGTGGAGTTGGGGAAAAGCCACTTGTCCATCATATGGACACGAGATTGGGGAGAGAGGGGGAGGCTTTGTCACCCCTCTCTTCCAGATCCCCCCACATAATGGACCATGCATGCTGGTATAGCTCAGGATGTGGAGCTCCCACAGTCCAGACCCTGAATTATGGCTATACCAGACTGCATGGGCTTGTGGGGGACCCCACACTATTCGTTTTCATAGCATGTGTGTACAGAACTCAGAACTCAATGGGCCTGATGCTGTTCAAGGTGATAAGTAGCTTGCAAGATGCGAGCTACTTATCACCTTGCCATCGCACGAGGATTACCGGCAAATCCTATTGGCAGTTTCACTCCTGCGATGGCCGATTGTTAGGGAGCATTACTCGAAAGCCTGAGCGATGCTCCCTTGTTGCGGGCCATTGGGAGCAAGGTTTTACCATGTGGTGCTGTCCATCTGCACCATGGCCTCGCTCCCCACACATGCGCGCACCCGCCGCCATCTTCCGCCGCTGCATTTGTGGGTCTCCTTTAATAAGGAGACCCCCAGAACTCCCTGCCGGCCGCCGCTAGTGTGTGCAAACCCCCACATAGCTGCAAAAATACTTGGAAGCAATTTACCTACCGCCGCTTAACATCCGCCGCATCTCGCTGCAAGTCCCTGCCATGTAATTACAGTGTATGAGTCACTGTAATTACTCTCGCTGTAGCAGAGTCCCGGCAAAGCATCTTTGATTCAGCTGCCGGGGCTCCCCATTGGTTCACAGTCTAAGCCATTTTCATTGGTCCAGACTGTGAAGCCCTGGGGAGCCCCGGTGGCTGATTCAAAGATGCTTTGCTGGAACTCTGCTATAGAGAGAGTAATTACAGTGACTCACACACTGTAATTACACGGCGGGGACTTGTGGCGAGATGCAGCGGGTGTTAAGCAGCTGTAGGGAAATTGCTTCCAAGTATCTTTGCAGCTACGTAGGGGGTTGCATACACAAGTGGCGGCCGGCGAGTAGCTCTGGGAGTCTCCTTATTAAAGGAGACCCCCAGATGCAGCAGCGATGATATGCGTTAGCATGTTTAGACCTGCTTTTTGCAGGTCTAAGCTAACGCTCATGTCTGCCAGAAAGCATCGCTTCCCGGAGACATGCAAATTGTAATAGGATAGGGTGTAAGGAACTTGCTGGGCGATAATATCGCCCAAGCGAGTTCTTTTAGCACCCTGCCTAGGGCTAAATGCAATTGGATCAGGCGACTTTATTGTCACCTGATTATCGGACTCACCAGCATTTAACGCTGGTGAGTCTGACAATTGCATCAGGCCCATTATATATTAAAGTGTATCACACCAAAATGTAATTTTAAAGGGGTTTAAAAAACAAACTTTTTACAACCAATTTTTTTCAAAAACACTATTCTCCTTGACATACCCAGCAAATGTGGTCAATATAACATGTATGGTGGTTTTGCTATTAACTGCTAAAGTAGACTTCTATCCAATTTACACTGGAAGCACATTTTAAAGTGAAATAAGTGGCAATTCTGCAAAACAAAAAGTTCAGTGAACGAAAATGACCAAGTTTGCCATAATATCAACTGTAAAAATTTGCTTGCACATCCATATTGTTCTTTCTATGTCAATGATAATGATTAAAAAGGGGCAATATTGATTGTACAACTGATTAATATTCAAACAAATGGATGGTAATATTGATTGAATTGATTATATAGTGGATGGGAAGGAGGAGGGGGTCTTTGCATTGGACCCTAATTCATTGGTTCGCTGAATAGGCTAAGCAAAAATCTAATGGTTTCATTTATCAGCTCATCTGAGAAACAGCTTTTTCATCCACTGGAACAATGATCACATACAATATTTGCTTATTGAGTATTGGTAGCATCTGCATCATCTTAGTCCACAGTTCAGGTGAATTGATCAAACTGTGACGATTTTGCTATAGACTGTACAGTACAAAAATATTTCTTAGCAAACTTTAAAGAAGACTTTCACCTGCTCTTATTGTACAAATATTATAGCAGACCATAACAGTTCTTTTTGAATATGTGCTAATAAGCGGTAGGGATGAGCAAATATGTCAATTTTCATTAACGGAATTTTAGCAAAATTGTTCATTTTTTTTTACAGATAAGACTTTTTCAAAAACTTATAATTATTTTCTGTAAAAATGGGCATGATAAGAAAAAATAACTTTGTGAAAACACCTGTTTTTGTAATTATTGTTGATATGAAAAAAATCAATCAACTAATTTTATGAATTTTTCTTGCTCATCTTTATTGGGATGCTAGGCCTTTTCTGCAATCATGTAAACAATCTTAGTATTAGTAATAAATGTTGCCTCCCGTTCAATCCTCTAGATATGCAGCAGCTTATGTACGTATAGGTTCAGCCTTTGAAGACACACATTGCTCTTTCTGATTGTGATTACTAGAGATGGCCCGAACCTCCGATTTTCGGTTTGCGAAACGGGTTTGCAAACTTCCGCAAAAGTTCGGTTGGCGCGAACTTTCGCAAACCGCAATAGACTTCAATGGGGAGGTGAACTTTGAAAACACTTATGCTGGCCAGAAAAGTGATGGAAAAGATGTTTCAAGGGGTCTAACACCTGGAGGGGGGCGTGGCGGGGTGGGATAGACACCAAAAGTCCCGGGGAAAAATCTGGATTTGATGCAAAGCAGCGTTTTAAGGGCAGAAATCACATTGAATGCTAAATTGCAGGCCTAAAGTGCTTTAAAACATCTTGCATGTGTATACATCAATCAGGGAGTGTAATTAGAGTACTGCTTCACACTGACACACCAAACTCACTGTGTAACGCACCGCAAACAACTGTTTGTGTAGTGACGGCTGTGCTGGACTGGTGCGCACCATGGCCAGAGTGCAGGCCGTGGCTGTTTTCAAGCCCATATGGTCGCCGGGCTGTGGTAGCTCAATGATAGAACAACAATGGCCTCAATTCACAGAGCTTTATCAAACACTTTATCAAACGTTTGATAATTTTCCTCATGGGTAAAATCTAATTTTGAATTCACTAAGGTGTTATAGATTTATTGATCATTTCATCGATAAAGCATTCAATAAATCTATAACACCTTAGTGAATTCAAAATTAGATTTTACCCATGAGATAAATTATCAAACCTTTGATAAAGTGTTTGATAAAGCTCCGTGAATTGAGGCCAGTGACTGTCAGGTAGGTATATGCAGAGATGGATATTATAATGTTCATCTGTCATACACAGACAGGTACCGAACAGGCACAGTGACACTGCATGCGCTCACGTAGGTAGGTGCGTGCACTGAAGTGAACAACAGGTAGTAGGTATATGCAGTGATGGGTATTACATTGTGCACCTGTCACGCACAGACAGGTACTGGACAGGCTCAGTGACACTGCGTGCACTCACGTAGGTAGGTGAGTGCACTGAAGTGAACAAGAGGTAGTAGGTATATGCAGTTATGGGTATTAAAATGTGCAGCTGTCACACACAGACAGGTCCCTTCTCTAATTACTGCAAGCACATGAGTGAGTCCAATGCCTGACGCGTCCTGCCTTTTATAAGAGGGGGGGGGGGGGCTCCAGGAGGGAGTGTTGCCTAATTTGCTACAATGTGCCTGCTGACTGTGATGTAGAGGGTCAAAGTTGACCCTCATGATGCACTATGGGGGCGAGCCGAACTTCCGGAAAAGTTTGCGGTTCTCTGTGATCGCGAACCACGGAAGTTCGCTGGGAACCGTTCGCTGGCGAACCATTCGGGCCATCTCTAGTGATTACTAAACATCCACAGAAGAAAGAAGTAGTAGGCTTGAATAAAACACTTACTCCACCCTTCTTAACTGATGAAACTGCCCATGATTGTATCCAGCTTGCTTCTAGGGCATGCACAATTTCATTTTTTGTTTTCTTTTTTGACCAGACATACGCCTATGATCAATGTTTCTGGAAATTCCAGAAAAACTATTTAAAAAAATTAAATTTTCATATTTTTCTACTTAATTTTCCAATACATCAAGCCTTGAAAAAAAATATGTATATATTTTAGATTTTTCTATACAATCAATCATTTGTATTTTTTAAAAATTACTTCTCTATGACCACCTAAAATCGGATGCCCATGCCCATGGAAATAAATAAATTATCTGAATTGTCAAATCACAAAAGCTGCTAGGTACACAATACAACTTTCTGTTAAATTTACCTACCAGATCGATTTTTTTCTAACATGTCCGATCTTAATTCCGATCGATTCTCCAATTGATTTTCTGATCGGTTTCTATAGAAGTGAACAGAAATCGATCTGAACATCGATAAGAAAATCGATCGGACATGTTGGAAAAAATCGATTTGGCAGGTAAATCTAACAGAAAATTATATCGTGTGTATCTAGCATTATATCTTTATAGACGTATTTCTGTGGTGTGAGTAATTTGTTACCCATGCTTTTTTTAAATCTAGTTTACATATATCTAGAAAATCTGTTTCAAATTTAAGAAATGATAAAGAAATGTGCATTTAAACACTTCTAATTTTTCATTGATACATTGAAATAGTTTATGAAATCAATAGAATATGATGAAACTGAAAGAAAAGTGATCATATTAAATCCATTAATCAAGCGAACTTACAGAAAATCTTTCTATCATACATAATCACCACGTGGATTCATTGTCATCATATGGCATTTGAATATGTTCTCTTGCACTGTGTAAAAATGGAAATACACTCCCTAACAAAACCTGTAGGTGGAGCTGTGACTTCTTCTATGGATAAACCAGAACTACTGCAGGGTTTTGTTTTGTGTTAATGTGCACAGGCAAAGAATCTGGGTGGTGGATTTTGATTTTTTAACTGTCTATAGACTACCTATTTGCTTTGTACCTGGGACATATATTTGTAAAATTATGTTTTTAAAAAAAATTAAGCATCTATGTGTTTGGGCAAAGTGCGTTTTGGTTGCTTTCACTAAAACACCTATCCATTTAGCCTGAGAATATACATCATTTATGTTACAATACTGTACAAAAAATACTGTTGGAAATTACTGGGTTTTTTGGATGATAGTTTGTATTGACTTATAAAGGAAACCTAAACTGAGAGGGATATGGAGGCTGCCATATTTATTCCCTGTTAAACAATGCAGATTGCCAGGTTGTCCTGCTGATTATTTGCCTATAATACTCTCAACCTTAGACCCTGAACAAGCATGCAGATCAGGTGCTCTGGCTGAGGTTTGAATGGATTACAGTAGCTACATGCTTCTTTCAGGTGTGTGATTCGGATACTATGCAGCCAAAGAGATCAGCAGAACTGCCAGGCAATTGGTATTGTTTAAGGAAATACATATGGCCTCCATATCACTCTCAGTTCTGGTGTCCTTTAAGGTTGACATTTTAGAAATTCTCTCCATATTGTATATTGTATAATATGTGCTATATCACTTTTAAAAAGTGGGGGTCTAATATCTTGTTCCCAGGATCCACTTGATGCTTTCCATACTGAACATGTGTTGGAGCTCCAGCAGGCATGCGTGGTGTTGGAAAGCCATCACAGGCTTGCCAGGATAGCTGTGAGCACATGCTGTCCATGTTCACTATCAATGTCAGAGGCTCGGGGACAAGTGAGAAGGAGCAACTCAATGCAGAGACACAGGAAATTTAGAAACAGTCCTTAGGGGTGCAAGGTGGAAGATGTAAGGAGAGAGAGAAAGGTGGCATTTGCAGTGTGAGCTTTCAAGAAAAGAGAATCAGGGAAAAGCAAGTGCTTAAAGAGGAACTGTCGTGGAAATCTTAAAATGTAAAATGCATACAAATAAGAAGTTCATTTCTTGCAGAGTAAAATGAGCCATAAATTGCATTTCTCATATGTTGCTGTCACTTACAGTAAGTATTAGAAATCTGACATTACCGACAGGTTTTGGGTCAGTCAATCGCTCCATAGGGTATTCTTAGTATGGCCTTTATTCTTTATAAAGACATTCCCTGAAAAGATTTATACAAAGATGCTAGCCAGCCTCCCTGCTCACCGTACACTTTTTTTTGGCAGTTGGACAGAGCAACTGCCATTCACTAAGTGCTTTTAAAAATAAAAAAACCCTGAGAACCCCCATGAGAAGGTGGGCTAGTCCAAAATCTGTCAGTAATGTCAGATTTCTACTACTTACTGCAAGTGACAGCAACATAGGAGAAAAGTAATTTATAACTCATTTTACTCTGGAAGAAACGTACTTCTTATTTGTGTATGTTTACATGTATTACAAATGTTAAGATTTTCGCAACAGAGGTCCTTTAAAGGAGTTCTGTGGTAGTCAAAAAGTAAAACAAGCTGACACATACCTGGGGCTTCTATCAGCCCCATGCAGCGGTAATGTCCCGCGCTGACCTCTCCCGATGCACCATTCCCCGCCGCCGGTCCCCGTGTAATCACGCGAGTGATTACACTGCGGCTGCGCGGCCGAGCTCTCACTCCCGCACGCGTCATCAGAGTTTACTGTGCAGGCGCAGTACAAGAAAACTTCGTACTGCACCTGCGCAGTAAGCTCCCGATGATGCGAACGGGAGCGCGCATTATTCGGCTATGCCAGATGAATAATGCCCGGTGCCTGTGTCGGGGAATGGGTGATCAGAGGAGGACGGCGTGGGACATCACTGCTGCAGGGGGCTGATAGAAGCCCCAGGTAAGTGTCAGCTTGTTTTACTTTTTGACTACCACGAACCCATTTAAAGGCATGATCTTTGTATTGATGTAATGGAGACAGCACTAATTTGCCTTATTTTATGGGGCGACCCAAAAGACAACACAATATTAAAAAGGATCAGTAATTTTTTGTCACATAGCATAATATACTACCCCAATAAAACACTTGGGCCCATATACAATTTACTTTTTCTGCCACGTTTTCTCCTAGGTGATATTCTGACACCATATCAATAAAATGCCCTTTAAACCACCAGCAAGAAAATACTCAAAATAATTGGTTCTTCTTTCTTCTTTTTGGTACTTTCTCAATTTGAGAGTGCTGAAAAGTTATGTAAAAGAGAAGATGAAACATTATCTCCTAGGAGAAAACTAGGAGAAAAAGTGAATTGCATATGGCCCTTGGACTTCATTTATATTAGGCTATACAATACGACATGGACTTTGTCTTTTAGGAAATCTACTTATTAAAAGAATTGCTGTTTCTCTATGGCCACGAAGCATTTAGCCAAATGTATGAAAGCTGTGCCACAAGCTTTGCCTTAAATATATTGACTATAGTGCCCAGTGTTGCCGACTCATCCTTTAAATACAGACGCTTATGAATGATACATGTCTTGTGGCTAGTTAGATACAGTTTAGGCGCTGCTTATGAGTGAGAAGCCCCAGAACCTGTATAACTTAGATGTGTCAGTATTTAAAGGGATGAGTTGCAACCCTGATAGTGCCTCACTTCTGCTACAGCATATCTATTATATAGAAGTATTATGACAACTTTGCCTCATAATGCTTTGACTTCCTGCACTGCAACACTGTTACCTGGGAATTTTCAGGCATTTTTAAAGATACTGGCAAATATGCAATTCGCTTTTTCTGCTGAATTATCTCCTAAGAGATGTTTTTAATCTTTGATTTAAAATAACCTATCCAACCTTCTCTATTGAAAAAATACCAAAAAGTAGGTAAGAAAGTACAATCAAAATTGTGTTGAGTCTTGCTTGCCGGTGGTGTAAAGGGCATTTTATTGAGAAGTTATGAAAATATCACCTAGGAGAAAACTCAGGAGAAAACAATAACTGCTTATGGGCAACTGTATCTTAATTCTGCCTTAGGGTAATTGGAAAGTAGAATCCTAAGCCCTAATTCAATTCACTTTTTCTCCTAAGTTTTCTCCTAGGTGATATTTTCACACCTTATCAATAAAATGCCTTTAAAGAGATACTGAAGCGAAAAAAAAATTATGATATTATGATTTGTATGTGTAGCACAGCTAAGAAATAAAACATTAAGATCAGATACATCAGTGTAAGGCCCGGTTCACACTTGCGGTTTTGCAAAAACCGCACCGGATGTCCGGACCGCACCGGAGCCGGATCGGACCTGAACCGTACGGTTCCTGTCCGGATCCGGTCCGGTTGCATACGGTTTCCGTGCGGTATGAACACGGTTGCGGTCCGGATCCGGATTCTTAAAGAGATAACAACCTGTATAAAAACAAAAAAAAATGTTGGGGTCTGGGAGGTCAGCAGAAGGGGGACCTGTGGAATCAGGCCCTCCGCTGTTTAGCACTCACCTCCACCTCCAACATGCTGCCAACATCTCCAGCTCGTGCTGCTCCACTCCAAAATGGTTGCCCATGTGTCCCCGATACAATATCGCCGCAACAATCCTCATAGGAAGTGGGGTAGAACATCCGGATTTTTTGCCAGTGTGTTGTGCGCTCTCCGGTTCTCATTGGTTTCCATTGGCCGGATGGTGCAGTCCGGCTCCGCCCCGGATACGGCTGCCGGAGGAGCCGGACCAAAAAATAGCGCATGTTGGAACGGACACCGGAGTCCGGATCCGGTCCGGCTCCGGTCCGGACGAAACGGACACATGTGAACCCTGGCATAGACTTACATTGCTATGCCGTGCGTCCGTTTCGTCCGGCCAGCATGCGGTGCGGCTCCGGCACGGCTATTCCGGATAGCCACCGCTAATGTGAACCGGGCCTAATTGTTTCCAGTACAGGAAGAGTTGAGAAACTCCAGTTGTTATCTCTATGCAAAAAAGCCATTAAGGTCTACGACTTTCAAAGTCGTGGAGAGGGCTGTTTTCTAACTTTTATTATCTCAACTGTTCCTGAACTATTTACCTTTTCCTCTGGCAGAGGAGAGGTCATTAGTTTACAGACTGCTCTGAAAGAATCATTTTGAATGCTGAGTGTTGTGTAATCTGCACATATTATAGAATGATGCAATGTTAGAAAAAACACTATATACCTGAAAATAAAAATATGCGAATATTTTCTTTGCTGCTAATCTTCTAGTAATTATTCATAGTACACAACCAATTCATTATATCATATATATTTTTAGCTTCAGTGTCTCTTTAAGCCACCAGCAAGCAAGAAAATATATTTTTTATATTTTTTACAGTACTTTCCGCCTACATTTTGGTACTTTTTCATTTGCACAATGCTGAAAAGTAATTTTAGTTATTTTAAACAGAAAATGAAAAATTATCTCCGAAGAGGAATTGAATTGAATAAGGGCCCTAGAATTTAATCGGAGTGTTAAGCGCAGTATTAGAAAATACCAGTCAGAGCAATTTGCTAGCAATGGCTCAAGGTTGTTTTAATAAAAAGGGACAGGGCTTGACACACTACAATCAAATTAATGGTACATTAAGCAATGCACAAAATACCCTCAGTGGGTCCAATCTGAGAATGCTATCATCACTGAAATGTATCATTCATTGTAAAGAGAACTGCCTTAAAGCAAATCTGAAAAGCAAATTTCAGTTTTAATACACACCTATGTAGAGGTGCTACATGCTCGGCATATTCAGTTTACTGACACTACAATTGTCCCTAGGAAGTGTGCATAGATCCACGAAATGCGTTGCCAGTGCATAATGAATTTCTCTTTTTCATTACACCATCTTTTTGGTAAGCCACCTCATTCATTTATATTTTAGGTGTTTTAAAGGATACCCGAACTGAAATGTGACATAATGAGATAGACATGTGTATGTACAGTGCCTAGCACACAAATAACTATGCTGTGTTCCTTTTTTTCTTTCTCTGCCTGAAAGAGTTAATTATAAGGTATGCAAGTGGCTGACTCAGTCCTGACTCAGACAGGAAATGACTACAGTGTGACCCTCACTGATAAGAAATTCCAACTATAAAACACTTTCCTAGCAGAAAATGGCTTCTGAGAGCAAGAAAGAGGTAAAAAAATGGGAATTTCTTATCAGTGAGGGTCACACTGTAGTCACTTCCTGTCTGAGTCAGGACTGAGTCAGCCACTTACATACCTGATATTTAACTCTTTCAGGCAGAGAAAGAAAAAAAGGAGCACAGCATAGTTATTTGTGTGCTAGGCACTGTACATACACATGTCTATCTCATTATGTCACATTTCAGTTCGGGTATCCTTTAAATCTACATGTGTACCTCTTTTACCTTTTGTGCAATTTACCCTCCCTGCGGAGGGATCCGGTCCCCTGTGGCTTAGCCACAACAAGTACCAGTCCTTTTGAAAGAGAGCAACCGCACCAAGAACATTTGGGCTCAACCGAGTCAAGATGGGTTTGTGAATCTCCACCTACCTGCTGTGGTTGGTTGCCCCCACTTGCACCCAACCTTTGTGACTACCACTAACCTTCAATAAATTATTTTTCACTTCAGTGACATATTGCATTATTTGGTCTCCCATTGTCTCTGTGCTTTATTCTCAAGGTGTCAAGTCACCTCATCCCTGTTTGATATGTAGAGGGAAGGCTGTAGATCAGTGGCGTCCCTACCATGGGGCGGCCAGGAGCGCTCCGCTCCGGGTGTCAGCTCCAGGGGGGGTGTCATCAAGGCCTCTCCAGAAGCCTTGATGACATAGGAGGGGAAGCAGCGCTGAAGGAGGGGTGGCAGCGTCGGCGGGGAGGGGGGAAATACCCCCCCACATCTCCCTCACCTGGGTCCCCTCCTTCGGCGCTTCCCCTCCACGGGCGCCGGCAACGGGCACTGACAGGGCGGCTGATAGCCGCCCTCAGTTTACCCGAGCAGGGCTACGGGAAGATGGCCGCCGAAGCCCGCACTGGAGACAAAAATAGACGGCAAGATGGCCGCCGACGCCATCTTGCCGTCTATTTTTGTCTCCAGTGTGGGCTTCGGCGGCCATCTTCCCGTAGCCCTGCACTGATGACGCAGCAGGAGACGGCGCGGGACATTCAAGAGGAGCTGCGGAGGCTGCCTGGGACTCGGAAGAGAGGTTTCATCTGCAGGTAAGGTTTTTTTCTTTTACAGGTGCACCGGCCCGGCCACCCACCGCTGCTGCCCACCTACCCACCACTGCTGCCCACCACCTACCCACCACTGCTGCCCACCTACCCACCAGGCTACCCACCACTGCTGCCCACCTACCCACCACTGCTGCCCACCTACCCACCGCTGCTGCCCACCTACCCACCGCTGCTGCCCACCTACCCACCACTGCTGCCCACCACCTACCCACCACTGCTGCCCACCTACCCACCAGGCTACCCACCACTGCTGCCCACCTACCCACCACTGCTGCCCACCTACCCACCACTGCTGCCCACCTACCCACCGCTGCTGCCCACCTACCCACCACTGCTGCCCACCACCTACCCACCACTGCTGCCCGCCTACCCACCAGGCTACCCACCACTGCTGCCCACCTACCCACCACTGCTGCCCACCTACCCACCGCTGCTGCCCACCTACCCACCACTGCTGCCCACCTACCCACCACTGCTGCCCACCTACCCACCAGGCTACCCACCACTGCTGCCCACCTACCCACCACTGCTGCCCACCTACCCACCGCTGCTGCCCACCTACCCAGCAGGCTACCCACCGCTGCTGCCCACCTGCCCACCGCTGCTGCCCACCTGCCCACCGCTGCTGCCCACCTACCCACCACTGCTAGCAGGCTACCCACCACTGCTGCCCACCACTGCTGCCCACCACCTACCCACCGCTGCTGCCCACCTACCCACCGCTGCTGCCCACCTACCCACCACTGCTGCCTACCTACCCACCAGGCTACCCAGCAGGCTACCCACCACTGCTGCCCACCTACCCACCGCTGCTGCCCACCTACCCACCGCTGCTGCCCACCTACCCACCGCTGCTGCCCACCTACCCACCACTGCTGCCCACCTACCCACCGCTGCTGCCCACCTACCCACCAGGCTACCCACCACTGCTGCCCACCTACCCACCACTGCTGCCCACCTACCCACCAGGCTACCCAGCAGGCTGCCCACCTACCCACCAGGCTACCCACCACTGCTGCCCACCTACCCACCAGGCTACCCACCACTGCTGCCCACCTACCCACCACTGCTGCCCACCTACCCACCGCTGCTGCCCACCTACCCAGCAGGCTACCCACCGCTGCTGCCCACCTGCCCACCGCTGCTGCCCACCTACCCACCACTGCTAGCAGGCTACCCACCACTGCTGCCCACCACCTACCCACCGCTGCTGCCCACCTACCCACCGCTGCTGCCCACCTACCCACCGCTGCTGCCCACCTACCCACCACTGCTGCCTACCTACCCACCAGGCTACCCAGCAGGCTACCCACCACTGCTGCCCACCTACCCACCGCTGCTGCCCACCTACCCACCGCTGCTGCCCACCTACCCACCGCTGCTGCCCACCTACCCACCGCTGCTGCCCACCTACCCACCACTGCTGCCCACCTACCCACCGCTGCTGCCCACCTACCCACCAGGCTACCCACCACTGCTGCCCACCTACCCACCACTGCTGCCCACCTACCCACCAGGCTACCCAGCAGGCTGCCCACCTACCCACCAGGCTACCCACCACTGCTGCCCACCTACCCACCACTGCTGCCCACCTACCCACCACTGCTACCCAGCAGGCTGCCCACCTACCCACCAGGCTGCCCACCTACCCACCACTGCTGCCCACCTACCCACCACTGCTACCCAGCAGGCTGCCCACCTACCCACCAGGCTACCCAGCAGGCTGGCCACCTACCCACCACTGCTGCCCCCCTACCCACCATGCTACCCACCTACCCACCACTGCTGCCCACCTACCCACCAGGCTACCCAGCAGGCTACCCACCACTGCTGCCCCCCTACCCACCACTGCTACCCAGCAGGCTGCCCACCTACCCACTAGGCAATCAGGCTGCTCACCCTTCACCACCTACCCACCAGGCTATCAGCTTGCCAACACTCAAATCTGCTACCGATATTGTGTATTTTGTGGTCAGATCTGCTACCGACATTGTGTATTTTGTGGTCAGTTTAACTACCGTCATTATGTATTTTGTGGTCAGTTTAACTACCGTCGTGTATTTTGTGGTCAGTTTAACTACCGTCATTGTGTATTTTGTGGTCAGTTTAACTACTGATATTGTGTATTTTGTGGTGAAATCTGGTGCTGACATTGTGTATGTTCTGGTCAAATCTACCGCAAGATTGAATGATTTTTTTCTGGTCAAATCTGCCGACATGATTGAATGTATTTTCTTGTGAAATCTGCTCACATAACGTGTAATGTCTGGTGAAATGTTCTCGCATTACGTGTATTTTATGTTGAAAGCTTCTGACATTTTGTGTATTTTCTGGAGAAAAGCTGCGCAATGATGTGAATTTTCTGGAGAAAGGTTGACTAAAATTTGGGTGCACTTTTAAATTAGCTCCGCCCCATCCGGTCATAGCCACGCCCATTCTTTTCGCCGCGGCGCGCTTAGCGCCCCGCAGGTGGTGTACCGTGGGGGGGGTGTCTTTCAATACCTAGCACCGGGTGTCAAATGCCCTAGGTACGCCACTGCTGTAGATATCAGAGATTCTTCCTGGGCCTTGCTTTATCTCATCTTTTTTATATAACCTGTGTGGAAGCTACTCATTCTTCTAGGTCTTTGGCATCCTTGTGCAGCCTTCAAAGCTACTCATGTCTCCGGGTAGTTCAGAATATAAGCGTATTTGTACTTCACATGCACAAGCTCAGACTCGCACATGGGTAGTATAAAGGCACTTGTCCTGAGAATTTCTTGGGGAGAAGTTCCGAAGGCTGCATGAGGAATGCCAAAAAGTTATTCGACCTAGCAGGTAGAATAGCTTCCACCCGGGGACAGCGCAGGATTGACAGGATGGAGCAAGGACTGGGAAGACTCTATAGAATCCAGAGCCTTCCATCTACATAGGTATTTATTAAAACGTAAATTCATTTTTCACTTCAGATGCCTTTTAACCATTTACCGCCATCCTAACGTATTAAAACGTCATGCTTACCGCTATTAACAGCAACATGACGTTTTAATACGTCGCGCATTCCCGCCGCTGCTACCGCCGTGTGTCCGCCGCTACCGCCGCCATTACCGTCGGGATCCCGTGCTGGGTGATTGGGGAAGAGGACCGAACAGTCCTCTATCCAATCGCAGTGCCTGGAGTGAATGGACGTGACCGCGAACAGCGGCTACGTCCATTCACATAAACAGGAAATGTAACAGTTTAATAAAGTGTAAAAAAAAAAAAAAAAAAAATGAACACGGCCTATGAGTGTTCACTAGCGCCATCTTGTGGCCAAAAAGTATATTACACCTACAAAATACATCCATTTTCAAGTATATACACATCATTAATAAAATTACACTTCCAACCCTCCCCCCCAAAAAAAACACTTGTAAAAAAAAAATCAGCTTAAAAATAAATAAATAAATAGTTGCCTTAGGGACTCAGCTTTTTTTATTCTATATTTTATGGGGGAAAATTAATTTTAATTTATTACATAGGGGCTTTTAATTATGGCCAGAACAAACAGAAAAATAACCACTTATATTTCAAAATAATATACTGTCGCCATACATTGTGGTAGGGACATAATCTAAACGGTTTAATTATATGGACCACTGGGAAAATAAAACGTGTTTGTTTTATCCACAGGAGAATGTTTAATTTTAAAACTATAAAGGCTGAACACTGAGAAATAATGATTTTTTTTCTTTTTTTTTCTGTTTTTCTCATTAAAATGCATTTAGAATAAAAAAATTCTTAGCAAAATGTACTATCCACAGAAAGCCTAATTGGTGGCGAAAAAAACGAGGTATAGATCATTTTCTTGTGATAAGTAGTAATAAAGTTATTAGGGAATAAAAGGGAGGAGCGCTGACAACTGAAAATTGCTCTGGTCCGTTAGGATAAAAACCCTTGGGGGTGAACTGGTTAAGCATGTTTTAATTAAATTAGAGTATCATTAATAATGGGGAATTCTCCAACCAACCATCTTGATACTTAATAAATGTTCCACATTTCAAGCCATGTTGTCTTAAAGAGGAACTCCAGTGAAAATGATGTAGTAAAAAAAGTGCTTCATTTTTTACCATAATTATGTATAAATGATTTAGTTAGTGTTTGCTCATTGTAAAATCGTTCCTCTCCCCGATTTACATTCTGACATTTATTACATGGTGACATTTTTACTGTGGGCAGGTTATGTAGCTGCTCCTAGCTGTTTTGGCTGTTAGAGACAGCTGTAAACAGCTAATTCCTGTCTGTGAACATTGTTACATTGTAACAAACTGCCAAAAGTACCGCGGTCCCAGAGCTTCTTGTGGGAGGGGTTTCACCTCAAAATCAGTCATACAGCGCCCCCTGATGGTCTGTTTGTGAAAAGCATTATATTTCTCATGTAAAAGGGGGTATCAGCTACTGATTGGGATAAAGTTCAATTCTAGGTTGGAGTTTCTCTTTAACTTGAGTTTAACTTATTGCTTTCCAGAGCGTTCAGCAGTGCATTGTATGATTCTAGTAAGTTGACACGTTGCTGTCTTTTACATCCTTCCCGATTGCTGATTGCTTTGAGTTGTGCCACTACTTTTAGCATTGAATTCATATTGTCCTGCAGGTCTATCTCTTAGCTTAGTCTCTTTGATACAGTTGTGACCTGATTCCTTATGTGAATAAGCTGGTCATCTTCCACTAACGGGGTTATGGTTGCCCTGGCTTGTCTGTTTTTCTTTTCCCATTCCTGTCCGTTAGTTTTCATCTGGTCTATCTGTGATAATTACACCCCACAGATCATCTCTAGATAGCAGCATTTCCATTTTAAACTTCCATAACAGATAGTTCAAGTTATTCAGCTTAGTCACTGCTAGTCTAAGTTCTGGGCCGCTAGCCATGTCTGCTTCTGCTCTTTACTTGTTATCTGTAGATCAAAGTACCTTTGGGAGATTCTCTGTAGCCATTTGCTCAGCCTCATTGGATCACTGTTGGGTGTTCTTCTAGGCTGTCCAGAATGTTGCAATCTTTGTCTCCTGGTCTGGGCATTCGGCGACT
Source organism: Hyperolius riggenbachi (assembly GCF_040937935.1). Classification (NCBI taxonomy): domain Eukaryota; kingdom Metazoa; phylum Chordata; class Amphibia; order Anura; family Hyperoliidae; genus Hyperolius; species Hyperolius riggenbachi. The sequence continues at coordinate 233,053,567 of NC_090646.1, read as the reverse complement.
GGGCCCATAACCTGATGGAGCAGAGTGGTAGATACATGCAGATAGGCACCTGGTATAACAAGTTACTGAAGAATATGTGCAGAGATAAATCATACACGACCATCAGGTTAGGTTATGCAGCTTACTTAGAACAGAGAGGAACACAGAATGAATACAGGAAATCACAGTATCATAGAGATCATCACAGCATATTACAGACAGTGACATCTTGTGATTGCTTTACTATACTGCAGTTTAGGTTATACTGTTGATAAATCTAACAATTGCCTACACCAGCTGTACTCAATATTGCATCTTACCCACACGGATTAAGGCTTGCCCCCCCCCCCCCCCCCCCCGGGGGGTTCACTATAATACAATAAGCCTTACTTTGATTCTACTCTAATCTAGTATGTATTATGCTAATACAATATGCTAGGTTAAGTTTCGGTATGTCATTCCTCTGATGTACCCTTGCTGTTGCCTTACTTACCTGATACCTTGTCTGAACATTTGCCTGAATACTGACTATTCTATTGCCTGTTGCCTGGACCAACTCTTGCCTGTCTGACCACTCATCTGTCTATCCCCCACTCCGTTGCTGGACATCGGACTGGGATGAGATTGTGACAAGTATATGCTAGTAGGACAGAGGAGGCCCAGCTGATCTCGGAAATCTACTTAATGAAGGTATCCATGCCAACAATGACGGAGTCCCAAAGAATTCAACTAGATGTGCATTTTATACTAGATGAAATAGAGTGCGTGATAGCTAGTTTCGCAAACAATAAGTCACCTGGCCTAGATGGGAGACCCAGCGACCTACATAAGAAATTCTCAGAATCCCTTGTACCCTACCTATTAGAAGTTCTAACTGAGACATTTGAAAAGCAGCAACTCCCTACTACAGTGACTGAGGCCCTTACAGTTGTGCGCCCCAAACCTAGCAAGAACCATATGCTGTTTGAATCCTACAGACCCATATCCCTTCTCCCAACAGAAACAGTTAAAATATTCGCAAAAAGTCCACAGTTTGCACCTTAATTAAATAATCTTTTAGTCTAAGATATTCAAACTGGATTCATGCAGGGGAAAAATACTGAAATAAACATTTGGAAGTTGTTGGCTAAAAAACAATGCAAATATCAAAACACTGGCCAACGCATTATCACCTCCCTCAAGATGGTTAAGGCATTTAACATGGTTGAATGCCCGTTCTTGGCCACAGTCCATATCAGGTTAGGGATAGGAGAAAACTTACAAAAATGGGTTCAGACCCTTTACAATAACCCCACAGCTGGGGTAGTGCCTGGATTTTGATAAGTTTCCTTTGGGCAGAGGCATGTGGCAGGGTTGTCCCCTCTCTCCTTTACTATACACTCTTGTGGCAGAGCTGCTGCAGAAATTCAGGCTCTGAGCATGTCCCGATATTATTGGGTTCAAGACATTGAACACAGAAGATAAAATATTACTTGACCTGCAAGGTACATGCTCTGATTCCATATGTACAAACCTGCTGCAGGGCATGGGCAAAGTTATCATTGACTGTGATAGGCAGAAACAACTTGCTAAAAATGGTTATACTCCCAAAGGTCCTCTACATAGTGTACCACTCCCAAATATACATTCCCCTAGCCTTCATTAAGCAACTTAGGTGTACACTGTAGATCCTTGTATGGGGCAAGGGGCGGGCTGAACTGAAATGTCCCCTACTACAAAACTGTATTGGACTGGGAGGTATAGCATTACCAGTGTTTCAAAATTACTATAGAGTGGCCCAGCTACAGCATATCGCCGAATGGTTCATTGGGCCCCCCTCCACAAATGTTGAGACGTGTGGCTATAGCCTGGACATGTACCATGAGCGTATCATGCTATTTGTACTCCGTTGAACAGTCCCTGAGGACAAAAAGGGCTATACTACAGTAGAGAAAGCTGGTAAGGTTTGGCACTGTGTTTATAAGCTGTATCTGGATGGGGTCATGAGGCTCACACACAATTCTGGAGTAACTCCCATCTGCAAGAATTTAAGATGGATACAGACCTTCAATTCTGGACAAGAAAGGGAATAGTGTTCTTAATGCAAGTAGTGGAGGACGAACAGCTCCTGAAATTCCTTGACTTGATATCATAATATAACATACAACCCAATCAAGAATTTACGTGCTGGCAATTAAGACAAGACAAGCCTTATCCAAACAATTTCCACTGACCCCTATTCATATATACAAGTTCCCTATTATTTAAGTGATCTATGAAGGCCCATTCAGACATATGATAGGACGAAGTGTACAAGACTCTTCTAGACTATAAAGCACTAGAATGTATGACTCCCTCACATGATAAAAGGGAATTAGCTGGTATAGATATTGCAGATGAAGACTGGGATGATGCAATGCAAATAGTTAAAAAAGTGTCACCATCTATGTGAGAGAGAATCACACAATTGTACATTCTTCATCAAGCATACCTCACCCCAAGTAGGCTAATTAAATACAAGGCCAGTGCCTCTGACACATGTCCCAAATGTAACTCCCCCTGACTCTCATTCTTTCACCTTATCTGGAGCTGCCCTGTAGTGTCTGAGTTTTGGATGTAGGTTACCAATTTTTTCCATGACAAAATGGGGTGTCTGGTGGGCATGGATCCAATACTTGATATTCTGGGTGTTATTCAGGATGAAGGCCTAGAAGCTCTCCTTAAAACGTTCCTAACTGAGGTGTTGTTCAAGGCAAGACAATGTGGCGTGAAGATGGTTTGTGCCCTTGCCACCCTCTTTTGATAAATGGATAAAAAGAGAGGACAACTTTCTAATCTATAAGAAACGTATTAGTGTTCATAGAGGAGCGATAAAACATTTCCAGCTGAAATGGGACAGGTGGAAGAAACAGTCCTGCTTAACTTATTTTTAATGTATACTTACCACTGACTAATACAATTGGCCTCAATTCACTAAGCTTTATCGAACAGTTTATCAAATGTTTGATAATTTAACTCATGGGTAAAATCTAATTTTGAATTCACTAAGGTGTTATAGACTTATTGAACGTTTTATCGATAAAACATTCAATAAATCTATAACACCTTAGTGAATTCAAAATTAGATTTTTCCCATGAGGTAAATTATAAAACATTTGATAAAGTGTTTGATAAAGCTTAGTGAATTGAAGCCAATGTTGTATACAAAACTAGTGAAATTGCAAGAAAGCATTTTGGCTATGCCTCCTTTGCTACCTGACCATTTCATAATGCTAAACCAAATGTGTGAAACTTCTTCAGACTACTGTTGTACCACTTTATTAATTTGCCACAGTAGGCAAGAGTTGGTTAAAGTTTGCAGTTCGCACCCTTAATATTACCTGCTTTTTGCCTGTGTTAAAGTGAGTGTCCAGACTAAAAATATACTCAGCAGCACTGAAAAGGCTTGCTGTTTCCTTAACAGTTTCACAGCATCAGAACTTTGTTTTTCTTACCCAAGCCTCATTTTTAGCTGCACAGAAGCTAAGCTCCGCACCATCAAAGAAATCTGCCCGGATATTTTTCCCCTGATGCTGTGCAAAGCATGATTGGATTTCTGATGTTGTTCTCTTTCTGCTGTTTTGGCGCAAATTTTTTTTTTTTGGGGGGGGGGGGGGGCGGATTTGAATCCTAGCATGCACAGTGACACAAGACAATTGGAACTGTGTCTCATGCTCCCTGTCACCTCCTTTCAACCTAAAACGATGGCTGCCCCCATGAGATCACAAACATTTGCCTGTTCTTTTAAAACAAGGTGGGTAAGAGATCATATTAGCTATCTATTTTAATTAACATAAATAATGTAACTTAATGACAGTATATACGTTTAGGCTAAAGTTCCTCCTTAACAATATGACATGGAAAAGTTATTTTGTTATGACATTTGTAAAACTCATTGTGTAATATAGTCTGCCTATGTCTGTACCCAATTGAACCTGCCTTGATCTATATGTTTAATACATTTTAATTTTTGTTTACAAAAAATGTTTATATGTTTACTCATTCATTGGTCGTTAACAGTTTTGCCTGATTTTAAGTGCTGAGCATAGAAGATGCACATGATGGTAGTTTTGTGAGAAGATAAAAGAACATTTAGACACCAAACTCTTCCCAACAGACCACAAGTGACCCTGCACACCTCTTCTAATAAATAAAAATGGCCTGATGTAGCGGCCAACTGATGAATACATATTCAGGCTACTGGTTTGGTACTGGTCTGAGGCGCTATGCTGCCTGCCTCTCCTAGAATGTTGCTACAGTGCAGCTTCCTCTTTGACCTCCCTCCACAGTCATTGTCTTCACTCCCATTAGGGGAAGCCACCTCATCATCGAATATCTCCTTCTACTGACTGGACTCACTCATTAAGTGTCAGGAGGTGGCACTTGTCTTCCAGCATGCTGTATACTATTAATTGTATGCACATAAAGTTATGCACGTTGACTGTTATAAACAGTAATGATAACTTGTTGTGGCAAGTGAGACATAAAATTAATCCCATACACCCTTTATAACTGGATTGCTTGTGTGACAGTCAAAAACCTTTTTAACAATGGTAATACAAAGTGGTTGTAACTTGTAACCAAAGAAATGACAGGCAACCTTTCAAACCAGGTGAACAGACTGGATAACTACAATGAAACAGTTGGTAGGGATGCTAACCGAATTCCGCAGAGTTAAAATTTCCGCGATTCCGATCGGAAATTGGCAATTCCGTTCCGTCGCATCGGAAAGGAATTGCTATATCGCTAAACGGTAATTCCGGAATTGCTATTCGGAATTCCGTCGGAATGCGGATTTTTTCAGCCAATCAGAAGGAAGACCCTAGACAGAAGCTTAAAAGTGAAACCAACAGGATTTCTGCATGAAAATCGGAATTTCTGCACCAATTAGAGTCTTAACAAAAACCAATCAATCCTACGTTAGCAACCAGCTCCCTAGCTACCTATCATCAGCTATCCCACCCATTTTGTATATAAGAGAGGTGTGTAGTCAAGAAGCTTGTGGGTTTCAGTCTGGTGTTGGAGAGAGAGAGGAGAGACAGACCCATATTAGTTGTTTCAACGTAAAACAATAGTCTTTTTAAAGACTGTATATAAATCAAAAGTATTTTTAAAGACTGTGTGAGAGAATTAGATTGGTGTGAGCTATATTAGTAGTAGTAGTAGTAGCTAGCTAGCTAGGTGTATTTGTGAGAGAGTGACAGACAGATTGTTAGTATGAGTGATAGATTGTAGTGTAGTGTGTTAGTAGTTGCTGTGTGGAAAGAGGGTTAGACAGAGCCAGCCAGGCCGCAGGCTTAGTGTTTGACAGAGTGAGAGTGAGTTAGGTGATTGCTTAGTTGAGTGTAGTGCATTTTTTTTTTCTAAGTTTTTTTTTTTTCTTTACTTAGTTTTTTTGATTTATTTTCTTTATTTCACCCCCTTACTTTGTTATCTGTTCTGTTGCTCATACCCCTTCCCCAATAAAGTTTGTGGCCCTAAAACAATGGTGCGAGAGCAGCAGCAATTTCCTGCCACTCCTAAAAGAATATGACGTGATGGTGGTGTTGGTGGATCACGTGAAGTATGTGATCATGTTGAGGGTGGCAGCGGTAGCAGGAAGCGCTCCCCCCTGGTCAGAGATCTTGTGTTCGCACGCTGGAAAATTTTGACAGAGCAGCAGGCGAAGAGAGTTGTCGATTATTTAGATCAGGAACCCTCTGCCCAGTCTGAGGGTCTTGAAGCTAGTTGCAACAGCACCAGTAGTGGCCACCAGGTTCCTCATGACTAGATCCCAACCGCAGCTGCTTCTTTTTACAAGGTTGCTTCCTCCCAGTACTCTCCTCCAGAAGTAAAGCACTCCTACATCAATGAGACATGTGCAGAAGGATTGGGAGGAGGCATTGGAGGAGACCATGGGGCCAAGCTCCCAAAAAGTGGTGGGTTCTGTGGTGACAGAAATGGCCCCTGTGTTTTCTGCATCCAGTGTCACCAGTCAACATCACCACCAGTCAACTACAGAGGTGTTTAGTGGCTAGGTGGAGGGTCCAGAAGAGTCACTTATGGGTTCCAGTGCTTTGGTTGAACTGAATGATATTTTGGATGATGAGGCGGCTGATCCAATGTGGTCGCCATCTGGTGGGTTAGGCACTAACAGGCGTGAGCAGCTTGGAGAAACAGAGCAGATGGTTGGCCAGCAGCCTGCAAGTGCTTTCCCGTCTGTCAGTACCCACCAGTCCAATGCTGAGCATGGACGTGCTAGAACAGGTCACACCACTCGCACCACTGCTCCACGTGCACGCACATCCCCATTATAGAATTATTTTACTGTTCTGGAAGAGGATGAATCCAGGGCATTCTGTTCTGTGTGCCGTAAATCAGTGAGCAGAGGCAAATCGGGCACCGGGTTCGGCAGTCGGCACTTCAGGGCTGATAAGCCATCTGCGCAACCACCACAGACGACGGGAGTTCGAATATGTAAAAAATTACAATAAAATGGGTGGAGGAAAAGCAGCAGCAGCAGGCCCCTCCTCTTCTTTTTCTATTTGTCCTGTCCCAATCCAACCTGCTCAGTCCCATTCTAGTTCCAATCCCTCTGCATGCCAGGCTGGAAGAGGACTCCAGACCCTTGTTAGTTTCCTCTGAGACACCAGTGTTCTTGCGTCAGGCCTCTGTGCCAGAAATGTTGCAGAGGAAGCGGATGCTCCCTGCAAGTGATCCGTTTGTTGTTAAAAATAATGTACTCCTGGCAAGGCTGTTGGGCCAACAGCTGCTGCCCTACCAGTTTGTGGACTGTGCCCCCTTCCGCAGACTGATGAACAGTATTGGTCCACAATGGTGTATCCCCAGCCGCCATTATTTTGCCAGAAATGCTATCCCTGCCCTTCACCAGCACATTGTGGAGTGTGTCGGCCGGTCAATGGATACGCTGTTGGTGGCAAGGTGCACTTCACTATGGATGGCTGGAGCAGCAGGCATGGGCAGGGAAAGTATCTAACTTTTACTGCCCATTGGGCCACCCTCCATGGTGCTGCTGAGGAGGGTGCAAGATCTGGGGCATCTCAGCTGGTGGTGACACCACGTGGGTTGAAGGGGAGGCCTGTCTTACTTCCCTCTGCTACCTGTTCTGTGCAAGGCCAGTCCGCCATTGCTGAGCCTCCCAGCAAGTGGTCCCGCTCCAACACTGGTCTGCAGCACCATCGATGCCAAGCAGTGCTGAAACTGGAATCCATGGATGAGAACAGGCAAACCGGATCCGTAATCCTTGCAGCCTTACAGGATCAGATTCGGCAGTGGAGACAACTGGAGACAAGTGTAGTGGTGTCTGATAATGGTGCCAACATGCTGGCCGCCATTTCGCAAGGTGACTACACTCACTTACCTTGCTTGGCCCACGTCTTCAACCTTGTAGTGCAGAAATTTTTATGCACTTTTGATGGGTTGAAGGACGCTTTGGCCTCAGCACGAAAAGTGTCAGCCCACATCCGTCGCACCACAACCGCCACCGCGGCCTTGAAATTGCTGCAGTGCCGCCATAGCCTGGCGCAACACAGGCTTATTTCCGATTGTCCATTGCGGTGGAACTCCACCCTCCACATGCTGGAGAGGTTGTGGGAGCAGCAAATGGCAGTCAGGCTATACCTGTCTCAGACATCTTCCTCCAGAACAGAGCCAATGGACTACATTACTGGGGACCAGTGGCAGCTGATTGGACAGGTGTGCAAAGTGTTGGAGCTGTTTGAGCAGGCAACAAAAGTAGTCAGTGAGGAGCACTGCAGCATATCAGAAGTGCTCCCTCTTGCCTTCATGCTGGACAAGGCTCTTGACAAACTGCTCAAACAGGGGGAGGAAGCCCATTGTCCGGGGGTGGGAAGAAGATTCTGATGATGTGGAGCTGGAGCATGACGACAGTTCTGACAGCCAGGAAGAGGTGATTAATGGCAGACATCTCTTCCCTATGTCTGCCCATATGCTCCAGTACCTCCGTAAGGACCCCCGGATTAAAACTCTAAAATCAAGGCTCGACATGTGGGTGGCCACCATTTTAGATTCCCGGTGCAAGGGGAAAATGCGGCAGTTCGTACCCCCCTCCCAAGCAGATACCAGGATGAGCCAGGTCTGGTATGCCCTTCTTCGTTGGGTAGAAGATGCGTTTCCTGCACCTGTATCCCGGGCCCAAGCTACCAAGCCTCATCATACTCAGCAAAGGTCTCGTGGTCCCACTCCCAGCAGCAGCACCAATAGCCAATCTGTGAACCTGCTGAGTATGTTGAAGGAATTTTATCAGCCTATGCCAGATATTCCTTCTAGCAGCAGCACCACCAGCGGACAAAGTGGTCACCACCAGCGGCTGGAACGTATGGTGAATGATTACTTGGGGTTGGCCAGTGCTCCAGACAATATGGAGAGTAATGATAACCCCATGGACTATTGGACAAAACAACTGGATACATGGCCTGAACTCGCTCAGTATGCACTGGAGGTTCTAGCATGCCCCGCCACCAGTGTTCTTTCGGAGCGAGTATTTAGTGCTGCAGGTGGGGTGGTCACTGACCAACAGACCCGTCTGTCCACAGACAATGTGGACATACTAACGTTCATAAAAATGAACGAGTTATGGTTCAGTGACGATTACAAGGCCTCTCTCACTGACTAAATTACAATGTGCTGTTTTTCAAGCCTCAAAGGCTCCCCCTCTCAAACTCTGCTGCCTATCACTACCTCACTAACTATTTTAAGATAAAAAAAAATTCTTTTTTTTGCAGCAATCCGATGTAATATCACTAACCCTATGCTTTTAACCAATGACTACTCCTGCTGCTTTAAAAAAAAAAAATATTATGACTGCTGTGGAAACACCTCTAGGTCCCATGGCCTACGACAACGCCTGCTGATCCCAAACAAAAATTGTGATAACCACAGTGAAACCACCTCTAGGTCCTATGGCTTACGACAACTCCTGCTGCTCCCAAACAAAAATTGTGATGACCGCCATGGAACCACCTGTAGGTTTCATGGCCTACGACAACTCCTGCTGCTCCCAAACAAAAACTTTGATGACTGCCGTGGAACTACCTCTAGGTCCCATGGCCCACGACAACTCCTGCTGCACCAAAAAAAAAAAAATGACTGGGGGAACAGCCACTAGGTCCCATGGTCTACAATGTTTCAAAAATGAGGTTTCAAATGAGATTACTGAAATTGTACCGCCGGAACGGAATTCCGCGAAATACCGCCGGAATGTAACGGTTATGAATTTCATTCTGACGGAATTCTGAATTTCCGCGGAATCGGAAATCGCCCTTTCCGATCATCCCTGACAGTTGATCTCCCTTTGTAATTGGATAGACTATGTAACTACAGTTCTGCCCTATTACATGTTTTTCTTAAGAACAGTAATGTAAAGAAAGGGAGTTGCACACCCAAAAATGTAGACAACATTGTTGTATATTGTAAAGCTGTATCCAATAAACAGAATTTTCTGTAACGCATTCTGTCACAGACCGCAAGGCCGGTCTGCGGATGGGGTCAATCGATCAGCGTCAGAAATCCTCTCACACGGTCATTTTGTTCATCACGAAGGGTAACCCGAGTTCGCAATTTGATGAACCGACTTGCGGAGGGAGCGTTCAGATGCCAACGGATTCACCTCACACATACAATTCAAAGATCTGCCACCAAGCGAGTTACACAGCCCGCTACTGTAATTATACTAGGACTTCGAGAACGCTCTGTTAACCCTTTGAGGTATGCAGGAATCTGGGTCAGATCGGACTATCTGAGCCGGATTCACGCATACGGGTTATAAATGTACACTTCTATTACACACAGGGTAGCGATTTCAGGAGAATAGGTACAATTGTGTATGTTCAGCAACAGGTCATAACCGCTAAACGATTTTTAAAACGTTTAATAACAAAATTGCTTTACATACAGTTATATACACCAATTAACATATACACACAGAGCTTAAAAATAAAAAGGAATAAAATCAGAAAATTCTTACTTAGTTAGCTGAGCAGTCCATTTGAAGAATGAAGAAACAGAGTCCAGTTTAAAAGTAGGTATTTAGGTTAAGAGTCCTTGAGCACTGCAGGCGCTGGCTCTCCTTAAACGCCCGCATGGACGTTCCTGGTCGATGGAATTTGGAGAACTGGGCAGGTTTGGTCCCGCCCCACTTTTATAGGACCTGAGTTTTGGGGCTGTCGCTACCTGGAAAGTAGGTGTGTTTAAGGCAGGGTTATCTACTGGCAGCAAGGTTGCCACCTCCAGACTCAGAGCAAGAAATGTACCAATTATTAATAATCTTTGTGACTCCGCCCCAGATTGGCAGATCGCAAATCCGAGACTATATTCATAAGCGGCCTGCGACCCTGTATTAAACGAGGCTATACATGCCTATTCTATTGTATTCGCTCTACGCAGGCCGGATAAAGTGGTTTCTCTACTGATTCCTGATAGCTAGAAAATTGTAATTCAGGTGAATGATAGAACTATTTTCTAGGTATCAGGAAATGTAATTTTTGTCTTACTATGCCAAACCTATTTTGAATTATTAATAAATTAAAGTTCTCTTTGTTTGAGTCTATGAGCTTGGAGGGAACTTTTATCTCAGCCAGTATGAGCTGGCTTGGAGACATGAGCTGTGTAGCCGAATGGCCCTACCCAGGGGGGTTGGCCACGTGTGAAATTCTTTCCTGACCTGACACAGGATGTGGGGGTGAGGGGCTGTGCTTTTAAGAGAAGAGAGGGAAAAAGACATCTATTGTACATTTACACAGGACTGACAGTAATTGTGCAGGACCATACGAAAATCGTTGGCGATTGCGCACGACTTTCCGTAATGTTCGCCACATCTCTCCCCTACCAGTCGGCTGCACAGAGTGGGTCTGCCAGACCTGCTCTACGCGCCGCTTAGCTACTGAACGGGTTCTCGACTTCTTATCTGACTGCACTTTGGACAACTCACCAGAGGCATAATGCCTCATGGTCCGGTTTGTCCCAGCGTCCACTTTGCGGACGGTGCGATGCACACCAACAGGCTTACCTCTAAAGGCTTGGCTGGGTTTGCGTAGCGCTTCCTGTAAGGGAGAGAGTCGTTGGCTGACATCCGGGTCACTTCCTGACTCTCGAATGTCAGCCTGCGAATCTGGAAGCAGCGTAGCATACCCCTGCTCTAACTGACTACACCTTGGCACGACATTTAGGTCATCACAACCTAGGTGGACATTAGAGCACATTTTAAAAAACGAATTAGCCTTCACCTTGGTGGCTAGGCTTGCCCCTCTTCCAGGAAGGATAGAGGGTGGACCTCTGAGCAGTTTTGCACTGGGTTGCTTCTGCAAGGGGAAGACATGCAAGGGGGAGACAGGGAAGGCACTGCCTGTCTCCACCAGCTGTTTGTTAACAGCAGGTCATGGTGGAGCACTCTGGCTGTCATAGCAGGAGGGGAGGTCTAGGCCCCCAGCTGCCTGCTCTGACACCTGGCCTGCTTCCACTGCCCTGCAAGGATGTGACCCAGGCAAAACAAGACTGTTACCTCTTAGGTTAGAGGCAATCACACTTAAACATAAATTATTTTTTAGCAATAGGAGATTCAGCATGAAATCTATTAGCAATATCTGGTACGGCATTAACATCACAGTTACGTTCATTTTTCACATCATGTACACAGGTATCTGGAACAACAGTGACAGGTTTAGAATCAGACAAACAGTGATTAGACAGCTGTCCATTAGAAACAGGTACCTCTTCCTTGCCTCCTTCCCTAGGAGAGCTAGGTACCATTACCCTGGCTGCCTCCCTCTGTCCCACCCCAAGCTTGTACAGTATCTGAGTGGGTCCAGATTGGCAATCCGGGGTGTTGATCACATTTTCATAAAAGGACCGTAGGGTGCCAAGATCGGTGCCCAACAGCACAGGCACTGGGATGTCACCTGTCACCCCCACAACTCTTGTCTGGCGTCCCCTTCCCCAATCAAGAACAACAAGGGCTTTGGCGATGCGTGCGTGTGTGCCACCAACTCCCACAAGTGTGACACGCTCATTAGGCAGGAAATTCTCCCTGTCTACAAGATGAGAGCGAACCAAGGTAAGCTCTGCGCCTGTGTTGCGGAAACCAACAGCGATCTGGTCATTAACTTCCATGACTTGATGATTCCCGGAAAGTTGAGGATTTGCTGCTCCCATGACGAGGTAGGCATGTGCAGTAGAGGATGCGCTAGCCAATTCTGCGCTAGGCTCTGGAGACGGCGTCCTCACCTCGGGGCAGGCAGACTTGAGGTGTCCTCGCTGTCCACAGTGGTAACATTTCGGAACATATGTGGCATCAGGCGGATGAGTAGCAGGTGCAGCATCCGACCTCTGTGGCTGTGGGACCTGATTCCCATGGTTAGCAAGGGGAGGAGAGCTGGGTTGCATAGGTCTCCCCCCTTTCCAGCTCTGGGCTGGAGGTTTGCGGCTGTCCGGCACACCGGTGGCCACAAAAGTGTCTGCAAGTTCTGCGGCAGCTTTGGCGGAGTCAGGCGTCCGCTCCAAGACAAACTGCCGGACATCTGGAGTGCAGCAGTACAGCAACTGCTCCTGCACGGTGAGGTCCTCCAGACCTTGGTGAGAGTCTTTTTTGAGGCCCCGCGACCACTGCCTGAACACGGTCAGCAGGCGACTCTCCAGGTCGGTGTAAGAGTCGGTGTGGCCTTTCTGCAGGGAGCGAAACTTTTTGCGATAGACCTCTGGGGTCAACTGGTATTTGGCGATAATTGCAGCTTTTATCGCAGCATAGTCATTGTCCTTGTCAGCGGGTAAGTCCACAAATGCCTCAAGCGCTTTGTCCCGGAAGTTGGGTGTCAGATATCTCGCCCACTGCTCCTGGGGCAGATGATGCTGACTACAAGTCTTTTCAAAGGAGTGTAAATAAGTGTCCGGGTCGGTTCCCTTCTCCATTTCTGGGAATTTAAACTTGGGAGTCCCAAACGAGCCTGCTGTGGGTTCTGGAGCACTTTGCGAGGGATTTTGGCCTTGCCCTTGCAGTTTGGCCATTTCAAGGTCGTGTTGGCATGAGGATTCTCTCTCTGAAGACTCTTTCTCAGCAAGCCACCGGCGCTTTGCCCGGTCCGCTTCTCGCTCTGAGGCTTCCCTCTCCGCCTGGCGTTCTGCGCGGTCAGCATTTTCCCCGACAATCTGCATGTACAGCTCAGGATTTGTGTCTGCCAGTCTTTGTAAAGCATGCTGCATTCCAGCCTCAGGAACACAGGAACGGTTGGCATGGGCGGGCTCCTGCCGGCCGTCATGCTCCTCAGCATTTAAAGCGATTGGTTCAGATGTGGTCCTGTTTTCCTCTGGGTCTGGAAGGGGGTTACTTTTCTGCAACCGCTCACTTCCCTCTGCCCCAGTTACAGCACGGTCTGAACCAGGAGTGTGCTCTTCTAGAAACTGCTCCGGCTGGGTATTCAGTCGCAATAAGTCCTCGATCAATTGCGCTTTCTTTTTTCTATAAGTCACAATGCCTTTTTCTTCACACAAGTTCACTAGGTCTGGCACTGACATTTTCTTGTATCTTGCTGCATCAGCCATGGTTGCCAAATAAAAGATAGGATAGAAAAGAGATTGGGGGGGAACTCTGTGCTATACGTTTAGTCTATATAAATGGTAATGCAATGGTTACAGACCACAGATTTTGCCGTTGCCGTTGATGTTCTGAACATACACAAATCCCAATAAGCTGCCGACCAATGTCCCAGGCTGCAAGGCCGGTCTGCGGATGGGGTCAATCGATCAGCGTCAGAAATCCTCTCACACAGTCATTTTTTTCATCACGAAGGGTAACCCGAGTTCGCTATTTGATGAACCGACTCGCGGAGGGAGCGTTCGGATGCCAACGGATTCACCTCACACATACAATTCAAAGATCTGCCACCGAGCGAGTTACACAGCCCGCTACTTATACTAGTAATTATACTAGGACTTCGAGAACGCTCTGTTAACCCTTTGCGGTATGCAGGAATCTGGGTCAGATCGGACTATCTGAGCCGGATTCACGCATACGGGTTATAAATGTACACTTCTATTACACACAGGGTAGTGATTTCAGGAAAATAGGTACGATTGTGTATGTTCAGCAACAGGTCATAATCGCTAAACGATTTTTAAATCGTTTAATAACAAAATTGCATTACATGCAGTTATATACACCAATTAACATATACACACAGAGCTTAAAAATAAAAAGGAATAAAATCAGAAAATTCTTACTTAGTTAGCTGAGCAGTCCATTTGAAGAATGAAGAAAAAGAGTCCAGTTTAAAAGTAGGCATTCAGGTTAAGAGTCCTTGAACACAGCAGGCGCTGGCTCTCCTTAAACGCCTGCATGGACGTTCCTGGTCGATGGAATTTGGAGAACTGGGCAGGTTTGGTCCCGCCCCACTTTTATAGGACCTGAGTTTTGGGGCTGTAACCTACCTGGAAAGTAGGTGTGTTTAAGGCAGGGTTATCTCCTGGCAGCAAGGTTGCCACCTCCAGACTCAGAGCAAGAAATGTACCAATTATTAATAATCTGTGTGACTCCGCCCCAGATTGGCAGATCGCAAATCCGAGACTATATTCATAAGCGGCCTGCGACCCTGTATTAAACGAGGCTATACATGCCTATTCTATTGCATTCGCTCTACGCAGGCCGGATAAAGTGGTTTCTCTACTGATTCCTGATAGCTAGAAAATTGTAATTCAGGTGAATGATAGAACTGTTTTCTAGGTATCAGGAAATGTAATTTTTGTCTTGCTGTGCCAAACCTATTTTGAATTATTAATAAATTAAAGTTCTCTTTGTTTGAGTCTATGAGCTTGGAGGGAACTTTTATCTCAGCCAGTTTGAGCTGGCTTGGAGACATGAGCTGTGTAGCCAAATGGTCCTTCCCAGGGGGGTTGGCCACGTGTGAAATTCTTTCCTGACCTGACACAGGATGTGGGGGTGAGGGGCTGTGCTTTTAAGAGAAGAGAGGGAAAAAGACATCTGTTGTACATTTACACAGGACTGACAGTAATTGTGCAGCAGGACCAAAGGAAAATTGTTGGCAATTGCGCACGACTTTCCGTAATGTTCGCCACACATGCCACTGTGCCATCATTGACGTTCCAGGATGGCACAGTGGTATGAGTTATAGTAAATGTGTTTCAGAGTCTTGTAACAAGTCCATAAGTTTGATGATGATAGCTCCCCCACTGTATTTACAATCAGGCATGGTCGGAAGAGCCCATTTCCATTTCCGGGACAATTCCGCATACCGTCATACCGAAATTCCGCTACCGTTTCTTTCCGACGGTATTCCGGAGCTTTTCCGCGGAATTCCGACCTATACGGTGGTTCATGGTCTAGAGGGTAAGACAGATACCTACTACCCACTGCGTCCTGGGTTCAAATCCCAGCTATGGAATATAAGCTGTTTTGAAAATCTGCAATTCCCTACTTGATGATATAAGAGGATGGATGGATGGATGGATGGATGAGGAGGGAGGAGGGAGGAGGGAGGAGGGAGGAGGGAGGAGAGAGGAGAGAGGAGAGAGGAGAGAGGAGAGAGGAGAGAGGAGAGAGGAGAGAGGAGAGAGGAGAGAGGAGAGAGGAGAGAGGAGAGAGGAGAGAGGAGAGAGGAGAGAGGAGAGAGGAGAGAGGAGAGAGGAGAGAGGAGAGAGGAGAGAGGAGGAGGAGGAGGAGAGGAGGGAGGAGGGAGGAGGGAGGAGGGAGGAGGGAGGAGAGAGAGAGAGAGACAGAGAGAGAGAGAGACAGAGAGACAGAGAGACAGAGAGACAGAGAGACAGAGAGACAGAGAGACAGAGAGAGAGAGAGAGAGAGAGAGAGATTTTTTGGGTGTTATTCCGGAAAATTCCGTCAGAATTATACAACTTCCGCGGAATTCCGTTTAAAAGGTAAAGGAATTCCGTTCCGACCATCTGAAGTAGCTAATGCCGGCCGGAATCACGGAATTAATAATTCCGCGGAATTTTCGACCATCCCTATTTACAATTTGCAAATACGTGATGGTGTATGCCTAATATTTCTGTTTGACTTTATTTATTAGGTGTGCAACAATCTTTTTACATGATTAGTTGGTAATTTCGTAGACTATTGCTAAAAACGATTGCTGTAAAATTGAGCAGAGCAGCACTATCGCCCTGCAGCCATGGGTCCTCTGTTCAAATCCCAGCCTAGGCACTAAATTTAAGGAGTTTCTGTGTTCTCACCGTGTCTGTGTGGATTTCCTCTGTGCACTCCGGTTCCCTCCCACATACCAAAACATACAGACAAGTTAATTGACTTCCCCTAAATTGGCCCTAGATGACGATAGACATATGATTATAGTAGGGATTTAGATTCTAAGAGTATATACTGTAAAGCCTTGCAGAAGATGTCAAAACTAAATACGTATTAAATAATAATAATAAGCAGATAAACTGCATAGAGCAATGAACAGTAAAAGTAGTTTTAGACTAAAATGTGTAGACAGATAGCAGTGGTGATCAATGCCTAATCCAACATGCTGCAGTTGCAATGATTAGAGTAATTGGTAGTTAAAAGGTGTTTTGAGAAGCAGCAGTGCTGTCCACTGCCTGGACTTTTATGCTGCAATTGAGTTATAGTGGAATAAACCCTCTCTAGCAAAAATCAGTGGTGATAATGTTGAACAGTAATAGGTACCAATGTTAGCACTGTACCACGCAGTCAAGCAGCTGTGCACCTCACAGCCTGGCATAATATGCTTAAATTACAAATTTAGCACAATAAGTTCCGCAAACAGTGATGATAGTGTTTTTGACACAATTGTACATTAACAAGAATTGTCCCTCTTTGACAATGACGACCATGCCTGTCTGTACTAAGTTCTAATATCTATGCGTGAAAGTAACCAGTACCAGTGTTTTAGGCATGAGTGCCTGAAAAGCAGAGTAAAAGCAATTTTACCCATATTCTGCTGTTTCTAGTTTCTGAAACTCTTTAATGATGTTTCCCTACAACTTTCCCATTGATTGCCTTAAGCTCAACACACACCATACAATCTTGGTTGTACAGATTTACCAAATCTATGTAGTATAAGGGCCAACAGATTGAAAATACCTTGAATGATTGATTGAATAAGCTCTTATACTACATGAAAGTGGTAAGATTGAACAATCAAGATTGTATGGTGTGTGTTGAGCCTAACCCTAACAAATATCTTCCCCCTTAATTTTAACCCATTTTCTGATGCCTAACTATAACTTCCTCCCATATAATTAACCTCACTTTCTGATGCCTAACACATACTGCCACCCTTTAAAGCTCGGGACGGGGTGTCCAATAGGTCAATCGCAATCTACCAGTGGATCGTGACCGCCTATTTGGTAGATCACGGCCATATAGCCGCATCCTGTTAAATTTTGTGGCCGGCAGTCTGTAGCGTCCCATCAAATTCTGCTGGCTGCCGCTGGCCAATCGCTGGCCAATCGCTGGCCACCGCATCTGCTATAGATGGGAGACTTTACATGCAAATGATTTATCTACAAGTATATGACCTGGCAACTTACCACACCACATTGGCGTAACAGAGGCTACCCTGGATCAGTGACTTTTTCAAAGTTGCAACACTTGAACTGGTTAGAGATCCTTGGAGATTACAAATAGCTCTATGTTACTGTGGTATGAGTGCTAGAGGTGATTGGATGGTTAATCAGCTGATGACACCCTAAACACAGCAGTGTTTAATTTTGAGGAGGGATAATGTTTTTTTTATGTGGTTGCATTAGCAGTATTTTTCTAATAAAGCTGTTATCTGCTTAAGGAGGAACTGTCGCAAAAATCTTAAAATTTAAAACACATACAAATAAGAAGTAGATTTCTTCCAGAGTAAAATGAGCCATAAATGACTTTTCTCTTATGTTGTTGTCACTTACAGTATGTAGTAGAAATCTGACATTACCAAAAGGTTTTGGGTTAGTCCATCTCTTCATAGGGCATTCTCAGCATGGCTTTTATTCTTTATAAAGACATTCCCTGAAAAATATTTATGCAATGATGCTGGACAGCCTCCCTGCTCACTATACACTTTTTTTGGCAGTTGCACGAAGCAACTGCTTTTCACTAAGTACTTTTAAAAATAAAGTAAAGAAAACCCTAAGAACCCCCATGAGAAGATGGGCTAGTCCAAAATCTCTCGGTAATGGCAGATTTCTACTACTTACTGTAAGTTACAGCAACATAGGAGAAAAGTAATTTGTGGCTCATTTAACTCCGGAAGAAACGTATTTCTTACTTGTATATGTTAAAATGCATTTTCAATTTTAAGATTTTCTCGCCAGAGGTCATTTAAAGAGACTCCCTGTTTCAGTGTTTTTTAACCTATACCCAGCTACCTATACTGAAGGCACCTATACCTAGCGAAGGCACCCATACCTAGTTACCTATACTGGAGGTTCCTATACTTGGCTACCTACATTGGAGGCACCTATACGTGGCTACCTATATTGGAGGTACCTATACTTGGCTACCTATACCGGAGGCACCTATACTTAGCTACCTATACTGGAGGAACCTATGCCTGGCTACCTATACTGGCGGCACCTGTACCTGGGGGCTGTTCATGACAACGGGGGGGGGGGGGAGGGAGATGGATTCTGCAACATTTGAAATGTTGGTAGTTCTCCTGGACTTTGAAAATTTTAAAGTAGCTCGTGAGCCAGAAAAGTGTGGGCACCCCTGCTTTAAAGAATCCGTTCTTGACAACTAACCCTAAACTTCCCCATAACATTAACTTTTCCGTGATTCCTGTCATCACTTTCAAAGTACCTCATATCAGCTGCAAACAAATGCAAATGTACACCATCATTTGCATGTGCTTCCACATGTTTGTACAAAATGACAGACAGGCATCAATGATTGATTTTCAGGTGGCAGCTTTGGCAATTGGGCAGCAAGAACAGCCATTCACGCTTATGTCTGTTAACGGCTTGGTGTTCCTATGCACATTTATCACAGCAGCAGAACTGTCTGCTATACTGCATGCAGCATACCCAAACTGCAATCCACCGCATCTGCCAACAAACACCTGTGCAACTGCCAATCCACCCGCCTGTTTAAATGCTCTAATTGGGTTACATGAGGAGATAATAGATTGACAGTTGTTTGGCTTTCAATTACTCAGTATCCACATGACTGAAATGTCAAAAAATATATCCATGTGAACTAGGCCTAAAGTACAGAAAACATTTCAGAAACCATGGCATGATATTCATTAGTTTCATACAGTCTATAAGGCTTTACTAGAAAAGCTAAGCACAATTCCATATATGGGTGTGTGTGTGTGTGTGTGTGTGTGTGTGTGTGTGTGTGTGTGTGTGTGTGTGCGTGCGTGCGTGCGTGTGTGCGTGTGAAGGAATTTATCAGTAGTGGGAGTCACGGTGTACATCCAAAAAAGGCTTCTGGATTCCACTGCAATCCCCCCATTCTAGTAATATTACTTTAACTTAGTGATGAGAGGCAGAGAAGAGCCTATTGTCTTTAACTTTAAGACAAGGGTGCAAGTAATAAGGTACTATATAACTGAAAGAATGGGATAGGAGTTAATTCCGCAACAAATAAAACCAACCAATTAACCTCCTTCTTAACCACTTTGCCTATTTATTATTATGTTTTTTTTTATAATTGATTCACCGCAAGGTACATAAATGTATAAAGATGAAAGTATACCTATGCCAAAAATGATATACACATTGTTCTAGGGCTGGGATAAACAAGGTAAGAAACTGAATACAGTTTGTGTTTTTATAGTGTAATTGTGCCATTTTTTTTTACTTTCCCTTTAAAATTGTATAAAATAAAATAGCTCTTAAAAAGATTGGCGTATCAACAGGGACCTAGCTTAAAGTAAAACTAAACTCAGAACGTCCTCTCTGCTCTAAAGGATTAGCCACAACATGAGAACCTTTATGGAAAAAACTAAATTTCTTCATTACAATTATAGAAATGCTAAAAAAAACTGGAGCTTTAACCTGGATTCACTTTGCAGTGGGGCACAGAAAGGGTTAAGGCTCATTGTTTATGTATGAAGAGACCGTCTGCAGAGATCCTGGTGGAGCTCTTTACTCACACCTACTGATTAACCACCTTGCCGGTTATCCCGAGCTCAGCTCGGGGTAACCTGCGCAGGAGGATTTCTCAGGCCCCGCTGGGCCGATTTGCATAATTTTTTTTTCTACACGCAGCTAGCAGTTTTCTAGCTGCGTGTGGTATGCGATCGCCACAGCTACCCGCCGATTCGCCGCTACCCGCTGCGCCGAGCCGCCCCAGCCAGACCCCTACACAGCCTGGGCAATCAGTGCCAGGCAGGTGACGTCATCCCGCCCCATCGCCATGGCGACCGGGGAAGCCCTGCAACAAATCCCGTTCTGAACGGGATTTCCTGCTTACTCTGACCCCTGGAGGCGATCGGAGTGGGTGGGGGGATGCCGCCACTCAGCGGCTATCATGTAGCGAGCTCTGGGCTCGCTACATGATTTGAGAAAAAAAAAAATTCAAAAGTGCTGTGTTGCCCCCTTGCCGGCTGGAATTGGACCGGCAAGGAGGTTAAACAGTTTGATCTAGCTAAACATACTAATAACTCTGGAGCAGTAAATATTAAGCAGCTACGTGCGCAATGAAGGCTTTTCATTCTGTGCTGTGCAAGAGTTTGGGTCCGCTTTAAAAAACTGCTCTGTGAGCGCGACTCCACTTAGCATCTGATGCTTGCTTTTCAGTGCAGCACAAATGTTAGGATGGAGGAGGCGGGGGAGTGTGCATACTTCTGCCTCTAATTATGCGGCGGGCGGGAGTGAAGACTGTCCGAGTTAAAGGTCAGCCAAGTCGCCAGGACACTGGGATGTATAGAAGACTGGCTACTGACTGCAGGGAACGAGAGGCGTGGTAAGTATCGACTTTTAACCCCCTAAGCACTTCATCTTGCATTTTTACCAGAGCCTTTCTGCTCTGGTATCCTTTAAGTCTGAACAGCAGAAAAGGCACAGTTGATGCTCCCTGAAAGGAATGTCCATCCGAACAATCAACCTTCTATTCACGTTCTTTTGCATGTGGAGACTGACACATTTATTTATTTATTCAGGATAACTGAAGTGAGAGGGATATGGAGGCTGTCATATGTATTTCCTTATAAACAATACTAGTGGCCTTGCAGTCTTGTTGATCTCTTTTGCTGCTGTCTCTAACACACACACACCTGAAACAAGCATGCACCTAATCTTGTTAGATCTGACAATAATGTCAGAAACACCTTATCGACTGCATGCTTGTTCAGTGTCTATGGCTAAATGTATTACAGACAACAGATCAGCAGGACAGCCAGGCAAGTAGTATTGCTTAAAGGGGCACTATTGCTAAATTATTACTTATAATACCATTTCATATAAAAATGTGCAATTATAGCAATGTTTGAGACTTGTATTGTAGCAGAATAAAAGTCAATTTCATTATCACTTTACCCTAAATCAGTGCTGGAGTCACGTCAGAAGAGAGAGCTACGACGCTGATTCAGCACTTTCCATTCTGCAGGAGGAGGCTGCCTTATCAGAAGTTTCATCTGACCTTGTAATCTCCCCCTTTGATGTATTGTGAGAGGATTCACCCAACGTCTAAACTGCACATTAGTGTAGTTACAGCTCCCCTGAGATGCTGGACGTCTCAGGACAATGACGTACCTTGCATAAGAAGAGTGCCCCTTTAAGGAAATAAATATGGCAGCTTCCGTATATTTGCTAATCCTCTGCATCTAATACTTTTAGTCATAGACTGTGAACAACCATGCAGATCAGATGTTTCTGACTGAAGTCTGACTGGATAAACAGCATGCTTGTTTCAGGAGTGTGATTCAAACACTACTGATGTATGAAAGATCACCAGGTAACTGGTATTGTTTAAAAGGAAATAAATATAGCAGCCGTCATATCCCTAATATCACTTCAGGTGTCCTATACGTAGGGATGCTCATTCGGATGATGCGGAATTGAAATTTCCAAATTTCCGATCGGAACTCGGAAATCGGAAAACTAAACTCGAAAATCAGATTTCTGCAGAAATACTACATTACTGCAATTTCGGTAATTTTAGCCCAATCACAGAACTCGGAAGCACTGGACCAATCAAAGAATGCAGAAACAACTCGAAAGTATTTGGCCAATCAGAGAATGCAAAAAATGACCAAATAACACTACTCGAAAATCGGAAATCCAAACTCGGAAATCGGATTTCTGTGGAAATACTGTATAACCACAACTCGGTAATTTTAGCCCAATCACAGGACTCATAAGCACTGGACCAATCAGAGTCAATTCGGAAGTATTTGGCCAATCAGAGAATGCAAAATATGACCAAAAAAAAAACTACTCAGAAATTGGAAATCCAAGATCGGAAACGGATCGGAAATCACCGGAATCGGTAATCGACATTGACGGAAATCTGATTTTTTTGCAGTCGGAAATCAGCATTGCTGACCATCCCGACCTGTAAGGCTTAAAGAGAACCTGAACTGAAAATTAAAATTAAAAATAAACATAAACACGTCATACTTACCTCCTGTGTAGTTTACTTATCAATCTTGTTCTCTCCTGCGTCCTGTTTTTCCACTGTCATCAATGGAATTCTCTGTCCTCCATTTTGAAAATGCCCATTTCCCCATAGCAGCTTCCTGGTCAGCACACTGTTAAACTGTTATATCACCCACTTGAGCCATAGGGAAACATGGACATTACCTTGCATGTTATAATGTTCAGTTGTATCTGACAGCAGTTGATATATAACTGACAGCAACTGGTTTATTTCAGTTCTGACAAAATATTGTCAGAACTGCAAGGGATCACTGTAAGAAGAAAATAGTGAGCTTCTGAGAGGAACTGACAGTGAGGTAAGTATGTAATATTCATTTGCAGCTACATCATGTGTTTATTTTAAATAATTTTACTTCGTTCAGGTTCCCTTTAACCACTCCAGCCCTCAGGTGTTTTCACCTTCAGGACAAAGGCAATTTTTCCCTGTCAGCACTCCTTCCATTCATTCGCCAATAATTTTATCACTACTTATGATCTATATCTTGGTTTTTTTGCCACCAATTAGGCTTTCTTTGGGTGGTACATTTTGCTAAGAATTATTTTATTCTAAATACATTTTAGCAGGAATAATAAGAAAAAAAAAGGAAAAAAATCATTATTTCTCCGTTTTCGGCCATTACAGTTTTAAAATAAAACGTTCTGCTGTGGTTAAAATCCACACATTTTATTTGCACATTTTTCCCGGTTATTGCAACGTTCAAAATATTTCCCTAGTACAATGTATGGCGAAAAATATTTTATTTAGAAATAAAGGTGCATTTTTTCACTTTTGCTTCCATCACTAATTACAAGCCCATATATGCTAAAGGTAATAAGGTATATAGTAATATACCTTCACAAAATACATATTAAAAAGTTTAGTCCCTAAGGTAACTTATGTATTTTTTTTTAAACTGTAAATTTTTAAAAATTTTTTAAAAACGTGTGTGTAATGTACGGGGCAGCTGCGGCGAACAGCACCGACGCCGCAGCTGCCTCCGTGCCGCTGCTCGTCCTCCCGGCGTCTAGGACGCCGAGGATGGAACGTTTGCTCTCTCAAGGGGTCACCGTCTCACGCGGGCGCGCTCACAGACGGGACCTTTATGCTAAGAGGAGGCTCGTCAGCTGACCTGCTGGTCGGCTGACGTCAGAGGAGCATCACGGCGCCCAGGATTGGCTGGCTGCAGGGGGCATGCCAATGAGGTCTCCTCTGCTTCTTAAGCCTCCGGTCTTCATTCAGACACTGTCTGCTGTCGAGAATACATCTCGTGTTAGCGCTCAGACCTTAGACTAGATCCCAAGTGTTGTAACCAAGGACTTCACACCTAGACTAGGATATTATTACATTGTTATTGATTATTCTGCATTTGATTCTGGCTATCCTCTGACTTCACTCTATGCTTACTGATACTGTACCTCTGCCCATCTGATTAGTTGCTGAACCTCTGCCTGATTACTGATTACTCTTCTGCCTTACGATTATATTCTGATTCTGTCCTCTCTGTTGCCAACCCTTGCCTGTATGACCATTCTACTCACCAGTGGGCCCTTGCCACTGGTGAGGTGTTAGCTTCTCCAGCTCCTCTGGAAGTTATTTGCTAGTGACCGGTTGCTCCTGCTCCTAGGCTGCAGTACAGTCTGAAACACCTGCTCCTCAGGTGATCACTAGTTACAGTACTGTTTGTACCTCCTGCTCCTAGGCTGCAGTACGGTCTGAATCGCCTGCTCCTCAGGTGATCACTAGGCTGCAGTACTGTCTGAATTCCCCGCTCCTCGGGAGGTTCTATCTCTTCAGTGTTAGTATCTCCAGCTTGCTGGGGTTGGTACTTTATTATATGGTCAGTGTACCGATAGTACCTCACCAGCCCCTCTGGTGAGGTCTCGCCAAACTATTAACGTTACTGTACTCTAGTTAGTACACAGTCCGTGTACTGAAAGTACCTCACCAGCCCCTCTGGTGAGGTCTCGTCAAACTATTAAGTTACGGTTGCACCAAGCACTACTCACTCAGCTCCTTGTGCTGTTATACTGGTATTATTGGTGTTTCGGCAGATCACACATAATCAGGTATAGCGTCTGCATTATTGGTGATTATGCAGATCACCAAATAATTAGACATCTGAGCTGCGACACCCTACCGTTACAGTGTGTTTTTATTTTTTCAGTTAATGTGCAGGGTGGGGAGTCAATCAGTTTTTATTTAGTGTGTATTGTTTTTTTTTCCATTTCTACTTTAATTTTACTCTTTGGCCACTAGGTGGTGCTAAGCACTATCCTGGAAGATACCAGGGAGTGCTTGATCTTTTTTTTTACACATTTCGGTTCATGAATCAAATACCTCCTGATTGGAGGCATTTGATTCATTTGCAGGGAATCGTTTGCCTCGGGGGAACACTGGTTCCTCTTCAGCAATCAATCCCCTGTATTCTCAATATATTATTCACTGCGCGCTTCCAAGGAATCCTGCAAGAAATAACTTCACATAGTGTACTACTACTTCACTTCCATAAGGCTCATACTTCACCAAAACCTTCCGTGCATGTGAACCACAGTGCAATACAGTGTTCCCACCACCTCATAAACCAAGAGGCTCACCAGATTCAAACCACCTATCTGCAGGTGGAAGTCTCGCTCAATCTGTATATTTCACTCCGCACATCAGTGATCCATACTCATCATCAAGTTGTAAAATTGGCCTTTTTAATAAAACACATTAAAACTTAATTGCGCAGTATGTTAGTACAATTGCAAATCACAACTGTGCTTCTCGTGCACTCCAGCAACTTACAAGATTTGAAAAGACAGATAGGGCTTGATTCAAAAAGCCGTGCAAAAGTCCGCGATCGCGCGAATCGCGGCACTTTGCGCGCGCAAAAGTCCGCGATTGGCACTTCATGTGCTAACTGTTTAGCACACCCGTGCTAAACAGTTTGCACGGCTTTGTGACTCAAGCCCATAGTGTGTCACAGCGGTAGGTCTCCCGGGCCCAGTGTCTTACATTCCGTGTACTTAGTAGTGTGCACCCACCTGGTCCCTCCGCGTACCACCTCTACCATGTGAAGTGTGTCAGGCGTACTGGCTCCAGAGGAGCCAGTACTCCTGCAGAATGGTGTGCTTCTGCATTTTGTTTGTGTGGCTTTTCTACATAAGCCCTAAAGAGGCAAACATTTGAAAGTACTAATACCTGTCCAAATAGTAAATCTACCCTCCAACGATACAGGACAATGAAGACAATGCTATGGCAGTGGGTCAAGATGGCAGGCACCACAGATTACGTGGTCGTCTAGCTGACTCCTTAGGAGCTGTAACTCCTATTACTCCAACATGAACTGACTACTTGTTTACAGGGGCTTACTTGAGTATAGCTAAACAAAAGTTTGCTTTCCTAAAACAGAAAGAATTTGCGATAATTCAGGTTGGAGTGAGCTCGAGATGTCTCCCAGGCACCACTGCTGAATATATGCAAATTAACCATTGTACCCTTAGAAGCTAAACACACCTCCAGAACCGCTGGAATGCAATGATGTGTCAGCTTGTTAATATGTACAGAGCCATAATAATCCAACATGCATACAGACTGTTTTGGATTGTTTGATCCTCATCAGTGCATGGCATGGATTAATTTGGCTCTATGGAGTAGGGCTTGTAAATCCGAGAGGCACAGACTAACCAGCAAGCTCATGGTGACCCAGAACTCATTGGGGTGTGTAAGGGACTACAATGGTCCTAAAAGCCCCCTTACTAAGATGTTAAGAAAAACAAAAGTTTGCTTTCCTAAAACAGAAAGAATTTGCGATAATTCAGGTTGGAGTGAGCTCGAGATGTCTCCCAGGCACCACTGCTGAATATATGCAAATTAACCAGTGTACCCTTAGAAGCTAAACACACCTCCAGAACCGCTGGAATGCAATGATGTGTCAGCTTGTTAATATGTACAGAGCCATAATAATCCAACATGCATACAGACTGTTTCGGATTGTTTGATCCTCATCAGTGCATGGCATGGATTAATTTGGCTCTATGGAGTAGGGCTTGTAAATCCGAGAGGCACAGACTAACCAGCAAGCTCATGGTGACCCAGAACTCATTGGGGTGTGTAAGGGCTGAATGTATCCTTTAGGTTTGCAGTACATGTAATATTGCTTCTCCAGCAATATTTGTAAAACTATCAAGCACAAAATTTGATGCAGATAATAATGACAGATTAACTGGAAACATTTGTTTTGGTAGCATAAGTACACACATTAGAAGTGATCATCACATGATTTTAAAGTGACCTGACCAGGTTAGATATCAAGGAACAACTCCACTGCCAACAAGAGGTCTTACTTGTATAGATCTACTCATACCTCTGCATACTCAGATTAGCCAAGAAAACACATTCATACACATGAAAGAGGGAAGAGGTTTTCAAAAAAATTCTCCAGTGTCTATATTTTAAAACAGGGCTAGTAAACAGGCTGCTGCACTCACGTATGTAACCCATATGGGAGCAGGGAAGTTGAAGCCAAAATGTCCAGAGAGTCCAGGAAAAATCCCGCTACACCAGATGGTGGGATATGTCAAAAAGACCTTTATTTGTAATCCAACAATGTTGCAAGAAAAGCTCACGCGTATCGGAGCAACGGCTCCTTAATCATAGCTTATGATATTTTAAAACAGTTATCCAGGAGATGTATGATGAAGTCATTAGACATTTTTCGTTACTATCCTGTCTGAGGATGACAGGTCAAATCAGGCAATCATCAATCCAGGTATGCTTATGATTATGGGGTATTTGACTATTTAAATGACGGGAAGTCCAAGCTCCAAGAAGGTTCAGCCAAAAGCAAAATAAATAAGACAAGAATTCTGGTGCTTGCAGTGCGCCTCACTTACGAAAAATATTCAAAATGAGAAATGTTGTTGCTGCCCATAGAAAGCTATCAGGCTTCTTGGTTTATTTCTATATGTGAACCTCAAATTACATTTGAAATCCAGTCGGTTCGCAGAAAGAGCAAACTATTGTTAGTGTTCATACGTAATTAGTGTACAGCTGTGCTATGGAGAGTCTATAACTGAACAAATATCTACTTGAAGGCATGATAATTCCCAGTGGAATAACCAAAAAGCCTTGTTTATGTATACATTATAGCAAGGGATGGTCTTAGTCAGCCAATTTCGCTACGCTGGAGCTACGCATAGTTTTACGCAATTACGCTTAGCCGAACTACGGCTTTGAAATCAAATATTCGCTTTGTTTGCATTTCGTAGACTTCAAGTTAAAATACGCAATTACACGTAGTGCGAAGCGTAGTGTATGTGGATGCTTATGCCCATATGCAGAAAAATTTACGCATTAATTCCTCTTTAAATGCTTACAACGAGTACTCTTCTATGCGTACATTCCCCTTTCCAAGGCGTAAATTTGCAAGCATACAATCGCACGCGGAAAATTAGACGCAGTAACGCATTCATAGTTCACTACGCAATACACATGTTAACTACACATAGTGAGCGTAAGCTACGCGTACCGGTACTTCGCTACGCGTAAATTCGTAAGCGTAGTTTTGAAACTTCACCTACGAACTGCGATGCGTAGATGCGAACTACTGGTGTAGTTTCTGCTCATCCCTGATTATAGCATACATAAACTGTTTAATGATCACATTGTGTTCAAGATATCACTCATTATCTACATAAAGCCTTTTTTGTAACTATAGACATTGTGTGGCATCCCAGTTCCTGTACAAGGAAGCCAAACTACCGTATTTGTCGAACTATAACTTAACCCATATAACGAGCACTACCAAAATTCTATTCATGGTTTCTCCATTCTGGGGATAAAAGAATATAGTAAACCTTAGAAGAAAAGATATCCCTCTCAAATGGAATCCTATGTCAGTATAAATGATCCAAAATCATGTATCAAAAATGAAAAATCTTTATTGTATCCTCACACAATCACAAACATTAAAAATCAATAAAATGCCCCCATATGTCCTACAGTACGTGGACCGCCAGAAGAAAAAATACATTATCACTTATATCAAATTGCATAAATCACTACATAACCATATACAGCCAGCAAAAACAACCTCTGTAACAAAGTGCTCAAGTGCATAAAAAGAGGGATCGTCACAACCCAATATGGATCGTGAACTGCAACACACATCCAGAAATCCGGATATGAGTCCCAGATCACAATCTTGAACAACAACAAAAAAAACCTTTTGTATTACAAACCAGTGCATATAATCAACTCAATACAGTACAATTGTGTGCAAACCATACAATAAAGTGCATCAGAGTGCTGCTGCTGGAAGAATGCTTACATGTGAATGGGATGATCCTGGCGTGGGGGTAGATAGCCTTACGCGCTCGCAGGACTAACTGTCCGCTTCCATTGAGCCTCAATGGAAGCGGACAGTTAGTCCTGCGAGCGCGTAAGGCTATCTACCCCCACGCCAGGATCATCCCATTCACATGTAAGCATTCTTCCAGCAGCAGCACTCTGATGCACTTTATTGTATGGTTTGCACACAATTGTACTGTATTGAGTTGATTATATGCACTGGTTTGTAATACAAAAGGTTTTTTTTTTGTTCAAGATTGTGATCTGGGACTCATATCCGGATTTCTGGATGTGTGTTGCAGTTCACGATCCATATTGGGTTGTGACGATCCCTCTTTTTATGCACTTGAGCACTTTGTTACAGAGGTTGTTTTTGCTGGCTGTATATGGTTATGTAGTGATTTATGCAATTTGATATAAGTGATAATGTATTTTTTCTTCTGGCGGTCCACGTATTGTAGGACATATGGGGGCATTTTATTAATTTTTTTTTTTTTTTTTTTTTCAAACATTTGTCTTTTTATTTGGATTTTAATGACATACAAGTAACTGTTGGTGTTATTTTGCATATACAGTTATAGCAATACTTGTATTATACAAATGGGTTTAGCAGTTCACATTTATCCTCTAACATTACTAATTAACATGAGTTTTGACATGAATAATAACTTAACTCTTAACCTTACATTCTTTGGCTAGCCATTTTAGGCTATATATCGGATGGCCTATTTTGTACAATCTTCCCATCTTATGGTGACGTTCGGTGTTTTATAGTCCGCGGATGCACTCATCTAGAGCTGGGAATGTAGTTCAGGTCCTGTCCATTTTCATGGCCACTACGGCTGGGCAGGGTCCAAACTTCCCAGGTCTATTGTGGGATGGTTCCAGTATGAACCATTATGAGTTGTAATGCGGTAACTGTGGTGCTTCCTCTAGGGATGTGGTCCTTGGGTTTAGAGTTAAGGAGAAGAATGTGAGTGCTTATATTATGCCTCTCATTTGTGATTGTGTTAAGTGGACTAGTCTATGACAACATATAACATATAAACTAGGTAACGCTTAAAACTGATGGTGGAGGGACACTACTGCTTTAGATGTTAAATAGTGTCTTCCATGAGTTTGGGATTGTTACTCCAGGTCTTTTTGGCCAATATATGTTTGTGAGCTTAAGTTCCATAGTTAGATTATACGATACCTTAGACACTAGTTGGGATAAATTGAGTGGTTCTTTGGATTTCCAGTTGGTTGTGATGGTATTTTGGGCCACCATAATAATATGACAAATTATGAATTGGTGAGGTTTTTCAATTTTCTCAAGGCCAATTAATAGTAGTGCTAGTTGTGGATGGAGTCGAAAGGAATTTGAATAGTTTTTACGGATTATAATCTCGACTTCTGACCACATTTGTGACACTAGAGGGCACTCCCAAAGCATATGATATAGAGTTCCTGTTTTTTACTGCATTTCCAGCAGATATCGGATGTAGCTGGGGAGAAGGACGCTACTCTCCTAGGAGTGATGTACCATCTGTATAGCGTCTTTTGGTGCTGTTCCCAATGGGAATTACATTTAGAGTATGAGAGTAATGACCTGTTTGCTTTAAGAATCTGGTCTAATGTGATTGTGGCTTTCAAGTCATATGACCATGTTTGCACGTATTTTTGGATAGGGGAGTATTGTGGAGTTGCTAGTATTTTGTACCATGTGGACATTCCTCCTTTGATAGGAATCTTTGCGTTAAGAAGAGTGATAATATGTGCCCTGTGTTGGGGTATTAGAATTTTCTTGGCCCTGAGAAAACCGGAGACCCTCAGATATGAAAAAAACATAGAGTCTGTGATCTTGAACTGATGCTGTAGTTGAGTAAAGGTTTTAATATTGTTTTTATCTAAAAGATCGTTTAAGTGGATCATCCCTTTACTTGTCCACTCAGACATTTGCATGTGTGGCATCATGATCTGTAGTGTAGTGATAGGTATCCTAAAATCCAGTAGTTGTTCTGTGTCAGGGGGATATTTACAGAAGTGCTCCCAGGAGATTATTGTGGATTGGATTGTTGGGAAGTCTGATTTAGGGACTTTATGTCCCAAAAGAATACTCGATAAAATATCACGTGGTTTGTGTTTTAACCATTTACTTTCCTGTGAAAGCCATATTTTATCCGAGGTATTAGACCACCAGTGTCTAGCCATTTCTAGATTAGTTGAATGGTAATATATTTCAATGTTGGGAAGGCCCATTCCGCCTGCTTGTTTAGGCAGGGTCATAGTGTTATATGAGACTCTCGCTTTTTTACCTCCCCATACGAATTGGTTGATCATTTTCTTGAAATCATTAAAATATGATTTAGAGAGGGGGATATTAAGAGTTCGGAATATATAGAGTATTTTGGGTAGTATAAACATTTTGAATGCCACAACCTTTCCTGACCAGGAAAGAGTAAATTTAGCTAAATCTTGGCATTCTTTTTTGGTGTTGGTTAATAATGGGATATAGTTTAGCTTAAAGATATCAGTGAGATATTGTGTTAATTGAATACCCAGATATTGTATCGAGTGTTCTGCCCATGGGAATGGAAAGGTATTTTCTAATAATACTTTGAGATCTGTAGGGATGTTGAGGCCTAAGATAAATGACTTAGCTTGATTCAATTTGTAGTATGATGCTGCTGAAAATTCCTGTAATTCTGCGATCACTGCTGGGAGGGACGTTTGTGGATCTGACAGAATTAGAGCTACATCGTCTGCGAATAGGCTTATTACATGACTTGTGTCTTGCGTTTTAATACCATGAATATTTGTGTTTTGTCTGATTCTCTGGGCCATTGTCTCCACTAACAAAACAAATATAATTGGGGAAAGGGGACATCCTTGGCGAGTGCCATTACTGATTTCAAATTTATCTGATAGGAAACCGGCTGCATTAACTTTCGCAGAGGGGGAGGAGTACAGAGCCATAATAGCTGTTAGAATATGGCCTTTTAACCCAAACTTCTGCAGCGTAGCTTCTAGGAAACCCCAATGAATTCTGTCGAATGCCTTCTCCGCATCCAAAGTTAGGAGCAGAGAAGGCATTCGACAGAGCTCTATGTGTCTCAGAATATTTAACATCCTCCTGGTTCCGTCTGGTGCTTGTCTACCACGGGTAAATCCTACTTGGTCAGGGTTTAACAACTCTGGGGTGATTTTCATAAGGCGGTTGGCGATTAATTTCGCGTAGAGTTTGGTGTCTGAATTTAGTAACGAGATTGGCCTATAGTTCGCAGGGATCTGTTGGTCTTTTCCTGGCTTGGGGATAATTGATATTGAGGCCTCTAGGTATTCTGGGGGGATCGCTTGTCCCAATAAGAAGGAATTAAAAAGCTGTGTTAAGTTGGGGTGAGAATATCTATAAAGGTGTGATAGTATTCATTATTAAATCCGTCAGGACCTGGGGCTTTATTTTTTTTTAATGCTTTGACTGTGCGCGAGATTTCATCCTCTGTAAATGGGGTGTTTAGTTGTTCCAAGTGGGAGGGGCTTAAGGAAGGTAAGTTAATTGATGCTAAATATTTATTAATTGTACTCTGTGTGGGTTGGGAAGTGGCATGGTCTTTGTTCAAATTATATAGTTGTTTGTAGAAAACTGCGAAGGCGTCTGCTATTAGTTTTGGATTGGAAATTTTTTGTTTGGAAATTGGGTGGATTATCGAGTGTATTTTAGCTTTAGCCTGTCTATGCTTGATTAAGTTGGCTAGGAGAGTACTAGCTTTATTATTTTGCGAGTATTTTGTTAAATTAACTTTTTGTAGATTTTGTTCATATTTAAATAACATTAGCCTACGTAGTTCCTGGCGTAGTTCAAAGAGTTTCTGGGTGGTTCGTGGTTCTTGGGATTTTTTGTTGATTTTTTCCAGATCCGCAATCTGTGTTAAAAATGAGTTCAGTTGATGTTGTTGTCTTTTTTTTGCTATCGAAGCTAATTTGATGTAGAAGCCTCTAGTGTAGGCCTTATGGGCAGACCATATTGTGGAAAATTTGACACCAGGTGTCATATTATTTTTAAAATATTCTGTGATGATGCCCTTCATATCTTTAATGTTGATAGGGTCTAATAGGATTGAGGTGTTTAATTTCCATTGATTTGGTTTGGGTAACACTGTTGTGTCTTCGATGTTTATATGGATTGGTGCATGGTCTGACCAAGTTATAAGACCAATGGAGGTATCCAGCACCTTTTGAAGTAAGAACCTGTCTGTTTTAAAATAGTCGATTCTTGTGTAAGTTTTATGTACGGGAGAGAAAAATGTGTAGTCTAATTCTGATGAGTGCAGGATCCTCCATGGGTCGTACAAGTCGTGCCATTGAAGTGTTTTGCCTATGAGGGGAGGGTTATTGTCACGTTTACTGGATGAGTCTAATTTACTAATACATATATTAAAATCTCCTCCGATTAGAAGGAGGCCTTGTTTAACTAGTGTGACTTTTTTCATTACTTTCTGGAAAAAGGTTTTCTGGGCAGTATTGGGGGCGTATATATTCACCAGAGTGAGAAGCTGATTATTGACATACCCAACAAAAATAATGTATCTACCGTTATCGTCAGTTATGATAGATGTAAGATCAACTTTAAAGGGACTCCGAGCAGTGCAGAAACTATGGAAAGATGCACATCATTTTAAAGCTCTCTTTCTCCTCTTTCCAGTGATGTATAAATGGCCGCCCTATGCCTTTTAGTTTTCGCTATTTTCGCGATTGAAATTGCCGCGGCCGCGATTTCGATCGCGAAAATAGAGAAAACTAAAAGGTGTAGGGCAACGATTTAGGTGTCGCCAGAAAGAGGAGAAAGGGAGCTTTAAAATGATATCCATCAAGCCATAGTTATATTGTATTACACAGGACGACACTTTCCCCAGTGTCAGCAGCTCCATTCTGCTGAATGCAGCTGCTGACTTTGACAAAAAGTCTACGCCTGTGATAGCACACAGGATATAAACTGTTGAAGCAATATCTTGTAGTTGATTCTAATAAGTGAGTTTCTTGTAACATCAGTATTTGTGAAGATTGTCGTTTGGCTTCCTTCCAAAGGAGACTTCTTTTAAAGGGGGAGTTTAGTCCCCTGGTATTTATTGAGGTTATTTTAATATTAGGTGGATTGGCCATTTCTATAGAACACAGTATAAGCTAGTGTTGACCTGGGATAGAGTGTACCTATTAAAGCAGATTTCTTATTTGAAACATTTCCATATGGGAAATACCATAGGTTGAAACCTGAATATACCTCCAACATAACAACATATAACATAGTGATAAACAGTATCACAAGTATAGTAACCAGAAAAATAGTAGGGCAAATGTTCAGTGTCCTACAACTTAGGGAGCAAAAAAAAAATATTAGTTTATCGTGCATAACAGCTAAATAAACTTGTAGGTTAGAGATTGGCCTGGGATGTTAGTGTCCTTGGCTTATGGTGGGACTGTGCGCCAATCTTGGTTGATTTTTGAGGAGAATGGGTTCTTTGATGTTTTAGGTGGTTCTTCTTGCAGTTGGATTTTCAAAGTGTTCAGCAGCTTGCGGCCTGCGTTTACAGATAGTATTATGTGTTGTTGGCCTTGAGCAGAGAAAATTATTTTCGTGGGAAATCCCCATTTATACTGAATGTTGGATGCTCGCAATGCTGCCGTGATAGGCTGTAATGCTTTACGTTGCTGCAGTGTGTGCTGGGATAGGTCAGCGAAGATCTTGATTTTTTCAAATGGTTCTGGTAGAGAGCTTTGCTTACGCATGTGGATGAGGAGATCATCTTTAACATGGTAGCATAGAAATCTCACAATTACATCTCGGGGAATTTGTGCAGGAAGATATGTAGGCTTAGGGAGGCGATGCGCTCTATCAATAATTAGTTCGGTTTCCGAGGAGTTAGGTAGTGCTGTCTTAATGAGCTTTTGTATATATGGCTTCAGATCTTGTGTGAGTACAGATTCTGGGATCCCTCTGAATTTTATGTTATTACGTCTGGATCTGTCTTCCAGATCTGCAGATTTCCCTTTAAGCCACTGAATATCAGAGGATTGAGTCTCAGACACATCCACCATAACATTATGCTCTTGGATTATTTCCGTTATTGTGTGCTCAATAGCATCAGTTCTGTCACCTAAGACATTAAGGTCTTTTTGCATATTGGCAGTAATTGTGGCTATGTCATATAGCAGGGACGTTCTAAAGGAGAGTAGAATGTCCTTTATAAAGTTTTGTGAAGCAGCTTGGTCGGAGGTTGGGAAGGCCTCAAGTGCTGCAGCGCTGTGTGGGGCTAAAATGGCTGATTGTTCCGATGTGCTTACCGGAGGTCCGCCTATGTTAGTGTCCAGACGTTGTCTCGATCTGGCTGGGCTGCTAATTGGGGAGTCGCTGTGCTGGTCTAGCGGCTGGTTCTCCGCAAAGTTACGGAGAGTGTCTGATGGAGGGTTCACTGCGGAGCCGCCAGGTTTGTCGGCGCCATCTTGGATGTCACGAGGTGGCCGCTGCGGCTTGTCTTTAACCACTTCCCGACCGCCCACTACACAGGGGCGGCGGGGAAGTGGAGCCCTGCAGGACGGCCTCACCCACAGAGGCGGCAGTCCATTTAAGGGCATGGGCGGAGCGATCGCGTCATCCGTGACGCGATCCTCCGCCCGGGATCGAAGCACGGGCATTTTGTCTCCGCTCGCCGGCCACTTAGCAGAGCCGGCGAGCGGAGGAATCCGCAGGATCAGCCAATCCCTGAGTATAAGGCACTTTGTTAGGTAAACAAAGTGCCTTATACGTGCTTCCTCCTCGCCTCGTGGTCTCATTGTTCCAGAGACCACCAGCGAGGAGGAAGCACTTGTAAGTCTCACTGCACGCAGCTTGATTTTGCCCACAGCCTCCCTGATCACCCACCCCAGGCCTCATACCCCCCCTGATCACCCCAGCAGACCCCTGCCCAGCACCCTTGCACCCCTGCAAAACCCCCACCCCCCCACCTGCCACTAACTAGCGACGCTGCCCCTTAGTTTAGGTCCCTAACTGCCTCCTAGTCACCCCTGATCCCCCCTCCCTACCTTTAGATCACCCCCACACCCCATCCCAGACTACCCCCCTGTATACTGTATACATTTGTATACAGCTACATTACCCTCTGATCCCCCTCTGATCCCCCTCTGATCACCTGTCTATCACCTGTCCATCAGCCCTCAGCACCCCCACCCATCAGAGCAGACCCTAACTGCCCCGCGGGGGTAACCGATCACCTGCCCAGGCCCTCGATTGCCCTCGTACCCCCCTTCTGATTACATCCCCTGCTGTTTGTTTACATCTGTCCTCCCCAGCAATCACTAACTGATCTTTGATCAGTAACCCCCTGTGTCTGCCTCTCATCAGATCAGGACTCAGTCTGCCCCGTGCAGGCTCCTGATCAACCCCCCATCCCCTCAAATCGCCCTCAGACCCCCCCCTAATCACCGTCCAAGTGCATTGTATTTGACTGTGCTGCGCTTGTATTCGATTGTGCTGCGCTTGTATTCAATTGTGGTGTAATTGTATTTGATTGTCCCGTGATCGGCTTCGATTGCCCCGTGATTGTTTGATTGCCTGAGACCCCACTTCCCGCCACACCCAACCCCACCCTCCCCCCCACCACACCCAACCCCACCCCCCCCCCCCCCCCACCACCACCACCTCCAACCACCACCGTCCGAGTGCATCAGATTTGCTTGTGCTGTGATTGGAGTCGATTGTGCTGTAATTGTATTTGATTGTCCCGTGATCGACTTCGATTGCCCCGTGATTGTTTGATTGCCTGAGACCCCACTTCCCGCCACACCCAATCCCACCCTCCCCCATCACCTTCCGAGTGCATCAGATTTGATTGGGCTGTGATTGGAGTCGATTGTGCTGTAATTGTATTTGATTGTCCCGTGATCGGCTTCGATTGCCCCGTGATTGTTTGATTGCCTGAGACCCCACTTCCCGCCACACCCAATCCCACCCTCCCCCATCACCTTCCGAGTGCATCAGATTTGATTGGGCTGTGATTGGAGTCGATTGTGCTGTAATTGTATTTGATTGTCCCGTGATCGGCTTCGATTGCCCCGTGATTGTTTGATTGCCTGAGACCCCACTTCCCGCCACACCCAACCCCACCCTCCCCCCCACCACACCCAACCCCACCCCCCCACCCCCCACCACCTCCAACCACCACCTTCCGAGTGCATCAGATTTGCTTGTGCTGTGATTGGAGTCGATTGTGCTGTAATTGGATTTGATTGTCCCGTGATCGGCTTCGATTGCCCCGTGATTGTTTGATTGCCTGAGACCCCACTTCCCGCCACACCCAATCCCACCCTCCCC
Source organism: Hyperolius riggenbachi (assembly GCF_040937935.1). Lineage (NCBI taxonomy): Eukaryota > Metazoa > Chordata > Amphibia > Anura > Hyperoliidae > Hyperolius > Hyperolius riggenbachi. The sequence continues at coordinate 233,016,314 of NC_090646.1, read as the reverse complement.
CCATCACCTTCCGAGTGCATCAGATCTGCTTGTGCTGTGATTGGAGTCGATTGTGCTGTAATTGGATTTGATTGTCCCGTGATTGTTTGATTGCCTCTGAGACCCCACTTCCCACCAACCCCAATACCTCTCAAATACTCCCTTTTTGCTAGGTAGGTGCTCTTTTTTTCTGGGTAGTCTCGGAGGAAAACCCCATAAATTTAGCAATCCAAAATGGCAAGAAGGGGGCTTTCCGATGACGAGGTATACAGGTACATGGACCAGTCGGATGAGTTCTTTTGGGAAGAATCATCCGTCGAATCTTCCGGGTCCGATTTTGAACCTGTAGAAAGCAGTGGTTCCCTGACCGATACTGATGACGAGGCTATGGTCCCGGCTAGAGCCAGGCGTACCAGACCCCAAGTCGTTAGACCGCAGGTGGCGCAGGATCCGCCTCAAGGGCAGCAGGGTGGTGCTAGCGCTGTTGATAGTTTTCTTGGTGAGGCAGGCACCAGCAGCGCAGCATCTCCTGGACTTAGTGCCAGTGCTTCCGTAGACCCTGACGAAGTGGTGAGCGTCAGCATGGAAGTTGAAACTGGTACGGTGGCAAGTGCAGTAGTACCCCCGTCGCAGCCACCAACAAGAAGACGGGCCCGTAGTACCCATAGACTCCCAGAGGTGCTGGCACAACCAGATTGGCAATCCCCTGATTCCGCCGCACCCGTAGTGCCCCCTTTCACCGCCCAGTCTGGAGTCCAGGTGGCGACAGCTCATCTAGGAACGGCCCTAGACTTTTTGCAGCTGTTCATCACCCAGGTTCTCTTGGACTTAATTGTGGTTGAGACCAACCGTAAAGCCACACAATTCATCACCGAGCACCCGGAGAGCATGTATGCCCAGCCTTTCGGGTGGAAACCAGTCCAAGTTTCCGACATTAAAATCTTTTTGGCCCTTATCCTTCACTTGGGACTAATGAAACAGAATGTACTGCGGTCGTATTGGTCTACGAACCCAGTAAATCATGTTCCCTTGTACCCTGCTGCCATGTCCAGGACACGATTTGAGTCCATCCTGCGCTTCCTGCACTTCAACGACGACAAAACCTGTCATGAAAAGGGCCACCCTGCTTATGACCGGCTCCACAAAATTCGGCCCCTCATAGACCACCTGTCATCAACATTTGCAGATGCTTATATCCCTGAACAGAACATCTGCGTAGACGAGTCCCTCTTACGCTTTACCGGGCGCCTTGGCATCAAACAGTACATCCCAAGCAAGCGCGCCCGGTATGGGGTGAAACTGTATAAGCTCTGTGAAAGGGCCACAGGCTATACATGTCGTTTTAGGGTCTATGAGGGAAAAGACTCAAAATTGGAGCCGGTCGGATGCCCTGACTACCTGGGGAGCAGTGGAAAGGTTGTGTGGGACTTGGTGTCACCCTTGTTCCAGAAGAGGTACCATCTTTTTGTGGACAATTATTACACAAGTGTGGCCCTCTTTCAGCACTTAAAGTTAGAAGGAATCCGATGCTGTGGCACTGCGCGGCCTAGTCGCCAGGGCTTCCCCCAACGGCTCGTTACCACCAGACTTTTACGGGGGCAGAGGGTCGCCTTGCGTACTGAAGACCTGCTCGCGGTGAAATGGAGGGACAAGAGGGACGTTTACTTTCTGTCCACCATTCACACAGACACGACAGTCCAAATTCAACGGGCAACTGCGGTCATTGAAAAGCCCCTTGTCGTCCACGAATATAATGTCAACATGGGAGGGGTGGACTTCAATGACCAGAGGTTAGCGCCCTATTTAGTTACCCGGAAAACAAGACGCTGGTATAAGAAAGTGTCTTTTTATCTGATTCAATTGGCAGTTTACAACAGCTTTGTTCTCTACAGTAAGGCTGGGAGAACTGGATCTTTCCTCCAATTTCAGGAAGAGATCATTATGGACATCCTGTATCCAGGAGGTGCCAGGCCCCCCCCCCCAGATGCAACTAGCCGACTGCATGGAAGGCATTACGCCTATCAGCTTCCGTGTGCCCCAGGTCAACGCATCCGAAGAAAACGTTGCCGTGTCTGCAGCAGGGCTGGAACAAGGAGTGACACCGTTTATTATTGTCCCCGCTGTCCTGACCAGCCTGGTCTATGCGTAGGGCCGTGTTTTGAGAGGTACCACGAGCAGGTACACTATTAGAACCTAGGGAACTCCAGACACAGGAGTAGGCACACACTCAGTGGTCTTTCGCACATTGTCGCAGGGAGAGGAGAGGTAAGCTTGAAGACCAAACGGGTAAGCATAAAAATGGGAAGAAGGATCGGTTTCCATGCTTGATATTGCTGATCTGTCCTGGGTTGGCGATATAAGACGGCATGTTTGAATTTCCCTTGAGTGTGGACACCCCCGGTTTATATGTGATTTGGGCCTATGATGATGCTTTAATGCCACACAGAGTCATCTCTATTGGCAGGCATATTGCTGTATCCTACAGGCATAATGCTGTATACTAAAGTTCTGAGGCCCAGTCACATAAGTTGGTGGCTCACCCTGAGTGCAGGGTGGCACGGGGTGTCTCTCTCCTGAGGTTATCACTGCCATTGATGTGGAGGAAGATCTGCCATTGATGTGGAGCAAGGTATGTTTGCCGTTCATTTTTCCTTTCAGCCCAGAGTGCATTACTTGTATACCCAATATAAGGAGTATAGCAGAAACTCCTAATACTGGCCATACATGTAATGATTGCAGAGACCCTAAAATGCCAGGACAGACTCCACAAATGACCCCATTTTGGAAAGAGGACACCCTAAAGTATTATGTGAGGTGCACGGTGAGTTCGTAAAAGATTTTAGTTTTTGTCACAAGTTAGCAGAATTGTTTTTTTTTTTTTTTTTTAACAAAGTGTCATTTTCCGTTAACTTGTGACAAAAAATAAAATTTTCAATGACCTCACCATTCCCCTCATGGAATACCTTGTTGTGTATTCTTTCCAAAATGGAGTCATTTGTGGGGTTTGTTAACTGTCCTGGCAAGTGGGCGGGGTGCTAAATTTTGAGCACCCCTGTAAAGCCTAAAGGTACTCATTGGACTCTGGACCCCTTAGCGCAGTTAGGGTGCAAAAAGGTGCCACACATGTGGTATCGCCGTACTCGGGAGAAGTAGTACAATGTGTTTTGGGGTGTATTTTTACACATACCCATGCTGGGTGGGAGAAATACCTCTGTAAATGACAATCTTTTGATTTTTTTACACACAATTGTCCATTTACAGAGTTATTTCTCCCACCCAGCATGGGTATGTGTAAAAATACACCCCAAAACACATTGTACTACTTCTCCCGAGTACGGCGATACCACATGTGTGGCACTTTTTTGCACCCTAACTGCGCTAAAGGGCCCAAAGTCCAATGAGTACCTTTAGGATTTCACAGGTCATTTTGCGGAATTTGATTTCCAGACTCCTCCTCACGGTTTAGGGCCCCTAAAATGCCAGGGCAGTATAGGAACCCCACAAATGACCCCATTTTAGAAAGAAGACACCCCAAGGTATTCCGTTAGGAGTATGGTGAGTTCATAGAAGATTTTATTTTTTGTCACAAGTTAGCGGAAAATTGATTTGTATTGTTTTTTTCACAAAGTGTCATTTTCCGCTAACTTGTGACAAAAAATAAAATCTTCTATGAACTCACCATACTCCTAACGGAATACCTTGGGGTGTCTTCTTTCTAAAATGGGGTCATTTGTGGGGTTCCTATACTGCCCTGGCATTTTAGGGGCCCTAAACCGTGAGGAGTAGTCTGGAAATCAAATTCCGCAAAATGACCTGTGAAAGCCTAAAGGTGCTCATTGGACTTTGGGCCCTTTAGCGCAGTTAGGGTGCAAAAAAGTGCCACACATGTGGTATTGCCGTACTCGGGAGAAGTAGTACAATGTGTTTTGGGGTGTATTTTTACACATACCCATGCTGGGTGGGAGAAATACCTCTGTAAATGACAATCTTTTGATTTTTTTACACACAATTGTCCATTTACAGAGTTATTTCTCCCACCCAGCATGGGTATGTGTAAAAATACACCACAAAACACATTGTACTACTTCTCCCGAGTACGGCGATACCACATGTGTGGCACTTTTTTGCACCCTAACTGCGCTAAAGGGCCCAAAGTCCAATGAGTACCTTTAGGATTTCACAGGTCATTTTGCGGAATTTGATTTCCAGACTCCTCCTCACGGTTTAGGGCCCCTAAAATGCCAGGGCAGTATAGGAACCCCACAAATGACCCCATTTTAGAAAGAAGACACCCCAAGGTATTCCGTTAGGAGTATGGTGAGTTCATAGAAGATTTTATTTTTTGTCAAAAGTTAGCGGAAAATTGATTTGTATTGTTTTTTTCACAAAGTGTCATTTTCCGCTAACTTGTGACAAAAAATAAAATCTTCTATGAACTCACCATACTCCTAACGGAATACCTTGGGGTGTCTTCTTTCTAAAATGGGGTCATTTGTGGGGTTCCTATACTGCCCTGGCATTTTAGGGGCCCTAAACCGTGAGGAGTAGTCTGGAAATCAAATTCCGCAAAATGACCTGTGAAAGCCTAAAGGTGCTCATTGGACTTTGGGCCCTTTAGTGCAGTTAGGGTGCAAAAAAGTGCCACACATGTGGTATTGCCGTACTCGGGAGAAGTAGTACAATGTGTTTTGGGGTGTATTTTTACACATACCCATGCTGGGTGGGAGAAATACCTCTGCAAATGACAATCTTTTGATTTTTTTACACACAATTGTCCATTTACAGAGATATTTCTCCCACCCAGCATGGGTATGTGTAAAAATACACCCCAAAACACATTGTACTACTTCTCCCGAGTACGGCAATACCACATGTGTGGCACTTTTTTGCACCCTAACTGCGCTAAAGGGCCCAAAGTCCAATGAGCACCTTTAGGCTTTCACAGGTCATTTTGCGGAATTTGATTTCCAGACTACTCCTCACGGTTTAGGGCCCCTAAAATGCCAGGGCAGTATAGGAACCCCACAAATGACCCCATTTTAGAAAGAAGACACCCCAAGGTATTCCGTTAGGAGTATGGTGAGTTCATAGAAGATTTTATTTTTTGTCAAAAGTTAGCGGAAAATTGATTTGTATTGTTTTTTTCACAAAGTGTCATTTTCCGCTAACTTGTGACAAAAAATAAAATCTTCTATGAACTCACCATACTCCTAACGGAATACCTTGGGGTGTCTTCTTTCTAAAATGTGGTCATTTGTGGGGTTCCTATACTGCCCTGGCATTTTAGGGGCCCTAAACCGTGAGGAGTAGTCTGGAAATCAAATTCCGCAAAATGACCTGTGAAATCCTAAAGGTACTCATTGGACTTTGGGCCCTTTAGCGCAGTTAGGGTGCAAAAAAGTGCCACACATGTGGTATCGCCGTACTCAGGAGAAGTAGTACAATGTGTTTTGGGGTGTATTTTTACACATACCCATGCTGGGTGGGAGAAATAACTCTGTAAATGGACAATTGTGTGTAAAAAAAATTAACAAATTGTCATTTACAGAGATATTTCTCCCACCCAGCATGGGTATGTGTAAAAATACACCCCAAAACACATTATACTACTTCTCCTGAGTACGGCAATACCACATATGTGGCACTTTTTTGCAGCCTAACTGCGCTAAGGGGTCCAAAGTCCAATGAGCACCTTTAGGCTTTACAGGGGTGCTTACAATTTAGCACCCCCCAAAATGTCAGGACAGTAAACACACCCCACAAATGACCCCATTTTGGAAAGTAGACCCTTCAAGGTATTCAGAGAGGGGCATGGTGAGTCCGTGGCAGATTTCATTTTTTTTTGGTGCAAGTTAGAAGAAATGGAAACTTTTTTTTTTTTTTTTTTCGTGTCACAAAGTGTCATTTTCCGCTTACTTGTGACAAAAATTAATATCTTCTATGAACTCACTATGCCTCTCAGTGAATACTTTGGGATGTCTTCTTTCCAAAATGGGGTCATTTGGGGGGTATTTATACTATCCTGGAATTCTAGCCCCTCATGAAACATGACAGGGGGTCAGAAAAGTCAGAGATGCTTGAAAATGGGAAAATTCACTTTTTGCACCATAGTTTGTAAACGCTATAACTTTTACCCAAACCAATAAATATACGCTGAATGGGTTTTTTTTAATCAAAAACATGTTTGTCCACATTTTTCGCGCTGCATGTATACAGAAATTTTACTTTATTTGAAAACTGTCAGCACAGAAAGTTAAAAAAATCATTTTTTTGCCAAAATTCATGTCTTTTTTGCTGAATATAATAAAAAGTAAAAATCGCAGGAGCAATTAAATAGCACCAAAAGAAAGCTTTATTAGTGACAAGAAAAGGAGCCAAAATTCATTTAGGTGGTAGGTTGTATGAGCGAGCAATAAACCGTGAAAGCTGCAGTGGTCTGAATGGAAAAAAAGTGGCCGGTCCTTAAGGGGGGTAAAGCCCTAGGTCCTCAAGTGGTTAAAGTAGTCCGTAAGCTTCTTTGGCTTTAGCTTCCTCTTTTTTGCTTTCTCCTGTTCTGTCTCCATCTCCTCTGCCGGTAATGGTCGGTTGGTAGCCGATTGGGCCATGCTGTGAGCCGGTTTAGTAAGGCCAAGGCAGGAGCTGTGGAATCAGGCGTCCGTCCTGTTTCCCAACGTGGCCACGCCCCCCATTTTATTGATTTTTAATGTTTGTGATTGTGTCAGGATACAATAAAGATTTTTCATTTTTGGTACATGATTTTGGATCATTTATACTGACATAGGATTCCATTTGAGAGAGATATCTTTTCTTCTAAGGTTTGTCGGACTATAAGACACACTTTTTTCTCCCCTAAAAGTGTGGGTGAAAAGTAAGTGCATCTTTTGGTCTGAAAGTGTCCTGTGGATGCTGCTGTCCCCGATTCTCTGATGTGCCCCTTTGTCTCCTCCCCCCCCCCCCCCTCCACCTGTCTCAGATGTCTCGGAGTCCTTTGCTATCCCTGTGTCTCTAATGTGCCTTTGTCATCCTCATCTCCCTCCCCATCTCTGATGTCTCTGTGTTTCCTGATGTCCTCCTTCCCACTATGTATCGGATGTGTCCCGTGTGGCTCAATATTTTGCCTCTGTCACCCTGTAAGTTTAATCATTGCCATCAGCATGCATGATGTGCAAGAAGTTGAGTGCGGACGAGCAGGGATTCCATCCTCATTCATTTGCGGCTCCAGCTTCAATGTACTTCCTTCAGGCTTCAGGCGCCGTGCGGTCAATCAGGCTGGGCGCTGCACGAACACCATCCAATCACTGCTGCCACTGTTCTAACAGGAAGTGATGGTCCCATGGGCGAGACTAGGCTCTGTCATTAGGCCAACACTGCACTCGATTGGCCCATTTACAGAGTCTGGTCCTGCCCGCGGGAACATCGTGTCCTGTTAGAACAGCGGCAGCAGTGATTGGATGGTGTCCGTGCAGCACCTCTCCTGATTGGCCGCATGACATCTGAAGCCTGAAGGAAGTACCGTACTTTGAAGTTGGAGCTGCGAATGAACGAGGACAGAATCCCTGCTTGTCATGGCACTCAACATCTTCCACATCGTTGACGCTAATGGTAACGATCTCACCTTCAGGGGTACAGAGGCAACACATTAAGCCACAGGGGGCATATCAGAGATGGGGAGGGGGGTAAGAAGGATATCAGAGACATGGGGGAGGGAGGAAAGGAGGACACCAGGAAATCAGAGGGTGAAGGGGGGAAAGGATGACAGGCACATCAGAGACATTGGGAGAAGAGAAAGGGGGGCATCACAGACATGGGGGAGGTAAGAAAGGTGGACATCAGAGACATGGGGGAGGGAAGAAAGTTTAACACCGGTGCATCAGAAATAGGGAGAGGATGACACAGGGGTACAGAGACACAAGGGAGAAGGGAAAGGGGGACATCAGAGCCACAGGGGAAAAAGTTGACACCAGGGGACATCAGAGACAAGGGGAAGGGAGAAAGAAGAACACAGGAGCATGTCAGAGATGGCGAGAAGGGAAAGGAGGACACTTGGGGACATCAGAGACAGAGGGAGGGAGGATAGGAGGACACCGGGGACATTGGAGATGGGGAGGGGGGGGGAGAGGACACCAAGAGACATGGGGGATGACACCAGGGGACAAGGGGGGGAAGGGTGACATCAGAGATACAGGGGAGAGAAAAGGAGGACACCGGGGACATCAAAGACGGGGAAGGGGGAAAGGAGAACACAAGGGGACAAGAGAGATACAAGGGAACAGAAAAGACACAGGGTAACAGTGGAGACAGATGACACAAGGGGACAGAGGAGGACAGGGGGCCCAGGAGGACACAAGGGAACAGAGGAGACACAGGAGGACAAAGGGAGAGAGGAGGACAAAAGATGGTAAGAGAAGGACACAAGCGGGAAATAATTGGGGGAGAAGATCCACCTGATGACCCTGCACCATGGATGCACCAGGTTGAGTATATATTTTTTTCCCCTGTTTTTTGTCCTCTAAACCTAGGTGCATCTTATGGTCCGAAAACTATGGTAAGTGTCAGTTTAATGGTGTTTAGAAAGTTTGTTCATCGAAACATAAGCTCAGTTTAACATTTTATAATTGTAATTCATAGAAGCCATTGCAAAGAGATAAACATTTAAAGGGACTCCGAGCTCAAAAAAAAAAAGAAAGTTGTACTCACCATGGGCTTTCTCCAGCCCAGTGCTGGTCGGGAGGTCCCACGCCGGCGTCCTGGCTCCTCTCCTTCTCCCCGCTCCGGAATGGCTGGCAGGCCGCAGCCCGGGCGACACTCTCCCGAGTGTCGGGCTTCTTCTTCCGCATATGACGCGGATTACGTCACACGCCAGCCGCCTCGCGTCATCATGGCGGCCGGCGTGAAAGTACTGCGCATGCGCGAACAAAGCGCGCATGCGCAGTACTTTCACGCCGGCCGCCATGATGACGCGAGGCGGCCGGCGTGTGACGTAATCCGCGTCATATGCGGAAGAAGAAGCCCGACACTCGGGAGAGTGTCGCCCGGGCTGCGGCCTGCCAGCCATTCCGGAGCGGGGAGAAGGAGAGGAGCCAGGACGCCGGCGTGGGACCTCCCGACCAGCACTGGGCTGGAGAAAGCCCATGGTGAGTACAACTTTCTTTTTTTTTTTGTGCTCGGAGTCCCTTTAAAAATATACTTTTAACATGTTTACTTTTTCCAATGTGCAAATGTAAATTGCTGCTGCTACCTGTTAGTCCAATCTAACTCCTTACCACCAATAGCCTGCAGCCTTTTCACATTCCACTATGAACAAAATGCAGTCGGTGTGCTTAAGGATCTCCACTGCAGTCATATCAACTGCTATGGAGCCCATAGCCAAGGGTGGCTTGGACACTGCAGTCAACAATAAGGGTATCTGGTAATGGCCTTAAAGAAAACCTGTAACAACAAAAAGTTCCCCTGTGGGGTACTCACCTCGGTAGGGAGAAGCTTCCGGATCCTATCAAGGCTTCCCCCATCCATCTGTGTCCCACGGTGTTCTTGCTCTGGCCCTCTGAACAGTGGGGATGTAAATGTTTACCTTCCCGGCCCCAGCGCGGGCGCCGTATCGGCTCTTCGCTCGGAGATAGGCGGAAATAGCCGATCGCTGTTGGCCCACTCTGCTGCGCAGGCGCAAGTCTCCTGTGACTGCATTGTAGAATGGACTCGACGGAGATTGGCTATTTTCTCCTATCTACATGGTGAGAGCCACAACAGCACCCCCGCTGGATCTAGAGAAGGTAAATATAGCAAGCCTTGTCAGGCTTGTCGAGCGTGGATTGCAGGAGACTTTGGGGAAGCCAGTGCTGGATTGACTGCAGCTACAGCGGAGGTGGTAGCCTCATTGGGACCATGAGGCTTCCCCCTACTGAGGTGAGTACCCCCCAGGGGAACCTTTTTTGTTACAGAGTCTCTTAAAAAACACTTCCCAGCATAGTTTTAGCACATTACCCGAGATACAACTATAACGCTGCTACCTAATCCTCCATCAAGGGGGAATCTCCTCTGAGAATGTCTCTTTCAAGGGGTATTTCTTTCAGGATATTTTCTCCTATAAAGAGAGTTTCTCCTTAAAGTGGAACTGGACTCTTGCACAGGACATAAGGAAACAGAGAGACATACACCCTGTGTGCTTTTAGAGAGAAGAGCCTGTATTATTCCCCTTCATTTTCAAGTAATCACAAATATAATTTGATCTGCCAGCTGTATCAGCACATAAAATCGACAGTCCTCAGCAGATACTGCAGATTTATTGCAGAAGTTCTGTAAGCTATAATAAATAAATGCTTTTCTTTAAAGAGACACTGAAGTGAAAAAAAATATTATATAATGAATTGGTTGTGTACTATGAATAATTACTAGAAGATTAGCAGCAAAGAAAATATTCTCATACTTTTATTTTCAGGTATATAGTGTTTTTTCTAACATTGCATCACTCTATAATATGTGCAGATTACACAACACTCAGCATTCAAAATGAGTTTTTCAGAGCAGTCTGTGAAGTAATGACCTCTCCTCTAGCAGAGGAGAAAAGTAAATAGTTCAATTACAGTTGAGATAATAAAAGTCAGATAACAGCCCTCTCCACGACTAACTTAGTCGGAGAGCTTAATAGCTTTTTTGCATAGAGATAACAACTGGAGTTTCTCAACTCTTCCTGTACTGGAAACAATTACACTGATGTAGCTGATCTTAATGTTTTATTTCTTAGCTGTACTACACATACAAATCATAATATCATCATTTTTTTTTCGCTTCAGTGTCTCTTTAAAGGTTATTATATTGTTGCATATAATTTACAGCAGAGGGGAAGTACTGAGTTTAGGTCCGCATTATCAGATTATCTCTTCTTGAAAGTTAATTTCTCCCTGAAGAAATTATTATCATAAATCTAATCAGTTTCATTAGAAAGATAAAGATTCTACAAGATTAAGGCTAGCAAATTAGCACTATGTCAAAGAGAGTTAATACATTCTTTGCCTTGGCAAACTCTTTATTTTACTTACTTACTCCATGATGTGTTATGCACAAGCTGACAATTTGTTGTAACCTCATTTATTTAACAGTTACACTAAATGTTTATTTTATTGTATTAAAGGGAACCTGAGGTGAGAGTGATATGGAGGTTGCCATATTTTTTTCATTTTAAACAATACCAGTTTCTTTTAGCCATAGCCCCTGAACAAGCATGCAGCAGAACAGGTACACTGACTCACTTGACTCAGGTTTCACTGGATATGCTTGTTCCAGGGTTTTGACGCATATACTACTTATGCCAGAAGATCAACTGGCATTGTTTACAAGTAAATAAATATGTCAGCCTTCATACCCCTCTCACCTCGGGTTCCTTATAAGCAAGTATCTTTATACCAAAGTTTATTATAATGTAATAAAAGGAATGCCTATGAGAAATCACCAAAAAAATGTGATTTTCCCATAAACTTCAATGCATTTTTGTCAAATATATCAAAATTCAAATTATGAGAGACAAACTCAGATGCCAGTGTGTCTCTTACCCCCTTCTAAACCCTAAACCAAAATATTAAAGGGATACTTAAGCCAGAAAAAAAATGAGTTTTACTCACCTGGGGCTTCTACCAGCCCCCTGCAGCAGTCTTGTGCCCTCGCAGCCACTCACTAATCCTCTGGTCCCCCGCTGCCAGCTATTTTCGTTTTTGCAGACAGGCCCGACAGGACTGGCCACGCGTAGCTTTCTCCGCATTCCCGACTGTAATTAGCACTATTGCGGGCCGCAACGTATACAAAGATACGTGTTGCCGCATTACCTACGCATAGATATGGGGCAACGCGTATTTTTGTGTGCGTTGCGGCCCGCAATAGCTCTAATTACAGTCGGGAATGCGGAGAAAGCTACACGTGGCCAGTCCTGTCGGCAAAAACGAAACTATCTGGCAGCGGGGGACCAGAGGATTAGTGAGTGGCTGCGAGGGCACAGGACTGCTGCAGGTGGCTGGTAGAAGCTCCAGGTGAGTAAAACTCATTTTTTTTTCTGGCTTAAGTGTCCCTTTAAGATGTATTCCCTTCAGTCCTCTGGCTGCTAGATAATATTTAGAAAGTTTACTAGTGCCATGGCTGAATTTCCAGTAGGAAAAGTTAAACAAAGGTGGAGAAACTCTTTACAAACTTCTCAAATTTCCAGCAATCCTCATTTACAGTGATACTTGCAAAATAATGACTTTGTTACTTGATCCAGACATGCACGGCTAATATAACTTCTTACCCAAATCATACCACTACATGCCTTGAAAAGCCTAGTGTGAGAAAAAGAATATATCTATACACTACATGTTGCTCTTTTAGAAAAGCTGAATGCCATACAATAAAAATCAGTCTTGTTAGTGGGAAAATAGTAGCAAGTCACAAGCACATTTTATAAGTTCAAATTTAATCAACCTTTCTCTTAATTCACGCAGGGCAATGTTTACATGTTTTTCTTTGTCTTAAAGGTCTCTCAGCCTGCATCCTTGAAGATTCAACATCTATTTCATCCTCCTTTGGTCTGACATCCCCTCTGACTGGTGTTGCCTAGGCAGTGCTGGGTTGTAAAGCAGCAGTCAGACATGCTATAGGGAAATAATTGGCAGACCTCTGAGCTTCATGCTGTTTTAATGAATTGTCATGGTATAGCGTTTAAAGCAGGACCAGAATTTGACCTCATGAATATTTTTGAAAATGTTTTTTTAAAGTGTGGTTCAACATTTTATTTATTGTGAATTTTATGAGAGCTAGAATCTTATTAATTCTCAAAGAACGCACTAGAGAGCACAGTGCATGTTATTCTTGCCAGACGTTATACCATTAAGACAGTCACAGTCTCATTTAAAGTAGCAATAAGTAACATGCTACATAAAAATTAAAGACTACGCTGTTGCTGTTTTTTTTTCTCAGTAACTAGCAGCAAAACTTGGAGCAAAGTTAAACTTCAGATACCAGTAACCCAATGTAGCGAATCATATTTACGTTAACTAAAGACAGTTAAATAAAATATTAATTTGATGGGACCAAATGCACTTTGCTATTAACCATATTGAATAAGTTTACTATATGTAGATAGGTAAATAGATTGATTGATAATAGATAGATAGATAGATAGATAGATAGATAGATAGATAGATAGATAGATAGATAGATGTAATGATCCGCTCAGCTGTCTGCACAGACAGACAGCTGTTTGACTATTCCTTAAGTCTGAGGGCTGCAGGTCTCTGGAAAAGAGACGTGTCTTTTCTTTGCAAGTTTCAGACCTGCTCTGCTGCTGAGAAATTTGCATACATTTGTCATGCAAATTGCCTAGCTGCCTCCTTTGAAGGCTGGCAGTATAAAAGCCATGTTCTCCCAGAATCCTTTGCTGGTCATCCTTCATGGTTTGTTTCTGATGAACTCTCCTAGAGTATCAGCCCTGTTTGTTTGCTAAAGTTTATCTTAGAGTATTCTTGGGACTGCACTAGGCAGCTCCTCTAGTGCAGTCAGGTTGCTTTATCTGATTTGTCTGTGTTGCCTCTCTGCTGCGATTGCCCTGTCGCCAGCGGTGGTCGACAGGAAATCGTTCCGCTTGTCTGGGGGTGCTAACCAGAGCAGCGGTTGCTACTGGTAGCCCCTTCTGTTCATCTGTCTGGATCGCACCTGCCCTAGTGGTAGAGGCAGTGCCTCCTTCTGTATTCTGCCTCAGGGGTGCTAACCAGAGCAGCGGTTGCTACTGGTAGCCCCATCTGTTTGTCTGTCTGGATTGCATTCGCTCTGGCGGAAAGAGCAGTGGATCCTGCTAAGCCTATTCCTGTACTCGGATCACACTTGCTCTGGTGGAAAAGAGCAGTGGATCCTGCTAGCTCTGTTTCTCTACTTGGTTCACACTTGCTCTGGCGGAAAAGAGCAGTGGATCCTGCTAGCTCTGTTTCTGCGCTTGGATCACACTTGCTCTGGTGGAAAAGAGCAGTGGATCCTGCTAGCTCTGTTTCTGTACTTGGTTCACACTCGCTCTGACGGAAAGAGCATCGGATCTTTCCTGTCCTGTCCCTGAACCCTGATTGCACTCGCTCTGGCGGAAGAGCGGTGGATCTTATCTGACCTATTCCTGTTTTCCATTCGTCTGTCTGTCTGGAGCAAACGCTTGTGATTGCCTGAGGTAAGGCAGCCGTTTAGCAAGCGTTCCTGTTATTTGTTCATTTGTGTTCTTTCGTTAGTCAGGGTGACGTGCTTGTCTCTGTTGCGCTTATCGTGCGGAGACCGTGCCGTAAACGCGTTCGCTGTTGCAAATGAGTGCGGTGTTCGCGTTTAGCTAGCGTTTGTTATTTTCGTTATCTTCTCATTGTTGTTTGCTGTGCCTTTGCTACTCTCATGCTCTGTCCTTCTCAGTCTGGTGTCTGTTGGCAATCGCCATTCTTTGCGATTGCGTTCTTGCTTTGTTTCTGCTGATGTGTGTTCACCGTCGCTGGGTGGCGACTAGATTGGTGGACACACATTCATCCTGTCTCTGTGCTCTTTCTCTTAGAGGGCTATCATGCCCTACTTTGCCTTTATCTGTACAATTCCCATTGGCATCTGTGGCGGTGCAGAGGCTGTGCTCGTCTGCACTCCACAGCTCCATCTGCCAGTGGGAATTGCCCTCTGCTGGTGCATTGCACCTAACCTGGGTTCTCCAAATTACACGTTTGTGGAGGATTTCCACTGTGTCAGCGCGCATCTTGTGCGCTGACCTCGGAAATAGAAACCCGCAAACGTTACAATAGATAGATATGATGCGATTTGATCAATGGATTTGTAATATGTTTGTTTGTTTTTTAATTAAGATAGTATATCTTGTCCATTGGAAGCAGCCAGAGCTGAGAAGGGACTATTCTAGATAACCTAAAAGTCTGCCTAAACCTAGGGAAAGTAAAAAAAACTATGAGTGAGTTCACCTCTCAAAGACAATGCCACACTTACCTTTTTTGGCGTCCAGCTGTTTTCAGAACATAATGACTTAATGACATTGCTGACTGAATGCCTGACTTAATTTTGTAAATACATTTACTCTCAGAGATCACAGACAGAAACATCCCTATGGCTCATAAATAAAGTAAAAAAAAATGGCAGCTAGAATTATAAGCTAAGCTGGAAGTGTATTTTTCCAGAAATTGTCAAGAGCAAAATGGAAACCCCAAAACACAAACACAAAACAAAATGTTTAGCAGGGTAAGATGCCATTGTGCAGTAGTAGAATAATGTTATTTATTTATGTAGTATCTGAAAAAGATGAGATACATTTAGGGAATTTATTTGAGGTTTGCTTTAATGCAAAAACAATGAAAGTTGACTAATATGATGGGGGCATCAACACAACTAGGACCGCTACCAGAATCAAAGAAGGATCAGAAAGTGCAGCTATTTAAATTTTATGCCAATCTCTTCTTTGGTGGGGAACTGCTTTCTTGCGTATAGTGTGAGCAAAGTTGAATTTGCCAATTCTATAAACAAAAATTCTATATATTTTATGCACCTTCTCATCTTTGCAAAAATATGAGGCTTTTTGCAAAAAATTCAGTGAAGTAAAAATGACTCATTAGTAGTTAACAGTGATATTTATTTTTCTAATTTTTTTTTCAAATACCTTTTCCCTGCATATGTTCAACAAACATATTTCATCAAAAATCTGTACAAAGTTAGGATAAGGTAGCTCCTGAGAAAATAATGGTCACCAACACTGGCGTAGCTAAGGAGCTATGGGCCGGGCCCTGGTGCAAGTTTTAAATTGGGCCCCTCAAGCACTCTATACATAACAATTGATATGGCACACCAAAACCTGCAAAGGATTTCCACAGTGTCAGAGGTGCAGGAAGGGGATAGGAAACAGTTTGTTAATAATTACTACAATTTAAAGCATCTATAGAAGTGATTATTACCAGCACAGGGCCAATAGAGAGCTAATACTGTGTTTGAGAGTGGGCCCCTTGGGGCCCCTCTGACCCAAGGGACCTGATGCGGTCGCTATCTCTGCAACCCCTATTGCTATGGCTCTGCCTGTTCAGTAAGCCAGCACCTATTCAGTAGGAGACCTTGGGCAAGACTCCCTAACACTGCTACTGCCTATAGAGTACGTCCTAGTGGCTGGCCGCCAGGAGAAAAGCACGATATACATGTTCTGTGTTTGTTTGTTTGTTGTTGTTGCTACAACACCGGTCACCAAGTTTGGGAAGACTTTGATTTTTTTAAGTTGATGGCCCTTATCCCCTTCTCTCCTGAGTTTTCTCCCAGGAGATAATTTTTCATATTTTCTAAAAATAACTTTTCATTACTAAGCAGTTGAAACATTACTAAAAAGTGGAAAACAAGTAATATTAGATTGTAGACCTCTAGATTGTAAGCCTTTGGGCAGGGTCCTTCTCCTTTTGTGTCCTACCTGATCTTGCACCTCCATTACTGTGCACCCATGCTGTGCATCTGAGTGAACCTAACTTGCCTAACCTCCATGTTCCAGCCAGTGATTGACTAAGCATTACCTGGTACTCATACTATGGTGTGTGATCTGGTTTTCTTGTATCCTGTATTGTCATATTGCTGTATCTCACCCCTAAATATTGTCTGTAACCTAAATTAATGTTCAGCGCTGCGTAATATGTTGGCGCTTTATAAATACAATAAATAAATAAATACATATTAAACTTGTTTTGAGTATTTTTTTCTTGCATGGCGGGAGCTTAAAAGGTATTTTATTGATAAGGTTTGAAAATATCTTCATGGAGAAAACTTAATAGGCTATGGTCCTAGACTTCTTCACTCAACAAATAAAGCTAATCTCTCTTCTGCTTACAGGGTGAGGTGCAGGTGGGACTTAAAGGTTATTTAGCGTCTCTTCGTGTAAATACCTTCAGCATCAGTGGTCCCAGACCGCGATTGTCTTTATCACCTCTAGGAATTCTTACAGCTGTTAGCACTTAGCAGATTTCTACTGAATTGAAACGCCTGAGCAGTTAAGACTTTTATTGTATCAAATAGTGATATACGGTGCAAACTTTGTTACAGAAGCTTATCTTGAAAGTAGCATTAAAGTAACGGGAACACATGAAGCAAAACGGACATCAGCATATAACAAGACAGATATGGAGCAAAGCTAAGATTAATATGAGTGCTAGCTATGACATTTAGAGATACATCTTAACCTCCCTGGCATTCCGATGGCCGCGGGATGGTTTTTTATAGTTAATTTTTTTTTAGCATGTAGCTAGCCTAGCGCTAGCTACATGGTTCCCCCCTCCCTTCGCTTTCCCACCCCTCCGATCGCCGCCGGCGCAAATTTCCAACAGGAAATCCTGTTCTGACCGAGATTTCCTGTATGGGCTTCCCCCAGAATGACATCGTTGATGTCATGACATCAGGGGGAGTCCAGATCCACCCCATAGCGCAGCCTGGCAGTGATTTGCCAGGCTGCGCAAGGGGTCTGCAGGGGGGCCTCTTTCGCAGCGGGTAGCGGCGGATCAGCGGCGATCGGAACAAACGCTGCATGTTTGAAAAAAATTATGCAAATCGGCCTACCAGGGCCTGAGCAATAAACCGCGGTGTTACTGGACGAGATGAGCTCGTCCGTAACGCCCAGGAGGATAAATATGGAAAAACCTCCAGATTAACAAGTGTTAACTAACCACTAGAGATGGTTCCCGGCGAACTTCCGGTGGTTCGCGTTCGCCATGTAAGGCAAACTTTCCCGGAAGTTCGGTTCGCCCCCATAGTGCACCTTTAGGGTCAACTTTGACCCTCTACATCACAGTCAGCAGGCACACTGTAGCCAATCAGGCTTCACTCCCTCGTGGAGCCACTCCCCCCTTATAAAAGGCAGGCTCCGCCGGCCATTACACTCACTTGTGTGCCTGCAGTAATTAGTGAAGGGACAGCTGCATCAGACTCACTCATAGGGAAAGATTAGTTAGGCTGTTGTAGGCTTGTTAGCTTGCTCCTTGCTGATTTCTTGCTGATTGCTAAAATAGCACCTCACAACAGCTCTTTTGAGAGCTAATCTTGTTCTTGTGATCTATTTTTTTTTCTGTCTGTCCCACTGACACTTGTGTTGCATAGACAGCCTTGCTAATTCATACTGTGTGTGTGCCACTGCCAGTCCCAGCACATTCACTAACTACCTGTGTGACAGGTGCACATTGTAATACCCAGTACTGCATATATCTACCTGCTGTGTTCAGTGCACCCACCTCATCACTGCATATACCTACCTGTTGTGTTCAGTGAGCCCACCTCATCACTGCATATACCTACCTGTTGTGTTCAGTGGGATGCTTTGCGGACATCCAGCGGAGAAACCACTTGCCGGTGAGACGCTTGATATGTGATAGCCCGACTCGCTGGAATTCGACCCTGGTCATGTTCTCTCACCTGCTAGAACAGGGGAAAGCCGTCACCCAGTACCTTTACAATTACAGCAGAAGGGCACAATCTGGGGTGATGGGGATGTTGTGGCCCAGCAACTGGACACTGATGCGAAATGCATGCAGGCTCATACGGCTGTTTGAGGAGGTGACCAACCTGGTGAGTCGCAGTGAAGGCACCATCAGACTTGCCCTCCATAGCAGATTCTTGTTAAAGGATTTAAAGTTGATTCATTTCACATATACAGCAGGCCCTGGAAAGTCCTCCTGTATTGTTATTTTTGGTCACTACCTCGGGATGTGCATGTCATGCCTGCTGCCTTCCTTGGATGTGCGGGGGTGGTAGCTGTTTCTTAGGCTCCCACTCCAGACCGGAATCGAACCAGGATTCCCCGGCCATTACCCGAGGTCACTCGCAATGGCAGACTTGCCCTCCATAAGATTCTCGTTGCAGGTAGTGAACGGCAAGCAGAACAAGTATTTAAAAAAATAGATGTAAGCTTTACCAATGTTAGAGAAAGAACCATTGAAAGTTGATAAGGCAGTCAGACATTACCTGACATCACTGAGTGAGGAACAACAATCTCGCCATGGTGAACACCAGTCCAGCACAGCCATCACTATGCAAACAGCTGCGGTGCGTTACACAGTGAGTTTGGTGTGTCAGTGTGAAGCAGTACTCTAATTACACTCCCTGATTGATGTATACACATGCAAGATGTTTTAAAGCACGTTAGGCCTGCAATTTGGCATTCAATGTGATTTCTGCCCTTAACCTCCTTGCCAGTTATCCCGAGCTTAGCTCGGGGTAACCTGCGCAGGAGGATTTCTCAGGCCCCGCAGGGTCGATTTTCACAATTTTTTTTTATTGCACGCAGCTAGCACTTTGCTAGCTGCGTGCATATCTCGATCACCGCTGCTCGCCGCCGATTCGCCGCTACCCACCGCGCTGCGCCACCCCCCCCCCCTCCAGACCCCTTGCGCAGCCTGGCCAATCAGTGTCAGGCAGCGCTGAGGGGTGGATCGGGATTCCCTCTGACGTTCATGATGTCGGTGACGTCATCCCGCCCCGTAGCCATGGCGACGGGGGAAGCCGAGCAGGAAATCCCATTCTGGTGGCGATCGGAGTAGGTAGGGGGATGCCGCTTGTCAGCGGCTATCATGTAGCTAGCGCTAGGCTAGCTACATGCGTTAAAAAAAACAAAATAAAAAAAAAGTGCTGCGTCGCCCTCTTGCCAACATAATTGGAACGGCAAGGGGGTTAAATGCTGCTTTGCGTCAAATCCAGATTTTTTCCCAGTACTTTTGGCGTCTATGCCACTCATCCATGCAAAAACACAGATGTTAGACTCCTTGAAACATCTTTTCCATCAATTTTGTGGCCAGCATAATTTTTTTCTAGTTTTCAAAGTACGCCTCCCCATTGAAGTCTTTTGCGGTTCGCGAAAGTTCGCGCGAACCGAACCTTTCGCGGAAGTTCGCAAACCCAGTCGTGAACCAAAAATTGGAGGTTCGGGCCATCTCTACTAACCACACACCCCTGATGGTGGGATATGGGTGGGTTCAACGTGTAACCCCGATAAGACACTTATTGTATATCCTCTGCCCTGTACTTTCGATACCCAGAATTTCATGTTGTGGAACACAGGCAAGTGTTTACACTCACCAATCCCAGGCTGAGACAGCCAGTCTGCACATCGAGTAGATAATGGTGCATTCTGACCTTTCTTACAAAGCAGTGTTCCCTGTTCTCCTCAGAATAATGCTTTCTTAGTCTAAAGAGAGAACGCTGCATCCTTTTACTGAAACAATAGTTAGCTTAGCTCAGGTTCTTACAACACCTATACTGGTAATATTTGAAATATGAAAAAACAATAGCATTTTTGTTTTGTGTTTGTGTGTGATGGTGTATATGCACGTGTGTGTATGGGTGGCAGGAAATTTGGGTGCATGAGGCAAGTGGACAAAAAAGGCGCCGCCATTCACTCCCATAATAAATATCATTTGATGGGCGCCAAACAGGGGAAAAAAAGGGCATCCGGAGATTATTAACATTTTCAAACGGCGCCCGGAGATTTTTAATGTTTTCAAACTGCGCTTGTGATGATTTAGGTTTACAAAATGCACCTGTGACGAATAATGTTTACAAACATACTAAACATATTTATCGTATTTACTAAAACGTTATTTAAAATGTTATCCTTTAATGTAAAACATTATTATTCACATAATAAAGCGATCAGTACGTAAATTGTAATATATTTTTTACAGACACTATTTGTAAAACATTATCGTCCACACAATAAAGCAATCACTAAGGGGGGGTTTAAAGTTAGGCACCACCAGGGGGGTCTTAGGGTTAGGCACCACACCACCAGGGGGGTCGTAGGGTTAGACAGCACCAGGGGAGATTTAGGGTTAGGCACTACCAGGGTGGTCTTAGGGTTAGGCACCACCAGGGGGGTCTTAGGGTTCGGCACCACCAGGGGAGGGCTATGGGTTAGAGATAGATTTAGGGAGGGTTCTGTGTGAGAGTAGGATTAGGTTTAGTTGTAGTAAAATGTTAGTAATATAAAAGAGTTATTACGAACGACTTATATTTTTTTTTTCATCGTTAGAAACAATATTTTCAGATTTTATTATATGAAGAAACGATAAATGAAGGATATGCACAATATTATACAATTATAACAATTATACATCTATTAATGTTTTTTAACAAACGTAATTATAAGTTTCACTTTTAAAACAGGGAAGATTATTGTTTTCACAATTTGCGATTTCATATACATTATTAAATGTTTTTTAATTTGTAAAACATTATTTGTAAACAAAATACAACACATTATTTTTATAAACACTGTTACCGCTTATCGTTTACACCACGCGCCCTTTTTTCCCACACGCGCTTTTTGCATAGATCCGTGTGTATGTATGGGTTTGTTTGTGTTGAGGTGTATGTTTGTGCCTGGGTGTGTTATCTCACTTTCTCATGTGCATGTTTCACTTGTGGGAAAAGGATCCACCAAGGCAGTTTTCACACGTGATTTCTGTCTGTGTTTTTTCCCTTTTTTATTTTTTACATTAGTGATTCTGCATTTTGCATTTCTTTAGGTTCCAAATCTTCTTCTTTTTGTTTGTGTTCATATTCATGTGAATTTTAGTACTGCATACCAACACAGTTAATTTACATAAAATTGTATGTAATTAACTTCACATTCACATCTGGATTGCAAAAATTTGCAATTCTCATTGAAATCCATTTGATGCAAATCACATGGCCAATATGGAAAAAAACATACTTGTAGGTCGATTTAATACTGAAGAATTTTTGCATGTGAAAATTCAGACAACAATACAATCCAAGTGCGATGCCATTGATTTGCTTTAGATATGCGATGAATGCAAATTCGCAATAATGCAAATCGAACATGAATTCTGTTATGTGTGAAAGGTGTGTAAGACACGGCTCTCATTTTCACTTACAGATTAGCATTACTGAATATAACTTGAATTAATAAAATTGCTTATGTTTTACAATATTACCTAAGAAATTATTCAGTCAATGTTCGCCCACTGTCAAATCTTTCCTCACCCTGATTTACATTCTTAAATGTATTACAGGTGGCAAATTATTACTGCTGGGAAGGAGCATCATTGTGGTGGAATGTTTATTTGTTGTGTGTTCCAAAGTGAGCAGAAACAACACCTGATCTCCCAGAATACTCTAGGCAGAAGGCTGTGTGACCCTATAGCCTAAGCTAAACTTCACTGGAAGAGCGGATTATTTACCAACATACAGCAATATATGGATCTAGGAAGTGTCTCTGACACTGAAACTAGGATAATTAACATAAAGTTGGGTAGCTGAAATAAAGTATTACATTCTTCTATATGTCGTTGTGGTGACTCTTTAATGTCCTGACATGGCTGTGATTTCATATCAGAAATGTGTACAAGATAGGTAAATCCTCAGGCTAAACCTATGTTATAACGGGCCATTCTGTTAGCACTACAGCATCTTCATATAGTACTCCCTTAAGGGCACATCCTGAGTTATTTTTGTAAGAGTTAAATGAGAACACACATAGAATGGAGAAAGCACTGTTGTCATGGAGAGGCATGGGAAGTGGTCTGCACTAGAGAGAAGAGAGGTCAGGGACGGGGAAGAAAAAGCACTGACTTCTGATCTCTCTGTGGCAGTGATTGCAAGGCAAAATGTACAGAATTTCACACATACACACACAGAACTGCTGGAGTTTATGTTTAAATATTAGGTATGTAATACCTTAGGTATATAATACTCTCCTGGTCAGCTTTATTGGTTGCAACAATTCTACTACAAAATAGTTTAGTTTCTTACCTCTATTGTGTTCTACATGTATAGCAGGAAGGAAAAGGAAGGAGATAAAATTGTAATCATCTGGCACTTTAAAAAAATAATCACTGGCTGCAACCTGAAATAGGTAATTCTTAATAACATTAATTTACATAATTGTTAGACAGTTACATAATTTGTTACCAATATGGATTTATGATCACTGGAGGTATTGATGGAGTTACACCATAATGGACAACATACATGGTTCTGTGCTCACCAACATGCATATGCACATATGCGCGCACACACACACAAACACGCACACACCCGTGCACGCACACACACACACACTAAAACACACACGCACACACAAACTAAAAGTACGAACACACATGCAGCAGCCATTATAATGACTGTTTCAGCTGACAATCATGATGTGTGTACAGTGGCAGACGATCAATTTTACTCAGGCATCGGGCATCATTACGGATCTGTCATGTTGGATTCTTAATGATCCCCGATGCCCGAGCACAACCAATCACAATGCTCAACCCCCTACCGATAGAAGATAATTCATCTTGCACCGATTGTCGTTCCACTGCCTCCCTCCATAGCAATAAAGCACATCATTAGCTTCAGGGCTAAGTATGTGTCATTACAACATTGTTGCCGAATTGTTGCCTGAGAGATCGTTTCCCAATCCTTGATGGGAGAGAAGTCTCACATGTGTGTACTTCAAGTAAAAAAAATCAAACAAGCGTATAGTATTTACTACCATTATAAAAATTAAAAGTAAAAAAAAAAAAAAAAATTTAAAGTAATGTCTGTTGGTCTGTGATTTATTTATTTGTTGACAAAAGAGAAAATAACCTGAACCCTTTCATACAAAAATTCTTTGTGTTGTGACTGTTTGTTGCCCACCCTAATTCATGTTTGTGTTTTTTAAAAGAACATTATGTTGAAAATATCATGATTTGCAATTTCACAAAGTTTTATGCTTTGCATATGATTTTTTTTGTATTATTAACCTGTTCCCGACCTCTGTTACACATATCTATGCCCCTGTGGACTCTTCACTTCACTTCAGAACCAGGGGAGTAGATAAGCGTATTTGTTTATTTACCTCGCCGTTCGTGATCGCCTCCCCACTGCCGTTTCTAAACCTGATCACAGTGCCTGTGATGAATGAAAGCCGATGTCAGTGAGATGACGGCATTAATTAACAAAGTGAAAGTATAACAAACACTTACTACTTCCCATGTGCTGTTTCCAGTACACGGGAACTAAGTGCGGTGCCATCTTGTGGCCAAAAAATAAAAATGCATCCACATACACTATTATATATAGATATACAGTGGCTTGCAAAAGTGCTCAGCCCCCTTGAAGTTTTCCACATTTTGTCACATTACTGCCACAAACATGAATCAATTTTAGTGGAATTCCACGTGAAAGACCAATACAAAGTGGTGTACACGTGAGTAGTGGAACGAAAATTATACATGATTCCAAACATTTTTTACAAATCAATAACTGCAAAGTGGGGTGTGCGTAATTATTCAGCCCCCTTTGGTCTGAGTGCAGTCAGTTGCCCATAGACATTGCCTGAGGAGTGCTAATGACTAAATAGAGTGCACCTGTGTGTAATCTAATGTCAGTACAAATACAGCTGCTCTGTGACGGCCTCAGAGGTTGTCTAAGAGAATATTGGGAGCAACAACACCATGAAGTCCAAAGAACACACCACACAGGTCAGGGATAAAGTTAATGAGAAATTTAAAGCAGGCTTAAGCTACAAAAAGATTTCCAAAGCCTTGAACATCCCACCGAGCACTGTTCAAGCGATCACTCAGAAATGGATGGAGTATGGCACAACTGTAAATCTACCAAGACAAGGCCGTGTACCTAAACTCACAGCGCTGATCAGAAATGCAGTCAAGAGGCCCATGGTGACTCTGGACGAGCTGCAGAGATCTACAGCTCAGGTGGGGGAATCTGTCCATAGGACAAATATTAGTCGTGCACTGCACAAAGTTGACTCTTATGGAAGAGTGACAAGAAGAAAGCCAACATTAATATGTTAACAGAAAAGCATAAGAAGTCCTGTTTGCAGTTTGCCACAAGCCATGTGGGGGACACAGCAAACATGTGGAAGAAGGTGCTCTGGTCGGATGAGACCAAAATGGAACTTTTTGGCCAAAATGCAAAACGCTATGTGTGGCAGAAAACTAACACTGCACATCACTCAGAACACACCATCCCCACTGTCAAATATGGTGGTGGCAGCATCATGCTCTTGGGTTGCTTCTCTTCAGCAGGGACAGGGAAGCTGGTGAAAGTTGATGGAAAGATGGATGGAGCCAAATACAGGGCAATCTTGGAAGAAAACCTCTTGGAGTCTGCAAAAGACTTGAG
This sequence comes from Hyperolius riggenbachi, assembly GCF_040937935.1. Taxonomy (NCBI): domain Eukaryota; kingdom Metazoa; phylum Chordata; class Amphibia; order Anura; family Hyperoliidae; genus Hyperolius; species Hyperolius riggenbachi. The sequence continues at coordinate 232,991,201 of NC_090646.1, read as the reverse complement.
ACTGGGGCGGAGGTTCACCTTCCAGCAGGACAATGACCATAAACATAAAACCAGGGCAACAATGGAATGGTTTAAAACAAACATATCCATGTGTTAGAATGGCCCAGTCAAAGTCCAGATCTAAATCCAATCGAGAATCTGTGGCAAGATCTGAAAACTGCAGTTCACAAACGCCGTCCATCTAATCTGACTGAGCTGGAGCTGTTTTGCAAAGAAGAATGGGCAAGGATTTCAGTCTCTATATGTGCAAAGCTGGTAGAGACATACCCTAAAAGACTGGCAGCTGTAATTGCAGCAAAAGGTGGTTCTACAAAGAATTGACTCAGGGGGCTTAATAATTACGCACACCCCAGTTTGCAGTTATTGATTTGTAAAAAATGTTTGGAATCATGTATGATTTTCGATCCACTTCTCACATGTACACCACTTTGTATCGGTCTTTCACGTGGCATTCCAATAAAATTGATTCATGTTTGTGGCAGTAATGTGACAAAATGTGGAAAACTTTAAGGGGGCCAAATACTTTTGCAAGCCACTGTACATGCATTTTAATCATTTTTAATCCCTTAAACCCCTACCCAATATTTACCAAAATAAAATACTTGCAAAAAATGACACCATTTAAAAAAAAAAAATACATAAATAGTTACCTTATGGAATTTTGTATATATATATATATATGTCATGAGGGTATATCACTGTTATTTTTGCAAATAAAAGCTCGTAATTATTGATGCATTATAAAAAAATAACTAAATAGAAAAAACACCTTTATTTCTAGATAAAATTTTATTGCCATACATTGTACTAGGGACACAATTTAAATGTTGTAATAATTAGGACAAATGGTCAAATAAAATACGTGGGTTTTATCTATCGAAGCACATTTTATTTTAAAACTATAATAGCTAAAAACTGAGAAATAAGGATTTTTTTAATTACTTATTATTCCCTTTAAAGTGCATATAAAATAAAATAATTCTTAGCAAAAAGTAACAAAGAAACCCTAATTTGTGGGGGGAAAAATACATAGATCATTCCGGTGTGATAAGTAACAATAAAGTTATTGGCAAATAAATGGGAGGAGCATGATGGAAAATTGCTCTGTTTTTAAGGGGGCAAAAATTGTGTTTGGGAAGTGGTTCATTTTATTACCTGGCATGTTGAGTTTCCAAAACGGACTTCCTGTATGTATGGTGCAGTTTGGTTAGACTTAAAGGGGCACAATTAGGTAATTTTTAATTAACAGATATACTGAAAGAAGTATGTGGTAAAATTATAAAAAAAAATGCTAAAAAAAATATAAGCAGAACTGTTACATTACTGACTAAATCAGTGAGCATCCCGTTGCTTGTGTAGTTAGCGACAGGGATGCCGATCAGCTCATTCAATGGTGGGGCCAATAAAAGTAATTGCCAGTTTTCAAACATGTTGCGCTCGCTACAAGATGTGGTAGGAACGGTTGTATGTTCCTTCCTTCCACAGATCCTTGCGCTGCTGCCAAAGTTTCTAACTAGCTACACTTCATTCATTTCTTTATATGTCATGAAATTATTGCCCTAGGATACATTTTATTTATCATCATTAACCACTTGATGACCCAGCTTTTACCCCCCCCCCCCCCCTTCCTTAAGGACCAGCGCTGATTTCGCTGATCTGTGCTGGGTGGGCTCTACAGCCCCCAGCACAGATCAAATACCAGGCAGAGCGACTAGATCGCCCCCCTTTTTTCCCCACTAGGGGGATGATGTGCTTGGGGGGGGTATGATCGCTCCTGCCTGTGTGTGGCTTGCGGGGGGGGGGGCACCACAAAGCCCCCTCCACCGCAGGATTCCCCCTCTTCCTCTCCTCCCTCCCTTCCCCGGAGATCGGAGGCTGCACAGGAACGGATCTGTCCTGTGCAGCCTCTAACAGGCTCCTGCCTGTCATGTGACAGCGATCCCCGGCCGCTGATTGGCCGGGGATCGCTGATCTAGTACAACGCTGCTACTGTTAGCAGCGTTGTACAAATGTAAACAAAGCGGATTATTTCCGCTTGTGTTTACATTTAGCCTGCGAGCCGCGATCGGCGGCCCGCAGGCTATTCACAGAGCCCCCCGCCGTGAATTGACAGGAAGCAGCCGCTCGCGCGAGTGGCTGTTTCCTGATTAATTAGCCTGCAGCCGGCGATGCAGATCTGCGTCGCTGGTCCTGCAGCTACCACTTTGCCGACGCGCGTTATGAGTGCGCGGTCGGCAAGTGGTTAAGTTACACTGGGTTTAAGCATGTTGGTACTTAGTTTGCTGCTTAAGTCTTATATTTAGAATGTAGGCAAACTTTGTTACGCATAATATATTACCAGTTTGCTTTGCTTTTGTTCATTTTTTTTTGCTGCTTCTTCTTTGTTAACCTTACTGGCATTATGATAATTTCCAGATTTAGGGTCTAAAAGCCAAGCAATTTTTTCACATTCTTTTAGACCCTAAAAACAAGGAAAAAAAACATACCACAGAGAGGTCTGCATCAGCTTCTGCATATAACTCACTCAGGCACAGGATTGCCACTTTGAGCTGTGGATTTCCATCCCAAACCTAACTCAGAATTAGGAGGGAAAAAAGGAGGTTTATCAGTTACCCCTTATTATTCCCATAATCTCTAACCCTAACCTAACCCTACACTCCATTAATGAGCTTAAAGTATACCTGTAAGAAAAAAAAAAAGAGCCCCCCCTGGGGGGTACTTACCTTGGGGGGGAAAGCCTCCGGATGTTAATGAGGCTTCCTCCATCCTCCTCGGTCCCACCATAACAGCGCTGGCAGACGCTGAAAATCCTGCCAGGCTCCAAAATCATAACAATCCTGTGAGAGCTTAGGAGGAAATACCCAAGCCCGATCGCATCTGCTCTACTGCGGTGGCTCAGACACCACACGCCTGTGCGATAGAGCGGATCCGATTGTGCTCAGTTTTTCTGCCAGAGCCCAAAGGACAGCTGCTACTGTGCCTGCGCAAGGATCACACCGGATTATTAGGACCCTGGAGCCCAGTACTGCTGACAAGCTTGTCTGTGGATTTTAGGTGGCTGACAGCACTGGGATGGAGGGATGGAGAAGGATGGTGGAAGCCTTATTATGATCCAGAGGCTTCTGCCTAAAGAGGTAAGTACTCCACAGGGTTCTTTTTTTTTCTTACAAATCTATCTTAAACTATACTTCAGAAATGTGGTGGCAAAAAAAATAAGGATACATTCATAGGACACATTTTTGTAAATCCCCCCATAGTGTGTTTCTGTCTGCTTTATTCATAATGCCCTGGGACGCTCTCTAGATGGTGCTTGGCATTGTAAATGTATATGCTGGCTTTGCAATTTGTCAGTAAACCTATACTGATTGACTGTCAATATTAGCGGTTCCCTGGGTGAATATTTGGATTATGCTTAGTATAGTTAATGTGCATGCCTGCTGTGCAATTCATCATTACGCTTGTACTGTGTGAGACTGCCAGGCCCCGGATGAATTATTGATTTTGTTTGACAATGCAACACTGAACTTGTGGTCATGAGGTAACACTGACTGATCTTTTTACCCAATGAAAGTGCATGATCCACTATAGATAACTAGTTTTAGGACAAAATTGCATTTTTTTAGGGAATACTAATGATGCAAATAGTGCACTTCATCTTTATGACAAAACATGCTGATGAATAATCAAGATATTGTGATTTATTTTTTTATTTAGGTTACAAATGTGTATGATTGATTTAACAGTGAATTAACAAGTGACATCACTTGCTGCCCTTCAAAGTACAGTAGACTACAGTTAACTGACCCCTAGTAAACATTATAGCAGATGATTAGTTATGCATGCAAACATTTACAATGACTACAAGTAATGACGGGAATACAGAAGCAAAATGTTACCAACAAAACAGAGAAGAATTAATTGAAGTGCAGGACACCATCAACATTTTTGGATGTCACACCCCAAACTCACAGGCAGCAAAATTTAAATCTCCTATCGGGGTCCCTATGCTACCGGTGGATGCATCCGCGTCCTACACATACAATGAGCGTATCCACGAATGGACACATGTCTGATATAGGATAGAAAGCCAGAGAGCAAACTTACCTGAGGTTGCCCACAGAGCCATGAGTCCCTAACCTTGTAGGATGCAGTCTGACATCAGGGGGTACCAGCAGATTACCTTGTGCCTCTGCACACACCAAACAATAAACAGCAAAAAATTGGTTGTCGCTCAATGAGGCTGATAACCACACAGGGCATCGTTTAAAGGTCTATAAGGTTGAGGTGACTAAACCTCCTTAATCTGCACTGCAGTGCACACTGTGGCGTCTTTTTAAATTTATTGTGGATGTACATCCATCAATATTATGCGCTATAACATAACACCGCGCCTTTATATACAACCAGTCTCGATTGTTTTTGAGACCATATACTCTTTTTTTTAAAAAAGCATCGTGTTAAGGGACCTGGGCTCAAAACTCGCAGATAGCCAGTGGCTAACACAACAACATCCCAAAATAAACAAGATTGTTGGTGCCGCATATCCAACAGGCATGTGGGTTAAGCCCCTCTGCCAGTGTCAAAGCCAATCTCCTACGCTAACGGTGGATGCGTCTGTATCCTACGCATACAATCAGTGTATCCACGTTTGGTCACATGTCTGATACAGAAAAAAAGCACAAGAGCAAACTTACCTGAGGTCACCCACAGGGCCACTTAATCTAAGTGTAAGGACAGTACAATGTCACATTTCCGTGAATTCCTCAAAAGTAGGCAAAAGCAACCGTCCTTAAAGAGACTCTGAAGTCTCCCTTAAATGAGGTTTTAATTTTAAAAACCTCATTAACATTATAGTCCAACCTAAAACGCCGCAGAACCGCGGCTGAAAACCCCCTCGATCACCCCAAACTCAAGGGGGTACAGGGCAGGCAAAATCCACGAATTTCTTGGTCGTGGATTTTGCTGCCGCCTCTATGCGCGTCAATCAGCATGTATCTCCGCCTCTCCCCCTCCCCTCTCAGTGAAGGAAGACTGAGAGGGGCAGGGGAGAGGCAGCGATGGGCGCTGATTGACGCGCATAGAGGCAGAGCTGCGCTGCCTCTATGCGGAAGTTGCCTCCGTGTACCCCCGTGAGTTTGGGGTGATTGAGGGGGTTTTCAGCCGCGGTTCTGCTGCGTTTTAGATCGGACTATAATGTTAATGAGGTTTTTAAACTAAAAACCTCATTATAGGGAGTCTTCAGAGTCTCTTTAAATAAGTTATTTGTTAAATCCACACACAAAAAAGGTTGGTGTGAGTCAACAGACAGCAATGATTGTGTTAGTTATAGTGAAAGTCTTTTTTACATTTTACTTTATACAGTACAGTACTTTGTATTAAATAATTTTCTATAAATGTTATTGAATTGTGGAACAAATCATCTGAGTTTCCATTATTCCTTATGGGGAAATTTGCTTTGGATTAAAAGCATGTTTCTGGATCAAATTATGCTTGCACACCAAGGTTTCACTGTAGTTTACATATAAAACTCGAGAGGCAGGTCCATAGATTAGTATGAAGCATTGGTTAAAGTGTTTAGGTTAGTCAATAGTAATAGATGGTGACAGATGATGAATAGCCTGGACATTATTGCTATTGTTTTGAGGAAAGTGAGCAGATGCACATACACAAATATGATGACTGTAGCCAAACTTACGAGGATGCATTCCGCCCCCCTGAGCCCCCCCCATTTGGAAAGACCTCACAGCACCTGATAATTTGCACCCACAGTATAGGTAGGTATGTAGCCAAGTACAGGTACCCGTTTAGTTGCCCCCAGACCTAGTATAGGTAGCCCGCAGTTAATTGCCCCAGTATAGGTTAGCCAGTATAGGTAACCAGATAGGTGCCCCTGGTATAGGTAGCCAGCCAGCCTGCTACACTCTCCCTACTTCCCTGTGGCTGCCGCTCATCTTATGTTCTCATGAGCCGCCTCCTCTATAACAGTCCCCAGCCCCCTTGCTAGCTACTACACAACGCAAGACCTCAGATCAGCACGACCCGCTGCTCCTTTGCGAGAGGAGTGTGGCTCCCATAGCTGCACATATACAGATAGTACTTACTTCCTGTATATGTGCCGTTACCAGGGGAAGTGCTCTCCTGTTCCTTCATCACATGGTGCAGCCAGCACCTATGGGAGCCGATCTCCTGTCACAGCAGTGCAGCGGGTCGCACTGATCTGAGGTCTTGTGTAGTGTAGCAGCTAGCAACGGGTCCAGGGTCTGTTATAGAGAAGGTGGCCACCAACAAGGTAACACTAGCGGCCGCCACAGGGAGTCAGGAAGGGATGGAGGCAGGCAAGATGCTGCTCCAGCCACAATGCCGTCTGATGCACAGGTTTCACCTGACGTCATGGGCAGGCCGGCGCTGCCTATAGGTATCCCTGGGGTGACAGTTTAGGGCTGTACAGATGCATCGTTAGGCTAGAGCCGAGTGACACATACTGTAGCTATGGAGGGTACAGAAGGGATGATGGGGAAGCTCACAATGGAGTTGCTTCTGGTGGACAAGGTAAGTAAGGGAACAATACCATTGTTCATTGCTGTCATTTACATTTCAGACATGCCAGATCTTTAATCGACATATCAGGACAACTGTACACACACTAGATCCTCAGCAGAGACAGCCCCAACCAACCAAAAGTTTCAGGCCCTTACACACGCCTGACTATGTCGGCCAATAATGACCACCTGATCCAATAGTAAGACGTGTAAACAGCGGGCACTAACGCCCAAAACACGAGCGATCTGCTTTGCGGATTGACTCACCCACCTCAATCGCCAATCACATTGTCTGCATCGTTCCCCACCACCACCGCTCTGTCGTCCCTATGCCCCCCCCCCACCCCCCCACATAGTAACAGAATGCATCATCAGCTACATAGCTGACTCGCGTTTGTACAGGCCGGCCAATTATTTCCCCCTAGGAGTCATAAAATCAAGAAATATTAACAAAGTGGGGTTCTGCTCAATGGTCGATATTTACTGTCTTGGGGTTGAGTTACCTGGTTCCTGCTCTGATCCTACTGAGTGGATAGTAGAGCAGACTTCACTTTGTACTTCAGAAAATCAAGAGGTGTGCACGCACCTTTAGTCTAGCATGCATTATGCTTTAAGTACTAAAGCCAGGCCAGGGCACCAGGGAACTTTAAAAAAGTTAAGTTAGATGCAGTAAAGAGCACAGGTTAAATTAGGGATATTTCAGGGGGCCAAGCTTACTGAAAGGACACCCGAAGCGAAAATAAACTACTGAAATAAACGATTGTATCCATCTTCCTTCTCCTAAAAATTACTTTTTAAGATGTTCCACAGTTTTATTTTATGTTTAAATCTACTTTTTAAGTTTTAACAGTTTTATTGTTTTTGCTCAATGACACATTCATTTAGGTATGCCAGAGCTAAAATATATGAACCATTGACCCTTTTGATCTCTTTCCTGCTCTCAGAAGCCATTTTCTGCTAGGAAAGTGTTTTATAGTTGGAATTTCTTATCAGTGAGAGTCACACTGTAGTCTATTCCTGTCTGAGTCAGGACTTAGTCAGCCACTTACATACCTGATATTTAACTCTTTCAGGCAGAGAAAGAAAAAAAGGAACGCAGCATAGTTATTAGTGTGCTTGGCACTGTACATACCCATGTCTATCTCATCATATCACATTTCACCTCGGGTATCCATTACAGTTAGAGGGAAGTTTAAGATTGATGTAGTAGGAGTATCTGGAGTGAACAATTGGAGGGGAGCTTTATACAACTGCTACAATTGGTTGGCCCATTTTAAAGTTGCATACATTTGCACATAATTAGCATAAAGTTGTAGATTTAAGCACAGCTGTATATATTACAAACTGATTTTCAGTCTGACCTTTTATTCCTGCTTGCACACACACATATTGAAATACAAGAGGCTGTAGTCTCACCCAGATGACTTGAGGAAAGCATAATTGATGTGTTCACAGGGCATTAAAAAACAAAACCTTCAATTCTTGAATCAAAGGTAAATTCAGCAGGCTTCCTTAGTTGCAATGTTTGCTGTACTGCATTAGTAGTTCACTGGATTACTTTCTGCTTGTCAGTTATTCAATTGTTCTTTAACCTAGTGCTGTCACTGTCATAGTGAGTTTTCTGATTTACCTTTCTTGCATGCCTAGTCTATGTGGTGGTGTGTAGTTCTTTCACTTTGCATATTTTTTTTTTATAACACAAAAGTTTTTTTTGTGCTTTAACTCGATTACACCCATGTAGGTAGATTTACAGAAATTTTCTGAGCTCTCCTAATCCTGAAGGTAATGTATGTCTTTCCCATTGCCAGACACCCTGGCCATGCATGACAGTCATGGTGCAGCTTTAGATATCCTTTGACGTGAGGGATATGCTATGACTGCATGCTAGCTCTTTGCGCTGACAATGTCTACTATCACGCTGAATGGCTGAGGTTCCCATAGCAACATCAAATACATGGGATATTTTTGGTTGGTCCATTTCCTTCTTGAACCATTACTATTCCAGAGCTGTCATTATACGGGTTGTCTGCAGAAGTCAAACAAAGAAGATAAAGCATGAACAGGTAAGTTCGTGGTATGATCTCTCTAGAATAAAAAAAGGAATGCTCGATTATTGCCACTAAATTGCTTTTTTCTCCTTCTGTATCAGTGCTAAAAAACATTAAAACAAGTCAAAAGGAAGAGCAATATAGGCTTATTGATACAGCTTTAATACATAAAACGTTACATGGAAAGAACAGGAATGCAAAACCATACAAAAACTATGCTGACATAAGAAACATAGAAAACAGAAAGAACTGTAAAAGGAATGCAATGGCACAGCAGCATAACAAACTGAAATATTTAGTGCAACTTGATCATTTAGAAAATGTAGGTGATCATAAAGTACTAAACAATACGTACAAGAAGGGTTAAAAAGCTGAGATTCCCTTCTGGAACTTCCTAGATCCTTAAGGATTGCATGGTCTTCTCCCATCTCACATCAGTCAGGTTCTACTGACAGTCAAATAGTCCCATAGCTCCAGTTATCAGAAAGGCAGACACATATATTACAATAAAAAAAGCAAAGCAATACTGGATATTGTGCAAAATTACTGACCAGCAGCAGCCACAAGAGAACTGCAAGAAAGAATATCCAGATCTCAAAGCACAGGTTTACCAACACAGGTTAGTAAGTTGGCTTGTATACAAAGTCAGTACAAAAACTTTGCAACTATATACAGTATCTATAGCAAATAGTTACCAGGTATATATTATAAGAGGACTGTTTTGTATGAAGAAACCTGTAAAAATAGTAGTGTACGTAAAGGAATACTTAAGTCAGCAAAAAAAAAATGACTTTTACTCACCCGGGGCTCCCCTCAGCCCCCTGCAGCTGAACGGTGCCCTCGCCGTGTCCCTCTGATGCGCCTGGACTCGCCGGCGGCCACTTCCGGTGTGGCCGTCACCGGCCGACAGGCTGGGAACGCGGCTGATTAGCCGCGTTCCCGGCCGCAATAGTGCCCTCTATAATGCTATTGCGGCCGGGTGACTGCCAGACCGGAAGTGGCCGCCGGCGAGTCCAGGCGCATCGGAGGGATACAGCGAGGGCACCGTTCAGCTGCAGGGGGCTGAGGGGAGCCCCGGGTGAGTAAAAGTCATTCTTTTAGCTGACTTAAGTATTCCTTTAAAGTGTATCCGAGGTGGAATGTGCTCAATGATTGGGACACAGAGACATGTACGTTATTTAATAATATACTTATGTGCCCTTCCTGTTCTTATAAGGGGGGAGAGGGGGGAGGGGGGGGGTCCTCAGTGATTCTTGTAGAGACCAAGAATACCTAGGTGAGAATTAGGGCGAGACTGGGAGCCCAATAGGAGCGATGGACAGATGACCTGGTGTTTATATGTTCTGGAGAGGCAAGAGATTCCCTCTTTTTTTATTTATATTTTAAAACACTAAAATAGAACACACATTGGGTGCCTCCATCTTACCCATTTCCTGTTCTTATGTTTGTGTCCCCCCCCCCCCCCCCCCCTAGCTATTGCATTCCCCTCGAATTGCAGACAAAGAGCTTGTCTGCTAAGGGAAGGGTGTCCTTTTAAGCAGAGGAACTCCTTCAGATTGCTCACTCAGGCATCAGAAATGCCCCTTCTCTACCTCGTTATGCCCTTTGACTTGATCTCCCCTGCCCTTTCACCAAAATAAAAAGAAAAAAAAATCTATATTTGATTATTAATTTTCCGCTACTGGTCAAAATATATACCATTCCAGTCCATTTTCAGTTTGATGGAAGTCTTAAAGGACAACTTAAAGGACAACTCCATATAACCCCTGTAATAGCAGGGATTAACTGTATTAAATGGTATTTCCAATGAAAGCTGACTATTCGTTTTTGATGAGTATTAGCAAGTCATATCATGCCTTGATTTTTTTATATTCTGAAATCTTGCCATGATTTATTTCAGTGCAGGGACTCCAGTGTTTTAAACTTCTGGCACTGAAATGTATGGCTATCCTTGAGTTAAGTTACGTCCATGTTTGGGTAGGTTTGGGCTAGGGTTTGTTAAGGATATTAAGGTAGTGTTTACCACTGTATTACTGGGCTTCATTAATATTAGGACAACTATAGGTTAATGTCAATGATATGATTTGTTTAAGGGGTAAAGCTTAGAGTTACTTTGACCAGTATTAGGAGAAGGATGGTTTTCACAGTTTGTGAAATTGTTAGTCTTAGTAGAGGGGTAAAACTCCATATTGGCATGTTTTTGGTTAAGTTTAAGGCAGTGAGCAGCACGTGGCTAAGAAGACATGAAGAGAGCAAGTAACAGCAAAATGCTCTGATGACTGCAGCAAGAAACAGGCAAAACAGCGTGTCCTTTGAGGTCTGCTACAATGTCCCAAGGAGACAAGACAAGAGTGAAAAATAGATACCATGGTACTGTTCAATTAATTATATGACTTGTTTCTTATGTTGTTCATTGAGCAGTATCAGTGAAAACAGGGGTATAAACAGTACCTAGTTAAGTCAAGATAAAGCGGGGCCACTGTTATTTTGAAAAGGGGCTAAGGGAAAAAAATATTTTTTTCATACAAAGAGAGAACAAAAGAGGCACGGGGGGACAGTGGTGACACATGGGAATAAAAAAGGCACAAGGTGCATGAGGTGACACAGAAGGGGACAAAAGAGAGACAGGGGGGGGCAGATGTAACACAGGGGGACAAAAGACACACAGGAGGAACAGAGGTAACACAGGGGAACAGAGGTGAAACAGCAGGGAACAAAAAGAGACACAGGGGACAAAAAAGGTCCAGGGAAACATGAGGTGACACAGAGGGACAAAAGAGACACCGGAGAAACAAAGGTAGCATAGTAGAACAGAGGTGACACAGAGGGGGACAAAAAAGGCACAAAGGTGACAGTGTTCTGACTTAAGAATGGATTCAGGTTAAGAATGAACCTAAAGTCCCTATCTTGTTTGTTACCCGGCACCTACCTCTATTTTGCTAGCCCTTATATTATATATGTTTTGATAGTACTGAGATTGACCTTTTTTTTGCAATCAGAACTGAATCACAATCTGAAATTCTTCATGGCATTCTTCAAAAATTTCTGGTCAAAATATTGACATGATAGCATCATGCAGTTGGCTCCACCTAAATCATGTCATGGTCACTCCCTTTTTTTCAGTGGAAGCCCCCCAAATTTTGTGCTGCTTAGGCCCGGTTCACACTTGCGGTTCTCTGCCAAACGGACCGGATGACCTGATCGGATCCGGACCGGATCCGGATCGGAACCGTACGGTTCTGATCCGGATCCGATCCGGATCCGGTCAGGTTGCATCAGGTGTTCATCAGGATGCGATCCGGATCCGTTTGGCAAAAGATAGTAGAAATAGAATAAAAATGTTGGGGTCTGGGAGGTCAGCAGAAGGTGGACCTGTGGAATCAGGCCCTCCGCTGTTTAGCACTCACCTCCACCTCCGACATACTGCCAACATCTCCAGCACGTTTAAAATCACTGCTGCTCCACTCCAAAATGCTTGCCCATGTGTCCCCATCCAAAATCGCGCTTCAATACGCATAGGAAGTGGGGTAGAACATCCGGATTTTTAGCCAGTGTGTTGTGCGCTCTCCGGTTCTCATTGGTTTGTATTGGCCGGATGGTGCAGTCCGGCTCCGCTCCGGATACGGCTGCCGGAGGAGCCGGACCAAAAAATAGCGCATGTTGGGTCTTATGCCGGAGTCCGGATCCGGTCCGGATCCGGTCCGGACGAAACGGACGCATGTGAACGGGCGCATAGGCTTTCATTGCTATGCCGTGCGTCCGTTCCGTCCGTTCTGCATGCGGTCCGGCTCCGGCACGGCGATTCCGGACGGCGACCGCTAATGTGAACCGGGCCTTAGGGTCACAAAAACCTTAGCAGCACCCCTGAATGACAGATAAGCAATTGTACAACAATATCTTCATCTAGCGATATACATACAGAGGTACAACATTTTTTAAGTCAGAGTTTAAGGTCCACTTAAAAAAAAAAAAAAAAAAAAAAAAAAAAAGCTTTCACTGTAATGTGGTATGAAACTCAGCATTTCCTCTTTGTTCTAAAAGATTATTTACAGCATAAAATCTACTACCACATAAAAATTGTAGCAAAACAGCATTCAAACAGTTAAACACAACACTTTGTTCTTCAGTGGAAAGTTCCTTGCTTCAGCTTCTGGGGAAGCAACTAATTTGGTCGCATGAGGCAAGTGGACAAAAAGGGCACCGCCATTGACTATCATGGTAAAATCATTTGACGGGCTCCCAATAGGAAATGTGGGTGCCCAGTGAGTAATAAAATTGACAATAGGCAACTGGTGAATAATAATGTTTACAATGGGTGCCTCAGAGAATAATCACATTTACAATGGGTGTCCAGTGAATAATAACATTTACAATGTGCGCCCAGTGAATAATCACATTTACAATGGGCGCCCGGTGAATAATCACATTTTCAATGGGCGCCCAAGTGAATAATAACTTTTACAATGGGTGCCCGGTGAATAATAATGTTTTCGAACATACTTACCATATAATAACGTTTACGAACATACTTACCATAGTAATGGTTTCTATCTACGTAAAGCTTAATAACTAAAACGATATTCTCTGGAAAATATAAATACTCCTCAAATAACTAAATATATTGATTTAAAAAATAATTTGATAAACGATATGGGAGTTTTAGGGTAAGGCACTACTAGGGGAGTTTTAAGCTTTCGGAACCACGAGGTGGGTCTTAGGGTTAGGCACCACCAGGGGGGTCTTAAGGTTAAGCGCCACCAGGGGGATCTTAGGGTTAGGCACCACCAAAGGGTTAGGGATAGGTAGAGGGATGGTTCTGTGAGAGAGTAGGATTAGGTTTAGTAGTAGTAAAATGTTGGTAATATTTACTAATGTTTTGCAATAGTTATTAGGAATGTACTTATATATTTTTTTCATTGTTATAAACAATAATTTAAGATTTGATTACATGAAGAAACAATAAAAGAAGGTTATACACAATATTATACAATTATAATGATTATACATATATTATCATTTTCAGTGTTATAAACAATATTTTCAGATTTTTATTACAAGAAGAAACAATAAATATGGTTATTGACAATATCATTAAATGTTGGATACACCACGCACCCTTTTTCCCAGGCTCCCTTTTTTGATGTACACAGCTTCTGGCTGCATCGGAAGAGGTAATAACTTCTAATCTTGCATTTACAGTCCTTTGTCATAAATTTAGTAAACATTAGCAAAGTGCAGGAACTGAGCTCTCTCTGCTTCTAGTATGTCTGCAACTGAGAAGTGATCACTAGATAGATTGTAATATATAAATGCAGCAGCTATGCAATAAAATGCAATGGCAGCTTTCAAAGCAGATAAACTGTACTTTGGGAATGTGTAATTTGTAGACAGACAATGGTCCATATGCAATTATTATTTTTTTCTCATTAGTTTTCTCGTAGGAGATAATGTCCATATTCTCTCTAAAATAACTTTTCAGCATTTTACAATTCAAAAACAGTACCCAAAACATGGTGAAAAAGTTATGTTGAGTATGATTTTGTTTGCTAGTAGTTTAAAGGGTATTTTATCACAAGGTGTGAAAATATCATCTAGGAGAAAACTCAGGAGAAAAACTGAATTGCATATGGGCTAATATTACTTGTGCACAAAAGCAAATATGATAACTCTATGGATAATAAAAATAATTAAAACACATTTTTATTGAATGTTATGTCAAAGTTGTATCCCACTTTAAGGTCCACATTGTGCACTGTAAATAGTTTACTCTGAATGAGCTGTGTCAGTGTGCTAGTTACCACCTACATGTAGTGCCTTTCAATATAATACAACATATCCACACAATGTACTGCTGCATGCATTTTTGATGCAGAGCAGAAGCATTGCCATTTCACTAAAAAAAGATATAGAATCAATGAAGCAAATGATATGCTGATGCAGCACATTCACTGTGAACCTAGCCATAGTGTTTCTTTTATAGAGATAATGTAAAAAAGAAAAAAAAAGTCATAATGAACTCTGCAAACATCTGCTAAGTGTCCACTGTAAATGCATCAATGTATACACCTTTAAAAATGCATGTGGTAATGCAAACAAAACATTTATATGCCATTGCCAAACATTCTCTACCCGTGTGCGTAGTTTTGTGTTCATGGAAGCATAGCACAAAGAAGATGAACTACACACAGAGGTCAGTCCTGGCCCATCCCCCAAACCATAATCAATTTAACATCTCCCTCTTTTTACATGGCAGCCAGCAAAATAATTAAAGGCTAATAAGACGTTGCAGAGTCACACATGCAAAACAGAATAAACAGTAAACAATAGGGCTAGACAGAAGGCAGCAGTGCCATGTCTGGGCATTGCCTCAGATAAACTATGTGCACATTGACACTGTCACGCTCTCGGCAGCCCCGAGTGTGCTGGTAGCTCGGTGCAGACAGACAGCTTGAATTAATCCCAGGAGGAGCGCATGACAGGCGAGTGAAGCAGACAATTAGAATGGAGGAGGAAATTGGAAATGGCAAAGGTGTGAACATATGTCAAATTACGACTAAATGATAAATTACAATTCTGTCATTGAAATAAATGGTAATTAAGAAAGATTTCAGCTATCTCTCTTAAATAAAGACAATAATAAAATGCCGGTGTGTGCAGTAATTTCTGCATTTATTTCCTAGCGATTTGCAGCTAAACTGTCCTCGTTTACTGCCCTCCCTCGCCTCCTCCCTCCCTCCCTCCCGGTGGCCACTAGATTGCCACACGTCTTGCAGAACGCTTGTTTGTGTGCATTAAAGCTAATCCTTCCCTGAGCCTTTCCGCCTATTCTTCCTCCGTATTCCGCATATAGGCAGGATGGTGTTGTCAAGAAAAAAAAAATACAGGAAGCTGATAGTATCTAATAAAGCCTAAGCAGAGGTAAAAAATGGTCTGCTGGAGCTGCTGAACCCTAATTATTTTAAACAAGCACAGTCCAGCTGACAATTAGGAAATTCTTCTTTATGGCTTGGGGGATTCATATGAAACCTCATAATCACTGTATACACGTCCTTTTATTTAGACAGTAATGAATGTGAGAGAGCAGAAGGGGAGAGAGAGGAGGGGCTGTTACTGTTAGACCACTCCAACACATTTTCCAAACAGCTGCGTAATTACCATGACTTTTGAATTCATAAACCAGCCCCAATTTAGGGGACCATTTGTGAAGGTCCTGCAAACAAGCAGCACACTAATGGCTACAAAGGGGTAGAGGCTGCTATTAGTGGCCATGCTGCCGATGCCGCTCCGGCACTCATTTATTGCTAAATAAGAGATACAGTCAGACGGCTTCCAATAAAATAATGAGCACTGTGTATTTCTATAATCTGCTGATGAATTATATTTCTTTAATTTACACGTCCAATTAAAACCAAATCGGATGCTATCTGGCAGCTATTCCTCACAAAGTTACAAGAAATAGCTGTAATGGAAAACTTTTCCTCTTCATTTGCCAGGAATGTAAGACCCGCTGCGTATGTAATTCAGGGTAAATGTACAGTTTTATTAGATTATTGCAGTTTTAAAAGATCCAGGAATTGACCTACTTACCATAAAGGCTGCAGCTTAAAGGGTACCTGAACTGACGTGACATCATAAGATAAAAACGTGTATATACAGTCCTAAGTCTACATACCTAGGCTGTGCTCCTTTTTTTCTACCTGTAAGGGTTAAGAACCAAGGGCTGTAAATGACACTTCATTTTCTTCTTTTGGACTTGATTTGGACTGTAGCATAACTCTGGCTGATAACTAATTAGTGGCCATAAAACTCCTGCATGGCATAAAAAACTTCAGGGTGCAGATAAAAAAGTTTAAGATGGGAGCTGTAAAACATTTAAAACAGTTATCAATCACCTGAGACGATAAAAACTTTAAACGTATCTTTTTAGCTAAGGATTCCAGGAAAGTCATGTTTAGGATTAGGACCATAGATAAAATCTCATCAGTGAATTTTCAATTCAGGTTTACTTTAAATACTGTATATAGTGATATTCTGGTTTATTGCACTTTGCTTTCACAAAACACAAAAGTGAAGTGCCAAAATTGGAAAACTGTATTTTTACCTTTGGTAGTTTTCCTTTCCTAGTAAAAAAAAGCACTGAAGCTTACAATTGGTCAATATATATCCTATCAGATCATAGGACCATCATCTTTATACATTTCCCCAGAACATATTTTTGTGTAATTGTTCTCACTTGAATGTTGTCATGTGTTTGTGCTAGGAAAGGAGTCTTACCAAAGATGAGTGTAACATGTTCTAATGTCTTGGCATAAGCATGGCATCATACAATGAGAAGTAGCTATAAGGCTCAGTTCCCATTAGACAAAAAAGTTTAACTTAGTGGAGGTGAACAGATCCCATGTTAATCAATAGGATCTATTGACATTGCTCCATTTGAACTGATCAGTTCAGTTCATTTAGGCGCATGGGCCACAAGTTTGGGTCTTCAATGATTTTTCCGGATCAACGAATGCGTATCATTGACCATGCACTAATGGAATGGAGGGTCATGGATCAAAAACTGAAGCCTTTAAAAACTGATCCATTCCATCCGTGCCAGTATGTACCAGGTCTAAAACAGACAGGATAGGATGCTTAACATCAACAATTTCACAGAGAATTAACTAGTTCCCTACCTCTGCCACACTTAACGCCCCTGAGAATTTCAACTCAAGCTCAGGGCCATAGATATGGATCTCTCTATTGTTCGCCGTGGTGCCCATGATTGAGCGTATTCACGTGTGCGCTCCTGTCAGTCCATTATCGATGATTGGGAACATGTGTTCCCAAAGCCGATGAAAGAGAGATGCTGGTGTTTATTCAAAAAAATGAAAGTGAAATACATACACATTACTTCCTGTGTACTGTTCACAGGAATAAAGTTTTGGGATATCTAGTGGCCAAAAAGTAAAAATACACTTACATACACAAAATATGAATGTAAAATAATTATTAAACAAATAAAACCTTTCACCCCACCTCCATCCCATAGTTACCACCATAAAACACTTGTAAAAAAAACAAAAACAAAGTGACAGCATTTTAAAAAATACATACAGTGGGTTGCAAAAGTATTCGGCCCCCTTGAAGTTTTCCACATTTTGTCACATTAGTGCTACAAAAATGAATAGAGTACACCTGTGTGTAATCTAATGTCAGTACAAATACAGCTGCTCTGTGACGGCCTCAGAGGTTGTCTAAGAGAATATTGGGAGCAACAACACCATGAAGTCCAAAGAACACACCAGACAGGTCAGGGATAAAGTTATTGAGAAATTTAAAGCAGGCTTAGGCTACAAAAAGATTTCCAAAGCCTTGAACATCCCACGGAGCACTGTTCAAGTGATCATTCAGAAATGGAAGGAGTATGGCACAACTGTAAACCTACCAAGACAAGGCCATCCACCTAAACTCACAGGCCGAACAAGGAGAGCACTGATCAGAAATGCAGTCAAGAGGTCAACATGGTGACTCTGGACAAGCTGCAGAGATCTACAGCTCAGGTGGGAGACTCTGTCCATAGGACAACTATTAGTCATGCACTGTACTAAGTTGGCCTTTATGGAAGAGTGGCAAGAAGAAAGGCATTGTTAACAGAAAGCGTAAGAAGTCCTGTTTGCAGTTTGCCACAAGCCATGGGGGGGACACAGCAACCATGTGGAAGAAGGTGCTCTGGTCAGATGAGACCAAAATGGAACTTCTTGGCCAAAATGCAAAACGCTATGTGTGGCAAAAAACTAACACTGCACATCACTCTGAACACACCATCCCCACTGTCAAATATGGTGGTGGCAGCATCTTGCTCGGGGGGTGCATCTCTTCAGCAGGGACAAGGAAGCTGGTCAGAGTTGATGGGAAGATGGATGGAGCCAAATACAGGGAAAACTTGGAAGAAAACCTCTTGGAGACTACAAAAGACTTGAGACTGGGGCGGAGGTTCACCTTCCAGCAGGACAATGACCCTAAACATAAAGCCAGGGCAACAATGGAATAATTTAAAACAAAACATATCTATGTGTTAGAATGGCCTAGTCAAAGTCCAGATCTAAATCCAATCGAGAATCTGTGGCAAGATCTGAAAACTGCTGTTCACAAACGTTGTCCATCTAATCTGAATGAGCTGGAGCTGTTTTGCAAAGAAGAATGGGAAGGGATTTCAGTCTCTAGATGTGCAAAGCTGGTAGAGACATACCCTAAAAGACTGGCAGCTGTAATTGCAGCAAAAGGTGGTTCTACACAGTATTGACTCAGGGGGCCGAATAATTAGGCACACCCCACTTTGCAGTTATTGATCTGTAAAAAATGTTTGGAATGATGTATGATTTTCGTTCCACTTCTTATGTGTACACCACTTTGTGTTGGTCTTTCATGTGGAATTCCAATGAAATTGATTCATGTTTGTGGCAGTAATGTGACAAAATGTGGAAAACTTCAAGGGGGCCGAATACTTTTGCAACCCACTGTAAATAGTTAGCTTAGGGACTAGGTACTCAGCTTTTTAAATATGTGTATCATGAGGGTATATTACTGTTATTTTTGTAAATAAGGGGTTGTTATTATTGATATGATGTACAGAAACACAAAATGGAAAAAATACACCTTTATTTCAAATTAATTTTAAATTTAAAAGTGCTACTAGCAACACAATTGTAATAATCAGGACAAATGGGCAACAGTAGAACTTTTTATTTTTAAACTATAATGGCTAAAAACTGAGAAATAATGATTTTTTTTTTTCCAATTTTGTTCTTCTTCCCTGTAAAATACATACAAAATAACAAAATTCTAAGCAAAACCACTCAAGGAAAGTTTAATTTGTGGAGAAAAAAACAAACAATATATACATAGTTTCGATATGATAAGTAGAGATAAAGTTATTGGAGAATGAATGGGAGGAGCGTTATGTGAAAATGTATGTGGTTTTGTAGGGAAAAAAACCTGTAGTAGGAAAATAGTTAAGCAAAGAAACACAAATAAGAGCTTTGCCAAATAATGTGTTGACAATATTGCAGGGTATACCTTTTCACACAGTATTGCCATCAAGGCCTTAAGTCTTAAGCACATATAAGAATTAGGTTGCAGAGAGAGATAGTAGAATATTGGTATAATTATCAATATTCTAATATTGGGGATCAGGGATAGTAGAATATCGATAAAATTACCAATATTGGACTATCTTGCACTCTTTTTTTCATGCTCCTACCATATTTTTCGGAATATAAGACACTCCGGACTATAAGATGCACATAGGTTTAGAGGGCAAAAATCAGGGAAAAAACAAAAAACTAAAACCTGGTGCATCCATGGTCCAGGAGCATCTTATGGACATTTCCCCCCTAACTGTCTCAAAGCTACACTACACTAATCCCTGCTGCCCACAGTTACACTACACTCAGGTAGCCATTGCCCCTCCCCTAGTTTAGGTAGCATTAGCGGCAGTATAGATAGCCTTTCCCCTAGTGTAGGTAGCCTTTGCCTACCCTCCACTGTATACGTAGCCTTTACCCCTCCCCCACTGTATAGGTAGCTTTTGCCTTTCTCCATTAGGTAGCTTTTTCCCCCCACCTATAGGTAGCTGTTTCCCCGCATCCCACCTGTAGGTAGCCTTTGCCTTCCCCCACTATAAGTAGCCTTTGCCTCCCCCCTGTATAGTTAGTACCCCCTCCCTCCACCGGCCGCCGCTTATTTACCATTTGCCCCAGGCGCTCGTCTCCTGAATGAAATTGGACCCCTCTAGGCAGCGCTCGTTTGCCATCTACCCCAGCGATACCCTCCTGCATGAAGTCGGCCCCCTCCAGGCAGCTGCCCCGGCAATCCCCTTCTGCATGATATTCGGCACCCTCTCACAGCGCTTCTCAGCGGAATACTTCAAAGTGACCCGCGGTGATAGCGACCAATTGCAGCGGCCACGGTATACAGGAAGTAATCAGTGATGTCACTTCCTGTAGATTACTTCCTGTATATGGTGGCCACTGCTATTGGGCAATTCTCACTGTCACTGTGGGTCACTTTGAAGTATGCAGCGGAGAAGCGCAGCAAGAGGGAGCCAGACTTCATGCAGAAGAGGCTCGCCGAGGCAGCTGCCTGGAGGGGGCCAACTTCATGCAGAAGGGGATCGCCAGGGCAGCTGCCTGGAGCAGGAAGGGGATCGCCAGGGCAGCTGCCTGGAGTGGGTTGACTTCATGCAGAAGGGGATCGCCGGGGCAGATGGTAAAGGAACATTGCCCGGAGGGGGCCAGGGATGCTCGGATGTGCCTCATCCATGAATTCGGCAATCCGCGTGGTTGCAAAAAAAAATCCGCGTTCGGCCCCGCCGCATGCGGATTTTCGTCCGCGTCCACGCAACCACGCGGATTTTCTGCCGTGAATGGCGTAATCACGCGTGGATTCCCGCCCGGAGGCGGATTTTCTTTTAACGCTAATAACAAAGCCCCCATACATGCTACAATCCCCCAAATTGCATGGATTATCGAGGTGATAAGGGGCAACATAACTTCAACATAAAAAATTCCAAAATTTTTTTTTTTTCTAGAGAAAATGGATTTTAAAGTGAAATCAACACTTTAAATGGGGCTATTAATTGGTATGAGTGGTTTTAAAAAGGGATATACGCGTTAAGCAGTCAAAGAGGTGAAGGCGAGTTCCAATGGCACTTGGCGGCGAAGGTACCGCTGGAGGAGGATGAGTGGCTGACGCCAAAAAGGCCCCAGAGAGGTTTTTGTAATTTTTTTTTGTTTTTTTTTTTGCAGCAATTAGCAATGACATCGCAGCAGAGTTGTCAGTGGACACGGGCAGTGTAAACGCAGAGTGCAGTGGTGGTAGCGACTGAGTCAGGAGAAGGACTATGCGGGCAGTCAGTTCAGCAGCACAGAAGGACCACGGCAACATACTGGTAGTAGTAGTAGCAGCACAGCGTCATAGTGCTGGCCAAAAAATTAAATGCACCCGGTGACCCGGGCAGTGTGAACGCAGACAGAGTACATTGGTGGAAGCGAGTGAGTCAGGAGGAGGAGGACAATGCCGGCGGTCAATTCAGCAGCACAGAAGGACCATGGCAACATACTGGTGGTAGTAGTAGCAGCACAGCGTCATAGTGCTGGCCAAAAAATTAAATGCACCCGGTGACCCGGGCAGTGATAACGCAGACAGAGTACATTGGTGGTACCGTGGTAGCGACTGAGTCAGGAGGAGGAGGAGGACAAAGCGGGCGTTCAGTTCAGCAGCAGCAGCAGCAGCAGCAGCACAGAAGGACCATGGCAACATACTGGTGGTAGTAGTAGCAGCACAGCGTCATAGTGCTGGCCAAAAAATTAAATGCACCCGGTGACCCGGGCAGTGATAACGCAGACAGAGTGCATTGGTGGTACCGTGGTAGCGACTGAGTCAGGAGGAGGACAAAGCGGGCGTTCAGTTCAGCAGCAGCAGCACAGAAGGACCATGGCAAGATACTGGTGGTAGTAGTAGCAGCACAGCGTCATAGTGCTGGCCAAAAAATTAAATGCACCCGGTGACCCGGGCAGTGATAACGCAGACAGAGTACATTGGTGGAAGCGACTGAGTCAGGAGGAGGAGGACAATGCAGGTGGTCAGTTCAGCAGCACAGAAGGACCATGGCAACATACTGGTGGTAGTAGTAGTAGCACAGCGTCATAGTGCTGGCCAAAAAATTAAATGCACCCAGTGACCCGGGCAGTGTGAATGCAGAGTGTAGTAGCGACTGAGTCAGGAGGACAAAGCGGGCGGTCAGTTCAGCAGCTCAGAAGGAGGACCATGGCAACTTACTGGTAGTAGTACCATAACACCAAAAAATTAACCAAGGTAGGCACTAGGCAGGTAGTAACTGTCTTTATAAAGGCAGGCATAGTTAACAACAGCACATGCAGCAGCCACTTCATGTCCCCCTGTGTCCGACAATAGGGGCCAGGAACTCACCTTCCACCCAAGCCTGGTTGATTTTCAGAAAGGTGAGTTTGTCCACAGAGGCATGGGAGAGCCGAGAGCGCTTCTCTGTGACCACGCCACCGGCCGCACTAAAGCATCTCTCTGAGAGGACACTGGAAGGAGGGCAGGATAGGAGTTCCAGGGCGTACTGGGAAAGCTCGCTCCAGATGTCCAGTCTCTTGACCCAGTACTCCAAGGGGTCCACGGGGCTGTCGGTGTCATTGAGCCCACTGGATGACCCCATATAGTCAGACACCATGGTGGTCAGTCGTTGCTTGTGCTGGTTGGTGGTGGATGCTGTGGCGGGCACCTCTGTTCTGGGCTGCTGCACTGCATACAGGCTCTTGCTTAGGCTCTTCAGGTCTCCGGGGCGCCAGTTGCTGCTGCTGCTGCTGGTGGTTGTTGTTGTGCTGCTAGTGGCAATGGCAGGCACCTCTTGCTGGCTTGGCAGAGCAGTTACAGTGGGGGTGGAAGGCTGGGGGAATGCTTCCAGTAGTCTGCGCACAAGGGCCTCCTTCAACTCCCTTGTGCGTTGCTCGGTGGTGGATGGCGTCATTAAGTCTCCCAGCTTCCCCTTCAGACGGGGATCAAGCATCAAGGTAATCCAGATGTCCTCCCTTGAACGCATCTGGATCACCCGGGGGTCCCTGCGAAGGCAGCGCAACATGTGCACAGCCATGGGAAACAAGTGGGCCCTGCCAGCAAGATCTTCCTCGTCCTCGCCATTGTCCCATAACGCATGCCTGTCCTCTTCCTGTGCCATGTCGTTGTCCTCCTCAAACCGCCATCCACGTACAACGCCTGCTGCACTCTGCTCCTCCTCCTCATTCAGGTTAGGGACCTCCAACTCTTCCACTACCTGCTGTGAGCCCTCCTCTGAGCTGGACTGTGCTGCCATCTGCTCCTGTTCTTCCAACTGCCTCAGGGCTTCATCCCCACGCTCAATTAAATTGTCCATTGCCTGCTCCAGTAGACAAACCAAGGGCACCCACTGGCACACAGAGGCCCGCTCCTCACTGACCATCTTGGTTGCCTCCAGGAAGGGACTCAGCACCAGGCATACTTGCTGCATCAGTGTCCACTGAGTGGCAGTAATCATGGGGACTTGCTGGTTGCTGGGGACACTTGGGTCTAGCATGTAGGCCCTAAGAGCCAGCCTGTGCTGACACAGCCGCTCCAACATGGCCAGAGTCGAATTCCAGCGAACTGGCATGTCGATGATCATCCGGTGTTGTGGCCTTCCATACTGCTGCTGTAAGGTGGACAAGAGTGCAGAGGCAGTGGCTGACAGGCGGAAAAAGCGTACCACCGCCCGGGCATCCTGCAGCAGCTCGCTCATCCCCTGGTAGGTGCGCAAGAAGCGCTGCACCACAAGATTGAGCACGTGGGCCAAGCAGGGGATGTGCTGGAGGTTTCCCTGCTGCACTGCTGCCACCAGGTTGGCCCCGTTATTGGCTGCCACATACCCCACTTCCAGGCCTCTGGGGGTCAGCCACCTCCGCTCCTGCTTCCTGAGGGCGGCCAGGACGTTGGTGGCCGTAAGCCTCTCCTTCCCCAGGGTCACCAATTTTAAAAGGGCTTGGCAGTGCCGAGGCTTGGCGCTGCTGCTGCCGAGGCAGGCTTGCTTTCCGGGTGCAGAGGGAGTGTCGTGACAGGACCATTCTGCATCCCCCCTGATCCCGTGTGGTGGCACCACTAGCTGGGCTGATGCGCTCTTGTCCTCCCTCCCTTCCATCAGTGTCACCCATTGGGCCGTAAAGGACAGGTAGACCTGTCCCAAATCTGCTACTCCACGAGTCCATGGTCATGTGGACCCGCTTGCCCACAGAGTAGTCCAGGGAACGGGCCACGTTTTCCACCGCAAACTTGTGGAGTGCTGGGATCGCGCTCCTGCTGAAATAGTGGCGACTGGGGACTTGCCACTCGGGGATGCCAAATTGGAGCAGCGTCCGCATGGCGCTCCCCTCCTGCACCAGGGAGTAGGGAAGCAGCTGTGATGCCATGGCCCGGGCCAGCAAGCCATTTAGTTTGCAGATCCGCCTGTGGCTTGGAGGCAGAGGCTTGGTCAGACCCTGAAAGGTGTCGCTCAGCAGGGTCTGACGACGCTTGGATGCAGGGGAGACAGAGGAGAGAGACGAACACTGGCTGCCAGCCTCAATGTCTGTGTCCTGAGTAGCCGAGGTGGAAGAGCGCTTGCGTGCTACTACTGCTGCTGCTGTGAGGGATTCACGACCCTGAGGGAGGGATGATGCTGCTGCGCTGGTGGGCCTTCTGCTCTCAGGAACCCCTGCCAGCAGTGCCTGCTTCCTCTTAAAGTCCGCATACTCGCGGCAGTGGCGGCTTCTCAGGTGGCTCTGGAGGGATGAGGTACGCATCTTGCTCAGACTTTTCCCACGGCTCAATCTTTTGCTGCATAACCTGCACACCGCATACCTTTTGTCATCAGTACATTCCTCAAAGCAATCCCACACTGGTGACTTTAATTTACTGCGGCCCCCACTAGCAGAGGGTGCAGCGGAACAATGTGTGGTAGTAGTTGCCGGGGGTTGCATGGTGGTGGTGCCGGCTGAAGCAGTGTCCTGTCTACTTCCTCCACGCCCACTGCTGCCGATGCCCCTGCCCCTGCCTGACATATGGCGATATCCTTGCCTAGGCCGAGGTTACTCGTCATCCTGCTCTGCCTCTGACCATTCTTCCACGGACTCAGCAGGCTGCACATAGTTAGGGTCCACAACGTCGTCATCATCAGCAGCATCATCATAATCCAGCTCTTCCTCTGACTCCCCCGCCTCCTCTTCTGTCCCTACATCCCCAGACATAGACCCCTCTTCTTCATCACCAGAACTCAACAACGCTTGTGATTGTGGCCCGATCTCAATCTCTGCCACATCAGTCCCCAGTAAGTCCTGAGCTTCTTGCATCAGCAGGTTCCCAGAAGCCGGACTGAGGGACAGAACGCTGTCATCCTGGGAGGGCTGCTGACCAGTGGGTGCTGGGGTGGATGTCACAACAAGCGTGGGACGTTGGCTGCTGCTGCTGCTGCTTGGAGTGGTGCTCACAGTAGAGGTCTGGGAGGAAGTCATGATGTCCATGAGTACGTAAGGTTCCATTTGCTCAACCACCACACGGGGACCAGAAACTTTAAAATATTTGGACAATGGCGTCCGCTGACTCGGCCCAGGCTTTGCTGCCCCCCTTTCTGCTGCATCACGACCACGTACAGCTGGGCGTCCTCTCCCTGGACGTGGAGCAGTCCCAGAAGTGGCTGAGGCAATTGAACTCCCTTTCCTCTCACCCCGCGAAACCCTGCCAGACATGTTGCTAGTAATGAATCACTGGATGCAGTGGGCACAGTACAAGGTCACTGAAGGATGCACCAGGCACAGTACAACGGCACTGAAGGATGCAGTGGGCACAGTACAAGGTCACTGAAGGATGCAGTGGGCACAGCAGTGGGCACTGGATATACAACTAGGTCACTGAAGGATGCAGTGGGCACATTACAAGGTCACTGAAGGATGCAGTGGGCACAGCAGTGGGCACTGGATATACAACTAGGTCACTGAAGGATGCAGTGGGCACAGTACAAGGTCACTGAAGGATGCAGTGGGCACAGCAGTGGGCACTGGATATACAACTAGGTCACTGAAGGATGCAGTGGGCACAGTACAAGGTCACTGAAGGATGCAGTGGGCACAGTACAAGGTCACTGAAGGATGCAGTGGGCACAGCAGTGGGCACTGGATATACAACTAGGTCACTGAAGGATGCAGTGGGCACAGTACAAGGTCACTGAAGGATGCAGTGGGCACAGTACAAGGTCACTGAAGGATGCAGTGGGCACAGCAGTGGGCACTGGATATACAACTCGGTCACTGAAGGATGCAGTGGGCACAGTACAAGGTCACTGAAGGATGCAGTGGGCACAGCAGTGGGCACTGGATATACAACTAGGTCACTGAAGGATGCAGTGGGCACAGTACAAGGTCACTGAAGGATGCAGTGGGCACAGCAGTGGGCACTGGATATACAACTAGGTCACTGAAGGATGCAGTGGGCACAGTACAAGGTCACTGAATGATGCAGTGGTCACAGTACAAGGTCACTGAAGGATGCAGTGGGCACAGCAGTGGGCACTGGATATACAACTAGGTCACTGAAGGATGCAGTGGGCACAGTACAAGGTCACTGAAGGATGCAGTGGGCACAGTACAAGGTCACTGAAGGATGCAGTGGGCACAGTACAAGGTCACTGAAGGATGCAGTGGGCACAGCAGTGGGCACTGGATATACAACTAGGTCACTGAAGGATGCAGTGGGCACAGTACAAGGTCACTGAAGGATGCAGTGGGCACAGCAGTGGGCACTGGATATACAAGTAGGTCACTGAAGGATGCAGTGGGCACAGTACAAGGTCACTGAAGGATGCAGTGGGCACAGCAGTGGGCACTGGATATACAACTAGGTCACTGAAGGATGCAGTGGGCACAGTACAAGGTCACTGAAGGATGCAGTGGGCACAGCAGTGGGCACTGGATATACAACTAGGTCACTGAAGGATGCAGTGGGCACACAAGGATGTCACACTGTGTAATGAGATGCTCATATGCCAGCGAGCGAGCAGTGGGCACTGGGCACGGCACAAGGTCACTGACAGAATGAATGAACAGCGCTGG
Source organism: Hyperolius riggenbachi (assembly GCF_040937935.1). Taxonomy (NCBI): domain Eukaryota; kingdom Metazoa; phylum Chordata; class Amphibia; order Anura; family Hyperoliidae; genus Hyperolius; species Hyperolius riggenbachi. Next base: position 232,963,958 of record NC_090646.1, on the reverse strand, counting down.
CAGAGAGTGGCGGCGCCGGCGGTGTGACTGGCTGCCTGCAAATAGTACAAGTGTATAACTGTCACTGGAATATGCAAGTGAACACTGCAGCTGCACTAACCTGCCTGCCTGCACTACACACAGATAATCCCCACTCCCACTACACTGACTACACTGCAGCACTGAACCTGCCTGCACTACACACAGTTAAATAATCACTAGACTCCCACACTCCCACTACACTACACTGACTACAACTAACTACAGCAATCACTCACTGACTAGCTAACTGTGTACAGTATAAGAGCAGTGTTAGCAAAAAAAACGCTTTGTTTTTAACACAATAAATGCACTTGCTCAAACAACAATGGCCTGGAGATAATCCTCTCAGCACCACAGTCTAGCAAGGACAGAGCTTTTCCATCATGGCCGCCGCTTTATATTCAGGAGGGGAGGGCGTAGCTCCCCTCCTTTGATTGGTTGCTAGGGCCTGGCTGGGGCACTCTGATTGGCCTGCAATGTGTCACTTCCGCATAGTTTGACGCATTTCCGCAAACCACGGCTTCAGCGCCGGGTTTCACGAGCGTGAATGCGGATTTCTGTCCGCATTCACGCGAAGCCGAAGTAGATTTTCGTGGTTGAAAATCTATTCACGGCTTAGCGTGTCCGAGGCGGAATGCGTCAAAATGGTCGTGAATCCACGCGTAAGCGTGATCACGACCTGGCGGTGAGCACCACTGGAGGAGGCCAACTTCATGCAGGAGGGGATTGCTGTGGCAGACGGTAAGGGAATGCTGCCAGGAGGAGAATGACTTCATGCAGGAGGGAATCACCAGGGCAGATGGTGAACTAGCAGCGACTGAATGAATAAGTGCTTCCCTGAGCACTCTGCATGACTTTTTACTGTACATTTGGAATATAAGACGCACTCAATCCCCTCCCCCATCCCCAGTTTTGGGGAAGAAAAAGTGTGTTTTATATTCTGAAAAATATGTTATATTAAATATACACCTCAGAAACATTTGTGCATGCTTGATTCCTGGCTGAGGCAGCTCTAAACTTTACATCCCTTGCCACCTAGGCTGCATGTCTAGATAATGGACTGGTTGGGATAAGAAAGGAAACTCCACTCTACTTGCTAAACATGTAAAATATACATTGTCAGGGTTTTTTGTAAATGGGCCTCTCTGTAATATTTATTTATCAAAATTATTTATATTTTTACTTTCTTTATTCCACCAAAAGGCCACATGCTTCTGCTTAGTATTCTGACCAGTCTGTTACCCAGGCAGGAGATTTGGATACTTAGTAGAGATGACTGAAATAATCACTGGCATTCTTGCGAGATTTTGATCAATCTTCCGACCCTTCTACAACATTTTGGTGAATCATTTCAAGAACTTACATTGAAGTCAATGGTGCTGAATTGCGACTTCTGTGGTTAGTTGCAGAGCCTGCCCCGGCCCTCACACATACCTGTCATCAACAAATTTGAGAGGTGTTAGTACCTATAGTGGTAAAAAGTTAAAAAAAAATCAAAAAGACCTTGTAGTTTTCGAGAAAATTAATTTTAAAGTTACAATTGGAAAAAAAATTAAATGTATCCTTACCCATTGCTATTGCAACTGTACATAAATCCTTGTCAGAAGCAATACACTTGTAAGCAAGACACAAAAGAAATGGCTATCCCTTTTGGATAGGTTGTGCATCTGCAATTGTATGTATATTGCTGTATAGTTGTTTTCATCACAGGATCACTAACTTGTTTTGACAAGTGGGCCACTAAAGAAATGCTATATTTTATAACTTAATGGTCTTTTTAGTTACTACTATACAAATTATATGTTGTGACTTGTGACAATAAGTTGTGTATCTTTTTTAAACAACGCACCCCCCCCCCCCCCCCTTTACACACAGACACACACAGACACACACAGACACACTTTACCCCAGCTGTATGGAATGTTATTACATCTATACGTATGCTAATCTGTATACCTTTTTTAACAACAATATCACTTATGCTGGGAATGCACTATGAGTTTTTTGGCAGAATTACTTTCCGATCAATTTTTCGATGGTCGGGAATTATCAATCAAGCCATCTACATCCCGAAAAAACTCATGGTGTATTCCCAACATTCAATATAGACAGCAAAAAACAAAGCAAGCGCTCACCAACATGGGCTGCATCTGAATGACTCATCACCTCATATGCACCGCTTATATAGCTCAAATACACACTCAGCAATCAGACAGATGCAAAACATATGCAAAACTAAATACTTACCATGCAAAACAGGATAGCACCCATTGTGCTATCCTGTTTTGCATGGTAAGTATTTAGTTTTGCATATGTTTTGCATCTGTCTGATTGCTGAGTGTGTATTTGAGCTATATAAGCGGTGCATATGAGGTGATGAGTCATTCAGATGCAGCCCATGTTGGTGAGCGCTTGCTTTGTTTTTTGCTGTCTGTATTGAATGTAAGTTACACATTTTAGCGTAGCTGCTCCTAGGGTAAGGACATTTGCTTTTAACTTAGGTTAGTTAGCGTTAGGACATCTGCTCTGGAGATTTACCTCAACGTTGGTGCAGATGTCCAGTATATTATATTTTTGCATGCAAAACTATGATGGAAGCTAAAATTTCTCCATAGACCAGTATTGCATTGTTTGGATGCGGGCGTACATTTCAGTCCAGGGGGGGCGGTGTGCGCCACAGCGATTAACCATTCAATTGCGCAGTATTGGGTCAGGGATGCGCAGCCTTCTACTTTTTACTTTGTTTCCATATTCCCAGCATTAATGACAGGCACTCTTTAACCACTAGTTGCTGGGACAACAGTATATTCGCAGCTTTGGCAGAGGAATGTGAGTGTTATGTCTGTAGGGCCTGTGAATACAGAGCATTCTGGCTGTGAAGTGGTTAAAAATTGGATGAACTACAAATTTATGCACAGTAGGTTGTGTTCTTTATTTTCTAAGCAATGATAAGCTTAGTCACCTATACTGCGCAGAAGTACCCAGGTAAACATAGGTGTCCTAACTCTGGCCATGTAACATGCATAGTGCAGACATGCAAACACTTTCATTGCATCAAACCTATCAATAGATTAGGAGCACACATCCTGACGACCTCATAGTACATAGTAATAATGATGAACAGTAGAAGTCTTTAACTACTATCGGTTGTAGACAAGAGGCTGTGCAACTCAATGCCTGGTGTAATGTGCTGCAAGTGTCAGTGCAGTAGAGTAAGCTCCACAAACAAAGCAAAGAACACTAAGAACCTAATTAACTAAGGAGTCTCTAGAGTGTAATAGATTGCGGAAAAGCCGCCGCGCGGACTGACAGCAAGGCGGCTGATTCCGCGTCCAGCTCGGCGGTTTGCACGCAGCAGCGTGCGTCTGATGTGGCTGGGTCTGTTAGTGCACACAGGTTGAGGAATACGCGCGCGCGCTGAGAGGCAGAACCTGTATGGCAAACAAGGAGGGATCAGCTGACCAGGTTGGTCAGCTGATCGCAGAGCAAGTGGCCATTGGCTGATCAGCGGTGTGTGGCGCCGGGGAGTGCCGCTCTATATATAGTTATTGCTGGTCAGTCTCAAGTTGTCTGCCGTTGCGAACACTTACGTGAAAGCACTCAGACCATAGTCAGATCCCACAGTGTGTTAGAACCAGGAGGACCTGGGAATTCACACTGAGCCAGATTACTTCTGTATTATTATTGTGTTATACTTCAGACTAGTTCCAGGGTGTTGAGACCACTGACCTCACACCCAAGACTAGGGATACTGTGCTATCATTGTGTTATACTTCAGACTAGTTCCAGGGTGTTGAGACCACGGACCTCACACCCAAGACCAGGGATACTGTGTTACCTTTGTGTTATACTCCAGACTAGTTCCAGGGTGTTGAGAACACGGACATCACACCCAAGACTAGGCATTGTTTGATATCTGTTATGACCTATTGCATTCCTGACTATTCCTCCGCTTTCTGATTCGGTACCTACGCATATCTGATTACCTGTTGCCGGTTATCGAATCAGCCTTTTGTCTTTGTACTTTATCTGCCCGTGTGTTGCCGACCTGGCTTGCCCGACCTCTCTCCATTGAGAGATTAGTCTCCAGACCTGCTTGTGACGCCAACCTTCCAGGTGTCACTCAGCCACAGGGCCTTCCTGCTATTCAGCCTGGGGCTCCACCCCTTTGGATGTCTCAGGCTGCTGAAAGGTCTTTGTACTTTCCAGAGGGAGGTATTTCCCCTACTGCCAAGGACCACCTGCTCCTCGGGTGGTCCCACTCAGAGTCATTACTGTTGCACCAAACACTCACACTATATAGGTGTCCAGAGGTTAGTTATACTTGTATTATTGGTGATTCTGCAGATCATCAATAATCAGGTATATATCTGTATTCTTGGTGATACTGCAGATCACCAATAATCAGATTCTCTCTGTGTGCTGGCACCCATCGTTACATAGAGGTTTTTAAGCATCTCCAGAATATTATAAATGATAGCACAAACCTGAACTCAATTCAATAAAGTAATCCTGAAGTGAATAAAGTGAAAAAAGATAGCTGCTTATCTCGGAGGTGGGAAGACTCTGGACAGTCCATAGGCTTCCCGGGACCTCTTACACCCAATTATTCCACTGCTGGCTTTATTTTCAGCTCCCGTAAAGAGAAAGTATGACTTATTGAACTTTTAATCATTATTCTGCTATCATGGGTATTTGTGCAGTCACACAAAAAAAGAGTTTAGGTTTATTAACACTTGAAAAACAAAAAAATTAAACCTTGAACCTAAATAGGATTGGTACTATCATTTCATATTTTATGTCATCATATCCCATGTAAAATATGAATATTGCATTTACAAGAAATATTGAAACATATTAACTGTATATAAATATATTTGAAATGTCAATGATAAGAAACAGAAAATGAATTACATATCATATCTACATGTATGTACATATCACATGTCAATATTTGATTAGCTAGCCATTATGTAAAATTACTAGGCATTGCATGGACTTGTTTGCTCACCAAGTCAATACAAATTATCCAATTCCATCAGAAAATTAAACTTCCATTTATTTCTTGGCTGTTTCTTTAATATGTCTACACAGAGCTCCTGCCACAAATCCTTAGTTTGGTTCAGATCTGGCAACTGAGAAGGCCTGTCAAGATAACAAGCACATCTGGTTCTGTGCCAGCCCTACAACCTCTTTGCTTTACATCGCTGGTGTCATCCTGAAACACAAAGTCATGAATTGATGCAATGCCAATGCCAGGTGCGGCCATGAAAGGCCAAATCATTATGGATATTTGGTATCTTTAGGTGCGCATACATAATAAAGAGGAAAAAATGGCGCAGGCTAATGCTGATAATGACATCTTACTACTAAGTTTATTTAATGTTTTATAAATGTCCTAAAATGTGAAATAACCTTAGCAATAAGATGCAATTACCAGCATCTGTGATACATTACCTGCTCCCGGTGATCCCGTCTCCTCTCAACTTCCTGTTTAGTTTGAAAGAGTCCTGCAGCCAACCAATCATCATGTGGGGTCTAAAGCTGCATGGTGATTGGCTGGCTGCCGTGCTCATTCAAACTAACAAGTGGAGAGGATCGTCCAGGAGCAGGTCATGTATAATTTAACCCCTGCCGCCTGTCACACTGAACTTTCTAGCGCAACAGTGAAAAAAAAGCATGGTAAAGGTAATTTACCATTTTGAAGTGCAACAATCTGGCACAGTGATATATAATTACTGGCAGTGCGCCGTGCGCCAGAATGTTGCACTTCAAAACAGTAAATTACGTTTACCGTGCTTTTCAATGGTACGCCAGAAAGTTTCTATTGCGGTATGCACCATTTTTTCCTGCTCTGCTAGGTGCACCCTGGGTTGCTTTTTTACCTCTTTGCATATGAAGTAGCATTATTTGCAGCAATGGAGGTACAGTAGATTTTTCAATATTTTTTTTCCAGCTAGTTTTTGCATAGTTTGGTTGTTACTTAAGCCAAAGTGGTTAAAACTTTCACAAGCACACAAACAGTAGTGACTGACTTCCACCTTAATGTTCACCATCTAAGTCCACACCAACTTACTGTCAAGGTGGAACATATAACAGACGGGATCCAGCATCCTGTTTGAGTGAGAGCATTATTCTCCCCACTCACCTATCCCGCTCTGTAGGCCCTCTGCCCCTTCCCCCTCCCACCACTGCATAGCAACTAGAACATGTATGCTAGCCTGCAAGTTAACAACACATCTGTACAGTGTCAGCCCCGCAACGTCACCCAAGGAATCAGATACCAATTCCCACCTGGTGGCGTTCCTCTTATGTGTGTATGAGGCTTTAATATACTGTATGTAAGCTCCTGTCTGTTCTAAGTTCAAAAATCCCTACACAGTAGCATAAATCGGTAAGGGAAAGTATCACCTAGCGATTGCACGACTGCACGATGCAATTTTTCTGCGATTGCTCAATGCAATTTTTCTGCAATTGCAGATCACTAAATGCTGCATGCATCCCGTTTACAATCTTATACAAATTGCAATTCTGTAGTGTGAATACTTTTATTGAAATACACTGACAGAATGCTTTGCTGCTTACTGACAAATGAGCAAAGTGTTGAAAAAACACTGAAAAGTGCTTCAGTGTAACTAGCTGATACTCCTGAAACTATTTATCTACCGCCTCAGGAGAGCACTGATCTCACTAACTAGAACAACAGCCTAAAGTTGCCCATTAAAGGTTTGATTTTCAATGAACAATCGTACATCACCTTTAGAATGGTGACCCCAAGCAAGGCTATATACCCGGTGATCACATGCATTGAATAAACTGCCTATCATCCCCATAAACATGTATTTCTGTTTGTGAATTTGGGGACATTCATTGCCAACAAATGAATCTTCGCAATAAATATAAACTGTACAGTGAGAACGTTTTTAGGCACCTCCACAGGAGCATCTTTTGGCCTTCTTCAGGATAAATATTAGATCAATATAATTATAACTTGACTGATGAAGAAAAATCCCTTTGGCTTGCAGGTAGAGACCAGTGCTTTTGCTTAATACTTATATTTTGACTTTATAACAGCAGGCAATTAGTGACATGGGAAAGGCAGTTTTTATTGTAGAGTTCCTGCTGAGATAAAAGTTGCAGCGTGAGATGGATTCATTGCTGAGGAAAGGTGTGAAACTCTTCAGATGCAAATGTGAAGGCCGAAAGAAAACAAGGAGAAAGCTGTTTTTTTCTTAGCTGTTTTTTATTTTGAAGATATATAAATAAATTTGAAGACATATAAATCATTTGAAAAAAATATATATTATTATTGTAATATATAGTTTATATTGGTCCACAAGGATGTGCAGGATACAGAGTACAATTACTTTAAATGTAGGGGGAAGGGGCGGAGAAGGGCTCAAGAAATTCTCAGTAGGGTGGATTTGTACCGCAATGTAATTGTAGACTTCAGAGTAAATTGAAATCCAATGTATATTGCAGCCATTCAAAGTCATTCACATGTTCTGAGTAGCTGCTTTTTAATGAAGCAATAGAAAATCCCTCAGTATTTTGTGTTTTTGCTGTGCGCAAATGTGCACAAAACTCAGATAAGGTGTGGGCAACATAGGGGACCAGCAGTAATTTTGGGGTACTATAAAAAGGACATTATTACGGGGGTACTATAATTAGAAGAACACCACAATGAGAGAGCTTTAATGAGGATTACATGTATTGGGCACACATGAAATCAACCTAAAGCTGATTGTATACTCACCACCGACCTGACGGAGGAAGATGGATCCAGCGACGTGTCCCTAATGACAAGCGTTCCATGATCCATCTTCTGAGCAGCGGGTATGCGTGACATCACACAATGTTAAACGATGGCGTTAACCGAAAGTCAAGTGATCGCAGTACTTTGTGCGGAGTTGTTGGGGATCTTTAAACACCTGAAATGATAAAAAAAAGTATTTTTGAAGTCTAGCGTGCCCTTCCTTGGTTATGTGATCTTAGATTCTGAGATGACCATGGATTTTATTTATTTATTTTTTAGTATTTATATAGCGCCAGCATATTATGCAGCGCTATACAGAGTATATATTGTCTTGTCACTAACTGTCTCTCGGAGGAGCTCACAATCTAGTCCCTACCATAGTCCTGTTATCTGTATGTTTTTTGGATGTGGGAGGAAACCGGAGTGCCCAGAGGAAACCCACACAGACACGGGGAGAACATACAAACTCCTTGCATATGTTGATCTGGCTGGGATTTGAACCGGGAACCCAGCACTGCAAGGCAAGAGCTCTAACCAATATGCCACCGTGCTGCCAAGTTATCTGTAGCCCTTGACTGACCACAGTCTCATGACCTAAAATCCTTGAAAAGATATTTGTTTTCGCCAATTACTATAGGAAACAGAGAGCTGAAGAAGCATTTTGTTATGATGCTGATGCTTTATCTCGTTCTTTTGAAAAAGATCCCTTCAGTCCAAAGGCTACACAAAGTCTGTCCTACCTGCCTGATGCATATTAGCAGCATTAACTACTTCTACCTTGCCAGCTGATCGCTCAGAAGAGTTGTCAATTCAAAACACAGGTTTTACAGCAATTTCATGAAAGTAAGTCAGCTGGGCATCTAGAAACTCCGACTTTGGAATTGCTTTCTCATCATGGGCTTGATTCACAAAAGAGTGCTAACTGTTAGCACGGGCGTTTTCGCGCGAACTTTCGCATTGCGCGCGATCGCGAATTTTCGCGCGAAACGATAACGTTTTTGCGCGCAAACGCAAATTTTCATGCAAAAACGATATCGATTTCGCGGTAAAATTCACGTTTGTGCGCAAAAACGTTATCATTTCGTGCGAAAATTCACGATCGTGCGCAATGCGAAAATTCGCGCGAAAACGGCCGTGCTAACAGTTAGCACTCTTTTGTGAATAAGCCCCATGTCTGTTGGCCCTCCCTGGCAGTGGGCTTTTGTAAAAAAAAGTTGTTCTGTATGTGTGCAAAATAATTCTCCTCGGTCTGTGCCCAGTGGGTCTTTATTACCATTGCTAATTCCAAATAAACCTTCGACACATCTCTCCACGGACTTTATAGTTGACTTACCACCTTCTAAAGGTAATACCGTCATTTGATATGGCAGCTGGCACATTTCAGACACCTAGTCATTTGGTCTTTAGTCATAGCTGTGACTAAAGACTATGTATATGAAATGCATCAACTGCTGTATCTGTCTGTTGGAAGTGCCAATAAAGTAATCTGGTTTTTATCAAACCACACTTTGCTGCTGCCTCTTGTCCATACATGTATTGCTGCACCGTGGAGGGACTTCTTAGCACCACTGATGTGTGAAGGGGGTATGAGAGGAGGTCTCCCTGCCAGCTTTCCAATCTTCAATGTATATTTCCACAGCTCAACCCTGGCACATATTAACAAATCCTGTTAATACAGGTTTATGCTTAAATTGCAGTTCTCCCTGAGGTTTTAGAATATATATATATATATAACTATATATAACAGAAATAGTCAATTTTACAAATGCATTATGATCTACAACTTCAGGGGGTCATTTACTAAATATATATATATATATACAATGGCAAGCACTTTCATATTGGTTCATTTCAGATATCCAATAGGAAAAAAGAAAATGAAAGAACTTCTGTGCATATGGATGGATGTTACCAGCAAAATGTGTGTAAGTGCACCATTTTTGGCTGCATTTGTCCAGTTATAAATTATACCTTATACCCCATGTAATGGCCTGGGATTTATTATTTCAATGTGTTCTGGAAAGTTAAGCATGTAGAAGCCTGTGGATGGCACTGCAGAAAAGACAGAGGCCACAAGGAATAATTTGGCACTCATGCATATCATGATTACTTGAAAGAGACAGCAAGCAAGCAATTGTTGATTAGAAGCACGATCTGTAAGCTCAGACTTCATGTGGATGACATGTTAAAAACTTCCGAGGACATTGTCATGTTAGGACACACCAGAGCTTATTTATAAGTGTTAGATTTGCATTAATCTCAATTCACTCCACAAGTTAAGGATCATTTATAGGAAACATCAATTTTGTACCTGATTAGGCTTGTGAATAGATCAACCCTTTCACAGGAATATAATATTTGCAAATGACAATTACTCACTGGGCCTGATTTATTATTGCCTTGATGTGATGTACTGCGACCTAAAAAAAATAAAATATATGAATTTAAGAATGGAGAAGAACATGCCCTCACACACCACCCATGTGACACAAAAAGTCATCAAATATTCATTTACCAAGCTATCCCATTGCTATCCCACCTATTGCTCTCCATCACTATTGACCTTTATACTCCATACAATGGCTACAGTGAACACCAACTAACAGCTAGTGATGCTGCTTTTAAAGCACAGTTTCACTAGGGGGAAAACATCTTTAATTGAAAATCAAATTAATATTACATTTTGGGGTGTGTGTGTGTGTGCTTCGTTTTAGTTTTTTTTTTAAACAAAAAACAAAAAGAATGTATAGACTCCAATTCTTCCCAATCTGGGTTGCCAAGAGGCAAGAACCAGTTACCCATATGGTTTTAAATGTCACACTGGGGCTTATTTGAATTTGCTAGACTTGACCAGTGTGAAGCCGCTGGAAATTTAAAATATCCTGATGGGCTTTGAGTCAGCTGGTGACAGTGAAGTGGTGAATGTAGATGCAGAATTTTGCATGAGAAATGAGAGGGTAATTACACTGAAAAAAAAAAGTACAGGTGCTTTAATTCAATACATTTTTGTTATTACTACTTTGCACTGGCAGAATTTTTTTTAGAGTTTAATCCCTTGATAGGCATAAAAATATCCCTTTTACCTGGGTGGGGGTGGCTGTTTAGTCACCCCTTTATGAAGAGTCAGCCAGATAGCACTACATGCTGATCGCCATCCTATTACTCTTATCTGCCCAGTATACAGCCATGTGGACTGTAATGGTCATTGGCAGTGCTTCATATTTCTTGCTTATGAGGCTTGCATGCACAAATTTTCATGTTAACACTAGATGTAATATTCAAGATACAAAATGTTCATATAAAAAAATATAAGCATTCATCATATGCATAGCTAGCCACAAATATATCTTAGTATATTATATTATATTATATTAAAAATAGGAAAATAACACTTTAAATTCAAATATTAGACATCTTACATAACAGTTAAAAATCACATTTTCTGTAAAGCTGCTATAAGAAGCAGTAATGTTTTAAATGCAGTCAATGCTCTAAAGTAAGTATAATCAAATTATGTTTGAACATCATGTTAAATTCTACTTACAGTAAGTTCAATTTATTTGTTAGGCATAGCTATATATTTGACTTTCCGTGAACATCTCTTCTGTAAACTGTTAAAATGACCAATTACCATTTTCTATACATCAGTAATCACTTTAAGCCAGTTTTCTTTGGTTCGATTATGTCTGTAGCCTCTTAAGTACGTTCTCTACCTTTATAACATACAAAGCAATATGACATGTCAACTCTTTTTGACTGATTATTTTGCGCAATAGAATTTTAGAGTTTCAAGGCTGTCGTTGCTAAAAGCCACCCTGCTATTTACAACAAAAAAAGAAAAAAGAAAAGTCACTAACTGGGATAAAGCTTCTGGGCTCCTCTGGGTCTAGTTCCACAATCAGATACAATATTTGTGCATCAAAATTGTACCATACCAGAATCAAAATACAAATTATGCATTGTATGTATTTGTCAAGGTGATAAAGCACAAAGTTAGATGGCAGATTCCATAATACCTATCGTTTGCTTCCAACTAAAGATTGTTCACTAAAGCTCATAGTACTGGAGTGGGGGGTTATATGCAGAAGAACACTAGCAATAACAAAATATAAACTCACTTATCAGGCAGTAACACAAAAAAGTAAATATTATACAAAGCAGCTGTAACAGCAACAACATATACTAGTTGTGTGCCCATAATTTCTGTACTTTGAAGTTGCACTAAAGTAACGTAACAAATAATCAGCGGGTTAATTCCAGTGTACATGGCTGTGGGATCTTGAGAGGACCAAATCACGGAAATCTTCCTCTCAGCTTCTGAGGAAAATGCCCCTTGTTGTTCTACATCATTCCCCAGATATCTTTGTAAACTGCTAATTTTGGCATGATGGCTGCTAATACTACCATCACATCTCGGCAGTTCTATAGCCTGCAAAGTATATTTGCGGCTAGTGGACGTCTGGTTGTTTAAGTTGAACGGCAAGTGATGCAAGTGTTCTGCAAGCACCATGTGGCTATAGGGCACTTGGTTGTTTAACCTTTGCATGTCAGTCGGCAAGCAGTGCAAGTGTTTGGCAAGCACCGCACGACCATGGGCACCATGTGGCTATAGGGCACTTGGTTGTTTAACCTTTGCATGTAAGTCGGCAAGCAGTGCAAGTGTTTGGCAAGCACCGCACGACCATGGACCGCCGGGGAGTATAAACATGATGCGACAACCAGCAAGTAATATGAGTGGTTGACAAGCAGTGGTGCTCAGCAGAGCTCGAATATTCGAGTAGCTCGAATATTCGAGCTCTTTTTCAGCTATTCGAGCTCGAATATCGAGCTCGAATAGCTGTAGCTATTCGAATGGGCTATTCGAGTGAACTCGAATAGCCCACTCACTATTCGAGCAAACAGCGCTATTCGAGCTCGAATACCGAGCTCGAATAGCGTCATAGCCCAGATTGATGTCCTTAGAGCCAATCAGAGGGCTCCCAGGCCCTCTGACGGCAGCCAATCACAGAGGGGGACCCTGGCCAGCCCCTACCCTATAAATAGTGGCCGCCATGTTCCGTTTTTCCGTCCTTGCCTGACTTTGTACAGAGAGAGATCTGCTCCTTTGTGCTTTGGCTTAGCAAGAACTCTATAGTGGTCAATTACCTAGCGTTTTTGCTCACATACACCTCCTATACACACCTATATTGTTGTTATTTAGATAGACATTGTATTTTAGTTAGTAGCTTGTGTGTTACATAGAGACAGGCAGCTGCTGCTGGCAAGCTTACACAGCTTTAGGCTTCAGGGCCTTGCCTGTGTGGGCAGCTGTCCTCCTGTTCTCTGTTACTTTATTTCTCATCTTATCTATACCAGTGTTTCTGCTGTCCTTTACTACTGAGTGATTGTATTTTGTAGTTATACTGTAACTGTACTCACTGTCACTGTTTGTTCATAGCTCCTGCGTGTGTGCGTGCACAGTACACACTCTATTTCCTTCTGATTACTACTGATTAATGTAATTTCTAGTTGTAATTACTACTGTTACTACTTACTACTAGGGACACTCAGTCACTGTTCATAGGCTAGCTCCTGCATGTGTGTGTGCGTGCACTGTCTGTACAGTACACACACTCTATTTCCTTCTGATTACTACTGATTATTGTAATTTCTAGTTGTACTTACTGTTACTACTTACTGTACTAGGGACACTCAGTCACTGTTCATAGGCTAGCTCCTGCGTGTGTGTGTGCGTGCACTGTCTGTACAGTACACACACTCTATTTCCTTCTACTTAATCTGATTACTACTGATTATTGTATTTTCTAGTTAGTGTACTAGGGGACACACTCACTGTTCACTGTTCACACTTACTGATTACCGATTATTGTATTTTGTATTAGTACTGTACTAGTAATCACTTAGAGATCTAATCACTTAGTGATTAGTGTCACCTCACCCACCAACCCAATCCCGTTAAAGTACCCCACTTTTTCACCCGCCCTTTTAAAAAACTTTTTTGTTTACGCCCAAAACATCTAAGATGTCTGGAAGTGGCAGCCAGCGCGGTTTGGGCAAGGGGAAGGGCAGCAAGGGAATCAAGAGGAGAGGGAGCAGCATTGTGGCAAGCCGCGGCCGCGCCACCATGCACAGTTCCGCAGCAGCAGCAGCTGCGTCAGTGGCTAACATTCCGCCTATAGCCACTGGCCGTGTACGCCTTGGGCGTCGCCCAGCAGGAGCAACTCACGCTGCAGAGACACAGCAGCAGCAGCGTGTAGTACCTGCTCCTATTTTCCTCCAGCCGGGTCGGAAACGCCCCATTGAGGAAAAGGATGCAGCCACTGTGGTGCAACTGATGACGGAGGATGAGCAGCCCGCCATCAGCTCTGCATCCGAGGCCTCCACCCTCACCACCACTACCACCACCACCACCCCTGTTCGCAGCAGCCGCCCAGCAGGGCCTGGGGAGGAGGCCAGTTCACCGTCAGTTGGCGATCTGTCATTCAGCAGTCTTTTGACCCCAGGCATCATGAGTCAATTGTCTGCTGTTGTTGGCGATTTGGAGGAGGAGATGCTGATGGGCACTTTGGGGGATGAGGGATTGGACAGCAAGACTGTGGCGACAGTCAAGCAGCCCATCCATGCATCAGGAGAGGAGTTTGGGGGGTCATCATCCCAGCAGGACATGTTTCAGGAGGGGGAGGATGATGATGATGATGATGACGTGGTGACAGACAAAGACTGGGTGCCGCCACCACCAGCACCTGGGGATGTCATCATCAGCAGCTCTGAGGAGGAGGAGGAGGATGCGCTTGTGGGCCTTGCAAGGAGGCGCATCATTGCAAGCATTGGCAGCAGTAGGCAGGTCCCACAGCCTGCTGGTGTCTCAGGCTCAGCAGCAGCAGCATCTGCCAGTACCACCACCAGCCGCACCCAAGGCCCCCCCCCAACCACCACAGGGAGACAGGCAGCAGCAGCTCCAGGCCGTAGGGGGTTGTTCTTGTCACCAATCTGGCGATTTTTCACAATGCCCACAGTTTTCAGCAAGTACGCCACTTGCAACCACTGTCAGCGGAAGTTGAGCAGAGGTGCAGACCCCTTAAAGTTCAGCACCAGCTCGCTCATCAACCACCTTGCTGCTAAACATTTCCACCAGCATGAGGAGTTCCAGAGGCTGAAGGCATCTGGTGCTGGCAGTGGCACCACACCCATCACTGCACAGCCTTCAGCAGCAGCAGCAGCAACAGCAACAGCAGCCACCCGCCCTCCTGCTCCTCCAGCAGCACCAGCAGGAGTGCGGAAACGCACTGCTCCTCCCCCCTCTGCAACTCCTGCCGCCGACACTGAGGCCTGTTCTGGCAGCCAGTCCTCAGTGGCCTCCTCTGCTGTGTCCGCTGATTCCCGTGCTAGCAAAAGGCCACGCCAGAGCCTTTTGAGCGAGTCCTTCCAGGGGGTGGTTAGGGCTCTGCCTCCCAGCAGCCGTCGCGTGCGTCAGCTGAACGGCTTGCTGGCACGGGCCATGTGCTCCCAACTCCTGCCGTACACGCTCGTGCAGGAGGGGAGCAACATGCGTGCGCTGCTTGCTTGTGCAGCCCCAGACTGGCAGCTTCCCAGCAGACACTACTTTGCCCGCAAGGCCATTCCTGCACTGCACCGCTTTGTGATGGCCAATGTGGAGCGAGGGCTGGAGCACGCGGTTGGTGAAAGGGTCCACGTCACCATGGACTCCTGGAGCAGCCGCTTCGGGACAGGCCGCTACCTGTCCTTCACTGTCCACTGGGTCAGCTTGGTGGAAGAAGGTGAGGATGGGAGAGCAGCAGCGGGCACAGCAGCAGCAGCAGCAGCAACACAGTGGGTGGTGCCACCCCGCAGGGTCAGGGGAACTGCAGCAGGTTCCTCCGATCCTATGCCATCCTCCGGCACACCTGGCCAAACCCCCCACCTCAGCAGCAGCGTGAAGGCCCGCCACTGCCAAGCGCTGCTGCAGTTGGTCAGCCTTGGGAAGACCAAACTGACGGCAACCCATGTGTTGGCCAAACTCCAGGAGCAGGAGAGGATTTGGCTGACCCCCAGAGGCCTCAGAGTCGGAGAGGTGGTTGCCGACAATGGGGCCAATCTGGTTGCCGCAATTGACAGGGGAAACCTGACCCACATCCCCTTTCTTGCCCACGTGCTGAACCTGGTGGTGCAGAAGTTCTTGCGCACCTACCAGGGGATGGGCGAACTGCTGGAAACGGCAAGGAATGTTGTGCGTCACTTCCGGCGCTCGGCTGCAGCATGTGCGAACCTGGAAGATGTGCAAAAGGAGCTGGAGCTGCCACGCCATCGGCTGATCATTGACGTTCCAACTCGCTGGAACTCCACCCTGGCGATGTTGGAGCGTCTGGTTGAACAGAAGCACGCTGTCAACCAGTACCTTGCCCTGGCCACTGTGTCCGCTGCTCAGAAAAGGGACAAGACCAGCAACATCCCGTCCATCGTCCCCGATGACGACTGGAGGCACATGCAGCAGGTGTGCTTAGTGCTGGCTCCCTTTCTGCAGGCCACTAACATGGTGAGCAGGGACCATGCTATGGTCTGCGAGTGGGTGCCCCTGGTTTGTCTGCTGAACAGGGCCCTCGATGCTTTGCTGGAACAGGGAGCGGCAGCCTTGGCCCAGCAGGAGCGGCATGCAGCTGCACAGTCCACCTCTGAGGGGGAGGAGGAGGAGGACTTGGTGGAGGTCCCTGACCTTGCTGCTGATGAGGGGGATCAGCACAGCGCAGCTGAGTTAGTGCGGGGGTGGAGAGAGGATGAGGCTGAGGAGGCAGAGGAGGAGGATGAGGACAGCACTGCCGTTGATGTGCCAGCACACGTGGCCCGCCTCTTCCCAATGGCAGCGCACGTGCTGACGTGCCTGCGCAAGGACCCCAGGGTGATCCAGATGAAGCAGAGGGAGGACATCTGGATCAGCATGATGTTGGACCCGCGCCTCAAGGGGAAGTTGAGCCAGTTCCTGCCGCCTGCAGGAGGAGAGCCAGCGCAACAAATAAGGAGCTTGCAGCAGGCCCTTGTTGAGCGCTTGGAGGAAGCCTTCCCCCAGCCTTCCACCCCCACTGTCCAGCCAGCACAGAGGCAGCAGCAGGTGCCTGCATCCAGCAGCAAGCGCCCCACAGACCTGCTGTCTCTCAGCAACGAGCTCTACAGGACTGTGACTAGAGAGGAGGTGCATGCAGCAGCATCCTCCTCCGGTCACAGCCAGCGCCTGACCCGCATGGTGGCTGACTACATGGGGTCCTACAGCGGGCTTGACAGTGATGCCCCTGTTGATCCCATGGAGTATTGGGTCAAGCGCCTGGAGATCTGGAGCGAGCTGGCGCAGTACGCCCTGGAAGTGCTGTCCTGTCCCCCTTCCAGCATGCTGTCCGAGCGCTGCTTCAGTGCAGCTGGTGGCGTGGTCACCGAGAAACGCTCACGTCTGTCTCACAAGTCTGTGGACAGACTGACGTTTCTCAAGATGAACCAGGCGTGGGTGGAAGGCGAGTTCCTGGCCCCTGTTTTCAGCGAGAGGGGGGCATGAACTGGCTGCCGGAAGAACCATCGTTAATGTGCCTTACCACCCTTTACCACCTCCTGGCTCCTGCTCACTAAGCCATCCTGGTTCACTTTGACTATTACGTCGCCTGCAGCCACACATTTTACATCTACAGTGGGCTGCTGTGTACTGCCCTTCTGCTGTCTGTCTGTGTTTCCCACTGCCAAGGGTACACAGATTTACCTTCTGCTGCCGCTCTTCCCCCAGCTATTACGTCAAACAATAGCTGCCCCTGCTGCCTGTATTTACCTTTAAAAAAAAAAAAAAAAAGGTTTAATTTTTCTGAGGTGCCCGGGTTGAAAACTGTGTTGTCCCAGTTGTGTATTAGACACGATGTGGGCTGCATGACCGCTGTCTGGGACCTCCTGCTGTGTTTATTTACGCCCTGGTATCACCGCTAGGTACCAGGGCTATTATGTCACGCTGCCTGCCTGCTGCCACACTCACACTACTCCTCCATTCCTCCTGCTGCTGCTGCTGTCTGTCTGTGTTTCCCACTGCCAAGGGTACACAGATTTAGGTGCCCGGGTTGAAAACTGTGTTGTCCCAGTTGTGTATTGGACACGATGTGGGCTGCACGACCGCTGTCTGGGACTAGAGATGGGCCGAACGGTTCGCCGGCGAATGGTTCCAGGCGAACTTTGGGGGTTCGCGTTCGCCTGCATCAGGCGAACTTTTGCGGAAGTTCGATTCGCCCCATAAAGCTGTATTGAGCAAAATTTTTCGCCTCCATTTTACTGTGAAACACACTGCTTTCAGTGCTAAAGACCCTACCCACCCTCCCTTCAAGCTAGGTCCTTTTATACCATTTGACTCAGTTGTCTGCCTACACTAATTAGTTATGGGACAGCTGCTACACACTCTGCTAGGGAGATTTTAATTGGCCTCCCTCCTCCCACCTCCCTCCTCCCTCCTCCCACCTCCCACCTCCCTCCTCCCACCTCCCTCCTCCCACCTCCCTCCTCCCACCTCGCTCCTCCCTCCTCCCTCCTCCCTCCTCCCACCTCCCTCCTCCCTCCTCCCACCTCCCACCTCCCTCCTCCCTCCTCCCACCTCCCTCCTCCCACCTCCCACCTCAGCCTGCAGCTGGCGACGCAATACTGCATCGCTGGTCCTGCAGCTGCCACTTTGCCAACGCACAGTATAAGCGTGCGGTCGGCAAGTGGTTAAGCAATACCAGTTACCTGGCTATCCTGCAGATCCTCTGCCTCCAATACTTTTAGCCCTAGACCCTGAACAAGCATGCAGCAGATCTGGTGTTTGACATTTTTGTAAGATCTGACAAGATTAGCTGCATGCTTGTTTCTGGTGTGATTCACACTACAGTGGCTGGATAGTGTACTGGTTAAGGGCTCTGCCTTTGACATGGGAGACCAGGGTTTGAATCCTGGCTAGGTCAAGTACCTATTCAGTAAGGAGTTCAAGGCAAGACTCCCTAGCACTGCAGGGTGGCCTCTTGAGCGCGTCCCTGTGGCTGCAGCTCTTGAGCGCTTTGAGTCTGACAGGAGAAAAGCGCTATACAAATGTTTGGATTATTATTACTGCAGCCAAATAGATCAGCAGGGCTGCCAGGCAACTGGTATAGCTTAAAAGGAAATCAATATGGCAGCCTCCATATACCTCTCACTACAGTTCTCCTTTAAGCAACCTAATGGTTCTATTGCATTGAGCATAAATGTTAAATTTTAGGCAAGCTTCACTTACTTCTGTAGTGGTACAGTGCTTAGGGTGACGTGCCCACCACACAGTGAGATCTGGGTTCGATTCCCAGCTATGGTATGATGTATACTCATGTATGTATCCCCAGCTATGGTATGATGTATACTCATGTATGTATTCCCAGCTATGGTATGATGTATACTGGTTTTTAAAATAGTATAATTCCCTGGCAGAAGAGACCCTCCTCCCTCCGGTAGGAGGGAGGAGGGAATAGGTAGAGGGTAGAAGGGTAGAAGGAGGAGGGAGGAGGGAGGATAAAATCTCCCTAGCAGAGTGTGTAGCAGCTGTCCCATAACTAATTAGTGTAGGTAGGCAAATGGTATAAAGGACCTTGCTTGGAGGAGGGAGGGAGGGTGGGTCCTCCAGCAATGATGTGTATTTCACTCAATTAGGTGTGGCTCCAGGTATTAGAGCTTTTGAAACATGTTTTCTATCATTTTTCCAGCTGATAGAATGTTTTAAAACTTTGAAAGTTCGCCTCCCCATTGAAGTCTATTGCGGTTCGCGAACTTTTTCGCGAACCGAACCTTTTGCGGAAGTTCGCGAACAGGGTTCGCGAACCTAAAATCGGAGGTTCGGCCCAACTCTATCTGGGACCTCCTGCTGTGTTTATTTACGCCCTGGTATCACCGCTAGGTACCAGGGCTATTATGTCACGCTGCCTGCCTGCTGCCACACTCACACTACTCCTCCATTCCTCCTGCTGCTGCTGCTGTCTGTCTGTGTTTCCCACTGCCAAGGGTACACAGATTTACCTTCTGCTGCCACTCTGCCGCCAGCTATTACGTCAAACAATAGCTGCCCCTGCTGCCTGTATTTACCTTTAAAAAAAAAAAAGGTTTAATTTTTCTGAGGTGCCCGGGTTGAAAACTGTGTTGTCCCAGTTGTGTATTGGACACGATGTGGGCTGCACGACCGCTGTCTGGGACCTCCTGCTGTGTTTATTTACGCCCTGGTATCACCGCTAGGTACCAGGGCTATTATGTCACGCTGCCTGCCTGCTGCCACACTCACACTACTCCTCCATTCCTCCTGCTGCTGCTGCTGTCTTTCTGTGTTTCCCACTGCCAAGGGTACACAGATTTACCTTCTGCTGCCGCTCTTCCCCCAGCTATTACGTCAAACAATAGCTGCCCCTGCTGCCTGTATTTACCTTTAAAAAAAAAAGGGTTTAATTTTTCTGAGGTGCCCGGGTTTAAAACTGTGTTGTCCCAGTTGTGTATTGGACATGATGTGGGCTGCACGACCGCTGTCTGGGACCTCCTGCTGTGTTTATTTACGCCCTGGTATCACCGCTAGGTACCAGGGCTATTATGTCACGCTGCCTGCCTGCTGCCACACTCACACTACTCCTCCATTCCTCCTGCTGCTGCTGCTGTCTGTCTGTGTTTCCCACTGCCAAGGGTACACAGATTTACCTTCTGCTGCCACTCTGCCACCAGCTATTACGTCAAACAATAGCTACTCACATTACTCCTCCATTCCTCCTGCTGCTGCTGCTGTCTGTCTGTGTTTCCCACTGCCAGGGTACACAGATTTACCTTCTGTTGCCACTCTGCCACCAGCTATTACGTCAAACAATAGCTATATCTGTGTAATTTGCTATAAAAACAAAACAAAAAAAACATTAAAAAAAAAAAGGTTTAATTTTTCTGAGGTGCCCGGGTTGAAAACTGTGTTGTCCCAGTTGTGTATTGGACATGATGTGGGCTGCACGACCGCTGTCTGGGACCTCTTGCTGTGTTTATTTATGCCCTGGTATCACCGCTAGGTACCAGGGCTATTATGTCACGCTGCCTGCCTCATTGACTGCCTGCTGCCACACACTCCTCCTCCTCCTCCTGCTGCTGAATTTACCTCCTGCTGTCTGTGTGTTTCCACTGCCAGAGAGCACATACAATGGCACTTCCACCATGCGCCACCAGCTATTTGTTACGCTCAAAAATAGCTGCATTTCTTTAAAAAAACGATAAAAATATATATACTTTTTATTAATACTTTGTGATATTATTTTTAGAGGTGTCCGGGTTGAAAACTGTGTTGTCCCAGTTGTGTATTGGACATGATGTGGGCTTCACGACCGCTGTCTGGAACCTCATGCTGTGTATTTACGGCCTGGTACCACCGCTAGGTACCACAGCCTATTATGTCTCGCTGCCTGCCTCATTGACTGCCTGCTGCCACACAATCATCCTCCTCCTCCTGCTGCTGCTGCTGAATTTACCTCCTGCTGTCTGTGTGTTTCCACTGCCAGGGAGCACATACAATGGCGCTTCCAACATGCGTGCGCAACCAGCTATTTATTACGCTCAAAAATAGCTGCATTTCTTTAAAAAAAATAAAAATAAAAGAGAAATAAGTGAAGAAGAAGAAGACGATATAGAAGAAGAAGAAGATATAGAAAAAGAAGAAGAAGAAGAAGGAGAAGAAGAAGAAGGAGAAGAAGAAGAAGATATAGAAAAAGAAGAAGACGAAATAGAAAAATAATAATAATAAGAAGATATAGAAAAAGAAGATATAGAAAAAGATATAGAAGAAGAAGAAGAAGATGAAGAAGAAGAAGATGAAGAAGAAGAAGATGAAGAAGAAGATGAAGAAGATGAAGAAGAAGAAGAAGAAGAAGAAGAAGATGAAGAAGATGAAGAAGAAGAAGATGAAGAAGAAGATGAAGAAGAAGATAAAGAAGATGAAGATGAAGAAGATGAAGAAGAAGAAGAAGATGAAGAAGAAGAAGAAGATGAAGAAGAAGAAGAAGAAGATGAAAAAGAAGAAGATGAAGAAGAAGAAGAAGAAGAAGAAGAAGACGATATAGAAGAAGAAGAAGATATAGAAGAAGAAGAAGAAGGAGATATAGAAGAAGAAGATATAGAAGAAGAAGATGAAGAAGAAGAAGAAGAAGAAGATATAGAAGAAGAAGAAGAAGAAGAAGAAGAAGATATAGAAGAAGAAGATATAGAAGAAGAAGATATAGAAGAAGAAGAAGAAGAAGAAGATATAGAAGATGCAGAAGAAGAAGAAGAAGTATATACACTGTACTGAACAGAATTTTGGACACAACGTCTCTTTCCACCTTTTTTTTTAAAGGAAAATCCCCACATAATCACTTGCTGTTGTTACTTGGAAAAAAAGATGTTTCTTGCATCATTCACCCTCAAAACAAGTGTTGGAAGCTATTTAAGGCCAATTCGAATAGTCAGCTCGAATAATGAGCTCGAATACCGACTCGAATAGTGAGCTCGAAGTCCGAGGTCGAATCGAATAGTAAAAAATATTCGACTCGAATATTCGACCGAATGCGAATAATTTACTATTCGAATTCGACCAAACTCGAATAATAAAAAGGGGTATCCGAGCACCACTGTTGACAAGCACTGCATGGTGATCAGCAAGTGGTAGCAAGCTAAGTGAGTGTTCACCAAACACCACACAGTGATAAGAAAGAGGCAGTAGGTGGGCATGATGACCGGCAAGCACTGCACAGTAATCAACAAACTTTTGCAACAGATCAGGCACGAGGGTGTTTCAGGTAGTGGTATGAATATCGATAGGTAAGTTAGTGTTAGATGTGGTAGGAAAGTTAGTGCTAGGCATAGAGCTAGACGTATTAGTGTTAGGCTTGGAAAATAGAAGGGTTAGTGTTATGTGTAGTGCTTGGAGAGTTAGTGTTAGGCATGGAAAAGAGGAGAGTTAGTGTGAGAGGATAGGTTAAGAGGAAGTCATAAGTTGAGTTTGCCACGAGCTGTAGACACCAGATAGTATAATACTGGCAATGCAGTATTACTGACACAATTACCATTGGGATAGTCTCATGTCAAATATATTTGCACATTAAGTACAACAGGAGTTGTACCCGGAATTATTTTTGGCACATACAGGGTCGGTGATGGTACAGTAAGCATTACAGATTACAATAAGCATTGCAGGTACAATATAACATAAGAAGGCATTTGCACAGTGCCTAACCATCATGAAAGAAGGACCAGAGGGGTAGTCTGAGTGCTATGTGAGCGGAGCTGCCACGTTAACCTGCAGCGCTCAACACTCTGCAGCAATTTCAGATGCCCGCTGTGTGTCCTTGGGACAGACAGATGGAAGAAAACAGAGTGAGAAAACAGAGAAAGAGAGAAAGGTAGACGGAAAGTGAAGAGAAAGAAGGTAGAGAAGGAGAGAAAGAAAATGAGAGAGATGGAAAAGTCCTCCTGGAGTTGCGGTGGAGATCTGGTTGGTTACTGGCATCCCCGTCTTGCAGCCTGGGATGGTGCGGTCAGTCGACAGTTAAAGGTAAGCAGCAGGAGAGTCAGAGCGCGGCAGTCATCAGCTGTTGCCCACGCGGTGGGCTTCCGAGTCCTCAGGGCTCTGCAAAGGGTCTCTGGCTGCAGTTTAGTGTGGGGCCAGAGGATCGTCATTGGCCTGCAGTTTAGTGTGGGGCCAGGGGATAGGCACTGGCCTGCAGCTAGTGTGGGGCCAGAGGATCATCACTGGCCTGCAGTGTAGTGTGGGGCCAGGCAATAGGCACTGGCCTGTGACATAGTGTGGATCCAGTGGGTGGCATTGGCCTGCAGCTTTGTGGGGGATCGGCACTACTGCTCGGTGTGGGGCAACACTGACCTGCCAGCGCAGCGGTGGGCCCTCAGCAGCCTAAAATGATCCAAGAGTGGTGGTGCAGAGTGGATCCAGGCATCCTAAAGTGCTCTGAGGGTGATGGTCCAGAGTGGATCCAGGTGGAGACTGTCGGCAGTGATGTAGAGCCGGGTTCCCGCATGCTGTGCTGGTCCGCCGAAGAGCGACTGCATGGTGCACCCAGGCAGTGGAAGTGGAGTAGCGGCAGCTAGGACCGGGATTCCTCAGAACAACTGGGGCCAGTCGACGGGTAGGTTATTACGTTGGAACACCTGGCATCACATTTCCAGCCTGCGCGGTGTCCCACTCAGCGGCGATGGAGTGCTGGAGCAGGAGGGACCGTGATTCATTTGGAGCGGACGCGTCTTCAGGCTGCTCCAGTGGTGGTGAAGCAGGCAGCAGAGGTGAGTTCAGAGCGGCTGGGGCCAGTACCAAGTGGGTGGTCAGCTGAGCTGACCACGTGGTGAGCTGGACCGGAGGCAAGTGCCGTTTCGCCAGAGCCCGTTCAGCCCAAGTGTCCCCCATCCGCCCGATGATGTTGCAGAGCTGGATGGAGACTCCTAGACAGTTTTCAGCCGTCGGTCCAGGGGGAAAAGGGGTGAAAAAGAAAGATGTGGACCAGAGCCCCATGGCCGTGGCTACCCAGCAGGCGCCATCTTAGTTGACTGTGACTGTGTGTATGCCATATGCAGCTTGGACAGAGTGAACAGTAGACTGTAAGCTGTCCAAAATTCCTCCCGTCTAATTAGTAGCCACATCAGGTAGTTAGGGAGGCCCTAAGAGGGGACAACAGCTAGTCTTTTTTTTACCTTTTCTTCCTTCCTATACTTGTGTGTACAAATCTCCAGGTCTTCTAGCTGACTTATACAAGGGGGATTTCTATGGAACAGCCACATCAAATATACATTTGTATAAATGTCATTGTCCACTATTCAGCTTTACTAACAAGACTTTATGCAGAGTGAACTAGGACTTTATCTCTATTACCTCCAGCTTGCCCACAGTTGCAGCAGTGTCTTTGTTGGACCATGCAGATACATCACTAAGAAGGCCTAACACCATACCCACTACAAAACTTCTACAATGATTTTTCCAGCAACCAGCAATTTTTTGAGCGACGAGCGGTCATTTCTGTGATCTCGTGACATGAGTACAGGCTCACAATTACACGAACAAAGTTTGGAGACGCATAGTGACAGCAATGGATCGAGTCTTTAAAATCCCTAATGACTCCCACACAAAGTGCCGCAATGATTTGAACTCTCCTTCGCTCCCTTTATGTGCCAATGCGTTCCCGCCGCAAGAAGATGGATCGGAGAACGCTCGTTGTCAGGGGACGTCTCTTGATTTTGCTTGTGCTTTAGATGTGTTCATAACACTATTCCCCTAGTACGACAGAGAGTGACCAATTTCTGGGATTGAGTTAAGAAGGCCATATTAATTTTTTACAAAGGGGAACCGAAGGGAATGCCTGGAGAAACAAATCCTGTCCATCCACTTTAATGATAATGCTTCTTTTTGTTGTTGTTATTATTATTTCATATAGAAAAATATCTCACATGGCACTATTCAATGTAAGATACAAATATAATACAAAAACATTAAAACACTAGTTCACCTAGTGACAAGTTTTCCAATTACATTAACAAAGTAATTAATTTAAAAAAATGTGCATTTAAAATAATTTTAACGAACTGTGTATGCCTTTTTGTCATCCCATTGTTGTGCACACATACTTGAGTCCATGTCAATCCTCCTCCTAATTAACATGTTTTTAATTTGCATGAGGAATCTATTAGTAATAATTGCTTTTTTAAATGCCGTACTAGCTGCTTGGGAACGGAGCCACAGCTCAGCTAACTTCAGAAGGTGCAGATACAGTACTAAATCAATGATCAATAATATCTAATAATATGTCTAGGAGGAGTTTTATCAGAGAACAGTGCTGCAGATCTCGGGAGACTCAGAAATTCCTTCATGTCTTGCTGATTTAGGAAGCAATCACGCTACCTCCTGAGAAGGGAAAAATATATAACAACAACAAACTGCTGAGCAGATTGCCAGGGGAGAAGCACATCTCCTTCCACAATGATCACTGCAATGTCTGGAGCTTACCAAAAGTATTTATAACAGCAAAGCTGCTAAATTACTTTATGCAAACTGGGCGACGTGTGCTAAGGAGGGAATGGAGCCGTATAAAGCACATAAACTTGTTTTAGGAAGATTCAATATTTAAAGGAGAACATTGTGGTAAAGAATGATGTGCAAAGGTTGAAACATGCAAATCTGAATTAGATCTGTCTGTGCTTTTATTCCAGAGACCTGTAACTGACCTAACGGCCTAGTCTGTAATTTACTAAAATATGCACATTTTCATCTTGCTTTGAAAAATGCTGTCCATAAAAGAGAATTTTCTGGCATACAGGCATTGTGAGTCATAGCCTGGGGTGTGATTATACCTCCTTAATGTCCCGATATGCCCAGAACTGTTCTGGATTTTGTGGTATGGTCCTGAGTTCCTTGCAGCCCCCTCCCCATGTCCCGGTGCTGACCTGTGCACCCCCACGCCTGGTATCTATTGCAGAGTATTTGGCCAGTTTAGGCATAGATTCTCTTAACTGCTCTGCCAGGCAATGTGCATCCTCCTTTCACTGGGGACCTCAGCCACGAAACCGGTGGTAAGACATTGGACTGTGGGTCCTTGTTATTGAAGCTCTGTTATTACTTCCTTTTTGACATGTTATAACCCTAACATCCATAGCATCCAAATGCTATGGAGCCAGGAAGGGGAATGCTATTCTTATCCTAACCTGTAAACTTCCCTTTTCTATTTTTGAGAGCCTGCCAACCTTGTGGTTATTGGACAGTCAGTTGTTGGAGGAAATTTAGGAGCCAGCAGAGATTTGATGTTTAATTTCATGTCTCCCAAGTGCACAGATTAAAGGGTGTCTTTGACACACTCTCTAACACATCTCTATCCCTGATCTGTGCCTCAGTTGGGCGATGCCATAGACCATAATGTTAAATGGTTGATAGCGTTGCAGGGGGATTTATCAAGAAATCCCTGTAATTCGGGTGGCAGCAATAGCTAGACTCTGAATTACATGTCTCCCCTGAGTTGCTGTAACTCAGAGGGGTAATTGTTTTTAAAATTATCCCCTGAAGTTTCAGAGGTAGCAGGGTGAGCTGTATTTCAGTTCACCCTGCACCCAACTGAACAACAATGGGGTTATATGTTCCCCTTTTCTCCAGTGAAACAGGAAGGAGTGGGGGAGTGTCACACTACCAGTACCATCTCCCAGAATGCAGTGCAATAAGGCAGACTTCTGCAAAGACACAGTGACCCAGCTCCAGAATTCTGCAGGAACCAGGCCACAAAATGGCAATATTTTTATTTTTTTGTGGGAAGGGGAGGGCAGGGAAGAAAAAATCCTGAATATCCACTCCCCTCCCTTTCAGAGAATTACGTAACTGAGAATCTGGCATGATGGTGTCTTCCAGTATTGCCCTCTGTTGTAGTGCTGCCTTATGTTCACTTTTGTTGTAATACTGCTGTTCTCCATTGCCCTCATGATTAATGATTAGTTGTGCCCATTTTATTGTCCCTACTATTGTTTGTCCCTTATGTCGCAGATACCATTCAGCCCCTATGGTAATGGTAACGTTCTATCCGAAAGGCAGGATTCTTTGTAGAGGATATTCAGAACAAGCACTTAAAGGGACCCTGAGATGTAGATAAAAATGGAAATCGGTACTTACCTGGGGCTTCCCCCAGCATCCTCCTGGCTCCTCTCCCAGTCCCGCTGGTGACTTCATTACTGGCGACACCCAGGCCGAGTGTCAGTTCAACACTTCTTGATGCTCTGCGTCATCACGCCGGCCGCTACGCGCCATCACGGTAGCCGGTGTGATAGTCCTGCGCCTGTGCGGTTCAAAGTTAGAAAACCGCACATGCGCAGGACTGTCACGCTGGCCGCCGTGATGATGCGTAGTGGCCAGCATGATGACGCGGAGCGCCACCGGTCAGGAAGTGTTGGGCCTACCCTCAGCCTGGGTGTTGCCGGTAATGAAGTCACCAGCGAGACCAAGAGAGGAGCCAGGGGACCTTGCGGCCTGCGGTGGGCTGGAGGAAGCCCCAGGTAAGTACCAATTTCATTTTTATCTACAGCTCAGGGTCCCTTTAAGCCAGCCTTTCTCAACCTTTCTACCATGGAGGAACCCTGTAAATAACTTTTGGATCTCAAGGAACCCCTCCATTTATTTTGCAGGAGGCATGATCTTTAAAAGTATGTGTGGCTGTTTATTTCACTACTCCCATTACACTGCCACTCATTATTCCGTCTCCTGATGCCCCAATTTAGTGCTTCTTGTTACAGTACTACCTATTATAATGTGCTCTATTATACTTCCCCCACGATGGGGGAAAATGCCAGGGAACCCCTGCAGAGTCCTCAAAGAACCCTGAGGCTCCAGGGAACCCTGGTTGAGAAAGCCTGCTTTAAGCAAACAATGTTTAATTGTTAATTTTATAATTAACCTATTTCTACGTCCAGGAACCATGCGCGCTCCCGCAGGCCGATCGCGCGTGCACGCGCGCTCCCGGCCGCGGGTTCGTTAGCCAGGCAATCAGTGAATCGGGCTATGGTGCCCAATCACTGATTCCTCTCCCCCGCTGAAAAAGCGACAGCTGTAGCGTCCCCCATGCGTCTCTCTAAGCATATGCTATGTGAGTTTTAATTATGGAGGCATGTATTATTTTAAACCTATAATGGCTGAGAACTGAGAAATAATGATTTTTTTTTCCATTCTTTTCCTATTCTTCCTGTTAAAATGCATTTACAGTAAAGTGGCTCTTTGCAAAATGTACCCCCCAAAGAAAGCCTAATTGGTGGTGAAAAAAACAAGATATAGATCAGTTCATTGTGATAAGTAGTGATAAAGTTATAGGCTAATGAATGGGAGGTAAACATTTCTCAAGTGAAAATGACGGAACGCGAATGGGTTAAATAAATGAATAAAAGATCACACAAAAAATGACAAAATGTATGTAACATTTAACAGATCGATATATTGTAAAACAATAGGAATGAAAAGTAAAAATGGTAACTGGATACAGTCTGAGCAGTCTATAAAATGACCATGTCCTTTGGTAATTGTAAGTCCAAAAAGAAAATAGAAAGTTCTGTGGGTAATAGTCCAAAGACAAAAGCCAAGGTCCAATTGGGCTAGAAAATCTGTGATGATATGGACTGACATTAAAGGACCCTGACAGTCTCTGTGTTCTGCAATTTAACCCTCTCTCCACTGGGTGGTGGAGATTGTAAAGAGAGATGGGCAGACTCTGCCACATGATTCAGTTCCACCTCTCTGATTCAAGCAGAAAGAGATATGAAATATCTGCAATTATCATATCTATGCAGCAGTTCATCAAATCATGCAGAACATGATAACTGTGGATTCCTAATGTTTTCTGGTGTTCATAGATATGGGTTAATTATTATGTTGCATTTCAGAAAAAAAAACTTGCCTTTGTGAGAGAAGGTGGCAGATAGATGATTCTTGTTTGGACACCTTTAGGTTATCCCCAGTGACTACTTAGCTAATGTTGTTATGACTGGCATTTATAGAAAGAATGGAAATATAGTAGAAATGAATATTATTTATTTCTAGGTTAATTAAAGGACATTTAATTCCATTTTCCACTGGACAGGACATGGGGGAATGTTGTTTTGACAGTTAGTGGTTTATGACAGGAATCTAGTTCCCTGACTTCCTTATCAGTATTCTTATGATGTACGTATCAGAGAATGTCTGAGGAGTCATTACATGGGGAATTACATGGGTGGAAACCAGATCTTCTAGCAATAGAAGGAAGTATACACTTTTACAAAAAATATCAACCACTAGTGTGGGTCGGTGGGCTATACAGAGATTCTGTAGGTTTTAGTATCCTTTAAGTGGTTTAAATACCCAAGTAAAGATATACACAGTGCAGTTGTTTGTTGTAATGACCTATAAATCACAATAGGATGTCACTAAAAGCCTTAACCCTAAAGCCATCAGCTGGAGTTGCAAGCTAACTTTGCCTTATTAACCACTTCAGCCTTCAGTCGTTTTCACTTATTGCATCCAAGCAATTTTCACCTCCCATTCATTAGCCTATAACTTTATCACTACTTATCACAATGAACTGATGTATATCTTGTTTTTTTCCACCACCAATTAGGCTTTCTTTGGGGGGTACATTTTGCTGAGAGCCACTTTACTGTAAATGCATTTTAACAGGAAGAATAAGAAGAAAACGGAAAAAATTCATTATTTCTCAGTTTTCAGCCATTATAGTTTTAAAATAATACATGTCTCCATAATTAAAACTCACGTATTGTATTTGCCCATATGTCCCGGTTATTACACCGTTAACATTATGTCCCTATCACAATATATGGCGACAATATTTTATTTGGAAATAAAGGTGCATTTTTTCCGTTTTGCATCTATCACTATTTACAAGTTTAAAATAAAAAAAAATATAGAAATATTTCATCTTCACATTGATATTTAAAAAGTTTAGACCCTTAGGTAAATATTTACATTTTTTTTATTGTAATTTTTTTTTTTATACTTATTATATTAAACATTTTATTTGGTTTTTTTTGGGAGGGTGGGATGTAAACAGTAGTCTTAGAGTATAAATGTGTGTTGAGTTTTATTTTGTTTACTTTTAGTTGTAGTTTTACTTTTTGGCCACAAGATGGCGGCCATGAGTTTGTTTGCATGACGTCACTCTAAGCGTAACATACGCTTAGAGGGACGCATGGGGGACGCAACAGCCAGAAAAAGCGGAGCTTCTTTTTCTGCGGGGGAGAGGAATCAGTGATCGGGCACCATAGCCCAATTCACTGATTGCCAGGCTAACAAACCGCGGCCGGGAGCGCGCGTGCACACGCGCAATCGGCTTCGGGAGCGCGCGGACGCGCACATGGCCTCCTGGGCATAGCTAGTACGTCCAGGAGGCCAAAGTAGTTAAGGTATATATATACTGTATACCTATATCCCACTGTATATATATATATATATATATATATATATATATATATATATATACATACACAGTGGGGTGCAAAAGTTTGGGCAACCATGTTAATCGTCATGATTTTCCTGTTTAAATCGTTGGTTGTTACGATAAAAAATGTCAGTTAAATATATCATATAGGTCAGGAGACACACACAATGATATTTGAGAAGTGAAATTAAGTGTATTGGATTTACAGAAAGTGTGCCATAGTTGTTTAAACAAAATTAGGTGGGTGCATAAATTTGGGCACCTAAAAAATAAATGAAATCAATCTTTAGTAGATCCTCCTATTGCAGAAATTACAGCCTCTAAATGCTTCCTGTAGGTTCCAATGAGAGTCTGGATTCTGGTTGAAGATATTTTGGACCATTCCTCTTTACAAAACATCTCTAGTGCATTCAGGTTTGATGGCTTCCAAGCATGGACAGCTCTCTTTAACTCACACCACAGATTTTTAATTATATTCAGGTCTTGGGACTGAGATGGCCATTCCAGAACGTTGTACTTGTTCCCCTGCATGAATGCCTTAGTGGATTTTGAGCACTGTTTAGGATCATTGTCTTGTTGTTTAACGATCCAGCCCCGGCACAGCTTCAGCTTTGTCACTGATTCCTGGACATTGGTCTCCAGTATCTGCTGATAATGAGTGGAATCTAAGCAAGGATAGTCAGGAGGAGCACCACTAAAGGTGAAGTCAGTGTGCCACGGTCTTCGCCTCAGTGTCCCTCAAGACGTTCAATCACCAAAATTCTTCAAAGAGACCGGCACCACTTAGAAGAAGTAGTATATAAGCTCTTTTATTGCATCAAATAGGTGGCATTACAATGACAGATGCTGTTTCGGGCCTAGCCCTTTATCAAATTGCAGTAGCCATAAATCACAGACACGTGCACAGGTAAATGGTTACATGCTTATCTTTACATATTGTGACATGTTCCCCATCAGGTCCGCCGCTGACCCCGCCTAGTGTGACACCCATGGGTATTTTACTGGGGGTGGGCTATTTAAGGACTGTGCACGTGTGTGTGATTTATGGCTACTGCAATTTGATAAAGGGCTAGGCCCGAAACAATGTCTGTCATTGTAATGCCACCTATTTGATGCAATAAAAGAGATATAGTTATAACTACTTCTTCTAAGTGGTGCCGGTCTCTTTGAAGAATTTTAATGAGTGGAATCCATGCGTCCCTCAACTTTGACAAGATTCCCAGTCCCTGCACAGACCACACAGCCCCACAGCATGATGGAACCACCACCATATTTTACTGTAGGTAGCAGGTGTTTTTCTTGGAATGCTGTGTTGTTTCTCCACCATGCATAATGCCTCTTGTTATGCCCAAATATCTCAATTTTAGTTTCATCAATCTACATCACCTTATTCCAAACTGTGGTGGCGGAGGCGAGGCAAGGCACGGGACGGCATCCATCACCACAGAGCGTGCGGCGGAGGTGTGGTTGAGCCAACACGGAGATCAGAGCCTGCCAGCCTGGCCACCATTACGGGGAAGAGTCCATTACAGAAATTACTCTATGCGCTTATGAAACCCACGGGACATGTGAGTGCACTTGTTTTTTATCAATAAACTTTTTTAGCGGTATTATACTATATGGAGTTTTTTTTATTGAGGTATGGTGATAAGAATATAGCAGAAGCAGAAGAGGCTCTTGGAGGAAGAATCCTGATATTGGTTTGGCCTACGAGGTGGGGGACGACCCGGGAACGGTCCCAAGGCTCACAGAGACCATTGATTGGTCATTGATTGCGGTGAGTGGCACACAAAGGGTGTTGGTGGTGGTCCATCCCTGTGTGAAAAACTGCAGGCCTCTAATGCCCCCAGTAGGAGCAGAAGCTATATTGGATTGAAATGAAATATATTTTATGGACTATGATATAGGACTATTAATTTGTATATTTTTATTGCTTATGCATCTTTAGTATAGAGTGGATATATTGTTGGTACATAATTTTTATCTCAACATTTTATTCCAAACCGTGAGCACTACCTTTTGAGCTTTGTTCCTTATTCCAAAATGTAGCTGACTTGTCCAAATGTGCTTTAGCATACCTCAAGCGGCTCTTTTTGTGCTGTGGGCGGAGAAAAGGCTTCCTCTGCATCACTCTCACATACAGCATCTCCTTGTGTAAAGTGCGCTGAATGGTTGAACGATGCACAGTGACTCCATCTGCAGCAAGATGATGTTGTAGGTCTTTGGTGCTGGTCTGTGGGTTGACTCTGACTGTTCTCACCATTCATCACTTCTGTTTATCCGAGATTGTTCTTGGTCTGCCACTTCGAGCCTTAATTTGAACTGAGCCTGTGGTCTTCCATTTCCTCAATATGTTCCTAACTGTGGAAACAGACAGCTGAAATTTCTGAGACAGCTTTCTGTATCCTTCCCCTAAACCATGATGGTGAACAATCTTTGTCTTCTGGTCATTTGAGAGTTATTTTGAGACCCCCATGTTGCTACTCTTCAGAGAAAATTAAAAGAGGAGGGAAACTACAATCAACCCCCTTAAATACTCTTTCTCATAATTGGATTCACCTGTGTATGTAGGTCAGGGGTCACTGAGCTTACCAAGCCAATTTGAGTTCCAAAAATTAGTTCTAAAGGTTTTGGAATCAATAAAATGACAACAGTGCCCAAATGTATGCACCAGCCTAATTTTGTTTAAACAATTATTGCGCACTTTCTGTAAATCCAATAAACTTCATTTCACTTCGCAAATATCACTGTATGTGTCTCCTGTATGATATATTTAACTTACATTTTTTATCGTAACAACCAACGATTTATACAGGAAAATCATGACAATTAACAAGGTTGCTTAAAGTTTTGCACTTCACTGTATATCTATATATACATCTATCTATCTATATATATATATATATATATGTATATAGCATATTTTAAAATTAGGTCATCTGATCTTGGAAAAAGCAGTGAGCTAAGAGAATATATTTTAGACAAGATTATTCACAGCTCCACCTACTGGCAGAAAATAGTGCACAATTACTGCTCACAGGAGTATTTCAGATTAGTGATACAGGTGATGAGGATACATAGTAACCCAAGAGTGTAGATGTTGAGGATGAGTCTGACCTCATTCAGAATCACTCATAACATCCATATGCGCTGGTTGCCATGTGTCCACACTCATTTTTACAACAGTTCTAAATAAAGCATCTCCTTTCCAGTGTCCTGCTTTCAAGCTTTTTCAGTTTCTTACTTTTTAATACGAAACATGCTACATTCTCTCCATTCCTTACATATTACGGCAATACTGCACTAATTTTGCTGTAGCATCGCGTGGTTTTCATTGATTTACTGGCAGTATTTTAGCTCTTACTCAAAAACATCAAATGCTTTAAAATATAGTTTTTAGTGTAGAAGTGAGCAAAGCCAAAGGAAAAAAATGCTTCAAATTCCTATTCAGAAAAAAAAAATCACCAACCTTTCAATTTGAGAAACATGGGTTACAAGGTTAAAACGATCCTTTGTTAATAAAAGCCTTCTTTTTTTTTTGCTCTCGAAATCATTGCTGCCTCGCTTGCTGTGTGGCTACCCTCGCTTCCCATATCCTGAAAACCATAAACACATGCAAGGCATCACCTAACTAGTGACAGCTCCTGATATGTGTGTCTTCGCAGGCTCCTGTCTTCATGGTCACGAGGGAATGGATGTGCAGTGCTGAGCAGATACCAGCCAAGTAATATAATGTGGTGCCGTTAAGGACATTATTCATACTTGATGAACACATACCTTTGCCAGTGAAACACATACATTGCGGAAACAAATGCATACATCATTTGCTAAAGCACATTTATTATGGGTAAATCTGTACCAAAACTAATGAAACACATAGATCATAATGTAAAATGATCATTGAACATGGCAAAAGATTTAACCATTTGCTGATTATCCAGAAACCTAGGCGCGGAATAAAGTAACCTTTAATTGAACACCGTTGAATATCATGAATACAATTCTACAGAGAAATATGACATTTGTGCTTTGGATTTTAAAATTGTAGAAGGTGAGATCTGGATCTGCCATAGTAAACCGGCTCTAAGTTATAGCACCAGCTGTGCACATTATTGTATAGACAAACATGCCAAGGCACCTGATGGGCAGCCTGGCTGACAGACAACTGATGACAAGCAAGGGATGTATGTCTTCAAGCCCACATATGATCCGCAGATTGAGTTGTAGCTTGTATTAGCTGTGAATGTGTTCATTTTTCAGGATGGCATGCTGCTGTTTGCAGAGGAATCAGCTGTGCCACCAACAGTGTGACGTGCCACACACTTCACATCCCTGCTGCTGCAAACGCATCCTCGTGTAATGCTGAATGTCTGCTCTGACCTCTTGCCTGCAAAGCTTGCAAAAATGCGTAAACTGTAGAGCCTGTTGATTAACAGATGATATTACGGGGAAATGTATTAGCTTATTTTTAAAACACTATTATTACAGCCCGCAGGTACCACTGCTTCCATTTATATATAGCATAAGGGAGACCTGCTTACTGCCAAAATGCATTGGATAGACAGAGATTGCTTTAGAGACACCACTGGGCTTAAACATTGCTGTGCCTGTTGCTACAATGCCAGCTTTGGATGTTACAGGAAATAAGCTTGATAATTGTATTTGTAAGGGGTTTAGTAGCATAATGCATTCTAAGCCACACAACAATATGTAAAAATAGGGATCCATGCAAGAAGGAAATCCCTCACAGAAAAACAGAACAAAACAAAAGTTATTGGCCGGATTTATCCCCCCGCCCCCCAAAAAAGGCCATAAACTGATGGGTGGATGCACATGAAGCCACAGTCACAGTTCACAAGGTATTTTCAATAATAGTTTTAAATGATCAACAGTGGTTTCCCATAATGCATCACCCCCACATATCGAAATCATCTCTTTGAATATTTGTCAGTGATGAATCATGGGAAACCACAATTTCTCCCTTAAAATACTTAAGTGGGAAAAACTACCGGTATATTCAGTGTTGCTTTTTAGCAGGAGGGATTTTAAGTCTGTTTTAGTCCCTTATACTTTGCTAATGGTTCTGGGTCACCATGAGCTATCTGGGAATTCTGTAATCACAGTTCAGTAATTTATGGCGCAGTTCCAAGATACTGTTGCGCTCCTAGAGATTGCTACAGTGACTGCAAGCTTATAGCTGGCAATGCTGCTTTTTCTGCATTAAAAAACCCAACATGCACAAATGTTTTAAACATTTTTCCTGCATTAAACAAAAGAGTATTGCAGTCTCTGGACCCTTAAAGGACTTCCGATGCAAATCTAATAAAAAATATTTTACTCACCTGGGGCCTTTTCTAGCCCCTGGCAGCAGTAGCAGTGCCTCGCTGTAGCCCCGGTCCTCTGTGATGTCTGCCAGTAAAGATCACGACCCCGCTGGTGGGTTGGCTCTTCTGCGCCTGTGCGGGCACTCGTACATCCACGTCATCTGGCACATACTGCACCCGGGCAGTAGTTGTGCGCAGGCACAGTATGCACCAGATGATGTGACGCACGGGCACAAATGCCCGCGCAGGTGCAGAAGAGCTGACACCCCCCGTGGGGTCGCGATTTTTACCGGTGGCCAGCGGGAAAGTGTGGAGGACTGGGGCTGCGGCGAGGGACTGAGACTTCTGCTAGGGGCTGGAAGAATCCCCAGGTTAGTAAAATCTTTTTAATCCTATTCACGTTTTAGCCTCCGTAGAAGCGCGATGTACAGTGAAACGGCCGTCAGGTGAACAGTGCCCAGCCCCCACCGCCACCATCCCACCTCTGAGCACCGGTATGTCCATTTATGCTGCACCCATGTTTTGTAACCATTCATATGGACTGTGCCTCACTTATGTAAAATAAATGTTTATTGCAGTGCCGATCATTCCTCCTTCTTACTCTTAATCATTTTTGCATCAGAAGTCCTTTAAGGACCAGAGACTTTTTTTTTTAATAAAAAACAAACTGGGTTTACTGTGATTGGCTCACAGTGATCACGTGGTCAGGAACAAATAAAATTGGCTCCTGACCGAGATACAGAGTTCTGCTGTTAGCAAGACAGCAGAGTAAGTGGGCTGCAGCGTCGCAGTATATGCAAGAATAACGGGAATGGGACTAGGACTGGATGGTGCTTCAAGGATATGTAAATTTTCCTCCAGATTGATGTAAACCAGCCACATAAGTTGCCATATTAGCTGATCGAGTCTATGAAAGTAGGTCACGTGATACCAGTGACAAGTTGCGCCTTGGAGCACCTAGAAAACAAACCCTTGAGACAGGGTCTCTTTAACCTTGCTTGCATAATCTTGGGAGGTTGCTTGCAGACTTAACTGGTTAATTAACTGGAAACATAGAAAGAAGTATTTTAGAAAATGTAAAGGAAGCACTAATAACACAATATTCAAATGACAATATTGTACCAAAGAAGAAATGGGGAGAAGGAAAGGAAGGAGGGAAGCAGATACCGGGAGGAATATGAGATCAGGGAAAGGGGATTAAGAAAGTTGGAGATCAACATGGGGCCAACTGGAATGGTGTAACCATGCATGACATTAACATTTTAAAATATAACTCTACTGTATGCTAAAACAATAAAAAAGGTTAGCTAAAATAAAACCAACAACCTATTATTAACACCTTAGCTCAAAAAGTGTTATGCTAGGTACACATGATGAGATTTTCTGGTAGATCTGTCAGATCGATTATTTCCAACATGTCCAATCTGATTTCTGATCGATTTCCGAATGTTCTCCGTTCACCCCTATGGAAAATCAATTGGAAAACGATCGGAGATCAATTGGAAATCGGATCGGACATGTTGGAAATAATCGATCTGACAGTAAATCTGCCAGAAAATCTCATCATGTGTACCTAGCATTTGTGAAGTTGGGGTGGCACCAAATAAGGCTTAGTGTCTATAACTATGGGTTAAGGTCCCATCCCAATCCTGCAGCTATACATTAAGGAATAATTTAGCATACCATCTAACCACATTTTTTGTAATCCACTGTGGAAACATTGTGTATTAGATCAGGGAAATTGGACTGTCTGTGGCTTAATACTAATGAAAAGCTGGACAGGCAGGAGTGTAGATGTGGTTAAAGAGGTGGTTTTAAAGACTCTGTTTAATGTTTAAAATGGTGTTCAAACAAGTAAAGGAAGCTCCAGAGAAATCTTGGAGCCATGAATGGGAAGAGGTTGTGAGTGACAAAGTCATTATTAGGTCACTGGAGGAGTCAAGAAAGTTGTTAGGGGTGTATTTATGTATTCTGCCATAAATGTAAATTGAACAGGAGCTGTGCCTGTGAAATGATTAAAGCCAGAGCATAGTAGCTCAGATCTGATACTGAGGTGAATTGGAGCAGGTGTACTGTAGAGAGTTGTAGAGAATAACAGAAGATGAAGAGTAGTGAGCTATAGATAAGCTAGTCTCATCATTCATAATGGATAGTCATGTAATGCATAAGGTTATCTGCAATTGATTTGTACTAATTTGCCTGTTCCTGGGGTTCCCTGAAAATTATCTGGTCTGGTAACTATTTGACTGATTCACAGTAAAATCTATACTTTTATTACTTCTGTGTCTTCACAGGGACTTAGCTATATATTTATGTGGGCCTCCATTGGACATGTACGCACTTTCTTGTCTTATTGATTTAGTGTATAATTGATGGAGGCACTACTTGAACACAGTTCATATTAAGACATTTATACTTACAGACTGAATTTTAGACCAGTATCTATACCACTGGGGGGTTCACTTATGATCCCAACAGGCACCAACAATTGCCTGTTGCTAAAACAGCTTCTAGCAATTGTATTTAGAATGGTAGGATTTAACAACTGTGCTTTGTAATACATGAATATGTATGCTTAGTTAACGTATGTCAGGATAATTTTAATTAATTTATTGTATATCGACTTTTGTTTAATGTGCCTAAATTTGATGCATATTGGTTGTGCTGTATTACAGGGAGTTTTTGTATGTATCTAATTTTATGGTTCAAGTTCCCTTTTATAACAAACCACATAGATTATTTAGTGGCTGTCCACAAAAAAAGCTGTGTGTTGTTGATAGAATAGATCAAAGGTGACACACAGCAGTGTGGGGGTAATGATTGTTAAAGAAATGTCAGGGGGTGACTTTGAAATGCACAGAGTAAAATGTATTTGTTCAGTTGTATGCAGGTTGATTCTGAGGTAACTGTATGACAACCACTATAAGTTGGCTTCAGCATGAAACATTCCAAGAAATGGGATGGCCAGTCAGCGGTACATTTGGATGACACCTACATGCAAATAGAATTTTAGGTTAAAGGAAAATATGAGTTTCCTAAAGGAGGAGATGGAAAGAGACGAGTACAGAAGAAAGGGCTGAGCTTTGTGGAGCACCAGTAGGGAGAGATGTGGTTGACAAAGAGTCTACACTTGAGTTAGAAAAGTAAGAATAGAGGGTAAAGTCAAGAATACCGATAGAGTGGTGGCTCTGGAGTTGAAGAAGGGGGTTAACAGTGTCAAGAGAAGAAACAGAGATCCAGAAAGGCTAGTTACACACCAGGACGTTGCGTTTAGGGGACGTTATAGGGCACATAACGTGCCCCTAACGCAACGCCTGGTGCTCTCTGGTGTGGACTTCGGAGTGAGCCGCGTTGTGCAGCTCACTCTGGTGTCCATGATGCCGTGATGCGTACTCTTGGACGCATGCGGCATCATGTGGTCCCGCCCGGCCAATCGCCGCACAGAGCGGCCGCTCCAGGAAGTAAACACTGCACGTCACTGAGTGCAGTGAATATTAATTAGCCATGTGCCCGGCCGCTCTCCCCTCCTCCCCAACATGACTGAGCATGTGCAAACAGTCTAACGCGGCTTAGCCACGTAGAACGCACAGCATGCAGCACTTTGCTACGTTACAATGTAACGCAACGTTGGCAGTGTGAACAGCCCACTTGTGTTACATTGCTGTGCGTTGGGGGAGCGTTACAGGCTGCACTAACGTGCGCCTGTAACGTCCCTGTGTGCAAGAAGCCAAAAAGTTAAAGAAAGAAAAGAAAAGTGCCTTTGTGTGTGAGGAGGTCATTGTTGGTGCCATTTCAGTTGTTTCAGAGTTGGATTGAAATTCTTTAACCTCCTTAGCGGTAACCCGTGCTGGACACGAAATTAGCCGACGGAGGGTGCCGCTCAGGCCCTGGTGGGCCGATTTGCATCATTTTTTTTTCAAACACGCAGCTAGCACATTGCTAGCTGCGTGTTTGTTGCGATCGCCGCCTCCCACCACCGATGCGCCGCTACCCGCCGCGATACATGGGCCCCTCCCCCCCCCCCGCATACCCCTTGCGCAGCCTGGCCAATCGGCGCCAGGCTGCGCTATGGGGTGGATCGGGATTCCCTGTGATGTCACGACGTCGATGACGTCACTCCGTTCGTCGCCATGGCGACGGGGGAAGCCCTCAAGGAATGGGCAAGCGGTGCCGGCGGCGATCGGAGGGGACATGCGGACGCCGCTGGGAGGGGGGAAGCATGTAGCTAGCGCTAGGCTAGCTACATGCTAAAAAAAAAAAAAAAGTGAGAAAAACCCTCCCGCGGCCGCGCAGCCGCACGATTCATACCGCCAGGGAGGTTAAACAAGAAACTATGTACATATCACATAAACAATGAGGCCCAACCCAGCTAAGCATGTATGCATATCACTGTACCGAGGATTGTTCATTTCCTGAAGCACCTTCAGACAAAAATGGTGTTTATATAGTTGCAACTATTACATTGAGTAGGGTAGTATAACTGGTTGGCCTTTATGCTGGATACACACGATGCGTTCCCGCACTCGATGCGCTGCTCGATTCCCGGCCGCTCGATTATTTCCGAGCATTTCCAAGCGCATTTCGATGATTTTTAGGTCGATTCTCATGTAAAGAATGCGGAATCGACCTAACAATCCATCGAATACATTGAAGTCTATGGCATGAGAAAACGCATATTCAAGAAATGAAAATTCTTTGTAAAATTACTCATTCTAATTACAACTGGTCTCCCAGAGTGCTCTGGGGCAGAGGAAACATAACTGAATAGCCTAGGTTAAACATCACAGGGAGAGCAGGGTTACATACCATTATAAACATATACTGTACATACAGGAAGTGTTTTTGATGCTGAAAACAGGATAATTAATCTAAGATTGTGTATTCTGAATTCTGTAGTGCATTGTACTATAATTTTGCATTACAATCTTGCATCATAATTTAAAATTTTGCTGCAAATGTACTACTATGGGAAATTCAAACTCATCACTACTAACCATTAAGCCTGACCATTCACTTCAGCCTGAACCTACTTTTACTCTTGACTGAATTGCTTTACTTAATCTTAAAATCTGCGATAACCTCAATAAACAATATTAGCCCCTCTAAAATTATTATCATTGAATTAGCACCTACACTATGGTATTTTACAAGCAATTAATATACAATATCACAAAGTACATGGACAAGCAAGAAGTACAAATGGAGAAAACAATAGAAAATTATAATAATTAATAATACTAATGACAGCAAGATTATCACAGTGAAAATCAAAGATTATTGCTGCTGATATGTATAAAAAAATGTAATATGTACAAATTAAGAGCTAATGTAGAAATATTTTTACATAATGCTATCGATCCAGCATAATTGATTATGCTTCACCAATTATTTCAGTGCTAGTTGAATACAGTCTTCTGAGACTGATTGAAAACCTTTTATTTCTAAGTGTGTCATGTCTTGTTACTGATTTTATTACAGCAGTAGTTAAGCCTGGGATTCTGACAGTCTAGCTGTTTGAATTTTGGATAAAGTCAAATTTAACCCACATATCTTTCATTTGGTTTGGTTCATTTGAGACAGAATTTAAAAATGCTTGCAATCGAGAATATAGTGGGGAGCTCATTGACTATCAATGTTCTAGGCCTACCAATCAGCGGATGGAGTTGAGGATGGGAGTCTGGCAACCATCTTGGAGCTGACAAGCATCCTATGACCTACCCAAACCTTTCAAAAAAAAGGTGGAGCCATTCCACTTCTAGCAGTCTGTGTTGGTCCACTACTCAGATCTCTGCTGGGATAGATAGGACACATTTGGGACCAATAACTAATGGTTTCTACTGCTGTTGGGACTGAGTAACGTATCACTTGTACTTGTATGATCTTCAGAACTACTACATGCAGAGTCAGTGTCAAACAAATAATCTAGTTGTAACGATAGGTGTCAGCAACCAGAGAGAGAATCTGATCCTTGGTGATCTGCAGTATCCCCAAGAATACAGATATACCTGATTATTGGAGATCTGCAGAATCGCCAATAATCAAATATGTCTAACCTCTAGACACCTGGGAGTGTAAGTGTTTTGGTGCAACAGTAACCTTTGGACTACCGGGGTAGCAGGTGGTCCAATAAGTAGAGAAGACTCTACTGCAGTCAAGGACACCTGGAGAGGGAGTCCCTGACTGGTAAGGAGCAGTGTCCCCTCTGAAGAGCAGGGGACCCCTGCGGAAAGACTGGACACCCTGCGGAGGGTGACAGCCAGAAGGTCAGACAGGCCGGGTCGGCAACAGAGTATCAGATATGCAAAGTACCAAATCAGAGATCAGAAGAATAGTCAGGAAAGCTACAGGTCATAACAGATATCAGAACAAGGCCTAGTCTGAGGTGTGAGGGCCGTGATCTCAACACCCTGGAACTATGCTAGAGAATAACACAGATGATATACAGTATTCCTAGTCTGGGGTGTGAGGGCCGTGATCTCAACACCCTGGAACTATGCTAGAGAATAACACAGATGATATACAGTATTCCTAGTCTGGGGTGTGAGGGCCGTGATTTCAACACCCTGGAACTATGCTAAAGAATAACACAGATGATATACAGTATTCCTAGTCTGGGGTGTGAGGGCCGTGATCTCAACACCCTGGAACTATGCTAGAGAATAACACAGATGATATACAGTATTCCTAGTCTGGGATGTGAGGGCCGTGATCTCAACACCCTGGAACTATGCTAGAGAATAACACAGATGATATACAGTATTCCTAGCCTGGGGTGTGAGGGCCGTGATCTCAACACCCTGGAACTATGCTAGAGAATAACACAGATGATATACAGTAACTGGCTAAGTGTGGATTCCCAGGTCCTCCTGGTTCCACCACAGTGAAAGATCTGACTAAGGTCTGAGTGCTAACACATAGGCATTTGCAACGCCAGACAACCAGCAACTGAACAGCAAGAGATATATATATAGTAAAGCACCCCACAGCGCCGCCCAGCTCCCATCAACCAATCAATAGCCGAGCAGGAATCAGCTGACCGTCCCGATCAGTTGCTCTTCCTCCTATTGGTATAAAGAGCCTGTCTAGCGGCGCTCGCGCGCGTAGCTCTCCATCTGTGTGCACTACTAGGTCCAGCTAACCCAATTACATGTTGTTGCGGGGAACCCGCCGCACTGAACGCGGAATCCGCCGCTTTGCCGTCAGAACATGCGGCGGCCCCCACGCCACTCTGCCCATGGGCACCACCAGCTCCAGACAAACCAGACGCCTGCTGACACGGACAAACCGCCGCATCAGACGCGGAAACAGACGCCTTGCTGCCAGAACATGCGGCGGCTTTTCCGCTGTTTCTCACACTAGTGTAGTGCTGTTGTAAAATATGTATTATCATGTTTGTTTTCTATTTTGATGGTAGTTCTTGTAATACATTATTTGCAATTGTAACATATTACAGCAAGTGCTTAAAGTGAAAATGAGGTGAAAATAAACTGATGAGATAGACAAATGGATTTTTTAGCTATCCCTTAGTTTTATTTTATATTTAAACATTTACAAAGTAGATTAAGTGTTTTATCTGCTCAATGGTAGTCTATTGAGAGTCATAAGCCCATATGCAATTCATTTTTTCACCTGAGTTTTTTCCTAGGAGATACTTTTTCATCTTCCTTTTACACTAATTTTTCAGCACTTTGCAATTGAAAAAAATAACAAAAATTTGTTTAAAAAAGTCAGAATTATTTTAAGTATTTTCTTCCTTTCTGGTCTTTTAAAATGCATTTTATTGACAAGCTTGAAAGTATCGCCTAGGAGAAAATTCAGGAGAACAAGGTTGACCTTTTTCTATCTTTCTTCTGCCCTCAGAAGTTTAATTCTGCCAGGAAAACTTTTATGACAGTAAGTTGCTTATCAGTGATGTTTACTATATTCCAGACAAGGTATGGACAAGATAGAAGCAATCACTTCCATGCCTGAAAATTAACTCTTTCAGGAGGCAAAATAAAAAAAAATGTTTTGCACTGTGCATACAAATGTTTATCTCATTATGTCACATGCCCCCTACACTTAACGGCATTGGTTGCAGTTTGCATATTACTGTGATATCGTTACTATATGTAAGTCTATATGTAAGCAGGGTGTTTTGTACTAGAGTGCAAGTCTACCACCACTGTTGTAACAAGTGGTTATTTGAGCTACAGTTGCATTTTGAGCTTCTCAAAGTAATCTGCTCATTCTTCTGCGACTTCTGACATCAACTAGACATTTTCATCCTCACAATTGCAACTTTTTGCACCAAACCCTAGAGATGGTTTTGGGTGTAAATCCAAGAAGATCAGCAGT
Source organism: Hyperolius riggenbachi (assembly GCF_040937935.1). Classification (NCBI taxonomy): domain Eukaryota; kingdom Metazoa; phylum Chordata; class Amphibia; order Anura; family Hyperoliidae; genus Hyperolius; species Hyperolius riggenbachi. Next base: position 232,919,565 of record NC_090646.1, on the reverse strand, counting down.
TATTTTGTTAGGGAAAACATTGTTTTGCTTGTTTTTTAATGGATATTAAAAGCAAAAATCAACTTCTTTTCTAATCACATAAATATGCAAGTTTCCCTGTTCATTTCATTGAAGCTAAATGTAATGTATGGAGTTTTGAGAAGCATGGAAGTCTTCAGGTCTCTGTACTTTGTGGCCATGGGCACAAAGGTGAATAAACTTGTTCATACAAGGAAGACAAATATATAGTGCGGCACTCCTATAGGAATTGCAGTGGAAGAAAAATAAAAAGCAAAATTCTCTCACCACCTTGGTCTTGTTCTTGGCTGTTAATCACCTTGAGGACGTGTGCTCCGTCATATGACAGTGAAAGAAGGAATAATCATTCAGGTTACCAGAGGAAAAAACAGCGTGCACCTTCCGTCCTTTGAAGTGTATATTTATTAGCAGCAAAACTTTTCCATCATATCAAGTACTTTACATGAGTCTTTTCGTTACCTGACCCATGCGTGGACAATGGTGGTGGAGGAGGTGGGTGGCGAGTGAGGATGGCGGAGAGCGACGGCCGTTTCGTGTCCCACCGGACACTTGGTCACGCTGCGTATACACTTCAAAGGACGGAAGGTGCACGCTGTTTTTTCCTCTGGTAACCACAAAGGTGAATAAACCCAACGTATAACAATATGCAATTATTCGACTTTAAAATAATAAGCTCTAATAAAAGATGAGTTTCAGGTAAATGTTACTATACTCGTAGATGAAAAGGCAAACTAACAAAATATACTGTGGTGCTTTCTAAGAGGTTTAAAAAATGGAATAGTAGATACTGTGTATTATGTCATGCAAGCCACAAAGTCTGTTGCTTTTTCAGTATTGCTGTGTTTTAAAAAGACCTAGTTTCTACACATAATTTCCGCTAGGAAAGTGGTAACTACATTTCTCTTCCTTCCACCACAGGACAGAATCAACAAATATTTGAACTTCTATTAAGGTTACTATTTATGACTAAGGTACGTTCTGTTTCCCAGGCTACCATGAAAAATCAGAAAATATGAAATCACAAAGCCTTTAACATTGTGTTCTTTGCAAGAACAAACAATGCACACAATACTGTTGTGCACAGGTAAAATGCAGTCTCGTTGTGTTTTTTTTTTCTTTAAATATGTGTGTATGTTACCTTTCGAAGGGATATAAATACCTGTGTCAAGGGAAGCTGATACCCAACGATATTTAATACAAACTGCATTAGCAAGAAAAATATGACTTAAGCCGCAAAATAATATTAATAATACAAGGTAATCACAGCATTGTTATTTTTTCAATATAGAGTTTTATTTTAGAAGATACATTGGGGTCTTACTGCACGATGTGTACAGTAAAGTATTACGCTGAACTCGTTGTGCAATAAGATTTTACGCACATAATTCTGCTTAAGGGCTGCTTCACATGGACGCTTGGCGGCGTTTACCGCCAAGCATTCGGGACTCGTTGGCTAAATGCTCCCATTCAAGTGAACGGGAGCCTTTAGCATTGCACGGTTACTGGCAGTTACCGGCGATTGCGCAAATGCGGCGTTCCATTCCTGATTTATCGCGTTGCCTCAGCCGGCCTTAGAAGCCGCATGCTGCATCCAGGGTCACCTAGCTACTGCGGCTTCATGTCCCCGGGGACGAAAACACTGATCGTCATGGGAAGCCGATGATCGCCATACCGCCGCCCCCGAACGAGACGTCACAGGACAACACAGATTCCAGACGCCCAAAGTGTGAACCAGCCCTAACACAGTTTAGTGCATACATCCCATTATTATTATTTTTTTTGTACTGAGTAAATGTGCTTTAAAATTTTTCTTCAGCAAAAATGTTGTCAGTAGTGACTAGTCTGAACCTATGGCTTCTAGTTGCACTGGTAAAAATACTACACTAACAGTATGCTAAGGTTGGCCTTTGTGTTTGCCAATCATAAAAAATCCTGTCTGAACTCCAGGATCTCACTGCAGGCTTCTGTGTTTCTGGGGAAAAAAATCTTAGAACACAATTATGAAGAAACAATATGTAGGCTTCTGTACTTGCACTGAAATCAATAGTTATATAATAATCTTATCTCAGTGTACTAGTACAGTTAGAGTCCTGTAGTATTAGTGTTGTGGAAACAAATGGTTGAGGGTGCAGACATAGATTTTACATACATACAGAAAAAAACGACTTCTTCTCTAAGAAAAATAGTTGGGATTAAAATGAATAGATTTTCCCAACAGACAGCAGCAAGCAGGGGTGGGTAGGCATTTTATAAGGATAGAGCACAGGAGCCACTGGTAGCTATGAACTAGTCAGACTGTACTTCTGGATTGAGCATTGGGGAGCCAGTGGCATAACTGAGGTGCTTGGACCCCCAGTGTGAGTTTTACATGGGACCCGAAGCACTCTATTAATATGGAGCCCCAAAACCTATCAAGGACAGCTGCAGTTTTAGAAAGATGTATTTAGAGTAAGTAAATAGTTTGTTAAGAATTACCACTATGCAATGCACATATAGAGTTATTCATCACCAGCATAGCACTAATCAAAAGCTAATAGTATGGATGAAAGAGGGTTCCTAGTGGACCCCTCTGGCCTAAAGGCCCCTGTGCAGTTGCAACCACTGCATCTCCTATTGCTACGCCACTGTGGGGAACCCTATGTGTGCAGCAAGACTGCTCTTTTCCATAGTCGATCTGAACTGCCTCCTAAAAATACAGCCATCCTTTAGGCAGAGTTGTAGTCTAGATACAATTCATTAGCAAAGATATAGAATATGAAATTAGGTTTTATTCCAGTTTTCTTTCCTTTTTATTATGGCACATGCAGTATTGTAAGTGAGTGTGCAAAAGATTAAAATGAGCTATAGAGAGCAGTGCAGATTGTTAATTACTGTCTTGCATAGATGGTAGATTGACCAATGCTTTCATACGGTGTGTCTTGTACAATTAATAGTTTGTGTTTAATGCTGGGCATACACGGCAGTTTGGGCAGGCTTATCAATCGAGCCTGATGACTCGATTTATAATATCCGACAGGTCCGATGACCTGCCGGATAGATTCCGCGCTCGATTCCCGCCGGCGGACAATAGCGGGGGAATCGAGCGGCTGATAAGGAGCGCCGGTGGGGATGAGCAGGAATCGATCCGCGCGCACGCACGGACGAGCGGGGACGCGGTGGGGGTCGATGCGGCAGCTAATCGGCCGCCGGAACGACCCATGTATGCCCAGCACAAGACACGCAAGCATTATCAGTGAAGATACATTTCCTACTACATGCCAAACCAAAAGCATTATTTTCTCTTTCAGCATATCAAATTAAAAAGTACATGCACATAAATATTTTTCCTTTTTACTTGTTTATGTTGTATTTTGTTAGGTGTTCTATAATTGTGGAAAAAAATACAGTACCAGGCTATCAAAATAAGTAAACATTAACCACTTTAGGCCCACAGTGACTAAACCCCCCTTAAGTGGCTGGATAGTGTAATGGTTAAGGGCTCTGCCTCTGACACAGGAGACCTGGGTTCAAATCTCGGCTCTGCCTGTTCAGTAAGCCAGCACCTATTTCAGTAAGGAGTTTCTTGGGCAAGTCTCCTTAACACTGCTACTGCCTACTGAGTGCGCTCTAGTGGCTGCCTCGCAAGCGCTTTGAGTCCGACAGGAGAAAGGCGCTATACAAATACTGCCATTAAGACCAGGCTATTTTTTATTAAATTGGCCACTGCAGCTTTAAGGCCAAGCTGCAGGGCCACATAACACAGCATACTAGTGATCCCCCCCATTTTCACCCCACCAACAGAGCTCTCTGTTGGTGGGGTCTGATCGCTCCCCCAGTGTTTATTTTTTTTTTAATAAATATTTGTATCTTTATTTTATTATTATAATTTTACTATGTATTTATTTATTTAGTTTCAAAGCACTCCCTCCCCCAGCCCGCCAATCCTGGTGATTGGCTGTCATAGGCTTCAGCCTATGAGAGCCGATCGCTCTCTTATGCCCAGGGGGACAGCTGTGTCACACGCAGAGGCGGCCTTAGAGTATGCGGGGCCTGGGGCGAGTGTCACATGCGGGGCCTAGAGCCGTAAGTGTAGGCCATATACCGTATCGCCACGTTCATGGGTTTGTCCGCCTTAAATGCAGTATTCCTTATTATTATTGTTTGAAAACAATTATGTCAGGTAGAGGCCACTAAGCCAATTAATATAAAAACAAACATTTGCATGGTGGTTTTAAGTGCGGGGGTGGGGGAGCTCATGCTTCAATTAATTTGAAAATTCTAAGGTTTATGTTTCACAAAATTCACATTGTTGTAGTAACTTTTGTCTTGCAAAATTCAGCAATCATGAGGCCCCCAACATGACCAACTCAGCAATCATGAGGCCCCCAACAAGACAAATTCAGCAATCATGAGGCCCCCAACAAGACAAATTTAGCAATCATGAGGCCCCCAACAAGACAAATTCAGCAATCATGAGGCCCCCAACAAGACAAATTCAGCAATCTTGAGGCCCCCAACAAATCATGAGGCCCTCAACAAGACAAATTTAGTAACCATGAGGCCCCCAACAAGACAAATTCAGCAGACATGAGGCACATAAATAGACAGCATTTCACATAAATTGGCAGAATGTCCCCTAATATGGTAGACACCTCTCACCTGGCAGCAGTTCCCCAAAATACACTCAATCTGACAGCAGTGGCTCCCCAAAAATAGGTAGCCCCAGGTCTATAGGTGTCCCCAGAATAGGTGGCCAGCGGTATAGATGTCCCCAGAATAGGTGGCCAGCGGTATAGATGTCCCCAGAACAGGTAGCCAGGGGTAGAGATGTCCCGAGAACAGGTAGCCAGGGGTATATGTGCCCAGTATATGTAGTCAGGGGTATATGTCCCCAGTATATGTAGTCAGGGGTATATGTGCCCAGTATATGTAGCCAGAGGTATAGGTCCCCAGTATATGTAGTCAGAGGTATATGTGCCCAGTATATGTAGTCAGGGGTATATGTCCCCAGTATATGTTGTCAGGGGTATATGTTCCCAGTATATGTAGCCAGGGGTATATGTGCCCAGTATATGTACCGTCTTTCCCCTAAAGTAGGACATCCTCCTAAAGTAAGGCCTAGTACATATTTCGAGCTTGCTCGAAATATAAGACCTACTCTTAAAATAAGCCCTAGTGGCTGAGGACGTCCCGTCCGTCTGAGAGTCCCCCCACCAGTTCGGCCCGCTCCCACTGTACCTCTTGCCGACCCCTCCAGAAAGCCGCACTGCCCGCCGACGTATGAGTACCTCTACTGCAGATCAGCGATGTAAACTGCTGATTCCCCCGCCGCCGCTTCTGGCCCCGTTCTGCCCTGCCTGCTGGCATTGTTTTCAAACCGCAGATCAGCAGTAAAGTGTGGTTACGAAAGCTAGTTACACTGTAACAGCGCTTCCGCCTACAGGAAGTGACATCTCTGTTTACTTCCTGTACACGGAAGCACTGGTACAGTGTAACAAGCTCTTTTCCCCACACTTTACCGATGATCTGCAATTTGAAAGTTATGCCGGCAGGCAGGACAGAACGGGGCCAGAAGCGGCGGCGGGGGAATCAGCAGTTTACATCGCTGATCTGCAGTAGAGGTACCCGTATGTCGGCGGGCAGTGCGGCTTTCTGGAGGGGTCGGCAAGATGTACAGTGTAACAAGCTCTTTTCCCCACACTTTACCGATGATCTGCAATTTGAAACTTATGCCGGCAGCAGGGCAGAACGGGGCCAGAAGCGGCGGTGGGGGAATCAGCAGTTTACATCGCTGATCTGCAGTAGAGGTATGTTGGTGGGCAGTGCGACTTTCTGGAGGAGGGGTCGGCAGAAGGTAAAGTGGACGTGGGGGTATCGGGGAGCACAAGAGGCAAATATATTTAAGACCTCCCCGAAAATAAGACCTAGAACAAGTTTTGAGGGGAAAAAAAATATAAGACAGTGTCTTATTTTCGGGGAAAGACGGTACTCAGGGGTATATGTGCCCAGTATATGTAGCCAGGGGTATATATGCCCAGTATATGTAGTCAGGGGTATATGTGCCCAGTATATGTAGCCAGGGGTATATGTGCCCAGTATATGTAGCCAGGGGTATATGTGCCCAGTATATGTAGCCAGGTGTATATGTGCCCAGTATATGTAGGCAGGGGTATATGTGCCCAGTAGCCAGGGGTATATGTGACCAGTATATGTAGGCAGGGGTATATGTGCCCAGTATATGTAGGCAGGGGTATATGTCCCCAGTATATGTCCCCAGTATATGTCCCCAGTACAGTATATGTAGTCGGGGGTATATGTCCCAGAAAAGGTAGCCAGGTGTGACCCCAGCAGGAGGGGAGCAGCGCAGAGAAGAGGAAGAGCTGTGGGGACAGCGGAGAAGGGCGGACGTCTCCCCCCCCCCTTCCCTCATCTTAGTGCTTTCTCTCCCTCGCTCTCCCCTCCGGAACTAATGTGCGGTGACTGGCAGGCAGCGGGCGGAACTTACCTCCGGCTCGATGCAGGGCCGGCGCAGGATGGATTTGCAGCTACTCTGGTCTGGTCCAGACCAGAGCAGCGGCACCAGAACTTCCGGTGCTGGAGTGAGACGGAAAGTAAGTTCCGCCCACTGCCAGCCAGCCACCCGCACATTAGTTCTGGAGGAGAGAGCGAGGGAGGGAGAGCACTAAGGTGAGGGAAGGGGGGGCAGCAGGCGGTCAGGTGGCACGGGACCTCTTCAAGCACGGGGCCTGGGGCGATTGCCCCAGTTGCCCCCTCCCCCCCCCCCCCCCAAAGGCCGACTCTGGTCACACGGCTGTCCCCAGTACAGCGCTGCTGCGGATCGCAGTGCTGTACATGGTAATTAGGCAGCTATCGCCGATCGGAGGCCCCGCCCCTCAAGCAGGAGATGCGCTTGCAGCCTGCGTGCGATCTCCTGTAAACTGCAGCCCCAGGACTTGACGCCAACTTTTTTAAGAGGAACTCCAGTGAAAATAATGTAATAAAAAAGTGCTTCATTTTTATAATAATTATGTATAAATTATTTAGTCAGTGTTTGCCCATTGTAAAATCTTTTAAATCCCTGATTTACATTCTGACATTTATTACACGGTGACATTTTACTGTTGGTAGGTGATATAGCTGCTGCATGCTTTTTTGGCAGTTGTAAACAGCTGTAAACAGCTATTTCCCACAATGCAGCAAGGTTCACAGACAGGAAACTGCCAAGAGTACGTACTCAGAATTTCTTTGTGGGAGGGGTTTCACCACAATATCAGCCATACAGCGCCCCCTGATGGACTGTTTGTGAAAAGGAATAGATTTCTCATGTAAAAGGGAGTATCAGCTACTGATTGGGATAAATTTCAATTCTTGGTTGGGGTTTCTCTTTAAGGTTCCCTTTAATCGTTGCAACAGCCTTTCTCATCAAGTTCAAGATTGCCGGTACCTGGGCAGTTTCTGGTGGTCTTGAGCTCCAGTATATTGTCATTTAACTGCCTGCCATCATGTATTGTTTGCAGGTCTAAGATTATTATTTATAAAAAGATAGTCAAGTTTTAGGCTGGATTCATACTGTGGTCATTTGCATAACACACCCAGTATGATAAGTGAGATGATTGTGCACTGCAATGGAGACTAGACATAGACTTAAAGAATATATGTAATTTTCTTCCAGATTGTGTTTTAAATGAAGTAAGTGCTTGCAGAGATTGTATCTGCTTTGGTACGTCTATGTGTTACACAGCCCTTATTTCAGGGTGAATTGATGCTTTGCCTGATCATGTGTGCTTTCATTTCATTTAACCTTACTGTTAGATGCAACAATTCCTTTGTTTTATCTGTTAACAAAACCCTTATAGAAGTTCTTTATTGTAAAGCTAAAACAAAAATGTAATAAATGGCTTATGTACCTCTGCTGACAACACGCAGCATGGGTCTATCCTTGTCTGATATGGCTGCAACTTCAGACCCCTTAGTTCCTGATGCGCCTTTGTTAAGAGTCAGGCGTTGGCACAATTCATTGTTGCTTCAGTTGAGTCTAATTCCACACCAACCATAGAGCTGCATATGCTTCTTATAGACAACCAACTTATCAGCAGCAACTACACAAATTCATTTAGTGATTACTAACTCTCATCACTTAAAAGATGGAATTGTATGACTCCTCCCAGCTAGCTTTAGTGAGTCCCGTGTTCTGACATGCAGCATGACTACTCCTTCTTCAATCTCTTAGAAAACAACAACGGTGTCTTCATTCCTGATGGCACCTTCTAATACCAGGTAAAAAGTACATTTAGTTTCCAGAAAAAGCCTTTAGTAAATATTTGTAAAATTACAGATATATGTTAGAAATTGTAATTATAATAGTAAAAAATGTGTAATTTCTATTGTTATTTTACTATTTCTTGTCCTAACCTGACCACCTTTTCATTTGAACCCTCCCTTTATGGGTGCCTAACCCTAACCAAGCCCCCAAACTGATGCCTTACCCTAGGAGAGATATAGTGTTTTTAGTTGCAGCGCTTTGCTTATATTAAAATAGGCTGCAGGAGAGAATGCAGGGTTGCTCCGCCCCCACCGATAACCTGACACTTTAAATTGATATCTCCTGCGCCTTAACAGACTAAACTGTACTTGATTATATATGACATTTATTAAAATCAATAATCACACATTGATGTATAATCATCACTTTTTCACTTGTCATTGGTTCTGTCTGGTAGCACTATCACACATCTTATCTGCTTCCACATCTACCCATTCACACACCTCCACTAGTCCCCTAATCTGCCCAAAAGCCGGCACCCAAGATAAAATTTCCTGAGCCGCCCGTATATGTGCAGACAGAAGATTCCCTGAGGCGTGTTTATGCAACAGAGTTGGAAGTCCGTCCTTTGACAATACTAAAGTGACAGCATAAAAATTAGCATAAAAAATAAAAAATTAGCATAAAAAATGAATACTCTGGACTGTAAAAATTATAGGTGTCTCAATATCACATAGATAGCAATTTCGCCACTCCAGTGGCTTAGTTCACAGCTTTGCACAATGTCCTCCACATTCCTCACTTATGGCAATCTCGCTGTATAAGCCATATACTCCGTGATGCAATGTCTATATGTACAGCAATGGACCGCAGCAGCAGTCTCGTTCATAATGAACTTGCGTATCCAATGGAGGAGCGGAGGGGAGGGCGTCCAAAGTTCAGTGTTGCAAAACGGCTCTACAAACTCCTCGGTCCTGGCCGTTGGACACCCTGGAGTTGAAGCCGATAGATGTCGGAGATAGTAGTTCCGGTTACACAGAAGTTCTCGGGTGACGTCACCACACTCGTCGGACCAAAAAGAGAAAGTTGCTATCTAGAATTGGAGAACACATTAATAATATCAAAGGAGGCAGTGTGAAGTTTCCCCTGAGCAAACATTTTAAAGAGAAACAAGACAGCAGTCTCAGTTCAGTAAAATTTTATGCAATACAAAAAGTTGAGAAAGAATGGAAAGGCAGGGATGTTATTAAAAAGATGTCAAAGAAAGAAACAGAATGGATATATATTTTAAATAGTCTGATTCCAAATGGATTAAATAGCGATGTGGAGTTGTTTGCTCTCTAAAATTCAATCGGAAGTGACATTCAAGTATATACATGATGAATAGGAACTGCAGGGACGCTTTCCCCAATAAGATGATTGCTAATATAATGAATGAACTCATATAAAGACGAGAGAGGGAGGTGGAGTTACACAGAATAAAGGAAGGTGTTTGGGAACTAATCAGAAGAGGCCCTGATGAAGGTAGACGTGCCTACCGAAATGCGTAGGCTCTGATTGGTCCGAAGAGTGTGGTGACATCACCCGAGGACTTCTGTGTAACCGGAACTACTATCTCCGACATCTAGCGGCTCCAAACTCCAGGGTGTCCACGGCCGGGACCGGGGAGTTTGCAGAGCCGTTTTGCAACACTGAACTTTGGACTCCCTCCCCTCTGCTCCTCCATTGGATACGTGAGTTCATTATGAACGAGACTGCTGCCGCGGTCCATTACATTACTTAGATTTGCCATAAGTGAGGAATGTGGAGGACGTTGTGCAAAGCTGTGAACTAAGCCACTGGAGTGGCAAAATTGCTATCTATGTGATATTGAGACACCTATAATTTTTACAGTCCGGAGTATTCATTTTTTATGCTCATTTTTTTATTTCTTATGCCCATTTTTATGCTGTCACTTTAGTATTGTCAAAGGACGTCTTCCAACTCTGTTGCATAAACACGCCTCAGGAAATCTTCTGTCTGCACATATACGGGCGGCTCTGGAAATTTTTTTTTTTGGTGCTGGCTTTTGGGCAGATTAGGGGACTAGTGGAGGTGTGTGAATAGGTAGATGTGGAAGCAGATAAGATGTGTGATAGTGCTACCAGACAGAGCCAATTACAAGCAAACAAGTGATGATTATATGTCAATGTGTGATTATTGATTTCAATAAATGTCATATACAATCAAGTACAGTATTGTCTGTTAAGGCGCAGGAGATATCAATTTAAAGCATAATGCCTTACCCTAACCAAACCAACCCAACCCAAACCTATACCTAACCCTAAGAGACCCTCCCAACCTATGCCTGACCCAAAACAACACCCTAGCCTATGCCTAACCCTAAAGGACCCTATAACCTAAGGCCTTACCCTAAACAACCCACTAATCTGTGCCTAACCCTAAAGAATCCCCTAACCTATGCCTAACCGTAAAGGACCCCCTAACACATGAAATGCTATGGAAGCAACTACTGTATATTTCACTGGCAGTGTCTCAAATAATACAAGTCACAGCAGGACTATGGGCTATGTCACACAGAAAGACTGTAGAAGAAACATATTGTAAGCAATTCTCTAGCAAAACTGCTGCTAATGTTACTCAATGGAGCTGCTACCAATCAAGTCAGGCTAGTAGCAACTTGGAGCTCCAGGTGTAGTACCGGATTAAAGCAGCCAAAATATAAGTCTGTAGTGTGCCAAGATATTGCAAATGGGACATTTGAATGGGAAAAACTGTGGTCATGCAGAACCTTAGGGTTCCATGAGAACCCTTCAGGGGTTTAGCATCATTTTGCCATTTCCACAGGGCACAATAATCCAGCTTCCTAATATCCATGGGACAAAATAGATCTATTCCTATACTGATGTGGCCAGCGGATTAATCTGGTTGGTGGGGCATTTCTCTTCTGCTAGTTTGTGTGCCCCTCCTTTTCAGTAGAGAAGATGGCAAAAGTGTGAGAGGCAATGTGGCGCTTGAAAGCAAGACAGCAACAGAGGACACAAGAGAAGCAAAACATAAGAAGCAGAGAGTAAAAGTGGTAGTATGAAGGCCCAAAAGGAGAGAAGATGATGGATGAGACAGAAGATAAGACAGCAGTAGATGGTAAGGATGATTTTTTTTGTTTGCTTGTTTGTTTTTCCCCCGTTGAACACCAATAACTTTATTCTGGGGCATTGGGGACAGTGTCAATGTATGTGTGATAGCCCAATGACACCAATGATAGGGATGTGCTATATTGGGGTTAAGTGCAGATGAAGGTGTAAAATTAAAGCCCACTGACATCAATAATAGATGGGCTCATGGGGGGGAGTCTAAAGCCCACTGAGCGCCAATGACATGGAGGCAATGGTGGGAGGGGTGCCTCCTGTGAAGGTGTCACACTCAAACAACAATTGATGGGCAATAGCAGAACCACATAAATAACATTTTGAACGGATGCAACAATTGGAATTCAGATGTGATCTGCAGGGGAAATGCTGCTGGCACAATTTTTTACCTGCAAGTAATTTGGAAGCAGCATATCGATTTAAAAAATCCATCATTCCGGATCCAAATTCACATGCAGGAAACCAGAAGAAATCACATCACGTGGTACTGAACCTAAGACTGACAGTTCATGTTATTCTAGGGACTGGTTCACATCTAATGTGCTTTTACATTCACAAACAAAGCTACAACATAATTGTTTAGTTTTTTTTAGCACTTTTCACATTTTCTTTGAATTACCTTGTACTGCTGCCATGTATGCACACATTTTAATGCAAACATTTGCACAAAAACACATACAGCCAAACTATTTAAATGAAGAACATGCTAAAGGTTTGTGTATTAATGCAGCTGATGCTGGAATTTATACATACATACATATATATACATACATTAGTCAGTATTTAAAGTGTACCTAAAGGGGAAAAAAGGGCCTAAGGATAGATACTCACCTTAGAACAGAAAAGGCTCTGAATAATGCAGGGGCTTCCCACGCCTCCCTTGAGCTCGCCATTCCAACGCTCTGACCCCTGAACCTCTTTGACAAAAGCTTGTCATAGAGCTTTGCATAGCCACGCTTCCATCCGTGTACGAGTGTGGCCGCACTGTGCAGGCAGAAGTCAGCCTGCGCCCGCACAATAGCACAGAGACACTCCTAAACAGCTTTTTCTCCTGCTTCTGGCATCTACAATAATGCTAAATGATCCATACATGATCCAGCAAACCTAAACTGGGTTAATAAAACATTCTCTTGTTAAGTAGTTAGAATTTTGGAATTTTAACCTGGATCACATCACAGTGAGGGTTGCTAAACGCTCGGCCAATAGGTACATATATGAGCACAGTCCCGTACACTTGCCAGCAGTACGAACTTTTGTCATAAAATAAGGCTGCCCTAAACAATATGTTTTTTTTTTTGCTTTTGGAATCATTCAAATATAAAGCATACTCATACCATTTTTCCAAACTGTGTTTCTTTTCTGGTTAAACTTTGTGGACATAAGTTTTTTTTTAATCTCACCTAAATATGTAACTGCTCTGTATACATTCACAACATTCTTCAGAGCTTATATCCTTCCACATTTTCAGCCTAACAATGTTGTTAATGAGGGACCTTTAGACAAAAATCCCACCCTGTAAACTTACTTATTCATTGGCAGGAAAGGTTGACACATTGCGGATGGTGTGCAAACAAATTTCCATCAGATTGTTATCTGTTTTTCCATTTTCATACCAGTTTACCTATCAGTAGAGTATTTGTTTATCCTTACAAAACACACATGTGAAGTACATTTATAAAATGTGACAACCTCATGTCTAATTATTTACATACTTATGAGCTACTATTTGTGTTACCTGATTTTTAATAAATAAGTTCTCACTCCTCCACCTGTGTGTCTTATCAAACACCTTAAATAAGATATCATGACACACAACTGGCATTTGCATTTCCAATGTATTTGCAAATAGACTTAGTTTAGCATAAGGACTTTCAAGTCACTGAACAACCATGAAGTTCTTGCTGCTAAAAACACTAGGGAAAACTGTAAAACTTTAGGTGATTTAAGCCAAATTACTAGTAAACCTTTAAAACTGGATAAAAGCAGTACAAGTACCGTATTTTTCAGACTGTAAGATGCATTTTTGTTTTCTAAAAAGAAGGGCAGGGTGCACAGGGAAGGACTTACCCATTTTGCCACTACGTTCCTGTCTCCCTCACTCCAGTCCTGTGGATGTCGATGTGCTCCTCTTCTCGTCCTGGAGCTGGCGATGCATCGGGACACACCACCTGCAGTTATACTGCTCCTGGTTCTTTGTACTTGTGCCGTACTTGCCATTGTAACCCCAGTGCCACACATCCGTACTTGTGCCATACTTCCCATTGTAACCCCAGCTGCACACATGTGTACAGTGCAGAAGTGCGGCACAAGTACGGAGGACCCGGGACGATATAATGACAGATGACCGTTGTGTCCTGATGTATCACCAGCTACAAGATGAGAAGAGAAGAGGAGCGTAATAGCATCCACAGGACCAGAGCGAGGGGTGGTTACGAGGCAGCGATGGGCATGAGAACTGTTGCCTATGCATGCCTGCTCCTTCCCTTTGTAGAAATTACTGTGCCTCGGTTATCCTTTAAGTGCCTCTACTACAACACATCTACATCTTTTCTGCAGCCTTTATATACGTAGCCTGCATTAATGAGCACAGCATGTATGCCATGGACTCATACAATATGATACGTTTGCACAACTCTATTGACCAAATAAAAATGATTTTGATTCTGGAACACCTGTCAAAAATATTATTCCTTTCACCTCTCTTTCATCCTAACCTTACCCAAGGGGTCGGTATATGTTACCCATCATTGCCCTCAGTTGTATGAAGGATTTACTTGCATAGATATGGAACTGAAATTTCTGCATTTGTCAATGTGTTTTCAACTGTACATAGTGGAACATCAACTTTAGGAGCATGTGATGCAAAAGTTAAAAATTCCCAAGGGTTTACTAACTTAGGTGCAGCAGCAGAAGTAGCAGAAAAATGTGCTTCTAAAGTATAGACCACATTTTGTTTCCAATGCTCTCCAGCATTTAATTTACATTCTTATGTCATAAGAGCTTATTTCATTATTCTATGAACCTTTCACCCCAACGTTCTACAGTATAATTTATGTTTCCCAATATGATCCAAGTGTAATCTCATGATTAATGTGCTTCATTCATAATTTGATCAATGTAGTAGAATGCATGTTTTTGTACTTGATTTATGTACTTTACCCTATTATGTGTACGATTTCTGTTTATGATGTATGCGTTCATCACAGATGTCATAAACCCTCCGATCTTGTTAAAAGCTGGAGGTGAGAGACCCCAGCCTGAGGACAAGACCACAGGTTAATTGTAATCAATTCAGCTGCCACTCAATTAGATTTTCATCAGCATCTACTTGTGAAGTCAGCATAGTTATTGTGTCCCGAGGTATAATGTGTGGTGAAGGGTTTCCCTTTTTTATATTACCTTAGAGTTTTAAAATTAAATATTTACTCAGCTGTACTCTTTGGAATACAAAAGTATGTTTATTTTTTTTATTTGGATGACAAATTAGACACAAAATGTATGTAGCTACTAAGCTTGTTCTTTCTAAAATACATATATACTCGTCTCTTGCGCTTTGGAAAATTTGATGATGAAATTTGATATGAACTTGCGTTATGGATACTGTAATGTCTCTGTAACATACATACAGTATGCCCCTATATTGCCCCTATGATCAGCACAGCACTTATAATCCATTACTGATTTTGCTGTAGGGTTAAGGATCTCCTGACTGCCTATTGCTTTACTAGCCCCCATCCCATTACCAGCACATTGTGCAAGCAGTGAATTGCCGACTTTGCCGTTGTGGGTCACCTGCAGGCAATCATGCATATTGCCTACCTTACTTAATCACAAGTAAATTTTAGTGAATTATGAGGGGAATTTGTGCGTAACTGTAAGTGAAAATAAACTTATGAGATGTTTAATTGTATGAGTTACTACAGGTAAATAGAACATAGGACTAAGGCTGGTTTCACACCAGGACGTTGCGTTTTAGAGGACGTTATGGTCGCATAACGTGCCCCTAACGCAGCGCCTGGTGCTCTCTGATGTGGACGTCAGAGTGAGCCGCGTTGTGCAGCTCACTCTGGCGTCCGTGATGCCGTGATGCGTACTCTTGGACGCATGCGGCATCACGTGGTCCCGCCCGGCCAGTCGCCGCACAGAGCGGCCGCTCCAGGAAGTAAACACTGCACGTCACTGAGTGCAGTGAATATTAATTAGCCATGTGCCTGGCCACTCTCCGCTCCTCCCCAACATTACTGACCATGTGCAAGCAGTCCAACGCGGCTCTTATAGAGTACTGCATGCAGTATGTTGTCATATGGTGCAGCGTTACTAAGTAACGCAACGTGGGCACTGTGAACAGCCCATTGATTTTTCATTGCTGTGCGGTGGGGTACGTTACAGGCTGCTCTAACGTGCGCCTGTAACGTCCCACTGTGAAACCAGCCTCAGTCTCATGTTGTTATTTTCAGTTTAAAGTGAACCTCCAGACTAAAAATCGACTCAGCAGCACTGAAAAGGCTTGGTGTTTCTTTAACAGTTTCACAGCATCAGAACTTTGTTTCTCTTATACAAGCCTCATTTTTAGCTGCACAGAAGAAAACTGCTTTTCCCCTGATACTGTGCAAAGCATGATGGGATTTCTGATGTTGTTGTTCTCGTTCTGCTGTTTTGGTGCAATTTTTTTTTTTACATTTTGAATTTGACATTTGAAGCCTAGCGCAAGCATCTGGGAGGGGTTATCAGGACACAGGACAGTTGGAATTGTGTCTTATGCTTCCTGTCACCTCCTTTCAACCAAAAAGATGGCCGCCCCATGACAAAGATGGCAGCCCCCATGAATCACAAACATTTGCCTGTTCTTTTAAAACAGGGTGGGTAAAAAAATATAGTACCTATCTATTCTAATTAATGACAGTATGTTTGTTTAGGCTGAAGTTCCCCTTTAAGTGCTACATTTAAAGTCTAAGCTCTAGACAGCAGCTGTGAAAAATCTGCCTTGCTAAGCTGAAAAACAAACAGAAGTAATGTGACCCTTTGAACACTCCTCCACTAAAACCTTATCACACAAGACAGCTACAATCACAAATCTAAAACTTAACTTTTAAGCGCAGTCTAAAATCTGGTAGTGTAGTTTCAGGTGTGTACAAGTGGGTAGTAGCGTATACTTATGCAAATGTTTAGTGACGATCTGAACTAATTTTGGACATATTTACATTTCTACAACATTTCAGATTGAGATTAAAAGTAATGTTTTAGATATGTGATTGTACATGGAGGCACGTCACCACCCATTTTGTGTTTTCTTTTCACACACGAAAGCTGGCAGCATTTCATACCTCTTCTTTAGAAATTAATTTCTGATCGGCTTGACTATTATGAATGCATATACCTCATTATATAAGTAACCTATTCATAGTCATTATATTCAATGGAATATACAGAATCATATGAGGAATGTTATACAGTGTACCTTTCCTAAAGGACAACTGTTGCGAAAAATAAAATAAAAAATAAAGATTAAAATTTGTATTGAGAACTGCGCTATTTAGTAAAACAAAAGAAAATGAGCATATTAACGTTATATAAGAATGTTGATGTATTGTATGATTGACAAACTTATGGAGGCCACACACAATACAATAAAATTATCCATGTTCATGGCAATTTTCGAAAGACATTTGAATCAAGTATCTGTTTGAGTGGAACCTGTTCTAAGGCCAGTTCTGAGTGGCAGCTATCCTAGTAATCCTCTGTATGGTCTTGGCTACCATGCTGCAGCTCAGTTTCATGGTGTTGGCAATCTTCTTATAGGCCAGCTTTAGCAACAATTATTTTTTTTAAGATCCTCAGACAGTTCCCTGGCATGAGGTGCCATGTTAAACGTCCAGTGACCAGTATGAGAGAGTGTGAAAGCGATAATGCCAAATGTAACATACCCGTGTTTCCCATTCACACTAGAGATTGTGAAGAATTTTGGCAATTTTCACTTAGGGGTGTACTCACTTTTGTTTCCAGAGGTTTAGACATTAATGGCTGTGTATTGACTACTTTACATCGTATCAAAGTGTCATATCTTCAGAGATGTCCCATGAAAAGATATAATACAATATTTGCAAACATGTGAGAGATGTACTCACTTTTGTGAGATACTGTTGTATGTAATTCACTATTTTCTCCTAAGTTTTCTCCTAGGTGATATTTTCACATCTTATCAATAAAAGGAAAGTACTTTTTCACCTATTTTTAGAACTTTTTTTTTATTTTCAGAGTGCTAAAAAGTTATTGTAAACATAAAAAAAGGAAAAATTATCTCCTAGAAGAAAACATAGCAGAAAAAGTGATTTGAGGGCCTGTGGCTCACATGCAATTCACTTTTTCTTCTATGTTTTCTCCTAGGAAATCATTTTTCATGTTATGTTTAAAGGATAACTGTAATGAGAGGGATATGGAGGCTGCCATATTTATTTCCTTTTAACCATCTAAGTACCAGCGGTCTCTGCCCCTTTAAAAACCAGAGACCGTTGGTACAGAAACGGCAGAATCCTGAAGAATCACTGCACATACCCGCTGCAATCGCCATCACCGCCACACGTCGGGAACCTGGGCCACCCACTCTGCCGTCTCTATGACGGTAGAGTTCCTGTCAGCAGGCCAGGAGCCTCTTTCATTGGCTCCTGGCCCTATCTTTCAATATAAACATACATATATCCAGGCACATCGCCTCTAGTTAGGACATTAAATAAAATTTATTTAATGTCCTAACTAGAGGCGATGTGCCTGGATATATGTATGTTTATTCTTATCATTGACCCCTGTGGCTAGGGTCCAATTCAGTGCACTCCCCCTTCCCCTGTATGTTTGTCAGCATGCAGACAGCTTATGCTGGTGTATGCGCATTGTGCACATGGACACATAACATTAGCTCCCTTGTGCGATTGGTAAGATGCACTGTCTTTCCCAGGAGAGGAAGTTAGGATGTGTGCTCCTAATCCATTGATAGGTTTGATGCAATGAATGTGTTTGCATGTCTGCACTATGCATGTTACAGGGCCAGAGTTAGGACACCTATGTTTACCTGGGTACTTCTGCGCAGTATAGGTGATTAAGCATAAGAATGCATTCTTCTGTGAACTAAAACCCTGGCTTTTAATTTAGCTGTAGGGATAACAGTTGTGCCTGGATGAGTGAATCTGTGAATGCAATTGTGTGAACATTTGCATGTGAGTGTGCGAAGGGTTAATAGATTTTTGCTATCTTTCAATATAAGGCAATGGGAGTTTCTTACATTGAAAGACAGGGTCAGGAGCCAATAAAATCGGCTTCAGACCCGCTCACAGGAACTCTGCCGTCATAGACACAGGCAGAGCGAGTGAGCTGCGACAGGAGACGGCGGGGATTCAGCAGCGAGATCGGCGGGAGCGAAGAAAACGGAGGATGTGCGCAGCGGCGGTGAATTGAAATCTATATCCTGGCAGCCAGGGCGTAGATTTCAATTAGCGTGGTCCGTAAGTAGCCCCGTTTGTGTATTTGGCTGCAGTGGTGTCTGAATCACATCAGAAAAAGGCATGCATCTAATCTTGTCAGACCTGGCAATAATGTCAGAAACACCTGATATGCTGCATGCTTGTTCAGGGGCTATGGCTAAAAGTATTAGAGGCAGAGGGTCAGCAGGATAGCCAGGCAACTGGTATTGTTAAAAAGGAAATAAATATGTGAGCCTCTATATCACTTTCGTTACAACTGTCCTTTAAAATAAGTTTTCAGCCCTCTGCAATTGAAAAGAATCTAAAAATAGATGAAAAAGTACTGTCAAAATTATTCTGGGTATTTTGGGGCTTGCTTCAGGAGTGTAGCAATAGCCATAGCAGCCATAGCAACTGCTAGGGGACTCTGGAGAGGATGGGGCCGAGGCGGGACTTGTTTCTCCACCCTCTGACTTTGTCTCAGTGCCCATGGACTATGCACAGTGTACGTTGCATGTCAATGTAAATTGCCCAGTCATATGCATAAGGTAGGGGCAGGTGGCATTGCTCATGTGTATCTAGATCTGGTGGCTGCATAAAAAAGTTGCTGTGGGGCCCCATAGTCTCTAGCTACACCACCGGCTTGCTTAAAATGTTTTTTTTAATGATAGGTTTGGAAAATTTCACTTAGTAGAAAATTAACCTCTTGAGGACTGCAGGGCTAAACCCCCCTAGTGACCAGGCCATTTTGAGTAAAATTGGCCACTGCAGCTTTAAGGCCAAGCTGCAGGGTCGCACAACACAGCACACAAGTGATTCCCCCCCCCTTTTCTCCCCACCAACAGAGCTCTCTATTGGTGGGGTCTGATCGCTCCCCCCATTTATTTTTATTTTTTTTATTGTAAATATTTTTGTTCCTGGTTTTTTAAAAAAACAAACTGTTTCTTTTAACCCTCTCCCTCCCTCCCCACAGCCAGCTAATTACGGCAATCGGCTGTCATAGGCTTCTGCCTATGAGAGCCGATCGCTCTCTTGTCCCCCATGGGGACAGCCGTGTCACACGGCTGTCCCCAGTGCAGCGCTGCTGCTGATCGCAGCGCTGCACAGAGTAAATAGACGGCGATCACGCCGTCTAACAGTCTCTCGAGCGGCAATAGCCGCTCGGAGACTGAAGGCAGGGCAAACTCCGCCCCCCAAGCAGGAGATGCGCGGCCTGCCCGCGATCTTCTGCAAAACAGAGCCCCAGGACTTTACGCCAATTGGCGTTAGGCGTCCCTGGGGCTGCCACCGCGGCCACGCCCATCGGCGTGACACGGGCGGCAAAAGGTTAAGGAGAAAATGTAAATTGCATGTGGGCCTGTATGTCTTCTAGCTTGAGTTTTTACTATTGTTTTTTTTTGTTTGTTTGCTTCATGACATTAGTTCAGCTTTAAGTAAAAGTAAAATATTTACAAAAGAGTTTTTCCTCAAACAAGATAAATTACGTCTTGAATGCAAATTACAGAACATTTTCAATGAGTACATGTTTTGGGTTGTTATTCCATTATTTTTAATGGCTCTTTCACATAATCTTTGCCTGCATCATGCATCTTCTATTGTTTCTAATGCAAAATTGTAGATAGTACATCTTGTTGTTAGTTGTGTTTTGTTACAATAGCATTGTTTCCTTGATTAGCAGCTGTTGAGACGTCTAGGTCGAGCTATAGAGAGTACGCTGCTTTCACCCACAAGAGAGTGTAGGGTGGTAAACTTTCATCATAGTGGAGAAGTAATGATACTAATGAATATTTGCTTCCAGTGCTATTAATCAGGAAGGAGAGGCTGAATTTGTAAAATAAGCCATGGCTGTCCCTGTGAGCAGATATAATTACAAATTATGCATACAAACAGCTTTCAAATTATTAACACACAATTAGGGCCAGATTTACATCACACGAGCCTATAGGCACAGATATCGTGCACCCTAGACTTCACCCTCCACAAACCTACAAAGCTCAGCAGAACCGCACCGCAAGTGTGCTGGTAGTTCCAGCTGTCACTTCTCCCTTACTTCCCTTGCCAGCCATAGGTAGCTACAGGTGTCACTTAGCCAGAGGTACCCTCAGTATTAAGTAGCTAGTGGTGCTGATGGGAGATCTCGTCAGTGGAATGCCGAGAGCTGGGTGAGTAACCTCTCATTTACTCTCTGCTTGGGATTCTGCATAGGGAAGGAGGGAGGGGGGCACTAGGGGAAGGGAGTGAGCCAGCTTTCCATCATCAAGCGCCTGTAGGCACGTGCATACAGTGCCTTATGGTAAATCCGGCCCTGCACACAATAATCAAATACCAGCTATTTGAGATAAATATGAACCTATGAGAATGGATTTTCAACATAGACAACTGGCCTAATGTTTGCTAAGCCCACTAAAGTATCCTCTAGCCGGCCTCTTTGAAGGCTTATCTGTGCCTGAAAGGGTTGA
Organism: Hyperolius riggenbachi; assembly: GCF_040937935.1. Lineage (NCBI taxonomy): Eukaryota > Metazoa > Chordata > Amphibia > Anura > Hyperoliidae > Hyperolius > Hyperolius riggenbachi. The sequence goes on along the minus strand of NC_090646.1, from coordinate 232,898,246 downwards.
TACCTGTTGGCATGAGGAGTATGAGGAATGTCTCAATCTGGTGATACAAGAAGGTTGAGGGTGAGTATATACACCCTATGGAAAGAAACACACAGACTACAGGAGCTCAGATGGTGCAGTACGTCACAGAGATTAATGAATACATTAAATGGTGTTTAAATAATACTCACAAAGGCGGGTTGCAGAAGGGAAACCGACCATTGCAGGCAGGTGGAGATGCACAAACCCGACTCCACTCGGGGTACCAGGAGACCTGGCGAAGGTCGCTCTCTTGAAAAAACACTTACTCACTGGCAAACTAGGTAGTGACAGAGACCACCAGTGGTCAGGTGTAGAAGCACCCCACGGATAGGGTGAGACACAGTAAAAAGGGGGAAAGAGGCACCCAAGGTGAATAAAATAGATTAAAAGCAACTAAAATACAAATAAATGAGGTGGCTTACCTCAATGATGGCACATCCGTATAGGAATGGATATTTATTAGTAAAAAAAAAAGCACAGGCACGTTTCGTGGGAACTCGCCCACTTCCTCAGGCCAAATAAAGTGCCACTAAATGTTGATAGCCAGATTCAAGGCGCCTCTAGAGGTGCTGCAATATTACCAATATTTTTTTTAGTTAAAAAAAGTTGTTATTTTTAAGAGGGGGGGGGGGGGGAATACTTGTCTTTCAGTTTTCTGTGTGCATTATTCTGCACACATTTTCTGCGCACCATGTGTGTTTGTATGCAGAAAAGCGTGCACATTTTTCACAGCAGCTAATGCAATTGATAGGGAAAACTGACAAAATGTGCAGAATTACAAGCACACTTACATTATCCGGGTAAAGACAAGGAAGGATTTCAGGGAGCGAGTGGAAATGAGCACAAACAAACCACTCACAATGGCCATTTTGTGCCCTAAGAAACTTGGTCACTTGCAGTTCAGTTTGTGACGATGTGCGCTCATCTTTTCCCTTGTATTTAACCAGATTATGTGAGTTTGCTTTCCAAATTGTACAGTGTTTGGTTATTACGATGTATCAGTTTTTGCATCCATTTGAGCGTTGCCTGTTTTGTCCTTCTTTGTCTTACTTTTCAGCTTATCAAAGACCTGTAATTGGATTCATTTGTTTTTGATAAAATAGAAAAGTAGGAATCCACAAGCTATGCAAAGTTAGTTCATGGAATAATCCTGACATCTTTTGTGGCCAACAGTCAGAGATCCATGAACAGAGGGCAGTAGTAACACCCCAAAAAACAAAACATGATTAGACTGGTTGCACTGAAGCCTAGAGAGCTCTCTATAGCAAATATAAAGACAGTAGCAAGCTGGTCAGAATGTGCAGAAGATTACATACTTGGCAACAGCACCAATGAAGAATTGTGATTCTGTTGCCAAGTAGCTCTGAGGAAGAATTATGACAGTCTCTGTATAAAAGTTCAAACACACGTATACTGTATATTAATTTTTGTTTAAATATACAAACAGCAACAATGAACTGGTGGCCCGATATGATGAATCAGATTTTCTTTGGCCTCTAAATTCACCAGATCACAATCCCTTTTTTTGATTTATAAAGCTCCAACATAATCTGTGGAACTGTATATAGTAGGAAACAAACATGGGGTACTTAAAGGGAGTCTGAAGCAAAATTCAAAACAAAAAACAGATACTTACCTAAGGAGACAGAAGGCTCTGGGTCCTATAGAGCCTTCCAGTTCTCCTCGCGGTCCCCACATTCCCCTGCAGGCTGCCATGTTAGCAAACTACGTCCGATTGGTCGTAGACTGCTGTCTTCCACTTTGGCTAGCTTTAGAAGTCTCCGGAAGCACTCGGGCTCCCAAAGACAGGCTGTTCTGCACTGCACATGTGCGAGTACCCTCTCTCGCGCACTCGCGCAGCACAGAGCTGCCTGTCTTTGGGAGGACTTCCGGAGGCTCCCACGGTAGGAGATTTGAATGGGAACAAGGGGACCGTGAGAATATTGGGAAGGCCCTATAGGACTCCGAGCCTTCCCTCTCCTTAAGTTAGTATCTGTTTTTTTGTTTTTAAAATGATTTCAGATTTACTTTAAAGAGACTCTGTAACAAAATTTTCATCCTTATTTCTTCTATCCTATAAGTTCCTATACCTGTTCTAATGTGCTCTGTCTATTTGCACAGTGGCTGTGTTATCTCTGTTATATGTTCTAATCTTCTCTCCTCTGTCGGCTCTGTCGGGCTGAGGCTGGAATGTGTGGAATGTGCTGTGCTGCTTGTGATTGGCTAGAAGCTATACACACCCTCTCCAGGCCCCCTGCACATTCTGTATGACACACACACTTGGCTCTTCTCAGAGTATTACTTGCTATGTTTTTTGTTTGTAAACACTGGATAAAAATGACAATTACAAGCCAGAATTGCAGCAGGGAGAGGCAGAAACAGCACAGAGGGGCCCAGGAGAACATAATGAATAGAATGGTATGCTTTTTATTGTAAGAATTTTAGAGTACAGATTCTCTTTAAGAATACATACAATACATACAATGGCATACACAAAATAGAGTTTGCTACATTATACAGAGTTGGAAGACATCATAGTGATTACTGTGACAAATGTAACATAATATTTAAAATGTATTGCAATTTCCAAAACACAAAAGGGTGAGGCAACCATGACCTTGTGAGCTTACAATCTAAAGGAATAGGATAATAAAAATAGGTTGGTTAATATTTCATATGTATACCTAGGTTATATTTTTATGACTTTCCGAAAGCAAGCATGGCCACCAGAAGACCCTTGATTATTCCCCCTGTCAATGAACACACATTCCTCCTCCAAATGGCCTTACTCCCAATAGTCAACAGCCTCTTTCAGTACATCCATGTTCCTCCCAGTAGTTACATCTTTTTCTCAAAATCACAGTTTGACCCTTAGTATAGTCAGTTCATCAGCAGTGCAATTTCTCCCCAGTTTTAAAAGATATATATAAATATAAAATAATACATATATTATTATTTTTTTCCAACTAGATACAGTAGGAAAAGTTGGAAAGCATAGGGAAGAGAAACTACAAAAGATAAGAAAAGTGAAGGCGAAAGTGATCCCAGGAAAGCGACTCCAACAGATCCAGGAAAGAGTTTAAAAAAACAACAAAACTCAGACACCTAGGCGTCTGGTAAAATAGACCTGAGGAAACATACCAGCCAGTGTTAGTTTAGATAGTGTGTGTGTGTGTGTGTGTGTGTGTGTGTGTGTGTGTGTGTGTGTGTGTGTGTGTGTGTGTGTGTGTGTGTGTGTGTGTGTGTGTGTGTGTGTGTGTGTGTGTGTGTGTGTGTGTGTGTGTGTGTGTGTGTGTGTGTGTGTGTGTGTGTGTGTGTGTGTGTGTGTGTGTGTGTGTGTGTAGATGGTAAGCTCCTTTAGATTGTAACTTGCAAGGGCAGGGCTCTCTCACCCTTTTGTGTCTTGGATTTTGTTACACATTTATTCATATTAATTTTGTCACTGTTATTATCAATTCTGTACTCTATATTTTATATATTGGTGTATACCATTGTCATTGTGTATCCCATGCTTATTTGTTACTTTTAAAAACAAAACAGAGGACACCAAGAGCCTAATAGTGCAATATTGTCTGGTAAGCTCAATATATAATGTAATGTCAAAGGTTCTTATACTCACAAAGGTGGGTTACTATCAGGTAACCACTTGACAGGCAGGTGGGGAGTATTAGTACCTGACCCCACTCAGGTATAAAAGTCGCTCTCTGTAGATAGGAAAATGGGGAAAGAACCCCTCCACCAGGGGTGGACTTAATCGTGCTGTAATATGTACGAACAGAGGAGCCAAGCAGAGTAAAACAATGTTCTAAAAATGATAAAAAGAGGGAAGTCGAGGTGGACTTACCTCACTCTGGTAGTGGACATATACTCAAATGCAGAGTAAAAAATATACAATTTATTAACAGCTCCATAAAATCGCAACGCGTTTCGCGGTCAACAGTCCCGCTTCATCAGGCAGTACAGGAGCATATAAAACTGGTTCAGGTCCATAAAGCGTGAGAGCGCCTCTGTGAGGGAGGTAAGTCCACCTCGACTTGCCTCTTTTTATCATTTTTAGAACATTGTTTTACTCTGCTTGGCGCCTTTACTTGTTACTTTGAACAGTGCCATGGAATATGTTGGCGTTTTATAAAATCAAAAACTATATATATATATATATATATATATATATATATATATTTATTTTATTTTTATTTTTTATTTAGAGAATATGTTTCCCTTTTTATTTTAAATTACTTTAAAACACTGCTTTCTATCTGTAACTAGTTGAATATGAAAAAGCATCATGCAGCCTGAATGATACTTTGCATGTTGTGGGTCCAAGTGGTTAATTAACACATGTTGTGAGGCAAATGAGAACAGCTGTAATAAATTTAAATGGCTGTATGAAACTGAAGGTGTTACAGCAGGTCAGTCAACATGCCCATTCAACTAGAGGCCTTAAATATTTCATTTTTATTCTGAATCTCTCCGTGCCTGGAGGCTATGATATACAGTGCTGCATGTGTTAACTCATTTCCCTACGGTTTAAAAGCCTGCAGAAAAAGCAGTGCAAAAACTATGTAAACTATATTTATCCCGTGACTGGTTATTATTTATGCAAATTGATAAATATAATAATAGATACAAATTATTTAACTTCAAAAATAAAAAATGAAACATGACTTATGAAAGTGATACAGTTTTTTCTTAATACATTTTATTTATGAATGAAATGCAGTGCTATGAATAAGTTTTTGTTTTTAGTCTAGTAAATATGACAAATTAACTTTGAATTTGTTATATGTACAACGTAATCCTAGTAAATTGCTCTAATATTTAAGCAGGCATTTTTTACACTCACATAGTCTTCCTAATTGGGACAAGTTAGGGCCTAATGGAGTGTCATTAAAGCGGTTTCAAACTCTGACAAAATTTTCAACAAAAATGTGTTTTCCTACTTTTTATAACCCATACAATTATCATATTTGCTTTTGTGCACAAGTAATATTAATTTAGACATTATAACATTCCAAAGTTCAGTTAATTTATTTTAAAGCTGCTAGAGCATTTTATTCATAACTGTTGTAATTCTGTTGTGAATGCAGCCACCAGTGATTTCTGACCTGTGTTTCACCCCAGGACTCATCAGCTGAAGTCCTGCACAGCCAGAGAATGTTTACATAAATGTATCAAGTAAAGAATGTGTACACAAGATAAGCTTAACAGCAGTTCCTATGCGGGTTCTCCCTGCAGAAGAAAGAGTCAGCCCTGTGATGTAACCCTCTGAATTCTGTTTTACTAAAAAAAACATTGTGTTAGTATATTATATGCTGTAAATAATCTTTTAGAGCAAAGAAGAAATTCTGGGTTATATTCCGCTTTAAAGCAAACCTGAAGTTAAAAAATATATGTATTATGAGATGATTAATTGTATATGTTTTACTAAAGGTAAATTAAGCTTAGATTTGAGTCTCATATTTTATTTTTCAGTTTAAGTTCTTCATTTGAAAGCTACATACACACGTCCAACAAAGTGCATGACCGACACCATGACATGACCAAAATCATGACAAACCGTTTAAAGTGAACCTAAGCTGAGAAGGACATGTATTTTTCCTTTTAAAATAATACCAGTTGCCTGACTCTCCTGCTGATCCTGTGTCTCTAATGCTTTCAGCCACAGCCCCTGAACAAGCATGCAGATCAGGTGCTCTGACTGAAGTCAGAATGGATTAGCTGCATGCTTGTTTCAGGTGTGTGATTCAGCCACTACTGCAGCCACAGAGGTCAGCAGGACTGCCAGGCAACCAGTATTGTTTAACAGGAAACATCCATATTCCTCTCAGTTTAGGTTCCCTTTAAACGACTTGTATTTTCCCTGCACCAACCAATCGAATGCCCAACTCATTTACATACTGTGAGTGCAAGTGAAACAACAGACTGCATGACATTGCCACGTTCAAAACAAGTATGTCATTCAAACAACATTGTACACGTGGCCAACTTCACAATCACAGCCCAACAGTCATGTGAATTGATCCGCTGGATGGATTTGGCAAACTGCCCGATATCAGTCGCACGTCTAGTGGTTTGCCACGTGTACACATGCCTGCCTGATTGTTGTCCAACAGACCAAGATCTGATGCCAATCAGGCGGTTTGGTTGAGCACTTGTACGGGCCTTAAGATTTCATTGTAAACACCAGCCTGGACAAATCTGCCTTTCTAAATGGAAGAACAAACAAAAGTAATGACTCTTTGAAAATACCAGCATTAAAACCTTATCATAAACCTTCTCTCACTCTTTTTCAGATGTTTTGATTTTTATTTATTTTTTTAGGAAAGTGACTGAATTCAACAAGTTGTTCAGCAAACTAATTTACAGAGATAAACACCAGTTTTTAAAGCAAACCTGTGAGTATTGAAAAAAAAAGTTTGGATACTTTCCTCAGAAGAGGGAAGCTTCTGCATCTTCCAGAGGGTTCTCTGAACCTTCTTGAGCCCACCAATGATCGCCAGTACCCTCTTCTTCTTCTCAGCTTTGCTTCCATCTGTGAGCGAGTGCAGGCGCTCTGAGGGTCCACACTTGCGCAGTAGTACAGAGCCACAGGAGGAAAAGGCAGAGTACAAGCAGCTCCATGTTACTGTGCAGGGGTGGGCAGTCTTGCACCTGTGCAATGCGGCTCATACATGGACGGTAATGCAGGCATGCAAACCTTTTTGACAAGCCATTGCCATCGTCAAGTAAGTTCAGATGGTCTCAGTGCTAAACTGCAGGCTTGATGGGGGATGGGGGAAGCCTGTGGATTTTCCAGAGGCCTCCCTCTACTGAGGTAAATAGCTATTTATTGCTTCCCTTCATGTACACTTTAACTCTTGATGTACTGGAGAACAGAAAGGGACTTCAGACAATTTCTTAATAGGGCTAGTACTACATGTACTATCCTAGAAAGCAATGTGTTTCCCAGGATTAAGTTTCAACTTTGTGAGCAAAATCTCACGAAGCTCTCAATATTTGCCGGATGAAGCAGGAAACTTGTGCTAAGAAATGTGCTGCATTCTATGAGGGTTGTTCTTTGGAACATTAAAGATATAATTATTTATCTCACTCTCGAGTGTTTTCCCTGGGAGGAAGTAAGTTCATATCTACCTCCTCTTTTTAAACTGTTTTTAACAATTTTATTCAATTAATTATTCAATATAAATACTAAATAATAATAATAATAATAATAATAATTGTGGTGCCTCTGAATCTTATGAATCTTTAGTGTCACTTTATTGGACTGGGTTCCTCACTTTTCTACAAAACTAAATCTTTATATTTATATCAGTCAATTCCAAAAGTTGAATGAAACACTAGCAACATCTTGCTGCATAAAAGACTAGGCTTTAGAAAACAGATAACAGCATATGATGACTTCTTCTTTTTCCAAATACAACACTCAAAATGCATCAGTTTGACATAATAATCTGAACATTTGTATCACGCTTTTCTCCTGGTGGACTCAAAGCGCTCAAGAGCTGCAGCCACTCGGACGCGCTCACGAGGCCACCCTGCAGTGTTAGGGAGTCTTGCCTTGAACTCCTTACTGAATAGGTACTGACCCTAGCCAGGATTTGAATCCTGGTCTCCCATGTCAAAGGCAAAGCCCTTAACCATACTTTAAATTTGTCATTATGTTATAAATACTGTTGACTCACTCTACTATGAGTGATTGCTGTGGGATCTCTCAAAATTCAGAGGCTTAAAGAAGAGGTGTAGTGTAAATAACATAATGAATACAATTGTTTAATTTTTACAGTATTCATTTATAGATTATTTAGTTAGTTTTTGCCCATTGTAAAATCTTTCTTCTCCCTGATTTACATTCTGAAATGTATCACAGGTGGTGACATCTTTAGTTTTGCCAGGAGAGCTCTATGCACACACGGAGATATTGCTTGCTTTGCAGTTGGAAAAAGCCATTATTTCCCACAATGCAACGAGGTTCACAGACAGCAAACTGTCAGGATCATGGTCATGGCATCACGTGGTGGGTGGGGTTTCACCACACTATCAGCCACACATACCCCCCAATGATCTATTTGAGAAATGGTAAAGATATCTCGAGGGAAGGGGGTATCGGCTACTGATTTGGATGATGTTCAATCCTTGGATAAAGTTCCTCTTTAATAGCTAAAATGGTCCTCACCAGAGCAGAACAAATTAAGTGTTGGCTGATAAAGTCACAGGCCAGGAAATAGTCTCCAAGTCCTTAAAAATACTGTATGTCGTACTTCAGATTCAAATATGTTTTAGACATGTTACACTAACATCTCTGGTTCCAGTTACTTTTAGACAGGTATTTTTATAGGCTTGGTCAGAAATTGAGCAGTACACTTTTTGTTTTCTTGCTAGCTGCAGTTAAAACGTATCTCAGAAGAACCAGTTAGAGTACCTTTTTCATTTAACAGCTGAACCCTGATATGTTGCTTTATGCAGCTGATCCATTTTTACGTATTTTTTCTTTGCAGCTACTGTACAGTATGTATAAATCAGTCTCGTTTGCTGAATGGTGGATCTTTGATATGGAATGCATGTATTATTACAGGGAGTGCAGAATTATTAGGCAAATGAGTATTTTGACCACATCATCCTCTTTTTGCATGTTGTCTTACTCCAAACTGTATAGGCTCGAAAGCCTACTACCAATTAAGCATATTAGGTGATGTGCATCTCTGTAATGAGAAGGGGTGTGGTCTAATGACATCAACACCCTATATCAGGTGTGCATAATTATTATGCAACTTCCTTTCCTTTGGCAAAATGGGTCAAAAGAAGGACTTGACAGGCTTAGAAAAGTCAAAAATAGTGAGATATCTTGCAGAGGGATGCAGCACTCTTAAAATTGCAAAGCTTCTGAAGCGTGATCATCGAACAATCAAGCGTTTCATTCAAAATAGTCAACAGGGTCACAAGAAGCGTGGGGAAAAACCAAGGCGCAAAATAACTGCCCATGAACTGAGAAAAGTCAAGCGTGCAGCTGCCAAGATGCCACTTGCCACCAGTTTGGCCATATTTCAGAGCTGCAACATCAATGGAGTGCCCAAAAGCACAAGGTGTGCAATACTCAGAGACATGGCCAAGGTAAGAAAGGCTGAAAGACGACCACCACTGAACAAGACACACAAGCTGAAACGTCAAGACTGGGCCAAGAAATATCTCAAGATTTTTCTAAGGTTTTATGGACTGATGAAATGAGAGTGAGTCTTGATGGGCCAGATGGATGGGCCCGTGGCTGGATTGGTAAAGAGCAGAGAGCTCCAGTCCGACTCAGACGCCAGCAAGGTGGAGGTGGAGTACTGGTTTGGGCTGGTATCATCAAAGATAAGCTTGTGGGGCCTTTTCGGGTTGAGGATGGAGTCAAGCTCAACTCCCAGTCCTACTGCCAGTTTCTGGAAGACACCTTCTTCAAGCAGTGGTACAGGAAGAAGTCTGCATCCTTCAAGAAAAACATGATTTTCATGCAGGACAATGCTCCATCACACGCGTCCAAGTACTCCATAGCGTGGCTGGCAAGAAAGGGTATACAAGAAGAAAAACTAATAACATGGCCTCCTTGTTCACCAGAGCTGAAGCCCATTGAGAACCTGTGGTCCATCATAAAATGTGAGATTTACAAGGAGGGAAAACAGTACACTTCTCTGAACAGTGTCTGGGAGGCTGTGGTTGCTGCTGCACGCAATGTTGATGGTGAACAGATCAAAACACTGACAGAATCCATGGATGGCAGGCTTTTGAGTGTCCTTGCAAAGAAAGGTGGCTATATTGGTCACTGATTTGTTTTTGTTTTGTTTTTGAATGTCAGAAATGTATATTTGTGAATGTTGAGATGTTAAATTGGTTTCACTGGTAAAAATAAATAATTGAAATAGGTATATATTTGATTTTTGTTAAGTTGCCTAATAACTATGCACCGTAATAGTCACCTGCACACACAGATATCCCCCTAAAATAGCTAAAACTAAAAACAAACTAAAAACTACTTTCAAAAATATTCAGCTTTGATATTAATGCGTTTTTTGGGTTCATTGAGAACATGGTTGTTGTTGAATAATAAAATTATTCCTCAAAAATACAAATTGCCTAATAATTCTGCACTCCCTGTATAAATAAGCCTACAGCAAGCATAATAACTTAGCAGGTAAATTTATCGGATATGTAAAAATGTTATTCATTTTTAAATTAGAAAGCCATTCGTTTAATAATTGAAGTAGCTATCAGTGATGAGCGAAAATGCTAATAATCTTTTCGCTTTATTATGTAATAAGTACAATTTTCACTTTGATAAATGAAAATTCACTTGAATATTTTAGCGCTTGGCTGCCCCTCTCCCCCAGAGCCCCTCTAAAGCATGGAACATGCAGGCTGGTATAGTTCAGGGTGCGAAGCCCCACGCGGCCGAGGCTCCGCATTTCTGGCTATCCCAGCCTGCATGGGAGACAAGGGGTTAAAGAGGCTCAGGAGGGGGGACCCCACATTTTTTTTTTATTTCTCACACTCTGAACAAAAAAAAAAGAAAAAAAAATAGGTAAAATTGCCAGGGATCCTTATACAGCCATATTGCGGCTGTATAGCGATCCCTGGGCAAAGCGTTGCATGAAATTCATTGCTCTTTCGTTTGATAAATGTAAATTAACACTACCGTTAGGTTGCTACATTATCTGTCATTTACCACATTTAAATGTATACTTTTTTCCTATCATAACTTTAAAATTGATTTTCTCCAAAAACTTTAAGGTCTTTTTTTAATTTTTTCCCCTCTTGTACCCACTGTTCTCCTTAACATACCCTGCAAAGTTGGTGATTTTAGCTGGTAAGGGAAGATGAGATGGAAGTTGAAACATTGTTTCTTCTGCACAGTATATTAATAGCCTACATGGAAGGAGCAAAGGAGGCATAATCACACGATTATGACCAGCCAATCACAATCAAAAATGTACAAATCAATCACCTAATCAAACTTAATCCCATTAACTGTATCTACAGTATTAGTCCAAACTAGAGTTGGGCCGAACCTCCGATTTTAGGTTCGCGAACCTGGTTCGCGAACTTCCGCGGAAGGTTCGGTTCGCGTTAAAGTTCGCGAACCGCAATAGACTTCAATGGGGATGCGAACTTTAGAAAAAAAAAATAATTATGCTGGCCACAAAAGTGATGGAAAAGATGTTTCAAGGGGTCTAACACCTGGAGGGGGGCATGGCGGAGTGGGATACATGCCAAAAGTCCCGGGGAAAAATCTGGATTTGACGCAAAGCAGCGTTTTAAGGGCAGAAATCACATTGAATGCTAAATGACAGGCCTAAAGTGCTTTCAAACATCTTGCATGTGTATACATCAATCAGGTAGTGTAATTAAGGTACTGCTTCACACTGACACACCAAACTCACCGTGTAACGCACCGCAAACAGCTGTTTGTGTAGTGACGGCCGTGCTGGACTGGTGCGCACCATGGCGAGAGTGCAGGTTTTGGTATACAGGTATACAGGAACAGGTATACAGTGGCGGGTCCACTGAACAGAACAGGTATGCAGTGGCGGGTTCACTGAACAGGTATACAGTGGCGGGTCCACTGAACAGAACAGGTATGCAGTGGCGGGTTCACTAAACAGAACAGGTATACAGTGGCGGGTTCACTAAACAGAACAGGTATACAGTGGCGGGTTCACAGAACAGGTATGCAGTGGCAGGTTCACTGAACACAACAGGTATGCAGTGGTGGGTTCACAGAACAGGTATGCAGTGGTGGGTTCAATGAACAGGTATACAGTGGCAGGTCCACTGAACAGAACAGGTATGCAGTGGCAGGTTCACTGAACAGGTATGCAGTGGTGGGTTCACAGCACAGGTATGCAGTGGTGGGTTCACAGAACAGGTATGCAGTGGTGGGTTCACAGCACAGGTATGCAGTGGTGGGTTCATTGAACAGGTATGCAGTGGTGGGTTCAATGAACAGGTATACAGTGGCGGGTCCACTGAACAGAACAGGTATGCAGTGGCAGGTTCACTGAACAGGTATGCAGTGGTGGGTTCACAGCACAGGTATGCAGTGGTGGGTTCACTGAACAGGTATGCAGTGGTGGGTTCACAGCACAGGTATGCAGTGGTGGGTTCACAGCACAGGTATGCAGTGGTGGGTTCACAGCACAGGTATGCAGTGGTGGGTTCACAGCACAGGTATGCAGTGGTGGGTTCACAGCACAGGTATGCAGTGGTGGGTTCACAGCACAGGTATGCAGTGGTGGGTTCACAGCACAGGTATGCAGTGGTGGGTTCACAGAACAGGTATGCAGCCAGACAGGAACAAGTTAAGCCTAACTAATCTTTCCCTGAGAGACAGTCTGCAGCAGCTCGCCCTACTCTCACTAACGCAGGCAGCACACGAGTGACCGTAATGGCCGCCGCTGCCTGCCTTATATAAGGGGGGGTGGGGCTCCAGGGGCTAGTGTAGCCTAATTGGCTACACTGGGCCTGCTGACTGTGATGTAGAGGGTCAAAGTTGACCCTCCATGTGCATTATGGGGCGAATCGAACTTCCGCAAAGGTTCGCCTGCGGGACGCGAACGCGAACCACCGAAGTTCGCGTGGAACCGTTCGCAGGCGAACCGTTCGGCCCAACTCTAGTCCAAACTAGGCAATCAGCAATATCTAACTTTGCAGCTGCCATACGTATAGCAGCAGACAGTTCTGCCTTCATTATTGCCTTTCTGCAGCCACTGTGTGTCCATGTGGTCCCATGGGTGTGAATTCTCGTGTTTGTTTGTGTGTGTACATTTTTGCATTATTGAGTCAGTTTTCACCTATACATGCATGAGAACTAGAGCACACCAAAGGCAAACACAAGACTAGACAGAAAAATGCCTCTACTCTGTCTATATAAGCCTGACTCTGGTAGCACTGATATCTCACTGATGGATGGTTGTTTGTAATTCCCATTTTGGTCCTATATCTTGTTGAGACTACAAAACCTATACACCTTATATTAAACTTGTCTAACTACTGAGATCTTCTGCCCCAGTTAACAACCTTGACCTCCATGACTACTCTAGATCTTCTCCATTTAACAACTTGGCCTCATTTACTACCTGATCTTCAACTCCACCTAATGATCTGGCCTGTACACTGCTTTTAAACTGCATTTATGTTGAAAATCATAACCCAGTGTAATCAGCCAGCTTGACATCTGCCAGCCCCAGACCCTGATCTGTTTTTTGACCTTCCACTAGTTTCTTGCTGACATTTGATTTTCTTTGTTGTTGTTGTTTGTTTGTTTGTTTGTTTTTTTCCATTGTGGAACTATCTTCAAGTCAGAGTCATTTGCTTTGTTAATTTATCAGTGAGGCATGACTGTGGACCACAACCTAATAGACCTGGGTACCATAGAATTAGGTGGCCATCAGGGTTACTGGTCCACCATACCTTGTGGGGTGATTTGGTACATCACCTGAGGTCATTACAGTAACTGTCAGCTGAAATGCAATCTTCTCTCACTGAGCTAAAAATCTCAGTCCAGAAGTTCAAAAAACCTTACTTCTAGACCATATGTAGAACTATCTGCTACTGCCAACTCCTCCTCTAGTTCTTCTAGTGGATGCAGTGAATGCAACACCTCCTGAACCCAAGTTACTGCATATCAACTGGAGAAAAAAAAAACATAAAAAAACACTGATTTTCTGGAGATCAAAATCATTTTCAAGTGTTCAACAGTGTGTTTCTCTTCTATTTCTCATTACAGCTATGAACCTACTCAGAAGAGTGTACAAAGGTTGGTACTTTGATAGCAATTTTTCAGAGAGAACCACAGGCCCGGGACTCTGCAAGTTCAACCAGTGCTGCTCGTAATGGAAAAATCTACGCTTACGGATCATTACGCGTAATTTTACGCTATTACGCATTACGCAATTACGGTTACGGCGAAGGAAATTATCTACGGTACATCACTGTAATTACGCGTAAACTTACGCAATTACGCGTAAGGATACCGTAATGAAGGCGCTTACACTACGATGTTACGCGTAGTGCCGTAATACCCATTAATGCGTATTTTTTGACGCATGCGGACGATATGTACGCAATAGCCGTCAATGTGACAGTTATTGCGTACATATCATTCGTATGCGTCAAAACGTACGCTTATACTGAAGGGCGGGAGAAGATACTATTGGTTGCTTAGGATGTTGACTGATTGGCTACTCTTAGAAAATGGGAGATTTTACGTTAGTAATTACGCGTAAAATTACGCGTAAGTGTTCGTAAAATTACGCATGCCTAGCAATTACGGTAGACAGTGTAATTACGATACCACTTACGGTCTTACACGTAAATAATTACGTGTAAGACCGTAAGTTACGCGTAACGCTTACGCGTAAATTTACATTGAATTACGATGCGTAATTACGCTCATGCGTAATTTCGGCCCAGCACTGAGTTCAACAGCAACACAAGGCCCTTTTTTGACATCCATCTTTTTTTTACTATAAAATCTTTATGATGATCCAGGCAGGAGCACCTCTGCAGAGACTGCTATCTCATCTCTCAAAAAATATGTCATCCATTTCATAGCTGGAGAGTAAATACCCTCTGTAATTATGCTGAATTCAAAGAACAATTCAAATTGGGAGTGTCTGAACATGTTAAAGTTAGTCTGGGTAGGAATCTTAGGCCTGGTTCACATTAGCATTTTTTTATGGGAACCGGATATGGATCTGGCCATCTGGATCCGGTGAAAACGGTCTGTTTTACGCGTACGTTAAAAAAGGGCGCCGGGAAAAAAGGGCTCAGGGTTTTAAAAGATAATCATGAATAACGTTTAAAAAAATTGTGTTATATTTCGTTTAAAAATAATGTTTTATAAAGTTATAAATCATTAAATAATGTGTATAAAATCGGCAATTTTAAAAACGTTAATCTTCCCTGTTTAAAAATTGAAATTTATAATAACGTTTTATAAAACATTAATAAGAATTTTACTAAAGCTATACCTAACCCTACTCTCACACAGAACCCTCCCTGTACCTATCCCTAACCCCTAGACCCCCCTGTTGGTGCCTAACCCTAAGACCCCCCTGTTGGTGCCTAACCCTAAGACCCCCCTGGTGGTGCCTAAACCTAAGACCCCCCTGTTGGTGCCTAACCCTAAGACCCCCCTGTTGGTGCCTAACCCTAAGACCCCCCTGTTGGTGCCTAACCCTAAGACCCCCCTGTTGGTGCCTAACCCTAAGACCCCCCTGTTGGTGCCTAAACCTAAGACCCCCCTGTTGGTGCCTAAACCTAAGACCCCCCTGTGATAAGCATTAATAACGTTTTAAAAAAATATGGTGCGGTTTTTCGTTTAACCACTTGAGGACCACAGTCTTTCTACCCCTTAAAGAGAATCTGTACTCTGAAATTCTTACAATAAAAAGCATACCATTCTATTCATTATGTGCTCCTGGTCCCCTCTGTGCTGTTTCTGCCATTCTCTGCTGCAAACCTGGCTTGTAATTGCCAGTTTTAGGCAGTGTTTACAAACAAACTAACCAGCTTCTAATAGGCTCAGCTAAGCAGAGTGTGTTAGTCACACAGAGCCTGCAGGGGGTGTGTACAGCTTCTAGCTAATCACAAGCAGCCCTGCACATTCCAGTCTGACTGCCTCAGCCTGACTGTGCCGACTATAGAGAGAAGATTAGATCATATAACAGAGATAACACAGCTACTGTGCAATTAGGAAAAGCTGCAGTAAGCCAGACCACATTAGAAAAGGCATAGGAACTTATAGCATAGAAGAAATAAAGATAAACAATTTGTTACAGAGTCTCTTTAAGGACCGACCACTTTTTTTCCATTCAGACCACTGCAGCTTTCACGGTTTATTGCTCGCTCATACAACCTACCACCTAAATGAATTCTGGCTCCTTTTCTTGTCACTAATAAAGCTTTCTTTTGGTGCTATTTGATTGCTCCTGCGATTTTTACTTTTTATTATATTCATCAAAAAAGACATGAATTTTGGCAAAAAAATGATTTTTTTAACTTTCTGTGCTGACAATTTTCAAATAAAGTAAAATTTCTGTATACATGCAGCGCGAAAAATGTGGACAAACATGTTTTTGATAAAAAAAAAACCATTCAGTGTATATTTATTGGTTTGGGTAAAAGTTATAGCGTTTACAAACTATAGTGCAAAAAGTGAATTTTGCCATTTTCAAGCATCTATGACTTTTCTGACCCCCTGTCATGTTTCATGAGGGGCTAGAATTCCAGGATAGTATAAATACCCCCCAAATGACCCCATTTTGGAAAGAAGACATCCCAAAGTATTCACTGAGAGGCATAGTGAGTTCATAGAAGATATTATTTTTTGTCACAAGTAAGCGGAAAATGACACTTTGTGACAAAAAAAAAGAAAAAAAAAAAGAATCCATTTCTTCTAACTTGCGACTAAAAAAATTGAAATCTGCCACGGACTCACCATGCCCCTCTCTGAATACCTTGAAGTGTCTACTTTCCAAAATGGGGTCATTTGTGGGGTGTGTTTACTGTCCTCGCATTTTGGGGGGTGCTAATTTGTAAGCACCCCTGTAAAGCCTAAAGGTGCTCATTGGACTTTGGGCCCCTTAGCGCAGTTAGGCTGCAAAAAAGTGCCACACATGTGGTATTGCCGTACTCAAGAGAAGTAGTAGAATGTGTTTTGGGGTGTATTTTTACACATACCCATGCTGGGTGGGAGAAATATCTCTGTAAATGACAATTTTTTCATTTTTTTTACACACAATTGTCCATTTACAGAGTTATTTCTCCCACCCAGCATGGGTATGTGTAAAAATACACCCCAAAACACATTGTACTACTTCTCCCGAGTACGGCGATACCACATGTGTGGCACTTTTTTGCACCCTAACTGCGCTAAAGGGCCCAAAGTCCAATGAGTACCTTTAGGATTTCACAAGTCATTTTGCGGAATTTGATTTCCAGACTACTCCTCACGGTTTAGGGCCCCTAAAATGCCAGGGCAGTATAGGAACCCCACAAATGACCCCATTTTAGAAAGAAGACACCCCAAGGTATTCCGTTAGGAGTATGGTGAGTTCATAGAAGATTTTATTTTTTGTCAAAAGTTAGCGGAAAATTGATTTTTATTGTTTTTTTCACAAAGTGTCATTTTCCACTAACTTGTGACAAAAAATAAAATCTTCTATAAACTCACCATACTCCTAACGGAATACCTTGAGGTGTCTTCTTTCTAAAATGGGGTCATTTGTGGGGTTCCTATACTGCCCTGGCATTTTAGGGGCCCTAAACCGTGAGGAGTCGTCTTGAAAGCAAATGTCGCAAAATGACCTGTGAAATCCTAAAAGTACTCATTGGACTTTGGACCCCTTAGCGCAGTTAGGGTGCAAAAAAGTGCCACACATGTGGTATCGCCGTACTCGGGAGAAGTAGTACAATGTGTTTTGGTGTGTATTTTTACACATACCCATGCTGGGTGGGAGAAATAACTCTGTAAATGGACAATTGTGTGTAAAAAAATCAAAAGATTGTCATTTACAGAGGTATTTCTCCCACCCAGCATGGGTATGTGTAAAAATACACCCCAAAACACATTGTACTACTTCTCCCGAGTATGGCAATACCACATGTGTGGCACTTTTTTGCACCCTAACTGCGCTAAAGGGCCCAAAGTCCAATGAGTACCTTTAGGATTTCACAGGTCATTTTGCGAAATTTGATTTCCAGACTACTCCTCACGGTTTAGGGCCCCTAAAATGCCAGTTCAGTATAGGAACCCCACAAATGACCCCATTTTAGAAAGAAGACACCCCAAGGTATTCCGTTAGGAGTATGGTGAGTTCATAGAAGATTTTATTTTTTGTCACAAGTTAGTGGAAAATGACACTTTGTGAAAAAAACAATAAAAATCAATTTTCCGCTAACTTTTGACAAAAAATAAAATCTTCTATGAACTCACCATACTCCTAACGGAATACCTTTGGGTGTCTTCTTTCTAGAATGGGGTCATTTGTGGGGTTACTATACTGCCCTGGCATTTTAGGGGCCCTAAACCGTGAGGAGTAGTCTTGAAACCAAATGTCGCAAAATGACCTGTGAAATCCTAAAGGTACTCATTGGACTTTGAGCCCCTTAGCGTACTTAGGGTGTAAAAAAGTGCCACACATGTGGTACCGCCGTACTCAGGAGAAGTAGTATAATGTGTTTTGGGGTGTATTTTTACACATACCCATGCTAAGTGGGAGAAATATCTCTGTAAATGACAATTGTTTGATTTGTTTTACACACAATTGACCATTTACATAGAAATTTCTCCCACCCAGCATGGGTATGTGTAAAAATACACCCCAAAACACATTATACTACTTTTCCTGAGTACGGCGGTACCACATGTGTGACACTTTTTTGCAGCCTAGGTGCGCTAAGGGGCCCAACGTCCTATTCACGGGTCATTTTGAGGCATTTGTTTTCTAGACTACTCCTCGCGGTTTAGGGCCCCTAAAATGCCAGGGCAGTATAGGAACCCCACAAGTGACCCCATTTTAGAAAGAAGACACCCCAAGGTATTCCGTTAGGTGTATGGCGAGTTCATAGAATTTATTTTTTGTCACAAGTTAGTAAAAAATGACACTTTGTGAAAAAAACCCAATAAAAATCAATTTCCGCTAACTTTTGACAAAAAATAAAATCTTCTATGAACTCGTCATACACCTAACAGAATACCTTGGGGTGTCTTTTTTTCTAAAATGGGGTCACTTGTGGGGTTCCTATACCGCCCTGGCATTTTACGGGCCCAAAACCGTGAGTAGTCTGGAAACCAAATGTCTCAAAATGACTGTTCAGGGGTATAAGCATCTGCAAATTTTGATGACAGGTGGTCTATGAGGGGGCGAATTTTGTGGAACCGGTCATAAGCAGGGTGGCCTTTTAGATGACAGGTTGTATTGGGCCTGATCTGATGGATAGGAGTGCTAGGGGGGTGAAAGGAGGTGATTGATGGGTGTCTCAGGGGGTGGTTAGAGGGGAAAATAGATGCAATCAATGCACTGGGGAGGTGATCGGAAGGGAGTCTGAGGGGGATCTGAGGGTTTGGCCGAGTGATCAGGAGCCCACACGGGGCAAATTAGGGCCTGATCTGATGGGTAGGTGTGCTGGGGGTGACAGGAGGTGATTGATGGGTGTCTCAAGGTGTGATTAGAGGGGGGAATAGATGCAAGCAATGCACTGGCGAGGTGATCAGGGCTGGGGTCTGAGGGCATTCTGAGGGTGTGGGCGGGTGATTGAGTGCCCTAGGGGCAGATAGGGGTCTAATCTGATAGGTAGCAGTGACAGGGGGTGATTGATGGGTAATTAGTGGGTGTTTAGGGTAGAGAACAGATGTGAACACTGCACTTGGGAGGTGATCGGACGTCGGATCTGCGGGCGATCTATTGGTGTGGGTGGGTGATCAGATTGCCCGCAAGGGGCAGGTTAGGGGCTGATTGATGGGTGGCAGTGACAGCGGGTGATTGATGGGTGGCAGTGACAGGGGGTGATTGATGGGTGATTGATAGGTGATTGACAGGTGATCAGTGGGTTATTACAGGGAAGGACAGATGTAAATAATGCCCTGGCGAATTGATAAGGGGGGGTCTGAGGGCAATCTGAGCGTGTAGGCGGGTGATTGGGTGCCCACAAGGGGCAGATTAGGGTCTGATCTGATGGGTAACAGTGACAGGTGGTGATAGGGGGTGATTGATGGGTAATTAGTGGGTGTTTAGAGGAGAGAATAGATGGAAACACTGCGCTTGGGTGGTGATCTGATGTCGGATCTGCGGGCGATCTATTGGTGTGGGTGGGTGATCAGTTTGCCCGCAAGGGGCAGGTAATGGGGCTGATTGATGGGTGGCAGTGACAGGGGTGATTGATGGGTGGCAGTGACAGGGGGTGATTGATGGGTGATTGACAGGTGATTGACAGGTGATCAGTGGGTTATTACAGGGAAGGACAGATGTAAATAATGCCCTGGCGAATTGATAAGGGGGGGTCTGAGGGCAATCTGAGCGTGTAGGCGGGTGATTGGGTGCCCGCAAGGGGCAGATTAGGGTCTGATCTGATGGGTAACAGTGACAGGTGGTGATAGGGGGTGATTGATGGGTGATTGATGGGTAATTAGTGAGTGTTTAGAGGAGAGAATAGATGGAAACACTGCGCTTGGGTGGTGATCTGATGTCGGATCTGCGGGCGATCTATTGGTGTGGGTGGGTGATCAGTTTGCCCGCAAGGGGCAGGTTAGGGGCTGATTGTTGGGTGGCAGTGACAGGGGGTGATTGATGGGTGATAGGTGATTGGCAGGTGATTGACAGGTGATCAGTGGGTTATTACAGGGAAGGACAGATGTAATTAATGCACTGGTAAATTGATAAGGGGGGGGGGGGTCTGAGGGCAATCTGAGCGTGTGGGCGGGTGATTGGGTGCCCGCAAGGGGCAGCTTAGGGTCTGATCTGATAGGTAACAGTGACAGGTGGTGATTGATGGGTGATTGATGGGTAATTAGTGGGTGTTTAGAGAAGATAACAGATGTAAACAATACATTTGGGAGGTAATCTGACGGCGGGTTTGCGGGCGATCTAATGGTGTGGGTGGGTGATCAGATTGCCCGCAAGGGGCAGGTTAGGGGCTGATTGATGGGTGGCAGTGACAGGGGGTGACAGGGGGTGATTGATGGGTGATAGGTGATTGGCAGGTGATTGACAGGTGATCAGTGGGTTATTACAGGGAAGAACAGATGTAATTAATGCACTGGCGAATTGATAAGGGGGGGTCAGAGGGCAATCTGAGCGTGTTGGCGGGTGATTGGGTGCCCGCAAGGGGCAGATTAGGGTCTGATCTGATAGGTAAAAGTGACAGGTGGTGATAGGGGGTGATTGATGGGTGATTGATGGGTAATTAGTGGGTGTTTAGAGGAGAGAATAGATGGAAACAATGGATTTGGGAGGTGATCTGATGTCGGATCTGCGGGCGATCTATTGGTGTGGGTGGGTGATCAGATTGCCCGCAAGGGGCAGGTTAGGGGCTGATTGTTGGGTGGCAGTGACAGGGGGTGATTGATGGGTGATTGATGGGTGATTGATGGGTGATTGACGGGTGATTGACAGGTTATCAGGGAATATAGATGCATACAGTACACAGGGGGGGGGTCTGGGGAGAATCTGAGGGGTGGGGGGGTGATCAGAAAGGGGGCAGGGGGCAGGGGGGGGATAAAAAAAAAATAGTGTTGACAGATAGTGACAGGGAGTGATTGATGGGTTATTAGGGGGGTGATTGGGTGCAAACAGGGGTCTGGGGGGTGGGCAGGGGGGGGTCTGAGGGGTGCTGTGGGCGATCAGTGGGCGGGGGGGGGGCAGATCAGTGTGTTTGGGTGCAGACTAGGGTGGCTGCAGCCTGCCCTGGTGGTCCCTCGGACACTGGGACCACCAGGGCAGGAGGCAGCCTGTATAATACACTTTGTATACATTACAAAGTGTATTATACACTTTGTATGCGGCGATCGCGGGGTTAACATCCCGCCGGCGCTTCCGTATGGCCGGCGGGATGTTACGGCGGGTGGGCGGAGCCAGTTGCCGGGGGAAGCGCGCGTCATCAATGACGCGATCGCTCCCCCGGCATGCCTAAAGGACGCGCCGCCTGAAGGCGTATTGCGGTCCTTTAGGCATCCACTTTGCCGCCGCCCATGGGCTGTGGGCGGTCGGCAAGTGGTTAAAAATGCAAAAAAAAAAAAATTGTACGGTTTTTCGTTTAAAAGTAATGTTTTAAAAAATATTGTACTGTTTTTCGTTTAAAAATAATGTTTTAAAAATTATAAATTATTAAATAATGTGTAATCATGAGAAACAGTTATAAAACATTAAAAGTCTCCGGGCGCCGCTTTTAAAACGTTATTTTTCTCCGGCGCCCTTATTTCCTTTTTGTCCACCTGCCTCATGCGCCCAAATTTCCTGCTTCCCTGTTTTACAGCCAGTGTGTTGAAAAACGTCCGTTTTCATTGGTTCCAATATGCTGCAAAACCTTCCATTTCCATTCCGCTAAGTGAAGCGGTCCGGAAAATTGGATCCTGCAGCATTTTTTGGTCCGCTCAGCGGAACGGACCACGGAACCGTACGGCCGGTTCCGTTGGCAAATGCTAATGTGAACCGAGCCTTAGAAAAGCTCATCTACCTATTAATACATGTAGGCCGTCAATTTAGAGAGAAAATTATAGAAGCTGGGCTCAACTCATCCCTTCTAGGTCTCTGCTCTTCCTATCCTCCCTAAAATTTTCTATTCCTTCTCAGCTTCGGCATTTGACAACTCCAATGTATTTGAGCTCATGTAAGAGGGCCTGGCCTGACCTTCCCTGTCATCAAAAGAATGAAGCACCACTGGGGCTTAAACGTATCCCTATA
The DNA here is from genome assembly GCF_040937935.1 of Hyperolius riggenbachi. Classification (NCBI taxonomy): domain Eukaryota; kingdom Metazoa; phylum Chordata; class Amphibia; order Anura; family Hyperoliidae; genus Hyperolius; species Hyperolius riggenbachi. Next base: position 232,875,792 of record NC_090646.1, on the reverse strand, counting down.
TTTTTGGACCTCTTGATATGTTCTCTGTTCTTGTGCCATAAGGTCTGCATGTAAGTCCGAGACATTGAACTCATTGGTGCCCATCAGGGCTCAAAAAGAACTGAAGTTCGCATCAGCCTTGACCATTTCTTGTTTTCTGATATTTAACTAGTCAAGCAGCTTTATTATGAGTCTGTATCTAGAGTCAAACCTGCCCTATCTACTTAGCAGATGGTTCTTCTGTGATGTCTTGTCCAATTACACAAGAGACTTTTACTCTGTTAATTAATATCTTTCCTTACCATCAAGAATGTCTTAGTTTGACTTTTTGCTTTTCTATTTTTTCACTATCAACTCAGGAATGTCCCGGTTGCAGGACTACAACCTACAAGTTTTCCTGTCATTCATACTACTGCCAACAGATTTGTCTGCCACTTGCAGATTAATTATTGACGTTCACCCCTGAGAAAGAATTCTTAGCTCCTGTAGAATACCATTACTTCATTGATATGTTTGAAAGGAAAGGTCCTGACACCTTGATGTCTCATTAGATTAACGATTGTCCCATCAAATTACTCCCAGAGGCAAAGATTCCCTTCGGGCAAATCATTTCACTCTCACTTGTTCCAGAAACTGAGATCACTCTTTACTAAACTACATTTTAGAGACATGTGAAAAGTGGCTTTACTTTGGGCAGTTAGAATTTACCGTTATGGCTTTATGGCCCATGAACTCTGCCATGTACTGTACCTGGCACCTTCCAAACCCTAGCTTTTTCCCCCAAATCATTTTATTCATTTTGCAAATAAATTGAACATACACCCGCGGTGCAACCAACACACTGGACAGAAAATGAATAGAACTTTGACCCAGAATCTAAAAAGGAAAAAAAAATCACTGAATTATTAGACACTATTAAGCATTGTACCAGTGCAGTAACAAGTACCGTAATAGTAAAATAAGAGAAAAGAGTTTCCAAGTTAATTTTCAAATTTTAATAATACCATCATTTGCACAACATTAGCTTCAGTATGACATACCATCTTGCAGCAACTGATCTAATCGAGAAGGGGAAAGTGTCAGTAATCAGTAAAGGAAAAACAGTAAAAGAGAAGAAAGAAGAACATAGGAGAAGAAAGAAAAAAGAGGGCCTCGCCACTGCACTACCCCATCCAAAAACAGCTCTATAACTCACCACTCCCTGTCAGTTCCTCTTTAGCAATTACAGCCCCTATTAAGATAGGTTAATTAGTAAAATGGGATCGCTTTATTAAATTCCTTGATCCAATTAATCCTTGAAGGTTTAGTTTATCCCGACCATTTTAATAAGATTTTTCTCCTTGCATAAAAGAGGTAGAGGCATTTTACAAGTAACTGTTTATACTTCCCCACACCTTTGTTGTCCAAAATACCAATCAATGCTATTTTGGTATATAAGTCCAAATGCTGTCTTATTAAAGACTTCAGTAATTTCTTCACTTCAACCCAGAATCTCTGAATCTGAACACAATCCTAAAACATATGAATCAGGGTACCTAGGGCATTATGTGCAATGTGGATCCTTACAGGGATCAATGGCCCCACTCTCTGAGAGGTATAATACACTTGATGAAGTAGTTTTAGCTGAATAAGGCAGTCACAAGTCAAGACCATAGTGCAAGCATATTCCTGCAAGATCTCATCCCAATCTTTTCAGATAAGGAAGGCACACAATGGTTTCTCCAAGGACTCCTGTAAAAGGATAATGTCATGCCTATTGCTTTCAACAGTCAGTGAGATGTTAGCAAGCTGAGCATCAAAAGTATGACGTAATTGCAGGTATTGTATCTAAAAAACATTTTATTTGGTAAAATATAATTAGCTTTTAGATCATTAAATTGCCTGAGAATGCCTTCCGAGGTAATGTGGGCTATGTTCTTAACAACCTTTCTGTAAGAACCAGTGGATCTACCTCCTTACATCAGTTCCTATGCCCCAATCTCCTCAGGAGTCTTCACCCTGTGTAGTGTGTCCCCGCTCAGCCAAGGGATGACTAGTACGTCATTCCAGCACTCGGTTACACCTAGGCCTTTAAGCGCGCAAGGTATAGGAACTGATGGCTATAAGACAGAGGTACCATCCGGACTCACTAAGCAGAGATACAGGCAAAATCGTAGTCAAACAGTCCAAAGTCATACATGGTACACACAGTCACTCAGAGCGGTATCCAGTATCGTAGTCAGCAAGCCAAGATCAGATACATACAGACCGACTCAGGTACTAGGGAAGAAGTGGATAGAGTAGTCACAAACAAGCAATGGTTGGTCCATTCAGCAATAAAGGATAGTCAGGTATTCAGGCAAGAGTCAGACAAGGTAACAGGTAACGTGAGCAAAGGTACTCACAGCCGCTACATCTAGCGACTTAACACTATCACTGGCAAGTTGCAAGTGTTCCATGCAGGTTTAAATCCCACCAGCAGCCAATCAGAGAACACCCCTGAATTGCCCAACCAATCAAGCACTAAGCCTGCCCCCATTGATTGACTCAAAATGGTCAATCACTTCCTGGTTTCCAGACAGCACTGGAGAGCATCCAGCGAAAGCCCCTCCGCGCGAGCCTGCAGGATCAGAGCAAACGCCAACAACACATGGGGAGCCCGTCTAAGCTGGCTCCCTGAATTCGCTGGGACGTCGCTGGAGACAGGCCACGGTGAGGTCATGACACTTTCTTGCCCAGATCACTGGATCAGGAATTTCAATGAATTGTCTCAGGTTATAGTGTTCCCAAAGTAGAGTAAATGACAACAAAACGCTAGGATCTGTTAAATCCATATTTGCCTTTTCCAGAGACCTGCACCGTAGTTTTCATTACCGTAGAATCGTACAGTTCTGTTCCCCCACTCACATCTCTGATCACCAAATTATTAAGACTTTCATATGAGCCAAGGAAAGCAGACTACACCACCACCACTGGATAACATTTGTCCTGCCCAAACCACCAGTAGGTGGTGACCAAATAAACAGCCCAAAAGTCCCTTTTAAAATCAGGGAGGGCTAGGCTTCCACTATCATTCGCGAGTTACAGAATTTCTAGTGCAATACATGGATTCATGCCATGCCAAAGGAATGATAGCAAAAATCAGTAACCCTTTGCACACTCGCATGCAAACGTTCAAACAAATGCATTCACAGATTCACTCATCCAGGCACCACTGTTATCCCTACAGCTAAGTTAAAAGCCGGGGTCTTAGTTCAAAGGAATGAGACAACAACCAAATTAAGTTTCTTCCGAAACCTAGTTAATTATATTTTCTGGGATTTCAATAACATCTTCATGAATGTATTGCTGGACAATATTCTTGTTTTGTCCAGTCCAATCCAGAACATTGTGGCCATGCCAAGAATATTCCTTGTCAATTAGGGCATCACAGCACGTCGCAAAATAGGGAACTGCAAAATCAAGAACAGTGAACCATTTTTTTGTTTGTTTTGTTTTTTCTTTTTGTCTTGAACATCTCAACAAATGGAATAGTCACAGATCCCCTAAGCTATGCTTTAGTGGCAATCTCATTCATACAGAAAAAGGTCAAGAGGCTCAATGGCTTCACCAAATGTTATTCTACCCAGTAAATAACATGAAGCATTCCACTGGACTCCTGAGTCCCAGCTAACATTCAACACTGAAAAACCTGCTTATCACATCACCCTTGCTTCCATTTGTGCTTTAAGTAGATGCCTTAGAGACTTCAGACAATAGTGGGACCCCTCTTCTTCCACCCTTTTGGAACTAAGTCACTTCCTTATACCCAACCTTCTCTAGAAAGCTTTTCTGTTCCAAAATGTTTTATGATGTGTGCAATACAGAATTACTTGCAATAAATCTGAAGAATATCTCTTGGAAGTTGCTAAGTATTTATTGCAATTCTGATATTTAAGGATTAAAACACTTCTTAAATATATATGCACTGCTAAGTGACTTCGGTGACCTCAGCAAGGCTGATGAGCCCATTGTTCTTAAGGTATAAATTCCATATAATCTTTTACCCCAGCTACCTGAGTTTGAAACCAGCAGCTCTCTTGAATGTACTCTGATGTACTCTGATGACTCACAGTACTTGATTCTGAAAAAAATCCTTCTTAGGCCTGACTCAATAGCATTAAAGTCTTTTATCCCACCTGCATCACACGCAAGATAACATCTGATATACTTATTAATTTAATACTCCAAATGTGTGTGCAATTCCAACCTCACCTGAACTGAGAGGAATATTGAGGCTGCCATATTTAGTTTTGATAAACCTTTCCAGTTGCCTGGCTTTCCTGCAGCTTGCAACTGAAATCAAACTACAGTAGATTGTCAGACTTCAGTGAAAAACATCAGATCTGCATGCTTGTTCAGGGTCTATGGCTTACAGTATTAGAGGCAAAGGATCAGCAGGACAGCCAGGCAATTTGCATTGTTTAGAAAGGAAATACATATGGCAGCCTCCATTTCCTTTTGCCAATACTCCTATGGAGCTAGTGTCCCCTATAATCTTTGTTGCCAGGCTGTCTCTCCTACGGAGTTGATCGTTGATCCTTGGACCATATTTTGTTGCAGACTTCTCCTGCCAATCCCTCTCTGCTTAATTTACACAAGCTCTGGTGGACAGTCTAGAATTGCCTAGGCTGCTCTTGATCTTCCAGACTTATAGAGGCTCTGTTCTGGTTAATGGGTTAGTTCACTTTATACAGTTGTTAATATTATTGTGAATTATTAATATATTACTGTGTGCATGTTAATTTTTAAAGTTATTACTTTAATAAATGTTCTATGTTTCCTGGAGGTAATTATGCTAACTCCCCGACTCAGATCAGATTGTGCATGTTGGGGCCAATAATATGGTTTCTAACATCCATGATCGCCATAGAGAGAATCCCCCCCCCCCTTTTTGTCATTTTTCTATGTTATGCTTTAATGTCCCTCGCCACAGCTCTGCTCTCAGCCAGTCTCATGGGGTACCTGCCAAATAGGGCGCCATGGGAGCACAAACACAAACTCAGTGTCCGCGCGCTCACACATGCGCAGGAGCCGCTGGTGGCTGCTATAGAGGGGACCCCAGGTGACTGGCTGAGAGCGGCGTTGTGGCGAGGGACACAAAGGTTTCTAGGGGCTGGAGGAAGCCTCAGGTAAGTAAATCTGCTATTATTTTCACGTATCCTTTAAGATTGTTACCTACGTAGTTTTTCCCTATCATTTGCCCCATGCGTGGGGACGTGATGCGTTACTTGAATTGTAACTGTATTTGCTGTTTTCTTTTTTACTTTAATAAAAACATTTTGAAACTAAACTTATTTCCTTCTGTCTCCTGTCTTCTTTCTTGCAGAGTTGCCTGCCACTCCCTGCTGCAGCACTAACGCTTATACATAATAAACCATGGGGAGTCCCAGCGAAAGCATCTTTAATGCTCCCAGTTGATAAGTTAATTAGACTAATGAGAATCCCTAAGGAGGATTTGCATTGCTCTGGCAGCACAAAATATGCTCTATGCTGGGGCTTCCTATACTCTCCTACAGCAGTTATAGAAGGTACCCCAACAAAACCACAGTATCCCCAAACCAGTTTCAAGCTAAACAGTCATCTGATGTTGCTTGCTCAGTCATCAATGGGGCAAGCATGGAGAACACAACCTGAGAGTCCTAGGCATGAAAAACCCAGTGGCTCTTCTAACCCACCATCCCTTGCAGGGTGCACCTTATATTTCATAGACTAGGTGAGCCTGCATTACCTGCTTTCAACTTTCCTTACATCAGTCGAGTGCATGTTTTGATGATCTTAAACCTAGTACACAGATTCAGCCTTGGTTGTGCAACGTTACCGCCTCCATATAGTATGACAGTTTACCTACACAATCTGCTCATATTATAACCCATCAACTAAAACACTACATGGAAGTGGTAAAATTGGTCAGTGATTGGCCCCAGTGTCCCGCTGGCTGTCCGCAAAGCTTGAGACCCATTAGGTGGGGGGGCGTTTCTGCGCATGCATGTCACCGGGTCTAATGACACCCGCGCCCGCACATGTGCAGAAGCGCTGACCCGCCGATGGGTAGGTGAACTTTGCGGGCAGCCAGCAGGACATTGGGGAGCACCGGAGCTATGGCGAGGGATTCAGAAGACTTCTAGGAGCTGCCTTTAAGGCGGTGTTCCCCAGCCCTGTTCTCAAGGCCCACCAACAGTGCATGTTTTATGGAAATCCACAGAGGTAGTTAATCAGCTCTGGTGAGACACTAATTACCTCACCTGTGTATGTTTGTGGTTTCCTGTAAAACATGTACTGTTGATGGGTCTTGAGGACAGGGTTTGGGAACTATGCTTTAAGGTGGATACCAGAAGAGTAGGAGGCGCCCTTGTTGTATATTTCAAAGATACTGGTCGTTTAACCATATATAGAATAAAATAAAATAATTAGCCTACCTTATAGAAGGAGACATTATTCGAAAAGGTAGTCAAGTAGATCTATTGGTAAAAGCACTTCGGACAACACATTTTGCGGTACAAACCGCTTTCTCAGGTCATATCATAACAACCCACGCACTGGGATTGTTTTCTCACATTGGTTTCGTAGTGAGAATTTTTTTTTCTCTGAAGGAGCTGCGACCACTTATTAGAGACCGAGTGGGGACGGGTTTTCCCCACATGCCTACTTTGAGTGGTTGCCTCTTGAGCAACCCACACTTGTGAGTATTATTATTCTTACCCTTAGACCCTTTATCCAAAGATAATACACCATTGGGGCTCCTGGTGTCTCTGTGTTTTTTTTGTTTTTTCGTTTTGTGTATCTACCACAGCTTCCTATGCTTTAAGGTATACACACCATCTACATAGGCTAAAGGGAAACTGTGTAAGCTTGTACTATAACCTCTTTTCATATGACCTATTTTTAGTTTAATGTCTGTCCAATACTTCAAATGACAGATCTGCTATAGGAACCTTTCGAAACTATCTAGTTTGTGACCCTGAATGGAGAGTCATTTAAGTAAACAATTGTCAAATAAATAAAAACCTACAGGTCAAGCTGATCTGCATGCTTGTTCAGGGTCTATGGCTGAAAGTATTAAAGACAGAGGATCAGCAGAACAGCCAGGCAATGTGCATTATTTGAAAGGAAGTAAACCTATCAGCCTCCATATACCTCTCACCTCGCCTTCCGTTTAACAAAACTATCTCTAGTTATATTAGTTATTGTATTGAATCTTTGCATACAGTTTTTTCCACGCTTTTAATATGCACTTTTGTCTCACATGGAACATGTATTTCCACCTGATTCAAGCAGTTGTTTTTTGTTTTGTTTTTCCTTTTTTGTGCGTTAAGGCCCATACACACGTTGGATTTTCGTGAACGACGGATTGTTTGAACGTCCCGTCGTTCAGTCGTTCGCCCACTAAATAGGGCGTGTGTACAGACTGTCGTTCAAGTGATAAGACTGAGTTTGAGCGATTTAGTGGGCGAACGACTGAACGACGGGACGTTCAAACGACGTGTCGTTCACGAAAATCCGACGTGTGTATGGGCCTTTAGGATGTTGTTTTTAGGCTTATTGGTGGGTTAATCCCAAAACTATTGACAAGTTTAAGAGATGGACACCACCTTTACTGCAGCTATAGTCAGACATTTCACTAATAGAAAACTTTAAGGCAAGGACCACACTTATTCTAATAAGTGTGGTCCTTGCCTTAAAGGGAAGATCCAAGCAAAATAAAAAAATGAGTTTCACTTACCGGGGGCTTCTACCAGCCCCATGCAGCCATCCTGTGCCCTCGTAGTCACTCACTGCTGCTCCAGTCCCCCGCTGGCAGCATGCCGACCTGGGAGGTCGGCGGGTCGCATTGCGTATATTTTTACGCATTCCCGCTAGTGCAGGAACATTAACACATACATTTTTGCGTGTTAGTGGTGCCATGCGAAAAATTTTATGCATTGAACCACTAACGCGTAAAAATGTATGTGTTAATGTTCCTGCACTAGCGGGAATGCGTAAAAATGTACGCAATGCGACCCACGGCCTCCCAGGTGGGCATGCTGCCAACGGGGGACTGGAGCAGCAGTGAGTGACTACGAGGGCACAGGATGGCTGCATGGGGCTGGTAGAAGCCCCAGGTAAGTGAAACTCATTTTTTTTTATTTTGCTTGGACCTTCCCTTTAAAGTTTTCTATTAGTGTTGCAAGTGTTTTGAAATTTTCCAAAAATACAATCGCTGCACATGTAATGGTATTTCAATGGCATCACATTTTTTGTACGTTGATATGCAATTTGCATTTTACAATTTTTGTGTGTTTAAAATTCAAAGAAAATTTGTGCACGATATGCAATCCATTTTTCGTTGGGATCGCAGAAAAATCCCATTTTGGACAATGGCCTTGATTCATCAAAGTTCTTGTGTTAAAAATTTGCTCGTCGGTAATTTACCGCATTCGAAATTTACCGAGTATTATTCAGCAATTTTTTTTAGTTGTCGGCAGTTATTCGTTAAAAGATCGCTACTGTTCGTTAATGATGCAGTAACAATCAGATAAGCTGTCGGTAGATATCGAGTCTAGTGATCTTTTTTCAAATAAAAGCTGTTTTCAAAGTGCATTGTGGGTAAGGAAGGTGCATTGTGGGCTACTGAGGCTGCCCTAAGAAATCACGTGGTTGGCCTTTTGGCGCCACTAGGGGTGTGTTACTGCCTTTGAAATTAATTTAAATTTAAATATAATTTTAATTTAAATTTTAAAAAATTATTTAAATAAATAAAAATTAAATTAATAAAATAAATGTTATTAAATAAATAAATACAAATATAATAAATATAAATAAAATAATAAAATTAAAATTAAACAAATTAAATTAACCTCTTGCCGTTGCCGACCATGTCAGGCCGCAGCGGTAGCCTCAGGACCATCTAACACCGATTGGCGTAAGGTCCCTGGGATGGGTATTGTAGGAGATCGCACACGCTAATGCACGTCCATCTCTGCATGAATGACGGAGCGGAGCTCCACCATGTCTCCCAGCGGCAATCGCCGCTGGGAGACTTTTAGATGGCAAAACCACCGTCTAATAAACCTGCGATCTAAGGCAGCGCTGTACTGGGGACAGCTGTGTGACACGGCTGTCCCCTCCATTGACTCAGGGGTGATCTGCTGTCATAGGCTGAAGCCTATGACAGGCGATGACAGTGATAGACTGGCAGGGGAGGGAGGTACGGGTACAAAAATAAACAAAAAATAGTAATATTTATTAAAAAAAAAAAGGAATAAATGTTTACTAAAAAACAAACAAACACTGGGAGAGTGATCAGACCCCACCAACAGAGAACTCTGTTGGTAGGGAGAAAAGGGGGGGGGGGGAAGGGAATCACTTGTGTGCTGTGTTGTGCGGCCCTGCAGCGAGGCCTTATAGCTGTAGTGGCCCTTTTTGAGAAAAATGGCCTGCTCTTTACTGGGATTTAACACTGTGGTCCTCCAGTGGTTAAAACATGAAAAAAAATAATTAAATTATGCCATTTTAATTTAAATGTAAGAATTGAAAATGTTATTTTGATAAATTAACATATCAAATGGCTCCATGATTACAAAATGAATGTATCATAAAAGATACCGACAGAAGATAATTCAATACGACCAGACAAGTGCAGGAGATATTTAGCTCAGTATTTAGCACACAGAAACGCGCACTTTCAGGTTCATGAATACAACTTTTGGTAAATTTACCGAAAGAACACCGCATTCATACTGACTGACTACCGCATTGTTCGTATTTGCTGTCGGTAATCTTCATAAATACAAACATTCAGAATATGGATGCGCTATTTTACCGATCGATAAAGCGTTTGGTAAGCGCTCGGTAATGCTTAATGAATCGAGGCCAATGTATTTTTCATGTAAATTACTTTCATTGATATGCACGGAGACAATGCTAAATGAAAATTCACATACATGCACGTACACAAATTTCAACAACATGCACAAGAAAAGTAACAGACCGAAAATATCGCAAATGCAGATTTATGCATGTGGGAAATCAAATGCAGGGAACTCCTGCAGGTCTCTCAGAAACAGCATGGCTGAATTTTACATGCAACAAAAACAAATTATCAAGCTGTAACCAATAATCCTTGCACTATATAGAACTGAGCAGAATGGAAAGCCTTTGCTTTGCAAAAATGGAATTTCCCTTTAAATTTGATTGATCACAGATCATCATGTATTATGATGAATCAAAGTTATTGATTACTGTAATACTGAACATTGATGACATCAGCATTAAATATATGGAATTGCTCAGTGTTCCTCTCTATGCAGGTCCTGTGGTAGAATCTCTCTATCTCACCTGATTCCTGGAGAAAGCAGAGCACACTGGCCAGACAAAGGAGGCACATTGTACTGATGCTGAGAGAATGAATACATGAACAGCACTGGAATTCATGCTCACAGCTTGCTTATGCTGTGGGAATATATCACACAGCAAAATAACTAACTAAACTGAGAGCTCCAGTGAAGTGCTTAGCTTCATAACTATTATCAGTGTTCACTGGAATTTTACATTCTAAAATCCGTAAGGAAATGCATCAATTTCTACATCCCCTATAGATGCTCATGGAGTATTATGCCTGTGTCTCACACACACAGCAATCTGACTGCATAATCCCTATACAACCTTATATATCTACTAGGCTACCTAAGCCTGTTTAAAAACGGGCTCTAGGCAGCTAAATTACCGCCGCCAGTCAGTGCGCGCATGCACGTGCCCGCCGACACACCCGTCCGCCGCGTGTGCGTACCCGTCCACCCTGCTTCCATCCCAACGGCTGTCTGTACTGCGCACATGCGCTGTACAAAAAAGCCACGGACGGACAGACAGACAGGGAAAGTGGATGACGCAGTGACAGTTAGGTTTTATTGTATAGGATGCTGTATTGGGGTACTTATACTATGTTTTAAAATTACATTTAGCTTGTGTTGCCCTCATTAGCTAAATGAGCTAAAGAAAAAGTTGTACAATCACTTTATAGAAAGACCCATGTAAAAGAAAAAGTCACGTACAATTGAGTAAAGGTGCCCATTAATCCATTATTGGTGCAATTTTTAGTGAATGATCATATTTTCAATAAGAGCATTCATCTTGCAATAAAAGACCATATTTAATCTATCCACTAGTGTTGGGCGAACACCTGGATGTTCGAGTTCGCGAACGTTCGCTGAACATGGCCGCGATGTTCGGGTGTTCGCGCCGAACTCTGAACATAATGGAAGTCAATGGGGACCCGAACTTTTGTGCTTTGTAAAGCCTCCTTACATGCTACATACCCCAAATTTACAGGGTATGTGCACCTTGGGAGTGGGTACAAGAGGAAAAAGAATTTAGCAAAAAGAGCTCATAGTTTTTGAGAAAATCGATTTTAAAGTTTCAAAGGGAAAACTGTCTTTTAAATGCGGGAAATGTCTGTTTTCTTTGCACAGGTAGCATGCATTTTGCCGCCATGCAGTCATAAATGTAATAAAGATAAGAGGTTCCATAAACAGGGACCGGCAACGCTAACCCAGCAGCAGCACACGTGATGGAACAGGAGGAGGCGCAGGAGGAGAAGGCCACGCTTTGAGACACAACAACCCAGGCCTTGCATGAGGACAAGAAGCGTGCGGATAGCATGCATTTTGCCGCCATGCAGTCATAAATGTAATAAAGATAAGAGGTTCCATAAACAGGGACCGGCAACGCTAACCCAGCAGCAGCACTTGTGATGGAACAGGAGGAGGCGCAGGAGGAGAAGGCCACGCTTTGAGACACAACAACCCAGGCCTTGCATGAGGACAAGAAGCGTGCGGATAGCATGCATTTTGCCGCCATGCAGTCATAAATGTAATAAAGATAAGAGGTTCCATAAACAGGGACCGGCAACGCTAACCCAGCAGCAGCACACGTGATGGAACAGGAGGAGGCGCAGGAGGAGAAGGCCACGGTGGTTTACTACTGTTCCCAGCAGCGATACAGAGCACAATGCTATACAGTGGTGGGTGAGCGGTGTACTACTGTTCCCAGCAGAGACACAGAGTGGCAGTAAACACAATGCTATATAGTGTGGGTGAGCGGTGTACTACTGTTCCCAGCAGCGACACAGAGCACAATGCTATACAGTGGTGGGTGAGCGGTGTACTACTGTTCCCAGCAGAGACACAGAGTGGCAGTAAACACAATGCTATACAGTGGTGGCTGAGCGGTGTACTACTGTTCCCAGCAGCGACACAGAGCACAATGGTATACAGTGGTGGTTGAGTGGTGTACTACTGTTCCCAGCAGCGATACAGAGCACAATGCTATACAGTGGTGGGTGAGCGGTGTACTACTGTTCCCAGCAGAGACACAGAGTGGCAGTAAAACACAATGCTATATAGTGTGGCTGAGCGGTGTACTACTGTTCCCAGCAGCGACACAGAGCACAATGCTATACAGTGGTGGGTGAGCGGTATACTACTGTTCCCAGCAGAGACACAGAGTGGCAGTAAACACAATGCTATACAGTGGTGGCTGAGCGGTGTACTACTGTTCCCAGCAGCGACACAGAGCACAATGCTATACAGTGGTGGGTGGGTGAGCGGTGTACTACTGTTCCCAGCAGCGACACAGACTATACAGTGGTGGGTGAGCGGTGTACTACAGTTCCCAGCAGAGACACAGAGTGGCAGTAAACACAATGCTATACAGTGGTGGCTGAGCGGTGTACTACTGTTCCCAGCAGCGACACAGAGCACAATGGTATACAGTGGTGGGTGAGTGGTGTACTACTGTTCCCAGCAGCGATATAGAGCACAATGCTATACAGTGGTGGGTGAGCGGTGTACTACTGTTCCCAGCAGAGACACAGAGTGGCAGTAAACACAATGCTATATAGTGTGGCTGAGTGGTGTACTACTGTTCCCAGCAGCGACACAGAGCACAATGCTATACAGTGGTGGGTGAGCGGTGTACTACTGTTCCCAGCAGAGACACAGAGTGGCAGTAAACACAATGCTATATAGTGTGGGTGAGCGGTGTACTACTATTCCCAGCAGCGACACAATGACCGGGGGACCCTGGCTAGCCTGGCTGGAGAGAGAACTACCTTGCCTGCCTACCCAAAGCTAAACCCACAGACAAATGGCGGAGAAATGACGTGGATCGGGTATTTATTTACCCGAACCACGTGACCCGTTCGGCCAATCAGAGCGCGTTCGGGTCCGAACCACGTGACCCGTTCGGCCGTTCGGGTAACGTTCGGCCATGCGCTCTTAGTTCGGCCATATGGCCGAACAGTTTGGCCGAACACCATCAGGTGTTCGGCCGAACTCGAACATCACCCGAACAGGGTGATGTTCTGCAGAACCCGAACAGTGGCGAACACTGTTCGCCCAACACTACTATCCACACCACTAAAGAATCCAACTTGCGATCATATCAGTTATGATCATATCTATGAAAACATCTGCCAAGCAAAAAAATCTATTCTGTAAAGGATACCTCAGCGCTAATTTAAATCTAAAAAGGACACCCTGTGTGTTTGGGGGCACATAGGCTTACCACACCTCCTGTGGCCCGGCATCTTTTATAGTTCGCTCACTGTGCCGCCCCTTCTGTATATCCTGCTTTCTGGTGGAGTGCACACACACGCCGGGTACGTCCACATGCTAGCCTACGCACATACAGCATACTGGTTCCCGGCGAGCACGATCACAGGCAGCCCAATAGGACATACTGTGCATGCGCAGCACAGTATGATCGCCAGGTCAAAGGGTACCAACCACACTGACTGGGATATACAGAATGGGAGGCACAGCAGGCAAACCATAGAAGACACCGAGCTACGGGAGGTGCGGTAAACCTATGCGCATTGTTGATCATTTCCTTAAAAGACAAGCAAGGCAAAGAAATAAATCTATCTTTACTACCTGGGGCTTCTTCCAGGCCCTACAAGTTACGTGTGTCCCTCTTTGCAGCTCCGGTCTTCTCCCACCTCCCGCTGGCAGTCTCTGAAGATCACCGACCCCTGATGGCTAGGAGTCTTCTGTGCATGAACGAATGTGGCTGCATCTTCAGGAGTGGTGAGGGACACACATGACTTGTAGGGACTGGAGGAAGCCTCAGGTAAGTAAATATAGTTTTATTTTGTTGCCTCACTTGTCCTTTAAGGGAATGATCAACAATGCGATCATTCAGGTTTGACTGGGCCCATCAGCGTCTCGGTTTTCATGCAATATGATCTAAATGATCTGATTGAAAATCCGTTTGTTCACAAAAAATTGTACCGTTAATGGGTCCCTTTATTTTATGGTCTAATTCACAAAAGCAGCTGCAGGCGGTGCTTTCGTTGCCTGTCAACTGCCTCTGTTCGCAGGCCTGGGACTTGCAAGCTCAGCACAGGCAGTGAAGAGGCATCCGTCACATGGCGTCACATACCATCACCCTCCAGTCCCCTGTAGGTTAGTAGTCCTGTGCAAGCGCAGAATGGTCCGGGGCATGGGAGTGCGCATGCAGCCAGGCTGCGCATGCTCAGAAGCATACGACTGGCCAGTCTATGGGGAAGGATTCTAAGAGAACGGAGCAGCCGGAGAGGACAGCGAGGGGCCCCACGTACCTAATGGGGCTGGAGGTTGCCCCAGGTAAGTATAAATGCAGCGATTAAAGTCATCTCAGAGACACTTTAACCAGTACACAATCCAGCCACTGTACGATGGAACCAAGATGATATATCAGCGAGAAGAAGAAAAATTCGTTAATTTAAAACTTTTTTTTGTCATTTCCTTCAACCTGGCAGCAAACTAAATTCAAATCTTTGAATGGTCACTGTTCATTATGTGCCAAGTGAAAGTTATCTACTGAGATATGGGGAGATGGAGGGTGCATGTTCAGAAAGAGTATAGCTGGCCATACACATATCGATTTTCATCCAGTGTTTTAAATTGATCAATTCAAACGGAATCCATTCCTTCCACACACAGCACTTTGGTTTTTAATAGATTCCATCAGCACTATTGTCCATCAATCTACCGCAGCTCCTACCCTGAACTCAATGGACCTAGATTTTCCATCCTGTCCGAACGATACTTTTGATCGCTTTTGGGTCAGAACAGGTAATTAACAGAAGTATCAGGGCCTGTTTTCATTGCTGCAAATTTGCAGCATTACCCCACATGCGATTCAGACAGGGAAACACATCCTATTGAAATCAATAGGCTGCCATCCCGAATTGCATGTGGGGGGAAATTGGGACGCCATGCTGCATGTTCTCTTGTTACGCATGCAATCCACCATAGCCATGCATGGCACCACTAGAGAGAATTACATGCGTATTCCCATTGTAACAAGTGCGATTCGGAATTGCACACTAGGCACAAGCGGAAACAAACCCTAACTGTTATTGCTAGGGTGTAGATTTCAACTCTTGCCGCTGCAGCTTACTTGCCCTGCCGTCAGTATGATCTCATTGGCTCACATTAATCACAGGGTCAGGAGCCAATTAAATCAGCTCCTGACCAGCTCACAGAGCCCTGCCATCATATCAACGGCAGAGTAAGTTAGCTTCAGCAATGGGAGAGTGGCACGATCGGCGGCATCAGCAAATCCCTGCGGTGTGACATCAGTGGAACCCGATTTTTAGTACCAATGGTCTCTGGTCCTTAAGGGGCCAGAGACCGCTAGTACTGAAAAAATTAAAGAAGAACCTTTAAAGTACAAATTAAGTAATATTATATTATGTAGTTTAGATCTTTTGTGCCAGGCTTATTGTAAGTAACTTTTGCCCTAGCATGGACTTGGTGCCAGGAGTTATAGCCTTTTTAAAAGTAACACTTATATATGGTTACACTTCCCCTAAAGCCCTGTAAACACAAAACAATGTTTATGTAGAGATGGCCCGAACATCAAATTTTGGGTTCACGAATAGCATTCTGCAAATGTTCGTGAACATGCTATTCACAGCGGGCTCCATAGACTTAAACGGCAGGTAAACGGCCCACCGAATTTAGAGGTTATTAGCCCCCTTATGTACTATAAACACCAAATTTGCAGGGTATATGTAAAACATTTTTTTTTCAAAAAGACCTTATAGTTTTTGAGAAAATCGATTTTAAAGATACAATAGGAGAAAAGAATTCATTTAAATGCGGTAAATGACAGATAATATACATCTACAATATGGCTGTATAAGGATCCATGGAAACTTTACCTATTTTTTGAAACTTTTTTTATGTTCAGAGTGTGGGAATTTAAAAAAAAAAGTCTCTTTAAAACATTGTCCCCCATGCAGACTGGTCCATGGTATGGGGGGGGGGCTTCAGGGGAGAGGGGCGGCCAAGCCTACCCCCCCTTCCCCGGAGCCGTTTTCCAATCCATGGACAAGGGGCTCTTCCCCAGTAGTGATGGCCCGAATCTCCGATTTTAGGTTCGCGAACCTTCCACGAAAGTTCGGTTCGCGCTCAATGGGGAGGCGAGCTTTGAAAACTAGAAAAATTTATGCTGGCCACAAAAGTGATGGAAAAGATGTTTCAAGGGGTCTAACACCTGGGGGGGGGGGGGGGGGCATGGCGGGGTGGAATACATGCCAAAAGTCCCAGGGACAAATCTGAATTGGACGCAAAGCAGCGTTTTAAGGGCACAAATCACATTAAATGCTAAATTGCAGGCCTAAAGTGCTTTCAAACATCTTGCGTGTCTATACATGGATCAGGGAGTGTAATTAGAGTACTGCTTCACACTGACACACCAAACTCACTGTGTAACGCACCGCAAACAGCTGTTTGCGTAGTGACGGCCGTAGGCTCAACTCACGTAGGTAGGTGGGTGCACTGTGAACAACAGGTAGGTAGGTATATGCAGTAATGGGTATTACAATGCACACCTGTCACACACAGGTAGCAGACAGGCACAGTGACACTGCGTGCGCTCAGCTCACGTAGGTAGGTGGGTGCACTGTGAACAGGTAGGTAGGTATATGCAGTACTGGGTATTACAATGTGCAGCTGCCTGTCACACACACAGATAGTCACTGAATGTGCTGGGCCTGGCAGTGGCACACACACAGTATGAATTATCAAGGCTGTCTATGCAACACAAGTGTCAGTGGGACACACAGAAAAAAAAATAGATCACAAGAACAAGATTAGCTCTCAAAAGAGCTGTTGTGGGGTGCTATTTTAGCAATAAGAATCAGCAAGGAGCAAGCTAACAAGCCTACAAGAGCCTAATTAATCTTTCCCTATGAGAGTCTGCAGCAGCAGCAGCAGCTGTCCCTTTTCTATTTACTGCAGGCACACGAGTGAGTGTAATGGCCGGCGGTGCCTGCCTTTTATAAGGGGGGTAGTGGCTCCAGGAGGGAGTGTAGCCTGATTGGCTCCAATGTGCCTGCTGACTGTGATGTAGAGGGTCAAAGTTGACCCTAATGGAAAAGTTTGCAGTTCTCCGCAAACGCGAACCACCGGAAGTTCGCCAGGAAACGTTCGCCGGCGAATCATTCGGGCATCTCTATTCCCCAGGAGGAGGTGGGGCTGACGATGCCCTGTTGTAGTTCATGGTGGCCTTTAAGAAGGGGACCCCAGATGCCCACCCCCTTTTAGGAGACATGAGTATAGGGGTACAAAGTACCCCTTAATAATTTCCACAAAGGGTTAAATGAAATAAAAACACTACAATGAAAAAAGTCCTTTAATATAACCAGAAATACTTACCTGTAGCTTAAAAAAAAATCTTCCCATGCCAATATCCTCGGAAAAGTCTCACGCCAATATCCTCTGATCTTGTGATCTTCATTAAGTTGATTGAAGATCTCTTCCCACCCACCACCACACACCACCGCTCCCTCACGCAGCTCTAGCTAATCTAAGCATAGCAGAGCTCAAAGCATCTTTGAATTTGGCTCCAAGGCTCCCCATTGGTCTATTAACAGACTAATTGGGAGCCTTGGAGCCAATTTCAAAGATGCTATACTAAGTGTATCTAGAGCTGCGTCTACCTCCGTCTCCCTGAAAGGTGCTGTGAGTAATCCCAGTTGCCAGTGTAAGTGAGGGCGATAGGTGGGGTGTGCAGGGAGGAGAACAAAAAGCCACAGAGGGAGATGGAGGAAATGCAGCTCTAGCTATACTTAATATAGCTAGAGTTGTGCGGCAGGGGCGGCGGTGTGTTTTGTGTGTGTGTGTTTCTAGCATGTAAGGGGACTTCGCTATTAACTGCTAAAGTCGGAGGCTGCTTGTCTGCCATTAAAGTCAATGTAAAAAATGCAAACGCAATTTTTTTTTTCACAAAAAAATTGCATTAAACGCGAAACATCGAGCACTCCTTGTTTGCTGCAAAACTGTTCGCCGGCGAACTGTTGGGGCCATCTCTATGTTTATGTCATTCATTTTTGTCTCAGGCAAAAATCTGAGGTCATTATAGCTGTCCAATGACATCATTTGGCGACTTATCATGATTAGTATTTAAACAACATACATTAAAGGTCCCTTCATAGTGAATCTGTTGTGTTCCTTCGTAATGGACAATATCAATACATCTCAATGCGAAGCAATCCTATTTCTGTGGTATGTTTACATAGGGTGCTGCTGGTCCTGTCAGAGTACCATACAACATGCTGTGCATTTACTGGACAATGAGGATGTTTACAACAGCAGTGGAGCATTATTACTGTATGCTTTACTGTATGGTCCAACTGCATGTCTGACGTACGATGTGACTATTGTTTCGCAGTGCAATATGTACAGTGTGAAAGGACCCTTAAGGTGGCCATACATGGTACAATTATTCTTTTTTTTCCCATTAGATAATTTAGTTTGATTAGTCGTTAGATCGAATATAAAGATTTTTCCAGCATGTACGATCAGATTTTTTTCGAAAAAACGGGATAATCTTTCGAATTTCTTGATCGAAAAAAAAAATATTTTCTACTTTAATTTGATTTAATCATTTAGATTGAAAAAAAACTGGAAAATCAACCGTTTTTATTGTATCGTGTATGGGCACCATAAATGTGTGCTGTTGTATTCATATTGCTCCCCACACTGCACTTGCTGCCCTCCCTCCACTCTCCATAGAGCACAACAAAGTGTAAGTGCAGTGATCATTCCTTAAGTTATCCAGGCTTATCACCAATGATCGTTCAAAACAACAGTAATTGAGCGTGTACGTGGCGTAACTCCAACCGACTGGTTGACATCTGATAAAGAAAGGTTTAAACACTGCTTTGTGTTAATTGGCTATGCAATTTTCTGTCAGATTGACGGTCGATTATTTTCAACTAGTCCAATCTCATTTTCGATCATTTTTCTGATCAATTTTGAATAGAAGTGATCTTAAAATCAATTAGAAAAACGATCGGAAATCAGATCAGGCCTGTCGGGAATAATTGTTTTGACTGCCAATCTAACAGAAAATTGCATCGTGTGTACTAAGCATTAGACCTTTAAATAAATATATTTAACTATTTCCTGATATACAAAAGAGCTCATTTTAAACAAAAACAAAACAAAATGTATAAGGAAGATGGTATTGCAAAGAAAAAAGCACAGTAAGGAAACCGTTAAATAGCAAACAGCTATGTACGACACAGCTCTCTTTACATGAGACTTGGGAGGTATTTTACTGAACTGTCTGTGAAAGAACCATGTAAAGCCGAGGGACTCAGGGAATAGAAGTGAGAAGGCACAAAATTGTAATGCTTCCCAGAGTGGTCCATCTCGCCATCATACCCACACAAGTCCTTCTCCCCCTCCTTTTCCCTTTACCTCCTCCCTTGCTGCTCTGTTTCCACCCCGCCCCCATTGTTCGCTAATGAGAACACATTAAGCTTTTCCTCAATGCCCTGATGTGCTCTTACACGGCTGAATCCTTGCATTGCAATGCACGACGCAGTCCAAGGATTTTTTTTTTTTTTTTATAGTATTATAAAGAGAGAAAATGCTTTCTAGACAGCTCATCACTCTCTTCCCTACTGCTCAGCGGGGAATTAAATGTGTCCGCTTCACTGAAAATAAATGCATGCTTTTGCCCCCAACTAAAGACTCACAAAACATACCTGTATTAAAAATAGGAAGCCCATAACTGTAATTTGTTTTTTTCTTTCACATTAGCAGTCTTATTTTTTTTAAAAATCTCCTAAGCTTGCGATGCAGCAGGATAATTTTCTCCAGCTACATCAGGGACTGAGGCTTCAGTTGACTGTATTGCAGAGGGAGCATGTGATAGTGACGGCGCGAGATCTCCATGTGATGCAGGTCACGCCTGATGGAATCTGACCTTGTTATACGGGCAAATTAAACAGGGATCCCAGGAAAAAACCTCCTCGGACTGCATTAGGCTTTCAATAAATCTTTGCTTCCATTATTAGGGATTTCCAGACAACATTCAGTGATAAGGATTGAGAATCCCTGTTTGCCTGTGGCCTGCTTTATGCTTTTAGGATGTGCTGTATTCCTTCTGAAATGTAGTTCTTTTCTCTATTTTTATTCCTTGGGGGGTGGGGGTTGCAACAAGATAAGGCTTTCTCTGAAATGATATTTGTACCCGCAATCTAGATATTGAACAAAACATACCCTATTTTCAATGTATGTTTAAAAATATGCATCATAACTGATTATTATTATTTAGTATTTATATAGCAGCGACATCTTCCACAGTGCTGTACAGAGTATATTGTCTTGTCATTCAACTGTCCCTCAGAGGGGCTCACTGTCTAATCCCTACCATAGTCATATGACTATGTATTGTGCCATCGGAAAGCCAATTAATTTATCTGTATGTTTTTGGGATATGGGTGGAAACCAGAGTGCACGGAGGAAACACACGCAAACATAGGGAGAACATACAAACTCCTTGCTGATAGTGCCCTGGCTGGGATTTGGATTAGGGACCCAGCGCTGCAAGACAAGAGTGCTATAACCACTACACCACTGTGCTGCCTACAGTGATGGGAAATCTTGCTATTGTAGTGTTAGTGTACTTACACTTGAGTGCTGTTAAAATTCTATAAAGTTAGGTGTGTAAATGATACAATAAACTTGCATTACTAATCTTGGTTAGAGATGGCTCGAACCTTCGATTTTGGGTTCGCCAACCTCGAACGCGAACTTCCGCAAAAATTCACGTTCGCGCGAACCATGCGAACCGCAATAGACTTCAATGAGCAGGCGACCTTTAAAAACTACAAACACTGTTTCTGGCCACAAAAGTGATGGAAAAGATGTTTCAAGGGGTCTAACACCTGGAGGGGGCATGGCAAAGTGGGACACATGCCAAAAGTCCCTGGGAAAATTACGGATTTGACGCACAGCAGGGTTATAATCCCTAAAGGAAAGAAATCACATTGCATTCCTAAACTGATGGCATAAAGTGCTTGAAAACATCTTGCGTGTGTAGACATGGATCAGCAGGTAGTGTAAGTAGTGTACTGCTTCACACTAACAGACCAAACTCACTCTGTAAAGCACCGCAAACAGCTGTTTGTGTAGTGATGGCCATGCAGGACTGGTGCGCACCATGGCGAGAGTGCAGGCGATGGCGGTTTTCAAGCCTATATGGTCGGGCTGAGGTAGCTCAATGACAAAACAACAGTGACTGTCCAGCTGATCGAATTTGGTCTGTCCACAATGAAGCAATGACCTTATTATCTTGGGTGTGCCCCCCAAAACACTCATAGGTCATTGCTTCATTGTAATACGCAAGCCCCTTCACCGCGGCAAGGTAATGATCACAAAGGGGAATTGGCACAAGTACATGCCTTTTGTTTTGTTGTTGCAGCCGCAGTGCAGCCAGAAAAATTAGGCATGATTGTACACGCACCAGAAAAAAATATTCTTTTTCTTAAAAATTCAGGAATCCACCTGGTGTCCTGGACCCTGTTGGTGGTGGTAGAGAAGGCAGTCAAGCGACCTGCAGGCAGAGATGCTGTGTGGGGACCGACTTAGTTTTGGGGCAGGCAGCAGCGGCCGGCAGGCAGGCAAGCAAGCAGAGATGCTGTGTGGGGACTGACTTAGTCTTCGGGCAGGCAGTCACACGGCCTGCAGGCAGAGATGCTGTGTGTGGGGACTGACTTAGTCTTCGGGCAGGCAGTAGCCCCCCGGGATCCATGCCTCATTCATTTTGATAAAGGTGAGGTACTGAACACTTTTTTGACCTAGGCAACTTCTCTTCTCACTGACAATGTCTCCAGCTGTGCTAAAGGTCCTTTCTGACAGGACGCTTGAGGCAGGGCAAGCCAGAAGTTGGATGGCAAATTGTGACAGCTCTGGCCACAGGTCAAGCCTGTGCACCCAGTAGTCCAGGGGTTCATCGCTGCTCAGAGTGTCTATATCCGCACTTAAGGCCAGGTAGTTGGCTGCTTCATTGGTGGAGGGTGGATCCGGAAGGGCTAAGGTGAGGTGTTGGACTAAAGAATGTCCACATGTCCGACATCACCATGAGATCGCTAGAGTGTCCTGTCCTTGCCTGCGTGTACATGTGAGGAGGAGGAAGATCACTGGCAGTGGCACCTTTATTCTGTTGTGCTGTGACATCACCCTTAAACGCACTGTAAAGCATACTTGCCAGCTTGTTGTGCAAGTGCTGCATCCTTTCTGCCTTCTGTAAATTTGGTAACATCTCCGCCACTTTGTGCTTATACCGAGGGTCTAGTAGCCACCCAGTACAGGTCATTCCCCTTGAGTTTTTTTTATACAGGGGTCCCTTAATAGGCTGGACAGCATGAAAGACCCATCTGCACAAAGTTGGATGCCGACCTACTATCCATCTCCTCTTGCTCTTCCTCAGTGATGTCAGGTAAATTCTCTTCCTTCCCCAGCCACGAACAATACCACGGGAAAGGTGAGCAGCACAAGCCCCCTGCGACGCCTGCTGCAGTTGTTCTTCCACCTCCTCAAAGCCATCTTCCTTCTCTGACTCCTCTTCCCCAGATGACTCCTCCTCCTCTGTGATGCTGCAGGTGTTGATGATGCCGCAGGTGATGTTTCCAACAACTCTGCCTCCTCTTCCTGTTCACGCTTCTCTACAGCTTGATCCACCACTCTAAACACGGCACGCTCCAGGAAGAAAGCATATGGGATCAAGTCACTGATGGCGCCTTCACTGCGACTCACCAGGATTGTCACCTCCTCAAACTGACGCATGAGCCTGCAGGCATTACGCATGAGTGTCCAGTACTTTGCAAGAGAATGCCCAGCTCCCCAGAGCATGACTTTTCAGCGTAGCTGTACAGATAGTCATTGACAGCTTTCTCCTGTTGTAGCAGGCGGTCAAACATGAGGAGCGCTGAATTCGAGTGAGTCAGGCTATCGCAAATCAAGTGCCTCACCGGCAAATTGTTTCTCTGCTGAATATCGGCCAAGCGCGCCATGCCCGTGTAGGAACGCCTGAAATGCCCACACACCTTCGTGGACTGCTTCAAGACCTCCCGTAAGCCTGGGTACTTACACACAAATCTTTGGATTATTAGATTCAGGACATGTGCCATGCAGGGTACATGTGTCAACTTTCCCAAACTCAAAGCCGAAATGAGATTGCTGCCGTTCTCACACACCACATTGTCGATCTCCAGTTGGTGCGGGGCAGGGGTGTTGCTAGGACCCTAAGAGATCTGGGGCACTTTTGGACACTCCAGCCAAAAAATGGGTGTGGCCATGCACCAGAATGTGGGTGTGGTCATGGGTGACACCGAATTTACATGAACTTAACCGTATTTGAAGTAGGCCTGCCCAGCAAAATGTTGGATAAAGTCCCCTCTCCATTAATACAGAAAAAATAAAATGCAGCATATCAAATAAATAGGCAGTGTCACTTAAACATATGGGGAATGCTTAGTGCTGTGTGGTGCCATGCTAAGTGCTGTGGCATCTCTATGGGGCATGCTAAGTGTTGTGGTGACATGCGGGAAACTGTGGTGCCTGGAGCCTCCACGGGGAGCATGCATCGTTGTGTGTGTCCTCACTGTTCCTCCCATCAGCAGAGTAGCACAGCAGGAGGAGCTACTCATCTCCTACATCCACTCTCCAAGTCTGGAGACATCCTTTGTAGCTGGCGATTCTCCACATAGCATCCAAAAATCAGATGCTAAGAGCTCTAGCATCTGATTAATTCTCAGACACTAGGGGGAGAAGCCCGGAAGAGAACATGTCTGCAGAATCTGGAGATCAAGCAGCTAGAGGTGAGTACTGCTGCCTGGGGGACATCTGGGGCACCCCAGAATAGATCTGGGGCATGTGCCACTGATCTTTGGAGCTGGCAACACCCTCGGTGCGGGTTCAGCCACTGATCCACCTGTTTGTTCAGAGCAGCCAGGAGAGCAGCTCCAGTGTGACTCTCGACTTTGAGGCAAGACATGTCCAAGATGGTGTGACACCGTCGCACCTGGCATGCAGCATAGGCCCTGGGGAGCTGGGGGTGTGGAGTTGAAGAGGAGATTGCAGCACCAGTATAGTGGCACTGCCACTCAGCCGAGGATGAGGACGACGACAGCGAAGAGGATGTAGCAGGAGGAGTAAGAGGAGAAGGAGAGGAGGTGGTAGCAGGCCTGCCTGCAAGCCGTGGGGGTGTCACAACTAGGTCCGCTGCACAGCCACGTACTCCCTCCTTGCCAGTGGTCACCAGGTTGACCCAATGTGCTGTATAAATAATGTACCTGCCCTGACCGTGCTTTGCAGACCAGGCATCCATGGTCAGATGGACCCTTGACCCAATGCTGTGTGCCAGAGATGACACCACTTGCCTTTCAACATCACGGTACAGTTTGGGTATCGCCTTTTTTTGAAAAATAATTGCGGCCTGGTTTCTTCCACTGCGGTGTCCCAATCGCCACAAATTTTCAGAAGACCTCAGAGTCCACCAGCTGGTATGGTAACAGCTGGCGAGCTAACAGTTCTGCCAAGCCAGCTGTCAGATGCCGGGCAAGGGTGTGACAGACATTGGCTTCTTCCGCTCAAAGATTTTTTTAATGGACACCTGGCTGCTGTGGGCAGAGGAGCAGGAACCGCTCAAGGTGAGAGGCGGAGTGGAGGAGAGTGGCTGTGAAGGTGCAAGGGATAAAGCTGCTGAAGATGCTGCACCTGAAGGAGGAAGAGGAGGCAGAGGGTGGATTTGTGTTTGTGTGCTGCTCTTCCTCAGGTGGTCATCCCATTGCCTTTTGTGCTTTTTTATTATGTGCCTTCGTAAGGCAGTTGTCCCTACGTGGGTCTTGGTCTTTCCATGACTCAATTTTTGGTGGCAGAGAGTACAGATGACATTGCTGTCATCTGAGGCAGACACGCTAAAAAATTTCCACACTGCTGGGTGCTAGGATGGCACTGTGGTGGTGGCGGCAGCAGCTGACCTTGAAGGGCATGTTGGCTGGCTATCCATAGGTGGCGATACATGCCGCCGGACACTGCCACGAGCTGTTTCTGACAATGAGCTCCCCCTGCTTCTTTCAGCAACTCGTCTCCTCCTACTCCTCTCTGACTCCCCGTCTGAACTGTCCCCCTGTTCATGTTGTCTTTGTCTATTGGGAACCCACGTGACATCCATGGCAGTATCATCATCATCATCATAATTATCATAATCATCTTCCACAACTTCGCTTGTATCAGACATCTCCAAAACTGCACCAAAAACAGGTACTTCACCATCCTCACACCTTACGTCCATACTAACGCCTAACTCAGACATATGAGGTGGTGTAACAAGTTAAGCGCCTTCATCTTGTATCACTAATGGCTGTGAATCAGTTAAATCCCCACCAAATAACTCCTGCGAACTGTCATATGGAGTGGATGTGGTGCTAATAGTAGCAGTGATGGCTGCCGGCTGAGTGTTAAGTGGGGTGCCAGAATCAGAGCAGGAGGAGGAAGATATGTCACGCTTCCTTGCGGAAGCTGAGGAAGATGAGGTGTTCTGTGTTAAATAGTCAACTACGTCCTGACAATCTTGGGAGTTGATGGCACGTGCCTTCTGAACACTTTACTTTGGTTAAGGGCCGCAAGAAATCACGTCAGCACAACCTCGAACAGCCCTGCCGGGTGGCCTGCCTCTGGCTCTGCCTCTGTCTTTTGTTTTGTCCATATTGAGGGGGATGAATTGAAAGGTATACACTGACTGCTGGTATAATACAATGTGCAGTCACACAGATGCAGTGAAAGGTATACACTGACTGCTGGTATAATACAATGTACATGTCACACAGATGCAGTGAAAGGTATACACTGACTGCTGGTATAATACAATGTGCAGTCACACAGATGCAGTGAAAGGTATACACTGAATGCTAGTATAATACAATGTGCAGTCACACAGATGCAGTGAAAAGGTATGCAGTGACTGGTGGTATAATACAATGTGCAGTCACTCAGGTGCAGTGAAAAGGTATGCAGTGACTGGTGGTATAATACAATGTGCAGTCACACAGGTGCACTGAAAAGATATGCAGTGACTCCTGGTATAATACAATGTACAGTCACACAGGTGCAGTGAAAAGGTATGCAGTGACTGGTGGTATAATACAATGTGCAGTCACACAGGTGCAGTGAAAAGGTATGCAGTGACTTGTGGTATAATACAATGTATAGTCACACAGGTGCAGTGAAAGGTATGCAGTGACTAGTGGTGGTATACTACAATGTGCAGTCACACAGGTGCAGTTAAAAGGTATGCACTGAAAGTGCTGGACCTGGCAAAGTATAGCAATTAGCAAGGGCCAGCTGCGACAGACAGGGCTGTATATGCAGTGTCAGTGGCACACACACACACACACACACACACACACACACACACACACACACACACACACACACACACACACACACACACACAAAACACATCACAACAACATTAGCTCTCAAAAGAGCTGTTTTGGTGGTGCTTTTCAGCAACAAATATCAGCAAGGAGCAAGCTAACAAGACCTAACTAAGCTTTCCCTATCTCTCCAGCAATGTCTCTCCCTTCTCTCTCACTACAGGCAGCAGTCAGAGTGAGAACATGGCCGACGCTGCTACCTTTTATAAGGGGGGGGGGGGCCTCCAGGAGGGAGTGCAGCCTGATTGGCTGCCATGTGTCTGCTGACTGTGATGTAGAGGGTCAAAGTTTAGCCCAATGATGTAGTATAGGGGGCGGGTCGAACGCGCTAAGTGTTCACGGTTCGACGCAAAACACGAATCCGTGTTGTTTACGCAAATAAGTTTGCATCCGAACCGTTCAGGGCCATCTCTAATCTTGGTTCCATTTTTAAAATAGCAAAATTATTTTTTCAAGCAGGTCAAAATAAAGGAACTTTGATGTTCAGAATAACGGTAGTAGAATAGTGGAGAACAGTCAGTGAGACAAGACCAAACATATCATGTAGCATGGTGGCCCCTGCAGGTGCTTATTGTGAGACTGAGTGCAGTCAGGAAGAGGGTGGTGGTAAATGATGAGTCACATGACCCATGATAGGTGGAGAGACAGAGCAGCACAGCAACAGGCAGGGTGAGGAGGAGGAGGGAGCACAGAACCAACACCTTGAAAGAAGGAGTAGGATTACCGAAAAATACCAGGATGTCTTCTGCGCATTCTTTAAAACCTCAACTTGGGACCAAACCATGGTTATCCCCTTCACCTGCCAGCAGCATTTGAACCAGGGCAGGAAAATCTAACACTTGGTCACCACATACATGAGCAGTAATATGAGGGACCACCTTAGGGATATGAAGAAGGTCCAGGCCCAGATTTACCTCACAGGGGCCTATAGGCACAGATGTCCTGGCACCTTAGACTCCACCCTCAATGAACCTACAAACTCCCAACTACACCACACCGCAAGTGTGCTGGCTGGCCCAGCTGTCACTATTCCCTTACTACGCCTGCCCAGTGTAGGTAGCTACAGGTGCACCTTAGTATTAGGAAGCCAGAAGTACCCTCAATATTAAGTAGCTAGAGGTGCCCCCAAGTATTAGGTAGCCAGAGGAACCTTAGCATTAAGTAGTTAGAGGTGCCCCTGACTGAAGGGAGATCTCGTCAGAGGAATGCAGAGAGCAGGGTGTGTAACCTCTCATTTACACTCTTATCAGGACTAGTTATAGAGAAGGAGGAAGGCACTCAGGGAGGGGAGGGAGCCGCCTTTTCATCATGAGGCGCCTGTAGGCATGTGCCTACAGTGCCTTATGGTAAATCTGGCCCTGAGAAGGTCCACATAATCCAGACAGTAGAGAAGCTGTATACAGTGGCTTGCAAAAGTATTCGGCCCCCTTGAAGTTTTCCACATTTTGTCACATTACAGCCACAAACATGAATCAATTTTATTGGAATTCCACGTGAAAGACCAATACAAAGTGGTGTACATGTGAGAAGTGGAACGAAAATCATCCATTATTCCAATAATTTTTTACAAATCAATAACTGCAAAGTGGGGTGTGTGCGTAATTATTCAGCCCCCTTTGCGTAATTATTCAGCCCCCTTTAGTCTGAGTGCAGTCAGTTGCCCATAGACATTGCCTGATGATTGCTAATGACTAAATTGAATGCACATGTGTATAATATAATGTCACTACAAATACAGCTGCTCTGTGAGGGCCTCAGAGGTTGTCTAAGAGAATATTGGGAGCAAAAACACCCTGAAGGCCAAAGAACACACCAGACAGGTCAGGGATAAAGTTACAGACATTTAAAGCAGGCTTAGGCTACATAGAGACTTCCAAAGCCTTGAACATCCCACGGAGCACTGTTCAAATGATCATTCAGAAATGGAAGGAGTATGGCACAATTGTAAACCTACCAAGACAAGGCCATCCACCTAAACTCACAGGCCGAACAAGGAGAGCGCTGATCAGAAATGCAGTCAAGAGTCCCATGGTGACTCTGGACGAACTACAGAGATCTACAGCTCAGGTGGGGGAATCTGTCCATAGGACAACTATTAGTCATGCACTGCACAAAGTTGGCTTTTATGGAAGAGTGGCAAGAAGAAAGCCATTGTTAACAGAAAAGCATAAGAAGTCCTGTTTGCAGTTTGCCACAAGCCATGTGGGGGACACAGCAAACATGTGGAAGAAGGTGCTCTTTTCAGATGAGATCAAAATGGAACTTTTTGGCCAAAATGCAAAACGTATTTGTGGCAGAAAACTAACACTGCACTTCACTCTGAACACACTATCCCCACTGTCAAATATGGTGGTGGCAGCATCATTCTTTGGGGATGCTTCTCTTCAGCAGGGACAGGGAAGCTGATCAGAGTTGATGGGAAGATAGATGGAGCCAAATACAGGGCAATCTTGGAAGAAAACCTCTTGGAGTCTGCAAAAGACTTGAGACTGGGGCGGAGGTTCACCTTCCAGCAGTACAACAACCCTATACATAAAGCCAGGGCAACAATGGAATGGTTTAAAACAAAACATATCCATGTGTTAGAATGGCCCAGTCAAAGTCCAGATCTAAATCCAATCGAGAATCTGTGGCGAGATCTGAAAACTGATGTTCACAAATGCTGTCCATCTAATCTGACTGAGCTGGAGCTGTTTTGCAAAGAAGAATGGGCAAGGATTTCAGTCTCTAGATGTGCAAAGCTGGTAGAGACATACCCTAAAAGACTGGTAGCTGTAATTGCAGTAAAAGGTGGTTCTACAAAGTATTGACTCAGGGGGCTGAATAATTACGCACACTCCACTTTGCAGTTATTGATTTGTAAAAAAAGTTTGGAATTATGTATGATTTTCGTTCTACTTCTCAAGTGTATGACACTTTGTATTGGTCTTTCATGTGGAATTCCAATAAAAATGATTCATGTTTGTGGCAGTAATGTGACAAATGTGGAAAACTTAAAGGGGGCCGAATACTTTTGCAAGCCACTGTAATGGCACTTTTATGAAATCGCTCGGATGATTCTTTGCTGAATTGTATCATTAGTGGGCACTTTTACTCCCTCTTCCACAGCTGAAAGTGCATCTTCCTTCTCTCATGACACAGGAAACAGCAGGCATTAAAAAAAGCCTGAGGGTTTTTACCCTAATGGACCAGAGCAATTTTCACCTGTCAGCGCTCTTCCCTTTTATTCCCTAATAACTTTACTACTTATCACAAGAAATCTATACCTCGTTTTTTTTTGCCACCAATTAGGCTTTCTGTGGGTAGTACATTCTGCTAAGAATGTTTTATTCTAAATGTTTTTTAATGGGAAAAATAAGAAAATAATGGAAAAAATGTATTATTTCTCAGTTTTCAGCCATTATAGTTTTACAATTAAACGTTCTCCTGTAGATAAAACCAACACATTGCAACCAGAATGTATTGTTACAAAGATACTTTGTCAGCCACTTATGACAGAAAAAGGGAGAAAGTAAGAATGTGTAACAAATAAATTAAAATCCCCAATGAATAATATAACCTACCAACACACACACGTACACGTACATAGCCCACCACTTGTTGCCCCTGGTGATGATCACAAGCGCATGTTACCACGTGCGCTGTGCTCATCCAATGCTACAAACTAACATTCATGTCCATCTGCTACAACTGGCAGCAGAAAGGACATGCATGTACTGTAGTCAGGGGGTAAGTGGTTAAAGCAGGGCCGTTTCTCTCATGAAGCAAGATGAAACATTTGCATCAGGTGCAGAGATTTCAGGGGCAGCATTTTTGTACTGTGTCTACCTACCTTAGGAGGAATGGAGTGGCTGAGGGTGAGAAGTTTGCTTATCACAGACTCACAGACAGCCAGTGTGCTGTTGTGAGATAAATAAGAAACACTGAGAGCCCAATATAGTGTAGTATGTATTGAAAACCGTGGATAAATGTAAGTGTGAGATGAATACAATTTGCATGATACCACATACTTAGTTAATTTCATGTGGCTCGCTACAGCAACGTCTTTTGTCTTTGTCCACAGTTTGTCCCCTATCTTATTGCCTGATGAAGCGGGCTGCGCCTGCGAAACGCGGGGTACCAATAATAAATGTATTTGTTTAATTCAGACAGTATTTTGAGTCTGCTTTCCGGAGGTAAGTCCACCACTGCCTCCCAGCAAATTTTAAAAATGTTATTATCTTTTATCCTGCTAGCGCCTCTGTTCTCTCACGATAAAGTGTGTTGTTGTTGTGTTGAGCTGCAGCATGTCATGTGAGAACATTAAATGAGGCAGCATAAATTGTCGGGTGCGATCATTGCAAATCGGGAGGGGGGGGGGGGGCATCCTCACATGTTTTCCTCAGCCAGCAAAAAGTCTAGAACCAGCCCTAGGTTAAACATATAATAGACAAGCACTGGAGCAAAAATAATACACCTAGCACCACCTAGCTGCATTGGTTCTATTGCGGTACCAGAGATCTGAGTGCCCAAATTCACTGATTTATAAGAGAAGGATGGCATTAATAGAGAACAGGTTGATTTTAAGACAGTATCTATAAATAAGTGCAGTTTTGTCAGACGCCCAGCTGAGGATCTCTGATTTGTGCCACTGGAATTCATGCCGTTTCCTTCTTTAGAATACATTTCCATATTTGAGAGCCAATATTATTTACATCACTATAAAAAGCTATAAGAATTAGCTGAAACTGTATCAGGGCAGACTTACTTTCTACATATTGTGGACCCCAACCCAGGCTTATTCTAAAGGGCCTGCTTTATTGCCCTCTCTGTTCCTGCATCCCCCTGTATTATGAATGTGCATGACTAATGGGCAATGACAGGAATAGCTAGCATACTGGTACTTCTACCTTTTCCTCCCCTCTCCCAAAGTTCTAAAGAAGTCCACAAATGCCTCAGTTCCTTCATGTTTTGTTCCCAGGCCGACCATATTTTGTTATACTGTTTCTATACAATTTCTACCAAGATAGGTGAGTTTATAAAGAGCAAGAATGCAATTTTGTGTCTCACCCAACATCCCACCATTTAGCTATGCCTAGGCAATTTCTCTTATGGCATAAAAACCCTATGGGCTCGATTCACAAAGCGGTGCTAACCCAATTAGAGACTTTGGGCGTGATAACCATTGCACCACGCTGGTGAAAAGCCAGTTTAGGCGTGATAAGTTTAGGCGTGATAAGTTTAGGCGTGATAAGTTTAGATAAGTTTAGATCGCGCGCAAAGTCCCGCACGCAAAGCAGCGCCATTAAACTCTATGCGAAGTGCACCAGACATTTCTAGCGCAAAACTTTTGATCAGCTGTGCACTGTGGTGCTAACCCAGTTGGTGCTCAAACTTATCACGCCTACACTTATCACGCCTAAACTTATCATGCCTAAACTTATCACACCTAAACTTATCATGCCTAAACTGAGTTTAGGCGTGATAAAGGGCTTTTCACCAGCGTGCTAACTGTTAGCACCGCTTTGTGAATCAAGCCTTATGTCTGTATAAGTAGTTGTTGGTGCCTCTTTGGAAGCAGGCTTTCCTTATCACCTGACAAATAGCAAATGCAGAGATATAGGCAGCGGTGCATTTAGGACCTTGTTTTATAGTTTCTAAAATATAGACCTAAAAGGGTTGAATTATATTGTGACATGCCCAGACCATATGCATAAACGACCCTATCTCCTCATTATATTTATGGCATGTATTTGTTTTCCTTCTTATCTCTGTGGAACAGAGGAGTCAGTTAGACATATCACTGTTGATGGCAAGAATGGAGATTGGCACTCAGAACACTTTCCCATTTTCTAAATATCATGGGGACAATCCATTTACCGGAGTAGCTCGCAGAAATGGTAATACTGGGATTTTACAGTCATCCTCATCTCATGTATTTTTCTAACCAGTATACATTCTTTCAATCATCTAAGACATATTTGATATATTAAGGTCCACCCTTATTCCGCGTGATGAGACATTTTGGAAATAATAAACTCTTAAATTCAGGCACTTAAAAATTAACTTCTGCATAACAGTGTCAACTAGCTAGACTTTTAGGATTGAAATAAGTGGATCATTTAAAGCGAGCCAAGCACCACTTTTTTGCAGTTTCTTCTGGTTTCTAATAGCTATAGGAGCTGTCATGCCCCCCCCCCCCCCCCCACTAGCTACATTTATTTATCCAGGGGCAGGTGTGAATATAGCATTTGTGACTTTTCTAAACTCTTTTAAGAACAGCGTATAAATTAAAGGGCTTTTTTTACTAATGAGCCACATTGTTAGTATGCATTTTTAATTTAATTTAATTGAGATGTTCTGCGTGCTAAAAATTGTGCTGGGTTCACTTTAAGAATTTCATCAGACTTATTAGAACTGAAGACATTGCCGGTAAGGCCCTGTTCACAGTGATTATTTGTATTACAGAATAATTCTGAATATTAACTCAATATCCATACAATTATATAGGCTGTTTACAGAACTGCGTTGTAACTGATCACATTATTCTAACTTGCTGCATGCAGGCTTTATATTAAAGTCTATGTCCAATGTCTATTGCAGTTCACACTGATTATAACACTTGCGTTATGCAACTGACTAGTCTGAACCCAGCGTCAGGGTAATGACCTGCCTTCTAGAAAAGATGTCCATGCAGTTGTGCAGTGCAGTTGTCTATGTCGTGCACTCATCAAATTAATGATATTACTGGATGCTCAGAAGTTAAAACCTCGGCCTTACAAACTCATTTCATGTGAAAGAGAAACTCCACTTTTATTGAAAATTTGCTAAAAAATATATATTACTTTTTTTAATTACATATATTTAACACACTTACATGGAAGCCAGCTGGGATAGGCTTTGCCATTAATTGCAGCAATACAGTGTATAACAAATCAATTTGTAAAGCACTTTATAAAAATGGTGCAAGCAGTGGCGTAGCATTGGGGATAGCAGCCATAGCGCTGCTACGGGGCCCCGCGGCAGCGCTACGTCACAGGGGGCCCGCAGCTGCCTGAGAGGACTTTTTTGTTTTTTTTTCCCGCTGGCCGTCCGGTCGGGCGGGGCCCCCCTCCCTCACCTTGGCGCCCCCCCTCCGCCTCACCTGGGGTCCCCCCTCCTTTAATCAGCGGCGAGAGAGCGGCCGGCATATACAGAGAGCTCCAGCGGGTGTAATCAGCCACTAGAGGTTCAGCTGCCTCCGGGCTACGGTGTCCCCACTGTATTGCTGCTCGCACCACTTCCTGGTTTATTGCGAGCAGCAATACAGTGGGGACACCGTAGCCCGGAGGCAGCTGAACCTCTAGAGGCTGATTACCCTGCCGGAGCTTCCTGTATATGCCGGCCGCTCTCTCGCCGCTGATGGAAGGAGGGGGGTCCCCAGGTGAGGCGGAGGGGATAAGGGTCGGGCCCCTACCCCACTAACTACTCGGCTACCTCCCCTCCCACCCGGCTACCTAACTGCCCACTACCTCACTGCCCACCCGGCTACCTAACTGCCCACCCGGCTACCTAACTGCCCACTACCTAACTGAACACCCTCCCACCCGGCTACCTAACTGCCCACTACCTAACTGGCCACCCTCCCACCCGGCTACCTAACTGCCCACTACCTAACTGCCCACCCGGCTACCTAACTGCCCACCCGGCTACCTAACTGCCCACTACCTAACTGAACACCCTCCCACCCGGCTACCTAACTGCCCACTACCTAACTGGCCACCCTCCCACCCGGCTACCTAACAGCCCACTACCTAACTGCCCACCCGGCTACCTAACTGCCCACCCTCCCACCCGGCTACCTAACTGCCCACTCTCCCACCCGGCTACCTAACTGCCCACTACCTCACTGCCCACCCGGCTACCTAACTGCTCACCCGGCTACCTAACTGCCCACTACCTAACTGAACACCCTCCCACCCGGCTACCTAACTGCCCACTACCTAACTGGCCACCCTCCCACCCGGCTACCTAACTGCCCACTACCTCACTGCCCACCCGGCTACCTAACTGCCCACCCGGCTACCTAACTGCCCACTACCTAACTGAACACCCTCCCACCCGGCTACCTAACAGCCCACTACCTAACTGCCCACCCGGCTACCTAACTGCCCACTACCTAACTGGCCACCCTCCCACCCGGCTACCTAACAGCCCACTCTCCCACCCGGCTACCTAACAGCCCACTCTCCCACCCGGCTACCTAACAGCCCACTCTCCCACCCGGCTACCTAACAGCCCACTACCTAACTGCCCGCCCTCCCACCCGGCTAATTACTGCCCACCCTCTCGGCTACCTAACTGCCCACTACCTAACTGGCCACCCTCCCACCCGGCTACCTAACTGGCCACTCTCCCACCCGGCTACCTAATTGCCCACCCTCCCACCTGTTTACCTAATTGCCCACCCGGCTACCTAACTGCCCACTCTCCCACCCGGCAACCTAGCTGCCCACTACCTAACTGCCCACCCTCCCACCTGGCTACCTAACTGCCCACCCTCCCACCTGGCTACCTACCTGCCCACCCAGCTACCTAACTGCCCACCCTGCCACCCGGCTACCTAACTCCCCACCCGGCTACCTAACTGCCCACCGGTCTACCTATCTGCCTACCCTCCCACCCAGCTATCTAACTGCCTACCCAGTGCAGTGCCGCCTGCACCGCAAATAGTGTACCAGCCTGCCCAACCACCCTCCCTCCAGGTAATTAATGTTAGCCCACTATAGACCTAACTACATATACTGTATTTTGTGGGGAAATCTGGCGACAATCTGATTGCATTTTGTGGGGAAATCTGGCGACAATCTGATTGCATTTTGTGGGGAAATTTGGCGACAATCTGGTTGCATTTTGTGGGGAAATCTGCCGCCAATCTGGTTGCATTTTGTTGGGAAATCTGCCGACAATCTGGTTGCATATTGTAGGGAAATCTGCCTACAATCTGGTTGCATATTGTAGGGAAATCTGCCAAAAATCTGGTTGCATTTTGTGGGGAAATCTGCCGACAATCTGGTTGCATTTTGTGGGGAAATCTGCCGACAATCTGGTTGCATATTGTGGGGAAATCTGCCGACAATCTGGTTGCATTTTGTTGGGAAATCTGCCGACAATATGGTTGCATATTGTAGGGAAATCTGCAGAGAATCTGGTTGCATATTGTAGGGAAATCTGCCGACAATCTGGTTGCACTTTGTGGGGAAATCAGATTTCCCCACAAAATGTTTGGGTGGGAGGTCCGAGGTCCATGGGGTTGGAAGGTCGTTGGGGGGGGGGGCCCATAATTTTTTTTGCTATGGGGCCCAGTCATTTCTAGCTACGCCCCTGGGTGCAAGGTTGGTTGTTTTATAGTTGAAACTCTGCACTAGGATATACAGTAAGTATGGTGCTTAGGCTATTGGGTAGTCAGAACCACTGCATTAGGTTATATTTACAGGCACTAGGGGAGTCATTTTGGCATGGTGTTTTGGCTACTCTGTAGTTGAGACATTGCACACCAGACACTAGAGAGAGAAGAAGGTGAGTACTATGGTTAGCCTTTGGTCCTGTTCACAGTGGTCAGTTGCGTTGCAGAATAATTCTGCATGTCAACA
The DNA here is from genome assembly GCF_040937935.1 of Hyperolius riggenbachi. Classification (NCBI taxonomy): domain Eukaryota; kingdom Metazoa; phylum Chordata; class Amphibia; order Anura; family Hyperoliidae; genus Hyperolius; species Hyperolius riggenbachi. The sequence continues at coordinate 232,839,423 of NC_090646.1, read as the reverse complement.
GACTGTCCATACAGCTCCATGGGGCTGATCACAGTACTGTGTTGTAACTGATCACATTATTCTAACTCGCTCCATGCAGACTTTGTATTAAAGTCTATGTCAGGTCCGCATTGAAGTTCACACTCTTTATAATGCATGGATTATGCAACTGACCACTGTGAACCTCGCCTTTATGATTTTGCAGTTAGAGTTAGGCAGGGAACATGCTTGTTAGATTTTTGCACGTTTTTCCACATAGGGCAAAATGCGCACTGCCTCACTGGCCATTTTAGTCAAAACCTTACTTGAGAATTGTACTTTGTTTACATTTTTACCAATGACTTTAAAACAAATTTTTCTGAATTATTTTTTTTTCAAACTGCGCACATGTTTGCAATTACATATTCCACCGTATTCCTAAATCATGACCGATAGCAGAAAATCATACACGAGAAAACACTTATGCAGAATGTTGGAATCGCGGGGGAAAATGCTGTCAAGTGTGTTCCCTGCCTAAGCGGTTTGAGTTAGATGCTAGTAGTAGGAGGGTTAATGTTAAGGACAGGGCAAAGGGGGGCCGGGGGGTAATGTTTAGTTGCTATTAGTAGGAGATTGGGGTTAGGTGTCATAATGTGGATTACATTAGGCAGCAAAGTATGGGTTAGGCATTAGGAAGGAAGGGTATTATATTAGAGTATTATGCTAGGCAGGGAGGTTAGGTGTTAGGCATTATTAACAGAGGAACATTGGCTGCCGTTTCCTTCTTCCTTGGCTTCAAATACCTGGAATGGCTGCTGGTGCAGTCTTGGTGGCTGGGGTGGTGTAATAGTTTCCCTTAACCAGCTACTGAAACATCACATCACCTCCTCTTCACTGCCATATGCAGCAGGTGAGAACCAGCAGTTTGACAGCAGAAATAATTCCTAGGAAGCCCTGTCCTGTTACAGTGTGCAGAGTATGGACAGACAGCATACAGTCTAGTTTTTTAGCTCTTTTTCAACTAAAAATAGCACATGATTGCAGGCTAAGATGCCGATTCCTGCCTTTCTGAGTGTGAGATTGGTAGGTGAGCCCTAGATTTTGCACACCCCCAGCCAGGCTCCAAGTGGCTGCCTTCAGTGCAAAATGGATAATCCTGCACTTTACCTTCAGATAACTAATGCCATGCTTACAAATAAAATGATAGACATGCAGAAGAATTTACAGGAATTTTGGAAGTAAAACCACTTAATTAAATGTTTTATTACTCATCATGAAGGTTTGTATTTTTCTCCAGGCTTAGGTCTTGGATTTAATATTTGGGAAACATAGAGGTATATTGCACTGCATGTGTACTTGAAGGCTCTTGTGATCAGAATATCTAGGTAACAAACTCCTCAGCAAACTGAGTATGGCATAGAGACTCCCCATCATCTTGGCATAATTGTTGTCTATGGTGAGCACGACGGGTTTCTGCCAATTAATCAAAAAGCCTGAATATTCTCCAAATTCATTTACGATTTGGATGGCTGTGAAAATGGAAGAAAAAAAGAGCCCTATAAAAATTCTGAGGCTGTCTGCATACAGTGCTAAGGGTTTAGTTAGTGAGCCAGCAAGTTAATCCCTTAATGCAGGGGGATCTACAGAGCCTAACATCCAAATGGCTGGGTGAGCAAGGCAGGAGAGAAAGGAAATCCTTTCCTTGTAGCACATAGGCTCAGGTGATTTTACAGCAAAGCTAGAATTGTTTTTGGACAGAGCTACTGACATTTTTACAATATACCAGTAAACAAAGCATTTTTTTTTTTTACTTTTTTATGTGTGTTTATAAAGAATTTTTATATTTTACAGCCATGATTCTCAGCAAAAGTTACTGAATTTCCTAACAAGATATCCCAGCAGTACAAGTTGTATAACACAAAGTATATAAAACGGAGCCCCGTTTTGCTTACCTGGCTCAGATGGAACAAGAGATAGGTCCCTTAAGCATTGTAAACATGGCCGATCAAACTTGGCCAAGGCTGATAATGACCACCTCTGCCCAAATCTAGTGTGTGTACAGCAGCTTCCGACCCCCCTCCGCTTAGCAGATCGACTTGGCTGAGCACTAATCAAGGACATTGCTGTCATCCAACCCACTCTGAGGCTTCTCAAGGTCTGCTCCATTGGCACTCCTCCACCCCCCCCCCCCCCCGCATAGCAGCAGGACACGTAGATGGATGCCTGGATGCTAGCAATATACCTGTATAATCTTGACCTCGCACTGTGGCCCGAGGGATCAAGTCTCCATTGCTGCTGAGTGACGGTCCTCATACGTGTGTATGAGGCTTTACATGTGAGTCAGTCTGTAATGTTTGATTTTTTTCTCATAGCCCCAGACCATAGAGTGTACCTCAGGAACTCTTTTGCAAAGGTAATAATGGTTTTACTTTTCAGATGTACTATATTCCATTCCGTTTTATACCCAGCATGCTAGGCCTCTCCACCTGGTTAAAGGGACCCTGAACAGATACTAAAAATTACTGGGAGGGAGGCGACACCTCAAGATATGATGTGTGGAATGGATAATGTAAGCTGGATAAAACATACATAAATAGGCTTACCTCTAAAAGAAGGGGGTAGCCCAAAAAAAGTAATAACATTTTAAGAGAAAACAGACACTTGAATGATAACGTGTTTCGCGAAACGCAGCTCACTTCTTCAGATCTAATAACAAAAGTGTCTGAAACAATAAAAAACATTGGCACTCCTCAGTATGCAAAGTAGACAAACATAAAAAATAACTTTTTTAACACATAAAATATTACCTAGGAAAATATACAGTATGTAATAATAATAATAATATGCTATGATGTAAATTCTATAGCATAGTTTGACATTCCACAGTATCTAAGCGTAACGATTGGTGTAACACAGAGAGGGTCTGATTACCGGTGAACTGCAGTATCACCGAGAATACAGATATATACCCGATTATTGATGATCTGCAGTATCACCGATAATCAGATATATCTCTAACCTCTGGACACCTGAGTAATAAGAGTGTTTGGTGCAACAGAAATACTTTGAGGACTGCACCTGAGGAGCAGGTGCACAGCAGTAAGGAGTACTGCACAGGAACACGTTCCTTCCGTAAGCCTGAGACTCTCCCGAGGGAAGGGTCAGGCTAAGAGTAGGAAGGACAGAGTGTGAGTGACACCGAGGAAGGGTGTCACCCCCAGGTCTGTGAGCTATCTCTAGACTGGGGAGATAGCTCTCAAGGTCGGACAAGCCGGGTCGGCAACAGACAGACAGATCAGGAACAGAGACAGGAGACAGATGCGGAATCCTAAGACAAGCCGAGTTCGGCAACAGAGCATCAGATATAGCGAAGTACCCAATCAGAGATCAGAAGAGTAGTCAGGAAAGCAGAAGGTCACAACAAATAATCAACAATGCCTAGTCTTGAGTGTGAGCTCCCTGATCATCAACACCCTGGAACTGGTCTAGATATTAACACAGATAATATACAGTTTTCCCTAGACTGAGGTGTGAGGTCCCTGATCGTCAACACCCAGGAACTGGTCCAAATAATAACACAGATAATATCACAGATACTGACAAGGTCTGAGTGCTACCACGTAGTGATCGCAACGGCAGACAACCAGAGACCAGCACCCAGTATATATAGCAAGGCGCTCTCCAGAGCCTCCCCTAAGTGCTGGACCAATGGGAAGTGGTGGAATTGTCAGCTGACCGGCTTGGTCAGCTGACTCCCTTCTGGCTGTCATAAAATCTCTGCCTCTCAACGCGCGCGCGCGTCCTTCTAAACCTGTGTGGACTATCAGTCCCAGCCACACTAGACCTATGCTGTAAACCATCCGCTGTGCTGGGCGCGGAACCAGCCGCACTGCTATCAGAGCATGTCGCGGTTCCTCCACGTTCCGCCATACTGTCAGATGTAAGCCTATGCGTGCAAACTGCCGTGTCGTGTTCTCAGGACATGCGGCGGTTTTTCCGCGTTCAGTCATGCCAGCAGATGCAGGCCCATGCGCGCAACCTGCCACGTTGGACGCGGAATCAGCCGCCTTGCTCTAAACACTCGCGGCGGCTTTTCCGCGTTTTCTCACAGTACCCCCCTCCTGAGGAGTGGACTCCGGACAGCTCCTTCCCGGTTTCTCAGGATACAAAGCGTGAAACTCCCTCCTTAATTTATCTGCATGCATGCGACACTCAGGTACCCATGTTCTCTCCTCAATACCATACCCTTTCCAGTGAACTAGATACTGCACTGAGTTCTGTACAATACGTGAGTCTAAAATCTTTTCTAATTCGTACTCAGGTTGGTCATCTACCATCACAGGAGGAGGAGGATGTAGACAGTAAGCCAAACGCTCTGAAACCCCCAGGAAACCACTCCACCGGTGCAGGATCAGGTGAGCCAAGCCACAGGTAACATCAACGAAGGAGGATCTGCAGTCTCAGTGAAGTGGTAAAAGCTGATATACTTTATTGAAAAAAGCCACAAAAAATGACACAGACAAGGCCACAAAAAGACTAACGCGTATCGGGCTCAAAGTCTGCCCTTAATCATAGTCATACACATTCTAAAAGAGGTGGGGACTTTATAGCTGAAGGAGAGGGGAGGGAGAAAACTCACACCCACTCCATCAGAGAAAGGCCGCAACCTCTTAAAGGAACACGATACATCTTATAATAGACATTACTAGATTGAAATATCACATGATTACGAAAATACAAAAGATGTAACCACATTGTTAAAAAACATCTAAAAGTTAAAATTACATACAAAAAGTGTAAATATAAAGAGAAAAATGACTGGCAAATAAGAAAGGAGGAGAAAGAAAAACTTTCCTAACAGTCATATATTAAACTGATGTCCCATCGGGTATTAAGGCCATCGGGGGAGTGGGTACCCATGCGGTGAATTCAAATTCCTGTCCCCCTAGACATACCATTAATGCTATACCAACTGGCGAATTTGTTAGAGCAATTCGTAACTGTTCCACCTTGGAGGGCGCAGATAGGGAGTGCAGTCTGATTGAGTCTAGGTTACGGCAGAGAGGTTACACTGACAGGCAATTAAAAACCAGTCGTAATAAGGTGGCCAAAAAAACCAGGACAGAATTTCTGGACAGTAATAAGGGCAGACGTAGACAAATAGAGAGGGGTACTGTTACTTTTGTAACAGAATATAGTTTAGAATATAAGAATATTGTTGATATCATTAAAAAATACCTTCCAGTTTTACACTCTGACCCTAAGCTGAAGCAGGTTCTCGACAGAGGGTGCCGCTTTTCATCCCGTAGGGCTCGTACTTTAGGGTCCCTTTTGTCCCCCAGTCTTTTTAGGTCCCCGGCCTCTATACGCACTCCGACTTGGTTAAATACAGTAGGATCTTATCCCTGTGGTTTCACCACATGTCACTACTGTAAGTGTCATCACAAAGGATCCTCCATTTTTTCATATACAACTAATAGGACTTTTCCCATTCTACAGTACATCAATTGTGACACTAAACATACAATTTATGTAATTTCATGTACCAGTTGTCGCATTCAGTATGTGGGGTGCACCACCCGCAATCTTCGAGCGAGGATAGGTGAACACTACTGCGCGACTAACTGGAACACTTTTAAAAAATCTGCTGTTTCGAAACATTTTGAGAACTGTCATAACGGGAATATGACCACTTTTAAATACCAGGGAGTAGAAAGAGTGGTCTCTCCAATCAGGGGAGGCGACCATCAGAGGCTTCTCCTCAAACGGGAAGCCTTTTGGATTCACCGCATGGGTACCCGCTCCCCCGATGGCCTTAATACCCGATGGGACATCAGTTTAATATATGACTGTTAGGAAAGTTTTTCTTTCTCCTCCTTTCTTATTTGCCAGTCATTTTTCTCTTTATATTTACACTTTTTGTATGTAATTTTAACTTTTAGATGTTTTTTAACAATGTGGTTACATCTTTTGTATTTTCGTAATCATGTGATATTTCAATCTAGTAATGTCTATTATAAGATGTATCGTGTTCCTTTAAGAGGTTGCGGCCTTTCTCTGATGGAATGGGTGTGAGTTTTCTCCCTCCCCTCTCCTTCAGCTATAAAGTCCCCACCTCTTTTAGAATGTGTATGACTATGATTAAAGTGAACCTAAAGTCACTTAAAAAAAACGAGATTAACTCACCTGGGGCTTCCCTCAGCCCCCTGAAGACGATCGGTGCCCTCGCAGCTCCGCTCCGATGTCCCAGGACCCGCCGGCGAGCACTTCCGGTTTGGCCGTCACCGGCCGACAGGGATGGGAACGCGAGTGATTGTTCGCGTTCCCAGCCTGTATATCGCCCCCTATGCTGCTATTGCCAGAAAAAATTTACCCAACACCTCCCTGAATACTTCATTGATGAGTTCCTGAAAGACGGCCGGGACGTTACACAACCCGAAGGGGATCACCAGGTACTCGTAATGCCCATCGGGTGTATTAAAGGCCGTCTTCCACTCATCACCCTCTCTGATCCGCACCAGATTGTATGCACCCCACAAATCCAATTTCGAGAAAATCTTGGTGTTGGTGACCTGAGTGAATAAATCGTCTATCAAAGGCAATGGATAGCGATTTTTTACTGTGATTTTATTCAGGCCCTGGTAATCAATGCATGGCCGAAGGCCTCCATCATTTTTCTTTACAAAAAAGAAACCTGCTCCGGCAGGTGACCGGGAAGGGCGAATGAAACCCTTAGCCAAGTTTTCACGGATGTACTCTCGCATGGCCATTTTTTCTGGCCCAGAAAAATTGTAGAGATGGCCTCTAGGGGGCATACAACCAGATCGGAGATCGATGGGGCAATCGAAAGGGCGATGTGGAGGCAGTTTCTCTGCAGCTTTGGGACAAAACACATCAGAAAATTCAGAATCATGTTCAATGATGAAAGCAATGGGCTGACCAGCTTGTTAGCTGACCAGTGGCCCAATTAATCTGAGGGGAGTGAAGGTGTAACCAAGGCATGCCAAGGATGATAGTGGAGGTTGTCATGTGTAACACAAAAAACAACAACTTCTCCCTATGCAGCACCCCTATAGTGACTCCCACCTCTGGTGTCTGAGACAGAGGACGGTTACGTTGCAGGGGGGAATCATCCACTGCCGTAACTTGGATAGGTGGTGTTACCGGGGTGAGCGGAATACCCAATTTCTTAGCAAATTCGTAATCCATAAAATTAGCCGCTGAGCCCGAATCAACGAAAGCCTCAGTGACTTCAGATTTATCTTCCCATGTAATCGTACAAGGAAGAAGCAACCTTTTATCATCTAGGGGTAAAAGTTGTACGCCTAGGGTATTACCCCCAACTACTCCTAGGCAGTAGCGTTTCCCGATTTCTTGGGGCAATTCTGTATTCTATGACCCCCCTCTGCACAATAAAGACATAACTGCTCCGTTCCACTTGAGACAACTTTGACCGACCAATCTGCATTGGTTCAGGTGGAGGTGAAACAGGAGGAGGTGGAGTCACAGGAGGTGCAGCGTAGGACTTACATGGTCTCTACCTCGGGTCTGTCTCTGATAGCGTAGCCTACGGTCGATCCTGATGGCCGATGAAATGGCCTCATCAATCGTCTTAGGTTCAGGCTGACTTAACATAAGATCAGAGACCTCATCTGACAACCCTGATAGGAAACAATCTAACAGGGCAAAGGTGCCCCACCTGGCTGATACTGACCACCTTCTGAATTCAGCAGCATACTCCTTGACCGGACTCTTGCCTTGACGTAACAACTTGAGCTTCTGCTCAGAAGTCGAGGCAATGTCTGGATCGTCGTAAATTATTGCCATAGCTTTAAAAAATTCATCTACAGAGGTTAGGGCTAAGTCTCCAGTGGGTAGACTGTACGCCCAGGTCTGAGAATCGCCTGATAACAAAGTCTTAATAAATGTGACCCTCTGGGCCATAGTTCCTGAAGATCTAGGTCTCAACTCAAAGTATGATAACACTCTACTCCTAAAATTTCGGAAATCAGATCTGTGACCAGAAAATTTTTCAGGTACAGGCATGCGTATGTCTGTGCTAGGAGGAGATCGCACTTCATCCACAGCCGTCTGGAGGGTTTGTAAAGACCCGGACAAAGCGTCAATTACCCAGCATTTGGTTGATGGTATCCACCGAAGTGGTAAGTGCGCCCAGACGGTCGGTGTGTGCGTCTATTTGCATTTTTGGGTCTGCCGTTCTGTAACGATCGGTGTAACACAGAGAGGGTCTGATTACCGGTGAACTGCAGTATCACCGAGAATACAGATATATACCCGATTATTGATGATCTGCAGTATCACCGATAATCAGATATATCTCTAACCTCTGGACACCTGAGTAATAAGAGTGTTTGGTGCAACAGAAATACTTTGAGGACTGCACCTGAGGAGCAGGTGCACAGCAGTAAGGAGTACTGCACAGGAACACGTTCCTTCCGTAAGCCTGAGACTCTCCCGAGGGAGGGGTCAGGCTAAGAGTAGGAAGGACAGAGTGTGAGTGACACCGAGGAAGGGTGTCACCCCCAGGTCTGTGAGCTATCTCTAGACTGGGGAGATAGCTCTCAAGGTCGGACAAGCCGGGTCGGCAACAGACAGACAGATCAGGAACAGAGACAGGAGACAGATGCTGAATCCTAAGACAAGCCGAGTTCGGCAATAGAGCATCAGATATAGCGAAGTACCCAATCAGAGATCAGAAGAGTAGTCAGGAAAGCAGAAGGTCACAACAAATAATCAACAATGCCTAGTCTTGAGTGTGAGCTCCCTGATCATCAACACCCTGGAACTGGTCTAGATATTAACACAGATAATATACAGTTTTCCCTAGACTGAGGTGTGAGGTCCCTGATCGTCAACCCCCAGGAACTGGTCCAAATAATAACACAGATAATATCACAGATACTGACAAGGTCTGAGTGCTACCACGTAGTGATCGCAACGGCAGACAACCAGAGAATGACCAGCACCCACCCAGTATATATAGCAAGGTGCTCTCCAGCGCCTCCCCTAAGTGCTGGACCAATGGGAAGTGGTGGAATTGTCAGCTGACCGGCTTGGTCAGCTGACTCCCTTCTGGCTGTCATAAAAGCTCTGCCTCTCAACGCGCGCGCGCGTCCTTCTAAACCTGTGTGGACTATCAGTCCCAGCCACACTAGACCTATGCTGTAAACCATCCGCTGTGCTGGGCGTGGAACCAGCCGCACTGCTATCAGAGCATGCGGCGGTTCCTCCGCGTTCCGCCATACTGTCAGATGTAGGCATATGCGTGCAAACTGTCGTGTCGGACGCGGAATCCGCCGCCTTGTTCTCAGGACATGCAGCGTTTTTTCCGCGTTCAGTCATGCCAGCAGATGCAGGCCCATGCGCGCAACCTGCCGCGTTGGACGCGGAATCAGCCGCCTTGCTCTGAACACTCGCGGCGGCTTTTCCGTGTTTTCTCACACTAAGCAAAAAACAGAAGGAAAGAAAAAAAAAAGTACTAAAAGCATACACTATCCCAAGAAAACATCACAACCAATAAAAAGTATACCAAGAGCTAAAAATAGTCCCATATAAGAATGAAACATCTAGTAACAACCAGTAAGTCCAGGAACGTGTATAAACAAAAATGAAAAATAACATTTACCTCAATACCAGCGATTTGCAAGCAGGAAGCGCCTCTATGAGCAGCTCCCACTATCTGGAGGGTTTATATAGCCCCAGGATCTCTGCATAGGACATCACTTCTTGTGAAAAAACAGGAAGTCTAAGGGGAGAAACCTTTGGTAGGTCCGCGGACTCCATTGGTACCACACCCTCTAGATACTAAAAATGGAATTTGAACTTACCAGGGGCTTTCCACCCCATAGCCCACGAGGTAGATCGGAGTCCTGTGGGTCCCTCCCCCTGTTCTTCCGCTGTTGGCTCTGTTAGCGCGCAACTTCACCGGCCCCATATAAGTTCAAATTCCATTTTAAGTCTCTGTTCAGGGTGCCTTTAATATCACTCAACTTCACCGATTAACAGTTATTCCTCCGTGCAACTTTGTCCCCCATAAATACCTTGTAATCGCTGGCTACTCCATTGTATCTGCCAACCGCCACCCCCAGTATTCTCTGAAGAAGTACTGGGTTAGTACATTCAGTTGAGTCTTTTCACCAAGTGCTGTGCTTGACATTTGATTTGTTTCCCTAGTGTGAACAAACCTGTAGCAAGGGAGCTGCAAGGAAGAAACAACTCTTTAGTGGCTGGATAGTGTACTGGTTAAGGGAACCGCCTTCGACGTGGGAGACCAGGGTACGAATCCTGGCTAGGGTCAATATCTATTCAGTAAGGAGTTCAAGGCAAGACTCCCTAACACTGCAGGGTGGCCTCTTGAGTGTGTTCCAGTGGCTGCAGCTTTTGAGTGCGACAGGAGAAAAACACTATACAACTGTTCGTATTATTATTATTATTATTATTATTATTATTATTATTATTACTATTATTATTGTGTCTAGAGTAGCTGTCAGATATCACTTAATGACCATCAACTATGTGGCTAATGTCCAAAATTCCAAAAGGCAAAATTGCCTTAGACTCCTACCCTCATGAAATTTTTGCAGCTGTAGGGCCATATGCAATTCACCTTTTCTCCTGAGTTTTTACCTAGGAGATACATTTTCATCTTCAATTTAAAAACACTTTTTAGCACTTTGCAATGGAAAAAGTACCAAAAAGTAGGTGGAAAGGTATTGTCAAAATTATTTTGACTATTTGTTTGCTTGCTAGGGGTTTAAAAGGCATTTTATTTTCAAGTTGTGAAATCATGACCTTGGAGAAAACTCAGGTGAAAAAATGAATTGCATATGGCCCAAGTCAGTAAGGTGAGGGGACACTGTGCATTAGTAGAACAATATAATTTCAGTGTGCAGAACATGGCAGAGATAGAATCAAGTAAAGTAAATGTTGGTTTGAATGTAGAAATTAATGGCCAGGCAAGAGGAATATGGAGGCTGTTGCATGTATTCTATTTTAAGAGTCGACTAAACAAAACTCACAAAGTAATTTTAACATGAATTTGTAGTAATAACCCACAATCTCAATAGGATTTAGAAAAACCTAAACTGTATTGAGAAATTGGAGTAGTGACCCCCCCAGTGAACAGCTCCCCAACCCTATCCTCAAGGCCCACCAACAGTACATGTTTTGCAAATAAAAAACACAAACATGCACAGGTGGGGTAATTAGTGTCTTAGCAGAGCTGATTATCTACCCCTGTGGGTTTCCACAAAACATGCACAGTTGGTGGGCCTTGAGGACAAGGTTGGGGAACACTGATCTTGTGCACAAGAATGAATTGTTGAAAATATTTGAAAGGAATTTCAATTATAATGATGTTTGAATTTGACACCATGGTGTTCAGAATCAGAACCCGAAAACACAAATTTAGCACAATTTTAGCATGGAACAGCTGGCCAGAGTGTGTTTCATTTACCGTATTTTTAGGACCATAAGACGCACAAAAGTGTGAGGGAAAAGTCATTGCGTCTTATGGTCCGAAGGTGCTGTCCCCGGTGCCTCTCCCTGTGTCTGTCCCCGGTGCCTCTTTTGTCCCCCTGTGTCCTCCTCCTTCATGTCCCCCGGTGCCTCTTGAATCCTCCATGTCCCTGTTACCTCTTTTGTCCCCCGTGTGTCCTCCGCATCCCTGCTGACTCTTTTGTCCCACATATGTCCTCCATGTCCCCAGTTTCCTCCTTTGTCCCCCGGGGTCTTCCATGTATGGCCCCCAGTAGGTAACATACTGAGGCAGCCATTAAGTTCTGTGATGAGTCGATACAGGGATTCTTTTCTTGTGTCCACGTGGCTCTAGCTTACTGGGTCCTTGTTTAAAACTAAGCGGCCGATTCGGCAGGGGGCGTTGCAGGGGAACCATCCATTTTTAAAGAGGAACTTTAATTTAGGATTGCACTTCCTTCTAATCAGTAGCTGATACCCCCTTTTCACACAAGAAATCTTTAGTTTTTCTCAATTAGATCATCAGGACTGTCTGTATGGCTAATATTGTAGTGAAACCCCTCCTATAGTGTGATGTAATGACCATGGTCCTGACAGTTTGTTGTCTGTGAACTTCATTGCATTGTGGGAAAAACAGCTTTTTTCAGCTGCCAAGCAAGGAACATCTCCCTCTGTGCAACAAACTCTCAGAAAACAAACATTATGAACAAATCACCTGGCAGGACTAAACATGTGCCCACCTGATATATTTCAGAATGCAAATCTGGGTGAGGAAATGGGCAAAAAATGACTAAATAATCCATAAATTACTATTGTAAAAGATAATCAATTTTGCTCATTCGGTTATTTTCAGTACAGTTCCTCTTTAAACCCTTCTTGCCACAGCCCCACTCTTGAACAGGAGACTAGCTTAACTGTGCTTGATCATGCTTACTTTTGGCTACAGTAGTCTCTGCCTGACACCTGCAGTAAGCATGCAGCCAGTGGTACCAGAAGGTAATACCGTAAATGTAGGGGATCAGTAGACTAGAAATGTAAGCGACAAGGCAATCAGCAATGGCATCTTCTGCATGCCACCCACCAGCGGCTTAACTAGAAATCACTGGGCCCCCCTGCAAAACTCTAATGGGGCCCCCTCCCGCCAAATAAATCTACAAATCTTTGTCTGTAAAACTATTTATGATTCCTTATCGGTGGCTGAGCAGATGCAGTCATTAGAACAAATGTGCAGAGAGCAGAAAGTTTTTTTCTCTCCGTGCCCTTAGTTGTCAGTCTCTCAGGACGGCGCCCCCTGTGGCTTCTCTGCGCCCCATGCGGCTGCATCCCTTGCAGGGTCTATTGTTACGCCCCTACCACCCACTAAAAATTACCTTTGTTTTTTTTGTTTTAATTCAGGTTCAGTACTATCTATAACAAATGAAAGCATGCATATCCATGTAAAACACATTATGAGTATGTTTATCTTATGGAAAGAGCAACTTAGAGGGGTCTGTGGACTGGGCTTTCACTTTAAATAAATAAAGATTCCCGTTGCCGTTTAACACCCTACCACATATTACAGGAAGTGTAAAGATATCTATTTCTGAATAAACCACAGATAAGTGTTTACAAAACTTATTACAGAAAAATCCATGTCCTAGCCAGCAATCAGAGCTGGAAAGGATGGAAAGGGATTTAGCAAGATTCAACTGCTGTCTTTTCCTAGCCAAGGCTTGATAAATTGCAATGTCTCCATCTGTGTCTAAATTGTCCCAGCTTTTCACTCTTCATGCTCACTGGAAATGTGCAGGCATCTCACTGAAGCAGAATAAAAATCAGATTTTCCCACTTTACCATGGATAGCAGGTATGTGTGTGTTGCACCTGCATCCTGCCAGAGCATGCCGTCTATACACATAAAGAGGATGAATAACTGTTCATTCCCAGTCTTGGTAAGGGGAAGTGAGAGGGGTGCGGCGGCCGACATTTTATTAAAGTGGACCTGAACTCTTTCACATGACAGAAGGAAAACAGAAAAATGCACCCTGTATGTATTTAGAAAGTTTAGACTGTCTCATTCCTTCTCATCTGTGACTAATCACAACTGTAAATTGTTCTCTCAGTTAAGTCAGCTCAGGAATCTCATCTGTCTTGACAGAACACCTAATTTGAAAGCAGAGTATGCTACCCTATGTCTGCTTCCATGAAAGCAGAAAGCAGACACCCTGAATAGCTATTGCAGGATTTGTATCAGATGTAACAAAGCAATGTTTTTCTTTAAAGGTTATTATCCTGTTTATCTTGTAGAGCACAGAGGAGATTCTGAGTTCAGGTCCATTTTAAATATTTAACAATACCCTTTGCTTGACAAAAATCTGTCAAGATTAGCTGCATGCTTGTTTCAGGTGTGTGGTTCAGACGCTACTGTGTGGCCAAACAGATCAGTAGGACTGCTAGGCAACTGGTATTGTTTAAAAGGAAATGCATATGTCAGCCTATATGTCCCTCTCAGTTCAGGTTCCTTTTAGATCAAATATGTCACAAACCTGGAGAATAGAAACTGATCATATGATGGCTAAAAATGCATAATCATAGGTTACCTTCAGGAAAATTACAATGACAGAATGATCGAGAGCTCTAGGAATTTACGCTGCTGGTATTATGTACAATTTAGGAAAATCACAAATCCACTCCCACTCTTTCAACCTTGAAAAGTTCTCCTTCAATCTCCTTCAATCTATAATATGACAGATAGTTTGATTGATCACCAGGTAATGACAAAAGGTCAGCTCACTTCACTTTGAAATTGTTTTTGGTGGGCTGCAACTCTGGAACTGATAAGTACTTAGATTTGCACTTTTGAGGGTAAAGGCACATGCAATTAATTTTTCTTTTTAGATTTCTCCTAGGGGATATTTTCACACCTTATTAAAAACACAAAGGGGAAAAGTGGCGCTCAAGGTATGATAAAATTGAATTAAAGTTGAATTAAAGTTTGTTGTTTATTATACGACTTTGTCTTCATTGGGGTAAGCCACTTCACACTTTTTTCCTTTTAGTTGTTTTTAACTCAATTTTATCATACCTTGGGCGCCTCTTTTCCCCTTTGTGTTACCCACCCTCCTTCTGGAGGGGTGTTCTATTTGGTCAGGAGTGTTTTCACCAACCCCATAACCATCTAGAGTTCTTTACAAAGAGATCAACCACATCCAGCCCAACTGGACACCCGAGTGGAGTTGGGTTTGTGCATCTCCACCTGCCTACAGTTGTTGGTTGCCCGTCTGCAACCTTCTTTTGGTCCAATTTACATCTTGTTGTGACATACTGCACCATTTGGGCTCCCGTTGTCTCTTGTTTTTTTTCCCTCCGGGGTGTTCTTTGATCACCCTACACACCTGCACCTTATTAAAAAAATGCCTTTTAAACCACCAGCAAGCAAGAAAATATTCAAATGTATTTTGATAGTACTTTATCAGCTACTTTTTGGCCCTTTTTCAATCTCAAAGGAGAAAACTCATCAGAAAAATGTAATTAAATAAGGGCCAAGGTGTTAGTCTTGCCCAGAGTGGAAGGAAGTCTATGAAGTAGACTTTGGCCTCGATTCATAAACAGCAGTGCGATAAAAAAATCTTGTCGGGTAAACACCGCACTCGGTATTTTCCCGGTCTGTGTGCTAATTCATAAAGATTTCCCCAGCTGCCCTTGGAGGTCGGTAAATTACCGCAGCCCATTGAGTGGTAGAGTAGAGCAGTGTCTCAATTCTCTCTTTGCCCTGCAGAAATGAATCACACAGAGGGCTCTCTGGCTCTCTCCACTGATGACTCAGACAGATGAGTCACACAGTCTTTCCCTGCCTGCTCAAATGACTCACACAGACGGCTATCTCCACTGATGACTCAAACAGACTTCGGCTCTCTGCACTTTTGCATTCGTCAGAGCTGTCGGTAACTTGTTATCGCCTCACTAGAGGTGTCGGTAACTACCGCCAGGCTTACCGCTTGTTGAAGGCTTTATGAATTGACATTTGCTGACAATTTACTGACATGTGTTGTCGGTAACTGCAGCCAAGTCGGTAATTTATCTCCCTGGTCGGTAATGTCAGCTTTTCATGTGGTAACAGCCTTTATGAATTGCCATTTTGCTAACTGGTCGGTAAAGTCTGCTGTTTTCAGCATTACCGCATGAGGTAATGCTTTATGAATTGAGGCCTTTACCTCACTTTTTGTCCTTGCCATTTTCACAGACCTCCATGGCCGTAATGACTCTGAGGCTAGAAAATAAGGTAAAGCAAAAATAACTTGATTTGGTATCCAAAAAAAGGTAGTTCCACAGTCCACCTGTACACATTTTTGTGTTCTAGAAGTAATTCTGTCACTAGTACAAGCAACTTCAGTTCAAATTAAGTGAAGGAAGTACCCAGAAATGTAGATATTTCACTTATCACATGCAAGAGGGATTCTAGCCTAAGTCATCTGGATGAAGATGTGTTCTACATTTAAAACATATATGTTAAAACAGGGTTGTATGTGGATTGTTTAAACATTTTCATAATATCTATCTAGCTACATGGAACAATTTTTCCCACATATGCAACCACTTTTTCTTGCGGGAGGACGATACCAAAAGTAATCTAGAAGTGGGCATACATTTTTTTTTATATCTGACATAGGTCATTGATACTGCATGGGTTGGTAGAGCTAGACGGGTTTCTCACCACTTATCAGTACAGAAAACATAAACATTTTTTCGCATTTTTTTGCATTCATACTCACGTTCATATGTGGGGGGTTTTTGCACTGGTGTTTTCAGATTAGCTAATGAAAGTCAATGAGAATTTGCAATTGATTCACAAATTTATGCTACAAGATGTAAGTTTTTTTTTTCCGCACAAGCAAAAACACTAATGCAATTTTGCAATTTTTAAACACAAGTGCATTTAGTAATTTTTAAACAGAATTTCAATTCTCCATGGACTTTTATGGTATATGCAGTGAACATATTATCACAAATTCACAATGCAAACATGGGTTTTAATAAGTGTGAATTCTGTTTAAGGGTACTTTCACAATATGCACATTGCATTGCACTTCCTAAAAATCAGGATTGCAATGCAACAGTGTGATGCATACAGTAAAGCAGATGGTGTATAGAAGCATAGTTTACGACACCTGTAAACAGGCACATGGTTCTGTACTCACCACATGCTGCATATCATTGCAATGGAATCTGCCGCACAGCACAGCTAACACACCAATGTGAATGTACTGCTGAAATGTGATTGTACTGTCCATTGCAACAGAACAGATGCAGTGTTAAAGAACCCTTACACTTCCTGTACAAGAGTTTCAGAATGTTTTTCTCTATTGCAGGTGGATAATGGATTACAGGCAGAAGCTAGGGGGATAAAAAATAACATTTCGAACGTGCATGCTTGGGTGTCGGGGGTCATTAAAGATCCAATATGTTGGATCCTTAACCCTTTCCCAACTGCCTAACGTCGATCGGCGGTGGGAGATTGGTGCTCTGGGGTCCGCCTAACGCTGATTGGCGTCATCTCGCTCCTCGCGAGATCAGCAGGGAACAAGCACTCGCATGAGTGTGCGTTCCCTGCACTGCACACAGTGGGGCTCCATGATCAGCCTGCCAGCTGCGATCGGAGCTGGCAGGCTGTTAGTAACAAAAAAAAACAACAAATAAATATGTGCACAGCACTGCACTGCGATCTAGCGCAGCGCTGTACAGGGGACAGCCCTGTCACTTAACTGTCCCTCCTAACGGCTCCCAATCTAATGCTAGGCTGATGCCAATCCATGTGTAGTGTAGTGTATGGATCGCAGTCTAGGGCCAATTTAAGGGGGGGGGGGGGCAGATAAAATAAATAGATTTTTTAAATAAAAAAACTCTGTGTTTTTATTAATAAATAAAAAAAAATCGCAGCAGCAATCAGAGACCACCAAAAGACTGCTCTACTAGTGGGTAGAAAAGGAGATAAAATTAATTTGGGTTCTAAGTTGTATGACCGAACAATAAACTGTTTAAGCTGTGAAGTGATGAATTGTAAAAAATCGCCTGGTCACTAGGGGGGTATAAACCTCTGGTCCTCAAGAGGTTAAAGAGGAACTTTAAACCCAGGATTGAACTTCATCCTAATTTGATACCCCTGTACTACAAGAATGCTTTATCTTTTCTGGAATAGATCATCAAGGACATCTGTATGGCTGATATTGTGCTGAAACCCCTCCCACAATGTGATGTCAGGCCCATGGTCTTAACAGTTTCCTGTCTGTGAACCTTGTTGCACTGTATGTGCATAGAACTCTCAGAAACAAATATTCTGCAGAGATCACCTGGAAGGACTAACGATGTTGCCACCTGTGATGAATTTCAGAATTTAAATCAGGAGGAGGAAAGATTTTACAACAGGCAAACACTGACTAAACCCTTTACAAATGGATATTGTAAAAAAATAAGCAATCAATAATTAGATTATTTTTACTTAAGTTCCTCTTTAAGCAATGTCGGCCGTACACTGTACACACATTGGAAATGTGATCAACCGTTGGCCAAAGTGGTTGTTAACGTCTGCTTTAGCTGACTTTTATCTAATGTGTGTACCTACCTTAATACTTAGACCATAGACCTTGAACAAGCATGCAAATGAAGTCTGACTGCATTATCTGTATGCTTGTTTCAGGTGTGTGATTCAGACACTACTGATGCATGAAGATCAGTAGGACACCAGGCAACAATACTATCATTTTGAAAAAGAGCCATGTGATGTTCAGAAACTATAACAATCCTCCTTCCAAATAGGAGAGTCTGGTCAGGGAAGAGGCATTAGTCCTTTATTTGCAATGAATATATGCAACCTCACAATGGATGGTTAAATGACTACATCACATTCCACACATGGTACTGTAATTGAAGGAAATACACCAATAAAAAGAAATACACAAGTTACCTAGTCCATGCCTCTCTACAATATCATGATGTAGTCTGCTTGATGCCTTTAATAGAGAAGGGGCTGGGCTGTAATCAGTGCCAGATCTGGGGGAAGCCACCCAAGGCCCGTGTCTAGGGCACCAGAATCCAGCAGAATCCAAGGGGCGGGCGGTGACAAGTTGAAAGCACCTGTCACCAGCCCTAAGAATAGCTCCGAAAGTCAACAGCTGACCCGTCCCTATATTGCTTAGAAGAGAGATCAAGAAATGATTGATATTCTTTCCGTGTGATTTGTTTTTTATTGCTGGCAAACATGAAAAAACTGACAGGACCAACTGCCATTATCTATAACCACACCAAAAGGTTGTTTTTTTATAGACATACATATGCACAGCGGGAGATACTAGTTGCTTGGCAGTTGAAAACAGTTCTAATTTCCCACAATGCAATAGGCTCATAGAAAGGAAACTGTGGAAGGGGTTTCACTGCAAAATCAGCCATACAGACCCCACGATGATCTATTTGAGAAAAGGTAAATATTTCACATGAGAAAGGGGGTATCAGCTACTGTTTGGGATGAAGTTCAATCCTTGGTTACACTTAGCAGAATTGCTTTTTCAATGTGTTCTACGGGGAAAACTCATGCGATTCTGCTAAGTGTGACCCTGGCCTTAAAGAGAATCTGTACTCTAAAATTCTTAAAATAAAAGCATACCATTCTATTCATTATGTTCTCCTGTGCCCCTCTATGCTGTTTCTGCCACTCCCTGCTGCAATCCTGGCTTGTAATTGCCACTTTTAGGCAGTGTTTACAAACAAAAGACATGGCTGCTAACAGCATGTGATAGACTGAGAGTAGCTCAGTGTGTGAGTCATACAGAGCTTGGGGGGGCCTGGAGAGGGTGTGGATAGCTTCTATCCTATCACAAGCAGTGCAGCACATTACAGCCTGAGTGCCTGAGCCCGACAAAGCCGTCAGAGGAAAGAACATTAGATTATATAACAGAGTTAACACAGCCACTGTGCAACTAGGAAAGGCTGCAGTAAGCCAGAGCACATTAGAACAGGTATAGGAACTTATAGGATAGAAGAAATAAGGCTGAAAATGTTGTTACAGAGTCTCTTTAAGGAATCACCTTTCAGTAGAGCAAGGAATAAATGCTAAGTGTTTGGATGAGGTAGATTTCAAGATGCTTTCTTCTATTAAACTCTTTTATGAAGCAAAATATTTCTTGTAATAATACACCTCTTTTCTGCTTAAAAATGAATGAACTGGTACTTTAAAATCAGATACATACAAAACATTGCCCCGGAATATGTCATATTTGCCACTAGCATGCTGTTAGAGCATCTGCAAAATGACTACAAAAATAGTGGAGATTGCAGAATCAATAAAACTGTTCCGGGAGCTCACTAGAGCGCATCCCCCGCACAAACAAACAGTGCAGAAGAATAAAAATAGTGAGATTTTAGGATGCTAAGAAAAAACAACTAGAAGATAGGGTTCACACTTGTTATAAACTGTTTTTGGCGCAGAAATTTTTGGAACCTCTGCATGTTCGCCTGCGTTACAACATATGCGTTTTGCCCCGTTACCTAATGATACCTTAGCGGTTATCCCGAGTCAGGCTCAGGACGGAAAGCCACAGAACAGGGTGGTAACAGGGTGGTAACAGGGTGGTGAGTGAGTTTCATGCAGGAGCTGCTGCAGACCTCTCTGTAGTATGTTTTTCTTCTTGTTTTTAGGGTCTAAAAGCTTTTGAAAAAATGTTATGGCTTTTAGACCTTAAATCAGGAAATAATCATAACGCCAGGGAGGTTAATGAGAAAATGCACATGGTGTGCAAAAGAAATGTTAATGAGAAAATGGAACAATTGGCTTTGTGGAATTCCTCACCTCCATCTGTACAAAGGTAAAGGAAATGTCCATATTTTTGCACCTATCACTTTCGAAACTGCCCTAATCAGGTTTACAGCTATATGGAACAGAATGCATGCTTGCTAAAAAAAACAGGCTGATCAAATCAAAGAGATCATCTCAGAGAAACTGAGGAACTGATCTCAACAACTGACCTTGGTGTTCCAATTGGTTATTGGGCAGCTCATTTTTTCTTTTTTATTGTAACAACAGTGGAGAGATGTCAGAGCATCCTAACACCATGACTAGCAACAGAGGCTTGCAGAGCTTCCTAGATGCAACATACACACTTTGTATTTAAAACAGATGCTACAATTATGCACTAAAGCCCTAACCTCTGCATCCTAGAAGGATGGCATCAATACGGTGGAAGAGTCCAGTATGGAGTACTTTGCATGCAAACTGTTTTGGAAGCTAACCTCCTCCAATAATGTTAATGTGGTGCATCTGTTTTGAATGCGAGATGAGTACCATGCCTATAATTAGGCTCTGCACACCTATGCTGGTAGTCATAGCCTGCTTTGGGAAGCGCTGCCACCTCTCCCTGTTTTATTTTTATTGCAACAGAGGGTGTATCTAGTCACAGGAAGTGGCAGAATAGGTCTGAGTACATGAGCACATAGGAAGCACTGATCCTACCCTATAGGCATAGACGTGCCTGGGGCATGGTGCTTTAAACGTACTATGTTTTCATGTGGGCCTCAGATTTGTATAATTCTTCATTTAATTTATGTATCCCCAACATATAACATTAATATAGTGATCGCTTCTCTTGATGCTTCTAAACGCCACCCCATTTTAATAAATTTGCATACCGTATATGTTTACGTCAAACAGTTAAATTGGAGGATGTTTGTGTTACGTGTTAGGTAGTAGAAGGGCTTCATTTAGAAATAGAAGATTAATTGGAAACTGGGCTGAAAAAATCGACAAAACTAACATCAAAAAGCCATTAGTAGAATATTGGTAGCAGAGTCACCTGAATTAAGACCCGCCTCTAATAAACATATCCATTTTTAGGACCATTCCAGTTGGTGGTGGGAATAAGTATTGTGCCTGCAAACGTTCACTGTGGAAAGTAATGTTGAAGACAGTAACAGAAAACAAGTCTACACTTTGCATTGCATTTACATATTGCTTGGGTCAGTGTGCTTTTGACTGGTGCTAATAAGCAGTGTCAGAGCCTTAGTGTGAAACAACGCCAGCATGCAAAGGTGAGGAGTAATCCCCATGTCTAAAAACTATTTTATCTCTGTGTGTTTAGCAAACAGACGTGTGAGAGAATAACTGAACTCCATAATGGGGTTCGCCTTTTGCATTCTTGTTTTTTTTTTTTTTTCACTTTGATCCAAAATGCAGAGTATATTTTTTTAAAGCAAACAGTTACAGTCAAGGAATATACTAAAATGCCAGTTAGAAAAATATATCAGAAATTATTAATAACATTTTGAAGGGAGACATAGATGACTGTTGTGAAGAATGCCTTTTCTCTTTGTGATTATTCTTGAAGCATCCCTGTCAAGGCAAATTTCACCCCTGGCTTTGGAAATGATTGCCTGAGACACCATAAATGAAACAGGCCCTTTCATGCTCCTTGAAAATGTAAAACTAAGCTTAGTATTAAGGCTGTTGCATGCTGAGGGTTGAATGGCTCAGTGATTTGGTCATAGGTTAGTCATCCCTTCACCCTTACGTCTGCATTGATTGAACACTGTTATCATGCCATTGTTTTTTTCCTTTTTTTTTCTCTGGCGCTCAGTAACAGCTTCAGTCCCAGCGGACAGGTGTTCTATGCATGCATCAGATGGGAGAGCCGCAGTATTGTATTTTCAAATAATTCCCTTCCTCCTTCGCTTACTCCGTTGCTCCAGGACAACAAAATAATGAAACCACAATACTGCCAGTTGAAACCATTACTAATTTTTGTGCAATACTATCAGACGGAATATCCTATATTCAGTACTCACTACTGCTGTTAGCGTAAAGAACCGATTTCCCTTTTCTGATTTCTCACATGAATATTTTAGGCATTTATCATTAATATTGCGTAGTTTTATTTGCATGCAACTAAACATATGAATGTATTACTTCAGAGGATTTTTAAATAAACTGGTTCTTGTTCACTTGACAGTCATCTCAGATGTAAGTATGGGAAAAATTTTAAAAAGTTTAAAACACACACGGCCAAATTTATGTAGCCATCCTATCTAAATCAAGAGCTTTATTGTGGATAGAACATGACTCTCCTCAGTTTGAGCGCTATCTGCCTATAAAGGACAAAATTCATATGGTAAAGTCCATGGGGAAAACTCTAGTGGTTTATTCTAGTCTCTGGAGAACAACTATAGCAACCACATTCAACACAAATATGTGGTGCTGAATAATCACCTCATTTCAAATATTTTGTTGCTTTGAAAAGGATGAGGAAATATGTTTGTAGGGAGCGTTTTAAGGTAAGGAGAGGTCACTATGTGCAGCTTTAGGGACAACATGGTCTCACAAAAAATAGTTGTATGGGGGCCCTTGGGAAAGTCTTCCTAGCCAAAAAAGAAACAGGTTTTACAGGAGAAGCAGACAGGCAGAAAGGTCTTGGAAAGGTTTCAACAAAAAATTAGTTAGACCTCCCAGTAGAAACAAAAGGTCCTTGGAGGGGTATTCCTAAGAAAAAAAGCCCCAGCTCTTTGGTTTATTAATTCATTTATTTGCAAGGGGTTGTTGGTTAGTGAATAAGAAAAGGATCGTGGGCTAAAAGTAGAAGAAGGAAGCTATTCAAGGACTTGGTCAAGTTAGGTGGGAATTGATTGGCAAAACATTATTTGTTATCCAGAATGATTACAGATAAGCTTTAGTGCAGGCATGGGCAAACTCCAGATGTTACGGAACTACAAGTCCCACAATGCATTGCAGGAGTCTGACAGCCACAGTCATGACTCATAAAGGCAAATGCATTGTGGGTTTGTAGTTCGGTAACAGCTGGAGGGCCGAGTTTGCCCATGCCTGCTTTAGTGAGAGGAAAATGGAAGCAGCACCAAAACTAGCAGCAGCAGCCACATCAGCACCATGCAGAAGGAAGTCTTTGTGGCATCTATTTTGTAAATATACTGTGTAACAAGAATAAAAAAAACTCATGTGAAAAAAGCATGCACTTAGTAAATTGAACATGTGGATGTCATCTGGTATTGATGTCTGGTTCAGTTTGATAAAGGTCACATTTACTATGGACTGGGAATACCGTATATACTCGCAAGCAAGTCGACCCGCATATAAGCCGACCCCCCCCCCCCCCCGAAAAAACAGGAAAAAATGATTGACCCTCATATAAGCCGGGGGTAGGAAATGCTAGCCGCGTGATCCCCCCAGTGTGTCCCAGTATAGCTAGTATAGTGCCCAGTATGGGTAGGTAGTGCCTCAGTATAGCTAGTATAGTGCCCAGTACACATAGGCGGACTGGCCTGGGGGGATGTGGGACAGTTTCCCCCCGGGCCGCCTCCTGCCTCTGTGTTTTGGGCCGCTGGCTGGATGTCTGGCAAAAGAGGAAAGGGACGACTTATTTCCTCTTTAAAAAAGGTCCCCTCCTGCGCCCTGGTCAGTAGATAGGCTGCGGTGATTAGCCTCACCAGCGGCTGGCCCGACAGAAGATCAGCTGAGCGGCCAGTGTGACGAGTACTGCAGGCAATACACATCACTGCTCTTCTCCTGCTACTGCTAGATGTGGCGCCCCGCCCCCTGTCTTAGCAGCGATTTTAAAGTGTGTCATCAGTGAATTCAGAGGTGAATGAAGAGAGAGCAGCGGGGAGCATCTCTAAAACACATATAGAAGGCAGCGGTGACAGGACAGTGTAAGTTGTAAACTCCGGAGATTAGATTGATTGCCAGCCTGACTTTCTGATCTCCCTTATCTTTTGTTCTGTCCATGTGTGTCTCTTCTTCCCAGGCCCCCCTTCTCCCCTGCTATCTCCTCTCTCCCAAATGTTATGGCTTGTTTCATCAGCATGTCCTTCCCCAATGGGACAGAGATGGCTGCAGTCCTGTGTGATCTCTGCTGTAACTGTTTCTCTTTTCCTCATGCTCTCTATCTTCTTCTGTCTCCCTCACCATGCCCCCCATCTTTTTTACGTACTCCATTTCTCTTTCCCACATTCCTGTCCCTCTTCTCTAATTTTCATATATCTGTCCCTCTCTCCCACAAAATCTCTATTATACACACGCATCCACCCACCCCTGGCATCTTCCACAGCACATTACAGAGTACATAATCATGATACTGTTCTCATAGGAGCTCACAATCTAATCCTACCATAGTCATAGTCTAATGTCCTACCATATTATTATTCCATATTATTATTTTAATGTATTTCTATAGCGCTGACATCTTCTGCAGCACATTACAGAGTACATAGTCATGTCACTGACTGTCCACACAGGAGCTCATAATCTAATCCTACCTACCTTTCCTAAAGGTGCGTAGACACGCACTACTTCCGCCAACGACGGGTCCCCCAGACCCTACCGCTGGGTGGAAGTTCTGCCGACAGTAGCACGTGTGTACACACTGTCGGCAGACTGATAAGGCTGTTTCTGAACGATCCGCTCAGAGGATCGTTCAGAAACAGCCTTATCAGTCTGCCGACAGCGCGTACGCACGTGCTACTGTCGGCAGAACTTGCGCCCAACAGGACGGTCTGGGGGACCCATCGTTGGCAGAAGTAGTGCGTGTCTACGCACCTTAACAGGCGGTAACATATTTGCATATCCCATAATGTTTGTGAAAAGGTATTCTGAAATGAAGACGGTCTTGCTTGATAATCTGATCCTGCAATGTGCAGGACATTATACCTGAAATTGTTCTGAGGCCATCATGTCGGAACTTATTTTGTAGGCAACGTAATACTGTAGCTGCTGATTTTTTTTTTTAAGGTGCATGGTGGCCGCATGTACTGCATGGCATGTGGTTTATATCATATGGTTGGGTTCTACAGTGTGTGATTTTTGTTTTGCTTTTTTTTTTGGAAGGGGGGAGGTAACACAGGTTCCTTGCCTGGGGTGACAAAAAGGCTAGTAACAGCCCTGTTTCTTGGGAAGAGGTTTCTGCAGCAGCGGGCAGGGGCGTAGCAATAGGGGTTGCAGAGGTTGCGACCGTATCTGGGCCCTTGGGCCAGAGGGGCCCCAAAGGGCACTCTCTCAACTACAGTTTTAGCTCTCTATTGATCCTTTGCTCATAATAATCCCCTCTATAGATACTTTGAATAGTGGTAATCATTAACAAGCTATTTCCCATCCCCTTCTTGCACCTCTGACACTGTAGTTGCCATTGGCAGGTTTTGGTGCGCCGTATCAGTTGTTATGTATAGAGTGCTTGGGGGGCCCCATTGTAAAACTTGCATCGGGGCCCACTGCTCCTTAGCTATGCCACTGGCAGCGGGACATTGTGTTCATACGACTACAGTGATTCCTTCAGCTACTGAGTGGTAATACCAGATAGGGCACCCTTGATATTTACTCACTTATAGTTTGTTAACCACGCTCTCCCCTCAGCCCATATAATTTTAATTTCTTCCTTCGTGGGGAGAAACAGTACAGATGGAGGACGATCTGGGATGAGGAGTCAAGCTTTATGGGGCCTATTGACAGAATAACGTCACTCAGATGCTGCAGATTTTTCAGCTGCACATTTTGTTTCACTGTATCTCACTATCTTAAAGGTGCTCTATGTAGGTAATCTACAGTATGTATTTGCATGTAATGCTGTGCTGCTTTACACTTAATACGTTTGCTCACAAAAAATATATGGCTTTGGGCTGGGACTGCCGGGAAAGGGCCTCTAGGTTGTGTTTCCCCCCAGGCCAAAAGGTCCCAGTCCTCCCCTGCCAGTACAGCTAGTATAGTGCTCAGTATAGCTAGTATAGTGCCGAGTATAGGTAGGTAGTGCTCAGTATAGCTAGTAAAGTGCCCAGTATAGCTAGTAAAATGACCCAGTATAGCTAGTATTGTGCTCAGTATAGCTAGTATAGTGCCCAGTATAGCCAGAATAGTGCTCAGTATAGCTAGTATAGTGCTCAGTATAGCTAGTATAGTTCCCAGTATAGCTAGTATAGTGCTCAGTATAGCTAGTATAGTGCTCAGTATAGCTAGTATAGTGCTCACTATAGCCAGTAAAGTGTCCAGTATAGCTAGTAAAGTGTCCAGTATAGCTAGTATAGTGTTCAGTATAGCTAGTATAGTGCCCCAGTATAGCTAGCATAGTGCTCAGTATAGGTAGTATAGTGCCCAGTATAGCTAGCATAGTGCCCCAGTATAGCTAGCATGGTGCCCCAGTATAGCGCTCAGTGTTGGTAGGTAGGTAGGTAGTTAGTTAGTTTCCTCCGTCCCCCCCCCCCCCCCCCCGGGCCACCGACGCCGCCACCACCACCGCCGCTGCTGCTATTACCTTACCGGTGGCCTCTAATATTCCCCTCTCCGTCTCTCCGTGCAGGCATGTAAATAGTTCGCAGCAGCTCGCCCTATGGCGGCTGCTGTGTGATGACAGAGGAAGCATGGAGAGCGGCTTCCTGTAGCGGCGATATGTATCGCCGTTACTATGGGAACTGCTCTCTCTACGCTTCCTCCGTCATCACACAGCAGCCACCGTAGGGCGAGCTGCTGCGAACTATTTACATGCCTGCACGGAGAGACGGAAAGGGGAATATTGGAAGCCGCCGGTAAGGTAATAGTAGCGGCGGGCGGCAGCGGCCGGGGGGACATGACTCGCAAGCAAGCCGACCCCCCAACTTTTGGCCCACTTTTGGGGGGTCAAAAATTCGGCTTGCTTGCGAGTATATACGGTACATCCTTCAATCAACAACCTCAACTGCACTGAGTACCCTTTCTTATAAACCACTTGTGGCAGGGTAAGCAAGCACTTGTATGCATGTTCTGCAAGGTCTAGCCACTAGTCCACCTTGGAAATTTAGTAGTCCACGAGGCCCTCACTTCTGAGGTTCAGGTATTTGAGCTGGAACTCAGATCATGGAAGTGCACTGCATGTGAGTACCATTTGTGGCTAGGCTTGGCCCCTGTGTCCTGAAAAAAACTTTGCAATGTCGCAGTTTGATGTCTACTACTCAGAACTACTGGTGCTTTTCTTCCATGGGTAATAAAACTAAAACAGGTAATTGGCTATCAGGGAAGGATCTGCACTAGCATATTAAAATATTTTTGGATAATAGAAGGACTTTCATTTGCATAACCTCCTCCCCTTTCTCCTCTTCTTTTGAAACAGCACAGTTTCTTCTCCCGCTCCTCCTTTTCTCCCATCCATGTTCCAGGAATGGAGATACAGGATAGATAAAACGCTTGGCCTGTTTGATCATTACCCCTCCAAGTCCCCTCGCGCTACAGTGGAGGGGACTGCACAACTGAGACTGATAATGAGAAACTGGTAGCCCTTCCTTCTTGTTTTTCTTCCTTATGATTTTTATTTTCTGTGATTGCTCTTCTCTTTCCTAAGAGTGTCTCTTCCAGCAGACAGACAATAGTTGCTGATGACCATTACTGACCATTTTTGTCTCTTCCTTAAAGTGGACTAAAATGGCACACGCATCTTAATTTTCTAGCCACGTCACAAGCAGGGGCGGTTTGGTGGTTCTAGACTTTTTGCTGCCTGAGGCAAACTTGTGAGAATGCGACCTCCCTCCCCCCCCCCCCCCCCTTGATTTGGAATGATCACACAGCACCCAACAATTTACTCTGCTTCATTTAATGTTCTTAGTCAGCAAAGGAGCATATACAATAACTTGAGACATGACATGCTGCAGCTCAACACAATAACATGCCGGCTGGCTGTGAGTCTGTGACAAATAAACTGCTCATCCTCAGCCAGACAGCCATCCACCTTTTCAGTCAGGACAGCAGTGCCACCTACTCCCCTCTGTTGTGCAAGTCAAATGAAACACTGCTGCGCTCCTGCCTCCTCCCTTCTCACTCACTGTCAGACTCCTCACACAGCACAACAAGCTGCTTTTCCCCAATGATGACCTCTTGCTCTCCTCTTGCTTCTCCTTGTACTCTGACTGCATGCTATAAGTGTAAACACACAGTACAAACACGCTGCCCCTGTAATCTCTGCACCTGATGCAAGTGTTTCACCTTGCTTCATGATACAACCGAATCTGGTCACAAGGGTTAAATATCTAATGCTGGGCATACACGGCTCACAAATCGAGCGGCGAAACGATCGAGCGGGAGATCGGACATGTCGGAAATGATCTATCGAGCCATCTAAATGGCTCAAAAACGAACCGTGTATTCCCAGCATAAGCTTCACATAGCCTCTGCTGTTTACATACTTTGGGGTATATGCAATCAACTGCATTAAGCAGAATTACATGCGTAAAGTTTTACCACATGATGAGTAGAGCAGAATGCATTACATTACATGCCATGCATTACACTCTATTCATCCTGCGTAAAACTTTAAACCTCTGTGCACTTTCATTCATTTAAGTGGAGCTAGATAAGGCTCCTATTGGGCAAAATGCAACAGACGTTTCTGCACATTGGGGCCACCAAATGGTAGGAATGATACCATTGCATGCAGCCGAGTAATCACAACTACAACTAGCCAAAGGATTACAAATTATAATTCTTACATTTGATATATCTGAGCTATTGTGTTTTCTGTCACTTGAATAAGTTGAAAAAAAAAAAAACACTACATGCGCCCAATCCCATTCACTTTTACTCCTGAGTTTTCTACTAGGAGATCATTTTTCCTCTTTTGTTTAAAATAGCTTTTGCACTTTACAATTGAACAAGTACCAAAAAGTAGGTGAAAAGGTACTATCAATTACTATCAAAATTATTCAGAGTATTTTCTTGCTTGCTGGTGGCTTAAAAGGCATTTTATTTATAAAGTGAAAATATCACATAGGAGAAAACCAGCTGAACAGATACCTGTGTGAAAATATTGTTTTAAGATATTATGTATAATGCGGGTACACACGATACGTTTTTCGGCTCGGTTTTCCACCTGATCATGCATTCCGCTCAATTCTCTTATCTTCCGCTCGTTTTTCTTATCTTTTTCCATTCACTTCTAAAAGAAATCGAGCCAAAAAACGATCTAAAGGAATATCGGACATCTTGGAAATTATCTAGCGAACCTATCTATCGGGGGTAAAAACGTATGGTGTATTCCCAGCATAAAGAAGACATACTGGATGCAAAGGATTGGCTCTTTGACCCTGAAGACTTTTAGTAAGTGTATAGAAACTGTTTACTTTTAATGTGAGATTTTAATCCTCTTTTGCTACATAGCATTTACTGGGATGACAGATGCATAATATCTATAGAAGTAATAATCATTTTGCATTTGCCCCTGCATTTGTTTGACATGTATTCTATTATTATGAATTATAATAGCCATTAATGTAAATTTGGCTTATAATTATATATTTTATGGATTCATTTAATTTAGTTGGCGTGAATTTTTTGTATTATATATAATGTGCCAAATTCTGTACTAAAATATGCATAAGTTCTACTACTCTTCCTGCCCTATCACCATTGGATTGACTTTTAACCAATGGGCATCCTAAATGTGTATACAAAGTTTTATTTAGTCTGTAATGGTCCTAGAGATGTCCTAGAGATGTAGGGATGGACTTCTATGAAATATGTTGAATAACTAAACAGCACTGAGGTCCCCATCAGCTGGTGTTCTGCACTATCAAGGCTTCTATTTGATGAGTGTCTCTTTGTCTCTCTCCATTCCCTAACCAAAGAAGAAGTTTTGATCCTTGATGGTTACCCGTAACCTCCAAGTCTCTGTGAATGAGAGAGACCAGGAGCCCAATGGTGCAGTATTGTTAGACAAAGTGATGTAAGCACATGTGTATAAGTATTATACTCACAAGGGTGGGTTGCAAAACTTTCAACTTTCTCACCGTCTGAGCCTGCAGGAATATAACTGACCCCGCTCTGTGTCTGAGGTCTGATGGCGCAGATGCTGGTCGGTCGCTAAAGGTCCTCGTGACTAAAAAATGCCTATGGAATATGGACTATGCTAAGAAAAACACTAGTGGAAGCGCCCTTGATAATATGATACTACTATATTTTGTATATTTGAGAAGCGTAGTTTCTTACATTCTCAGAAGGACAAACCATTATTTAACGGAAAAGTAATGTTTATTCATGCACGGTAGACACAGGTCTTGGCCTGCTTCCTCAGGTCAATACAAGTGCCTACAATAAAAACATATATACACATGTACTAGCGCTCTAACCAAAAGTTCACATTATAATTCTTAACCACTTAAGGACCAGGGCTTAATAAAATAAAGACATAAATATTTGTAAAAAAAACAAAAAAAACAAATGGGGGAGCAATCAGCCCACCAACAGATAGCTCTGTTGGTGGGCAGAAAAGGGGGGGGGGGGAATCACTTGTGTGCTGACTTGTGCGGCCCTGCAGCGAGCCTTGAAAGCGGCAGTGGCCTAATTTGTAAAAAATAGCCTGGTCACTGGGGGGGGGGGGGGGGGGGGGATTTACCTCCCTAGCGGTATTGACGGTTGTGCTCATCCATACAAAACATGCTGTGAATGGTATTGGCGTGCATACATGTCAATACTCTCCAGCAATGTATACTAGACCCTTGCTTGACACATTTTGGCAAGTTACAGGAAAGAAAAAGGTAATGAAAATTAATTGGATCACTTTTTGCACAGAAATCCTGGGGATATTGAACACCAGGGAGGTTAATACATTTTGGTATTTTTCTTTTTATCCTACCTCCCTCCATCCGCCAGCCAATAAGTGCGATAGGCTGTATCACACGGCTGTCCCTAGTACAGCGCTGCCGTAGATTGCAACGCTGTACAGACTAAACAGACAGGTGTTTCGCCGTTGAACAGTCGATGAGCTCCATCATCCACGCGGAGATGTGTGCAGATCGGCGCACGCAATCTCCTGCAAGTCTCCACCCCAGGACTTTACGTCGATCAGCGTTAGCCGGTCCTGGGGGTCACACACATCAGCATGACGCGGTTGGCTAGAGGTTAATTCCATTTCACATAAACATACAGGGCTCAAAATTAACAATAATCGGGATTATGTATACATACGTGTATATATATATATATATATATATATATATATATATATATATATATATATACCTTTGCCATAAAAGAACTGTTAAACCGTCTAAAACCTAATGGTATACAAAAAAAAATTGTATAAAATGCAATAGAAATATCATAGAAGCTGTACATCTAATAATGGCTATCTATAACATCACCAATATGCTGGAAAGCAGAGGCGTAGCTAGGATTTTCAGCGCCCGGGGACAAACACTATTAATGCGCCCCCCAAAGTCAAGGTTGCGGCGCGCGCAGCGCGCCGCGCCAAAAAGGGGCGTGGTCACATAATAAATGTGGGCGTGGTTATGGGTGGAGCCAAATGTATATGGAGGTTAGCAGGCTCACGCTCACCCACCCTCCCTCAGTATGTACCTTCCAGCATGTTCCAAGACAAATTCAGCAATCATGAGCCTCCCCCCATCAAGACAAATTCAGCAATTATGAGGCCCCCAACATAACCAACTCAGCAATCATGAGGCCCCCAACAAGAAAAATTTAGCAATCATGAGGCCCCCAACAAGACAAATTCAGCAATCATGAGGCCCCCAACAAGACAAATTCAGCGATCTTGAGGCCCCCAACAAATCATGAGGCCCCCAACAAGACAAATTCAGTAACCATGAGGCCCCCAAAAAGACAAATTCAGCAGTCATGAGTCACATAAATAGACAGCATTTCACATAAATAGGTAGAATGCCCCCTTAATATGGTAGACACCTCTCACCTGGCAGCAATTCTCCAAAATACACTCAATCTGACGTGGTTCCCCAAAAATAGGTAGCCCCAGGTCTATAGTTGTCCCCAGAATAGGTGGCCAGCAGTATAGATGTCCCCAGAATAGGTGGCCAGCGGTATAGATGTCCCCAGAACAGGTAGCCAGGGGTAGAGATGTCCACAGAACAGGTAGCCAGGGGTATATGTGCCCAGTATATGTAGGCAGGGGTATGTGTGCCCAGTATATGTAGCCAGAGGTATATGTGCCCAGTATATGTAGCCAGTGGTATATATGCCCAGTATATGTAGCCAGGAGAATAATATGTGCCCAGTATATATAGTCAGGCGTATATGTGCCCAGTATACGTAGCCA
This sequence comes from Hyperolius riggenbachi, assembly GCF_040937935.1. NCBI lineage: Eukaryota > Metazoa > Chordata > Amphibia > Anura > Hyperoliidae > Hyperolius > Hyperolius riggenbachi. The sequence goes on along the minus strand of NC_090646.1, from coordinate 232,806,926 downwards.
GGGGTATATATGCCCAGTATATGTAGCCAGGGGTATATATGCCCAGTATATGTAGCCAGGGGTATATATGCCCAGTATATGTAGGCAGGGGTATATGTGCCCAGAGTAGGTAGCCAGGGGTATATGTGCCCAGAGTAGGTAGCCAGGGGTATATGTGCCCAGAGTAGGTAGCCAGGGGTATATGTGCCCAGAGTAGGTAGCCAGGGGTATAGGTGCCCAGAGTAGGTAGCCAGGGGTATAGGTGCCCAGAGTAGGTAGCCAGGGGTATAGGTGCCCAGGGTAGGTAGCCAGGGGTATATGCCCAGTATATGTAGTTAGGGGTATATGTGCCCAATATATGTAGGCAGGGGTATATGTGCCCAGAGTAGGTAGCCAGGGGTATATGTGCCCAGAGTAGGTAGCCAGGGGTATATGCCCAGTATATGTAGTTAGGGGTATATGTGCCCATTATATGTAGGCAGGGGTATATGTGCCCAGAGTAGGTAGCCAGGGTTATATGTGGCCAGAGTAGGTAGCCAGGGGTATATGCCCAGTATATGTAGTTACGGGTATATGTGCCCAATATATGTAGGCAAGGGTATATGTGCCCAGAGTAGGTAGCCAGGGGTATATGTGCCCAGAGTAGGTAGCCAGGCGTATATGTGCCCAGAGTAGGTAGCCAGGGGTATATGTGCCCAGAGTAGGTAGCCAGTCGCCAGGGGTAAGGTATATGTGTCCAGAGTAGGTAGCCAGGGGTATATGTGCCCAGAGTAGGTAGCCAGAGGTATAGGTGCCCAGAGTAGGTAGCCAGGTCAGCCAGGTGTCCCCCTCCCCAGCAGGAGGGGAGCAGCACAGAGAAGAGCTGCTCTCTCTCCCTCGCTGTCCCCTCCAATGTCTGTCCGGTGGCTGGCAGCGGCGGGCGGAACTTACCTCCGTCTCGTCGCAGCGCCGGATGGATCTGCGCCGGATGGATCCAGACCAGAGCAGCGGCTGCGCACCCGAACTTCCGGCCGGCGCTGGAGCGAGACGGAGGTGAGTTCCGCCCGCCGCTGCCAGCCACCGGACAGACATTGGAGGGGACAGCGAGGGAGAGAGAGAGAGCACCTAAGGTGAGGGAAGGAGGGGGGAGATGGCCCCCCTTCCCCACCGTCCGCACAGCTCTCTCTCTTCTCTGCGCTGCTCCCCTCACCCCCCGCAAGGAAAAAAAAAAAAAAAAACGAAGCTCAGCTGGGCGCCCTTGGGGACCCGGCGCCCCGGGGCACTTGTCCTACCCCGACCCCCCCTAGCTCCGCGCCTGCTGGAAAGTATAAATATAAATCATATGGTACTATCTGCATAAAATGCGAGTGCAAGAGTAATACTGGGTATGTGCAATACTGGGTTTCTGCACATACCCAGTATTACTCTTGCACTTGCGTTTCATCTCCCGGTACTGGGTTTTCAGTAGCAGCTGTTATGGCTTCTGTGGCTACATCTATGCCCATCCCAATAGGCAGTTTGAAAATATTGAAATTTAAGTATCAAGTGTGCCTTTCCATGAACACTTTTTCTCAGTGACCCCAATAGTACTTTCTTCTTTCAGTGCACTCTATTTCCATGTCATGCTGTGATACCTCTTGCTTAGTTATGTTGAAGTCTCTGGGGCCTTTCTGAAAGGGTGTGTTCATGTGATACTTACAGTAGATTGCTCCCAGGTGGACTTCATTTCACTAATTGTGTGAAAGTTAATTGGCGGCACCAAAACATTTTAGGGGCTTCATTGCAAGGGAGGTGAATACATACGCATATGTCAGGTTTATGTCATTATTCAGTATCTACTTTTGGACAGCAGTGATTGAATTCTACGCCCTGTTTTGGTTGGCTCCTGGCTGGCAGGGTGTAGATTTCAATCACTGTCCACAGTGCGCATTCGCCGTTTCCGCCACTCCCCGGCGATCGCGTCATTCAAACTCAACGTTTCTCGCCGCAGCTCACAGGCTCTGCCTGTCTCTATGACGGCAGAGCCATGTGAGCCGGTCAGAAGCCGATTACATTGGCTCCTGGCCATTTCTATCAATGTAAGCCGCTCCCATTGGCTTACATTGATAGGCACGGTCAGGATCCCGGTGTGTGGCGATGGTGGCGGTTGTGCACGTCGATTCGTCTGGATTCCGTCGTTCTTGTACCAACGGTCTCTGGTCCTTAAAGGGGAACTGAAGAGAGAGGTATATGGAGGCTACCATGTTTATATCCTTTTAAGCAATACCAGTTGCCTGGCAGCCCTGCTGGTCCTCTGCCTCTAATACTATTAGCCATAGCCCCTGAACAAGAATGCAGCAGATCAGGTGTTTCAGACTTTAAAGTCAGATCTAAAAAGACTGGCTGCATGCTTGTTTTTGGTGTTATTCAGATACTACTGCAGACAAATAGACCAGCAGAGCTGCCAGGCAACTGGTATTGATTAAAAGGAAATAAATATGGCAGCCTCCGTATACCTCTTACTTCAGTTCCCCTTTAAGGGGGCAGAGACCACTGGTACTTAAGTGGGTATTTACAGTATAACATAAAAGCCATACCATGCCCCTTTTATTTACATTTCCTACCCCGTATTTCTTCTTCAGGCCACACACATTAATATTGCAATCATAGATTTAAAATATATAAACAAAATTTAACTGTAAACTTATGAACAACTTATTAAAGGGAATCTGAAGTGAAAATAAATGTATGATCTATTGATTCGTATATGTTAATATTTACTTTTTTGAGTGGTGCGGTTTTGTGCAGATCTGCTTTTCTTCTTGAGAATATTTGCATTCGTATGTGTAGTACATCTAAGAAATAGAACATTTTTTAGCACAGATATGAGTTTCAAATTGTTTTCAGTACAGAAAGAGTTAAGAAACGTAGTTGTTATCTATGCAAAAGAGCTTCTCTGAGCTCTCTGACCTAGCTTGGTCGGCTACAGTGCTGCTTTCTGAAGCACTTATCTCAACTTGTCTCTCACCGTTTCTTGTTTGTTTAAGGTTTTATTGCAGGAAAGTGCAAATGGTCATTAGCTCTACTCTGTTTTATAGTTTAAAATACAGTGTAGTTTGTAAACTGCAAATATTAGAGAATAATGCAATGTTATTAAAAAAAGATAAATAACTGAAAATAAAAATATGAGACTCTTTTTTTTGCTACTAATGTTCTATTAAAGCGGAATATAACACTGCATTTCAACTTTGCTCTAAAACATTATTTACAGTATACTATATGCAACCAGCATTTTTTTTTTACTAGACCAGAATTGGAAGGGTTACACAGGGCTTTAAAGTTCCTGGAGATTTCTGCAGACGCATCCGAAGCTGACATAGATACATTTTGTTTACATAAATGTATCTAAGTGTTGAATGTGACTCACTCTCTCTGACTGAGAAGGAGCTGGAGGACAGCCAAAGAGTGTGTAACTTTTCTCAATAGATACATTTAACTAAATAGAATGTAACAATCTGAACTTCTGCATATCTCTCCACGGAACTTTAAACCTGTGTTTAACCCTTCCAATGCTGGTCTAGTAAAAAAAATGATTTTTGCATATAATATGCTGCAAATAATGTTTTAGAGCAAAGTTGAAATGCAGGGTTATATTCCGCTTTAATTTATCCCTACTACACATACAGTACAATTCATTATATAATTTTTTTTGTTTTGTCTTGTTTTTTTGGTTCAGTGTTGCTTTAATTGAGATTGTCTTCAAATAAACTGAACCGGACAGTTTAAAAAAAAATAGTTGGTTTGAACTAAATTGACAATTTTTGAAGAAATTGAATGAATCCTTTAGATTCTTTTGTGATCATTTTATAAATGAAGATTTGCATTTGTGTGCACGGGAAGAAGTGTGACGGGAATTTCGTATTCCAAAATGTAAAGCTAAACATGAAATGGGGGGCACTATAAATCTAATCTATCAGTTATTACTGTATCTTTGTTATAGATGTTGGCCACGAAGCAAGAAGTTCCCTTCCAGCCGTCAATGATTTACTATAATAGCATGCGCTGAAATAATGAATGAGAAGTCTTGATTGCTTTTAAGCCATATAGTATTCGGATGTGCCGTATATCATCCCGTAGATAAAGGCGAGTATCTGCTCACAAAGGAGACCCTCAGTTACGAGGCAGTTTGGAAAAATATAGTCTTACAAAAAAATAAAATACTGCCCAGTTGAAAGATAAATTCTATTTAAAAAAAAAAGTAAATACCATGCAGATATTTCATTTTTTTAAATATTTAGAACCGTACAACTGGCATACACATTATTTTACAGTTTTATGTCTTAAAACTTTGTTTTCCATTTTGCAATAATTTTCATCCATTATGATTCTGGCCACATTCATAGTAGTGCTTTGTGGTATGGCATAACGGCCACTCTGTAACGCAGCTTGCCGCACTGCAATGCACCACCTATGTGATGTTCACCGTGTGGCAGGTGTGTTACGGTACAACAGAGTGCGGCATGGTAATGCGCTACCACAAAATGCATGCGTTAACGGTTACAGTGAGCTTACTTATGATTGACTGTGTGCTTCGCTGCATGCAACACAATGCACGGGTAATGCAATCCATTGCGTTGTGCTCCTGCTGCCTGCGACACAATGGATATCAACCAGATGATTATGAGGCCTTGAAGGCACAGAAATCTAATTTTTACACAAAATCAAGCTCAGTGACCAGGGAGATTCAGGTTTTTGTATTCTACAGGTGAATGTTATAATGAATAGCATCATAAATATTATCATTAACCCTTTCTGGACCAGCACCCTCTGCCCCCTTAAGGACCAGAGGGTGCTGGTCCCGTAAATTGCCGCTTCCCGACGAATCGCCGCAATGATCCGCCGCTCCGACGAACACGCCGCTCTGTCCCCACCGCAGGCTGCTCTCTCTGCCGTCGCTATGACGGCAGAGCGCTGTGCGCCGGTCAGGAGCTGCTTTCATTGGCTCCTGACCCTGTCACTCCACGTAAGCCAATGAGAGCGGCTTACATGAATGACAGGGCCAGGAGCCAATGAAAACGGCTCCTGCCCGGCTCACAGTGCTCTGCCGTCATAGAGGCGGCAGGGCAGCAACGAGCGGCAGGGGCAGAGCGGACCGAGCGGCGGAGACGGGCAGGGGCACGCGGTCAATGAGACGTAGAGTTTACGTCCTGTCAGGACCGCAGCGCCCCCTGCCCGACGTAGATTCGCACTCGCTCGGTCCGAAAGTAGTTAATAATGTATTGCACAAAAAAAATCATAATTATTTGTTGCTGCAGTCCCCAAAGACTTAAGAAACATTGACACTTGTCTATATGCATATATGTAAACCGCAGGAAGTTTTCTGCATCATATAGCGTTTGAGCAAAGCTACATACTGTATGTGCATGGACAGCCCTTATTATTCTCAGTGGCACCCTAGATTATGTTAAATCTTGATAGAAGTGCCTGGGGCTGTGGCATTTCCTGTTGGTCAGAGCTTAAGGCACTATTCTTTTTATACCTATAGGCTACTGAGATGCAAATATGTTCCTAGGTGAAACTGTTTATTATTATTTTATTTTTTGTTAAGTTTCACATTAAGACTGATATTGGCCCCCTTATTCTGCTCACAATTATACAGTACATGGAAAGCAAAGTCTTGGGCAGATTCCCATGATGATTATAAACTAGATGTCTTTTTTATTAAAGTTTGCGACTTGTCTGTGACTTTTAGCCTTCAAACGTTTGTCAGTGACAAATGTTTATTGCTAATAGGGGACACGTTTATTGTTTATTGTTTTTCCAGAGTACAACAGAGCTGAGCTCTAGTCTCTGAACAACAGATTTCACACAATTCTGTGCAGATTACTGCTTGAAATATAGTTTTATATGTATTTTACAGTTTATGCCTAGAGAGACTGCAATATGGAACACAGGTGAATATGCATATAATAGTTTTAGACAGAAGGTTCAAAGAAGACTTTGGAATCTATTTGAAAAAATAATACTTTCACATTCTGCACAGCATAGCAATTATTTCACCTACCGTAATTATACTTTGCAGTAGCGAGGACTCAAATTGTGAGTTTCCACTTTTCACAAAATACGATTTTTTTAATGTAGTGAAGTCATTAGGGAGGCGAAATAGGGTGATGTGTTTTTAAGAATGTAATGGGTGTGACACTACCCCTGAAGGTTATGGAGGCTCCTTGCAAATTCTTCCACATAAAGACAAAAACTCTTCTAACAATCAATTCTCATAATAAGAAAAAAAATATTATTTCAGTAGAGTAGTATTGTCAGTCATTCATTCTGATCACTGCATAATTTTTTTTTTTTTTTTTAAAAAGGGTAGATGTCCTCAACATTTGTCTTCCTCTGCTGTCAAAGTAGTCTGTTTTGTTTGTTTTGTTTTCTTTGTTAAAAGGACCACTTCAAGGATCTTCTGCCTCTATTGAATTAAAAACAAATCAACTACCAACTATGTTTTATGTCTCAGGCTAGTTTTTTTGTTTTGTTTTTACAATGAAGGGATATTTTTTTTTCATTTGCCAGATAAAAATAAATTGTACACTGACTAATATGTTCTTAAAGAGAATTGAACTTTATCCCAATCAGTAGCTGATACCCCCTTTTACATGAGAAATCTATTCCTTTTCACAATCAGGGGGCGCTGTATGGCTGATATTGTGGTGAAACCCCTCCCACAAAGAAATTCTGAGTACGTACTCTTGGCAGTTTCCTGTCTGTGAACCTTGCTGCATTGTGGGGAATAGCTGTTTACAGCTATTTCCAACTGCCAAAAAAACATGCAGCAGCTACATCACCTGCCAACAGTAAAAATGTCACCATGTAATAAATGTCAGAATGTAAATCAGGGATTTTACAATTGGCAAACACTGACTAAATCATTATTCATAAGTATTATAAAAATGAAGCATTTTTTTATTAAATTATTTTCACTGCAGTTCCTCTTTAACATAATTTTGGGGGTGTTTACAACGCTTTTTTTAAAAGGGGGAGACATGGGGGACACAGGAGGACATATGGTGAGACATGGGGACACAGGAGGACACATGGGGCAGACATGGGGAACACAGGAGGACATATGATGGATACAGGTAGACACTTGGGGATACAGGGGGTCACATGGAGACATAGGGACACAGGAGGACACATGGGACAGACATGGGGACACAGGTGGAAAAATAGGAAATAAAGGAAGACACATGGGCATACAGGAGGAAACATGGGGAGAAATGGGGACACTTAGGGGAGACATGAGGGGCACAGGAGGACACCATTTGGGGAAGAACATGTACAAGACACTCCTGGAATATGGACGCATCAGGTTTAGTATATTTTTTTCCCCTGGTTTTTGCCCTCTAAACCTAGGTGCGTCTTATATTCTGGAGCATCTTATACGGCGGAAAATATGGTATATGGGACGTTATGCTACATGGAAGTGGTAAAATTGGGAAATCATAATTAGATGTGCCTTAACACCCTAAAGCCTTGTACACACTTTCAATTATGATTGCCCAATCACTGTCCAATTTTACCACCTTCGTGTAGTATGAGGGTCAACAGATATTGAATACTATGAGCAGATTGTATAGGTAAACCCTCATACTACATGGAGGTGGTAAATCTAGACAGTAATTGGCTAATCAGAATTGAAAGTATGTACATGGCTTAAGACTTTATTCACATGTTAGATGGTTCTCAGCCAAGGCAGCTGACTGAGTGCTGAGAATGTAGCATGTGTATGGAGGCCCTGATGTGTCGTCAAGAAATCAGGATTGCTCAATTGTTTAATCCAAGCTCAGGTCGAGGCCTTGGTTCTCCACCTTACTTCTTCACTCCATCGTGTTTTGCATGCCATCCCTCTACCCCGCCCCACTATTGAAAAAGAATGCATCACCAACCACTGGCGTAATAATAGGGCCTGCAGCCACTGCAGCCGTGCGGGGGGGCCCGGGGGAGAGGACGCTCCTCTATAAACAGGAAGTCGCGTCAGACACTAGAGGGAGACCGCCCACGCTGGAGTGCACGGAAGGTATGTATCTGCCGCTGCTGCCACTGCACAGATCAAGGTATTCAATGCTGGAGGGGAGCGCAGAGGGGAGAGCCCGAGGTGAGGGAGGGGGGGGGACCATCCAGCCTCCCCGCTGAAGTGCAGCATTGCTTTCCCCTCATGCTGCGACCCCTCCAGCCCCTCAAAGCGAGCCCCGGGGGGGGGGGGGGGGCGGATGCGCTCAGAATTTCTGCAGGGGGGTCCCAGTTATGCCCCTGTCACCAACCTGCAGGTTAATGATTCTCCTGCATCCCACTCCTGATCCGTGTGGCAACAGTAGTCATGCATGTATGTGTGTGTGTGTGTCCCTGTGTGTGTGTGTGTGTGTGTGTGTGTGTGTGTCCCTTTGTGTGTGCGTGCACTCTGCAATTTACTTCCTTTGTGTGTGCAAGCTTGGGGAACATACACTTTTATGTAAAATACAGTATTTTGAATTATTTGCTGTTTCCAAAATTTTGCCAATGTAATGCTGGAAACACACGTTTCATCTTCTCACTTGATAGATGCGTTTGATTGATAAAGTCCGTCATGTCCAATATTTCGCTCTATTTCTCACAGAAGTGAATGGAAAAAAGATAAGAAAAATGGGCGGAAGAAAAGAGAATCAAGCAGAGAATCGAGTGGAAAAACGATCGAGCGGAGAATCGAGCAGAAAAAATGTATCATGTGTTCCCAGCATAAGACAACATAAAACTGCTGTACTGTCATTCAAAATCCATTGTCCTTTATAGGGGAAATTACTTTTGCAAATCAAGCCAACCTGATAAATATAAATGTTAAATGCAAAAACAATATATGTGCATTGCACAGAAATGTGTGCTTTCCAAATTAGACTATGTTTCATACCATATGAATTAAGAGAGGGTGATTTTAATAAATAGGACACATAAAAATGCTGAAATCTCAATCTACAAGGAATAATAACTAGCTCTTGATGCCAGCAATATAATGTGTACAATCAAACAAATAATCACCAGCCAAGATATGCAGCACGTGTGAGCGAATCGGTATAATTCAAGTGTGATTCCAAGGCCGAGGAGATCATCTGGTCACTGTGGAATTTTTACAAAGTAATGCCCAGTCAGGACTGCCAACACATTCCTTTAATTATTGACATATCAATTAGCGCTTTAGTTAATTGGAGTCAGTTTGTATCATACCTGGAATAAATCAGCAGTAGTAGTAATCTTTGTATCAAGATGTCAGTAACTAAAGGGATGGGTACGCGTTTTCAATTAAAGCGAAGGCATGCATGGGAAGACACTGCATGGCTTTGGTAGAAATTACAATTTTATAAGTTAATGCGTTAAAGATGGCTGCACATATCTAGTTTTTTTCAGTTTTTCCTGCTCATAATAAAATTGTGAAGGCACCAGCCAATCAACATCTAATAGCTGTTTACATCATTAATATAAACAGCAGTGATGCAACCAGGAATTGTCCCATAGAATATGAACCGAAAGAAATTGGACTAGGTCATTAAAGTTCTACTTCTGTTGTTAAGCACATTCATGTATAGCTCGCAAGTATTACACTCCAATTTCAAAGTAGTATCTCTTCACAAGTAAGACAGCAAAACAATATTATAGTTTGCAGCTAAGTCGTTTTCAGTTTACCCTTCTACTACTTAGATTTAGTAAAATTGTACAATCAAGAATGTATTGTTGATGGGCAACACTAATGTGTGGAGCAGCTGGTAACTATCACTCAAGAACATCACCTCTACAGGAAGAATCTGTCCAGAATTTCCAAAAAGGAATATGGTAACCTACAAGGAAAGGTGACACCCCTTGGTGTAGCTATGGTCGGGAAGGTGAGATGAGGCATTTCAATAGTAACTTTATGCTATTTACGTATGTAGCACATAGAACGTAACAAAGAAAGTTTTAGTTGAGGTTTGCTTAAAGTGTACCTGAGGAAAACGTCAGGTCAAAAAACATATACTTACCTGAGAAGAGGGAAACCTCTGAATCCCATAGAGCAGGGGACCCCAACTTTTTCAGATTCGAGGACCAGTTCCCAGTCCAAAAATTTTCCAGAGAGCGGGGTGGTATTGTCCAGGGAGGGGGCGTCCCAGGGGTGGGGCGGAGTGAATAGAAAGCCACTTGGCCACCCCAAACCTCACACGAGCACATTTATAAGTGGTGGGGAATCCTGCATACCCCTCCAACACAGTGTGCCCTATTTCCTTCACACCAGACACTGGATAATTCGAATGCATAAACCAGTCCAGCAGGCAGAAAAGTACCTGTAGTAGTACTGAACCCTGGTGGAGAAGACTACATAAGGGTTGACAACCCCTGGCCGCTCTCTCTCACTCGCTCATTGATGCAGATCAGTGTGTAGCAAGCACCATGTGGTGCCGTCCTCTCCTTACAGCCATCTGCAGCGTACTTCATAAGGGCTTCCTATGTGTGTTAGCATCGTGTGCTATACAAAGAAAGAAGCAGCCTAGCAGAAGGCTTTAAGCACCACATGGTGACCTTGCTGCACACTGCACTGCATCAATGAAATAAGAGTGAATGAAAGAGAGAAGACCGGCTCAAAATGGCCCAAGAACCAGCACCAGGCCGCAGAAAAGTCGTTGTGGAGCCTTGCAGTAGAGCAGGGGTCCCCAAACTTTTTCGGTCAAGGGCCGGGTCAATATACTTCAGATTGCTGAGGGGCCGGAACATACATAAAATTATGTATGAGGGAGCCTTGGTGTCCTGAGGAGGCGTGACTACACGCGAAACAGCTGTTGACACAGGCGGCTTGTACTCGTTGCTATGTAACTGTGCTTAAATAAACTACCTCTTGCTTTGGAGTGCCGGAGTCCGTCTTCTTCATTCATCTATACATAAAATTATGTTGGAAAGGAGAACTCCCAGCAGCAGCCATTCAGTCATGCGGTGCCCAAAGAACATCTTTTGTGCACCAGATAGTGAAGCATACCCAGGTGACAACTGGTCGTCTAGTTGGACAGCAGTGTTACCTGATGTAGAATTGTATTGGAAGCTCAGTGAAGTGAATTACTGCTCACACTGGCTTCTACAGTGTGAAGATGGGTGGTGCCAGCACTGCTATTATATATGTGGTCCGCTGATATTTAAAGGTGCAGTGGGCCAAATCTATAAGTTATACATTTGGGGGCCAGTAAAAAAGCCTTGGGGGGCTACATTCGGCCGTGGGCCTTAGTTTGAGGACCACTGCAGTAGAAGCTTCCCATGCCGTTCTCCAGACCTCTATTGCTGCTGGGGGAAACCCTAAAAAGGAATCTGACAAGAGCTTTTTGGATTGAAGACCCAGGCCATGCTCTTCTCTATGCACGAGCACAGCAGTACTGCACCTGCCCAAGTCTGACCACATCTGTGCAGAAAGCCGGACCCACGCACGCTCCATTCTACTGTGCAGGCATGGCCACACGGATGCAGCACTGCCATGCTCATGCATGAAGAGCGTGGCCTAGATCTTACAGAGGATTCTGGAAAGCGGTGGTAGTGGCGAGGAGTACACAGGAAGCCTCTACAGCAGAGTTCCCCAAACCTGTCCTCAAGGCCCACCAACAGTACATGTTTTGCAGAAAACCACACACAATAACAGGTGAGGTAATTAGTGTCTCAGCAGAGTTGACTAACTACTTCTGTGGATATCCACAAAACATGCACTGTTGGTGGACCTTGACAGGGTTGGGGAACACTGCTCTACAGGATCCAGAGGCTTCCCTCTTCTTAGGCAAGCATGTGTTTTTTGGCCCAAAGTTTGCTTTGGGTTCACTTTAAAGTAAGTAAGCATATGATTGTCAAATCTTCACACTGTAGTCAATAAGAAACTCTCTGCTCATGGCAATCATGTAGCATGATCTTGGAATGGGGCTAAATTTAAAAACAAGTGTAACATTGTAGTCACCATGAAACCACATGTTCAGTAGAAGTAAATGGTCTGTGAAAATACAATGCCCCGTTGACTTCAATGCAATTTAATTTATATTTTTGTCTTTGATAAAATTTTAGCAATATGAAAATGTGCACGTCCCATCCGCTTATCACTATCTGTAAAATGTACTGCTCTTGGCAGCTATAGTGCAGCATTTGTCACTAGATCCTCTCAGCTGATAGGATTACAGTTATGAAAAGTTTATTTGCGATGCAATCAGAGTAAAGTCTGAGCAGTGGTGATGACAAATACATGCTTTCTGCATAGTTATTTCCATTGCTGCTTTTAAAGAAAACTGTAACATCAAAGGCATGTGTCACACAAGAACCTCATTGCTGCAATTGATCATATTCCATGCTGCTAGGATTATTATTTGCATCGGCATGCACAGTTTATTATAAAACAGTTGCTCTGTTACTAAATTACTGGTGATTCTCTGCTCAGCAGGGGCAAGAGCTGCTATTTATTAAAGGAATACTGAGGTGAGGAGGATCAGATTTACTTACCTGGGGCTTCTTACAGCCCCCTGCACTCTAACAGGTCCCTTGCTGTAGTGGTAATCCTCTCCCGGGTGCCAATGTCTGCTCTGAAAGAGCGTGGGCCCATCTGTGCGCCTCCTCATTCACGTTCCCATAGCTAGGAGCATTCTGAACATGCGCAATTTAGGTCTTTGTGAACTACGCAAGCAGTTGAGGTGGCGAGTGGAAGGCCCCATGCATGCACAGTATCCTCTGACACTGGCCAACACTTGGATCCTTTGTAGGGGCTAGCAGGACTATGGATGGCATTGGAACTACAGTCAGTAAATCAGGAAACCTGAACACACACACACACCTCGGTATTCCTTTAACTACAAATCCCTACATGTATTGTAGAAAACTGCTACATCAGTGGCTCTATAGACAGTTGCAGATCCATGAAAACTTGCCACTTGGTGTGGATCTATTACAATGCCTTCCTAGTGGCAAATAAAGTATTGAAGCTACTTTTCCAACAACCTAGGGAACTTTGAAACAAACCAATTACAACAAAGCCACAAAAGAGGTACCAACCCATAGTGTATACCATGCTGACTTGGAAGACGGCTGGTTCATGCATACGTATAAAAAAAAGATAAAGAAAATACCTGCTAAAAATTAAACAAATGCAGCTCTCTATAAATATACTTAAATTTTGTATCTATTGTAAAGGTAGACATGATACTTGTTCTGCTGTCCATCTGCAGCAAGAGCAATCAATGCCACATGAGACGAACAATTTGTCTCAGCCAAAAACTCATTCTGTTCACATAGGTTGTTTCAGCCAAGTGTCGGATAAGCATTGCATATCTATGGCAACGTCACTCAGCAGCAAGTGGAGCAACTACATTCACTGCTGCATGCCTACCACATCACCAAAGCTGTGGCCAGGTTTTCAGCAGTAAACAAATATAGAGATGTAATGTTGGGCTAACATTGCCCAAATACAGGCATCTTGTACCCAAGAGATAGGAGCTGGTAACTTTGAAGATTCTCCTAAACCTATGTAGTGGAAGTACTGTACTGTAGATATCATGCAAGTAATTTAATTAATGACTTTAAAGTGTACCCCAACTTAAAAACACTTTGGCAAACAAAAGCTATGATTGAGTGCATGGTAAACATCGATGGGGACATTCATGGAAAAGAGTAAAGTACCATTTAATTCAGGTCTGCTTTGAAAACAAAGTATAAAATAAAGTGTCAAAAATCAACCTTACACATTACTATTTATCATTTACCATATTTCTGTAATAAGCAAGCTCCTATTTACATTGCATATGCAGGCTTGTCTGAACTTGGACATGCAAGAGATGTCGAGAAAAAAACCTTCTCTCTTTGCTGTGCTTGATATATGTGCTTCTGCAGAATTCATCCTAGGAGGCACATGACTGTAAAATAACTGCGCAGTGATATGTCTCAGTACTTACTAGAATGAATGCATGTAAATCAGCCAAAAGATGAAACTTTACTTTCATTGCATTAGACTAGACTGCAGCTCATAAATGACTGAATACATATGCATGATTTCTCAAAAAATCAACTCGTTGATTTGTGAGAAACACAAAGTGCAAATGTATAATCAACACAAATGTATTTGGACTGGGAAATGGAAAACAACTTAATCTGACAGCAAAAGTCATAAGACAGGCTACAATATATTTCTGCATAATATATATATATATATATATATATATATATATATATATATATATATATATATATATATATATACACACTATCTTTCAAAAGTCTACTTGCATTGTTAAAGGACAACTATCGTGAAAAATAATATTTTCAATACATGTCTACACATACCTTTAAGAAGTACATTCCCAGATTAAAATGCACTGTACTGTAAATTACTTTTCTCCTACATTGCTGTTCCTTTCTGTGGGCAGTAAAAGTCTGACAGAGCTCACAGGATTTGGACTAATCCATCTCCTCATGGGGGATTCTCAGTGTCTCATTTATTCTTTATAAAAGCACTCCCTTGAAAAGAGTTGAACAAAGATGCAGCTATTTTAGGAGGTATGTGACTAAAATCGATACTATTATAATAATTTGGAGGGGACTTTGAATATATGGCAAAGTATAGCTGGCTAGTTTAGATTGTAAGTATTTGGCAGGATCCTCCCTTCCCTAGTGTATTCTACATGATCGTGTGCTCCTTTCCTATGACCGCCTCATACTTCTATTACTGGACCTACCTAACCAGCCCAAAATGGCATAATCATGTATTTTTTACCGTTTGCCTTGTATAATTTTGTCCTATGTTGTATAACCACTTGAGGACCGCGGTGTTAAACCCCCCTGAAGACCAGGCTATTTTTTACTAATTGGGCCACTGCAGCTTTAAGGCCTCACAGCAGGGCTGCACAACTCAGCACATAAGTGATTGCCCCCCCCCCCTTTTCTCCCCACCAACAAAGCTCTCTGTTGGTGGGGTCTGATTGCTCCCCAGATGTTTGTTTATTTTTATGTAAATATTTATTTTATGAATTTTAGAATATGCTAGTCCCATTGAAAGCCATTCACGCCAATCAGCGTGGAGTGGTCCTGGGGCTGCCGCCGCGTTCACGCCAACTGACGTGTAGCAGTCGGCAAGTAGTTAACCTTGTTACGTCTGTCATTGTTTCTATCACTGTATGTATTTATTGTCCAGCACTACGTAAGATGTTGGCGCATTAGAAATACAATAAATAATAATACATTAAAGAGGCAAACACTTAAAAATCTAAGTATGTTATTGTAATCCTGATAGCATCATTTTATAGCAGTTTTGCTGTATATGTTTTTACTGTATATATTTAGAAACAATTGATCATTATTGGGTTAATACAATTGTTTTCTCAGATGATTGAGCTAAATAGCTGTAATTCAATCAAATACAGTTGATTGTTTGAAAACATTCAAATGGTCGTTTTTGCATTCTTGTATGACTGTGGTTAAAATCAATAGTATAAAAACTGCTTACAGCACTGAGGTCGGAATTAAGGATTGGTTTATAGGAATGAATACGTTTAAGAACAATTGATCATTTTTGGATAAATGCAATTGTTTTATCAGATGGTAGAGCTAAATAGCAGTAATTCAATCAAATAGATTAACA
The DNA here is from genome assembly GCF_040937935.1 of Hyperolius riggenbachi. NCBI lineage: Eukaryota > Metazoa > Chordata > Amphibia > Anura > Hyperoliidae > Hyperolius > Hyperolius riggenbachi. Next base: position 232,791,349 of record NC_090646.1, on the reverse strand, counting down.
TTTAAATTATCATTTTGGATTCTATTATGATTGTTTTAAAATAAAATTTCAATTTGCATGGCTTGACTTTTTTCTCAGCATGTATATTTGCAAGTAGGGATGATCAATGATATGAAAATACTTAGAGTTTATGTAAATTTTATGCAAATATATGCAGCTTGAAATTGGACCAATCAATGTAAACCTGGGTGGTACTTGATTGATCAATTTTCAAGCTGCACATATCTGCATAAAAATGTACAGACATTTGCATAAACTTTAAAATATTTGCATATTATTGATCATCCCTACTTGCAAGCTGTGTATATTTATGGAGTAGCTAACGGACAGATTAGCCAGAGTGAGGACAGAGTGAGCCAGAGTGAGGACAGCTTTTGATGAGAGCATTTGATCTGCAAACTTGTTCTGGGTCAGCAATCAAAAGTATTGGCAATGGCAACAGAAGATTAACAGCCCAGCCACACTATACACATTGCTTAGAAGAAAATAAATATGGTGCTTCCATATCCCTTTCAAGATAAGATTATAGTTGGTACAAGCTTTTGATGATTGTTGGCTCCATAAAGAATGACTTGACTCCCCTCAAGTCATATCAGCATATGGACAGGCTGTTAGGCATAACCAAGTTTGTCAGTTTATCTTAATGTTGGAGAAAAGGGTAATGGCCACCTGACAAAGAGGTGAGAGGAACCATTGTAGCAGACTGCTAATCCTCTGAGCACAGTCAGAGCCCATTGGATGACAGCGATGCATACAGCCAAGCCCATTGCAACTGCATAGGTCAGATCAGGCGGCAATCAAATCATATATCTCTGTAGCTTTAGTTTAGATAACAGTTATATTGCACTTTTCTCCTTGGGCCCGTTCAGACTGCACGCGTTTCCAGCCGCGTTTTGGAAACGCGTGCAGGAGGCAGACACGCACGACATCAGACAGTGCATAGAGTGCACTGTCTGATGTTCACACTGCATGCGTTCCGGACCTGTGCGGTCCGGGAACGCATGCTGCACGCAGATTTTGTCAAAACGCGCGGCTGTCCCATTCACTTTTCAGTGATGGGATCAGCCACGCAATGCACACAAACGCGGATGGCGTACGTTCGTACGCGTTGCGGTCCGCACGCGTTCCGCACGCATGGCCATCCGCATTTGTGATCTGAACAGGCCCAAAGTGCTTGAGTTACAGCCAGTAAGGCACACTCAGTAGGCAGTAGCAGTGTCAGGGAGTCTACCATAAGGACTCGTTGCTGAACAGGAATGGCTGATATTCAAATGCAGGTGCTCTGTGTCAGAGGCAGAGACCTTAACCATTACACTATCCAGCCATAAGAATAGTGCAGACATGCCCAGCATACCCACAATCCATCTAATACTCCAGCCTCTGCTCAGTCACAAGGGGTGGAAAACTCCAATCCATGTGAGATCCTACATCTTTAGTGGTGGAATTTAAGGGGTTCCCAAAGTCACTTGGGAGCAGATGTAACTGCAACAAATTTGTCAACAACCTTTAACATTTATTAGGGCTGGCCTAGGACATCTTCGAGTACATCTTCTTTTTAATTAGGTATGATGTTTTCTGTCCGTACAACATAACATTATTCTATCATTTTGAAAACATTGATTAAATAGCACTATATTAATAAATCAACTAAATGAATATCTATATACATCCAGTCTAATAATAGTTTTAATAGTAATGTCAGCTAATTAAATTTAAAGGTTAACATATTGAGTGTGCAATCACTATAATACTGCTTTTTAAGTAGGTTTTGCCAAAGGCAAAATACAGGTATTATTAATCCAGCTGTCTGTCCATTAAAATCCAATACATTCTTTTCACTTGATATGTAATATCACTTCACAGTCAACAGTGGGGGGCAAATCAAGAAAAAGAGAATAAAAATACACATGGGTACCTTGTGTTATTAGTACTGCCTTTATTTGCTATATCTCTTTCTCTGTATAGTGTGTGTGCTTTATTGTATCATGAGGCAAATATGGTACTTTGGGATAGTAGTATTTGTGCTGCATCCTGTAGCAATTAGTAGGATTATGTATTTGATTCCTCCAGTGTTCCTTTAGATTAGCTGATTGTTACAATTAACAGGTCAGATTAGGACAACATAATGACTGAGCAGGCCTTTTCTTGCCAAAGATTGTGCCAGATGAGGTTCTCCTTTTGTCACTAGGCTTCTCTGCTCACCCCATTCTACTTCCTTACCAAATGTCTCTCTAGAATTTTTTGAGGAACGATGCCGGCAATGCAAGTAAAAGTGATGAAGCCCATTGTATTAAAGTGGACCTGAACTCTTGCATAGGAAAGAGGGAAAACATAGAGAAATGCACCCTATATGTATTTAGAGAATTTAACCTGTTTAATTCCTCCTCATTTGTGTCTAATCACAAGTTGTAATTTGATCTCTCCTGTGTGTCACATGACTGCCACAACAGAGATAGCAGATAAGCTCATTTAAAAGCACAGGATTGTAACAATATGTCTGCTTCGATGAATCAGGAAGTAGAAACAGTAGAGTAGACTTGTATCAGCTGCAACAAAGAAATGTTTTTTGTTTAAAGGTTATTATGCAATTGTGTATATGCTGGGCATTCTGATTCCCGCCGGTTTTTTTTGCCCGATTTTATTTTTATATCATGTAGCTAGCCTAGCGCTAGCTATATGATTCTCCCCTTCCAGCTCCTTCCCTCCCACCCTTCCGATCGCCGCCGTCGATCACGCCTATAAGGAAATCACGTTCTGAACGGGATTTCCTTTAGGGCTTCCCCCGTCGCCATGGCAACGAACAGAGTGACGTCATCGACGTCATGGACATCGTGACGTCACAGGGACTCCCGATCCACCCCAAAGCGCAGCCTGGCGGTGATTGGCCAGGCTGCGCACGGGGTCTGTGGGGGGGCCCTCTTTCGCGTCGGGTAGCGGCAGATCGGCGGCGAGCAGCAGGAGGTTAAAGCAGAGAGGACGTTCTGAGTTCAGGCCCTCTTTAATGAGTTCCATGTAGAAGTGTGGCTACATATGTGTTGTGTAAAGCTCCGTATGCGCCACCTGATGGGTCCAGGATTGTCCCCTTGACGAAGGTTCTTCCTGCTGTCGGGTATGCACGACGTTACACGTCAGGCGGAGACAAGACTTCCAGCGATTGCGGTTCTTTGCACAGAAGTCGTCAGGGATCTTAATCCCATCCGCCGTGATGTTCATTATTGGTGAGCAATGTTATGCGGCGGTCACGTGATTGTGCGCTTGTACCTACGTCACGATGTCATGGAAACGACCGTTCAGTGCTGAAAAAAAATTGCCAGTTGTTGGTAAAGTCTTCAGTAAAATCGCAACATGGGTACATAGCTTAACATGACACGGTAAGTTAAAAAGGCAGGCAACTCTTGGGTATGATTTTACCATTTATTTTAATTAAGCTTGCAGCCATGAAAGGTGCAGGGCCGGTGCTATAATACAGGCTAAGGGGGCAATTGCCCTAGGGCCCCATGGTCTGTAAGGGCCCCAAGGCATCCACCATTGCCCCTTTAAAAATATAATCTAGCCGGCCCTGGCCGCCGTGTAATACAGACGCAGCACGTGTGGTTTGGGGAGACAGGCAGACACAGACAAGGGAAAGAACATAGTTTACGTGGCCGCTCCTTCCTGCCTATCCACGCCGCGTTGCCATGGTTCCCTTGTTGTGTAGGCGCAGGCATATGACATCACGTCAGTGCCTGTGAAGAAGGAGGTGCTGTGCAGTAGCTGGGGGCTGACAGAGTGTGGAGTCCTGGGCAGCTGCTCGTTTGGTGAGAGATGCTGCTACGCTTCCACTCTGCATGCTGTGAGGGTAGGGGAGATGGGGTGTGACGGGACAAAGGAAGAGAAATAGTCGTGTTCCTGCTCGGAATTGTTGCTTTGGGGGCATAGGGACTACTATGTCAGAGGCTGCAAGAATGACCAGGACCATCATTCACAGAAGGGGCTGCCTGAGGACCTCCTGCATTCCCCATCTAAATGGAGGTGTATGACATTTTGCATACTTCCATATTCCTTTATTAGTGGATTCTCTGCAGTCTACACCTCTCTCACATCCCCCTTTCTCTGCTTTGAGATGGGGCATCAGAGCTGCGTTATATGTGTACTGTGAGCATTATGGCTGCCCTTCATGTAATGGTTATATTACAACTGAGGGACATTATGGCTACTTGAAAGGCATAATACCCACACATTGAACCCCCATCATCCCCCACTCCACGGAAGGCGTGCTGCTCTATTAGTCCCTGCTACCTGTTTTCATCCCCATAGGCCCCAGGGAGCAGAACACACATTATGGTTAAGTTCAATAGCCAGCTTTGGGACCCTGGGGTGTGAAATCGCTGCCGGGAAGGGGGGAGGGGGCAGGAGGCCCCCAGGTTACTTTTGCCCCAGTGCCCCATTTTAGCTAGAACTGGCCCTGGAAAGGTGTATTTTCAATAGTTAATCTAACTTGGTTTCAGGACTAGGGCTACCATAGAAGCAACCTAGGCAGGTCTCACCCGGCTTCTGCGCCCCTGCAGTTTTTGGCAGCATAGAAACTCACCTGTCCTGGCGGTCGTGCTGCTCCAATAGTCTGTGCTCTCCATCTTCCTTCCCGTTGGCCGTATCTTCTCAGTGACCTGATGTATGTCATTGTGTAATAACAAGTGTCGGGTCACTGAGAAGAGGCACCCCTGTGAGGATAAAGATGGAAAATGTGGATGTAAAAATATAAAGTGTATGGTAACCAATGCTAGGAGCCTTGCAAATAAAATGGATGAACTAGAGTTCATTCTGATTGACAAAGGCTATGACATTGTGGGAATAACCGAGACAATAGCGAATTTAGAGAAATATAATGTGTTTAGGATGGATAGAACAGGGGAAAAGGTGGAGGGGTTTGTCTCTTTGTTAAGAACTCTTTTACAGCTGTCCTGAACAATGAGATTTGGGTAAATATTCATGGGGGAAATAAAGGTTGCCAATTGCTTATTGGGGTATGCTACAGGCCACCACATATTCATGAAGCTGCAGAACTGCAATTACTACAGCAGATTGAAAAAGCTGCAAGTAAAAATGAGGTCATAGTTATGGATGACTTCAACTTTCCAGACATTGACTGGGATATTGAGGCTACCCATTCTGGTAAAAGCAGCAGATTTCTGGCAACACTACAGGTCAGTTACCTGACTCAAATGGTAACAGAACCAACTAGGGGGAATGCGTTACTGGATTTGATCATTTCAAATAGACCAGATAATGTATCAAATGTGCAGGTTCAAGATCGTTTGGGAAATAGTGATCACAACATGATAACATTTGATCTGGTGACTGATAGGCTGCAGGGCAGCAGGACCACTAAAACTATAAATTTTAGAAAAGCAAAGTTCAATCAACTCAGGCAGGCACTAAGTTTGGTGAACTGGGATAATGTACTACAAAGGGGAGGACACTGAAGGGAAATGGCAAGCTTTTAAACTTATTTTCAATCAATATTGTAGTATGTATATCCCATATGGAAACAAAATGTCTAGGAATAAAAAAAAGGCCTCTATGGATGGATGAATAGAAAGTTTAGAGATAAAATATCGAAAAAAAATACCTATAAGGTCCTAAAACGGGAGGGGACCGAGGCTGCATTAAGCAATTATAAGGAGTGCAATAAAAGTTGTAAAAAATAAATTAGGCTGGCAAAGATTGAAGCTGAAAATCAGATCCCTAGGGATATCACATCTAACTCAAAGAAGTTTTACAAGTACATCAACTCTAAAAAAAAGAAAAGTTGACTGTATTAGACTCCTAAAGGATGAGGGTGGGAACTCAAATGGTGGATGACCAAGGTAAGGCAGAGTTATTAAATGCTTTATTTGCTTCTCTCTTCACAAGGGAAACATCACTGTTGCAAATTACAGATGCAGAAAGGTCTCAATCTTCCAATTGTAATATTAAATACTTAACGCAGGAAGTAGTGAAGGCAAGACTAAATAAATTAAAAATAGACAAGGCACCTGGCCCGGATGGCATGCATCCTCGGGTCCTAAGGGAATTAAGTTCAGTTATAGATAAACCCCTTTATCTTATCTTTTGTGACTCTCTTTCAACTGGCAGAGTCCCAGTAAATTGGCGTCCAGCCCATGTTTTCCCATTATTTAAGAAGGGCAAAAAAAATCAGATCTGGGACATTATAGACCTGTAAGCTTAACATCAGTTGTATGCAAATTATTTGAGCGGTTACTAAGAGATACTATACATGACTTCATAGTAGAAAATAATATTATTTCTCAGCATCAGCATGGGTTTACTGAAGACTGGTCCTGTTTGACTAACATGCTCAGCTTTTATGAGGTAGTGAACACTAATGTGGATATTGGGAATGCTGTAGATGTGATAAACTTGGACTTTGCAAAGGCCTTCGACACTGTTCCCCACAAAAGTCTGGTGCAAAAGTTGAGTATGCAAGGACTGGGGAAGAGCCTGTGTGCATGGATAGGGAACTCGCTAATGGACAGAAAACAAAGAGTTGTGGTCAATGGATCATACTTAAAATGACTGTTAGCAGTGGGGTCCCACAGGGGTCTGTACTGGGTCCAGTGCTCTTCAATGTATTTATTAATGACCTAGTAGATGCAGTAGAAAGCAATGTTGCTATTTTTGCAGATGATACAAAATTGTGCAGAATCATCAACTCTCAGGAAGATAGTGACACATTTCAAAAGGATCTGGATAGGATGGCTATATGGGCACATAAATAGCAGAAGAAATTCAATGTTGAAAAATGTAAAGTCATGCATTTTGGTTGTACTAGCTGTTGTTGGTTGTTGGTCTAGCACCATACAAAATAAATGGGATACAGTTGAGGAAATCAAACTTGGAGAAGTACTTAGGAGTACTCATCAACAACACGTTATATAATCCCATTTAATGCCAAGCCGCTGCAGCTAAAGCTAATAACATTTTGGGATGCATTAAAAGGGAAATAAAAACTCGAGATGCTAGCATAATATTGCCCCTGTTTAACTCTCTAGTAAGGCCGCATCTAGAATATGGAATTCAGTTCTGGGCACCACATTACAGGAAAGATATTGCAGTTTTAGAGCAGGTGCAGAGACGAGCAACAAAATTGATACGTGAGATGGAAGGTCTCACTTACCAAGAAAGGTTAGATAAACTGGGTTTATTTAGTCTAGAGCAGGGGTCTGCAACCTTTAAGACATAAAGAGCCACTTGGACCCGTTTCCGAAAAGAGAAAAAAACTGGGAGCCGCAAAACCATTATAAAACAAATCGTTAGCAGATGTGACCCCCATATGCACAAATCGTTAGCAGAAATGACCCTGATATGCACAAATTGTTAGCAGATATGACCCCCATATGCACAAATCGTTAGCAGATATGACCCCCATATGCACAAATCGTTAGCAGATATGACCCCCATATGCACAAATCGTTAGCAGATATGACCCCCATATGCACAAATCGTTAGCAGATATGACCCCAAAATGCACAAATCGTTAGCAGATATGACCCCCATATGCACAATCCTTCAGCAGATATGACCCCCATATGCACAAATCGTTAGCAGATATGACCCCCATATGCACAATCCTTCAGCAGATATGACCCCCATATGCACAAATCATTAGCAAATATGACCCCCATATGCACAATCCTTCAGCAGATATGACCCCCATATGCACAATCCTTCAGCAGATCTGACCCCCATATGCACAATCCTTCAGCAGATCTGACCCCAGTATGCGCAATCCTTCAGCAGATCTGACCCCAGTATGCACAATCCTTCAGCAGATCTGACCCCCATATGCACAATTCTTCAGCAGATCTGACCCCCATATGCACAATCCTTCAGCAGATCTGACCCCCATATGCACAATCCTTCAGCAGATCTGACCCCCATATGCACAATCCTTCAGCAGATATGACCCCAATATGCAGAATCCTTCAGCAGATCTGAAAAGAAAAATCCATTTACTCACCTAGTCAGAAGACCTCCTGTCACGATCTACTCCGGTCCCGACCTTGTGGCGCGCAACTCCCACGATCCTCTTCCTACGTCACGTCCTGCCTGCATTACACTGCAGGGCTACGGGAAAATGGCCGCCCGAAGCCCTGCACTGCACTGGTCCGGCGGCCTCTCTGATAGGCTGCCGGACAGCGACAGCACACGTCACACGCGCGCCACTGACACCGGAGCCGCCTAGGAGCCGCGGCGAAGGTGAAAAAGAGCCGCATGCGGCTCCGGAGCCGCGGGTTGCCGACCCCTGGTCTAGAGAAAAGATGCCTTAGAGGGGATCTAATTAACATGTATAAATACATCAGAGGGCAATATAAAAGCTTGGCGGATGAGCTTTTTTTCCCTAGGCTTTCTCAAAGGACATGATCTGCGCATGGTGGAGGAAAAACGTTTTAGCCATTTATTTAGGAAAGGGTTCTTTACAGTAAGAGTGATTAAGATGTGGAATGCATTGCCACAAGAAGTAGTTATGGCAAATTCTATACCTGCATTTAAAGGGGGCTTAGATGCTTTTCTTGCGGTGAAAGACATCCATGGCTAGGTAATGCCCAGTGATGTTGCCATCTGGAGTTGGGAAGGATTTTTTTCCCTTTTGGGGCTAATTGGACCATGCCTTATACGGGTTTTTCGCCTTCCTCTGGATCAACAGGGATATGTGAGGGAGCAGGCTGGTGTTGTACTTTGTTCTCTAATTGAACTCGATGAACGTATGTCTTTTTTCAACCCAAATAACTATGTAACTATGAGAGCACAAGGAGTAATGGAGCAGTGCTCCACTGGGGACAGGTGAGTCGCTATGCTGTGAAAAACTTTGCAGGGGCCCCGGATAGCACAATAAAGTTTGGGGTGGATATCTTGGGGGGCCAGCATGCTCGGGGACCCTGGGGTGAATTTTTTGGGGGTGAGGGTGGTTCTCAGGTTACTTTTGCCTCAAGGCCCCTTGTAGCTAGAACTGGCCCTGCTTGGTCCAAGTAATACTTTGAATAATTATAGGAGAGGAAGAAGGAGAGCATTAAAATTAGTCTTAGAGAAGGACAGACCCGGAAAATCTAAGGACCAAAAAAGAAAAACACAAAAGGTAAAACACAGAAGCCAATATTGTAATATGTCATGGTATTTGTAATGATCCGCTCAGCTGGCTGCACAGGCAGACAGCTGTTTGACCATTCCTTATGTCTGAGAGATGCAGGTCTCTGGAAAAGAGACCTGGCTTCATCTTGCAACTTTCAGAGTTGCTTTGCTGAGGGATTTGCATACATGCCCAGCTGTTTCCTTTGAAGGCTGGCAGTATAAAAACCTTCTGCTGACCAGAAGGCTTGGCTGGTCATAACGGTTTGTTAAATACACTCCTGGAGTGTCAGCCTTCCCTGTTGGATTGTTATAGGTATCTTAGAGTAATTCTGGGGACTGCACTAGGCAGCTCCTCTAGTGCAGTTAGCCTGCTTATCTGTTTTGTCTATGTTGCCTCTCTGCTGTGATTGTCCTGTCGCCAACGGTGGTCGATAGGAAATCGTGCTGTCTGTCTGTGGGTGCTAACCAGTGCAGCGGTTGCTACTGGTAGCCCCTTCTGTCTCATCTGCCTGTCTTGCTTGGATCGCACTAGCCCCTAGCGGTAGCGGCTGTGGATCCTTCTGATCTGTGATCCTGTCCCTGAACCAGGATCGCACTCGCTCTGGCGGACAGAGCAGTGGATCTTTCCTATCCTGTTTCTCGTCCGTCTGTCTGTCTCGTCTGATACGATTGCTTGCTGTAGGCTCGGTGAGGTAACCGTTAAGCAAGCGCTCGCGTTCTCTGTTTTGTGTTTGGGTGGCGGGGGTTAGTTAGGCGTGCTTGTTTCTGTTGCGCTTAACGTGCGGAGATCACGATGTAAACGCGTTCGCTGTTGCGAATGAGTGCGGTGTTCGCGTTTAGTTAGCGTTTGTTATTTTCCTTATCTTCTCATTGTAAGATTTGCTGTGCCTTTGCTACTCTCATGCCCTGTCTTGCTTTAGCCTTGTGTCACCTCTGGCAATCGCCTCTCTCGCGATTGCGTTCCTACTTCGTACCTGCTGTTGTGTGTGCACCGTCGTGGGTTGGCGACTAGATTGGTGCACACACATACATTCTGTCCCTGGGCTCATTCTCATTCGCAATCACTTCTCTTGCGATTGCGTTCTCACTTGGTTTCCTCTGTTGTGTGTCCACCGTCGAAGGTTGGCGACTAGATTGGTGCACACACATACATTCCTCCTCTGTGCTTATTCTGTCTTGTGTCACTGCTAGCAACCGCCATCTCTTGTGAGTTGCCTTCTCTCCTGATCTTCATGGTTGTGTGTTCATCGTCGCTGGGTGGCGACGAGATTGGTGGACACACATACACTCTGTCGCTTTACTCTCTCTCTTTAAGGGCTATCTTGCCCTGCGTTCTTCCCTTCGTACAATTCCTATCTGGCATCTGTGGCAGGGCAGAGGATCTGTTCCTCTGCACTTCACAGCTCCATCTGCTGACAGGAATTTCCCTCTACAGGTGCATTGCACCTTTTGCTGGGTTCTCTCAAATTATACGCTTGTGGAGGATTTCCGCAGTGTCGGCGCGCGTCCTGTGCGCTGACCACAGAGGGAATTCCACAATCGTTAAAGTATTGAGAAAAAGAGTAGAGAGGGTTACTCACATGTTTCTGGCTGCAAGGGAAGGACAACCACCAATAAGGCATGTGGGGAAATTCCAACTGCCACTCGGGTTTGTACGGATCCTCACTGGTCGCACTTTTGGCTCTTAGAAAGGCCCCCAAAGGGGACTAAGCTGAAATAACAACCTCCCAACAGAGGTATGAACAGTACTACCTTTAGGCTGCTTACACACTAAGACGTTACAGGCGCACGGTAGTGCGCCTGTAACGCTCCCCCAACGCAATATTACTTTAGAAATATTTAGTAAGCATTTAACCATTGTGAAATCTTTCCACACCTTTTCCTCACCCTGATTTACATTCTAAAATTTATCATGAGTGGCGACATCTTTAGTGTTGCCAGGTGCAGCTCTTTAAAATGTTTGTTTACTCTCTGTTTCAAAAACAGTAGAAATAACACCTGGTTGCCCAGAATGCTCTGGGGGGTGAATTCAGTATGGTATACATGGGTTGTAACTCCTACGGTGAAGCATACAGTTAATGAAAAATATGCTTCACTACAACCAGTGGCATCACTAGGGGTAGATGTGAGTGGAGTAAGGCTATGCAAATATAGAACAGGCTAGTGCTTGATGTACTTGCCTCTTGCTTTTCTCCCTTCTGGCTGCTCTGTTCTGATGTTCCAAGGCCCCCAGGGCCATGTGGTGGTCACCTTAACATCCCCTATTCACCCCTTGGCAAATGTGTCCTGTCCAACACCCCAACCCCAACAATAAGTGTGTTCAGCATGGTACCCTGTCCCCCCGTGCATGTGACCAGAATAATAATCAATAATATACATGGGGTAACAGAAGAAGGACACCATAAGTGTCTGCAGCAGTTGACACCATCCCTAGAACCTCTGGATCCTGTAGAGGCTTCCCCTGTACTCCTCGCCAATGCTCGACAGGACTCTCCAGAACATCAGGACCGCACTCCTCTTCTGGCATAAGCACAGCCATACTGCACCTGCACGAGCACTGCTGTGCCTACTCAGCAGTATGGAGCCAATCGTGCACGAGCAGCTACAGCTTACTGTGCAGGCGCAGCCATACTAGTACAAGTGCAGTACAGCTGCACATTGTGTCTGAAGAAGTGAGCGGCCTAGATCTCCACGACAAGCCCTTGTCCTTTTTTTTCGGGGAAGGGGAAGGGTCTCTTCTTAGGTAAGTATGTTGTTTTTTTTAACCCAAAGTTCACCTCAGGTACACTTTAATGTATGATAATTTATGAGATAAGTTTTGTGAATCCACGTCATCATGTTTTTTCAGTGGCCCTTTTCTACAGGCTTCAAAAAGTGGCTTCCAGACGATTTGCCAATCACTAGAGCACCGCAATTTACATGTACAGTAAATTGCAGTGCTCATTTTCAACTAACGCGATTCAATTCTCACCGCGATCACGTCGAATTCCCAATGGCTATACAATGCAATCCCAGAGAGTGGGAAAAGCAGCCTGTGTGATCGCAAACACACTAGCAATTGTGCTTGCTAGTAAAAAAGGACCCTCTTTACATTAATTTCTGCTATGTCTGAAATGTCATCTCCTTCTGCACTATTTGTGGTACCTTTTTGCTCTATGTTTAAGCTATAGTAAAGGCATCAGGCTATATTTGTTTGCTGCCAGCCTACACAATGGGTTAATTTTGGGGTTGCTATAAAAAGGTCCCAGAATGCATCCAAAACGTTAATGGACTAAATCAGGATGTCAATAGAATGCTAATAAAATAATTGCCGCTTTTTAAGCTCTTAATCTCCTTTTTGATAATCCCCTGTGCTTATAATGTGTACTGGTGGGTAACTGTAACACCTGATATTATGCCGTTGTGATGTGCCATGATGTTCTGCTAAGTGAGAATGGCGTCAGATGCAGTACAGAGAACTGTATAAAGGACAACAGTAGTGTTATATACATAGATGGCTCCTTCTTATGGCTTGCAGGCTAAACTGTAGTCCAGAGATTTCAGGAAATAGGTGCTGTTTTCTCTGCAATAATAGTCATTGTTCTGCCATATATTGTCTTCCAAAACGATAACTGAAGTGAGAGGGATATGGAGGCTGCCATATTTATTTAATTTTAAGCAATACCAGTTGCCTGGCAGTCCTGCTGATCCTTTCCCTCTAATACTTACCATAAACCCTGAACAAGCATGCAGCAGATCAAGTCTTTCTGACATTATCGTCAAGTTTGCTGCATTCTTGTTTGGTGGGATTCAGACACTACTGCAGCCAAATGGATCAGCTGGGCTGCCAGACAACTAGTATTGTTTAGAATAAAATAAATATGGCAGCCTCCATATTCTTCTCACTTCAGGTGTCTTTTAAGCATGTCTGACAGGGTAAAAACACATATGAAACACTTTATGCGAAATAGCAGCACAGCTTGCATGTGGTTATGTGCATTATATTACAGGAAGCCAATTGTCCTGTCTATTACTGATCTGCTGCAATTGATCCCATGCAACTTAACAAGCCCAACTGTGCTACAAATGCTAGTAAAATAAAAGCAGCCTATAGTGGGTTAAGTGGGAACCATAATTCTGCCATTTGTTGACCTGGGTCGAGATATCAAAATTCCAGTTTTTAAAGCGGATCCGAGATGAAAAAGTAACTATAACAAGTAACTTGTCGATATATTGTATCTAAAGTTTAGATAGTTTACACTGCAAATCTAACTGCCAACAGCTTCAAACGTGTATGATTATTTATTGCTGTGATATAATGAGGGCAGCCATGTTCTGTTTGTCACAATACACTGAGACAAGCTGATAGAATCTCCAGCCCTCAGCCTGTGGAAAATTTCAATCCCCTCTCCCCTCTGCCTCTGAAATCTCTGGCTAGTAACCTCCTCCCCCTCCTGCCCAGACTGAGCTCCCACAAGCCCTTGCTACAGTGCCAATGCTCTCTGAAAAGCTGTGGGCGAGGCTTGTTTAGTTTATAGGGAATTAGAGTATTAAAACAAAACAATAAAAGCATTTGGCTTGAGGAATGCCCAGGGCCGGCCCGCCCATGAGGCGGGGTGAAACTTTTCCCTCAGGCGGCACTTCTGGGGGGGCGGCACTCGCCCGTCCGTGTGTGTGGGGGGCCGCCCGAGCTGGAGGGGACAGCGGGCAGGAAGGGGGTATTGGGCCTAGCGGCGGGGAGGGGGGTCGGACCCCCCCCCTCCCTCACCTGGGTCCCCCGTCCTCCGCACCCCTCCAGCTTTAACAAGGTCCGTGCTGGCTGCAGCTATTTGTAAGAGGCAACAGGCGGGGATTACTCACCTCTTCCTCGTTCCAGGCCAGCGTGCGCTCCACTGACGTCACTTCCTGCTACGCCGCATTTAGTTGTTATTGCCTGGAATGCAGTGTTAGCACGACTTTATTACTACTACTGTAATTTATGCACAATAGACTGCCTAAGACTTTGAAATAAATTTGAGAGTATATATTCTCCCCTGCAGTGTTTTGGTTTTTATATATATATATATATTTTTTATAAAGAGATTTTTTATTCTTTTATTTTTAAAGGGGAACCAGCATGCTCCAGTGTGTGTGAATATGAATGAATGAGTGTATTGTATATATGATGTGGTACTTTAGTGTATTAATACACTTTTAATAAACTGGTTCATTAAATAGAACTACATTTTGTGAGTGCTTATGTCCAGCGCACCTCCGTTAACAATATAAAGCAATTATGCAATGAGTAAAAGTTTAGCTCGAATCCACTTTAAGGTACTTTATTCTATTTTATTTGACTAACTAAAGACAGAAGGTGTGGATTGCACTATAAGTATACATATTCTTGAAGCTCGAAGAAATATACAATTAATACTAAAAAAATATTTTGATTGATGCTGCACTCACAGCTGATGACATGTGTGTTGTTTGTCTTAGAGGTAGTATTGTGATGTGCACCATTAGCTTTCGTGAAGCCTGTGGCCTGCTGGGATAGGATGGCTGCTGTAGAAATGGATGCAGTTTTTTTTTCCATGGGGCAAATAATATTCCACTCTGAAACAAGAAAAAAAATATCATGGTGGTCGATTGCTAGCACTATATGAGCTCTGCCCTGCAGCCATCACAGCTGATAATGAGGAGAGTCACCAGCCACACCAAATGTATAAACAGGTACAAGCATGAGTGCTCCTATTCATATGTGCTCGTCATGCATTACCCTCCATACTGCACACACTTTTACTACACCTTCACAGCCCCAAAAATTCCTGGAAATAAATGGGATCACCCAAAATTGCTATCCAAACTCATTTGTCACTCAACCAATTAGAGTCAGATGTCCATTGTCCTTTCACCTAAGAGATAATAATCCTCTCCTATGGATTAACCCTCAGTACACGTGGCTAAACAGTCTCTAGGAACCCTAATCCACCAAAACATGTACATTTTGTAAATAACTGTCAGCTCAAACTTTACGTCCCGTATTTCTGTGACCAATACTTTGTCCAAATCTGTTTGTAACCCAATGGACTATAGTCATTCAAGTGCGTTGAGTTACACAATATATCATCTCACCTCAATCTCTCCCAGTACTTCCAACATGGCTATGCTGTAACACACTGTAATCTCCACTGTCACCCTTGTATTACACATGTTAGATACATATATGAAGAAATGAGCGCTCACTCTGGTAATTGATGGCTGCCCATCTGCACCCGCCCACCCCAGAGCAGTTTGCCAACTGCGGCACTATGCCTATCAGGGAAGATGTGCCCTTCACAAAACACAATTCCTACTGATGTTTAATTCAGGAGCTTTTCGGATACCCCCTTGTGTAATGTAAGTCCAGTGATGGCAAGCAATACTCTCATAATGGAGCACCAGACAAGCATTATTATCACAATATTAATTTGTACATATATGGTGCCAACATCTTCTATGGCACTGTACAGGTTTCAAAGTAAACGGTAGTGGGGACCATAACATCAACAGTTCATGTAGAGTACAATATGAACTTCCAAAACACAAGCACAAAAAATACATACCATAGTTTATGCTTGGTATGAGAACATCCAGCAATATAGCTTCTTGTGCATCTGATAGAGACTACGGAAAGAACACTGTCGCAGCTAACGTGTATAGGAGTCTGCCAGTGCTGAACACTCCCCACAGATTTGCCATTAGTATAAAAGTAGAGGTTATAACCCGCATGGATGTGTAAACTTTGTTCTTCTTTAGGATGACCCTGTAGTGAAATAGGTATAGAGGCTGCAATATGTACAGTATTGTCTTTTAAATTGTGCTAATTGCCTGGGTTTCCTGCCTGCAATGCTTTAAAGGTTTACTAATGCTAGAAAAACAAAACAAAAAAACAGTTTCACTTACCTGAAGCTTCTTGCAGCCCCCTGGAGTCATCCTGTGCCTGCGCCATTCTTCTGAGTAGCACTATCGAGCAGCGGCAACCCCCGAAAAGCTGGCCGTTAGTCACCAGTCGGCGGCTCCTGCGCATGCACAGCCTCGAGCCGCACAAACCATGATTCCGCCCCCGTAGTGATTTCTGTGTTACGTGCATGCACGGAACCCTTCCATCATTGGGAGCATGGTAAGGAGGCATATGGCACAGGATGGCTCCAGGGGCTGCAAGATGCCCCAGGTAAATTACACTCATTTTTTTTTCCACTTTAGATTTCCTTCAAGCCAGTGACCTAAAAAAATATGCAGATCAGTAGATCTGACTTTAATAAGTGCATGCTTGTTTAACCACTTAATCCACCGCTACAGTATATCTACGTCATCTATGGCATCCTCCAAGCCACAATGACGTAGATATACGATTTTAAGTTAAAGCCCTGCAGTGCATCATCGGAGCGCTCCGGCCCTCTCAGCTGCCTTACTAATTGGTGAAAGGGAACATGTTCCCTTGTAGCCAATTAGTGAACCCCCCGCGGATGAATGATCACCGCTGTAGCAAACAGCGAGATCCTACATCTCCCCCTCCTTCATGCACAGATTGCATAAAAAAAATGTAAATCAAGCTGCCCCTCTCACCTTACCTCCTTCCAACGATGAGCCTGCAGCCCGAGCCTCCGATCACCGCTCTGCACTCAGCCGCGTATTGCCGGTTACCCTGGTCCCGGCTTGATGACGCTGGAACCCGGGTAACCGGCAATACGCGGCTGAGTGCAGAGCGGGGATCGGAGGCTCGGGCTGCAGGCTCATCGTTGGAAGGAGGTAAGGTGAGAGAGGCAGCTTGATTTACATTTTTTTAGGCAATATATGCCTGGAGGGGCTGCCTGATGGGGGGGAGGGGGCGCACATCTGGCTAATCACACACTGAGGGGGGGGGGGGGGGCGGGGTAGGTTTTTTGTGAAAAACCTGCCAGGCATCTGGGTGACTGGGGGGGATCTGACAATGGGGGCTCATTTGGTTACCCGGAGGGGTAACCTAATACTGGGGGCACATCTGGCTATAATTGGCGGGGGAGCAATTCTGGGGGCACATTTGGCTACAATAGGGGAAATTTTATCCTGGGGACACATTTGCCTATAATGAGGGGGGCCAATCCTGGCAGCGTTACTGTCTCTCTGTACTGGGGGGGTGGTACATACAAGGGACACATCTGACTATACCAGGGGTGCTGATATTGGGGTCACATATGGCTATACTGGGAAGGTTGGGCTGATATTCGGGACACATCTGTCTATATTAGGGGGGACATAAAACTGTTGGCATGGTTTTTTTTACTGTGGCACGTTTTATTTTTAAACTGGAATTGTTAAAAACTGAGAAATAATGCATTTTTTTTTATTTTTGTTCCTTTTCGTCCATTAAAATGCCTAGAAAACAAAATTGTTCTTGGGACTAAATACCCCCCATTGAAAGCCTAGTTTGTCTTGAAAAAAACGATATATAGATCATTTAGGTGTAGTGAGTAGGGATAAAGTTATTGCTAATTGAATAGGGACATAGTTAAAATGTCAAAACTGCTCTGGTCCATAAGGGGAAAACAAGGTCTGGATGCAAAGTGGTTAAGACACGGTATGTAATTCATATACTAACAAACTCAAAATGATCAACAGGACAGCCAGGCATATTGCATTGCTAAAAAAAAATGCAATGAAATGGCAGCTTCCATATCCTTTTCAATGCAGGATCACTTTAAAATTATAAAAGTCTGAGGATTTTTCTCCACGACTCCAATATCCATATACCACTTGTTCTCTGTTGAACCAAGACTTCTTTCATCTTGCTTGAAGAATCTTGGCAGCTGGCTTGCAGTTGGCAACCTCAATGCATTGATTGCAGTATTCTGCTATGTTGTTTGAAAAAGCACGTAGTCCCACCAGCCATGCCCATATTTACAGACCTGACCAGATGATGCAGCAAGGTGATGTGGGTGGATTACATCTGTGGCAGTAGGAAACCCAAGTAAGCCCCCTACGCTCCTCTGATTCATTATCAGGGCAGTTGTGTAATAGTGTAAACCAGTGCTGTCCAACTTCACGGGCATGGAGGGCCAAATTTGTTTCAGCATACATGGTGGAGGGCCGACTCCCCTCCCCCTGACCCCGCCCCACCACACCCCCAACTCCGCCCCCAGACTGTCCACCACCCCAAGAGGGTTAAAAACACAATCTGCCAGCAATTTTGCACAAAATACACATAATCTGTCAGTAGTCAGTATAGTTGCCCCCCAGTATAGGTATCCAGCATAGTTGCTCCCAGGGCCAGTATAGGAAGTAAGTATAGTTGCTCCCAGGCCCAGAATAGTTAGCCAGCATAGTTGCTCCCAGACCCAGAATAGGTAGCCAGTATAGTTGCCCCCAGGACCAGTATAAATATCCAGTATAGTTACTCCAAGGCCCTGTAAAGGTATCCAGCATAGTTGCTCCCAGGACCAGTATAGGTAGCCAGTATAGTTGCCCCCAGGACCAGTATAGGTAGGCAGTATAGTTACTCCAAGGCCCAGTATAGGTAGCCGGTATAGTTGCCCCCAGGCCCAGTATAGGTAGCCAGTATAGTTGCTCCCAGGACCAGTATAGGTAGCCGGTATAGTTACTCCAAGGTCCAGTATAGGTAGCCGGTATAGTTACTCCAAGGCCTAGTATAGGTATCCAGTATAGTTGCTCCCAGACCCAGTATAGGTAGCCAGTATAGTTGTCCCAAGGACCAGTATAGGTAGCCAGTATAGTTGCTCCCAGGCCCAGTATAGGTAGCCAGTATAGTTGCCCCCAGGACCAGTATAGGTAGCCAGTATAGTTACTCCAAGGCCCAGTATAGGTAGCCAGTATAGTTGCTCCCAGGACCAGTATAGGTAGCCGGTATAGTAACTCCCAGACCCAGTATAGGTAGCCAGTATATTTGTCCCAAAGACCAGTATAGTTGCTCCCAGGCCCAGTATAGGTAGCCAGTATAGTTGCCCCCATGCCTAGTATAGTTGCCCCATGCCTAGTATAGGTAGCCAGTATATTTGCCCCCTATGTCCAGTATAGTTGCCCCATGCCTAATATAGGTAGCCAGTATATTTGCCCCCTATGTCCAGTATAGTTGCCCCATGCCTAATATAGGTAGCCAGTTTAGTTGCCCCAGTACAGTTAGCCTGCACAGATAGGTAGCCCCCTCCCCTCCCTGCAACCGCCAATAATCTTACCTTTGGATGAGCAGCCGTTTCCTCTTTAACTGTCCCCGACCTCTTGCATGCCGCCACCCGCCGCAACTCACAGACCTCAGATCAGAGCATCTGAGTGGCAAGTTTCCCTTGCCGCTGGTAGCCAGAGTGCCCGCTGTCTCACCTCTCTGGCGTGCTGCAGGCACAGACACAGGATGCGGAATCGAGCGAGGCTCTGCTGATAAATGCGCTCAGCAACGTCTAAATGGGGGCGGAAATGTATCTGTGCTGTCCCTTTTCTCCGCCTCCGTCGCTCCCACACCAATCAGTGCACCACACACCTCCACGCATCCTGTGTCCGTGCCTGCAGCACGCCAGAGAGGTAAGACAGCGGGCACTCTGGCGACCAGCGGCAAGGGAAACTTGCCACTCAGATGCTCTGATCTGAGGTCTGTGAGGGCGGAGCGGTGACACGCAGGGGAAAAAAAAGGACGTTTGCGAGGTAAGGAGTGGGGGAAAAAAACAAATGAATGGAACAATCCGAGCAGCCAGCGGGCCACAGAAAGACCGCTGGCGGGCCGGAAACGGCCCGGGGGCCCGCCAGTTGGACAGCGCTGGTGTAAACCATTGCTTCTCATTGCTAGACAACCTAATATGGGGTACGCCGCAATTTAGAAAGTACAAAATATATAGGTAAATGCAGTAGGGTGAGAAAGGTAAAATATTTAGATATTGATGTGACATCTCCAACCAATACTGCGCAACACATTGGACATGGAGGTAAAAGTATAAACCTCAGCTATTAAAAACAAAACAAAAAAATATTTTTTGTTGCATTGCTTCATTGCATTTGTAGATGCAGGAAAAAATATTATCAGTGCTGATTCTGCCATGTTTTGATGCAGCATCTTTTCCCCAATATACAGCGTATAGGACAATTATTCCTGAAAGAAGATAGGCCAGTACCTGGTACGTCTGAGGCACCAATGTCCCGTGCCTCTGTGGTACTTGCAGAACTTAATGAAGCCATATTCACACCGAGGCTTTGATATTACACACAGCGTGTTCTATTATAGATAACCTAGTGCAAGCTGGATGGCCTAAGGTACATTTGGTATTCTAGTTAATAAGTAGTACATGCTACATACTATCTTTCAGAGGAATGCTCAGAATGTCGCTAATGCTGCCTGTGTTCATCACAATTATGCAAGGAAACACAAGAGATATCATTTTGAAGATTCCCTGGTGCATCAACTAGAGCCAGTCAATTGGATGACTCCCAGAAGGCCTATGAGTGCTTTTCCAGTCTGTGACAAATTTGCTAATTATTTTGTCTCTCTAGAGGGTGAAATCCCTTAGTAGCACAACAAAATTTAATTTGTGATTGTATATACGTATGCAAGCGTTTAGTACCCTTCTTTCCCTTTACTTGTGTATTTTATATTTGTATTCATATTTTTTTTTTTTTTTTTTAAGAAATTTATAACTAAAATGTCTCCAAGGTTTTACTGCACATAAGACTCCAATTACTCTAAATTAATAGAAATACAGAACACTGAATTAAAGTAAAAGTTAAATGAAATCTGAAATCAAAAGTGATTTGAATTTTTTTAAAAGACAATGCACATAATGAACATAGTGGTGTCTGGTGAAAGTTTTGCAACAGTTTTATTATCACCACAAAATTCTGCAATGTTGACCTTGTCACCGCATGTTATGTACTCAGTTAAATGTTAAAGCATGACAATCCAAAAATATGACTATCACATATACTGTAACTATGCACCATTATGGAAGCTAAAACCCAGGTAAATGAGCACTGAAAACTAGAGTTAAAATTACATACAGTATTTGACTATTTTCACTTTTTGGATGGTGTAATATTTGGTGTAGTGGTTGCCCTTGGTTACTATCGGCCCATTGGCACCAGTGATCTAATGACTGCACATCATCTCGTGTGTATAACATATGCTATGTATGTCTATGTATTTAAAAGCTATGATTATTGTGATATTCATAGATTTATAGTTTGTTTACATCGATAATTGTCAAGGGGGAGTTCCCTGCTATCATGGGTGGTTCTGTTTATCACAAGGTGTATATATAGTGGAGAGCACATTGCATTGAATTGTTTGTCTGCACTGTTCTGAAGAAGGGGACCCTTCATGGCCAAGAAACAATTGTGAACATATAGTGTTGAACATTTTGATGGAAGAATAAACGCTTTTGCTCTTGGAAGAAGCTGGTGTGCTAACCAATATTTGTACTACTTGATTGATACAGGGTGTTACTTTGCACCCCTGGTTATGCACCCAAATTAATACGGTAAGGTGTACCGCTCCTGGCTCCTGCATTTTTTTTTAAATACAGAGAGGATGTATGGCAGAAGGAAAGTTAACCCTTTCGGGACCGGCAGCCTAACCCCCCCTTAAGGACCAGGTGTTTTTGCTGAAGGGGGGGGCTCATTTGGGGGGTCAGGCAGCCGGATCCCTGCAGGGGATTGCTGGGCATAGTGTCCCCTGTATGGCCAGGTATCCCCTCTTTAGTCAGCAGCCATCACTCACCTTCCAGGCTCCAGCGATGAGCCGAAGTGGACCCCTCTGCTCCGGCCGGCATCTCTGCTCCTACTGCTGCTCAGTTCCGGGTTGCAGCTTGATGACGTCATCAAGCCGGGACTCAGCGCTGACGTCAGAAGAAGCAGAGATGCCGGCAAGAGCGGTGGGGAGCGCCGATCGTCGGGGGAACGGCAGGGTGGTGAGTGGATCCTCTTCTTTACCCCCTACCGCCACAGCTGTCAAATTGATCACTGCGATCTGCCGGCGATCATAGTGATCACGTGATCAGCAGCCATACGTGATGGCTGCTGATCACTGAGGGGAGATGCCAGCTCTAATATGACAGCTTAATCTCCCCTCTCAGATGCGCACGATCGCGTCGTGAGCGGAAATGGGGGGGCGGCGTAGATCCTAAGCCACATCAGGCTAGAACAGCCACAAGTGTGGCGTAGGATCTAATAGCGGCGGTCCCCAAAAGGTTAAGTAAAAAAAAATACCAATAGAACTAGGGATTCATCTTATATACCGAAAAACCTCTAGTTTACAAAGTGTTACTTAGTGACTTTCCACTGTGTGTGGGCCGTGGGTGTATTATGCATGTCAATCACATTAGGAGCTTTTTATTGGCTTCCAGGTTTGAGTGATTGACAGCACAATCATTGCGCAGCTGCAGAAGCTTCAGACCAAACTGGGAGCTTCCTCTGACCTGTACTTTGATTTCCCGGAATCCGTGTTTTGGAAGCTAGGAGATTGTTTATAGCTTCTAGTGCAGCCAATCTGCACATGGAGTAGATAAAGTCATAGTTGACCTTTTCTATTTACTAAAATAATGAGAATTATGTTTCTCTTAATGGAGAACTCTGAATATAGTCTTTTGCTGAAACAGTGGTTCTTAAAGTGAATGAGGGATTTACATTGCAAGAACTTTGTAGATTCTTACAGATGGTAACACTGGAAAATTGTTGCAAAAGTGGAGCAGTTGCTCAGCATGACCAGTCGGAATGAACGGCAGTTCGGGTCAGGATCAACGAACATTGTAGTAATATACATTTATATAAAAAGTATTATGATGATACTGAGAAAAGAATTGACTCTCCTATAGTCAAACACTACCATGAATGCGGACACACAGTCAGCGATATTCGTGGGTGTGTCCTTGAAAAAGTCTTCACGAAGGAGGACAGTGATAGACAAATGACTTTGCTTAGAAGAGAAAGCAGATGGATTGACAGGCTAAGTACACTGTCCCCAAATGGACTGAATGATGAATATAATTTAAGATGCTTTCTATGAAATAGTTTGCACACTGTGCCTTTAAATGCAAATCTCTCTTTGACCAATTAAGCTTGTACCCGCCCCTGTTGGGGTGTGTTTTTAATTTTGCTTTATATGTGTGGTTTGGCTGTATTTGGTAACACTTGATAAAGGTAGTGAGGCTGAAACGTGTTTTTGCTACTATGGTGGAATACAAGCAATTTTTGCATAAATCCAGGTGGAGACCCGGCTATTCTTTTTCCTTGAAGTATGTCTGACAACACAGCAACATTACCTTAAAGGAGTCATCAGGCAACCCCCCCCCTCCCTACCTACCCAGGGCTTCCTCCAGCCCCTTACAGCTGACCTTTCCCACGCCGCAGCTCCGCTCTCAGCTGTCGGCCCAGACATACTGCGCCTGCGCAGAACACCCTGGACAATGTGGACTTTATTGACAGCGGCGCTCGTGAAGGTGCATTAGAGGAAGTTGCCCTCTGCACCAGCGAGGACCCTGGGCTGGCACCTGAGCGCGGAGCTGCGGCATGTGACATGTCAGCTGCAAGGGCTGGAGGTAGCTCCAGGTAAGTAGAGCGGGGGGGGGGGGTTTGCCTGATGACTCCTTTAACTTTCATTTTGACAGGATGAATTCAGGTTCTCTCTGCATAATAACATTCAGATAAGAAGCTTTATAGAACTACTTGTGCTACTTTAATAGGAATATAAACACAGTTCTCCAGTTAAGTACCCCTACACATTTTTTTAACTGAGCTGAACCCATAGATATCACACTCCGCTGTCCCCACTGTTCATAAGGCTAATATTCAAATTAGTCGCTATTCTGAAAGGTGAATTTCATATAGTGGTAAAGACGATTTTGAGCTGCACATATCATCAGTTACCCCAAAATACAACATCAAATCAAACCACTGGGAAACTGGCAATACAACATATACCTGAAAAGGCAGGTTAGACACAGACAAGACAAAACACCAAAAATTTATATTGCATTTTTCTCCTGGCGGACTCAAAGCACCAGAGCTGCATGCACTAGGATGCACTCTAAAGGGAGTAGCAGTGTTAGGGAGTCTTGCCAAAATTCTCCTGCTGAATAGGTGCTGGCTTACTGAACAGGAAAAGCCAAGATTTAAACCCTGGTCTCCGTGGCGTAGCTAAGGAGCTGTGGGCCCCGATGCAAGTTTTACAATGCCCCCCCCCCAAGCACTCTATCCATAACAATTGATACGGCGCACCAAAACCTGCCAATGTCAACCACAGTGTCAGAGGTGCAAAAAGGGATGGGGAACTGCTTGTTAATGATTATCAATATTCTAAGAATCTATGGAAGTGATTATTATGAGCACAGGACCAATAGTGAGCTAATACTGCACCCCCTATTGCTACGCCCTTGCCTGGTCTCCTGTGTTAGAGCTGACCCCTTAACCAGGATAAGTCCTCTTTTTAAATTGAGCAAGACATCAGAGGCTGGATAAATGAAAGGTTATAAAGCTTGGCTTGTCACTGACATCTATTATTTTATTTTGTGTTGTGTTAACATTTTTACATGTATTATTATTTCTATTTGATGTTTTTTTAATTTTACCCTTTTAAAGGCTACCCAAGGTGAATCATATTTTAAAAATGGGATCACAATGAACGCCACGACTCATAGTGCACATATGCCGAGCGATCACGGTCACTGGAGCGTGATCAAGGATGCGACCTACCGGGCCTGCGCCTGCTCACTAGGACACAACCTGACCATCCCAGAAGTAGCTACAGGGAGCATTTGCGAGGCCAGCTAAGGAAGACAGAGAAGAACTGGAGGAGCACCATTTTTAGACTATGATTTGCCTCGAATGTCCTTTAACCTAACCTGGGAACCCTCTGTCTCGATTTGTCCACAAGTCAATGCCTGGCTGTAATGCTGGTCCTCTGGCTATAATACTTTTTGAGTTGCTCACCTAGAAGAAATATGCAAGTCAGGTTAGTCAGAGGTGAGTCCAAAGACAGATTTATACTTTTTCCACCCCTAGGTCAACCTTCTCGTAGCTCATTTCAATGTACAGCAGTACCCCTCCCATTCTATGTGCAGCTCTCTCTTCTACCTGAAACATCCCTGTAGAGTAGCCCCTCTCTTTCATACACAGTTCCCTTGGGCAGCAGATCCCACCTTCCATGTCTTGCTTCCCATTTGCAGCTTCCCTATTCCATTTGCAGACTCCTCTTCCATACGCAGCAACACCTCTTTCAAGTCCAACTGCCCCCTTGAAGAGCAGTCACCCAAGGTCAGGGCCTGTCCAGAAATCCGTCTCTAGTGAGTCAAGACACTTGTTATGCATATTTTTCCATCTGGGTGATTTAGAAAGTACTTTATACATAAAGTAATCCTTTACACTCAGCCTTAAAAACCCCTGAGAAAAAAAACTAAACAATGGCAAACACCAAAATGCAGATTTTTTTTTCTAATATACTGTAGGCTGATTTATCAAAACAAGTGAAAGGAAAATGAGAGTAAACATGCAAAAGTGGAGCTATTGCACAGGGCGGCCAATCACAATCTTTAATCTGGACATCTGTTCCTCTTTGGAACCAGTTCGCTTCAATTCTCCTTGCACTGGTTTTGATCATTCTGGCCTCAGTACTCCTTATTTTTTTTTTAAATTACAGAAGATATAAGAAAGCCTCATACAATCAGAGAAATATTCGCAATACGCCATGTTCCTTTTCAAATCTACTGCTTGGTTGTGAGAGCACATCATCTTCTAGGGAAAGCTATTATCACCTGTTCCAGCTCTTAGAATAGCCCTAATTGCCACATACTTGTTCAGGCACTAAATCTAAACACAAAAAAAGAGAAAGAAAAATTAAGCTTACTATTCATGCAGAACAGTGCATGCATGCTTACTTGTCGGCGCCTAATGGCGTTTTAATAAATGCGCTGGCTAGTGGAAGGCTTTTAAATGTAGAGGGAGGCTGGTGTTTGTTTAATATCACAAAGGGAGATAGGCAATTTGTGTGAATCACAACTCCCCCATCACTGACCCATAAATGCCTGAAAAATGTAAGATGCTGGCTGTGGATTTTCACACTCGTCTATAGAAATGACCCTTCAATGACATCCTGGTCATTTGACACTGCTTTATTTAACATGCAGAATCTCTAAATTGAATACCCTCCCCATCTACTTGACTCATTCTGAGCTGATTATACAGACATTTGTCACATCAAGCAATTTCAATATCCTTTATATTTGCCAGGGTTTTTAGTAACCTCAAATGAACAGGCTGTTTTAATGAATGGACTGGCTACAGATATTTTTAACTGTATTTTATGTATGCAATGTTCATATTTATTTTGTGTGTACATAGTTTGCTTGGTTGCTAGATTGATTATTTTGAATTGGTTCTGTTAAAGTGAACCTCCAAACTAAAAATCTACTCAGCAGCAATGAAAAGGCTTGGTGTTTCTTTAACAGTTTCACAGCATCAGAACTTTGTTTTTCTTACCGGAGCCTCATTTTTAGCTGCACAGAAGTAAACTGCCTGGGCATTTTTCCCCTGATGCTGTGCAAAGCATGATGGGATTTCTGATATTGTTGTTCTCGTTCTACTGTTTTGGTGCAAATTTAAAAAAAAATAAAAAATAATAATTTAAGCTTTGAAGCCTAGCTCGTGCAGCTGGGAGGGGTGATCAGGACACAGGACAGTTGGAACTGTGTCTCATGCTCCCTGTCACCTCCTTTCATCCAAAAAGATGGCTGCCCCCATGAAAACGATGGCTGCCCCCATGAACTCACACATATTTGCCTGTTCTTTTAAAATGGGGTTTAAGAGATTATATTACCTATCTATTTTAATCAACATAACTAATGTAACTTAATGACAGTATGTTTGTTTAGGCTAAAGTTCCCCTTTTAGGTGGTACTCCACCAAAATCTTTTCCTTTACCTCTAGATCATGTAAGTAACATTTAAAACTACTGTCAGGTTCTTATTTTTAAGAGTAAATAAGGTGGAGGGTGCTCGGTGGGGTGAGGTTTATAATGTTCACCCGCAGCTTACCAACGTATCGGGGTCCCCACTATACCCAATGTTCCTATATGATTAGATTATTACACTATAAGTTCTTATTTTTGTCTTGCAGGGAGTAAATGCAATCTCAGGCTGATCTCCCTGCTCAAATTAAATCTAAACCAGAAAGGGAGAGAGGAGCCATCTTATTTGCCATCCCAATAGCTATTGAAGCAGTGGGCAGTGTTGCCAACTCATCCCTTTAATTACTGACACCTATGAATTATACAGGTTTTGTGGCTAGGTAGTTAAGTGCAGTTAAGGCACTGATTATGTGCAAATAGCCCCAGAACCTGTATAACTTAGATGTGTCAGTAATTAAAGGGATGAGTTGGCAACACTGGCAGTGGGTTGGTGTTACTGAACACAGCATAGAAAATATAGCTTCTATAGCATAAAACATATTGCAGCACTCTTCATACAACAATTGCTGGGCCTAATTAAAACAATTACATTTAATATTAACGTAGTATGGATACAGAGGCACCAGAAGGATAAAAAGATCTATGAGGAGGTAGCGGTGGACCGGGCAGACACAAGAAAGTGCTGATCAGCAAAACTATTTATTTACATACTCCAGTAAAGACAATGCATTTTGCAGGAGTGGCCCACTTCCTCAGGCAATAGGATGGAGCATATACAAAAACAGGTCTGGTACTTTGCCAAGCACCTCTGTGAATGAGTGTAATATGTGTGTAATATTAGGCTAATGGGCTGCCCCCCTGGCCATATTGAGAGTAGTACAGCCTAATTTTAATGCCTTGCTTGTCATGTAAAATAGAATGAAATCCTGTTCTTTATAGAATAAAGAAAACATGTGGAATGGACTTAAAATTGCTAATCTATCCAATAAAGAGCATGAGTATAGTGACGGGGATAAATAAAAGAGCATATGGTAACATTGACAGCATTATACTGTGATGCAATTCACGAAAAAAGTGCGACTAACTTTGAATAAACAAACAGCACATAATTTACTTTTAGTACAATGACACATCTCTTCATAACTGTAGCCTTCTTAGTCTCTCCCCCATGACTGTATTAAAATGTGTCTTGACAGAGAGCAATGCAAGCAGAATATGAGCGCTCCATCTGATTACTGTGTGGAGTTGTGTAAACAATAAGAATGCAACATGACTGTGGGAAACACACATCTCTGTCTGTGCTGTAATATTCTCACAGTTCATGGCCTTTCAAAATGGAGAGAGATACAGAACTGAATGGTACCATAAGTTTATTGGAACCCCCTCTCAAATGAGAATACCATGCAAAACCAAGGATTTGGGCTGTAACCTGTCCATGTTTCACTAAAGTAACCCAGACATTGTACTCCTGGCCCAGAAATAGAGTAGCTGACCCATTTCTCCTGTTTTATAGAATTAAATGGTGCTCCTGTAGAAATCGCGGGTTATTATGGTACAAGTGGGGCTGAAATCTCACTACTGATTCAGTGACAAATGTGTGTACACTCATATCCCAGCTTTCAAAGCAACAAGATGAGCCAAATGATTTTGCTGTTCTACAATGCCTGGAGTACCTGACGCCCATAGTGACTCCAGTAATGAGTTTGAGAAGTGAATTGGCTGTTGGGTGAGTCTTCTGTATCACTTCTGTCAAATAAAAATAAATTTGCTGGTTTACAACATGAGCAATAATAATGTATAGATGTAAACACATTTGTTGGTACAACCACATCTCCCCAAAAAAAAGGAAGAAACCACAGTTATCTCTAAAATAACTTATAACTTACAGAAGTCATTGGCATCATCATTTTTTTAGTTCTGTTTTTTTTGTGTAAATAAGGCTTTACTTTTTGTTTTAGTTTTGATTTATCAGACTTCTTAAAATAATAACACAGTTGAAAAAGGTGTGGAAAAACATGATGGAATCTTTAACCTAATGCCTCATTGATATCTTTCAGAGACAATCTGACACTTCTACATGAGTCAATAAGTAGTTTGGCCCCTCCTCCAGAAAAATACAACAACACAAAAACAGTTCCATCTGCATCAGGTTAGAGAGATACAGTACCTGTCCAGACTCCATGTTTCAGTTCTTTCCAAAGATGTTCACCAGGATTCCTATCCAAGCTTGTTGAAGGCCCTTTTAGAATAATCCATTATTTCTTTATTTTTTTTGAAAACTTTCATTTTTCATCTGTGGACATAGAGCTGATATGACTTGCCAAAAAGCTCCAACATTGTCTCCTTTGTAAAAAGGGCACTCTAACAGAAGCATGGTCACTTCTTATTTTGGAAAAGTTCGGACTGGCTTTGTTTTTTCCTTTAAAAGGAACCCAAGGTTAGAGGGATATGGAGGATGCCATATTTATTTCCTTTTAAACACTACTAGTTGCCTGGCAGTCCTCCTGATCCTGTGTCTCATACTTTTAGTCATAGACCCTGAACAAGCATGCAGCAGATCAGGTACTCTTACTCAGCTGACTCAGGTTTTACTAGTTTAGCTATATGCTTGCTCCAGGGTTTTGACTCCGAAACTACCTATGCCAGAGAATCACCAGGGCTGCCAGACAACTGGCATTGTTCGGAAGGAAATAAATATGGCAGCCTCCATATCCCTTTCACCTCAGATTCCCTTTAAGTGAAGTTCCGCTGGTTTTTCTTCCATTGAGTACACTGTTACTTAAAAAGGAATGGGTATTTGTAACGATCGAAGATGTTACCTCTGTGGGGGAAAGCAGCGCAGCTGCTTTCACACCTGATGTCACTTCTGCGGCCACGCCATCCCGGGTGTCGCTTCCCGACTCAGGGGGGACAGGAATCTCTCTTGCACAGCAGCTTAAATTCACACGCCTGCGCATGGAGCAAAAGGACCTTTATGGGCGGAGGAGACAGATCAGCTGACATTGTGGTCAGCTGACTTCCATCGGACAATCTACCTTGCAGGCTGGCTCAGCCCCTCGGGCGGTGCTGCTTGAATCTGCTTTCAGTATTTAAACCAGGAATTGTTACTCTGTCCTTGTCTGTTGTCGTGAATGCTTGTGTGTCAGTGCTCAGACCTTTAGATTAGGATATTGCTATTGCTCTGTTATCTGTCAGCTTAGATCCCAGGTGTGATGCTAAGGATTTCACACCTCGTATATTATGCAGATCTTCTCAATCATAGAAAATCCCACGTACATCCTGCACAACCTATCATTCTAGAGAAATCGTGTACTGGTGAGAACTCATATAGGGGAAGTATGACCTCACTAGGATCGGAAATTAGTTTTGAAGAACAACAGATAGAGAGCTACAATGTGGACAACATTTTCGAACTTTATGAGAGTGATGGCTCTATTGATGGTCGTGTATCTGCTGCGCAAAGGTCAAGCTTGCTTATTGCAGCGAATCAAGTTCTGGAGTCTGAAACCGTGCAGTCCGCGGCTTCATTACCTGATCAGATACTGTGTAATGAGAAACCGCATTCATGTTCTGAGTGTGGGAAATGTTTCGAGCATAACTTAGATCTGATCAATCATAGTAGGCCTCATTTCACAGAACAACTTTATTCATGTTCGGAGTGTGGGGATTCTTTTGTACCTGAGGGTCGGCCGGTTAAACTTTATTCATGTTCTGAGTGTGGGGACTCTTTTGTACCTGAGGGTCGGCCGATTGCTCATAAGATATCTCACACCGGTAAGAAATTATACTTGTGTTCTGTATGTAAGGAAGAGTTTTTGTCCCAAGGTTTTGAATCGAAAACAGGGCGGTCCTTGACTCCAGTACCTGAGCAGGTGAAGTGTGGTGAGAAATCACATTTATGTTCTGAGTGTGGGAAATGTTTCGAACATAACATAGATCTTGTCAATCATAGAAACTCGCACTCCAAGGGACAGCTTTATTCATGTCCCGAGTGTGTAAGGTGTTTTATAAATAACACTGAACTTCTCCATCATTGGAAGTCTCACACTGATAAGAAAACGTATTCATGTTCTGAGTGTGGGAAATTTTTTGTGCCTGTTTCACCGCTTGTCAGCCATGAGATATCTCTCACCGGTGAGAGGTTGTATTTATGTTCTGAATGTGAGAAATGCATTGACTATCACATTTATACCTTGTTCCAAAATCCTGAATCTGAAAAAGGACGGTCCTCGACTCTGGTACCTGATCACGTGAGGAGGGGTGAAGAGTTTGGGTGTGAGATAAGGATGTCACAATCATTGTCTCCTGGGGGCCTGTCTGGGGCATGTCCGGAGTCCACGCCTCAGGGGAGGGGTAATGTAACGATCGAAGATGTTACCTCTGTGGGGGAAAGCAGCGCAGCTGCTTTCACACCTGATGTCACCTCTGCGGCCACGCCATCCCGAGTGTCACTTCCCGACTCAGGAGGGACAGGAATCTCTCTTGCACAGCAGCTCAAATCCACACGCCTGCACATGGAGCAAAAGGACCTTTATGGGCGGAGGAGACAGATCAGCTGACATTGTGGTCAGCTGACTTCCATCTGACAATCTACCTTGCAGGCTGGCTCAGCCCCTCGGGCAGGGCTGCTTGAATCTGCTTTCAGTATTTAAACCAGGAATTGTTACTCTGTCCTTGTCTGTTGTCGTGCATGCTTGTGTGTCAGCGCCCAGACCTTTAAGGCCCGTACTCACGGGCTGCAAATGTTGCCTGTCGCCAGCACACGTGAGCGTGTGGGCGACAGGCCGGCGACAGCTTCTCGCCAGGTCCCTCCGCGTACACACGCGGAAGAGGGACCAGCGGCGAGGCGGAAGCTGTCGCCGACGTTCCTCCTCCCCCCGCCGGAAGCTCCATTTGATACAATGGAGGTTGCTGTCGCTAGTCCGCGTACTCACGCGGACTAGCGACAGTTGCGGGGGAGGTGCGGCGGCGACTGTCGCCATGCGATTGAAACTTTCAATCGCATGGCGACATGAGCGGCGGGCGACAGTTCGGGGTGCGCGCGCGTGCGACGGCCCATACTCACGGGCGACCTGTCGCCGCAACACGCGCGCGCCGCGTGTTGAGGCGACAAAAGTCCCTCGTGAGTATGGGCCATTAGATTAGGATATTGCTATTGCTCTGTTATCTGTCAGCTTAGATCCCAGGTGTGATGCCAAGGATTTCACACCTAGGTTAGGATATTGCTATTGTTCTGTTATACTTTAGACTAGTCCCAGGGGGTTGAGACCAAGGACCTCACCCCCAAGCTCAGGATTGTTGTCTCATTGCTCTGTTATACTTTAGTCCAGTTCCAGGGGGTTGAGACCAAGGACCTCACCCCCAAGCTTAGGATATTGCTACTCTGTTATTGCTATTTGTTTAGACTAGTTCCCGGGTGTTGGCGCTACGGATTTCTCACCCAGACTAGGTTATTGCTTCTGTATTGATCTCCTGTGTATGATTCTTAGCTATTACTCTGACCCGGATCTTGTCTTCTGTTCCTGTACTTTCGCCTATCTGCCTGCCTGTTGCTGAATCTCTGCCTGATTACCGACTATTCTCTTGCTTCACGATTCTGTACTGATACTTACCTCTCTGTTGCCGAACCCTGCCTGTCTGACCAGTCTACTCGCCAGTGGGCCCTCGCCACTGGTGAGGTATTACTGCGCCAGCCCCGCTGGTTAAGCAGCTCTGCTAGGATATAGTTAGTTCTAGTTACCTGCTCATTAGGTACCTGTTGTTTTAGTATTACTGTATCTCGTAAACGTCAGCTCAGTATGACGCACCCGCACCTCGGGTGTTCATTTGCCTGCAGTATAGTCTGAATCACCCGCTCCTCGAGAGATTCAGTCTCTTCAGTATTGTTTCCCCAGCTTGCTGGAGGTTGTACGTTAGTACACACGCAGTGTACTGTTCCTACCTCACCAGCCCCTCTGGTGAGGCCTCATTAAAGCATTATGGTTACCGTGACACCAATCACTACACTCTCTGCTCTCAGTCTTGCTATACTGGCATTATTGGTGATTCTGCGGATCACACATAATCGGGTATAGCGTCTGCATTGTTGGTGATTCCGCAGATCACCAGCAATCAGATATCTGAGTAGTGGCATTAATCGTCACAGTAGTGTGATCAGACATTGAAGAAAATTGATGTTGGAGATCAGCCTGTACTTCTTTGGAAGCGGTCCTTCTCTTTTTTTTTCTATGATTCTCGCTACCCTTTTGTCCATTCTGAAGTCCCTTTTCTTGTTGTAGCTGTGTCCGGGGAGTTTGGTTACAGTCCCTTGAACTTCACACTTCTTAATTATATTTTAAACTGCTGTCAAAGAAACATCAAGCTGTCAAGCTGCTTGTCCATTGAAATAGGCTTAATGATGTATTACATTTTTGGGGAATGTGTGATACAAATGAAATGAAAAAACCTACTTTGAAAAATTACTCTATTTCATTTATTTATGATCTTTTCTAGGGGTATCAACAAATGTGGCCACACTATTTTAGAATAACTTTCTAGAATAAGCAATACTTTATTTCTTTTTCACACTGGCTTTGCTTTAGCCGATGATGTACGAGTATAAAAGTATATTGGGACCATTGGTTTTAATTGAATATTTTTTTAAGAGGCATAAACACTGCCTGTAAGGGCTGTAAGGGGGGGGGGGTGTTTTATGGAGATGTACTAACAAAATTGTCCATGACTATATATGTGACAGGTAGCATAGTGGTGATAGCATTCTTGTCTTACAATGCAAGGATCCCCAGTTTACACACAGTTTAAAAGCTTCCTCCTTCTGTTTATCCCAGATCTATTCAAATGCTTGAGGTCTCCTTATAAAATGTGATCTTCTAATGATCTATGATCTTTTCAAAGAATTGCTGAGGGTGGCAAATGAGAAAAAATTGCACTCAACATCCTTTGACCATATAATGTAAATATGATCACGTCTTATGGCTTGTGTAATACTTTTCATCATTGCCATTTTTAGAGACATCATTCCTTTATGGTAGTCTAACTAGGTGATAGCCCCATCTTTTACTTCCATTCTGGAGAAGCAAAGGACTTATGATAAAAGAGTGCTGGCCTGCTTAAATGTAACTTGAGATGGGGCCTCCATCCTTCTCCGGCCTAATCGCTCCCAAGCCGTCTTCTTCGGACTCCCCAGTCGCCCGAAACTGGCCCCGAAATGTCCTCCAGTCCAGGGCCAACTATACATGCACAGCCTGGCCGAGGCCGCATCACCGGGAGCATTCTGCATCTGCGCAGTACTACTGTACAGACGGGGGAGTGTGCCTGGCCGGACCACGTCTTCGCTGACTGGCCCAGACTGGAGGATTTTCTGGGGCCAGCTGTGGGCGAACAGGGAGTCAGAAGAGGATGGCATGGGAGCAATCAAGCCAGAGGGGGGCTGGAGGAAGCCCCGGGTATGTATATTTTTTGTTGTGGCCTCATTTTAGGTTCCATTTAAGAATTCATAAACTCTATGCTAAAGCTCAACATTATAAATGTGAAATCACCAAAGGTCTTTATCTAGACCGACAAAAACTATTAGCAATCCAGGAAGGGCCTGCCCCTTCTGACTGTATTTTCAGTGATTAATTTTCTTTGCCAGTTCTGTCCCAATGATCTAGAGCTAACTGAATGCTTTACCCAGTCATCATCAGTGATTCCACTCTCACCAACTAAGAAAAACTATCACTGGAGACTGTGTATTGTTTGTCATCAAATCAGCATTGACGGAATGGGATTAGCATTTAATTCTGTTTTTCACAAGAATCTCTAATAATTACTTGCTAAATACCTGAGGCCTAGACACACCCATTGGGCTTTGGGCTTTTCCAGATTTGAATTCCAACGCTGAAGCCTTACTTTCACAGTATCACAGACTGTGCTAATTCTATTTCTGCTAAAACTATCTTCTCGACTAACTATTTCTTGTTGATCTAACCAGTTATTTTTCAGAAAATTAAGCAGCCTTCTTCTCACTGTCAGATGGATTCAGATCTCAGTCTCTGCAAATTGGATGGGAAGTTTTCTCCTTGTATCCTAGCTGTAGTGTTATTGTGCAAATTTGGATCATTGCTATATTCGACCTGAATATGGGTAGTACTGGAAGAAGAAGAGTGGCTTTCTATGTCAGTGTCAGCATCTTAAAAACTTTCCAGAGTGGATGACCCAGTATGGGTCGCCACACCTCTTACTTAAACAATAACATTACAATAATACTATTACAATATTGCCTTCAGTTTTATTATTAATATTAAAATTACATTAGATTGGAAGCAAAGATGAGGGACCCCAGCATAAGTCACTCACATCTTCCTCCTTTTACTTCTTGTCTTTTAATAGGGATACCACCTATACCTGATTTTAAACACCATCTGGACCTTCGAAGCCACAGCTGGCAACTTTGGTCACAGGTGGCAGTCAAACCTGTAATAATTATAAATACCTAGATAACTAGATGCATGCATAAAAGAGGTACATTTTAAGTTTTAAAGATTTTAAATGTGTTTTCATATTTAGTTATTCATTTTGGAAAGCAGACAACTTAAAAGGTGTATTGCCTCTAACCTCATGCTGAACTCTTTTTTTGGAGGAGACCCTCTCCAAAGGCCTTCTACTACCCTTTCATATTCTTACTCCAAGATCAAAATTGCGAATACCACCACACAAGAGAGAAGATCAGTAGATGTTGCTTGTACTTGTACAAAACCTCTGCTACCATTCCCAGCACCTCTATCCAGAGATAAAAAAACAGGCATCAACAGTTAGTTCCACCACCACAGGTAAAAATGTATGTTATCTGCCCTCACCTACCACCAGGGCCGCCATCAGAAATTTTGGGACCCCTCACACATCATCAGGCCTGGGCCCCCCCTCCCTGCCCCCCCCCCCCCCACTGGTTGCTGTGCCCGACCCACTAGCCACCCTGCCCCCCTGTCCATGCATGAAGTGCGCTGCGGTGAAAAATGTGCATGGCTCCGTCACTGAAGAAAGTGGCATGCACAGCGTGATGCTGTAAAAAGTGGGTGTGGCCATGGCATGTTGTGGGTGGAGCCAATACTAGCAAAATACAGGTAATCCCCGTTTAACAATTGAGATAGGGACTTGGAGGTCCGTTCTTATCCTTTATCCGTTCTCTTTTGTCCCCCTCTTTTCTTCCTGTGTCTGTTTTGTCCCCCTCTGTCTCTCCTCAGTTTGTGCCTCTTTTGTGTCCCTCTGTGTGACCTCATGTTCCCATCTCATCTCTTTTCTCCCTGTGCCTCTTTTGTCTACCTCTGTTCCCCTTGTCCCTCTTTTATCTCCCTGTGTTACCACTTGTCACCTTCTTTTTCAGCTTGTCCCCCTGCCCAAGCCAGGTATAGGTGCCCCCAGTATAGGTAGCCAGGTATAGGTATCCCCACTATCAGTAGCCAGCTATAGGTGGTGCCCCAGTATAGTTAGCCTGGTGTAGATGCCCCCAGTATAGGTAGCCTGGTATAGCTGGAGCCCCAGTATAGGCCAGTAAGATACAGGTGCCCCAGTATAGGTATTCAACTATAGGTGGTGCCCTGGTATAGGTAGCCTGGTATAGTTGCACCCAGCATAGGTAGCCTGGTATGGGGGGTGCACCAGTATAGGTTAGCCAGGTACAGGTGCCCCCAGTATAGGTAGCAAGCTATAGGCGCCCCAGTATAAGTAGCCAAGTATAGGTGGTGCCCTAGTATAGGTAGCTAGGTATAGGTGGTTCCAGCCCCAGTATAGGTAGCCAGGTATAGGTGGTGGCCCAGTATAGTAAGTCCGCTGTAGCGGCTCACTCATCTGCTCCCCATGTTCAAGCGCTGATGTCACTCTTCTTTCAGTGCTAGAACGCTGTGTGCTGGTTAGTGAGCCACAGGCCCGCTTTGGGGGAGCCCAGGCCCCCAGAAGCCCTGGCCCCTGGGCCCCTCACTGCAGTGTCAGTTGTCCCCCCTGATGGCTGCCCTGCCTACCAAATCTCCATTACTCCCACTGTGAGCTCACTTGTCCTGTTTCCCACTGTTGGGACAATCTCCAGAGCCATAACCTTGTTGACGATTGTTGACGATTGGTTGACTGACAATTTTTTTTGCAGGCCCTAACACAGGAACTCACATCCTACAGATACAGAGATTTATCTCAGTACTTTGTTGTGTTTCCTCTCTGTTCTTTTATGTTGTAAGCTTGCAAGGGAGGGGTTCCCTGTTGTTTCTTGTAACTGTTATATGGTTTTTTTGGCATTGTCTATATTAGTTATTGTCATATTTAGGTTGCATGCATGCTTTTTATAATGCATTTATGTTTGTACACTATAATTAATATGATTGGTACCTCAAATCTCTGATTTACTGCTGGACATCATAACTGCTGTTTAAGCCTACACATCTCAGCTATAGAGCCATGTGGTAGAAAACTATACACTAATTCAGCCCACAACACAATGTCTTAAATGATATGACTCTGTGCCATATTTTTGCTGCACCAATTACAGCGCAAACAGCAGAATTTTCAGTTAATTAAGCTCTTAAAATACAAATAAAGTCTAGCACGGTTTCTACAGAAAATCTCTTGGCAAAAAAATGCTTTTTGCATTACCGCCAAAATAAGAATCTAGCATTCATTCTATGTCTATGACACGTATGAATATATATGAATTGCTTTCGTTCTGGGTTTTTTTTTAGCATAGAAGAGGAAGCATTCCCTGGCTAGCTAGAAATTCATGTTTTTTTCCCTCAAGCTGCATGGAAGGAAGAGGTTAAGGAATATAACACCTGCTATAACAGGAGGAAAATGTCGAGAATGGGCGGAAAGCAGACGCAGGATGAATGTGGAAAGGCCTTCGTCTTACCACCCAGAGAAAGAGGAACTAAAAGGATTATAAAAGTTCAGATTAAAATGATATGAAATCTAGCATTTGGCTCCTACACTACCGCCTTGGTCCTGTGAAGCTAATCTGTATGCACTCTGTGACCTCCTCGCAGCGAACCCTGCTAAATATATTATTCCCACGGGGCCTTTCACTGCTGCTTGGTGTCAGAAATCAATATGTATGAGGCGCGTGGATGGGAATTTCTAATAGATCTGCCTGGCCCTGTGCTGCTTTTCAATATCTGCCTTGGACTATTAGTGCCGGCTCGGTGCCTGTGAAATAACCGAGATAATCTTTTAAGGTGCTCTGTTAAGGTGGAACCTAAACGTTACTCCTCCAATTAAAACAAAACAAAAATACATATATTTATAACGTTAATGCGGGAAGGTCTTGGATTAGTGAATCAATCTGTTCCTCATAACCTTGTGTGATCACCTTGACTGTTTTTTGGCACAATGAGGATTTTAATAATCAGGCTACAGTTATATGACTATATATTCTTACTGTATATTTACTATTAGTCTGTCCCTACATAATGCAGCTTAAACCTCATTTTTTTTTACAACGGTAGCATTTATATTTTGAGGCTTTCTGTTTTTGTCCTATTTTCCCTCCCTTGTTTGTTTTGTTGTTTTTGTTCTGACGTATTCAGCACGTTTAATGCCCTGAAATTGACACTGACAATGCAGCTATCCATATGGCAGATGTTATTAAAGAGGCAGTCATTTTAGCAAACGCAATTAATGTCTTTGTGATTTAATGCAATAAATACAACTCAGGGTGGAAAAAAGAATATTACCACTCAGCATAGCAAAGGCTGCAAGGCTAGTATTTACTCTTATCTAGGAAGACAGCAGACAAACACGCATCCACAGACACAATCTGCACAAGTGTGCATCTGCATTGATATATGGATTCATAGAAGGTGTAGGTATAAACAAAAGTGTTTTTTTATGGAACAGAGCGTGTGTTAGAATTCCAACATTGCTATGCTAAGGTTCCAGCTTTTTTTTATATCTGGAGCAGAGTAAAATGCAGAGTTGATTCTTCCCTTTGCATTCTTTGTCCTCCAAGGAAGCTGTTTCACTTCAGTGCACAGAGGTGCAGCCTATAAGGGCTGTTATATGCGAAAAGAGGCCTTTTTTATTAGAAGGGGAAAAGGTACACAGTATAATCCTCACACACATTCACAAAAGCTCAAGACCCAAGCTAAGTTCAATGGCTGTCCGCTTCCAGGGCTATGAAAACCCATTGCTCCTGTGGGGAAGATTTTTTTTTTAATGTTATTTGTAAGTGGGAAGTGTTTGCCCTTGTGGGATCGTCACCCTACCAGAGGTTGTGAAACTGGCATTCCGCCTTGAGTTTTGCTGCACACTTCACTTAACACAGCTCAGACCACCAGACAAATGACTGGGGAGAAAAAAATCTCTGCTACCTGTCTTCCCCTGACACATCTGGACATGACAGCAACAGACAAGAGCTGAATGCTGAAAACGTGGAGATGCTGAATGAGCTGCATGGGGGCAGGGCTATCTGTGGAGAATGCCCACACACTGACTCTGGTTTATATGGGCAGTAACCCTTTCTATGCTCCTAAACAGGATAAAACATACTGCCACTACTGCAAAACTGTATCCTTCACATCTTTTTTTCAACTGCCAAGTTGCAGCAGTTGGAGGATGTATGTAAACAAAGAAGCAACGTGATCTCATGTTACCTCTAATGAGCTGTCCTTTCAGATTCACTAATGGACCAGTATACCTTATAAGCATGATGTAGCTTGTGTGCATATGGAACTAGACAGAGTTTTACGTGTGCGTTCAAACTCAGTTTTGCATTAAATCTAATCAAGTTGATGTAAGAAACTGATATTAAGCCGGATTTCAATTGAGCTTCAGAGTACTTTCACACAAACAATTTGCGTTGTAATGGATGTTTTTCGCAGTGTAACATGAAGCAATTAAAAGTCTATGAATAGTTCACACCTCATTATTTGCACTGCCTTGCAATGGATTCCACATGTAGTGAGTTGCTAGAAGCACACATTGTCAGTCACTGATGGTGCACATTGGTCAGTTGCTTCCAGGGCCGGCCTTTGACCTGAGCGACCGGAGCGATTGCTCAGGGCGCTGGCTTTCAGGGGGGCGCTCCGATTCCTGCTGCCCTGGCGGCCGCATATGTTATCTGGCTGCTCTGGCTGTGAGCTCCAGCTGGATTCGTCGCTCTCGCGTCTCGATCCGCCCCCTAATGCCGCTGGGGGAGATAGGGGCGAAGACCAGCAAACCGCTGCTGCGGCGCTGCCACTTGGAGTGTGAGACTCTGCCCGGCGATAGGATGGATGGAGCGCTGAGCCTCAGGCTGCTGCAGAGAAACGCGCAGCACATGTGCCAGTGCCACCCTGCCCTGTGTGACTGTCCTGAGAGTGACGACGAGTCCTAGCCATCTTCTCCTCTTCTGAGTCCTGCTCCCAGAATCCATCCCAGCTACACTAGCACTTAGTCACAAGAGAAGACTGACCACTAGCCAGCAAAAAAGTAAGGCTCCCCATCCCCAACCTCCTTACGCTAAGGGGGAATATGCTTATATTATGCTAGATACACTAAGGGGCTGGAGGGGGGATCTGCTGCCTGCCTAAATACACTAAAAGGGGATCTGCTAGGCTAGTAGCCTAAGCCTATATATACACTAAGGGGGGGATCTGCCTATATATACTAAAGGGGGGAACTGCCTACATACACAAAAGTGTGGGGGGGTATCTGTCTTGACTGTTTATATACACTAAAGGGTGTATCTGCTGCCTATATACAGTTAGGCCTCGTTCACATTGCATTCCGGTTGCATTTGCATTGGCCGTTTTTTGACGCTTTTTCCCCCTTCCTGGTAATTTCTGTGATTTGGGCGGTTTCTGTGAGTTGGGTGGTTTTGGTAAGCGTTTTTGTAAATGCTTTTGCAGAGCGACTCAATTTTTTCACTTCCTGACATCAGTCAGGAAGTGAACTCTAGAATCCGGAAAAGAATAAATACAATGTGCACACACACACACACCCACACACACCCATATGCAATTCACTTTTTCTCCCGAGTTTTTTCTTAGGTGATATTTTTACACCTTGTCATAAAATGCATTTTAAGCCACAGGTAAGCAAGAAAATACAATAATTTTGATAGCACTTTTTCACCAACTTTTAAGTACTTTTTTAAATGTAAAATGCCTGAAAAGTTATTTTAAAGCGAAGATGAAAATTATCTCTTAGGAGATAACTCAGGATAAAAGATGAATTGCGTGTGTGTATGCACATGCGCGAAGAGGATGAATGGGGGGGGCACCAGAATCTGGCTACGCTCAGGGCGCTGTGAAACCTAAGGCCGGCCCTGGTTGCCGGCCACATCGCATGCCACCACATATTTTTGTTTTGGTTGCATTATATGTATGTTATAGCACAACACTATGCCCCCCATCCCAGGGTGAAATTAGCCTTAAAGTGAACCTGAACTGAGTAAAATTATTTAAAACAAACACATGATGTACCTGCAAATGAATATTACATACTTGTCTTGCTGTCAGTTCCTTTTAGAAGCTCATCACTTTCTCCTTACAATGATTCCATCAAGTTCTGATAAGATTTTGTTATAACTGAAAAATATTAGTTGCTGTCAGGTTTATATCAGTTGCTGTCAGTTATAACTGAAAGGACAGCTGATGAGCAAGGTAATGACCATGTTTCCCCATGGCTCAAGTGAGCGATATTACAGTTTAACA
The DNA here is from genome assembly GCF_040937935.1 of Hyperolius riggenbachi. Lineage (NCBI taxonomy): Eukaryota > Metazoa > Chordata > Amphibia > Anura > Hyperoliidae > Hyperolius > Hyperolius riggenbachi. The sequence goes on along the minus strand of NC_090646.1, from coordinate 232,749,724 downwards.
GTGTGCTGATCAGGAACCTGTTATGGGGTAACATTCATTTTCAAAATGGAGGATGGAGAATTCCACTGCGAGGAGAGGCCCAGCGCATACCACATCAGGCTGTATCCAAAATGACAAACAGCTCACATGTGCAGCACCTCTAATAAGCTATCTGCACACTTTACATTCAATTCAGATGCAAATCATATGTATAACTACTAATGAGCCATTACTTACCATGCAAACAGGAAACTCAGGAATACGGGCTGGGAGCAGCTAACTTGGTAGTTCCATACTATAGCAAAAACAAGAAGGAGGGGTTGCACATCCCTAAAAGCATGATGCAATTGACTGGTTAATTGCTCAGGCATGCATCACCTCTACTAGGCTAAAAATGCATGCCTTGTGCCCAAACAAATGCTACATTTATTATACTATGGAGAAACTTTAGCTTCCACTATAGTTTACCCCCACTTTCTTGGAGAATTCCATTGATCACAGTGGGCAAATAAAGTAGGACGCAGGACAGGAGAAAGAGATTGAGGAGTAGACTTCACAGGAGGCAAGTATGACGTGTGTATGTTTATTTTGACTTCCAATTTTCAGTTCATGTTTGCTTTAAATGTTATTGTTCTCAACATGTGATACATGGATCCCAGGAGGAACTTCGGTTGGGCTCAAGGGTATTCAAAGCTGTCATAGTCATGGAACTGTAGGCAGCACTGTCTACTTAACCTCTAATTAAACAACGATAAAATCAGCCCAACCAAATGTTAACATATCGCTCTGTAATAATAAAATAAATGGGCATGGACTTGGCATCTTACAGCCACTGCATTTTTTATTGGTTTAAAATCAAACAGCTCAAACATTAACTTTATATCAAACCAATTTAAGCATGTAACATGCATCGATAAAGCAAATCCGAAGCAGCACTGAAAAAAGAGCTAGGTACTTACCTATGGAGAGGGAAGACTCTAGACCCCATGGAGCCTTCTCGGTCCCCTCATTCCACCGCTGTACCCCCAGTGAAATTCATTACCTTTGAGACTCCTTAGAAGTTATTGCATTCCCGAGTAGTTAAGATAAGCACATTTGCAATGCGCATGCTTGAACCCAGACTCCCATGTGCGCAGTACTGATGCACTTGTCTTCGGACATACTCAGGGACGCAAGTACTTTAGAAGACAGCCTGAGGAGAGCGGAAGACATATTCAACCAAGCTGGTCGAACCAAGCTGGTCGTACTTTACTGGAACAACGGCATGGATTGGAGACCTGGAAGGCAGTATGGAATCCAGAGCCTTACCTCTCCATAGATTAGATTTATTTTAGTTTAAAAAAAATGTTTATTCAAATCACAGACACATCCAACATTTGTGACAGATTGCATTTTTACTATTTTTACAAAATAAACAAACGCAAATATTAATATAATCACAATGTACATCTAAACAATCACATATTAATTTTATCGTAGATTGTCAATATCTAATATGCAATCGTGTCTACTATGATTATATACCTTAAGTTGCATATCATATCTGGGAATTACCATTTTAAATTATTCTAAACTATAAACAGAATCTAAAATACTGCAACATGAAGGAAAGGAGGAGTTATTTATCTACAGTACCTTTGTACTGGCACTAGAACCAAGCCGGAGCAGTTGGAATGGGCGATTTGTAGCCACAGTTGATATAGTGGACTGCCCCTACATTGAGGTAAGGCAACCATGGGGGGCGGTTAAGGTTACTTAACCATGTGGGGTCCAATCACTTGCAACAGATACATATGCACAACCACACTCACCAACTGAAAGACACATGTCCAGAAACTGTGAGTAAGGCAATCAGCTATTTGCACCTACATTCCAACAAGCGCATTGAGTATGACAGGAGACAAGTGCTGTACAAATGTTTATTTTATTTTCTATATCGCCTAGGAGAAAAGTCAAGAGAAAAAGTTAATTGCATTTTTCTGGAGTTTTCTGGATACAAACACATCAGTTTTCTCCACCTGATCTTCATGGCATTGCATAATATAGCACCCAGGCCATACATAGTCTGAAGCATCAGTAGTAACAATAGTAGCTAGAGCAGCAATGGCTAACCTTGGCACTCCAGCTGTGACAAAACTACAAATCCCATCATGCCTCTGCCTCCCCGAGTTATGCTTAGAGCTGTCAGAGTATTGCAAAACCTCATGGGACTTGTAGTTCCACCACAGCTGGAGTGCCAAGGTTAGCCATCACTGAGCTAGAGAATGATCAAACAATGCTTTATTTTTTTAAATCCAGCACACACACGCACGCACACACACACGCACGCACACACACACGCACGGCACGCACACACACACGCACGCATGCACACCAGCAGGACAGGAATGAACAAGTCTAGAACAGCATAGATCAGGCTTTCTCAATCAGGGTTCCCTGGAACCCCAGGGTGCCTTGAGTACTCTGCAGGGGTTCCTTGGAATTTCCTACCATCGTGGGGGAAGTATTATAGAGCACATTATAATAAGGGGTACTTCAAAAAGAAGCACTAAATTGGGGGTCAGAATAATAATGATCACAGTATAATGAGTGGCAGTGTAATAGGAGGTAGTGAACTAAACAGCCTCACCTATTTTTAAAGGCCATGCCTCCTGAAAAAATAAATACAGGGGTTTCTTGAGATCGAAAAGTTATTTGCAGAGTTCTTCCAGGGAAAAAAGGTTGAGAATGGCTGGCATAGATTGATCCCATGCAATCATGTAATAAGACAGCACAATATCACAGTGCCATGTACAGGCCAGAGGTATGAACACCACAAGTAGCAGCAATAGTAGGAGTAACAACAGTAGTAGGAGTAGTTGTAGTAGTGGTAGTAGTAGCAGCACTAGTAGCAGTAGCATCAGTAGTGGTAACAGTATTATTAGGAGAAACAAGAACAGTATTTGTGGTAGTAGCAGTAAAATTAGTTACTATTTCTACAGTAGAAAACGTAGTAGTGGTAATAACTATTAGTAACTATTAGTAGTAACTATTAGTAGTAGCATGTCCATTGTGTACATAACACCAATATATTATTGAGATACCATTTATCTCTGAATTGGATGTCTTGTGCGGTGACTTTTGTATGCCTTTGAACTCCCTCAGGTTGCCCATATCTTTAGTGGTTTGCCATTTCTGGGGGACTGCTGTGCTTTCCAGAGAGCTTCCTGTGGAAAGTGATGATTTTGAGCGTATGCTGTTCACAACACTGTGCTGTAGTGCAGAGCATCTGGATAAACTCCTGCACATTCCATGCATTAAGTCAGCCCATAACCTGAAAGGCAAGATGAAAAATGCATGTATTGTATGCTTTTTTGCACAATTTTATCCTGAATACATCATGGAAACTATTAATCTCAAGAATTCTTTTACCGTTTCCATAAACCTCTAAAATCTGCCTGGTCAAAAAATTCATCTTTTCTCTTTAATGCTGAGAGTGAGTGGAGATTGTGGTTTTCTTTATTAGATCTTCATTTCTTTGTCTTTCTGTCACGTAAGATGTGTACCGGAGGACCTCAGTATATAAGCACAAGTAAACAGCTACTTCTGGCTTCATTGGTGGGCGAAGCCTCTTTAACATCTCAATCCATTTGGTATTTGTGTCCTTTTGCTTTCTGAGAAATCATTTTCCCAAACTACCGAGTCCCATTCCAGAGATACCCAAAAGCACCTAATTGGATTTTACATTTCATCAGTATGAAGCAGCCAAGCCAGTGGCAAATGATTGGCAATTTGCTGTTCACTGACATACTTTTCTCACTGTGTAATATTTCCAATGAGGGAAATCAGTATTTGTTATATTACCTGATTTCAAAATGTTGTAAAGTGGCATTGCAGCCTCTGCTCGAAATAGAAACAATTAGCATGATAAACATTTCATAAATTGAAGTGAACTGAACTAGTAAACAGGTCCTTTGGACCCCTGACTAATGCCTGGTACACACCATTCAATTTCCCATCAGATCCATGGGTCGAATGGATTATTTCCAACAGGTCTGATCTGATTTCTGATCATTTTTTCTGATGAATTTGTATAGAAGTGATCGGAATTTCGACCAGAAAAACTATCCAAATTCTGATCAGACCTGTCGGGAATAATTGATTCAACCCATCTATCTGACAGGAATTTGCATGGGCGTACGTTAAAAAGGGGCGCTGGGAAAAAAGGGTGCGGGGCTTTAAACGATAAGCATGGATAACGTTTAAAAATGTATTGTACTGTATTTCGTTTACAATTAATATTTTATAAAGTTATAAATCATTAAATAATGTGCATTAAATCGGCAATTGTAAAAACGTTAATCTTTCGTTTAAATAGTGAAACGTATAATAACGTTTAAAAAAAAAATTACTAAGTAACCCTCCCTGTACCTACCCCTAACCCCTAGACCCCCCTGTTGATGCCTAAACCTAAGACCCCCCCTGTTGGTGCCTAAGTAACCCTCCCTGTACCTACCCCTAACCCCTAGACCCCCCTGTTAGTGCCTAAACCTAAGACCCCCCTGTTGGTGCCTAAACCTAAGACCCCCTGTTGGTGCCTAAACCTAAGACCCTTCCAATGTTCACCTGTCACACACCTTGTTAGGCCTACGTCTAGGCCTCCGTGCCGGTGCTCGCCTCCTGCAGGTACACCACTCCTGCCTCAGTGCAGTACAATCGAACAAACGGAGACGGCACACAAATGGCTTCAGTCAAATAACTGTATTGAATAGCATGCAGAGGCACACGTACGACATGTTTCGGGCGGAGCCCTTCCTCAGGTGTGCCACACCCATCATCAGTAACACCTAAATACCCACCCAACAGGAAGTCATGTGACTAACACAATCACATGAAATTAAAGTGCAGTTACAATATAATAACATAATACAATATCCTTCTGGGGAACTACACAAACCAGTGTCTACCCCAGCTAACTGAGGAATAGATCACCCAGATGCTGTCATAATAAATATGAGCATATTACATATAAGCAAAATCACATTATTGCATTTCATCTCATAACGATACCAATCTTGCAAAAAGTCCTGTTTCAGATTCACTATGCGGACAGTTTCACCCTAAGAGAGAAAGACATCACAGAAAACATCTTAGGCTCAGGTTTTCATTTAAACCATGGGGGCACACACAATTGAATTTCCTTATCCATTTAGCTTCGCATTGAAGCAACAATTTCTTCCTATTACCACCTCTAGCTAGTTTAGGTACATCTTCAATCACAAACCATCTAAGTTGACTTGCTCTATGGCGAGTTTGCAAAAAATGTCGTGAGACCGATGTTTCATATTCTTTCTTGCCTAGTGCCAAGTTTGTGATATCTCTCTTATGTTCTTGTATTCTTTCTTTTACCTGTCTTTCAGTTTTACCAATGTACACATACCCACAGGGGCACTTGAGCCCGTACACCACATACGTGCTCAAGCAAGTGAACCTGCCTCTAATGGGCATGCTAGCACCAGTAGAGGGATGAGAAATGTTGCTACCCTTTATAATTGCACCACAGCAGTTACAATTCAGGCAAGGAAACGTACCTTTCTTTGTACTAAAAGAGACACCTCTCTTATGGATAGCAATGTCGGACCTGCATACCCAATCCTTTATTGTTTTACCCCTCCGGTAAGCAAATACAGGGGGGTCAACAAATAGTTTACCAAACTGTTTATCTTGTTTTAATACGGGCCAAAGTCTCCGTACCACAGATCGAATCTGTTCAGACATGTACCCATAATTGCACACAAAAGGTAATCGATTTGACTCTCGCTTAACCTTTGGCGCAGGCCGATTGTGTCCAGCCTGGGGTCAGTTCTTTACCCCTTGGCGAAATATGTTGATTTCTTTTTGCAGGATTTGGTGAAGAATATAGATACGTGTTTGTTGGATACGAAAGATCTGTTGTGTAAACTAGAGGGATTGAACACCATCCCCGAGGGCCTTTTGCTTTGCACCGCTTTTAAAACGTTATTTTTCTCCGGCGCCCTTTTTTATCGGATTTGTCCACTAGCCTCCTGCGCCCTTTTTTACTGTACCAGGCATAAGTCACTACAGTGTCCTGCAGTGTGAAAAAAAAGATAACCCCCTCCCCTCTTTTCCCTTTCTGTATACTGTCTGATCTCAGGTAAGATGCCTGATGGTGTATGCTGGTGCTATATAAGTTCAAAATAATAGTAATAAATGTCTGTGCTTATTATTCACTGTTGTAATAGAACTCCAGTACATTGCTGAATGAAATTCACACCCTTTAATTTGTCATAATTTCTGTATTTGGTAACAGGATATATTACAATTACAAGTGTGGCAATACAGTGGGCTTTATTAACCACTCCAGTACCAGTATAATAAACCCATTCCTTACCCAAGGCCAGATTTATACTTTGTGTGCCCCTAGGCCAAGTATGTTGTGGCTCGCCTTTCTTGTGCAGCCCCCCTCCCCCCATTCCATGTGCAGCCTCCTTTTCTATGTGTTACATCCATGTACAACAGCCCCTTTCTTTCATGAACAGCTCCCTTGCACATGATGAGTTTCCCTTTTTCATGTGTTCCTCGCTATTTTCACCCTCTTCTTTAATATGGAGTAAAACCTCTTCCATGCCCAGGTGCCCCTTGGCCTATAGCTGCCCGAGGCCCGGGCCTTAGAGGCCTTTCCAGAAACCCAACCCTGTCCTTACCACAGCTCTGTGATGCTTTGAAATATATTTTTCCTTTTTTTTTGGTGCTTTTGTTGGGTACTTGTCATCAATTATACACCATGCCAGCCCATAGTGGCAGTAAAAAAGCTAAAAATAAAATGAATAGAGTTTCTGTATGAAGAATAAACCACCCCTCCTCTAATGCACAAACTGCACACAAATATCCACACATGCATATTTATCTGTTTACTGTTAACAAAGCATGAGCATATATATAGCTTCGAGGCAATCTGTGATGAATGTTCAGCATGTGACGTGTTTTCAATACTGTGGGAGGGGTTTCACCACAATATCAGCCACACAGACCCCCCTGGTAATCTATTAGAGAAAAGCTAAAGATTTCCTGTGGGAAAGGGGGTATCAGCTACTGATTGGGATGAAGTTCAATCCTCTTTAACTGGCAGAGCCAATTTCAAGCCCATTACCTCGCCGTACAACACTTTAGATCATCCTAGTTTTACCTTCCCCCTTACATTCTTGCTTTACAGCACAATAATAGGTCCAGTATAGCTTGAAGAAGAGTCCCTACATGTCAGAAGCAATTTTAAGCCAACTGCATCACTCAACCCACTTAAAATCACCCAACCAAATTTTGCCTTCTTTTTTTTACTTCAATGCACCCTGCTGTACAGTGTACAAAATACTGGGAAATTCCACTGTCAGAGTTAAAAAGGATCATTGGCTTTACAGTAATTATCAGAGATTAAAGCTGGTAGCATTTAATCAATTTTTAAGGGACTTAAAGACCCTAAAGGTTTCTAATTCTCTGCAGTGATTTCCAAATTGGGGCGGAGGGGGTAGTGACCTGCAAACTTTTGTAAAGTGATGAGCAAATGTCTTTCTTTGACTTTGAATGAGAGAAGACACACATGGACAACAGAGGGCTTCAGGACTGCATAAAGAACAGTCACTTATTAGGGTAGATGCATTTCTAGTATACATGGGATTAGAATGAAATAGATTGTAGAAAAACAACATGGGAAATAACAGCATACTGTGCTTTTCTTGACTTTTTTTTAGCTCTGTGTTATACAAGTCCCATGTGCTCAAAAAATACATCTATGGCTAGGAAACAAGTGTTCTTCATGCAGTCCAACTGTGCTTCCTCTGTCTGAATTTTTGTCTTTCATCTGTTTTCCTGTTTCTTCTCATAATGTGATGCAGAGAGGCCAGGAGAAATGGCACCTGTGGGCACAAGGCTTATTAGAGCACCTGGAATTTCTTAATACCTTGTGGGAAGATTCGGGTATACAGTACAAGGATCATTTTATTCAGCCTCTGAATATAACAGAGGTGACAGTACACCAATCAAAGGAAGGTGTGTTTACAAACTGAGTCTTAGCTTCCTACTTTTCAACATTGAAGCATCCATTTAAATAGTTAAGTACATTTAAATAAGTTTACAAATTAGTAACTATAAAATATAAATGGTAACTTTCATTAGGTCTTCATGTATACAGTAAACCATAGCGGAACATGAAAAAATATTGTATACTTACCTTCAAGCAATTTTCCTTTCCTGGCAATACTCCATGGCAGCATAGCATATGAGCAGTTTCCCGCCCCTAACTGCCAAATAGGACCACCCTGACTATAAAAGTGAAACTCCACCAGGTAGACAGCATTCCTTAATTCGGACGAGCTGCCTAATAATGGGTGGGAATGTATGCTGCCATGGAGTGTTGCCAGGAAAGGAAAATTGCTTGAAGGTAAGTATACAATTTTCCTAATTCCCTGGCAACTCCATGGCAGCATAACATATGGGCATTAACTAGAAATAAAACACTAGGAAGGGTATTGCAGCGAAGAAGAAAATTTTAATCAATCAAAACAAAAAACTAATACAGCAATCATTATAAAGAGTGGTCAACAGCTAAGGAAATAACTTTCTTTCCAAAGGAAGACATTGACAAGAAAGCAGGCTCTATTTTATAGTGCTTTATAAAGGTGTTACTTGAGGCCCACTTGGCCGCTCTTCAAATAGTCTCCAGTGAGACTTTTCCCAGACATGCCCATGAGGCTGACATGCCTCTGGTAGAGTGTGCTGACACTATCTCTGGTGGCGGAAGATTTTTTGCCTTGTATGCTTACTGGATCGTGCCCACTATCCACCTGGCGATAGTTCTAGCTGATGCCTCTTTCCCTTTATATGGACCAGAAGGTAACACGAACAACTTATCTGAAGATCTGAAGTCTTTTGTCAAATCTAAGTAGGCCTTGATTGCTGAAACGGGATCTAAGGGATGTCAAATATCCGGGTTTAGAGGATCCATAAATGAGGGCAAAGTCCACTCTTGATTAAAATGAAAGTATGATGAGACTTTTGGGATAAAAGCTTCCGCTGGATTTAGGACAACTTGGTCCTCAAAAAATGACAGGAATGGTTCTTTCCAGCTCAAAGCTTGAATTTCAGAGACTCTACGTCCAGAGTTAATGGCTATAAGAAAGGTTGTCTTCAATGTTAGGTGATATAAAGTACACCCCTCAACTGGAAAAAATGGTGACTGAGATAACAAAATCCAACACAAGTGGAAGATCCCACTGCTGGAATCTAGGCTTTCTGGGAGGTCTCATTTTGAGAGCTACTTTAAAGAACTGTCGAACCAATAGGTGGGTTGACCAGGGAACTCCCAAAACTGCACTTAATGCTGACATATGTGATCGTAAAGTATTGTATGCTACCCCCAATTGTAAACCTTTTTGGAAAAATGCCAATATGTTGCTCACTTCATGGTTTAACGCATCAAATGAGTTAAGATGGGCAAATTCTACAAATTTCTTCCAAACTTTGTTATAAACAGACATAGTTGAAGGCTTCCTTGCTAAAAGTAGAGTGTCCACTACTTCTTTAGTACAACCTTGACTCAAGAGTCTCTGTTTCTCAACCTCCAGGCCTTAAGTTTCAACCTGCCTGGATTTGGATGCGGAAAACCGTTCTGAATTAATAAATCTGGAATTAGAGGAAGAGGCATCATTTGCTCCACTAACAGAGACTTCAGGAGCGTGTACCATGGCCTTCTCGGCCAGTTGAGAAGTACAGCCAATATTTCCCCCTCCGAAGTGAGTACTTTCTGAAGAAATTTGAAAATGAGGGGAATTGGTGGGAAGGCATACGCTTTGTGAAATGACCGCTTCTGCATTAGAGCATCTGTTGCCATCGCTTTCTTCTCCAGAAAACAAGAAAAGAAGTTTTGAAGCTTCCTGTTGGTAGTGGTTGCAAATAGGTCTATCTGGGGCAATCCCCACTTCTCCACTATCAGATGCAATACTTTTGGGTTGAGAGTAGAGTTGGGCCGAACCTCCGATTTTAGGTTTGCGAACCTGGTTCGCGAACTTCCGCGGAAGGTTCGGTTCGCGTTAAAGTTCGCAAACCGCAATAGACTTCAATGGGAATGCGAACTTTGAAAAAAAAAAATAATTATGCTGGCCACAAAATTGATGGAAAAGATGTTTCAAGGGGTCTAACACCTGGAGGGGGGCATGGCGGAGTGGAATACATGCCAAAAGTCCCCGGGGAAAATCTGGATTTGACGCAAAGCAGCGTTTTAAGGGCAGAAATCACATTGAATGCTAAATGACAGGCCTAAAGTGCTTTCAAACATCTTGCATGTGTATACATCAATCAGGTAGTGTAATTAAAGTACTGCTTCACAGTGACACACCAAACTCACCGTGTAACGCACCGCAAACAGCTGTTTGTGTAGTGACGGCCGTGCTGGACTGGTGCGCACCATGGCGAGAGTGCAGGTTTTGGTGGCTTTACAGCCCATATGGTCGCCTGGCTGATGTAGCTGAATGACAGAACAGTGACTGTCCAGCTGATCAAATTTGGTCTGACCACAATGAGGCAACGACCTTATTATCGTGGGTGTGCCCCCCGAGACACTCATCTAGGCGCCGGTTATTGCTTCATTGTGATACGCAAGCCCCTTCACCACGGCAAGGTAATGATCACGAAGGGGAATGGGCGCATGTACATGCCTTTTCTTTTGTTGTTGCAGCTGCCCGCAGTGCAGCCAGAAAAATTAGGCAGTCATGTACACGCACCAGAAAAATTATTACAGCGGCCGCTGCTAGCAGCGGCCTAAAAAATTCAGCAATCCGCCTGGAGTCCCGGACCCTGTTGGTGGTGGCGGAGAAGGTAGTCAAGCGGCCTGCAGGCAGACACGCTGTGTGGAGGGACTGGGAGCGACTTAGTCTTCTTGGGGCAGGCCAGGCAGCCAGTCACACGGCGTGCAGGCAGAGATGCTGTGTGTGCGGGGACTGACTTAGTCTTGGGGCGGGCAGCAGCCCTCCGGGATCCATGCCTCATTCATTTTGATAAAGGTGAGGTACTTAACACTTTTGTGACTTAGGCGACTTCTCTTCTCTGTGACAATGCCTCCAGCTGCGCTGAAGGTCCTTTCTGACAGGACGCTTGCGGCAGGGCAGGAGAGAAGTTGGATGACAAATTGGGACAGCTCTGGCCACAGGTCAAGCCTGCGCACCCAGTAGTTCAAGGGTTCCTCATCGCTGTTCACAGCAGTGTCTACATCCACACTTAAGGCCAGGTAGTCGGCTACCTGCCGTTCCAGGCGTTGGTGGAGGGTGGATCCGGAAGGGCTACGGCGAAGCGTTGGACTAAAGAACGTCCGCATGTCCGACATCACCATGAGATCGCTGGAGCGTCCTGTCTTTGACTGCGTGGACACGGGAGGAGGATTAGTGGCAGTGGTACCTTGCTGGCGTTGTGCCGTCACATCACCCTTAAAGGCATTGTAAAGCATAGTTGACAGCTGGTTCTGCATGTGCTGCATCCTTTCCACCTTCCGGTGAGTTGGTAACAGGTCCGCCACTTTGTGCCTGTACCGAGGGTCTAGTAGTGTGGCCACCCAGTACAGGTCATTCCCCTTGAGGTTTTTTATACGGGGGTCCCTCAACAGGCAGGACAGCATAAAAGACGACATCTGCACACAGTCGGATCCAGTACCCTCCATCTCCTCTTGCTCTTCCTCAGTGACGTCAGGTAAGTCAACCTCCTCCCCCCAGCCGCGAACAATACCACGGGAAGGTTGAGCAGCACAAGCCCCTTGCGATGCCTGCTGAGGTTGTTCTCCTGCCGCTGTCCCCTCCTCCTCCTCCTCCTCCCCCAAAGAAACACCTTGCTCATCATCCTCTGAGTCTGACTCGTCTTCTGCACACGACTTCTCTTCTTCCTCCTCCTCCCCCCTCTGTGCTGCCGCAGGTGTTGAGGAAACAGCTGGGTCTGATGAAAATTGGTCCCATGCCTGTTCCTGCCGTAACGGTTCCTGGTCACGCTCATTCACAGCTTCATCCGCCACTCTACGCACAGCACGCTCCAAGAAGTAAGCGTAGGGAATAAAGTCGCTGATGGTGCCCTCACTGCGGCTCACCAGGTTGGTCACCTCCTCAAACGGCCGCATGAGCCTGCATGCATTTTTCATCAGTGTCCAGTTGTCGGGCCAGAACATCCCCATCTTCCCAGACTGTTTCATTCTACTGTAGTTGTAGAGGTAGTGGGTCACGGCTTTCTTCTGTTCTAGCAGGCGGGAGAACATGAGCAGGGTCGAGTTCCAGCGAGTCGGGCTATCGCAAATGAGGCATCTCACCGGCATGTTGTTTTGGCGCTGAATTTCCGCAAAGCGTGCCATGGCTGTGTAAGACCGCCTCAAATGCCCACAGAACTTCCTGGCCTGCTTCAGGACATTCGCTAAGCCAGGGTACTTTGCCACAAATCTTTGAACTACTAGATTCATGACATGTGCCATGCAGGGTATGTGTGTCAGCTTCCCCATATGCAAAGCGGCAAGCAGATTGCTGCCGTTGTCGCACACCACGTTGCCTATCTCCAGGTGGTGCGGGGTCAGCCACTCATCCACCTGTTTCTTAAGAGCAGCCAGGAGAGCTGCTCCAGTGTGACTCTCCGCTTTGAGACAAGACATGTCTAAGATGGCGTGACACCGTCTTACCTGGCATGCAGCATAGGCCCTGCGGAGCTGGGGCTGTGTAGCTGGAGAGGAGAACTGCCACTCAGCCAAGGAGGAGGAGGACAGCGAAGAGCATGTAGCAGGAGGAGAGGAGGTGGCAGGAGGCCTGCCTGCAAGCCGTGGAGGTGTCACAATTTGGTCCGCTGCGCCCTGCTTGCCATCGTTCACCACCAGGTTCACCCAATGGGCTGTGTACGTAATGTAGCGGCCCTGCCCGTGCTTGGCAGACCAGGCATCCGTGGTCAGGTGTACCCTTGACCCAACGCTCTTCGCAAGAGATGACACCACTTGCCTCTCAACTTCACGGTGCAGTTGGGGTATGGCCTTTCTCGAAAAATAAGTGCGGCCTGGCATCTTCCACTGCGGTGTTCCGATGGCCACAAATTTACGGAAGGCCTCAGAGTCCACCAGCCGGTATGGCAACAGCTGTCGAGCTAACAGTTCCGCCACGCCAGCTGTCAGACGCCGGGCAAGGGGGTGACTGGCCGAAATTGGCTTCTTCCGCTCAAACATTTCCTTCACGGACACCTGACTGCTGCTGTGGGCAGAGGAGCAGGAACTGCTCAAGGGCAGAGGCGGAGTGGAGGAGGGTGCCTGTGAAGGTGGAAGGGAGAAAGCGGCAGAAGCAGATAATGCACCTGATGGAGGAGGAAGAGGAGAAGGAGGGTGGCTTTGCTTTTGTGTGCTGCTGCTGCTTTTGCTCAGGTGGCCATCCCATTGCTGTTTGTGCCTTTTCTCCAGGTGCCTTCGTAAGGCACTTGTCCCTACGTGAGTGTTGGCCTTTCCACGGCTCAATTTTTGTTGGCAGAGCGAACAGATGGCTTTGGTCCGATCTGAGGCACACACATTAAAAAATTTCCACACCGCTGAGCCACCCTGGGATGTGGGCACTATGGCGACCTCAGCAGCTGATGCTGAAGGGCAAGTTGGCTGGCTGTACATAGGTGGCGATACATGGTGCCAGACTCTGCCACCAGCTGTTTCTGACGAAGAGCTGCCCCAGCTTCTTTCAGCAACTTCTCTCCTCCTACTACTCTCTGACTCCCCCTCTGAACTGTCCCCCTCTTCATCTCCTCTATTGGGAACATACAGAGGATCCCTATTACCGTCAGCATCGTAGTCATCCTGCCCAGCTTCGCTTGCCTCAGACAAATCCAAACTTGCACCATCAGTAGGTCCTTCATCCTCCTGACACGTTACATCCATAGTGTTGCCGCGTAACTCAGACATATGAGCTGGTGAAAATTCATCTGGCTGTAACAACAATGGCTGTGCATCAGTGATTTCACCACTAAATAATTCTTGCGAAGTGTCAAATGCAGCGGAAGTGGTGCTAGTAGTAGCGCTGGTGGCTGAGCAAGATGAGGTGTCCTGTGTCGCTAAATACTCAACCACGTCCTGACAATCTTGGGAGGTGATGGGACGTGCCTTCTTCCGAGCACTGTACTGTGGGCCAGGTCCACACGAAATTACATTTACACGACCTCGCGCAGACCTGCCGGGTGGCCTTCCTCTGGCTCTGGCACTACCTCTTCACGTAGGTAGGTGGGTTCACTTAACTGCACAGGTATGCGCACTGATGCGGTGGGTTCACTGAACAGAACAGGTATACAGTGGCGGGTTCACAGAACAGGTATGCAGTGGCAGGTTCACTGAACACAACAGGTATGCAGTGGCGGGTTCACTGAACAGGTATACAGTGGCGGGTCCACTGAACAGAACAGGTATGCAGTGGCGGGTTCACTGAACAGGTATACAGTGGCGGGTCCACTGAACAGAACAGGTATGCAGTGGCGGGTTCACTAAACAGAACAGGTATACAGTGGCGGGTTCACTAAACAGAACAGGTATACAGTGGCGGGTTCACAGAACAGGTATGCAGTGGCAGGTTCACTGAACACAACAGGTATGCAGTGGCGGGTTCACTGAACACAACAGGTATGCAGTGGCGGGGTCACTAAACAGGTATACAGTGGCGGGTCCACTGAACAGAACAGGTATGCAGTGGCGGGTTCACTGAACACAACAGGTATGCAGTGGTGGGTTCACTGAACAGGTATGCAGTGGTGGGTTCACAGAACAGGTATGCAGTGGTGGGTTCACAGCACAGGTATGCAGTGGTGGGTTCACTGAACAGGTATACAGTGGCGGGTCCACTGAACAGAACAGGTATGCAGTGGCGGGTTCACTAAACAGAACAGGTATACAGTGGCGGGTTCACAGAACAGGTATGCAGTGGCAGGTTCACTGAACACAACAGGTATGCAGTGGCGGGTTCACTGAACAGGTATACAGTGGCGGGTCCACTGAACAGAACAGGTATGCAGTGGCGGGTTCACTGAACAGGTATGCAGTGGCGGGTTCACTAAACAGAACAGGTATACAGTGGCGGGTTCACTAAACAGAACAGGTATACAGTGGCGGGTTCACAGAACAGGTATGCAGTGGCAGGTTCACTGAACACAACAGGTATGCAGTGGCGGGTTCACTGAACACAACAGGTATGCAGTGGCGGGGTCATTAAACAGGTATACAGTGGCGGGTCCACTGAACAG
Organism: Hyperolius riggenbachi; assembly: GCF_040937935.1. Lineage (NCBI taxonomy): Eukaryota > Metazoa > Chordata > Amphibia > Anura > Hyperoliidae > Hyperolius > Hyperolius riggenbachi. The sequence goes on along the minus strand of NC_090646.1, from coordinate 232,734,478 downwards.
AACAGGTATGCAGTGGCGGGTTCACTGAACACAACAGGTATGCAGTGGTGGGTTCACTGAACAGGTATGCAGTGGTGGGTTCACAGAACAGGTATGCAGTGGTGGGTTCACAGCACAGGTATGCAGTGGTGGGTTCACTGAACAGGTATACAGTGGCGGGTCCACTGAACAGAACAGGTATGTAGTGGCGGGTTCACTAAACAGAACAGGTATACAGTGGCGGGTTCACAGAACAGGTATGCAGTGGCAGGTTCACTGAACACAACATGTATGCAGTGGCGGGTTCACTGAACAGGTATACAGTGGCGGGTTCACTGAACAGGTATACAGTGGCGGGTACACTGAACAGAACAGGTATGCAGTGGCGGGTTCACTGAACAGGTATACAGTGGCGGGTCCACTGAACAGAACAGGTATGCAGTGGCGGGTTCACTAAACAGAACAGGTATACAGTGGCGGGTTCACAGAACAGGTATGCAGTGGCAGGTTCACTGAACACAACAGGTATGCAGTGGCGGGTCCACTGAACAGAACAGGTATGCAGTGGCGGGTTCACTGAACAGGTATACAGTGGCGGGTCCACTGAACAGAACAGGTATGCAGTGGCGGGTTCACTGAACAGGTATGCAGTGGCAGGTTCACTGAACACAACAGGTATGCAGTGGCGGGTTCACTGAACAGGTATACAGTGGCGGGTCCACTGAACAGAACAGGTATGCAGTGGCGGGTTCACTAAACAGAACAGGTATACAGTGGCGGGTTCACTAAACAGAACAGGTATACAGTGGCGGGTTCACAGAACAGGTATGCAGTGGCAGGTTCACTGAACACAACAGGTATGCAGTGGCGGGTTCACTGAACAGGCATACAGTGGCGGGTCCACTGAACAGAACAGGTATGCAGTGGCGGGTTCGCTGAACAGGTATACAGTGGCGGGTCCACTAAACAGAACAGGTATGCAGTGGCGGGTTCACTAAACAGAACAGGTATACAGTGGCGGGTTCACAGAACAGGTATGCAGTGGTTGGTTCACTGAACAGGTATACAGTGGAGGGTCCACTGAACAAAACAGGTATGCAGTGGCGGGTTCACTGAACAGGTATGCAGTGGTGGGTTCACAGAACAGGTATGCAGTGGTGGGTTCACAGCACAGGTATGCAGTGGTGGGTTCAATTAACAGGTATGCAGTGGCAGGTTCACTGAACAGGTATGCAGTGGTGGGTTCACAGCACAGGTATGCAGTGGTGGGTTCACTGAACAGGTATGCAGTGGTGGGTTCACAGCACAGGTATGCAGTGGTGGGTTCACAGAACAGGTATGCAGTGGTGGGTTCACAGCACAGGTATGCAGTGGTCGGTTCACAGCACAGGTATGCAGTGGTGGGTTCACAGAACAGGTATGCAGCCAGACAGGAACAAGTTAAGCCTAACTAATCTTTCCCTGAGAGACAGTCTGCAGCAGCTCGCCCTACTCTCACTAACGCAGGCAGCACACGAGTGACCGTAATGGCCGCCGCTGCCTGCCTTATATAAGGGGGGGTGGGGCTCCAGGGGCTAGTGTAGCCTAATTGGCTACACTGGGCCTGCTGACTGTGATGTAGAGGGTCAAAGTTGACCCTCCATGTGCATTATGGGGCGAACCGAACTTCCGCAAAGGTTCGCCTGCGGGACGCGAACGCGAACCACTGAAGTTCGCATGGAACCGTTCGCAGGCGAACCGTTCGGCCCAACTCTAGTTGAGAGACCAATCGTTGTTGCACAACTCTTTCCTTGATAAACTGTCCGCCTGAGAATTCTCCAGACCTGGAATATAGACTGCTGTTAGATCCAACAGGTTTTTTTGTGCTAATGTTATAACTGGCCTCAGCTCCTTCATTAAAGATTTGCTGTGAGTTTCTCCTTGCCTTTTGATGTATGAAACCGCCGCTTTGTTGTTCAACTTCTGCATTACTGGTTTTGAGGATATTTTAGGTAAGAAGGCTTTTAAAGCTAGGTGGGCAGCTCTGAGCTCCATGATATTTGAAACTACACGATTTTGTGGAGAATCCCAAACGCCTTGGACTACCCAACCTTGTGCACTGGCATCGGATGTTATCGTCAACCACTGTGGAGGTGTCAAAGGAAAACAGTTCTGCAGATTGGATCGAACCTTCCACCAATCCGTTTGTCGTACTTCCCTCGGATTATAATTGGAAAATTCAGGTCTCACGAGTTCCACTGAGATAGGAAATTCATTTGAAAGTCTCTGAGATGCCAGTAAGACCACTTGACCAGAGGAATCGTGGACGACATTAGTCCCAAAACTTTCATGCATTGCCTTGCCGTTAAAACTGGATGTTTTTGAGCTAAAGTTATTCTTTGGATGAGAATGTTTTGTTTTTCTATAGGAAGAGAAACCGTGTCCTGAATTGTGGAGAACTGAGCTCCCAGAATTGTGGAGAACTGAGCTCCCAGAAAAATCCAGTTGACTTTTCCTGAAATCCAGCATCCAGCCGAACTCGACTAACCTGCGCGGCAGCAGCTTCCTGTAGCGGCGATATGCATCGCCGTTACCATGGGAACCGCTGCCGCACTTCCTTCCCTTCCTTACAGCAGGCACAATACGCGATGCTGTAATACCGGATGCTAATAAGTGGAGAGCGGCTGGGGGAATCTAAGGAAGGAAGCGGCCGCCCGCTTATAAGGTAACAGGAGCGGTGGAAGCAGGGGGGGTGGGGGGGGTGAGAGGCCAGACACGCCGCGGCCCGGTAGAAAACTGCCAACAGAACTGCCAACAGGCAGTGGGCCGCGGCCCGGTGGTTGGGGACCCCTGCGGGTCTAGATGAATCTGCTGCTGCCATATAAGTTTTCTTTAAATCTTGATCTAATTGTCTGTCTTGAATGTCTTTAAAGGAGACTGCATCTTCTAACAGTAATGTAGTATTCTTTGCAAGCCTGGCTACGGCCGTATCCACTACTGGACATGAATCTGCTAAGGACTCATCTTTTTGAGATAGTAGATACATCTTCCTTAGACGGTTACGAACCGAAGGCTTTCTGGTTGGCTGTGCCCATTCTTTCTTGGAAAAGTTCTCTAATTTTCTCCATCAGAGGATATAAAACTCGAGTCTTGTCCAGATGTTTGAAATATCTTCTTCTTTTTGATATGTCCTGTTCCTCAATATCTTCCCATTCTATAGACTGTTTAATCTGATTTATGAATGAGGGTATGGTAGAAAAATCCATTACCGAGTCCCAATCTTCAGAAATATCTGAGACGTCAGACTTAACTTCCTGATCCTGGTCAGAAGAAGTGGTTTGAGGAATAGACCTCTTGCCAAATTGAGCCATGGCATCTTGAACGGATTGTTTTATCACATCCGAGATATCACGACTTTCGCCAGTGATCTCTATAACACATGTTCCACAGACCATTTTATCCGGAAACTTGTCCTTTCCACAAATCCAGCAATGAATCCAGAAAGCTTTTAGCAGGCTTCTCATATACATTAAAAAGAAGGAGCAACAGGCAGCCCATAAAGCGCCACACATACCTCCTGCAGTGGGTTATAAGAGGCAATCCCTGCCTTGGCAGGGAACCCCTGTGACCATGCTCAGCAAAGGTCTGACCGATATGGACAAGGGCGGGCACACAGCATCTGAATAAATACAAATAGACGCTACCGGCCTTCTCCAAAATGGCTGCCGCAGTGTTCCCAGGCTACTATGATAAATATGCTCACAGTCAAGATGGCTGCCGCAACCTTTGCACTTGCGCAGAACCTGTACCAGACACCACTCTCCACGGAGATAGCCAGCAAAACAACTTTTCAATAAGAAAATAAGTTTTAAGACACTCTCCTGCACTGCTGAAGCATCGAAAATGTAGCAGGAAAGGTGGGCGGCCAGATAATTCATTTTTAATGAACATTTTAAATATACTGGAGACCAACCAGCACTGCTGCACCTATTAGTTCATTTAGATACTTAGGAGCAGAGCTTCAGTCAGGAGGCCTAGAAACGGACCGGCATACTAAAGTCGGTATAGGTAAGGTTTAAGCAGTATATTAGAATAAAAAACAACCTCAGGGAAATTGGTTAAAAAAGAAAAGGTCACTTATCTGGCAGCGAGGATGAAAAAAGGAATGCTGTCTACTGGGTGGAGTATTACTTTTATAGTCAGGGTGGTCCTACTTGGCAGTTAGGGGCGGGAAACTGCCCATATGTTATGCTGCCATGGAGTTGCCAGGGAAATATATATTGCAGAAGGATCTGGATAGGATATGGTAGGGAAGGTAGAAAAAGGGTGTGAGGAAACCGGGAGCTCAATCTGGTGTAGTAACGTAGGGTAAATTGGTGGAAAAAGCAATCTATGCGTCAGATATACTTACAAAAGTGGGTTGCGTAAGGCAACCCCTGCGATGCGCATGTGGGGAAATACCGTCCCCACTCGGCCTTGTGTCTAGGTGTAGATGGCCGCCGCTCCTGAACAAGGTCCACCTTCCACGGTGGTAACCTCTGGCTCGAGGTAAAATGTAGGTGAGGGAGTCACGAGTACTCCGGGCGCCTCCTACCCTCCCTCACCGATCTGGATAGGATGGCTATATGGGCATGCAAATGGCAGATGATATTCAATGTTACAGATAATACATGGGATACAGATGGGGATATCAAACGTAGAGAGTGACTTAGGAGTACTTGTTGAAAACAAGTTAAATAATTGTATTCCATGCCAAGCAGCTGCAGCTAAAGCAAATAAAAATGTGGGATTTATTAAAAGGGAAATAAACATTTGGGATGCTAGCATAGTATTGCCCCTGTTTAACTCTCTACTAAGGCCTCATCTGGAATATGGAATTCTGCTCTGGGTATTACAGGACAGACATTTTTGAGAAGGTTCAGAGATGAGCAAGAAAATTGATTAGAGGGATGGAAGGTCTCACTTACCAGGAAAGGTTAGGTAAACTGGGCCTATTTAATCTGGAGACAAGACACTTTACAGAATATCTAATTAACATATATAAATACAACAGAGGGCAATATAAAATCTTGTCAAATTAACTTTTTGTCCCTAGGCTTGTACAAAGGACTAGGGGATATGATCTGATTTAATTTAGGAAAGGGTTCTTTACAGTAAGAGCGATTAAATGTTGAATGGATTACCACAGGAAGAAGTTATGGCAAATTCTATATCCACATTTAAGGGGCTTAGATGCTTTCCTTGCATTAAAAGACAATCATGGCTATAATTACCAGGTAATTCCCAGCACTGTTGATCCAGGGATTTTACCTGATTGCCATCTGAAGTGGGGAGGGATTTTTATTTTGCCTCTTAAAGGAAATGTCAGGCAAAATACCCCCCCCCCCCCACTCTACTTGCCCTGGGCTTCCTCCAGCCTCTTGCAGTCGACATGTCACACGCTGCAGCTTCGCTCTCAGCCACAGGCCCAGAGTCCCCACCAGTTCAGAGGCCAACCTCGAGGTTGTCCTCTACTGCACCTGGGTGAGCACCTCTGTCAATCCAGTCCACGTTGTCCAGAGTGTACTGCGCAGGTGCAGAACTAGCCCCGGGTAAGAAGAGGGGGCGCGGGGGGTTATTTTGCCTGACAATTCCTTTAAGGCTAATTGGTTCGAGCATTATAAGCGGTTTTTGCCTTCATCTGGAAGAACTGAGATATTTGAGGAAGAAGCTAGTGACGTACCATATTTACTTGTTTAACTCAATGGACATATGTCTTTATCCAACCCACATAACTATGTAACATATGATAAAATGCAGAGCCTATATACCATGAAATATTTAAAGGGACTCTGAGCACCTCTCACTGGCATGCCTTTAAGACTCCGGCCAGTACGGCAAAGTACTTAAAGAGTAACTGTCAGGCTGCAGAAGCTAATTTAAACCTCTATTCTCCTGTGTTAAACAGTTTAGAAGGAAGCCATAAAGGCATTATTGAAGATAAAAATCTCTTTTCCCTTTGATGTGTTCTTATCAGAAAAGCTGTTAGACCTAAGAGGACGCAAGCCGCATACTATACTGCAAAGCATTCTGGGGCCCTCCCCTCGGCTGCTAATGAGACGTTTCAGCAGCTTGTAACTCAGTCCAGCGCGTAGCACTGATAAATCTCCGGGGCAGAGTACTCTGCAGGAGTCAGCTATTGTTCCTAGCCACATGGCTCATTAATATTCACTGCACACTGTGTTGTTCAAGTACGAGCTTATCTGTGATCAGGAAGCAGGCAGGACATGACGACACATTTGACAGAAAAACATGGAGCCTGCCATGAGCTGTCAACAGCATCTATCTCTGCATATACTATATACAAATTCTGTGAAATCCAAACGTGGACAGTGAAATGCATATGTAATGTAAGTACAGCCAATCTTTAGCTACTGATATATGTGTTTATTTTCTCTGAGACCTTATGCCTAACAGCTCCTCTTTAAAGATGCATACCTTTCTGTAGCTCCTCTCCACAAAACCTCTTTCATTTGATGCCCAAATTGCCGTTTTACACCAAATAGTTTTCATTAGATTTCAATTTAAAAATCGCGGCTGCCATCTTGGCTCTGTTATAACTTCCGGGTCACCTCTGTCTTCTCAGTTAGAGAAGTGTATCACTGACTGAAGCAGGAAGAGGAAGTGACACGCATGGCCATTGCAAGAGGCTCCTCTAGAGGGGTCATAGCATGACTTTGTTGGAAGTAGTCTGTCTTAAAGGCTCTGGATTTACAGGTGAGATTTTGCAATCTAAAGTGACTAGTCGCCACTTATTTGTCCTCTTTGAAATGATAAGCATCAAGTATACAGGCAAAAAGAGCCACATTATTCTATAAGCTCAAGGTGGGGGGTGCCATCTCAGGTTTATATTTGCTTATATTAAATTCTGTATGTATAGACAATTCTGGGATTAATTTAACCCCATAATAATTATTATTATTGTTAGTGTTATTTAATATGTACTGTATATAGCACAGACATCTTCTGCAGCACTGTACAGAGTATATTGTCTTGTCCCTTAACTGTCCCTCAAAGGAGCTTGCAATCTAATCCCTACCATACTCATATGTCTATGTATGTATCATGTAGTCAATGTATTGTAATCTAGGTCCAATTTTAGGGGGAAGCCAATTCATGTATCTGTATGTTTTTTGGATGTGGGAGGAAACCAGAGTGCCTAGAAGAAACATTATTTTCTATGCATAAACACAAAGGGTCGCAATTAAGTTACTTACTTTTAAGGTTATAGCAAGAGTCAAGACCAGACAAATAACATTTACATTGCGCTTCTCTCCTGGCGGACTCAAAGCGCCAGAGCTGCAGCCACTAGGACACGCTCTACAGGCAGTAGCAGTGTTAGGGAGACTTGCCTAAGGTCTCCTACTGAATAGGTGCTCGTTTACTGAACAGGGAAGAAAACTAGTACTCTTCTATAAAACAAATCTCAGAATTCTTCATTAACACAACTTTTCCACCTATTTATTAGTTTTTGCATGTTTCTTCACCACTATAAAGTGTACCCGAGGGGAACCTTAGGTACACTTTAAAGATATACTTCTCTTTAAAGTGATATACTTACCTAAGAAAAGGAAAACCTCTGGATGCTATAGAGGCTTTCCACACCATCCTCCGGTCCCCTGATGCCAAGCCCGGATATCCCGAAGAAATCTCACAGGGGCTTGTTGGATTGAAGATCACGGCTGAACTGGGACTGCACAAGTTTGGTCACGCCTGCACAGTAAGCCAGAGCTGCTCATGCCTAGTGCTCCATGCTACTGCACAGGCACGCTCACATGGGTGCAGCATGGTTGCACCAGTGCCTGAAGAGGAGCATGGCCTGGACTTCTGGAGGGTCCCGGCGAGCAGCGGTGAGTAGGACATGGGAAGCCTTTGCAGCATCCAGAGGCTTCCCTATTCATCAGTAAGTATGTCTTTTTTTACCTTAAATTTGCCTTGGGTTCCCTTTAATATCATTATCACTAGCGATAATTAAGATTTTAATAAACACTATTTTCGATCAGACATATAGGCTGTGTGGTGTACTATGCAAAGTCCCAGAGGTACAGCTTTGGATATGAAGACAAATAAGTGTAACACCTGGAGGCAGATGGTTCCTGTGCTTTAGAAACTTGCACAACTGGATGGATTGAATGTAAAACTCATTCCTGGAATGCTTGCTGCTCACTGGCAGGAAACGATTCCCTCCTGTGCACTTCTACTGGCCCATGACCTCTCACAGAGCCTGTTCACTGGCGGATGAGCTGAAAGCAATCATTATATGTTAGAAAAAAAGAACATGACCAACAAGAGACTAAACAACTAAATACCACCACATATGCACTACTAATGACAGAATACAGGTATAGGACATATTTATTAGCACATGCTAATACATAAAAGCAAGCAAAAAAAAAAGGGGAAAATGAAAGAAACTTAAGTTGAAAAAAAAAATACTGGTTTGTCAAATAACGGAAATCATCCAGAGGAGAGCAAAAAATACAATAAATAAAAAAGCAAAGAAACAAGTATATATAATATGTGGCCTATTAAAATGAACTTATGTCATACTCACTACTTACAGAGAGCGATTCTGCATTCTGTGCATCCTTTCACTCTTTTTTCTGCAATGTTCATTTTGCAAATAAAGTATGCAGAAAGCTTACAGGTCTAAGTGCAGTCTGTACTTTCCAGCTCATTATGCCTGTGCAAGAACCCTTCCTATACTGATGCCAAACCCTTAACCTTCCCTCTACGGATGCCTAGCCCTTAACCCTTCACCGTGGGAATGCCTAACCCTCCATCCATGGTACCTATCCCTTATGGGGATGAGTGGAACAGGCGATTTCCGATATCGCAGTAATTCCGCCTTCCCCTATAACAAAATTCCGCTACAGCTACATTCCGGCGAATTCCCGCAGTATTCCGCGGAATTCCGCATTCCGGCAGAACAATTTCCACAATGTTAAAGGGAACCTAATGGATGTTTCCTCTTAAACAAATACCAGTTCCATGGCAGTCCTGCTGATAACTTTGGCTTTAGTGGTGGCTGAATCACAATCCTGATTACAATTGTTTTTTTGTAGCAGCAGGAGTTGTCATAGGCCATGGGACCTAGAGGTGGTTCCACGGCAGTCATTACAATTTTTTTTTGTAGCAGCAGGAGTTGTCGTAGGCCATGGGACGTAGAGGTGGTTCCACGGCAGTCATTACAATTTTTGTTTGGAGCAGCAGGAGTTGTCGTAGGCCATGGGACCTAGAGGTGGTTCCACGGCAGTCATTACAATTTTTGTTTGGAGCAGCAGGAGTTGTCGTAGGCCATGGGACCTAGAGGTGGTTCCACGGCAGTCATTACAATTTTGTTTGGAGCAGCAGGAGTTGTCGTAGGCCATGGGACCTAGAGGTGGTTCCACGGCAGTCATTACAATTTTTGTTTGGAGCAGCAGGAGTTGTCGTAGGCCATGGTACCTAAAGGTGGTTCCACGGCAGTCATTACAATTTTTGTTTGGAGCAGCAGGAGTTGGCGTAGGCCATGGGACCTAGAGGTGGTTTCACGGCAGTCATTACAATTTTTGTTTGGAGCAGCAGGAGTTGTCATAGGCCATGGGACCTAGAGGTGATTTCACAGCAGTCATAATTTTTTTGGAGCAGCAGGAGTTGTCGTAGGCCATGGGACCTAGAGGTGGTTTCACAGCAGTCATTATAATTTTTTTTGGAGCAGCAGGAGAAGTTGTAGGCCAAAAGCATAGGATTAGGATAGAATATAACATCGGACAGGTGCAAAAGTTGTCTTTTTAAGATCTTAAAAAGCAAAAATATGCAATGATAGTGATAGGCAGCAGAGTTTGAAAGGGAGACCATTAGAGGCTTGAAAAACAGATAAATTGTAATTTAGTCTGTCTATTCTTCATCATGAATCAGTGAGAGGGGCCTTGTAATTATCAGTGATCCATGACTCGTTCATTTTAATGAACGTTAGTATGTCCACATTGTCGGTGACCACCCCACCTGCAGCACTAAATACTCGCTCAGAAAAAACACGGCGGGGCATGCAAGAAACTCCAGTGCACACTGAGCGAGTTCAGGCCAGGTATCCAGTTGTTTTGTCCAATACTCCATGGGGTCATCATTACTCTCCATATTGTCTGGAGCACTGGCCGACCCCAAGTAATCATTCACCATACGGGCCAGCCGCTGGTGGTGACTACTTTGCCCGTTGGTGGTGCTGCTGCTACAAGGAGTATCTGGCATCGGCTCATAAAATTCCTTCAACATACTCAGCAGGTTCACAGATTGGCTATTGGTGCTGCTGCTGGGAGTGGGACCCCCAGACCTTTGCTGAGTATGATGAGGCTTGGTAGCTTGGGCCCGGGATACAGGTTTAGGAAACGCATCTTCTACCCAACGAAGAAGGGCATCCAGGATGTGGCTCATCCTGGTGTCTGCTTGGGAGGGGGGTATGAACTGCCGCATTTTCCCCTTGCACCGGGGATCTAAGATGGTGGCCACCCACATGTCGAGCCTTGATTTTAAAGTTTTAATCCAGGGGTCCATACGGAGGCACTGGAGCATATGCGCAGCCATAGGGAAGAGATGTCTGCCATTAATCACCTCTTCCTGGCTGTCAGAACAGCATGTTGGCATTATTATCAGACACCACTACACCTGTCTCCAGTTTTCGGGGGAAAAGCCACTGCCAAATCTGATCTTGTAAGGCTGCAAGGATTACAGATCCGGTTTGCCTGTTCTCGTCCATGGATTCAAGTTTCAGCACTGCTTGGCATCGATGGTGCTGCAGACCAGTGTAGAAGCGGGACCACTTGCTGGGAGGCTCAGCAATGGCGGACTGGCCTTGGACAGAACAGGTAGCAGAGGGAAGTAGAGCAGGCCTCCCCTTCAACCCACGTGGCGGCACCACCAGCTGAGATGCCCCAGATCTTGCACCCTCCTCAGCAGCACCATGGAGGGTGACCCAATGGGCGGTAAAAGTTAGATAATTTCCCTGCCCATGCATGCTGCTCCAGCCATCCATAGTGAAGTGCACCTTGCCACCGACAGCATGATCCATAGACCTGCTGACGCACTCCACAATGTGCTGGTGAAGGGCAGGGATAGCATTCCTGGCAAAATAATGGCGGCTGGGGGTCCGCCATTGTGGAGCAACACTGTTCATCAGTCTGCGGAAGGGGGCACAGTCCACAAACTGGTAGGGAAGCAGCTGTTGGCCCAACAGCCTTGCCAGGAGCGCATTATTTTTGACAACAAACGGATCAGTAGCAGGGAGCATCTGCTTCCTCTGCAACATTTCTGGCACAGAGGCCTGACGCTGGAACACTGGTGATTCAGAGGAAACCAACAAGGGTGATGATGAGGTGTTTGCCGAGTTCTGGAGCTCTCTTCCAGCCTGGCATGCAGAGGGATTTGAAGTAGAATGGGACTCAGCAGGTTGGATAGGGACAGGACGACTAGAAAAAAGAGGAGGGGCCTGTTGCTGCTGCTTTTCCTCCACCCATCTTATTGTAATTCTTTACATATTCGAACTCCCGTCTGTGGTGGTTGCGCAGATGGCTTATCAGCCCTGAAGTGCCAAACCCGCTGCCCGATTTGCCTCTGCTCACTGATTTACGGCACACAGAACAGACTGCCCTGGATTCATCCTCTTCCAGAACAGTAAAATAATTCCATGCAGGGGACGTGCGTGCACGTGGAGCAGTGGTGTGACCTGTTCTAGCACGTCGATGCTCAGCATTGGACTGGTGGGTACTGACAGACGGGAAAGCACTTGCAGGCTGCTGCCCAACCGTCTGCTCTGTTTCTCTATGCTGCTCACGCCTGGTAGTGACTAACCCACCAGATAGCGACCACATTGGATCAGCCGTCTCATCATCCAAAACATCATCCAGTTCAACCAAAGCACTGGAACCCATAAGTGACTCTTCTGGACCCTCCACCTGGCCATGAAACACCTCTGTAGTTGACTGGTGGTGATGTAGATTGGTGGTGACACAAGCTCCCAGTTGTGATGGATTACTGGATGATGGAAACACAGGGGCCATTTCTGTCACCACAGAACCCACCACTTCTTGGGACCTTGGTCCCATGGTCTCCTCCAATGCCTCATCCCAATCCTTCTGCACATCTCTCTCATCAACATAGGTGCCTCATCCCAATCCTTCTGCACATCTCTCTCATCAACATAGGTGTGCTTTAATTCTGGAGGAGAGTACTGGGAGGAAGCAACCTCGTCAAGAGAAGCAGCTGCCGTCGGGTTCTGGTCATGAGGAACCTGGCCACTGCTGGTGCTGCTGCCACTAGCTTCAAGTTCCTCACACTGGGTAGAGGGTTCCTGATCGAAATAATCAACAACTCTGTTCGCCAGCTACTTTGTCAAAATTTTCCTGCGTGCGAACACAGGGAAGACATCTCTGATCAGGGCGGAACGCTTCCTGCTGCTGCTGCCACCCTTTAACCTGATCACGTACTTGACGTGATCCACCAACACCACCATGACTCCATTTTCTTTTAGGAGTGGCAGGAAATTGCTGCTGCTCTCGCTCCATTGTTTTGGGGCCCGAAAACTTTATTGGGGAAGGGATATGAGCGCCAGAACCAAAGTAAAATAAATCCACCTGACTTGAACTAAAAAACAGATAAGATAATAAGGGGGTGAAATAAAGAAAATAAATCAAAAACAAAATAAAGAAAACAAAAAAAAAACATTAAAAAGATGAACTTAGAAAACAAACAAAAAAACTTGCACTACACTCAACTAATTAATCACCTAACTCTCTCTTTCTGTCAAACACTAAGCCTGTGGCCTGGCTGGCTCTCTCTAACCCTCTCCACACAGCAACTACTAGTACACTACACTACAATCTATCACTCAAACTAACAATCTGCTGTCACTCTCTCACAAATACACCTAGCTACTACTACTACTAATAGCTCACACTCAGTCTAATTCTCTCTCACAGTCTTTAAAGGAGTCATCAGGCAAGTTAATAGAAAATAAGTGGTACTTACCGGGGGCTTCCTCCAGCCCCAAGCTCCCAGGACGTCCCTCGCCGCAGCTCTGCCCGCAGCCGTTCGCCGCAGGTCCGTCCCGGTCCCCGGCGATGACGTCAGAGCGACCTCCAGGTCGCTCTGTATGCGCCTGCGTCAGCGCCGCTGCTAATCACCGCCACGTGGGCCGGAGTGGACTGCGCAGGTGCAGAACTACTGCTCCAGCCCACGTGGAGGTCGCTCTGACGTCATGGCCGGGGACCAGAACGGACCTGCGGCGAACGGCTGCGGGCAGAGCTGCGGCGAGGGACGTCCTGGGAGCTTGGGGCTGGAGGAAGCCCCCGGTAAGTACCACTTATTTTCTATTAACTTGCCTGATGGCCCCTTTAAAAAGACTTTTGTTTTATATGGGTCTGTCTCTCCTCTCTCCAAAACACCAGACTGAAACCCACAAGCTTCGTGACTGTCACACCTCTCTTGTATGCAAAATGGGTGGGATAGCTGATCATAGATAGCTAGGAGCTGGTTGCTAATGTAGGATTGGTTGGTTTTTGTTGAGACTAATTGGTGGCGAAATTCCATTTTTAATGCAGAAATCAGCATGTTTTAAGCTTCTGTGATGGGTCTACCCCTTCCGATCCTTCTGATTGGCTTAAAAATTCTGCCTAACAGTAAATGCAGCTTTTACACGCTTCTGATTAAATTCCGACGGAATTCCGCATAGAAATTCCGCTATTTACCGATTACCGCTATAGATAAATAACGTAACTGCCAATTTCCGACCGGAATCGTGGAAATCTCCATTCCGCGGAATCCAACGAGCAACGCTAATCCCTTAACCACCCCACCCATCACAAAGCCACGATTAACAGGGAAATGTGGGCGCCTGGAGGCTTCCACTATTTGATTTTTGTATTGGGTCCTATTGCTGTCATATGAATTTCCTTATGATTATCGTATTGAGACTTCCACTATATGAGTTTCGTTTAGAGACTTCCTGTTGCTGTTATGTGAATTTCCCGAAGATTTTCGTATTGATTTTCGCATTAAGACTTCCTCTATATCAATTTCAAATTGAGACTTCCTATTATCATTACCTATGATTTTTGTATTGAGACTTCCTCTATATGATTTTCGTGTTGAGACACTTCCTATTGCCGTTAAAAAAATGTTGTGCACCCTTAATATACTGCGGGCGCTGCAAAAGCCGCTAATAACATCGTGCTCTATGAGGCACCCTTTGTAACTGCTTGGGGGGTTCCCCTACTTGCAGTCTATTCAATATAAAGCTAGACAGGAGAAAAATAAAAATTTAGAGGCATAAACACAAGCAGGGGGAGTAGAACAGACAGCTAAGACATCTAAGGGGAAGAGAGAAGTAAAGACAACTAGATGGCTGAAAGGCAGAAACACAAGCAAAGAGAAGAAACAAACAGATACACAATCTAGAGGGAGAAAGACACCGTTGAGAGAGAGAGAAAGAGAGAGAGAGAGAGAGAGAGAGAGAGAGAGAGAGAAAGAGAGAGAGAGAAAGAGAGAGAGAGAGAGACAAAGCAAATCTGTAGTGGAATAAAGTCACATACTCACCTATGGAGATGGAAGGCTCTGGATCCTAAAGGGATTTCAGGGTCCTCTCATAGTGTCCTGGTTCCAGTGCTGTCCCCAGTTTTACCGCCTTCAGAAGCTCTTGGAAGTGAGTGCGCGCTCACGCGTGTCCAGTATGGATCTGCCATCTTTGGAAGCACTTGGAGATAAGAGTGCTTCCTAAGATCCAGTTGCTGGAATAGGAGCGATGACAGCGCAGGAACGAGGGGACCAAGCGAGAACAGGGAAGACTCTATAGGATGCAGAGCCTTCCCTCTCCATAGGTGAGTATGTGACTGTAGCTAAAGCTTTCAGTTACTGTCTCCTAAATTGATTGTTAGTGATTGTGTTTAATGGTATGCACATATGAATACACAATTAAGGATGCATCCAATAAGATAAAATAATTTAAATATTACTGTAAAAAGGAGTGTAAGTGAGAACATACAGTATATCTCCCAAATTAGACGACCAGATTTAAAAGAGATAATTAACACATTTCCTGGCAAAACATCAGCGAATTTTGTTGGTCAACCCTATTACATCAGGTTATACCGTTAGCAACATTTGTACACCATTCCAGGGGTGTAATCTTATAGAGAGATGGTGACACAGGGCTTTGGCCAGGGTCCCTCCAATACAAACAGCTTCATACACTGACCTACTTCATGAAGGTAGCTGAAGTAAGCCTGTGTCACAAATGTGCCCAAGAAGTTAGATGTGTGATGTCAGGAGTGACAATTAGAAGTTGCCAGGTTTTTTTTTCGATTATACAGATCCAACTTCCCATTTTAGCAATTAGTTAAATAGACAGAAAATTTGATGAAGTAACATTTTTTAGGAAGAGAATTCTAGAAAATATGTTATCATTGAGTGTTTCTGCCTCCATGAGCATACTGAATAGATTACGCTTCATTTTTAGGGAATCACACTGAGGAGGAAACTGACATGCTTGTGGCCTGTAATTAAGATGCTGTATGACATAAGGAAGTTGGGACTACTGCATACGAAATGCATTGTAAAAAGGTGTAAATACATTTGGACTCATAATATTTTGTAATATTTTGGGGAATTAACACTTAACATCCATTCTTGAAATGGTTTTAGAGGTTTTATCCACTGGTTGTCTCTTCATCTGAAGTCTAATTTCCATTTATTTCCTTGTTTATATGCACAAGCTTTATAGCTGCACACATTGTCCGCATTCAGAGAGTTCGGACTTCCGGACCAGTAAATCAGTATGGGATATTTAAACCGTATATAAAGCACTGTATATAAGGCCTTTTTATGCATATATTGTGAACTTTACAATATCATCATGTTTGGGAGATTTTTTTCTTTTGTACCTTAAAGGAGAACTCCATTCGTGCAAGGGTCTAAAGTGTATTTGTTTCACTTATGTAATTCTTAGCTTGCCTCAGCTTGTATAATTTACTGAGATGACATATATATGTTTTTCTGGATGCCTGATTTTCTCCCAGGGACAAAATGGAATGATCTGTATATTGAGTGGAGATAACTCATGGGACATTTTGTCTGTTGGCATAAAGCTGAATATTTGCAAATGACTTCTGTTTCAAAAAGGCAAAATTATATTTAAAACAGACCTGAACTCAGCACATTCTCTCTGCTCTGAAAGATACACAACAGCATAATAACCTTCAACAAAAAAATATTTCTTTGTTACAGCTGATTTAAATCCTAACATAAATCTGCACTGTTTTTACTTCCTGATTCATGGAAGCAGACATATTGTTAACACCCTGTGCTTTCAAATGAGCTTATCTGCCATCTCTGCCATTGGCAGTCATGTGATCAAATTACAATTTGTGATTAGACACAAATGAGGGGGAATTAGATTGCGGCTAAACTCTCTATCTCTAAATGCATATAGGGTGCATTTTTCTATGTTTTCCTTCTGTCTTGTGCAAGAGTTCAGGTCCACTTTAACAAGAAGATATTGGTAGCTCTATTTCCCCCAGTTTTCAAGGATCAATCAAAGGGGTTCTTCTGAGGATACCCATAGATATGATACTTTGGATGGCTGAAATAGTGGCTATCAGCTGTTTCAGTCGATATCTGTTGTCTGATAGATCTTTTGCTATCAGAATGAAAGATCTTTCTCATCCTGAAATCCTATCTGCCAGGATGGATTATTTTGGATGAGCTTCAAGGAAGCATCGCATATCAAAGTACCCAGTGCTGAATGAAGAAGCTCCATTCATTTAACACTGCATCAGCACTCTGCTGTCCAAAGCTGTGCTAGCCATACACCGTGTGACTTGCATAGATTAGATGTTCAGTTCCATAAAAACATTGAATCAAATGAAGTCCTATGTTTGACACACTGTTCATGCTCACAGGCAGATCCATACACAGTGCTGCCAAAAGTGACATTGCCAACCATCGCACTGTCCGGCCACCACATATTTATATGATAAATGTGCAGGCGAGCTGCCATCTAGCCACTGCGATGGCCAGTGATTTATAGGGAAATGTGTCCTCTACTGTTCAGTTAGCTCTTAAATAGGAACTTAACTGAATATGATTTAATAAATACAATTGCTTATGTTTTACAATATAACTATAGAAACTATTTAGTCACTGTTACCCTACTTTGAAATCTTTTCCTCACCTTTATTTACATTCTTAAATTTATCACAGATGGCAACATTTTTACTGCTGGCAAGATGCATCACTGTGTAATGTTTTTAGTTGTTGTGTGTTCATAGCCGGCCTTTGACTTGAGCGACCGGAGTGTTTACTCAGGGCGCCGGCTTGCAAGGGGATGCCCATAGCTGGTTACCAATACTGAGGGCACCTACACCTGATTTCTTATACTGGGGGCACCTATAGCTGGCTACCTTTTACTGAGGGAACCAACACCTGGCTACCTATACTGAAGGCACCTACGCCTGGCTACCTATGGGGGTGATGGAGACCTTCAACTGACTTCCTATACTGGGGGCACCTATGCTTGACAACCTATATTCAGGGCACCTACACATGAAGTCCTATACTGGGGGCACCTATACGTGGCTACTTACCTATACTAGGTCTGAGGGTTTTTTTTGGGGGGGGGGGGGGGGCGCACTGCGGCTATAACGCGTGGTGCAAATTGTCGGTGCTGTGCTATCATTCTAAATGGGGGGGCGCGGGAAGGGGGGACTAACTGTCCCACTGGTTGTTTTTAATAATATTCCTGAAAGGTTCTAGCCTTCATTTTTAAGTATATTCAGGATAATGTACTCTTTCCATCCATTCGTGGATATTAATATATTACGCGCTGCATAATATGTTGGCGCTTTATAAATACAATAAATAAAGAAATAAATAGTATTTTTTCTATTATACATATGTAACGTGTCACGGAGATCTGAGCATTTCGCGTGATGTGCCACAACATCAAAAAGGTTGGGAACCCCTGTCCTAGGAGATATTTCAGGAGAAAAGGTGAATTGCTTGGCCTGAAGCTGCAGTGGCCATTTTAGTAATAAATGTCCTGGTCACTAGGGGGGTTAACACCACAGTCCTCAAGTGGTTAAACTAACTTTTCAGCACTTTACAATTGAAAAAGTACCCAAATGTTGGTAAAATAGTACTATCAAATTAATCTTGAGTATTTTCTTGCTTGCTGGTAGCTTAAAAGGTATTTTATGAGAAGTTGTGAAAATATCACCTCGGAGAAAACTCAGGTGAAAAAGGGAATTGTATATGGGCCTGTGTGTGTGCGCGCGCATGCGCAAAGAGGATGAAGGGGGCACAAAAATCAGGTTTCACTCAGGGCGCGATGAAACCTAAGGCCGGCCCTGTGTGTGTTCTGAAGTGATGAGAAACAACAACTGGTCTCCCAGAGTGCACTGGAAAGAGAAGGCTTTGTGACATAATAGCCTCGGCAAAAGAGCACTGATAGGGCGGAGTTACGTACCAATATACAGCAATATATAAATATAGGAAATGTTTCTCATACTGAAAACAGGATAATTGAAGGACCACTATCGTAAAAAAAATGTAAAATTGAAAATATCTGTAAACACAAGCAAGATGTACATTCATTCCTGTAACGATTGTGGAACTTTCTCCGTGATCAGCGCACAACGCATGCGCTGACACGGTGGAAATCCTCCACAAGCGTATATATTTGCAGGCACCCAGCAAAAGGTGCTACGCACCTGTAGAGGGAAATTCCTGTCGGCAGATGGCGCTGGGGAGTGCAGAGGAACCAATCCTCTGTACCTCCACAAGTGCCAAACAGGAATTGTACGAAGCGCAGAACGCAATCGCAAGAGCGGCGATTGCGAATGAGATTGAGCAAAGGGACAGGTTTTATGTGTGTGCGCCAATCCAGTCGCCACCCCGCGACCGCGCACACACAACAGCAGATATGAAATAAGAACGCGATCGCGAGAGGTGCGATCGCCAGACGTGACACAAGGCAGATCAGAATAGAATACGAGGGTAGCAAAGGCACAGCAAATAATACAAAAAGGAGATACGGAAAATAACAAACGCTAGCTAACCGTGAACACCGCACTCATTCGCAACAGTGCACGCGGTTATGCTCGGTCTCCACGTGATAAGCACAATAGAGACAAGCACGCCTAACTAACCATCGACAGACAAACATGAAACAGAGGACGCGAGCGCTTGCTTAACGGTTACCTCACCGAGCCTCCAGCAAGCGTAGCAGACAAGACAGACACACGAAAACAGGGACAAGCGAGAGATAGGATCCACAGCACTAGCGAAAAGTGGCTAGCGCGATCCAGGTACAGAGTAGCAGAACAGAAGGCTCCCCAGCGCTAGCGAAAAGTAGCTAGCGCGATCCCAGGAGACAGAACAGAAGGATCCCCAGCGCTAGCGAAAAGTAGCTAGCGTGATCCCAGGAGACAGAACAGAAGAGATAGCTGGTAGCAACCGCTGCACCAGCTATACTCCAAGAACAGAGATCAGAACCATTTCCTGTCGACCACCTTTGGGACAGGACAATGGCAACAGGCAAGACAAGACAGAACAGGCAATACAGATAATACAACCTGACTGGGCTAGAAGGGGAGCCTAAAGCAACCCCCAGGAATTAACTATACTAGATAGCAATGGCTGACACTCCAGCAGTGTCCATCAGGAACAGACCATGGAAAGGAAATGACCAGCCAAGCCTTCTGGGAAACATAAAGCTCTTATAGTGCCAGTCATCAAAGAAGGCAGGTAGGGGATTTGCATAACGAATGCATGCAAATTCCCCAGCAAGAGAACAGACCAGAAACTTGCAATGGAAAGACAGGTCTCTGTTCCAGAGACCTGCAGCCCACAGACTAGAGGAATGGACAAACAGCTGTCTGCCTGTGCAGCCAGCTGAGCGGATCATCACAATTCCACAGTAAAATTAGCTATAAATTGTTTTTCTCCTATATTGCTGTCACAGTAGGTAGTAAAAATCAGAATCATATTTATTTCGCCAAGTACAACGGGAGTTGTACCCGGAATTATTTTTGGCTCTTACAGGGTCGGAGATGGTACAACACATGCTTGCAATTCAACATATACAATCAGGTACAGTAGTACAAGTAAAACATATACACATATAACCCATACTGTAGTGAAGGACGCGTGGGGAAAACTGGAGTGCTGTGTGAGGGGAGCAGCTTGCCAACTACCGACGGCGCTCACTCGCTCCACAGCAGCTCCAGATGCCCCGCAGTGTGACCTGGAAAGGAGTGGATAGAGAAAGAGAGAGAGAGAGAGGAAGGATAGCTAAGAGAGACAAAGAGAAGAACCGAGGCAAGAAGAGAAGAGAGAGACAGAGGCATGGACCTTGTGGGGCTGCAGATTAAAAAAAAACACCCCTGGGTCCGACAATCAGTCCAATTGGTGTGCAGGGATCTCCAGAGGCAGCAGCAGTGAGGGGACCCTCGATGGAGAAATGGGCCAAAAATCCATACGATGGTGGTTGCAGGCAGAGGGGACCCCGTGCTCCTGGCAGCTGAAGCCCCCAGAGCCAGGACAGGAGAAGAGAGAACCAAGCTCTCCAGGGCCTATGGGGATCCAGGGCTGCCATGTGGACAAAAAGGATCCTCCGGCCTTGGTGGATGAGGCCTGCCATGGCCTATTCCACGTGCAGTGAGAGGCTGGGAGCAGCAGCGGAGGGCCAGGTGTGACCCACCTCTGTGCAGTAATCTGGATCCTCCGGCAGCGCCTGCTGGCTGTGAGCGGTGGGGGAACAGCTGTGATTTCCCTCCTTGTATCCTGAGCGATGGCCGGGGGACGGCTGTGGACGCTGGTATCCAACATGTGGAGCCGTCCTGGATGATGCTGGGAGCCGTCATGGATGAGGGGCCGTGGTGGAATCAGCGCAGGTGATCCGGAGGTGGCGGCGGCCGATCAGCGGGGCTCCGTGCCGCCTCTCCCATGCCTGCACCCAGCTTGCCTGCATGTGGTCCTGGTCCCCATCAGCGCAGGTGATGTAGAGGTGGCGGCGGCCGATCAGCAGGGCTCTGTGCCGCCTCTCCCATGCCTGCACCCAGCTTGGCTGCACGTGGTCCCGGTCCCCGTCACCGCAGGTGATCCGGAGGTGGCGGCAGCCGATCAGCGAGGTTCCGTGCCGCCTCTCCCATGCCTGCACCCAGCTTGCCCGTCCTCACGCCGGCCCGCAGGCTGTGATCTGTGGCCGGTGTGGAGTAGGACCAGCAGTGTCCATGTCCCTCGCCTCCCACCTCAGCAAGAGCGGAGCTCAGAGGTGAGTGTAGGCAGAGATAGTGCCTAAAAGAACAGAAAAAGCCGGAGCCCTGTGGCCGTGGCGTCCGAGTCCGGCGCCATCTTGGATGTCTGAGAGCTGTTGAATGATTCCATCTCACCATGCCGTTCCCACGGTCACATGACAGAAATTGGGAGCCATAAGGTGATAGGCTGCATGGCGCCCCGCTATACCAGAGCAGTGAGAAGGATCTGTCCTGCCGCCAGTTACCAGGAAGCAGGTAATGTATTACACTCTCATGACACTGCTCTACCCCATTAAGGATATGGGGGGGGGGGGGTTGGAAGATACCCAATGCTGCAATATTGTGATGCGGAAGGGGAGAAGGGGAGAGGCCTGGCTGGAATATTTTTGTTGGGCCTGAAGGACTATAATTACACCCAGGATGGCATTGGAGGGTGGTCAAGGAGTGGGGAGCGCACTGTAGGAGGAGGATTTAGGAGTGAGGGACACACTGGGAGAGAAAGCACAATGAGGAAGATAGTTCAAAGAGCTAAATGCACAATGTGTGAGGGGAATCAGGATTCGGGGGGGGGGGGGGGGTTGGGGTGTAATCCAGAGGAGTCCCAAGACTTCCTACGGATACAGGAAAAACACAGAGAGAACCCTGGAGCCCCTTATGGTGTAATATATTAATGTCAAGTTCTGAATAAATACAAAGTGATGAGGTACTCACAAAGGTGGGTTGCGAGACCAGCAACCACAGTATAAAGTGAGAAAATCCCATCCCCACTCTGGCTCTTTGTCTTCAAATGTGTGGGTCGCCCTCCAGAGAAAACTATTGTTTGGGTACACAAAACAAACAATTGACAGCAACCTCTAATCGCTAGTAGGTTGTATACAATATCACTGGGAGGGAGAAGGCGCCCTAAAAAATAATCATGGATGTAATAAATATAAAATAGCTTACCTCTAAGAAGAAGGGGCAAGGCCAATATAGGAAAGACATTTTAAAAATCAGACACAAAAACGATAACACGTTTCGCGGAGCACAGTCCACTTCCTCAGATCAAATAAAGCAGTGTCTGGGTAGCCAAGGTGCAGAGCTTTTTAGGTGCTCCGAGCTCTGACCATTTTGGCAGTCAGATGAACATTGCATGTGTGTAATGGTGCAATAAAAACTTGCACTTTTTGTGTCACTAAGACTGTGTGTGGACCCCTCCTTTGGATACTTGTTATTGCTGCGTAGGAGTCCTGCACCAGCACTCGCACAATAAGGTGTGTGGTTCTTTTTCTACATTGGGGATAGAGGAAAGACATTAACATTTTGCTATAGGGCCTGATTTGTAGCAATGCCCTTTTCTCTACTGTTCCTTGCACTATACTTCAAAAAAAACATACCCGCTCAGTATGTATTCTGCAGAGCAGGGACAGACATTTAAAGGGATCTAGGGTTACAAATAGGGTCTGCTTCCACTTGATTTGATTCAACATGATTTTTGGTGGATCTGCTCAGAACATTGCAGTAAATGCAATGCAAAGTCCCGACCTGCATTTTAGTGCTGCATTTTAATGTAGGAAGATGGAAGCAATGAAAATCAATGCAACATGCTCACTATGCAAGCAGATTAGAGTTGGTCCAGGAGTTATGCGTTGGTACAATTGAGCAGATCCTTGCTCCAGTCTATCTGATAATCACTTTTCTATGTCAGCATGGTAGACAAGAAGACCCCACTGGAGACTGATTCCGCAACTCCTGGCAGATGACATGGCTGTTAGGCACATAGCTAATTCCCTAAGCAATATTTATTTCTTTGTTGCATTTCTTTGTTTGGAGCCTTAAAGTTGCTAGTTGTTTAGAATACTTACGCTCAGTACTTTCAGGCTTCATGCAATAAGCTAGCTCACTCCAACCTGAATTATCGCAAATTCTTTCTGTTTTAGGAAAGCAAACTTTTGTTTTTCTTAACATCTTAGTAAGGGGGCTTTTAGGGCCATTGTAGTCCCTTACACACTCCAATGAGTTCTGGGTCACCATGAGCTTGCTGGTTAGTCTATGCAATAAGCTGAAAGGGCTTTTGTCAACTATTAACGATGCATACCAACTTACAACTCCCATTTCCTCAACCTTGATATTGTAATTTCATCTAAATACCGATGTCACTGATTTTTTTTTCAATTCTTGATGAAATATATTGAAAATAAATGCAAAATGTATACATCTGTTCCTAAAGTGTATTTTCAAGGACAAAACATAGGGAAAAATGTATTGTACAACTCCTGCTCCTCCAGTCCTCAGCACCATCTTAGCAGAGTTCCTGCCTCTCCCCTCCATAGCGGCATCTATACAGATGCCATCTTACTAGAGTTTCTGCTACTCCCCTACTCAGTGTCATCTTAGCAGAGTTCCTGCTCCTCCCCTCCTCATTGCCATCTTACTAGAGTTTCTGCTACTCCCCTACTCAGTGTCATCTTAGCAGAGTTCCTGCTCCTCCCATCCTCAGCGCAATCTTAGCAGAGTTCCTGCCCCTCCCTTCCGCAGTGAGTGCATTTTTAGCAGAGTTCCTGCTCCTCCCCTCCATAACACCATCTTTACAGATTTTCTGCTGCTCCCCTCCTCAGTGCCATCTTACTAGAGTTTCTGCTCCTCCCCTCCTCAACATCATCTTAGCAGAGTTCCTGCTCCTTCCCTCCTCTGTGCAATCTTAGCAGAGTTCCTGCTCCTCCCTTCCACAGCGAAATTGTAGTAGAGTTCCTGCTTCTCCCCCCTTAGCGCCATCTTAGCAGAGTTTTTGCTCCTCCCCTCCATAGCGCCATCTTTACAGAGATCCTGCTCCTCCCCTCCTCATTGCCATCTTACTAGAGCTTCTGCTACTCCCCTCCTCAGTGTCATCTTAGCAGAGTTCCTGCTCCTTACCTCCTCAGCACAATCTTAGCAGAGTTCCTGCTCCTCCCCTCCTCAGTAGTGTTGTCCGGATCATGAACAATTCGGATCTTTGATCCGAATCTATTTTGTGAGTCGAATCATCCGAATCATCAAAATGAGTGATTCGGATCGTAAAAGGGGCGGGGCCAGGATCGACACGCCCCCAATCAGCGGGCAGCGGGGACCTGGAAGCAGAGCTGAGATGGATCGCTCTGTTGGATGGGAGCCAGCCTTGCAGGGAGACAGGTAGATGAGAGAGAGGGGACATGGGTGCCACTGCCAGATATGTGCAGAGCACACATACTGGCTATAACGTGCTGCTGATTATAGGCTGTCTGTTCCGTAGTTGTGCACATTGGAAGCTTTTGGCTCAGCTCAGCACAGCTCAGTAACTTTGCAGGCACTGTGATTGCAGCGCAATATGATCCTCCTGCACTGCTCTAAACAGCTGCACTTTACTTCTGGGAATGCTTTGGGGAATGCTTTCTTTCTCTGTGCGACGTTTGCATTCTAAGTACACAGATGAGCATATAGGTGAAATACATGTAAAGCATATGATTGCAGCATGTGGGTATTGTGTGCAAGCAAACATTTCTGCTCTCTGCTCGTCCGTCCTCCATTCTCTGTCCACTCCCTGCCCTCTGTCCATCTTCTCCCCTTCTCTGTGTGTCCACCCCCCTCCCCTTCTCCTGACCACAGCAGGGAAAGGCCTGTCCTGCTATCCATTTCACGCCCGAATGCTTCGGTAGTAAAATGATCCGAGATTCGGATCAAAGATCCGGATCTTTTCAATGATCAGATTCGAATCATCCGGATCATTGAAAAGATCCGAACTTCCCATCTCTACTCCTCAGTGCAATCTTAGCAGAGTTCTTGTCCCATCCCTTCCTCAGGGCATTTTTAGCAGAGTTCATGCTCCTCAGCACCACCTTAGCAGAGTTTAAACACAACAAGATGAGCACCATACGCTATTTCAGTGTGGAGAACTTGATTCTCTCTGTATAGGAGCTCGATGATAAATATGAGAGTCCATTACAAAGCATTAAAACAAGGACTTGGAATGCATTTTCTGAATACGTTAAAAATGCATTCAACATATACAATGCAGTAAAACATGCAGAAAAAACATATACAAAGGGATCAAACAGATCCACTGAACAGACCAATGGATCAACTGAAAATATATACTCTGTCATTAATCACAAGTGGAATGAAAACCTAAAGGTTCAAAAATACTAAATTTACCAATAAATACAGTTTTGAAATACACTAGTAAGATATTTTGGAAGCCCAAGCAAACCGTTTCCACTATAGCACTATAAAATAAAGCGCTATTCCCAACATCATAATTATCTGGAGCAACCAGCTGAGGTAACAATTTAATTGAAATAAATAAATAAAACCACATCTGAACATTTTAGTCTACAAACAAGCCACTGCTTTATACAGGTCAGCAGAAAGTAAAACTGCAGCAGCATGTCTTCTCAGACAATGGCCTCAATTTACTAAGATCATGCTGGAGATAAGGCAAGAGTAAATTTGCCACTGCACAGTGAGAGAGTTATCGTATCTCTTCATTCCTTAAAGAGAACCTTAACTGAACGGGAGGTAAAGAGTTTTACTTACCTGGGGCTATTACCAGCCCCCTGCAGCAGTCCTGTGCCCTCGGCGCCGCTCTGGAATCCTCTGGTCCCCCGCTGTCACTTAGTTTCGTTTTTGACGACTCACCAGTCGCCGGCCGCCATGCGTATTATTGGACGCATTCACCAATGCAATTAGCGCTATTGCGGACCGCAACGCGTACAAAAACACGCGTTGCCGCATTCCGCACGCGTAGATATGCGGCAACGCGTATTTTTGTACGTGTTGCGGTCCGCAATAGCGCTAATTGCATTGGTGAATGCGTCCAATAATACGCATGGCGGCCGGCGACTGGTGAGTCGTCAAAAACGAAACTAAGTGACAGAGGGGGACCAGAGGATTTCAGAGCGGCGCCGAGGGCACAGGACTGCTGCAGGGGGCTGGTAATAGCCCCAGGTAAGTAAAACTCTTTACCCCCCGTTCAGTTAAGGTTCCCTTTAAGTTACCTCCTCTGTAGTTAAGTTACCTCCTCTGTAGCTATTTTCACACGCAGTTAATTAACAGTCTGGCTTTAAAGAGACACTGAAGCGAAAAAAAAAATTATAATATAATGAATTTGTTGTGTAGTACAGCTAAGAAATAAAGCATTATGAACAAAGACATAAGTCTAATATTTGTTTCCAGTACAGGAAGAGCTTGATCACAGTGGACAAACAGGACGCAGGAGAGGAGGAAGAGATTGAGGAGTAGACTACACAGGAGGTAAGTATGACATGTTTATGTTTATGTATTATGAAATGAACAGAGGCGCCAAAAGGATAAAAACGATATTTAAAATGTTTAAAAATTGCTTAGGAGGCAGTGGTGGACTTACCTCCCTCAAGCAGACACAAGAATGCTGTGTTATTCAACAAAAGTAAATTTAATGGTACACTTCAGGGGTTTAGTACAACGCGTTTCGCAGGTCTACACCCGCTTCATCAGGCAGTAAAGAGAGGAGCACACAGCTGGTGACAAAAGGCAAAACAATGGTGTGAAATCAGACAAAACGTGTCCAATATGATAATTGTTTTTTTCAATGTTGTATTTGTAGATCGGGAGGTGTGATGGATGGGTAACCGGGGTTGTTGTTCCAAGGATAGGAAGGGGGGGTGGGGGGGGAGGTGAGTTTTTATTAAGGGGGGGGGCAGTGGGGGAGTGAAGTTAGGTTTAATCGTCAAGGGAGGCAGTGTAAGTTGGGTATGGTGGTGGGGATAGGCAGGACTGGTAGGTGTAGATAGAGGGTTAGAAACCCATAGTTCTGTGGTGCTGTTTAATATTGTGGTAGTGGGACAATAGTACACAGTATGCTAATAGTGAAGAGTCTATGGACATTTATTTAGGGGAGAGATTTAACTGTACAGGATTAGTGTGGATTAGTGGGAGGAATAGAGATGGGGGAGATAAAAGGCAGGTAAAACAAACAGGAGGGTTGAGCAATGATTCATTGAACTTACCAGAGTAATGTCAGGGTCACACCTGGCGCCTTTGGCTATTTGCTATTACCCCATAACAGCTTCCTGGTCAGCACACTGTTAAAGAGGAACTCCAGTGAAAATAATGTAATAAAAAAAGTGCTTCATTTTTACCATAATTATGTATAAATGATTTAGGCAGTGTTTGCTCATTGTAAAATCTTTCCTCTCCCAGATTCACATTCTGACATGTATTACATGGTGACATTGTTACTGTGGGCAGGTTATATAGCTGCTCCTAGCTGTTTTGGCTGTTGCAGACAGCTATAAACAGCCATTTCCTGTCTGTGAACATTGTTACATTGTGGCAGTTTGCCCAGAGTACCGTACGGTACCAGAGCCTCTTGTGGGAGGGGTTTCAGCACAAAATCAGTCATACAGCGACCCTGATGGTCTGTTTGTGAAAATCATTATATTTCTCATGTAAAAGGGGGTATCAGCTACTGATTGGGATAAAGTTAAATTCTTGGTCGGAGTTTCTCTTTAAACTGTAACATCGCCCACTTGAGCCATAGGGAAACATGGACACATCAGTTCTCCTCTCAGCTGTAACTGACAGCAACTGATATATAACTGACAGCAACTGATATATTTCAGTTCTGACAAAATGTTGTCAGAACTAGAAGGGATCACTGTAAGAAAGAAAATGGTGAGCTTCTGAGAGGAACTGATGGCAAGGTAACTATGTAATGTTCATTTGAAGTTACCTCATGTGTTTATTTTAAATAATTTTACTCAGTACAGGTTCTCTTTAAGTTAGGTGTTAGCACAAAATTAATGCTACACTTCTCTGATGGGGGCCTAATGTATTTTGAATCAAAAGCTAAAGTAAGGTCGGCAAAATTGTTACCGTAATACATGAAATAAACAAGGTATTAGTGGCATTAATTAAGTTTAATGAACCAAACCAGTTGCCTTGCTGGAGATGCTAGTGTTACAGGTAAAATACTTTGCATATATTGTCTTTTAGCTGTGTATTTCTTTGTCTGACTGGAGTTCATCTCTGAACATACCTTGAAAATCTCTGTGATGCAGCTGCTATACCCTGGAAATTCAAGTAGACATAAGAGCAAAGATGCATTTCTACTAGGAAGTCAATTAATTTTCCTTCCTAATTTTATTTTTGACCCTGGCGGTAAAATGTCTTTCCAAATTCCGGTGACAGACAGATTAAATGTATTGATTAGCTGAAAAGCACATTGATTCTGGGTATACCACTTTACATAGTTGCTGAAAAGGAAGACAGAGTGGCTCTGCCTCAATACAGATAATTGGTGTGACAACTACGCACGTTTTTATGGCTTCACGGTGCCAAAAGCGGACACATCATTTTAATGCGTGGGTCAGTTCAGAAAGGATAAAGGGATCTAATCCTTGTAACGTACGCCAACGAATGTCATTTCCTTGAATATTTTGATATTTTGAAGACTAATTCCATATCTATAAATATGTCATAAGCAATTAAAATGTAGAGTTTTAGAAATATTTTAAATACATACACTAAGAAGATCAATAACACAGTACACCAAATAAGAGAAAGGTTCACTTAATTCAGGAAGGAAGGAATTTAATTGTCCAAACACTCAGACAGCTTATAGCCAGGGAGTGGGAAGAAGATAATTGTATGCACAGAGAGTTTAACTGAAAAGTTTTATTGGGAGGTAGTTAGTATAAGATGAAATGCCATAACCTCGATTTTATTACAGGCAAAACCCACCATGCATCTTCATGTGACCTACAGTGATAAAATACTGTGCTGCCTTTCTGTTTTCTACTATTATCACTTATTTTTCAGCATGAATGGTTTGTGTTCTTTGTTTGTAACCTTAGACATAAAAGACTTGTTTAATATGCTTAACGAGGCACCATAACGACATATACAGTAGTAGGATGTAATCAAATCTTAAGGGGTTTCCACTTTTACATCAGGTATTCGAGTTCCAGCATCAGAAAGACTTCCTAAATGTATATATTGCTGTATACTGGTATTTAACCCCATCCCACCAGCGATGTTTATCCTAGGCTATGATGTCACAAAGCCTTCTCCTCCCAGTGCAGTCGGGAAGACCAGGTTTTGTTTCTGCTCACTTCACAACAAACATTCCTCAGGGATACACCTGACCAGCAGTAAAGATGTTGCCAGCTGCAATAAATTGATAAATAAGGAGTGTAAAGCAGGGTGATGATGAAAGAGTTTGCAATGGCTGGTCTCCACGTGAAAGCATAACTTTCATTAATTTCCTTTGATTTAGTATGTTAAGTTCCTTTGTGTTGCTTATTGTTTCAATAAACTGTATCTTGTAAGAATTTTTCTCAACAAAAATTAGTGTTGTGAAAAAAAGAGTTTACAATGGCCAAACATTGACTAGAAAATATATACACTCACCTAAAGGATTATTAGGAACATCACACTAATACGGTGTTTGACTCCCTTTCACCTTCAGAACTGCCTTAATTCTACGTTGCATTGATTCAACAAGGTACTGAAAGCATTCTTTAGAAATGTTGGCCCATATTGATAGGATAGCATCTTGCAGTTGATGGAGGTTTGTGGGATGCACATCCAGGGCACGAAGCTCCTGTTCCATCACATCCCAAAGATGCTCTATTGGGTTGAGATCTGGTGACTGTGGGGGCCATTTTAGTACAGTGAACTCATTGTCATGTTCAAGAAACCAATTTTAAATTATTCGAGCTTTGTGAAATGGTGCATTATCCTGCTGGAAGTAGCCTTCAGAGGATGGGTACATGGCGGTCATGAAGGGATGGACATGGTCAGATGCAATGCTCAGGTAGCCTGTGGCATTCAAACCATGCCCAATTGTCACTAAGGGGCCTAAAGTTTGCCAAGAAAACATCCCCCACACCATAACACCACCACCACCAGCCTGCACAGTGGTAACAAGGCATGATGGATCCATGTTCTCATTGTGATTACGCCAAATTCTGACTCTATTGAGACTCATCAGACCAGGCAACATTTTTCCAGTCTTCAACTGTCCAATTTTGGTGAGCTTGTGCAAATTGTAGCCTCTTTTTCCTATTTGTAGTGGAGATGAGTGGTACCCGGTGGGGTCTTCTGCTGTTGTAGCCCATCCGCAAGGTTGTGCAT
This sequence comes from Hyperolius riggenbachi, assembly GCF_040937935.1. NCBI lineage: Eukaryota > Metazoa > Chordata > Amphibia > Anura > Hyperoliidae > Hyperolius > Hyperolius riggenbachi. The sequence continues at coordinate 232,704,089 of NC_090646.1, read as the reverse complement.
GTTGTGGCTTCACAAATGCTTTGCTGCCCACCTCGGTTGTAACGAGTGGTTATTTCAGTCAACGTTGCTCTTCTATCAGCTTGAATCAGTCGGCCCATTCTCCTCTGACCTCTAGCATCAACAAGGCACTTTCACCCACAGGACTGCCGCATACTGGATGTTTTTCCCTTTTCACATCATTCTTTGTAAACCCTACAAATGGTTGTGTGTGAAAATCTCAGTAACTGAGCAGATTGTGAAATACTCAGACCGGCCCATATGGCACCAACAATTATGCCACTCTCAAAATTGCTTAACATCCCTAGCGGTATTGATGGATATACATGTCCATACAAAACATGCTGTGAGCAGTATTGACGTGCATACACATCAATACTCTCCTACACTGTATACTAGACCCTTGCTTGACACATTTTGGCAAGTTAATTTTCATAACTTTTTTCTCCCTTTTAATTGGATCACTTTTTGCACAGAAATCCTGGAGAAATTAAACGCCAGGGAGGTTAAATCACCTTTCTTTCCCATTCTGACATTCAGTTTGGAGTTCAGGAGATTGTCTTGACCAGAACCACACCCCTAAATGCATTGAAGCAACTGCCATGTGATTGGTTGATTAAATAATTGCATTAATGAGAAATTGAACAGGTGTTCCTAATAATCCTTTAGGTGAGTGTAAATGAATACTGTACAAATAAACTATTTGATCAATTAAGCCATATTCAGTCAAGTTCCTCTTTAAGACACACAGGAATGTATGCACTAAACTGTGTTAAGCAGAATAATGTGCGTAAAGCCTTATTCTGGGCATACACGGTGAGATTTATGCGCCGGATCAAGCTGCTGGCTTGATCCTGGCGCATCCCCGTTTGTCCCTGCCGGCGCCTGGATCGATTCCCGCTCATCCCCACAGGCGTTTCTTATCTTCCGCTCGTTTTCTTCCCATTGTCCGCCCGCGGGTATCGAGTGGGGAATCGAGCGCCTCGCTGATCGGACCTGTCAGAAATTATCAATCGAGCCATCTGCAGCTCGATTGATAAGAAGAATCTCACCGTGTATGCCCATCATTACTGCATGATCAGTAGAGCAGAATGCAATACATTACATGCAATGCATCAAGCCCTACTCTCGCTGCAAATTAAGACTTTAGGCACGTAATTCTGCATAACGCAGTTTAGTGCATACACCCCACAGTTATCCAACACCCCAGAACTGCCCCTTGACCTTAAAGCGGAATATAACACTGCATTTCAACTTTGCTCTAAAACATTATTTCCAGCATATTATATGCAACCAGCATTTTTTTTTTTTACTAGACCAGCATTGGAAGGGTTACACACAGTGCTTTAAAGTTCCGTGGAGAGAAATGCAGACGCATCCGAAGTTTAGATACATTTAAGTAAACACAATGTAACAAGTGTGGAATGTGACACACACTCTGACTGTGCAGGAGCTCCCGTACACAGAGAGTCACATTCCTCACTTGTTACATTGTGTTTACTTAAATGTATCTATCTAAACTTCGGCTGCGGCAGCATTTCTCTCCACGGAACTTTAAAGCTCTGTGTGTAACCCTTCCAATGCTGATCTAGTAAAAAAAAAATGCTGGTTGCATATAATATGCTGTAAATAATGTTTTAGAGCAAAGTTGAAATGCAGGGTTATATTCCGCTTTAAAGCCTAATCCTGGGGAAAAATCATTTGAATTCTAGATAAGACGGAAAGGGTTTAAAAAACTCATTTAGGTTTTTCCCTTGTTTTATACCCCACGGGAGAATTTTTTCACTCCCAGTACACGGTATCTCCATGGATTTAATAAGAGAGGGCAGGGGCATTGCTAGTGGCACTTGCCCCGGATCTATTCTGGGGTGCCCTGGATGTCCCCCGGGCAGAGTCAGCTGTGGTGCCTCAATGTCAGGCATGCTGAGAGCTGTGGTGTATTAATCGGGGGTATGTTGGGTGCTGTGGCGCCATGCCAGGTGCTGTTATGCCTTTATGGGACATGCAGGGAGCTGTGGTGCCTCAATGGTAGGCCAGTGGGAACATGGGAATGGGTCCACCAGTCGGGGAATGTTATGGGGGGGCTGCCAGACAACCTGGCAGCAGGCCAGCCTGCCCAGCAGAATGCCAGACTAGCCAGCACAGAGACCAAGTAACTCCTCCTACTTATGTTTAAGTGGCACTGTCAATTTATGTAATATGCTGCATTTATTTATTTTTTATACTAATGGAAAGGGGGGCTTCATCCAATATTTGTCTGGGCAGGCCTACTCAGACCACTGTTAAGTTCCTGTAAATTTGGCTCCACCCATGACCACACCCACATTCTGGTGCATGGCCACACCCATTTTCAGGCTGGAGTGTCCAAAACTGACAAGCGTCTGCTGGCCAGATAGAGGCAGGATATTGCTCTGACTGGAAGTTAGCAATTGTGTTTGTTGCAGTTGGCATTCAGTTTAGAGGTGGTGGGGTGAGTTCCCTGGAGGTGAGAGGTCCAGGGCTTGCCCGCACTTCCCTCTAGGTGTCGCATGGTGGTTTGGGGGCCCCAGTGAGTGAGAGAGACCTGGGGCCCCTGGGCTGTCATGTGGACCAGTGTTTGTGATTTTAAATTTTATTTTTTGCAGCTTCTACGATGCGGTTGACAGGTGAGTGGTTAGGGAGGGGACCGTGTGGGAGATGTGCCTACACGGGGCGTCCCTGTTAAACGACGCAATTCACGATTGCGTCCAACCGAAGCCTCCCACCTGAATGCTAATCCATGTAATTCCTGCTAGGTATGGTACAGCAGGCAAAGGGTGTATGACAGTGCACCTGATTGGCTGACAAGCGTCTGCTGGCCAGATAGAGGCAGGATATTGCTCTGACTGGAAGTTAGCAATTGTGTTTGTTGCAGTTGGCATTCAGTTTAGAGGTGGTGGGGTGAGTTCCCTGGAGGTGAGAGGTCCAGGGCTTGCCCGCACTTCCCTCTAGGTGTCGCATGGTGGTTTGGGGGCCCCAGTGAGTGAGAGAGACCTGGGGCCCCTGGGCTGTCATGTGGACCAGTGTTTGTGATTTTAAATTTTATTTTTTGCAGCTTCTACGATGCGGTTGACAGGTGAGTGGTTAGGGAGGGGACCGTGTGGGAGATGTGCCTACACGGGGCGTCCCTGTTAAACGACGCAATTCGCGATTGCGTCCAACCGAAGCCTCCCACCTGAATGCTAATCTATGTAATTCCTGCTAGGTATGGTACAGCAGGCAAAGGGTGTATGACAGTGCACCTGATTGGCTGACAAGCGTCTGCTGGCCAGATAGAGGCAGGATATTGCTCTGACTGGAAGTTAGCAATTTTGTTTGTTGCAGTTGGCATTCAGTTTAGAGGTGGTGGGGTGAGTTCCCTGGAGGTGAGAGGTCCAGGGCTTGCCCGCACTTCCCTCTAGGTGTCGCATGGTGGTTTGGGGGCCCCAGTGAGTGAGAGAGACCTGAGGCCCCTGGGCTGTCATGTGGACCAGTGTCTGTGATTTTAAATTTTATTTTTTGCAGCTTCTACGATGCGGTTGACAGGTGAGTGGTTAGGGAGGGGACCGTGTGGGAGATGTGCCTACACGGGGCGTCCCTGTTAAACGACGCAATTCGCGATTGCGTCCAACCGAAGCTTCCCACCTGAATGCTAATCTATGTAATTCCTGCTAGGTATGGTACAGCAGGCAAAGGGTGTATGACAGTGCACCTGATTGGCTGACAAGCGTCTGCTGGCCAGATAGAGGCAGGATATTGCTCTGACTGGAAGTTAGCAATTGTGTTTGTTGCAGGTGTCCAAAACTACCCCGGATCTCTTAGGATCCTAGCAACGCCCTGAGAGAAGGAGCAGCAAATTCTTGACATGGGTTCCAACCCTCGTTTCCTGTTGGAGAAATGAACCAATTTTTTCATAAGACAGTAATATTTTTACCAGATGGGGACAAATACAGCAATAATAGCCCAAACAAGTTTTTTTTCCCTTTTCAACACTGTCCAAAATGTAAATAACGATCTGCATGTTTACTATATCACCAGACAAAAAAGCATAAAGCCTTGTATACATGCCTGACTGAGACGGTGTATACGGCACACGACGACCCGACGCCCAACCCATTAACAATCCGCTGGTCGGATCTACTGAAACCCTGCAACGCCAATCCCCTCGCTGATCACATTGTTTACTCCACGCCCCCGCCTGCCACATGACATCACGCATGTACTGCCCATTGTCCCTTTGTCGTCGCCTTATCCGCATAGCAACACAGTGCATTGTCAGCTGACATGCGAGTGCACAGCCCGGCCCAGTGATGTCGTCCAAGCTCCTGATCACCTGATAAGGGACTTCAATTGGGCATGCATACGAGCCCTTAGGTGTTCTTTGTATTTCCATGATCTTTCTATTTGTGAAATGCAAGGAGCATGCATAATTTAGGGCTACTTCACACAGGTGGTTCGGTGCAGTGTGGTCACATGTTGCAAACAGCTTCATAGAGCCACCTAGCTTGTGCAGACAGCGGTGGCTTTCAAGATTGGTGGTGAGACCTGTGCTGCAAATCTGACTGTTAGGCAGAAATTGAATACAACCCCTATCTACTATGCACTGACTACAATGTGCCAGGTACCATTATTTAGTCGCATTGTACACAAATAGTAGTAGATCCACAGTGGATAAACAGGTTATTGTCCAATAGTCAATTGGCAACTGTTTGGTTTAACTGTATTGTTAATGTGTTTATAATGTAAGTTCTAAGGTGTCAGGTCTTTCTGTTCTGGTAGGTTCCATTATTTTTTATAAATCATCTCAACTTAATCCCTATCTCTGCATTATCCAAAATTCCAAACTAAAAGGTAAAAAGAAAACTACTCCAGTTAGGGTTAAATACCCAGTTGAACCTTCTTCAGCGACAATAACTGTATTCCAATGTATTATACAATTTTATATTAGTATTTACCATTGGTGCTTTTGCCCCCTATGTTTTTAGAGCTGCATGAGTTCATAAACACTGCTAGGTTTTTGCACATGAACTGTGTATTTCAAGTCACGTGACAGCTTCGCTACTGTATTTAGGTCAGGACTTTCATAGTCATCAATTACTCATACTCAACTGTAAACTGCTTAAATCACTGTCTTGCAGTATGACCCGATTACATTCATCTCATTGGCATATAACTATGGTAGTTAGTCTTAATTTTCTGATAGCATAAAATATATGATTATTTAAAAAAAATACAATTTTCATAATAAATTCTGATGTTTTTGCTTTATCATTGTGGAAGGTTAGGATTACTACAAAATAAAGCTGGCAGACAACTAATGCTGCTTCCTGATAATGAGCTATGTAATATTCAATTCCTGGTGACAGGTCTGTTTTACAGGTAAACATAGCAGTTCTAGAGTAAAATTATGTGCTATGAGTTCTGTGTGAAATCAGTGCATTTCAGTTTCATATATTTAACATTTTTTTCTGGTAAAATGATTACTAACATTAACACTGTCATTTGCCATTAATATAATGCTACATGCCGATGTTACGTACTTATTTTATACCTTCCAGTCAGGCAGGGATATTGATTAAAGGGAAGGTCCAAGCAAAAAAAAAAAAATGAGTTTCACTTACCTGGGGCTTCTACCAGCCCCATGTAGCCATCCTGTGCCCTCGTAGTCACTCACTGCGGCGCCAGTCCCCCGCTGGCAGCTTTCTGACCTCGGAGGTCAGGGCCGCATTGCATACATTTTTACGCATTCCAGCTAGTGCAGGAACAAAAATGTATGCGTTGCACCACTAACGCGTAAAAATGTATATGTTAATGTTCCTGCACTAGCGGGAATGCGTAAAAATGTACGCAATGCGGCCCTGACCTCCGAGGTCAGAAAGCTGCCAGCGGGGGACTGGAGCAGCAGTGAGTGACTATGAGGGCACAGGATGGCTACATGGGGCTGGTAGAAGCCCCAGGTAAGTTAAACTCATTTTTTTTTTTGCTTGGACCTTCCCTTTAAACTCTTTCAACCAGTGAGACAAAACTAAGCTACAAAATAGTTAAAATTGTTTGGACTAACTTGGCCCCAGAAAATTCTATCAAGCCACCTTTTATATGGAGGGTTAAATTGAAAGGATCCCTTGCTCCACTGACTGTGGGGAATTTTCAAGGAGGTTGCCAATTTTTTTTTCTTTTTGTTATCAGCTCCAAGAGCTAATTAAAGAATACCACAGATTGCCATTTCTTAATAAATTGTGCCTGCAATTCAGCAAAGCTGCTGAAACACACAAGTGGGCAAATCGTTTGCAAAAATACATACCTATTATTATTAGTAGTAGTAGTAGTAATAGTAGTAGTAGCGTCGTATAGCATTAGGCCTAAAGAAAAAAAAAAAGACAAAGAGAAAAACATTTGTATTTTGGCCTCAATTCACTAAGCTTATCGCCTATCTTTAGGCCCTGTTCACATCTGAGCGTTTTGCCGGCGATTTCGGCAAAACGATCAAGCGCTAGCACTTTTTAAAGTGCTAGTGCCATAATACCCTATGGGCCCGTTCTCATTTGGGCGATTTGTGTTATTAGCCGGCGATTAAAGAAAATCGGCAAATGCAAATTTGTATCCTGCACCATTTTTAGGCAATTTCCCAGCTATTGTGTTTAGTGCTATAGAAGCGCTAGTCGCGATCGTGAAAAAATTGGCAAGTGTGAATGGTGATTTTTTTTTGCGTTAATCGCCAAAAATTGCCAGAGCAAAACGTATTAATGGGCCCTTAATAACATTTCTGAGCTGCTTCTAGTGTTATCGCCATGGTGATAAGGCATGTAGTAAACTTAACTCGTCTGTCTTTAAAGCCACATACTATCAAACAACTTGAAGAAGTTGGACAACTTTTGTCAAGACGACAAGGCATTATCACTAATAAGAAGCGACCAACGACTGATAAGACGCAGCTCAAGTCAATCCAACAGTTGGATTGACTTGAGCTGTGTCTTATCAGTTGTTGGTCGCCTCTGATCAGTGATAACGCTTTGTCGCCTTGACAAAAGTTGTCCAACTTTACTTGACAAAAGTTGTTCAACGTCTTCAAGTTGTTTGATAATTGTGCATTTAAAAGACTTTTGTTGAGCGTGTGTATGAGCCTTAAGTTAAATTAAGAGAGATCTCTAAAGTTAACATTTCAATCCTTAAAATAACTACAGAATCGTAAGTTAAAGACAAGCTGTTAATTAAATGCATGTGAAAATAACTACAGAGGAGGTAAATTAAAGGGGCACTATGGCGAAAAATTTTAAAATTTAAAATATGTACATTTTTTCCAGAGTAAAATGAGCCATAAATTACTTTTCTCCTATGTTGCTATCACTTACAGTAGGTAGTAGAAATCTGACAGAAGCGACACGTTTTGGACTAGTCCATCTCTTCATAGGGGATTCTCAGCAAGGCTTTTATTCTTAATATAGATATTCCCTAAAAAGGATTTCAACAATGATGCTGGCCAGCTTCCCTGCTCGCTACACAGTTTTTTGGCAGTTGAACAGAGCAACTGCCATTCACTAAGTGCTTTTGAAAATAAATAAATCCCTGAGAATCCCCCATGAAGAGATGGACTAGTCCAAAACCTGTAACTTCTGTCAGATTTCTACTACCTACTGTAAGTGACAGCAACATAAGAGAAAGGTAATTTATGGCTCATTTTACCCTGGAAAAAACGTACTTCTTATTTGTATATGTTTGCACATATTTTAAATTTTACAACAATTTTTCACCGTAGTGCCCCTTTAAAGGAGTTATCAGGGAAAATAGCAAAAATGAGTTTTACTCACCTGGGGCTTTCTCCAGCCCATTGCAGCCGATTATCCCACGATGAACGCTCCGCTCCCCGCCGCTGTCCCGGTCTCCGTGGTCAGTATTCAGGCCGACCCCGGGGTCGGCCTTACTGCGGCTGCCGATGTCAATCATGGCCATGTGGGCCGCAGCAAACTGCGCAGGTGCAGTAGTTCTGTGCCTGCGCAGTTCGCCGCGGCCCATGTGGCCATGATCGACAGCGGCGCTTCACACAGCCGCAGTAAGGCCGACCCCACGGTCGGCTTGAATACCGAGCACAGAGACCGGGACAGCGGCAGGGAGCGGACCGGTCCGCGTGGGGCAGTCGGCTGCAAGGGGCTGAGGATAGCCCCAGGTGAGTAAAGCTCATTTTTGCTATTTTCCCTGATAACTCCTTTAAGGACAGAAATGATAAGATAACTCTCTCACCGTGAAAACTTATCTCAACACCTTAATAAGGCAAGATTGATGTGTGGTGGTAAGTTTTCTCCTGCCTTATTATCACCAGCATGATCTCAGTGAATTGAGGCCAATAACTGTAAAATCTAGACAAGGAAAATCCTATTAGCTTACTTATCCTAGACATGAAGTAGTCAAACGTAACTGACAGGTAACTATATAAAGAGGAAACTCTGCTTAAAGGCGTCTCTAGTCAATTCAGAACTCTGTAAAAGTGATTGAAGTATGAGGAATATGGAAGGTGCCCTTGCCAACTCTCATTTAAAAATGATACTTGTGCTGTTCTTCCCCCTCCAATACTTTCTCAATCACTGCCTCAGAATGCATATATAGATCACATGCTCTGACGCCTCGAACCCCAAAAACTCTCATATGCGTCTTGCAAATGTGTGACTCAGAAACTCAGGGCTGTGGAATCAGTATAAAAATTATCCGTCTCCTCAGTTTATGAAGCCACCAACTCCGACTCCAGGTACCCAAAACCGACTCCTCAACTCCAACTCCAATTCCACATCCTTGCAAAAAGTTATGAGCAAAATCATATTTGCAGCCTGCTGTTCCATATGCAGGAACCACCTTATTCATTCCAGGCCGGCCCCTGAGGCAGCAACCAAACTCTGGGCCTTTGTGACAGTTCCAGAAATCCAGCCCTCGGGTTGTTGGTGCTGCAAGCTGCATGAAGACATGGGGAATGTAGGTATGTGACAGTGAGGCTGGTGAAGCTGATAGTAATGTACGGTAGGCGTTAATGCCCTTCCTTCTGTCACCTCCTCTGGCAGGACTACACACTTCCTACCAGCTTTCACTCTACCACAGGAAGCTATTTGTCTATAATAAACACATTATTTCCATATGAAACCAGCATTGCCAAAACTACCCACCTTTGCATGAGCATTAACTATTTAAAGACCAGTCTGTTATACATAATTTTTGACTTTAGAACCACCTTACATGCAGCCCTATAACATCTCCAACAGGGGAATGCACCAGTAAACATTTCATTTTGCAAGTTATATTTGTAAAAAATTCCTAAAACTATACTAGTTGAATAGCCCTTTGAGAACTGAAGTAGACAGCAGTAGAATAGAACATTAAACACAATTCCCACAGGAGACTTAAAGCTATCAAATTCAGTATACTGTATACACATGTTTGCTGTTAAACAATAAAACTATCATGAACCCAGGGCCGGATTACCAACCAGGCAACAGAAGCAGTCGCTTGGGGGCCCATTCAGAGTCAAAGGGGCCCCACCAGCACATAATCCAGCCCTTGCCATCCTGTCAAAGGACGCCGCCCACTGCTGACTGTCTTCAGAGCCGGGCTTTTCTCCTGGGTCCCTCTCCTGCTACTGTGCGCCCTGCCGCTGCCCGATCCTCCCTTCCTTCCCACAGAGAACCACAGCTGCAGCGGGCAGGAATGATAGCAGCAGATGACAAACGCCCACTCACCTATCCGTGATACAAGCGATTGAGGTCCCATCATCCGAAACCCATCTGTTTCCTCTAAGGTGCCGCCGCTTGCTCTGAACTTCCTGATTCTCAGATCAGACAGGAAGTAGGAAGTAGTAATAGTAGTAGTAACAGAGCAGCGGCACTCTAGTGGAGACAGATGGGCTCCAGATGACGGGACTGCTATTGCTTGGATCGCAATAGGTGAATGCGAGTCATCTGGTGCTGTCATTTTCCCCCACTGTGGCTGCCCTTCTCTGCAGGACTACCATATTCATGAGGGTTGGAGTCTGCAAGGTGGATGTGGCTGTCTATTTTGGGAGGAAATTGGTTGTTCGGTGGTGGTGGGGGGTTATGTAATTCTGTCTGGGGGGCGGCTTCCGGGTTGGTGGTGTCCAGAACTTTCTGTTATTGCCAGGCTGGAGATGCAGGGAGAAAGTGCTGCTGCTGTGAAATCTGGCACCCTCTTTACAGGGGTGCCTAAAGTGACAATGTCCCGGCCATTCATCTCTCCCTCTGCATATTGGCGCTGCTATTCCGTGCATTGTGCTCCTGCAGAGGAAAGCGGGCTGTTGCCCATAGCAAGCAGTGGAGCAGCTGCCCCGGTGTGTCAGGCATGTTACTGTGCACACAGCAGCTGCATCTTCCCATTCTAATATGGGGAGGTGGGGGCCCAAATCAGTTACTTAGGGCCCCATTTAGCCTTAATCCGGCTCTGCATGAACCCCACTCCATTCAATTAGAGAAATAAATACAGAGAACACAACTCTATCAACTCATCCTTAGCATCCCTAGGTTTTGTAACTATGTTACTCTTCACATCTGTGGTTTATTTTCAACTATCAGCCAACGACTGTCCACATTTTAGTCACAGAATTCTGCACTATCAGTCACTATGGGGCTTACTCATTAACCTCCCTAGCATTCAATTTCTGCAGGATTTCTGTGAAAAAAGTATTTCAATTAATTTTTGTGAATTTTTTGCTTGCAACTTACTAAAATCTGTCAAGCAAGGGTCTAGTATCCATTTTGAGTATAATAAAAGTTTCAAATACAAAATCGTGTCAAAAAGTTAAATTAAAATTTCTAAAATAAACTTTTTAATCACAAATAGAAAAATCCTCCTCAAATATGGATGAAGAATAATGCACATACACCATTATAACTTTTTCCAGGCCAGTTTTCAGCGTTGACGAAGCTAACTTGTCCATACCGTTTGTAGCAAGTTTTTTTTTAATGAGCCAGCCTTGTCCTTACCACCAGGGAGGCTACATTCCGCTAAACATAACATGTACAAGCGGCACATAACTCACTTTTTGTATGCAATACCTAGGCTGGTGCATGGGTGTCCACAGAAATTTTTCTGGGGGTCTAGTTTGTCTGTGAGCCCCCAACCCCCCCCCCCCCCCCCCCCCCCAAAAAAAAGTATGGCATGCTTGCAGAGTATATCCTTGGTTACCACGTCCATGAGAAATAAGGGGGCAAGTAGCAGTGCTGCTATTCAAATGCACTCAATGAGTGCTGGTCCGGAGCATTCAGGTTTGTGTTAACAAGAAAAGATATCAGCAATGATCTTAGGAAATAAATTTTTGCTGCCCAGTAATCTGAGAAGGTGGTTTATAAAGCCCTTTCCAAACAACTTGACATCCATCAAGCAAGAAAAATTTGAGAAAAACATAAAGTTCTCAACCTTCCTAGGAGTGGACCCCCAAGCAAATTCATTCTGAGGTCAGACAGTACATTGGCCAGAAAAATTGCAACAACAACAAAAACTATATTTCTAAAACAAAAACACACACACAAAAAAGACCTCACTATATTTAGAAAAATAATGAACAAGTATGGTTTGTTTGGATGGGTTGCCAGGAGAAAGTCTCTTCTCTGTAAAAGAACATGGAAGCAAGGCTTAGGTTACATCTAAACAAACCACAACACTTCTGGAGCAATGCCCTTTAGACAGTCAAGAACAAAGTGGAGAAATTGAGTCACAATACACAGCACTTGCATTGCAACTACAGTACCTGCACACCTTGCAGACTTTGAGATGGCCATGTATACCATTGTATTCTAGAATCAAAGGTGAGGTGATCTGTGTGACAACTAAAGCTTGGCTGAAACAGGATCATGCACCAGGACAATCAGCAAATTTACAAGAGAACTGGTTTATCAACTGGAACTGGTTTGCACTAGTGCGGACTTGGTGGCTACAACAGGTTTGCCCGTTGAAACCATCTCGGTGACTGGAACTGTTCTGGCACTGGTATGGTCTTGCGGGTTGCAATTGTTTTGCCCACTTGAGCTGGTTTGCCTGCTAGAACTGACACTGGCTGGGCTTGCAAAAATTTATTTACTGACCAGGCTGGCTACCTTTATTCCTGTCTCTTGCTGGTTGAATAAAAGTAACTTTAAGTCAACATTTGCCAGGGCTATGAATAATTATGGGCAGCACTGTACACACTGCTCAAACAAATAAAGGGAACACAGAAATAAGACATCCTAGATCTGAATGAATGAAATATTCTTATTAAATACTTCTTTCTTTACATAGTTGAATGTGCTGACAACAAAAGCACACACAAATTATCTATGGAAATAAAATGTATTAACCCATGGAGGTCTGGATTTGGAGTCACACTGAAAACTAAACTGGAAAAAAAAGCCTACAGGCTGATCGAACTTTGATGTAATGTCCTTAAAGGGATACTGTAGGGGGGTCAGGGGAAAATGAGTTGAACTTACCCGGGGCTTCTAACGGTCCCCCGCAGACATCCTGTGTCGGTGCAGCCACTCACCGATGCTCCGGCCCCGCCTCCGGTTCACTTCTGGAATTTCAGACTTTAAAGTCTGAAAACCACTGCGCCTGCGTTGCCGTGTCCTCGATCCCGCTGATGTCATCAAGAGCGCACAGCGCAGGCCCAGTATGGTCTGTGTCTGCGCAGTACACTCCTGGTGACATCAGCGGGATCGAGGACACGGGCGTGCAGGCGCAGTGGTTTTCTGACTTTAAAGTCAGAAATTCCAGAAGTGAGCTTGAGGCGGGGCCGGAGCATCGTTGAGTGGCTGCGCCAACACAGGATGTCTGCGGGGGACCATTAGAAGCCCCGGGTAAGTTCAGCTCATTTTCCCCCAACCCCCCTACAGTATCCCTTTAAAGCAAGACAAAATGAGGCTCAATTGTGTGTGTGGCCTTCACATGCCTGTATGACCTCCCTACAATGCCTGGCCATGCTCCTGATGAGGTTGCAGATGGTCTCCTGAGGGATCTCCTCCCAGAACTGAACCAAATAGATCTGCATGTGCATTATTATTGCCTTACTGACTCTACCGTATTGCTTCCAAGCATTGCATTCCGGTCTAGAGGGGCCCCCGGATCACACTAGGTGGTCAGTTAGGTATGCTTGCAGGTGTTGTGTGAACGGGCTTGGGTGTGCTGGGACGGCAGTCTCTGTGGCCCATACCGTCAGTTCACAGGCAGCGAATGAGGGCTGTGAGTGCGTCCGTAGCCCTTCCCCTTCAACAGTTCCTACAAGTGTGTTGCAGCCATGCTAGCCAGAAGCAACAGCATACTCTCTTCCTCCTTCCCCAGCTGCTACCTCTGTGCCCAGGGGCAATGGCCTCTTCATTGTGCCCCCAGTCTCCTGCATGGCACCAATCTCTGGGGACCAGGACACCATCCTGCAGTCTGCTACCTGCTGCTACCTGTGTTTCAGGTGGTGACTGACCAAGGGCCAGCAAGCCGTCCAGGTTGTCAGGTAATGGCTATACTAAGTTTCATCCACTGCTGCCTCCGCATAGGGTAGGGTGGACAAACGGAGCAAGGAGTTATCAGCGTGCAAAGTGTCAGTCAGCATGTATCCAGCATAAGAAGGAAAAGAATCCGGGCACCAGGAGCTGCAAAACCACACCGACTTTATTTCATCCTCAACAATTACAGACACAGAGGCAGGGTTTACGACCTAACAGCCATTTCGTGAGCAACTCTTGCTTTTTCAGAGACCAACAACAATGGTGATATTGGTGCTGGTCTCTGAAGAAGCTAGAGTTGGTCGCAAAACAGCTGTTAGGCTGTACACCCTGCCTTTGTGTCTGTAATTGGTAGTGATTCCTTGACGTATGTTTTTTTTAGATTTTTCTGAACCATACACACATGTACGTTTCCGATGGTTTCCAATCTGTGCATGCACAGGACATTCTCAGCACGGCTGCTCTACACAATCCACGAGGGTACAGGGAGTGGCCATTGCACTGGTCAGAGCTTTGAACAGGGCCAACAGCAGCAGCACAGAGGGGAGCCAAAGCACATTAAGTGCCGGAACACATGGATGTTTTCAAGACAATAAATGAAGGCCACGATTCTTGTCATTTAAGTTCTGTCCATTCAAGTGAGTGGACAGCTGCCTGCATGATCGTTTACTGTCATCCATGCAAACGCCACACTCTTTCGTGTCATTTCCCACTGTCTCATTTAGCATCCAGGATCAGGTAACCACATGGCTTCCAAGTCCCCCTGCTGGGGTCAAAATGCAAACACAAAAATCGAATGACGGAAAGCGATGCTTGAATTTTACAAATGCTTTTCTGCTCACTTACAAAAAAAATATTTAAAGGCAGATGCCAGGCTTATGGTTCAGATGTCTGTGTACACCAGCCTAAAGAGAGCAGCAATTGTCTGTGGGCAGGTATACATAACTTTTCATTTTTGCTCTTCACAAATACTTTATAAAGGCTGTAGCATTTGTGATTAGTTAGTACTGGAGCACTTTTGTCTCTGCCCCTCAACAGTTACTTAGAAGTCTTCAGTACTGCTTTGAATGCAATTAATATAGAATTCTTTTCTCCAAAAGAACCATTGCAAACAGGCAAAGCTGTTCAAATGATGAGGCAGGTTAGCTGGCAGGACAGCACCAGTGTTGCCAACTCATCCCTTTAATTACTGACACATATGAATTATACAGGTTTTGTGGCTAGGTAGATGCAGTTAAGGCACTGATTATGTGCTAATAGCCCCGGAACCTGTATAACTTAGATGTGTCAGTAATTAAAGGGATGAGTTGGCAACACTGGACAGCACCATGCGGAGCACAATGATTTACTGACTGTCACTCTGCAGAACTCATGCATGTGCTGTCCTGTCTGTAGCTTTTGCACTAATATGACACACAGACCTGCTCCTTCTGTCCTCCTACCCACAATCTCCACTTCTGGAAGCTGAAGCAGGGCCCTAATAAACTCTCCACTACAGTAGCTGTTTGCCTGACCTCTTGCTAGGCTGCACACAAAGGGTTAACAGCTGGGAACTCATTAGAGGGGCGGGGCAGCCTGAATACAAGCTGGGCTGGGCTGAGTCTGGCACTAATTAGAGATGGGAAGTTCGGATCTTTTCAATGATCCAGATGATTCGAATCGGATCATTGAAGAGATCCGGATCTTTGATCCGAATTTTGGATCATTTTACTACCGAAGCGTTCGGGGGGTGAAATGACTAGCAGGACAGGAGAAGGAGAGGGGGGTGGTCACACAGAGAAGGGGAGAAGATGGACAGAGGGCAGGGAGTGGACAGAGAAGGGACGAGCAGAGAGCAGAAATGTTTGTTTGCACACAATACCCACATGCTGCTGCAATCATGCTTTACATGTATTTCACCTATATGCTCATCTGTACACTTTGCATGCAAATGTCGCACAGTGAAAGAAAGCATTCCCAGAAGTAAAGTGCAGCTGTTTAGGAGGATCATATTGCGCTGCAATCACAGTGCCTGCAAAGTTACTGAGCTAAGCTGAGCCAAAAGCTTCCAATGTGGTCACTGTGCACAACTACGGAACAGACAGCCCATAATCAGCAGCACATTATAGCCAGTATCTGGCAGTGGCACGATGTCCCCTCTACCTGCAAGGCTGGCTCCCCTGAGTCCCCTCCAACAGAGCGATCCATCTCTGCTCTGCTTCCAGGACCCCGCTGCCCGCTGAGAGGGGGCGTGTCGCTCCTGGCCCCACCCCTTTTGCGATCCGAATCACTCATTTTGATGATTCGGATGATTCGACTCACAAAATAGATTCGGATCAAAGATCCGAATCGTTCATGATCCGGACAACACTAGCACTAATGTAAGATGCAGGAAGTCAGGGAGCTGCCACAGGCTGCTGCTGATCTGTGCTAAACAATGCCTCTGCTTTCCTTTCCCTCCTGCAGAAACTCATGCTTCTGTAACAAGTTACACAAACTGCATAATGGTTTACATAATTTGCCTTAATCTTGGTAAACTTAACATACGCCACCGGCACATGGAGACACATGCACATTTCCTGATTCATTGCAGTCGAGCTGATCATGCCTTACCATGTGTGAAGAGGCCACAGTTTTCTGCACTTCATTGCTTAATCTCAGCCTAAGCAGGAAGCAATTTCATCCCATCTGGCAATTGCAGCCACTGTGGTGGAGTAAGCCAAAGGGTCACAATTTGCAATCCTTCATCCTAGTAAATCGGGCCCTATGTGATTACTTTCAACTGTTGTTATAGGACATTAGAACTGAGAGGGATGTGGAGGCTGCCATATTTACTTCCTTTTGAACAATACCAGTTGCCTGGCAACCTGTTGATTTCTTTGGCTGCAACAGTATCTGGATCACACACCCGAGACAAGCATGTGGCTGATCCAAACTTGGGCATCTCATCTGCATACTTGCTCTGGTTCTTATGCTGCTATGGTGCTTTTAGCAGCGCGATTCCAAGAGCACTAGGCTAATGAAAATGGAGGCAAACCCACAAGAGCGATTGCGATAAGGGAAATCACAATCGTAGGTCCCTGCAGCCAGAGGCGTATCTAGGTAATATGGTGCCCATGGCAAAGACTGAAAATGCGCCCCCCCCCCCCCCCTCCTCGCTGCACAGGGTGGCTGGGGAAGAGTGGCTGGGTCTGGGCACAGGGTGGCTGGGGAAGAGTGGCTGGGACAGGGTTCAGGATGGCTGGATCTGGACACAGGGTGCGTCTGGGTACAGGGTGGCTGGGTCTAGGTGCAGGGTGGCTAGGACAAGGTGCAGCTTGGGCAGAGTGGCTGGGTCAGGGTGCAGGGTGGCTGGGATAGGGTGGCTGGGTCTAGGCGCAGGGTGGCTAGGACAGGGTGCGGCTGGGGCAGAGTGGCTGGGTCAGGGTGCAGAGTGGCTGGGACAGGGTGCGTCTGGGTACAGGGTGGCTGGGTCAGGGTGCAGGGTGGCTGGGACAGAGTGCGTCTGGGTACAGGGTGGCTGGGTCTAGGTGCAGGGTGGCTAGGACAGGGTGCAGCTGGGGCAGAGTGGCTGGGTCAGGGTGCAGGGTGGCTGGGACAGGGTGTGGCTGGGGAAGAGTGGCTGGGTCAGGGTGCAGGGTGGCTGGGTCTAGGTGCAGGGTGGCTAGGACAAGGTGCAGCTGGGGCAGAGTGGCTGGGTCAGGGTGCAGGGTGGCTGGGATAGGGTGGCTGGGTCTAGGCGCAGGGTGGCTAGGACAGGGTGTGGCTGGGGCAGAGTGGCTGGGTCAGGGTGCAGAGTGGCTGGGACAGGGTGCGTCTGGGTACAGGGTGGCTGGGTCTGGGTGCAGGGTGGCTGGGACAGGGTGAAGCTGGGGCAGAGTTGCTGGGTCAGGGTGCAGGGTGGCTGGGACAGGGTGCGTCTGGGTACAGGGTGGCTGGGTCTAGGTGCAGGGTGGCTAGGACAGGGTGCAGCTGGGGCAGAGTGGCTGGGTCAGGGTGCAGGGTGGCTGGGACAGGGTGTGGCTGGGTCAGGGTGCAGGGTGGCTGGGACAGGGTGCGGCTGGGGCAGAGAGGCTGGGTGTGTGCGCAGGGTGGCTGGGACAGGGTGGCTGGGGGCAGAGAGGCTGGGTGTGTGCGCAGGGTGGCTGGGGCAGAGAGACTGGGTGTGTGCACAGGGTGGCTGGGACAGGGTGGCTGGGGCAGAGAAGCTGGGTGTGTGCGCAGGGTGGCTGGGACAGGGTGGCTGGGGGGCTGGGGCAGAGAGGCTGGGTGTGTGCGCAGGGTGGCTGGGACAGGGTGGCTGGGGGGCTGGGGCAGAGAGGCTGGGTGTGTGCGCAGGGTGGCTGGGACAGGGTGGCTGGGGCAGAGAGGCTGTGTGTGTATGCAGGGTGGCTGGGGGCTGGCGCAGAGAGGCTGGGTGTGTGCGCAGGGTGGCTGGGACAGGGGGGCTGGGGCAGAGAGACTGGGTGTGTGCGCAGGGTGGCTGGGACAGGGTGGCTGGGGGGCTGGGGCAGAGAGGCTGGGTGTGTGCGCAGGGTGGCTGGGACAGGGTGGCTGGGGGGCTGGGGCAGAGAGGCTGGGTGTGTGCGCAGGGTGGCTGGGATAGGGTGGCTGGGGCAGAGAGGCTGTGTGTGTACGCAGGGTGGCTGGGGGCTGGCGCAGAGAGGCTGGGTGTGTGCGCAGGGTGGCTGGGACAGGGGGGCTGGGGCAGAGAGACTGGGTGTGTGCGCAGGGTGGCTGGGACAGGGTGGCTGGGGGGCTGGCGCAGAGAGGCTGGGTGTGTGCGCAGGGTGGCTGGGACAGGGGGGCTGGGGCAGAGAGACTGGGTGTGTGCGCAGGGTGGCTGGGACAGGGTGGCTGGGGCAGAGAGGCTGAGTGTGTGCGCAGGGTGGCTGGGAGAGGGTGGCTGGGGGGCTGGGGCAGAGAGGCTGGGTGTGTGCGCAGGGTGGCTGGGACAGGGTGGCTGGGGCAGAGAGGCTGTGTGTGTACGCAGGGTGGCTGGGGGCTGGCGCAGAGAGGCTGGGTGTGTGCGCAGGGTGGCTGGGACAGGGGGGCTGGGGCAGAGAGACTGGGTGTGTGCGCAGGGTGGCTGGGACAGGGTGGCTGGGGCAGAGAGGCTGGGTGTGTGCGCAGGGTGGCTGGGGCAGAGAGGCTGGGTGTGTGCGCAGGGGGGCTGGGACAGGGGGGCTGGGGCAGAGAGACTGGGTGTGTGCGTAGGGTGGCTGTGACAGGGTAGCTGGGGCAGAGAGGCTGGGTGTGTGCAGGGGCGCCTCTAGCCATTTTGTCACTCCAGGCGAGAAAACCTATGGCGCCTCCCCCATGAAAATAATCGTAATGCGGCAGTGTTTCACCAGCAAATACACGTACTGCGGAAGTATTTCACCAGAAAATAATCGTAATGCAGCAGCGTTTCACCAGAATATAATCATAATGCGGCAATGTTTCACCAGAAAAATAATCATAATGCGGCAGCGTTTCATCAGAAATTACACTTATTGCAGCAGCGTTTCAACAGAAAATACACATAGTCAGGGCTCCACTTTCATGAGGCAAAAAGTGGGACAGAAGGAGGCACAGGGGGATTGAATAAGGCACACAGAGCGACATAAGAAGGGTCAGAAGAAGTCACAAAGGAGTACAGAAGGAGGCACAAAGGGGACAAAAGAAGGCTCAATGGGCAACAAAAGGAGGCACAATGGGGGACAGAATGAGACACAAAGGAGGACAGAAGGAGGCACAGGAGGACGGAAGGATGTACACAAAGGGGCAGTGGGCGGTACAAGGGGACAGAAGAAGGCATGAGGGCCAGAAGGAGGCACAACAAATGACATGAGGGCCAGAAGGAGGCACAGGGGGACTGAAGGAGGCACACAGGGGGACAGAAGGAGGCACAATGGGGGACAGATTGAGGCACAAAGGGGGACAGATTGAGGCACAGGAGGAAAGAAAGAGACACAGGGGGACTAAAGGAGGCACACAGGGGAAAGGAGGAGGCATGATGGGTGACAGAAAAAAGCACAAGGGGCAGAAGGAGGCACAGGGAAACAGTAGGAGGCACAAAGGGAAACAGAAGCATGCACCAAGGGGAACAGAAGGATGCACAAAGGGGGACAGAAGGAGCTACAAAAGGGTGACAGAAGAAGGCAGAGGGGGATGTAAGGAGGCACAGGGAGACAGGAGGCAGAGGGGGACAGACAGAGCCACAGGGAGACAGAATAAGGCACAGAAGGAGGCACAGGGGGACAGAGGAAGATGCAGGGGACAGAGGTGGCACATGGGGACTGAAGAGGCACATGGTGACAGAAGGAGGCACATGAGTACAGAAGGAGGCAGAGTGGGACTGAAGGAGGAACAGGGGGGCATAGATAGCACAAGGGAACAAAGAAAGGCACAAGGGCACATAAGGAGGCACAGGGGGCAGAAGGAGGCACAGGGGGACAGAAGGAGGCACAGGTGGACAGAAGGAGGCACAGGTGGCACAGGGGGACTGAAAGAGGCACATGGAGGCAAAAGGGGAGACAGGAGGCATAAAAAGAGACAGAAGGACAAACAGGGGGTCAAACATGGCACATAGGACTGAAGGAGGCACAAGGAGACAGAAGGAGGCACAAAAGGGACAGAAGGAGGCACAAAGGTGGGGGAAAAGGATGTACAAGGCATAGAGGAACACAGTGGCAGCTACCAGCAACTTACGCTAAGCAGATGCAGCAGAAACAAGCAATAGAACACCCGTGGAGGTGGGGCTTAGCCAGGGGGCGTGGCTTCATACAGGGGGCGTGGCTTAATCCAGCAACATGGCGCCCCCAGGACCAATGGCACTCCAGGCAATGGCCTGTACTGCCTATGCCTAGAGGCGCCCCTGGGTGTGTGCGCAGGGTGGCTGGGACAGAGAGGCTGTGTGTGTACGCAGGGTGGCTGGGGGCTGGCGCAGAGAGGCTGGGTGTGTGCGCAGGGTGGCTGGGGCAAAGTGGCTGGATGAAGGGTGGCTGAGTGGTGCGCAGGCTGGGGGCCATCACAGACCTGAATCTTGGTGCCACACGACTCATCGCTCCTGCCTTAGTAGCTTTACATGGTAACAAACAGCATATCAGCAAGAGACAGAGGGTGCATGAGCTACCCGCGCCGAGCGAACTCCAAATGCTGGAGGTGACGTCACTTCCGCATTTGGACTACAGCGAGCGGTGGGTAACTTGAGCGCCCTCCGTGTCTCGCTGATATGATGTGTTACCATGACGCCGGCGGTGACGCTACTAAGGCAGGAGCGAGGAGCCGAGTGGGGGAGCGAGCCGCACCGGGAGGGGAGGCAGGCAGAGAGATGAAGTGGCTGGTGACATGGGGGCAGGCATGGCGCCCATGGTGCGATAGCGCCCATAGCTCTAGCCATGCCTGCACCCTGGAAGATACGCGTCTGCCTGCAGCATTTTTGGAGCACTTGCATTCCAATACAACAGGTAGGACTGCTGCAAAATCGTATTTCGGCTGCTATGCAAGCACTCAAATCAAATTACTTGAAATCGCTCTAAGATGTCTGTACAAAATGTTAGCAAATTAACCAATTTAAATTAGCGATCTGTAGTGGGTGCCTGGCCTAAAGGTGGCCTTACACGATACAATAAAATGATCCGCTTTTACGGCAACTCGATAAAAACAATCGGATTTCCCCAAAAAATTGAAAGCTTTTTTTTTTTTTTTATTTGAGCAAGCAATCCAATTGAATTTCCTGTTTTTATTTGATAAGATTGAGAGTCCATTCACACTTGCTGATCGCACAACGCTAGCAATTTTGCTAGCGTTTTGCTCTGTCCTTTTTTGGCTATTAACGGCAAAAAAAAATCACCATTTACACCCGGTAATTTTTTATTGATCGTGTTTTGTGCTTCTATAGCACTGAAACGTGATAGCTGGGAAATCTCCTGAAAATGGTGCAGGCTACGCGATTGCGTTTCGCGATTTTTGGCAATTTGCGCAAAATCACCCAAATGAGAACGGGTCCATAGACTTTTATTACCCTAGCGCTTTGAAAATCGCTAACGTTTGAGTGTTTTGCCAAAATCGCCGGCAAAACGCTCAAGTGTGAATGGGCCCGAAGAGTCTATTGGGAGTGGGGGATTTTTTTCTGATCAATTTATAGGAAAATTGAATGGTGTGTGGTAGATTGTCAGTTTATTAATATATACACCCAAGCAATTTTCTCAGGTGTTTTAAATCATTTTTTGTGTGTGATACATTGGTCAGATTTTTGAAATGCTACAACCAGTCAGAAAAATTGATTTCAATTCTTAAATTGGAAAGGTATTTAAAAAAAATTGTATGGTGTGTGGCCATCTTAATGGTGCCCATACATGGTACATTTTTTTTTCATCCAATCTTACCATTTCTATGTAATATAAGGGAACTGCCTAAAGGTGCCCATACATAGTACAATTTTTCATTTTTTTTCGATTAGATAATTTAGTTCAGTTATTCCGTTTCCACTATAAAGATTTTTCCAACAAGTCTGATTGGATTTTTATAGAAAAAAAGGGGATAATCGTTCATTTTTTCTTGAATGAAAAAAAGGATTCTTTTCAACTTTCATTCCATTCAATCGTTTTGGTCAAAAAAAGGGAAAACTTTAAGTTTTTATTGTACCGTGTATGGGTACCATAAATTATCCTTTCAGTATATTCACTTAATTTACCCTTATATATTATACATAGAAATGGTAAGATTGGATGAAAAAAATTGTACCATGTATGGGCACTGTAACAGGCAGAGGATCAGCAGGAAATAAAAATGGCAGCCTCTATATCCCCCTCAGTTCAGGTGTGCTAACGTCGCTTTTCTAAAGCGCTTTTGCAGAGCGATTCTGCTTTTTCACTTCCTGACACAAGTCAGGAAGTGAACTCTTTGACCCGGAAAATAATAAATACAATGTATTTATTCTGAAAAGCGCGAACGCGATCTCCGGATAAAGCAATTTGTGAGCGTTTTGTGCTTTTTCTATACCTTCCATTGTAGCAAAATCGCCCCAAAAATGGTACATGCAGCGCTTTGCTGAACGGAAAGCAGACGCAATGCGCTGATATGAACTATTCAATGAGGATATTGATTTCATGGCGTTTTAAAAATCGCAGGCACTAAAACAAAAGCGCAAAACGCCCTAAGTGTGAACAAGCCCTAAGAGATTTTTGACCGCTATATTACCAGCAGTAATAATTTCCGCATTTTTTCCACATTCGCTAAAATGTTTCCGCATGCGGGTATATTGCGGAAAAAAGTGCAGTAACACGCGTAAACAGGCATTAAACGTGCGATAAACATGCAGAAAAAAATTGCATTAAAAGATTGTCCCCCAAAAATTTGTGTAAGTCCAGCAAACACAGCACTCAAACCTCCAGGCTCCATTTAACCCACTTAAGGACCAGGCCTGATTTGCCTGATCTGTGCAGTGTGGGCTCTCCAGCCCACAGCACAAATCAGGTTTGCAGCATGGCGATCAGACTCCCCCCCTTTTTTCCCCACTAGGGGGATGTCTTGCTGGGGCGGTCTGATCGATCGCTGCCGGCTGCCTTTGATTTGCGGGGGGGCTCCTCTAAGCCCCCCCACAGCGATTTCCGCCCTCTCTGCCCATACCTGCTTCTCCTGCAGGCTATGGGCTGCGCAGGACGGATATCCGTCCTGAGCCGTGTAGGATAGGCTTCAGCCTATCAGGCGGCAGCAATCCCCGGCCTCTGATTGGTACTCCTTTACGGCGCTACTGAGCAGCAGCGCCGTATGATGTAAACAGCGGGGATTACTTCCCCGCGTGTTTACATTATGCGTGCGAGCCGCGATCGGCGGCTCGCAGTCTGTTCACGGAGACACCCTGCGTAAACTGACATGGAAAGGCGAGCAGCCGTACGAGCAGCCGTTTCCATGTAATACCACTTGCGACCTGCCAACGCCTGTTGGCGTTAGGCGGTCGTTAAGTGGTTAAGTCAATGGAAAGCGAAATATATCACCAGCTACTTGTAGGAGATAAAAAAAATCGGTACTTAAGGCAGAAATAATGTGCCCCTTTTTCATTGTACATTTGGATCTTTTGCGGAAATTGCCGTCTTTTGCAGTAATTTTATTTGCAGACTTTTACTGCACATTTTCCACATGCGGAAAAAAATATGCGGAAAATGTTGTAAATGTATACATGGTCTTATTTTGGTTGCAAATTTCCGGCAAGTAGTTTTCTACATGCGGGAAATGATTGTGACTAGAGCCAATAGTGTTTATCGGCATCACAGTGCATGGCCACGTGTAATTTTTTTCTAAAATAACATGGCAAAGCATTGCGTTGTGTGGCTATGAATGGGAAGCAGTGTATTCACATGCACATTTTCCAATCCATTTCAGTGGAGCCGATTAAATGTGTAATATGCACTTGTAATTACAGCTGCTGAAGTGGAATAAGCTAGATGTTCATAATTTGCAATAGTTTACCTTAAAGGACAACTATTAGGCTTTGTTCACATTACGTTCCGTTCGCGTGGCCATTAGCGTTGGGTGGTTTTTGATGCGTCTTTTTTTTTTAATTCCCGGCACTTGGGTGGGCGATTCGTTTTTGTGCTAAGCGGTTTTCTAAGCGTTTTTCCCCGAGCGGTTTTGTAATTCACTCGATGATGCAAGTCTGGAGGTGAACTCTTAGACCTGGAAAAGAATACAATGTTTTTATTCTTAAAAACGTGAACACAATCGCTGCATAAAGTGATTTTGTGATCGTTTTGTGTTTTTTCTATACCTTCCATTGAGGCAGAATCGCCTCAAAAGTGGCCCAAGCAGTGCTTCTCTGAGCGGCTCGGAAAAGAACCGCTCAGATGTGAACATAGATGTGTCATAGAGAATCATTGCACAAGCATTCTTAGGCTCCCCGCACACTGCAAATCCAATTTGTGATTCCGATTTGCGATTCTGACTTGCCTTGTTCCCTGAATGCTATCAACAGAAAAACGCAGGAAAAAAACGCAGCATGCAGTAACTATTAAAAATCAGAAATCGGAACCGCATGTAAAAACCGATTAAAAATCGGAATTGCATGCAGTGTGCAGGGTGCCTAGGGCGATTTTTTAAATCGCCCACGTTTGAAAAAGGGCAAAAACGCCCTTAGAGTGAACGAGCCCTGAAAGTTTTTGTTTTTTCCTGAACCCCTTTTCTAAAGAGGAGCTACTTAATAATGAATGTGAATTGTAGTAAAAATCATTTTTTTTACCCTGTTCCCTTACTTTACTATAACTATACAAACGCATGGAACTCCTCCCAGGGGACACCGTTATTAGCTGAGGTCTGTTTGTAATTTCTCCCTCCATTGCTGGCAGAAAGCCGCATCACCGCGGCAACTAGAGTGTGTCCCTGCATTATACTGCAGATCACACAAGTACATGCAAGGAGCCTCGGTGTATTGTGTCTCCACAAGAGGCTGCAGTAAAGGTGGCCACTAATGATACAATCGATCGTTGATGAACAATTCTTTGTATGAACTATCAGAAATGATCGTTTGTAACCACTAATGGAAAAAAAACATCTCCTAACCAATCTGATCAAATTAATGAAATCGATCCAATTTTAGAAGAGATAAGGTGGCCACTAGTGATACAATTTGCTGGACAATTGTTTACGAACGATTCTTCATATGAACAATCAGAAATTATCATTTGGGACCACTAATGGACAAAAAACTCCTAACGAATCCAATCAGATAAATGAAATTGGTCCAATTTTCTAATCGATTTCATTAATCTGATTGGGTTGCTTAGGAGAATTTTGTCCATTAGTGGTCCCAAACGATCATTATCGATCAATCAATCATACGAAGAATCATTCATAAACGATTATTGAGCAAGTTGCATCATTAGTGGCCATCTTTAGGAGATTTTGTTCCATCACTGCACGCTGCTTTGGGTTAGTGAGAGAGAGGCACGCCCCTTGGCCCATTCAAGTGCTGGTTAATTGCAAGTCCCTGGTTATCCGAGGCTCTACGATATAACGTGTGTTCTACGATATAAGTTATTGATGAACAAAATAATTTTTTTAAAATTAAATCATTAATTTTTTTATTTTTTTTTTACAACGTTCAGTCCAATAACACTTTATGGAGTTCTTTAAGAAGCATTTTAACACAGCATAGCGGTGACTCGTGGGCAGTTCTGTGATCATTCGCAGGCAATTATCAGCCTAGTGCTTGTTCACACTAAGGGCATTTTCGGGTTTTATTTAAGCGGCTGCGATTTTGAAAAAAAGCGCTTGTGCAATGATTCCCTATGAGAGTGTTCACATCTGCGCGTTTCGATTGCATTCTGCTGACCAAAGCTCTGCTTGTACCATTTTCTGAGCATTTTGGCTCAATGGAAGGTATAGGGAAATCGCTAAGCGCTTGAAAAAGTGCTTTTGTATAGTGATTTCACGAGCGCTTTTCAGAATAAATACATTGTATATATTCTTTTTCGGGTCAAAGAGCTCACTACCTGACTGCCGTCAGGAAGGGAAAAAATAAATCTCTCAGCAAAAGGGCTTAGAAAAGCGCTTTACAAAAGATCACTAACATGCACGTAAGCTCCGGGAGGTGCTAAAAAAAATCACGCAAGCGCTGGCAATTTATGATGTGAACGAGGCCTTACTGTAGAATACTCAAGCTGTGATCAAGTCTTCCAAATAATTTATAAGGTGTTTTTTTTATTCTGACCTCATGCATGGCTGTGGATTGGGTTCCATCCTACGGGTGTAATCTACTTATGGGTAAGGAATAAACACAGTTCCTTACAAAAATGCCTTGCCATGATTGGTTGTAGTTTAGTTAGCTGCGTGATTCTGTCACGCTCCCATACATCCAAAGGAAGCTATTGAGGTGGGTCTATGATAGGATCATTTCTGTTAAATAATGCAGCATATAGTCACATAAAACGCCTATAAACATGAAAATGTTTCCTCCCTATTACTTTAGATTGAAATGTGGCAGTTCTCTTCCTTTTGTGTCTTGTACATTTTGTCAATCACTCTACAACTGTCTTTATAACAATTATATTGTCTATCGCTAGGACAACACAGAATCCATCTACTTGTCCATTTATCTGCGTGTCTCCATTGTGAAAAATGTTTTGTTTTTTCGTCCCCCGCGGACGTCCTGTGCCCACGCCGCCGCTCACCGATGCTACGGTCCCTGCGGTACGCTCCCGGTGATGTCGGCTGGAGCGAGGCCGCGCAGGCGCAGTGGGTTTGTGACTTTAAAGTTCTGGAAGTGAACCGGCGGTGGGGACCGGGGCATCACTGAGCGTCTGCGCGGGCACAGGACATTTGCAGGTGACCATTAGGTAAGTTCAACTCTCTTCTTTCCCCACCCCCCTTACAGCATTCCTTTAAAAGGTGAAACTAATGTATGAAATAGGAACCCTTTGCAGGTGTTTTGGATAAGTTTGCTGATTAGAGTCTGACACTTTGAGCCTAGAATATTAAAGGGAACCTTAACTGGGGGGGGGGGAGATTCACTTACCTGGGGCTTCTACCAGCCCCCTGCAGACTTCCTGTGCCCGCATCGGGAAAAAAACGATCCTCTGGTCCCCTGCAGCAAGTTTAGTGTCTGTCCAGTCGGTGGCCACTGCGCCTGCGTGGCCCTGACCGCGTGCGTTCTCAAATCACACTCACGTCACCTTTGCTGTCCTGTGCATGTGCAGTACTATAAATCTTGAACTGAGCATATGCAGGACGGCGACATACGCGTGATCGAAGACGCGTGAGGCCAGGGCCGTGCAGGCACAGTGGCTCACCATCTGGCCAGTTGCCGGAAATGAACCTGGTTCGCTGCTTGGGACCTGAGGATCGGTTTCTCCCAGTGCGGGCACAGGACGTCTGCAGAGGGCCGGTAGGACCCTAAGGTAAGTGAAATTCTTTCCCCCCTCATCAATTAAGGTTTCCTTTAAACATTTTCATAACATTCTAATGGTCTGAGATTTAGATTTTTGGGTTTTCATAAGCTGTAAACCATAATCATCAAAATTACAGTATAACAAACAAGGGGTTGAAATATTTCACTTTGCATGTAATGAGTCTATTTCATATATTACAGTAGCAATAAAAAGTATATGAACCCTTTGGAATGATATGGGCTTCTGCACAAATTGGTCAAATGTGATCTGATCTGCATCTAAGTTACAACTATAGACAATCACAGTCTCCTTAACCACTTCCCGACCGCCGTATATACAATTGGCGGCCGGGAAGTGGACGCCGTAAGGACCGCCATATTGACAAAATGCGGCGGTCCTTGTATGGGCATGGGCGGAGCGATCGCGTCATCCGTGACGCGATCCTCCGCCTCTGCCTGGCGCCGCTCACCCGCTGCAACATCCCGCCGGCCAAACGGAAGCGCCGGCGGGATGTTAACCCGACGATCGCCGCATACAAAGTGTATAATACACTTTGTAATGTTTACAAAGTGTATTATACAGGCTGCCTCCTGCCCTGGTGGTCCCAGTGTCCGAGGGACCACCAGGGCAGGCTGCAGCCACCCTAGTCTGCACCAAGCACACTGATTTCCCCCCCCCCCTGCCCCAGATCGCCCACAGCACCCATCAGACCCCCCCTGCCCACCCCCCAGACCCCTGTTTGCACCCAATCACCCCCCTAATCACCCATCAATCACTCCCTGTCACTATCTGTCAACGCTATTTTTTTTTTATCCCCCCCCCCTGCCCCCTGCTCCCTCCTGATCACCCCCCCAACCCTCAGATTCTCCCCAGACCCCCCCCCCCCCCCCCCCCATGTACTGTATGCATCTATCCCCCCTGATCACCTGTCAATCACCTGTCAATCACCCGTCAATCACCCGTCAATCACCCCCTGTCACTGCCACCCATCAATCAGCCCCTAACCTGCCCCTTGCGGGCAATCTGATCACCCCCCCACACCAATAGATCGCCCCCAGATCCGACATCAGATCACCTCCCAAATCCATTATTTACATCTATTCTCTCCTCTAAACACCCACTAATTACCCATCAATCACCCATCAATCACCCCCTATCACCACCTGTCACTTTTACCTATCAGATCAGACCCTAATCTGCCCCTTGCGGGCACCCAATCACCCGCCCACACGCTCAGATTGCCCTCTGACCCCCCCTTATCAATTCACCAGTGCATTAATTACATCTGTTCTTCCCTGTAATAACCCACTGATCACCTGTCAATCACCTGCCAATCACCTATCACCCATCAATCACCCCCTGTCACCCCCTGTCACTGCCACCCATCAATCAGCCCCTAACCTGCCCCTTGCGGGCAATCTGATCACCCACCCACACCATTAGATCGCCCGCAAACCTGCCGTCAGATTACCTCCCAAATGTATTGTTTACATCTGTTATCTTCTCTAAACACCCACTAATTACCCATCAATCACCCCCTATCACCACCTGTCACTGTTACCTATCAGATCAGACCCTAATCTGCCCCTTGCGGGCACCCAATCACCCGCCCACACGCTCAGATTGCCCTCAGACCCCCCCCCCCTTATCAATTCGCCAGTGCATTAATTACATCTGTCCTTCCCTGTAATAACCCACTGATCACCTGTCAATCACCTGCCAATCACCTATCACCCATCAATCACCCCCTGTCACTGCCACCCAATAATCAGCCCCTAACCTGCCCCTTGCGGGCAAACTGATCACCCACCCACACCAATAGATCGCCCGCAGATCCGACATCAGATCACCACCCAAGCGCAGTGTTTCCATCTATTCTCTCCTCTAAACACCCACTAATTACCCATCAATCACCCATCAATCACCCCCTATCACCACCTGTCACTGTTACCCATCAGATCAGACCCTAATCTGCCCCTTGCGGGCACCCAATCGCCCGCCTACACGCTCAGATTGCCCTCAGACCCCCACTTATCAATTCGCCAGTGCAATATTTACATCTGTTATCCCCTGTAATAACCCACTGATTACCTGTCAATCACCTATCAATCACCCATCAATCACCCCCTGTCACTGCCACCCATCAATCACCCCCTGTCACTGCCACCCATCAATCACCCGCTGTCACTGCCACCCATCAATCAGCCCCTAACCTGCCCCTTGCGGGCAATCTGATCACCCACCCACACCAATAGATCGCCCGCAGATCCGACGTCCGATCACCTCCCAAGTGCAGTGTTTACATCTGTTCTCTACCCTAAACACCCACTAATTACCCATCAATCACCCCCTGTCACTGCTACCTATCAGATTAGACCCCTATCTGCCCCTAGGGCACTCAATCACCCGCCCACACCCTCAGAATGCCCTCAGACCCCAGCCCTGATCACCTCGCCAGTGCATTGCTTGCATCTATTCCCCCCTCTAATCACACCTTGAGACACCCATCAATCACCTCCTGTCACCCCCTAGCACACCTACCCATCAGATCAGGCCCCAATTTGCCCCGTGTGGGCTCCTGATCACTCGGCCAAACCCTCAGATCCCCCTCAGACCCCCTTCCGATCACCTCCCCAGTGCATTGATTGCATCTATTTTCCCCTCTAACCACCCCCTGAGACACCCATCAATCACCTCCTGCCACCCCCCTAGCACTCCTATCCATCAGATCAGGCCCAATACAACCTGTCATCTAAAAGGCCACCCTGCTTATGACCGGTTCCACAAAATTCGCCCCCTCATAGACCACCTGTCATCAAAATTTGCAGATGCTTATACCCCTGAACAGTCATTTTGAGACATTTGGTTTCCAGACTACTCACGGTTTTGGGCCTGTAAAATGCCAGGGCGGTATAGGAACCCCACAAGTGACCCCATTTTAGAAAAAAAGACACCCCAAGGTATTCTGTTAGGTGTATGACGAGTTCATAGAAGATTTTATTTTTTGTCAAAAGTTAGCGGAAATTGATTTTTATTGGTTTTTTTTTTCACAAAGTGTCATTTTTCACTAACTTGTGACAAAAAATAAAATCTTCTATGAACTCGCCATACACCTAACGGAATACCTTGGGGTGTCTTCTTTCTAAAATGGGGTCACTTGTGGGGTTCCTATACTGCCCTGGCATTTTAGGGGCCCTAAACCGCGAGGAGTAGTCTAGAAAGCAATGCCTCAAAATGACCTGTGAATAGGACGTTGGGCCCCTTAGCGCACCTAGGCTGCAAAAAAGTGTCACACATGTGGTACCGCCGTACTCAGGAAAAGTAGTATAATGTGTTTTGGGGTGTATTTTTACACATACCCATGCTGGGTGGGAGAAATTTCTATGTAAATGGACAATTGTGTGTAAAAAAATCAAACAATTGTCATTTACAGAGACATTTCTCCCACTTAGCATGGGTATGTGTAAAAATACACCCCAAAACGCATTATACTACTTCTCCTGAGTACGGCGGGTACCACATGTGTGGCACTTTTTTACACCCTAAGTACGCTAAGGGGCCCAAAGTCCAATGAGTACCTTTAGGATTTCACAGGTCATTTTGCGACATTTGGTTTCAAGACTACTCCTCACGGTTTAGGGCCCCTAAAATGCCAGGGCAGTATAGGAACCCCACAAATGACCCCATTCTAGAAAGAAGACACCCAAAGGTATTCCGTACGGAGTATGGTGAGTTCATAGAAGATTTTATTTTTTGTCACAAGTTAGCGGAAAATGACACTTTGTGAAAAAAAAACAATTAAAATCAATTTCCGCTAACTTGTGACAAAAATATAAAAACTTCTATGAACTCACCATACTCTAACGGAATACCTTGGGGTGTCTTCTTTCTAAAATGGGGTCATTAGTGGGGTTCCTATACTGCCCTGGCATTTTAGGGGCCCTAAACCGTGAGGAGTAGTCTTGAAACAAAAATGACCTGTGAAATCCTAAAGGTACTCATTGGACTTTGGGCCCCTTAGTGCAGTTAGGGTGCAAAAAAGTGCCACACATGTGGTATCGCCGTACTCGGGAGAAGTAGTATAATGTGTTTTGGGGTGTATTTTTACACATACCCATGCTGGGTGGGAGAAATACCTCTGTAAATGACAATCTTTAGATTTTTTTACACACAATTGTCCATTTACAGAGGTATTTCTCCCCCCCAGCATGGGTATGTGTAAAAATACACCCCAAAACACATTGTACTACTTCTCCCGAGTATGGCGATACCACATGTGTGGCACTTTTTTGCACCCTAACTGCGCTAAAGGGCCCAAAGTCCAATGAGTACCTTTAGGATTTCACAGGTCATTTTGAGAAATTTCGTTTCAAGACTACTCCTCACGGTTTAGGGCCCCTAAAATGCCAGGGCAGTATAGGAACCCCACAAATGACCCCATTTTAGAAAGAAGACACCCCAAGGTATTCCGTTAGTAGTATGGCGAGTTCATCGAAGATTTTATTTTTTGTCACAAGTTAGCGGAAATTGATTTTAATTGTGTTTTTTCACAAAGTGTCATTTTCCGCTAACTTTTGACAAAAAATAAAATCTTCTATGAACTCACCATACTCCTAACGGAATACCTTGGGGTGTCTTCTTTCTAAAATGGGGTCATTTGTGGGGTTCCTATACTGCCCTGGCATTTTAGGGGCCCTAAACCGTGAGGAGTAGTCTTGAAACGAAATTTCTCAAAATGACCTGTGAAATCCTAAAGGTACTCATTGGACTTTGGGCCCTTTAGCGCAGTTAGGGTGCAAAAAAGTGCCACACATGTGGTATCGCCGTACTCAGGAGAAGTAGTATAATGTGTTTTGTGGTGTATTTTTACACATACCCATGCTGAGTGGGAGAAAGATCTCTGTAAATGGACAATTGTGTGTAAAAAAATTTTACAAATTGTCATTTACAGAGATATTTCTCCCACCCAGCATGGGTATGTGTAAAAATACACCCCAAAACACATTATACTACTTCTCCTGAGTACGGCAATACCACATGTGTGGCACTTTTTTGCAGCCTAACTGCGCTAAGGGGTCCAAAGTCCAATGAGCACCTTTAGGCTTTACAGGGGTGCTTACAATTTAGCACCCCCCAAAATGTCAGGACAGTAAACACACCCCACAAATGACCCCATTTTGGAAAGTAGACCCTTCAAGGTATTCAGAGAGGGGCATGGTGAGTCCGTGGCAGATTTCATTTTTTTTTGTCGCAAGTTAGAAGAAATGGAAACTTCTTTTTTTTTTTCTCACAAAGTGTCATTTTCCGCTTACTTGTGACAAAAAATAATATCTTCTATGAACTCACTATGCCTCTCAGTGAATACTTTGGGATGTCTTCTTTCCAAAATGGGGTAATTTGGGGGGTATTTATACTATCCTGGAATTCTAGCCCCTCATGAAACATGACAGGGGGTCAGAAAAGTCATAGATGCTTGAAAATGAGAAAATTCACTTTTGCACCATAGTTTGTAAACGCTATAACTTTTACCCAAACCAATAAATATACACTGAATGGGTTTTTTTGAATCAAAAACATGTTTGTCCACATTTTTCGCGCTGCATGTATACAGAAATTTTACTTTATTTGAAAAATGTCAGCACAGAAAGTTAAAAAAATCACTTTTTTGATGAATATAATAAAAAGTAAAAATCGCAGGAGCAATCAAATAGCACCAAAAGAAAGCTTTATTAGTGACAAGAAAAGGAGCCAAAATTCATTTAGGTGGTAGGTTGTATGAGCGAGCAATAAACCGTAAAAGCTGCAGTGGTCTGAATGGAAAAAAAGTGGCCGGTCCTTAAGGGGTAGAAAGCCCTAGGTCCTCAAGTGGTTAAACTAATACCACGCAAATAATTAAATGTTTCCATGTTTTTATTGAACACACCATGTAAACATTCGCAGTGCAGGTGGAAAAGGTATGTGAACCCTTAGATTTAATAACTGGTTGAACCTCCTTTGGCAGCAATAACTTCAAACAAACATTTCCTGTAGTTGCAGATCAGACGTGCACAATGGTCAGGAGTAATTTTTGACCGTTCCTCTTTACAGAACTGTTTCAGTTCAGCAATATTCTTGAGATGTCTGGTGTAAATCGCTTTCTTGAGGTCATGCCACAGCATCTCAATCGGGTTGAGGTCAGGACTCTGAATGGGCCACTCCAGAAGACTTTTTTTCTTCTGTTTAAGTCATTCTGTTGTTGATTTACTTCTCTACTTTGAGTCGTTGTCCTGTTGCAACACCCATCTTCTGCTGAGCTTCAGCTGGTGGACTCTGGACATATGGCCTTGAAGGGAACCTTAACTGAAAGGGATATGGATGTTTTCTTTTAAACAATACCAGTTGCTTGGCAGCTCTTCTGATCTATTTGGCTGCAGTAGTGGCTGAATCACACACCTGAAACAAGCATGCAGCTAAGCCAGTCTGACTTCAGTCAGAGCACCTGATCTGCATGCTTGTTGAGGGGCTGTGGCTAAAGCATTAGAGACACAGGATTAGCAGAAGAGTCAGGCAACTGGTATTATTTTAAAAGGAAAAGTCGATATCCTTCTCAGTTAAGGTTCCCTTTAAGTTATCCTGCAAAATGTCTTGATAAACTTTGGAATAAATTTTTCCTTCGATGATAGCAATCTGTCCAGGCCCTGACGCAGAAAAGCAGCCCCAATCCATGATGCCCCCCACCACCTCCATACTTCACAGTTGGGATGAGGTTTTGATGTTGGTGTGCTGTGCCTCATTTTCTCCACTTATAGTGTTGTGTGTTTCTTCCAAATAACTCAACGTTGGTTTCATCTGTCCACAGAATATTTTGCCAGTACTGTGGAACATCCAGCTGCTCTTTTGCAAACTTTAATCATGCAGCAATGTTTTTTTGGGACAGCAGTGGCTTCCTCTGTAATATCCTCCCATGAACTCCTTTCTTGTTTAGTGTTTTACATATCATAGATTCGCTAACAGGGATGTTAGCATATGCCAGAGACGTTTGTAAGTCTTTATCTGACGCTCCAGGATTCTTTTTCACCTCATTGAGCATTCTGCGCTGTGCTCTTTACAGGATGGCTACTCCAAGGGAGAGTATAAGCAGTGCTGAACTTTCTCCATTTATAGACAATTTGTCTTACCATGGACTGATGAACAGCAAGGCTTTTGGGGATACTTTATAACACCTTCCAGCTTTATGCAAGTCAACAATTCTTAATCGTAGGTCTTCTGAGAGCTCTTTTGTGCAAGGCATCATTTACATCAAGCAATACATCTTGGGAAAAGCAAACCCAAAACCGGTGTGTGTTTTTTATAGGGCAGGGCAGCTGTAACCAACACCTCCAATCTCATCTCATTGATTGGACTCCAGCTTGCTAACACCTCACTCCAATTAGCTTTTGGAGATGTCATTAGTCAAGGTCAGTGGTCCACAAACTAAGGCCTGCGGGCCAAATGCGGCCCCCTGAGGCTTTTTTACCGGCCCCCACACACAAAATGTATTACTTATAGATGCGGTCTGCTGCATCTTTAAATATCGGTGGTCCGCATATAGAATAGCAGTTCTGGCACAACCCATCCACATGGAAGCCAGAAAGCAGTCATTTGCTGGCTTCTGGGGTGTGCTGCCGGCTTTTGCAGGCCATTGGGTGACATTATGGCTCACATACAACTTGCTATGTTAGGGTCACGATATCTGCACTGTATTGGTGGTATAATAGCTGCACATGTTATGTTGGAGGGCATACTACCTGCACATGCTGTGGTGGAGTGCATACTATTTGCACATGCAGTGTTGGAGGGATACTATCTGCACATGCTGTGTTATCGGCATAATATCTGTACTTGCTGTGTTGGGTGCACAACATCTGCTCTGGTTAAATGGGAGACATGAGGGCTGCCCATGTTAATAGGCGCTGTCTACAATACCTAGGCTCAATGTTATGTTTTTCTACATCATTTCATGTATACTCCGGCCCCCCAGCAATCTGAAGTATGTTGACCTGGCCCTTGACTAAAAAAGTATGGGGACCCCTGGTCTAGGGGTTCACATACCTTTTCCACCTGCACTGTAAATGCTTACATGGTGTGTTCAATAAAAAACATTTAATTATTTGTGTGGTATTAGTTTAAGCAGGCTGTGATTGTTTATTGTTGTGACTTAGATGAAGATCAGATCATTTTATGACCAATTTGTGCAGAAATCCATATCATTCCAAAGGGTTCACATACTTTTTGTTGCCACTGTAGTTTCACATTTTAAGTTGAATAACTGAAATAAATCAACTTTTGCATGATATGCAAATTTTTCGCGTTCACCTGTACAAAAGAAGAGGATACATTGAACTTGTGTTATACTTTTCTCCTGAGTTTTCTCAGAGAAGATATTTGTATACCTCTACCTATAATATATTTCAAGCCTTCAGCAAGTAAGACAATAATAAAGATAAGTTTGATATTGACTTTTTTGGCCTTCTTTTTTGTACATTTGTTATTGCTAAGTGTTGAAAACTTATTTTATAAAAAAAATAGTGACCTTATGCCGGGTACACACGTTACGTTTTTCCGCTCGATAGATGGATCCGATAGATAATTCCCGTTATGTCCGATATTCCTTCCAATCGATTCTGTGCTCGATTTCTCATAGTAAATGGAAAAAGAGAAACAAAAATGATAAGAGAATCGAGCGCAGCATCGAGCGGAAAAAAACGATCGGGTGGGACCATTGAGCGGAAAAACGTAACGTGTGTACCCAGCGTTAGTCTCTGATGAACAACCAATCTGAAACATGTCTGAATGCATGTTGGATTACTGTGGCTCTGTACAATTAAGAAGCTGGCATGTTATTGCATTCCAGGGGTTCTGTAGGTGTGGTTAGCATTCGGCAGTGATGCATTGTGGGAGACATCATATGCTCACTCCAACCTGATTTATCATAAATACCTTCTGTTTTAAGAAGGCAAACTTTTGTTATGTTTAGAAATGTAAATGATTTTGTGCCAAACAATAAACTCTGATTATACCACTGTCAGCAGCAATGCATTTGCAGGCATATCAGAAGACAATATATGTATGAGGACCAGGGGCGGACTGACCATTAGGGCACTCGGGCACGGACCGAGGGCCCGTGGTCAGGGGGGGCCCGCCACCCGCCATAGAACCCTGAGCAGCCAGGAGGGGAGACAGCCAGTGAAGGAGGGATCGCTGATCTGTGTGCAGCTAGTCTGGGCTTGAGAAGCCCAGACTAGCTGCACACAGATCAGCGATGCCTCCGGTGGCTGAACAGCGGTAAGTCTCCGCCCGCTGTCAGCCGCTTCCAGCTGTCTTACAGATTACAGAGGGGAGAGCCAGGAAGGGGGGCCCCAGGGTGAGAGGAGGGGGGGGGGGAAACTTCCCCCCTTCTCCGCTGCTATGCCCATCGCCCTCCTTCACTGGCTGTCTCCCCTCCTGGAGACACCTACAAGCCTGGCTGCATATACTGGGGAGACCTATACACCTGGCTGCATATACTGGGGGCACCTATAGACCTGGCTATACTGGGGAGACCTATACATCTGGCTGCATATACTGGGGGCACCTATACACCTGACTACATATACTGGGGGCACTTATACACCTGACTACATATACTGGGGGCACTTATAGACCTAGCTACATATACTGGGGGCACTTACAGACCTGGCTATACTGGGGAGACCTATACACCTGGCTGCATATACTGGGGGCACCTATACACCTGGCTACATATACTGGGGGCACTTATAGACCTAGCTACATATACTGGGGGCACCTATAAACCTGGCTATACTGGGGACACCTATACATCTGGCTGCATATACTGGGGGCACCTATACACCTGACTATATATACTGGGGGCACTTATACACCTGACTACATATACTGGGGGCACTTATAGACCTAGCTACATATACTGGGGGCACCTATAAACCTGGCTATACTGGGGACACCTATACACCTGGCTGCATATACTGGGGGCACTTATACACCTGGCTATACTGGGGAGACCTATACACCTGGCTATACTGGGGAGACCTATACATCTGACTGCATATACTGGGGGCACCTATACACCTGACTACATATACTGGGGGCACCTATAGACCTGGCTATACTGGGGACACCTATACACCTGGCTACATATACTGGGGACACCTAAAGACCTGGCTATCTATACAGGAGACACCTATAGACCTGGCTATCTGTACTGGGGACACCTATAGGCCTGGCTACCTATTCTGGAGAC
This sequence comes from Hyperolius riggenbachi, assembly GCF_040937935.1. NCBI lineage: Eukaryota > Metazoa > Chordata > Amphibia > Anura > Hyperoliidae > Hyperolius > Hyperolius riggenbachi. The sequence goes on along the minus strand of NC_090646.1, from coordinate 232,666,509 downwards.
ACCTGTAGACCTGGCTACCTATACTGGGGACAGCTATAGACCTGGCTATCTTAACTGGGGACATCTATAGACCTGGCTATCTTAAATGGGGACATCTATAGACCTGGTTATCTATTCTGGGGACACCTGTAGATTAGGCTACTTATACTTGGGGCACCTATAGACCTGGATACCTGCACTGGGAAAACCTATAGACCTGGATACTTCCACTGGGGATACCCTTTGACCTGGTTACCTATACTGGGGGCACCTATTTTGGGGGAACTGCTGCCAGATTAACTATTTTTGGGGAACTGCTGCTGCCAGATTAAGTGTATTTTGAGAAACAGCTGCCAGATTATGTGTATTTTTGGGGAACCGCTGCCAGATTGTGTATAATGGGGGAACTGCTGCTTCCAGATTCTGTGTATTTTGCTGGAACCACTGCTGCTACATGTATTTTTGGTGATCCGCTGCCAAATTATGTATATTTGGGGGAACCGCTGCTGCCAGATAACGTCTATTTTGGGGGAATGACTGCCATATTATCTCTATTTTGGAGGAACCTCTGCCAAATTGCATGGATTTTTGGTGAAATGCTGTCAGATTACATGTATTTTGGGGGGAAGCACTATGGCAGAGTTCAAACTTCCCCAGCAGACCTTTTACACCACTGCTAAGGTCATGTATATTTTGCCCCACCTATGACCACGCCCACATTCTGTTGCGTGACCACACCCATTTTTTGGCGCGAGCGGTTTTTGTCACTGTGTAATATCTCAATATAACATATTTACTGTTGTCAATAAATTATTATATCTTAGTCTGTAAAAATATAACGTGAAAGGTGGGAAACACTGGTATGGGGGCCCCATAATCTCCTATTGCCCGGGGGCCCCATGAGTTGTCAGTCCGCCCCTGGTGAGGACGCACGTGAAAGTAACTGTAAGTGGTCACTAACATGGCAAGATGTAACTATTTGTGATTGCCCCATAGCAAAATTGACTTACTTAAATAATTGTGCTCTTAAATGAAATTCCATTACAGAACTGTGTGCTATTTTAAAACATTAACAGCATGCCAACTGCATCCACAGCAAATTAATAGAAGTGTCTGCTTGGATAAATTATTATAAATCCAGACTTGGCCCCTTAGCCCCGCAACAGTCGCCTAGTCTCCTACAACTATAATTACACTCTTGCTTACTTCAAGAGGAACTCCCGCCAAAACATTTTTTTAGCTTGTTGAATACAGTTGATTTACTAGAAATACATTTCTGTGCAGTAATTTCTCAAGTCACGCGTATCGTTTAAAAAAGGGGGGAGCTTTCCACCAGTTTCCACAAATTTCTCATGAGAAAGCCTTATGTGCCTATTTTTTGTCTCGGTAAACAGGCAGAATAAATGACATATACAAATGCAATGTCCCATGCTAGCCTTAAAACCACTTAAGGACCAGGGTTTTTTCTTGAGATCGGTGCTGCGTGGGCTCTCCAGCCCGCAGCACCGATCAGGATTTAGCAAGGGCAGTCAGACTTCCCCCCCCCCCCTTTTTTCCCCACTAGGGGGATGTCCTGCTGGGTGGGGTCTGATCGCCACCGGCTTGCTGCGCTTTGCGGGGGGGGGGCTCTTCAAAGCCACCCTCCGCAGCGTTTTCTGTGCTCCCTCCCTCTCCTTACCTCCCTCTCCCATCATGGGCTGTGCAGGACGGATATCCGTCCTGCGCATTGTAGGATAGGCTTCAGTCTATCATATGCTGGTGAGCCCCGGCCAATCAGAGGCCGGGGATCGCCGATCTGCCTTATTTCTTCCCCGCGTGTTTACATTATGTGTGCGAGCCGCGATCGGCAGCTCGCACACTGTTCACGGAGACACCCTCCGTGAACTGGCATGGAAAGGCCGCTCGAACCATGCTATACCACTAACGACCCGCCGACGCCTATCGGCGTTAGGCGGTCGTACTAGACTAATAATAAATGAATGGGGGTTTATGCCTTTTAGAGCTGTGGTGCTCCTTTGTTGTATGAAGTGCTCCTTTGTTGTATGCTTCTTTTAGCAGTGTATGTCTATATCCCTTAGTTCATTCTCAGGGGCAAACCCAGGATTGTCAAGGGGGGGGGGTCGATTTCTGAGAGGTGTCCTTCAGCTACGCACAATACAGTATAATAAAATGGTAGGACATCATGCTGAGTAAACATAATGCAATTTCCTGTCCGACAGATGGGATCCAACGGGATTGATCAGAAGCATTTTAAATACAGATAATAATGAGGACAGCTGACATTGGTAATGAAGGGAAAAGTAAAGCATTCACACAACAGGGCACAGGACTGTGTTCATACCTGACTGTTAAAGTGAAACTGTGACCAAGAATTGAACTTTATCCCAATCAGTAGCTGATACCCCCTTTTCCATGAGAAATCTTTTCCTTTTTACAAACGGATCATCAGAGGGGTCTGTATGGCTGATATTGTGGTGGAAACCCTCCCACAGTGGGATGTCAGGACCATAGTCCTGACAGTTTCCTGCCTGTGGGCCTCATTTCATTGTGGGAAATAACAGCTGTTTACAGCTGGGTCCAACTACCAAAAAAGCAAGCAGCCTCTCCTTCCACTGACATCACCTGCCAGCAGTAAAAATGTCTCCATGTGGTAAATGTCAGAATGTAAATCAGGGAGAGGAAAGATTTTACAATGGGAAAACACTGACTAAATCATTTATACATAATTATTTTAAAAATGAAGCACTTTTTTTTTTTTTTACATTATTTTCGCTGGAGTTCTTCTTTAAGTTCCCCAGAGCTGCTCTATGCTCTGTACACATGCTGCTGCTACATCCAAAGCCAACTGTTGCAGGGAAAGAAAAGGGGGAGTGCTGTGAGCTTCAGGATACCTGCGGATATTCCGGTCTCTTAACTTGTGACTGTCACCAGACATTGCACCAGCCCTGCTCTGAGGGGGGATTCTCGCCAGCTGTAATCCCCCCCCCCCCTTTTCGTTTGCCTATGATTCCGGTATTTAAATCCCAGCCATTTACAATTGTGAGAAAACGCGGAAAAGCCGCCGCGTGTGCTGAAAGCAAGGCGGCTGATTCCACATCCAACGCGGCGGTTTGCACGCGTAGGCACGCGTCTGGTAGTGTGGCAGAACGCGGAAAAGCCGCCGCATGGTTTTAACAGCAAAGCGGCTGTTTCCGCGTCCAAGGTGGCGGTTTGTACGCAGCAGTGTGCCTTTGGAGTGGCTGGGTCTGTTAGTCCACATAGATGGATGAAGAGCTACGCGCGCGCGGGCCAGAAGTCAGGACCTTTATACCAGCAGGGGAAGTGTCAGCTGATCAGGACGATCAGCTGATTCCTGCTGGACTCATGATTGGCTGAGTGGCTCGGGCGGGGCAGCAGAGTTCAGCTACTATATATTCTGCTTGCTTGTCAGTTGCTGGTTGTCTGCCATTGCAAACACTTTGTGGAAGCATTCAGACCATAGTCAGATCCTTACAGTGTGTTTGAACCAGGTGGACCTGGGAATTCACACTGAGCCAGATTGCCTTGTACTGTTATTATTTGTTAGACCAGTTCCAGGGTGTTGAGATCAAGGCCCTCACACCCCAGACTAGGAATACTGTGTATCTTCTGTGTATTCTCTAGCATAGTTCCAGGGTGTTGAGATCAAGGCCCTCACACCCAAGACTAGGGAACTGTATTGTCTTTGTGTTATATTCCAGACTAGTTCCAGGGTGTTGATGATCACGGACCTCACACCCAAGACTAGGGAATTGTATTATCATTTATGTTATACTTCAGACTAGTTCCAGGGTGTTGATGATCACAGACCTCACACCCAAAACTAGGGAATTGTATTATCATTTATGTTATACTCCAGACTAGTTCCAGGGTGTTGAGATCAAGGCCCTCACACCCCAGACTAGGAATACTGTCTATCTTCTGTGTATTCTCTAGCATAGTTCCAGGGTGTTGAGATCAAGGCCCTCACACCCAAGACTAGGGAACTGTATTGTCTTTGTGTTATATTCCAGACTAGTTCCAGGGTGTTGATGATCACGGACCTCACACCCAAGACTAGGGAATTGTATTATCATTTATGTTATACTTCAGACTAGTTCCAGGGTGTTGATGATCACAGACCTCACACCCAAAACTAGGGAATTGTATTATCATTTATGTTATACTCCAGACTAGTTCCAGGGTGTTGAGATCAAGGCCCTCACACCCCAGACTAGGAATACTGTGTATCTTCTGTGTATTCTCTAGCATAGTTCCAGGGTGTTGAGATCAAGGCCCTCACACCCAAGACTAGGGAACTGTATTGTCTTTGTGTTATATTCCAGACTAGTTCCAGGGTGTTGATGATCACGGACCTCACACCCAAGACTAGGGAATTGTATTATCATTTATGTTATGCTCCAGACTAGTTCCAGGGTGTTGTGACTACGGACCTCACACCCCAGACTAGGATTGTGCTATTACTGTATTACGTTAGCCCAGTTCAGGGCAAAACCTTTCATATTAGCAGCAGGGCTTCCTGCAACCCAGCCTCGGTCCCTCGCCCAGGGGTCCACAGGCTACAGGAACATCACCCACAGTCAGGGGTGAATTCCTCAGGAGTCTTAGGCCGCCAGCTCCTCTGGTGGTCTCCACTCAGAGTTGTTTCTGTTACACCAAACACTCTCACTATTCTGGTGTCCAGAGGTTAGTAATACATCTGTATTATCGCTGATTCTGCAGATCATCGATAATCAGGCGTATATCTGCATTCTTGGTGGTACTGCAGATCGCCAATAATCAGATTCTCTCTGCGTGCTGACACCAATCGTTACAACAATTTTCGCTACTGCAAAAATACGTTGTGTTTTGTGTAACCATCCACCTCGTGCTTTAGTGGCAGACTCAGCAAGATGTGACCCAAATGGTGCTAGGGTTAGTATGCTCAAGTGTTGCATTTCAGGGCCACCTCCAGCCAAAGTAAACAGTATGGCTCCTCTTCAGAGTTTGATATCCACACAGTAGGCACCTGGAGTCTGGGCAATAATCACCTCAAAAAATAAAACCCTCCATGGCCAAATCTTAATGGATTTAAAAGCCTAAATACACTTACAAATGTGTATAGAATAACAAGCTTAAAATACTTACGATATGAGTAATGAAAAAAAGTTAATTACCTCATGGCCGTTGTAATTCTCAGGGCAGACTGTCAGCATTTTCCTTTCAACTGTCTGGCGCTTTGATAAGGTAATCCACTCATCATTGCTGGCCCCAACCCTCCCCTGGTTCACCTTATCAGACGGCGATTAGAATCGCCGTTTTAAAAGATCCAGCGTCTGCGCAGTTCTTCGCCACTAGTACGACTGTGCAGGTATTCTGTGTCGTCCGTGGCCGTCTTGCTCCTATCGGCTCTGCTGGAATGTCATCTGGGCATGACTACACGACCGCCCACATGACTGAATGAAAAGTGTCAGCACAAGTTTATGACTAGTCGCGTCTCGCCTCCCTCAGCACTGCTCGTCTCTGCTGAGGGGGGCGCGTCTGACTTGTACTTCATTCAGTCATGGGGGCGGTCTTGTAGTCACGCCCACATTACGTTCCAGCAGAGCGATAGAAGTAGGACGGCCGTGGAATCACAGAATACCTGCGCAGCCGCACTAGCGGCGAAGAACTGCGCAGACGCTGGATCTTTTAAAGCGGCGATTCTAATCGCTGTCTGATAAGGTGACCCAGGGGAGGGTCAGGGTCAGCACGGATGAGTGGATTACCTTATCAGAGCGCCAGACAGTTGAAAGGAAACCGCTGACAGTCTGCCCTGAAAATTAAAATTGCCATGAGGTAATTAAGTTTTTTTTCATTACTAACATCATAAGTCCTTTAACCACCCTGGCGTTCTGATTAAATCGCCAGGGTGGCTGCGGGAGGGTTTTTTTAAATAAAAAAAAAACTATTTCATGCAGCCAACTGAAAGTTGGCTGCATGAAAGCCCACTAGAGGGCGCTCCGGAGGCGATCTTCCGATCGCCTCCGGCGCCCAGAATAAACAAGGAAGGCCGCAATGAGCGGCCTTCCTTGTTTTGCTTATATCGTCGCCATAGCGACGAGCGGAGTGACGTCATCGACGTCAGCCGACGTCCTGACGTCAGCCGCCTCCGATCCAGCCCTTAGCGCTGGCCGGAACTTTTTGTTCCGGCTACGCTGGGCTCAGGCGGCTGGGGGGACCCTCTTTCGCCGCTGCTCGCGGCGGATCACCGCAGAGCGGCGGCGATCAGGCAGCACACGCGGCTGGCAAAGTGCCGGCTGCGTGTGCTGCTTTTTATTTGATGAAAATCGGCCCAGCAGGGCCTGAGCGGCGACCTCCGGCGGTGTTGGACGAGCTGAGCTCGTCCAGACCGCTCAGGTGGTTAAATATTGCAGGCTCTTACCCATTCTTTAGGCAGCCCTGGGCTCTGCTGCAGTATGACTGAGATATCCCCCCCTGCTTGGTGACTCGTGTGTCTTCTTCCTTGTGCTCACATCCACGTCTTTTCCTTATTGCCAATCCTATTACAACCAGAAAATCTCTGATTCTTAAAAACACACAGCACACATAACACACCCACTGCATTAAACCTTCGCGCACACTAAGCCACAGCCCTCACCAAACCTCCACCTACAACTGCCCACACGAAGCCACTGCTCACAGGTGCGTCCGTGCATTCTTATGTATGCACACACTCAGCTGGGCATGCACACCACAAATGCTGCACTAACTGTGTGAACTTGATGAGCACAGTACAGTACAGAACAGTTTTCTCTTAGGTCAAGGGTCTCCAAAACCTTTTCGGTCAAGGGCCTGGACATCATAAAATGATATTGAAACACAATACAATGAATCTAGGTATTGATTCCCCCAATCATGGACAACAGTGTCACCTGATGCAGAGTTGGATACCAGCGAATAATTGCTCGCTGACTTCTACAGTATGTAGGTGGGTGGTGCCAGCACTGCTATTCTATATGAAGGCCGCCGATATTTAATGGTGCAGTGGGCCACATATATAAGTTATATAGTTTGTATTTGGAGGCCAGTGAAAAAGCCTCGGTGGTCCGCACTCGGCCCGCAGGATGTAGTTTGAGGACCACTGTCTTAGGTGATATTTTCACACCTTGCCATAAAATGCCTTTTAAACAACCAGCATACAAGAAAATACTCAAATTCATTTTGATAGTACTTTTTCACCAACTTATTGAGATAAGAGGCCCACTTTAAAACACACACCCTGCCACACCCCTAATCACACCCCCACCACACCCCTATTGACTGATACTAGAAAGAATTCAGAAGCAAAAGATGAAGTTTTTTTTAATTCAGACCACACTGGTCCTCTCTATCAGCGGGAGACTGTGGCCGGGCTGCGCATATGTGAGGAAGCAGGGCTTATCATTTAATAAAATACTAGCTGATGGCCCGGCGTTGCCCGGGTATGTATTTGGCTGGTGTTGGCTCTCCCCACTTTTCTAACCCTAAGGGCCTGTTCAGACTATATGCGTTCCTAGCCGTTTTCAGGGAACATGTCCGGGTACCAAAAACGCATAGAAACGGCTCCTAATGCTTTTGAATGGGCTAGTTCACATGTATGCGTATGAGACGCATACGTTTCTCATCCGCATTGCTGCACGCAGTTCTGTGCGATACGCATAGAAACGGACGCAATGAAAGTCTATGGACGCGTATCAAAAACGCGTACTATTGCGTTTTTAGCGTCCGTTTTCCTCTGCGGTTCCCATATTTCTTTTTTTCCCCTGGGTCACGTGTTTGTGCAAAACGCAATAGAAAACGCATTCAAACGCAAGAAAAACGCATGCGTTTTTCAACTTGCGTTTCTTTGAATTTATACGCGTTCTACAAACGCAGCAAGTATGAACAGGCCCTTACACACAATTACTAAATGACCTAGTTTTTGAACTTTGCAGTGTTTGGCATCAATAATTTGCATTGAAATGAAACAAATCTGATTGGCTGTGGCTAGACCTCCTTTACTGAATTTGAACCCCAGTGACCCAATGACCAACTTTACCAGGTTTGAAGCTTGTGCCTTAACAGTGCAAGAATTGTAGCAATTGAATATTTCCCTTGAAAAGCAATAAATTAATTTAGATTGGCTTTTGTAGGTTGCACCCTCTTTTATGAATATTAATCCCAGTCACCCAGTGACCAACTGTGCAAAGTTTGAGAACTCTGCCATTAACAGTGTAAGAATGGCTGCAGTTTACATTTTCCCAGTGAAAGTTGTATTTGTCTCTGCCCACTGATGACCCGGCGTTGCTCGGGTATGTATTTGGCTGGTGTTGGCTTCGCCCACTTTTTCTAACACACAATTACTTAATTACTCAATGACCAAGTTTGTGAGCTTTGCGGTCTTTGGCATCAATAATTTGCATTGAAATTAAACAAATCTGATTGGCTGTTTGTGGCCCCACCCCTTTTCTGAATTTGAACCCCCGAAACCCAATGACTAACTGTACCCGGTTTGGAGCTTGTGCCATTAACAGTGCAAGAATGGCAGCAATGAAATATTCCCCTTGAAAATCAAAAGTTGAATTTGGATTGGCTTTTGTAGGCATCACCCATTTTTATGAATATTAATCACAGTTACCCAGTGACCAACTGTGCAAAGTTTGAGAACTCTACCATTAACAGTGTAAGAATGACTGTTCTTTAATTTTTTTAATTGAAATTTGTATTTGACTCCGCCCACTTTTTGGTTATGGGAATAAAAAGTATCCTATATGTTATTCCAGGTTATGTACCATTCGTGTTCCAAATTTCATTCAAATCCGTTCAGCCGTTTTTGCGTGATTGAGTAACAAACATCCAAACATCTAAACATCCAAACATCCAAACTTTCCCATTTATAATATTAGTAGGATTGCCAGCTCGCCAACCCAACCAGATTTCATCAAATTTAACACATCTGCTCCCTATTCACACCTCAGACCATGTAACACTAACGAATAACATGGCATCAGGGAGGAAAAAATGGAAAATTGTTACTTACCTATCGGTAATTTTCCTTTCCCGATGCTTACATATCATCACACGTGGGTAGATGCGCCGTCTACTCTACCCCATAGGACCCCTATGTTATAAAATGTACCTGCTAGCCCCACCTCCTAAGTCTTTGTAAACCTTGAGTGCACCAAAGCCCACAGAAGGGAAGGTTTCGTGTGATGATATGTAAGCATCGGGAAAGGAAAATTACCGATAGGTAAGTAACAATTTTCCGTTTTCCCTATGCTTACCTATCATCACACGTGGGAACTAACTAGGAAAACAGGGGATCTGTTGAAAAGGGCGCCTGAGCTGCCTGTATGAAAAGGGCGCCTCCATAGGCATCAATTATTTCTGCAAATATCGGCTACAAGGTGGTGAAAAAGGGCGTCCGAGTTTTGATATAGGCTACAAGCGGGTGCCCCTTGGTAGCCCATATTTTTTTCGGCTACAAGGTTTTCGGCTACAATAGGGTGGCCCTTTGTAGCTCTTTTTTTTGGGGGGGGCTACAAGGTTTCCGGCTACAGTAGAACACCCCTTTAATCGGCTACAAGGTTTTTGATTCTGCTACAAAAGGGCGTCCCTTTGTAGCCCATATTTTTTATTCAGCTACAAGGACTTCAGCTGCAAGGTTTTTGATTCTGCTACAAAAGGGCACCCTTTTTCAGACAATATTTTTGAACCGGGGGTTAGGATTAGGCATCACAAGGGGGAAGGGGGGTCTTAGGGTTAGGCACCACTAGGGGGAGTTTAGGGTTAGGCACCACCAGGGGGACATAGGGTTAGGCACCACCAGGGGAGTCTTAGGGTTAGGCACCACCAGGGGGTCTTAGGGTTAGGCACCATCTGGGGGTCTTAGGGTTAGGCACTACTAGGGGGGTCTTAGGGTTAGGCACCATCAGGGGATTCTTAGGGTTAGGCACCACCAGGGGAGTCTTAGGGTCAGGCACCACCTGGGGGGGTCTTAGGGTTAGGCACCACCTAGGGGGTCTTAAGGTTAGGCACCACCTGGGGAGGTTATGGTTAGGGGAGGTTTCTGTGTGAGAGTAGGGAGAAGTTAGGTCATAATAATCACCAGGGCTGTCTTAGGGTTAGGCACCACCAGGGAGGGGTTAGGGTTAGGCACCATCAGGAGAGGGTTCTGTGTGGATGTAGGGATAAGTTAGGTCATAGTAATCACTTTTCTCAGCTATATCTAGAGCCCTTTTATAGCCCAACAAATTTTGCCTACAACAGCATCCTTTTTATAAACTAAAACTAGCTTTTTTTGGCTACACCAGGAGCCCTTTGTAGCCGAATTTGGCATATATGGGCTACACTAGGCACACTCTGCAGCTTAATTTGACATATATGGGCTACACCGGGTGCCCTTTGTAACCGAATTTGGAATATATGGGCTACGACAGGTGCCCTTTGTAGCAGAATTTGACATACATGGGCTACACCAGACTCCCTTTGTAGCCGAATTTGGCATATATGGGCTGCACCAGGCACCCTTTGTAGCTGAATTTGACATTTATGGGCCACACTAGACGCCCTTTGTAGCCGAATTTGGCATATATGGGCTACATCAGGCGCCCTTTGTAGCCGAATTTGGAATATATGGGCTACACCAGGCACCCTTTGTAGCCGAATTTGGAATATATGGGCTACACCAGGCGCCCTTTGTAGCCGAATTTGGAATATATGGGCTACACCAGGCACCCTTTGTAGCCGAATTTGGAATATATGGGCTACACCAGGCGCCCTTTGTAGTCGAAGTTGGTATATGGGCTACACCATGCGCCCTTTTTGTAGCCGTATTTGGCATATATGGGCTACACCAGGCGTCCTTTTTTCCAGGCGCCCTTTTCAAATAGACGTGGAAAACAGAAGGGAGGGAGACTAATTGCTGTGCAACAAACCAAGTTTACTAAATCGCACAATGGGCTCAATTCACTAAACCGTGATAACCCATATCACAGCCGCGCTAGCGCTTTGCACACGTTATGATGCGCATTCCATTTTCCACGTGCAATCGCGAATTTTCGCAAGCAAACACGACCATTTTCACGCAAAAATATGTGATGGTGCGCGAAAAACATTATGCGTGTTATTAAAACCAAAAAACGCAAGCACGGCCGTGGTATCAGTTATCACGGTTTAGTGAATCAAGCCCAATATGTGCAGACAATAAAGTTTTGCCAAAGAGAGCAGATGAGTGAGCGATCATGTCTACTCTGTAATGTCTCATGAACGTATGTATTGTAGTCCAGTTAGCAGCCTGACATATTTTGTCAGCCGGGGCCTTATTAAAGGCCGCCAATGATGTTGAAATGCTCCTCGTAGAATGAGCTCTTATCTGCTCCGGGGGTTCAAGTCCGAGAGTTCTGTATGCTAACAGAATTGCTTTGACCAGCCATGAAGCAATAGTTCTTTTTGACGCTGGTTGCCCCTCTCTGTACCCGTTAGGGATTACCTAGAGTCTCTCAGAGTTTCTAAACTCTGACGTGGAGTCTAAGTAGGCTTTCAGTGCCTGAACAACTTCAAAAGGATGATATTGTTGTGTGTCTCCTTGATAGAATGCGGGTAAAGTCCAATCTTGATTTAGATGGAAGGATTTGGTTATCTTCAGAAGAAATTGATGTAGCGGTCTAAGAATGACCCGATCAGGGAACATAGTAAGGTAAAGCTACCCTAATGCCTGCAGTTCTAATATTCTCCTTGCATAAGCTATGGCTACAAGGAACAAGTTTTTTTAGTGTCTTATTCCACAAAGAACAATCTTGTATCGGATGAAACGGTTCCTTCGAAAACACCTCTAAAGTCCACAAAGACCGGCACCATCCAATTTAAGCGTAGCTCTTTTATTTATCAATGAATCAGCATAACAGCAATAAGATGCGACGTTTCAGGGCAGCCGCCCCTTTATCAAGCTTTGCTGTGTAAATGACAACATACAAACAACTTCATCTCCTTATATACCCCAGTGTTAGCCCAGACTGACCAATGATATGGCGTTTACAAATTCCCCACCTATCATGTTGCTCCGCTGCATTGCGGACCTGATGGGGAACTAGTCTGCTAATAGGCTATTGGAGGATTTGAATCCGGTCTCTCCCACCTTCCCCCTCCTTACCAATGGATGCCGCTCTTCAGCCGCGCCCCCTGCGCCGGGTCTAATGGCGGCCTCTCCCACCAGGCAGCCGCCACAGCGGACCTGATGGGGAACTAGCCGACATGACGCGCTGGTGCGCGGGGACCAAGTCCCCGCCCCTCACGTCGCCCAGCAACGACAAACGCCGGCGGCGTGTAATACGCCGCCCTGCGCTGTCAGATGGAAGCAGGGGGAGAGGCCGCGGCAGCAGCCAATGGGAGGACACCTTGACGTGGTATAATAAACATTACGTCCATAATAGCCCACATATACTGTTACTCATCAATATATATACAATATAGAAAACAAACCCGCGGAAAAGGCTTATGGCGGCAAATAAGAGGCTATATATCCTATTGTACATAACTCAGGAATCCTATGACTATAATCATATGGTACGTTGGCAGTACTGAGGGAACAAGCCCTTGCAGGGGACAAATCCCACATACATCAATGCAATATCATATTGGTAAATAAACATGACCAATAGCACCTATTTTTTAGGTAACTGTAACAGGGTATTAGAGGCTGGAGACAATGGAACGCAGGGAAACAATTTAAATAAACGGTAATAAATCAAATTCTCTATTTAACCCCCGAGGTTCCATTGTGTCCAGCCTCTTAATCCAAAATGCTTCTCTGTATAATAGTTTTTTACCCTATCACCCCCCCCTTTTGGGTGGTGGGACCTGTTCAATAATCATATATCTAAGTTGGCTGACATGATGTTTAGTCTGGTGAAAATTATATGCTACAGCCTGGTCAGTCAAACTTTCCCTAATCGCATGTTTGTGCGACGACAATCGTTTTTTGATTTTTTGCGTCGTTTGTCCAACATATAATAGTCCACAAGGACATTTTAAGGCATACACAACAAAGTTTGAATCACATGTAAAACAATCATGTATTTTGAACTTAACACCTTGATAAGGGTGTAGTATGTGATCACCCTTGATCACAGAATTGCAATGCACACAATTCATGCATGGAAACGTGCCTCTGCGATTAGATTTTGACTGCCCCCACTGTCTGTTTGACTGTCCGCAATGCAGCGGAGCAACATGATAGGTGGGGAATTTGTAAACGCCATATCATTGGTCAGTCTGGGCTAACACTGGGGTATATAAGGAGATGAAGTTGTTTGTATGTTGTCATTTACACAGCAAAGCTTGATAAAGGGGCGGCTGCCCTGAAACGTCGCATCTTATTGCTGTTATGCTGATTCATTGATAAATAAAAGAGCTACGCTTAAATTGGATGGTGCCGGTCTTTGTGGACTTTACAATTGAGTGACTGGAGTGCAGCTGGCCACACCGAGGCACATCCACCTGGCTTTAAGAGGAGTGCTCCACTACCAATACTACTTCGAAAACACCTCTAGGACAAAGGGCAAATCCCACTTTGGGAAAATATTCTTCTTAGGAAGATTGATGCTAAATGCTCCCTTCATAAATTGTTTTATAAGCAGGCGAGGAGCCCAAGACTTCCCAGTTAGTGCTGAGAGCACAGAGATTTGGTCTTTTAAGGTATGAAAACCAAGGCCCATACCTAAACCCTTCTGCAGGAAATCAAGAATATGACGAGGTTCCGGATTCACAAAGTCGAAACAGTTCTGAGCAGCATGATCTGTAAACCTACTCCTAATCGTCTGATATGTAGAGTTGGTAGTGGGCTTTTTTGCCTTCAACATAGTCTCTATAACAGCCTTTGAAATACCCAGTGTTTTTAACCTTTCCCCTTCAATTTCCAGGCCCTCAGGTCCAGTCTCTGTGTTTCTGGATGTACAACAGATCCCTGATGTAACAAATCCCTCCTGTGGGGGAGAGGAAGTGGTGACTTTAATTTCATCTCCCACAAAAGGGGAAACCAGGGCCTCTTGGGCCAAAAGGGAATAATAACTATCATTATTACACTCTCTCTGAGCAGTCTCCTTAGGTATGCCACAGCTGTGCGATTGTCCATACTCATGAGAACCGTTTTACCCAGAATCACATGTTGAAATGAGGTCAATGCTTGGAAAGCTGCTCTTAATTCCAGAGTGTTTGCAGGAGTATGAGTGTGTCTTTCCTCCCAACGGCCCTGAGCTGTCAGATGTCTGCAGTCTGCTCCCCAGCCTTCTAGACTGGCATCTGATGTAATTGTGATCGGTGACATAGGTTGAATCAGATGATATTTGGATAAGTTGATCGTCCACCAGTGTAAGCTGTTCCTCATCAGAGGCGTTAGAGTAATCTGCTGAGATAGATTCTACTTGTCCCACTGCTGTAGGAATCCCCACTGGAAGGGTCGAATGTGGCAATGCGACCATCTGACCATTGGTATACTCGTTGTTAAGGTGCCTATGTAACTCAAGCACTTCATTGCAGGGAGACTCCTCACTGCTTGAATCTGTCAAGTTTTTGTTATTATTGAATCCATCTTATCCAATGGCATCCCTAACACATTTTCCTTGGTTCTGAAGAGTGCGCCCAAGAAGGTCATGCACTGTGTCGGTTGTAATTGGCTTTTCTTGTAGTTTATTTTCCAGCCAAAACGTATTAACGTATTCACTAGAATCTCTCTGTGTTCGATGATAGTGATTGGACCCTGAGAAAGAAGAAGAAGATCATCTAAATATTGAGTCTTAGACCCTGTAGACGAAGAAGGGCTACCACCGACACAAGTACTTTGGTGAATGTGCGAGGGGTTGTACAAATCCCAAAGGGTAAACATGTGAACTGATAGTGATGGTCTTCGATTGCGAATCTTATACATTCCTGAAACTTTACATGTATAGGTATATGTAAGTAGGCATCCTCCAGATCCAAGGAAAGCATCTAGTCTGACTTCCTGACTGACTGTACAGTGGTCTGAAGTGACTCCATTTAGACTTTCCCAGGACTATGTGTTTGTTCATGAATCACAGATCTAGAACAGGGCACCAGTCTCCCACCTTTTTTAAAATGAAAAACAACAGGGAATAAAAACCATCCCCTCTCTGATTCACCGGAACATGAATAATTGCTTCTTTTATTAGGAGAGTTTCCACATAGTTCGTTAATATTTGCCGTTTTTCCCTTGACGCTGGAATTAGAGTTAGAACAAAGCGATTGTGTGGAGGTCTGGATCTGAACTTCCATCGATGACTGAGAGAAACTGTTCTCACCACCCATGGGTTTGAGATTTCTTCATCCCAGATTTGACCGAAGTGTGCAAGCCTGCCTCCAACTGGGCAAACCTGAGCGGGACTCGTGTCAAAAAGACTTCTGCTGTGTTGAAGTAGAGGGAGCGCTCTTCTGCCTGGTCATCCTTTGCAGGTTATTTGACTACTCTGCCAGTTCTTCCTGTACACTTTGCCAGGTCTATAAACTCAGGCAGATCTAAATCTTTTGTGAAAAGGGGGGGGGGGGGGGGGGAAGGTTGCGCATCCCGAGATCTAAATCTTTGTTGTTGGAAACGATTGCTCTATTGATTAGAAGCTATTCTTGGTCTTTTATCTTGGGGAATCAGACCTGACTTGCCGCCAGTAACCCATTTAATTGCCAAGTCCATTTCCTGGCTGAATAGATGCTCCCCATCAAATGGGATCTTGCACCAGTCCTGTCTTGATGATGGGTCCACAACCCACGCTTTTAGCCATAGAGCCCTCTTCCCGATTACTGAAGAAGCCATGGATCTAGCCGAACATCTAATAACATCCACAGCAGCTTCACCAATGTAATCTGCAGACAACTTCAGGTCCTACAATGCTGAAATAATTGCCTCTTTATCGGTATCCGCTCTTATGGTATATTCTATGTTGTTGGTCAAAACTCTTAAAGCGGTATTGTCACCATAAAAATCAAATTTCAACAGCAACTGGTCTGAGTGGAGGGAAGGGACGCGGGCGGGTAGCGCTGATACAGAGGAAGCGGGGGAGCGGCGCTGACTGACACTGCATAGGTAAACATTGTGCTGGCGACACGCTGTGTGTCGCTAGCACTGCAGAGGGTATAGCAGCACGCAGGGGGGTCCTGGAGGCACATTATGGGGCAACAGAGGCTGGCGTTAGTGTGCACAACCAGCCTCTGTGCCCCACTAACATAATTAAATCCCACCTCGGGTTCTCTGATAAAGATGCTAATCCTGCATTCAAAACTTTTTTTCTGCTGTTATGGTTTGGAGTTATTACATACTATAGGAGCACTGGTCCTGGTACCAAACAGTGCCAAAAAGTTGAATGCTGGGAGTTTTTTTGAATGCTGGGAGTTCTTTTTAACTATAATATATTCCTCCTCTTCCATTTATTTCCCTGCCTAGCTGATCACTTGTGTTTACAAGCAAGGCTGAGGTGACTCAGTGATTGGATGTGTAAATAATAAAAAAAAAGACTCTGGGAGGAGGGCAGCTAATGAATACACAATGAGCAAGAGAAGGGAGGGGGGGGGGGAAATAAGAGTCAGGGAGGATATGATGTCAGCATTAGCTTGGCAAGATGGCCACTGCCTAGAATAGGATTTTCTGCTTTTCCTTTGTAAAATTCACAGAAATCATTATGTGAATAGCACAATACATCTGTTATGTAAACAGAGGAAGTATTTATCTACTTATATGTGTGTTTTTTATTTCTAGGTCAGCATGGGTGTCGCTTATTCTTTAAGGTCTTCGCCACAGACGTTAGTGCAATCGCTGGCTTTGCCGCTCCTCCTGAAACAGTGTAGATTCTCTTAAAGCGGAATATAACCCTGCATTTCAACTTGGCTCTAAAACATTATTTACAGCATATTATATGCAACCAGCATTTTTTTTTTACTAGACCAGCATTGGAAGGGTAACACAGAGTTTTAAATTTCCTGGAGATTTCTGCAGACGCACCCGAAGCTGAAATAGATACATTTTGTTTACATAAATGTATCTAAGTGTTGAATGTTACACACTTTGGCTGTCCTCCAGCTCAGTCAGAGAGATAAGTCACATTCAACACTTAGATACATTTATGTAAACAAAATGTATCTATTTCAGCTTCGGATGCGTCTGCAGAAATCTCCAGGAACTTTAAAACTTTGTGTAACCCTTCCAATGCTGGTGTAGTAAAAAAAAAAATGCTGGTTGCATATAATATGTTGTAAATAATGTTTTAGAGCAAAGTTGAAATGCAGGGTTATATTCCGCTTTAAGTTCAGAATCCAATTTTCTATCCATTACGTCCACAAATGTTACAGAGTTGTCGCTAGGTAACGTAACTGGTCATGCCAATCGGATTATGGACGCATCAACAATTGGTGGATTATCCAGCTTCTTGCAGTCTTCTTCTTGCATGGGATACAATTTAGAAAGTCTATTGTGTAGAGGCGGTCTTTTTTCCAACTTGGCCCATTCATCTTTCATGACTTCCGCGATTTTGTCCATCAGCGAAAATGCCGTAAAGTTTTTAGTTAAGTGTGTGTATTATGCTTGTGTTTCTTTGAGCCTTTAGCGTCCTTGCTGTCTTCCATGTCCTCCCATTCTATTGTTTCGCGGACCACACGAACAAACGCTAATTGGTCAGGATCTTCATTAACAGTGCATTGAACATGTTCTGATGAAGTTGACGGTTGTGAAGGTTACGAAGCTATGTATTCTTTCATTGAGTCCTGTACCGCCTGCTTAATGAGCTCCGATACGTCTACAGGTGTTTGATCAGGTTTATCAGAAAGATCCTTGAAGCATGATTTGCAGACTTTCTTTCCATGCAACGCTTGCTTTCTACAAGCCCAACAATCATTAGTGTGGCGATGTCTTGATCTGGAGCTGCATCTCCTGGGAGGTCTGCTTCTCGATCTATCACGTCTGTGTCGTGAAGACGAACTCCTCCTCCTGGAGCGAGATCTTGAGCTCTTTTTGGAGTGCCTTCTAGTGCTGGAGCCAAAGAAAGCGTAGTGTGAGTATGCGCTCTGTGCTTGTGGGCAAGAACCTACCTTAACCACCCCTACCTGGTAGCCCAACACTGGTCTGTTTGTGGTGCAGCAGAGTCCATAGGGACATCAAAATTAACTGTAAAGTGAAGAGGAGAGAGCATAAACACCTATGCTGGCCATAAGCAATAATGGATACTTGTAATACAGTCCCAGAAAACCTACCATTCATGGGCTGAGTTTAATCCATATTATGCACGCTGTTAGCCGCCGTCTCCCCTCCTGTGGCCATAAATAACAGCCAGCAAGAAACAGACAGCGTGCCTGTTCTCTTAAACACTAGCGATTGGCGTAATTTCCGCCCGCGTGTCATGCATCCAAAATTTACGCATGGAACGCGGAAGTGTCGCCTATACACTAAGGCGGAAGAGAGTCTTGGAACCCATGCCGGCCAGACAGGAAGCGCCATTACTAGAACAAGAAAGAAAGGAAGAGACTCTGCTGCCGGTGAATATTGCGCTCAGCATTACATCTTGTCTGTGCAACCACTGGCCATAAAAGGTAAGTTATACCTGCAAGACCCAGTAGTCAGCACCCCCCTGAAAACCAGCAGAAAAGGGGGGTCCCATTTTAACTAATTTATAGTTTGTAGGGCTTCACTGGCAGAGGCACCCAGTGGAAAGCTGCAAAAAACACCAAGGTAGGGGTGTAAAAAAGTAAAAATTGTACCTCAAAAACAGGTAGCTACTGAGTCCCAGGGGCAAGGTGACCGCGAGGACAAAAGACTGAGGAGGTGGGGCTAGCAGGTACATTTTATAGCATAAGGGTCCTATGGGGTAGAGTGGGCGGGGCATTTACCCACATGTGATGATAGGTAAGCATAGGGAAATGTCTAATCGGGTAGAATTTTGTCATCCTTCCCTTAGGGGTGTACTCACTTTGGTTGCCAGTGTTTCAGACGTTAATGTGTGTTGAGCTATTTTAATAGGACAGCAAATTTACACTGTTATACAAGCTGTGCACTGACTTGTATCAAGGTGTAATATTTTCAGTGTTGTCCCATGAAAAGATATAATAAAACATTTACATAAATATGAGAGGTGAACTCACATTTCTGAGATACTGTGTATCATCTTTTTACAGCTTCTTAGAGTAAACTGAGATGAGCACAACTCCCTCTCCCATCAGAAATCAGAAGTACCCTTTGTACTACATGCTCTGATACTATTGGATAAATAATTACAAGTTCATGAGTCTGAGGTATTACGATGAGACGTAATCTTTATTAATAATAATAATAACTATGTACAGAACAGGTAACGGTCTTGGATGTTGAGGAGATGTTGCCGCAGTCTGGATCTTTTTAGATTCCACAGAAACAGCAAAGGCGGCAAAATAGCTGATAAATTAGACAGAGGAAAAGCAGGACTGGTACCATTATCAGGGCAATTTTTCCAGCACTCCATATTCTTTCTGGAAGACAGAACAAGATAAGAAAAAATTAGTCATTGTTACATCATGTGTCCATAACTGTAAATTAGTAGTTAACTTATGAACTGGTACTACTGTGCCAGTGTCACTGCTGGTAATATAGGTCTGCCCCATCTGTCATGGTGTCCCTGTGCTCTGATTACTTTTTTTCCCCAAGATTCAATAGATAAACATTCTAACAACAACAATCCTGATGGCTGAAATCTACCTAATTTGGGAAAAGCTCAAGGACTTAGGGGTTAATTCCCAAAACTTGTCTTAAGAATCATCTCATCTTAGAGCCCTTTTCCACTAGCAATCGTAAAAGAAAATCAAAACGCAAGGGATTGTGATTTTTCATAAACTATGTTACGCAATTACGATTTTGCATTTAACATTAAACAATGAAGCACAATCATGTTTAAAATTGCTCCAAAAAGCAATTGCGCTTTGGATTGAATTACGATAGTGGAAAATACTTTTCACTATTCCTATGTTAAAGTAGTAACCCTAGCTATTTAAAAATCGCTAGTGATTTGCTATTTTAAGCGATTTGCTCTCAGTGAAAAAAGGACCTAACTTATTTTTCACCTCAGGTAATTAATGAGATAAATCATGAATTAAAGGACAACTGTAGTGAGTGGGATATGTAGGTTGCCATATGTATTTCCTTTTAAACAATACCAGTTGCCTGGCAGTCCTGCTTATTTATTTGGCCACAGTAGTGCCTGAAGCTCACCAGAAACAAGCATGCAGCTAATCTTGTCAGATCTGCCAATAATGTCAGAAACAATTATTACTTATTCTTTTAGAAGAAATATGATTTTTTATTTTTTATTTTACAAAACAAATACACTTGAAAACCTTTGATTGTATCGCTGCTCTTATAGTTCACTCTCTCACACACACACACACACACATACCAGAGCATACTGGTTCCCCGAAAAATAAAAATTCCTTCTTATAAAAATTCCAAAATTTGGATAAAAAATTAAAAATATTAAAAAGCGGGGGGAAGAATGGGCTAGTCTGTAGATAAAATGGGGCGCCTAGATTCTGATGAATTTAGTAGAAAGGTACAGAGCGGCACACTTATCCTTGTAATCCTCCGGGTGCATGACCTTGGGCGCTAAGCAACACCCCAACGTATTCAAAGTAGTAGAGATGATCTGTCAGCACACCAGCTTCTCAATGAGCATAGTTTATTTCCAGATCACATGTGATCTGGAAATAAACTATGCTCATTGAGAAGCTGGTGTGCTGACCGATCATCTCTACTACTTTAGATTCTGATGAAGACGGCCATGATTCCATCAAAACATGTCAATCTAATACTGCAGTAGAAGCAGTATTAGACCATTCTTCCCCCCGCTTGAGGAGCCTTAACGGCGAAGTATCAACACAAGTGGAACGCAGGGAAGTGGCTAGAGCAGTGTCAGTGAGACGCACTGGAGGAAGTGACATCATCACTCAGGAGCGAAGGACAGGAAGTTGATGCTGGAGCCGAGACGGCTGAATGGGAAGGATTTACCGCTGCTGGTAGGACGGCAATACTAAACGGCCACCCGGACTAGTTTTCTGGAACATTGAGGAGACTATCGAACAGGATATACTATACCTGAGACGCAACTCCTGGGATTGGTTTGCTGTAAAACACCACGGAAGGTGAGACGTAAGTTCCAGTTGCTCCCAGATTATGATGCAAGACCACTTCTATAGGGAGATATACTGATGATTGAAACTGGAACTACTGTCATTTTGTGACTAAGAGGTGAAAAGCATATATATACACAAGGAACCTTTTTTTTGCACAGGGATCTTGTGGATCTTAGGGAATGCAATCGAGCTGTATGGAAGCACTTTTTTCAGAAGTCTAGGTTTTTTGATGTTTTTAATATTTTTATTTTTTATCCAAATTTTGTAATTTTTATAAGAAGGAATTTTTCTTTTTAGGGGGAACCAGTACGCTCTGGTATGTGTGTGTGTGAGTGAGTGAACTATAAGAGCAGCGATACAATCAAAGGTTTTCAAGTGTATTTGTTTTTTAAAATAAAAAATCATATTTCTTCTAAAAGAATAAGTAATAATTGTTTGTCCAGCGCACTTCTCATCAAACTGTGAATTTTATCCCTTCTCAATGGTGGGGAATGGGGGTTAACCCCACCTGAGTAGGTTGCAGCAGGAGGCAGTACCATATAGTAAAATATCTGTGTGAACCAAAATCATCTAAGCAGCGCCCTCTAGCAATTGTATAATAATATCAGAAACACCTGATCTACTGCATGCTTGTTCAGGGTCTATGGCTAAAAGTATTAGTGGCAGAGGATCAGCAGGATAGCCAGGCAACTGGTATTGCTTAAAAGTAAATAAATATGGCAGCCTCCACATCTCTCTCACTTCAGTTGCCATTTAAAAGGAAATAAATATGGAACCCTTCATATTCCTCTTGCTTTAGTTGTCCTTTAAGACATATTAAGAGAGATACATCATGAGATAAACAAGGCAAGACACGGAACATTTATACTGGACTTTTCTACTGGCGGACTCAAAGCACTTTAGGGCTGCAGCCATTTAGGGCGCCCTCCACGGGCAACCAGGATCAATAGGGAGCCTTACCCAAAGACTGCTTTACTGTTTTATATATTGGCTTAAGCCAGGATTTAAACCATGGTAAAAGTCTCAAATCACACATCAAAGGCAAGAGCCTTACTAGTACACTATCCAGCTGATCCTAATTTTAGCTAAACAGCTAAGAGGAAATAATTCACAAGGTGGCTGAATTCCTATGTCTCCCACTGGAGCAAAGGGCCTTAATTAATGCTTTCCACTGCTGCTTGTCCTCAGCAATCTTGCGTATCTCAGGCCATGACATCCTTGCATTCTTTTGTATTTTTTCCTTCATACTTCTTCTCCAAGTTGCTTTGCTGGTTCGTCTGCAACTGGCCCCGTTAAGTCGCCCAGTCGGGGCCAATTGGCACAGGTGCAGTCCAGCCACGTTCGCTTCCCCGTTGTGCTCCTGTGGCTAAGAGCATTCTGCGCCTGCACAGTAGTACTGAGCAGGTGCAGAACGCTCCCCACTACGGGAGTGCAGCAGGGCGTGCACGCAACTGGGCTGGATCGGAGGACTTTCTGGGGCAATTTGAGGAGGATCCAGGCGGCGACTGAGGACGATGAGGGAGTGCTCAGGCCGCAGGGGGCTGGAGAAAGCCCCAGGAATGTATATATTTTTTCTTTGACCCCCATCTCAGGTTTACCTTAATGCCTGGAACCAACTAACAGTGCAGCGCTGTGATTTGAAAAGATCTTTCTAATGTAATGCTATTTGTGTATTCCCACTTGAGGGATGTGATTTTCTAAAAAACACCCATAGCATTACATTAGCAAAAGTTTTACAAATCACAAGCGCTTAGAAAGGCGCTGCTCATGGGTTCCAGGCCTTAAAGTGCTGATAAATGCTTAAGCAGTGCCACCCGTATTGATTGTTGTGTGCTGAAACTGAGCACGTGCTAGATTGTCAACCAAGATGGCATTAAACAATAACTTCAGATGATGGAAATCTAGCGTCTGTACAAGGATAAAGAGTAAGGCAATTGAAGGGAGGGGTTAGTTTTCCATCAAGATTTCAGGCAGAATGTAGAGTCATAGGCAGAAGAGGTTACCACATTTCTTGATTTTGGGCTCTGCTATTAGAGCTGCTGAGCTCATTTAAATGGAACCAGAACTCCTTAACCAAGATTTTATGGACACTGTAAAAATGCAATGCAGCAATCTGTATTAAAAGAAGACCTAGCAAATGGTTTACGAAATGTTATTGCCAAATAAGATAATTCTACTTACCTCCCCAATCTTTCCAAGTTTCTTTTGGTTTTTCACCAATGTACTTGTATATATCTGCTATCTTTTCAGCATCCTTGTCATTATAATCAAAAAACATGGTTGGAAGTTTGTCAGGCACTGCAGTAGTGGTGGTAGCGATGGTACGCCAGGGCCATAGTCCTAAGAGGAGAAAAGACAGAAAATGACATATGAGAATGTGAAAAACAATATACAGTAGCAATAACAAGTATGTGACCCCTTTGGAATTATATAGACTTCTGCACAAATTAGTCATAAAATGTGATCTGATCTTCATCTAAGTCACAACCATAGAAAATCATAGTCTGCTTAAAAAGAACCTAAACTCAGAGGGATATGGATGTTTCCTTTTAAACAATTCCAGTTGCTTGGCAGTCCTGATCTCTTGGGCTGCAGTAGTGGGTGAATTACACACCTGAAACAAGCATGCAACTAATCCAGTCTGACTTTAGTCAGAGCACATGATCTGCATGCTTGTTGAGGGGCTGTGGCTAAAAGTATTAAAGAAAAAGGATCAGCTGGAGAGTCGGGAAACTGATATTATTTTAAAAGGAAAAATCCATAGCCTTCTCAGTCAAGGTTCCCTTTAAACTAATACCCCAAAGATAAATAACTACTTCACCTCAAATGGTTTTTCCCCTTAAAAAAATCAGAGCAATTTTTACCTGTCAGCGCTCCTTTCATTCATTCACCTATAACTTTATTACTACTTATCACAACAAAACAATCTATACCTTGTTTTTTTCGCCACTGATTAGGCTTTCTTTGGGGGGGGGGGTACTTTTTGCTAAGAATTATTTTATTCTAACTCAGTTTTAATGGGAATAAAAAGAATAAAATTTGAAACATTCATTATTTTTCAGTTTTCGGCCATTATAGTTTCAAAATAAAACATGCTACCGTAATTAAAACCCACACATTTTATTTGCCCATTTGTCTCGGTTATTGCAACATTTAAAAATTTTCCCTAGTACAATGTAATTACAAGCCCATAATTTATAAAGTAATTGTAGTATACAGTTTTTATATGCATATTAAAAAAAAGTTCAGTCCCTAAGGTAACTATGTATTTTTTTATTTGTAATTTTTTTTAATGAAAAAAAAATGGTAACTTTAGAGGAGCGTGGGAGGTCAGGGGTTAATTTAAAAAGAAAAAAGGTAACTAGGGATCATTAACTGGCAAAAAAGGGGGATGTAATATTACAATTTGGCCACAAGATGTCCTCAGTGGTGACTTCAGCTTACCGTACTATTAGTACAGAAACTAGCTGTTTTTATCTCCTACTACACTCATAGCCGGGGAATCAGGCCCGTACCGGCCGAGCGCAGAGAAATTTCCAATGATAACGTTCTTCATCTATAATATCAGCCCAGAGCGTTGACCTTTCAGTGCATGAGAACATGCATTAACTGTAGGTCAGCTAGCTCAACTAACAAATGGTTAATGCATGTGTTCAGTTAAGTCAAGAGTCTCTGTGATATGGTTATACTGTGGACACCATTGGCGGTATATAGTATTATTGGGGGACTATTGAAGGACTCCGATGGGGGAACTGCATGGAAGAAATGCATTTCTTATTATTTGAACATTCTGGCCCATATGCAATTATATTTTTCCTAGGAGATAATTTTCATCTTCTCTTTAAACTAACTTTTCAGCATTTTACAATTGAAAAAGTACCCAAAAGTTGGTGAAAAGTACCATTAAATTTATTTTGCTTGCGTTTTATGACAAGTTATAAAAATATCGCCTAGGAGAAAACTCAGGAGAAAAAAAGAATTGCAAATAGGCCTCTGTCTCATTGTGTTATTTCAGGGAAAAGCTTCCTAACTGTGTTATATGGGTACTTGCTTCCCAGTTGTGTTATGTTGGGGACATGCAACGTAATTGAAGTTAGAGTCGGAGAGGTTTTTGGCCTTCCATATCGCCATCAGACACATCTGATGCCGGAGGGACTGGCAGACCTGCGTAGGGAGAGAAAAACATTTAAACACGTTTATATCACAGTATTATCGCCGAATAATCACTAAAATATCAGTCCCAGCCAACCCAAAAATTCAAACTATCATGGGCGTAACAATCACCCCTGCGACCCCTGCTGTTGCAGGGGGACCTAGAGGCTTTAGGGGGCCCTCCACCTCCTCCTTCTCCCCAACCGCAAGTGCAGCCAATTAGCAAAGAAATCTCCCCATTCACTAACGAAAACCATGTGCAGGAGCGTGTGTAATTATTTCCTGCTTCCAGAGGCTGCTTCAGAGCAGAACACTCCTGCTGCCATTCGCCAGCTCCCAATCTCATGGGGTTCGGGGAGAAAGGGGCCCTCATGCTATCATTTTTGCAGAGGGCCCCTAGTAAGTCTAGTTATGCCCCTGCTAACTATGTAATAACAGAGAAATGTCATGAAGGTCTGACAGCCAATCACGCCAAACACATACTAATCAGAAACTGATTGTGTACATTCCCATCTGAAGAACTGATATTTGTTTGCAGCTGTGAGTGCATTTGAACAAACAAATGATATGTAACTGAATAAAGGGAAGGATCTCCAATGAAGGGGCATTCTGGAGTTTCATGTGCAGAATATAATATGGGGATTGTTCAGCCTTGTTTGGACTTCAGCACTTCCTATGGCCAGTGGCTAATGTCCTAGCCTTATGTAACACCAGACTTGTTTCTAACTATGCATAGCAAGCAGTCAGTGATTGTAGGGGTACTAATCCACTATGGGGGCCCATACACTGGTCGATTTCAGCTATCCATCGATCGATCGATTCTATTGAACCGATCAGAAATCGATTCTATCGAATCAGCCAATCGATCGATTTGTGGCCGATTTCGATTGATTTCAATTGATTTGATCTATCTGGCTGGAAAATCTAGGTTGATCTGCTGCTGGCAGCAGATTGATGGCCCATAGAGTTGCATTGGATCTAATAGTCCAATAATGCATTTAGATCGATTTCCAATAGATTTCATTCTGAAATCTATTGGAAATCTGTTCCTAGTGTGTGGCTCACATCAGATAGATTCCGGTCAGATTCGACTTGACAGGCATCTATCTGATGGTTGAATTTGCTGCAAATCTATAAGTGTATGGCCACCTTAAGTAAGCCAGCAAATAGCGGTGTTTGGATACCAGCAGAGAAATCTCCATGATAACATTCTTTACCTACTGTGATGTCAGGGCAGAGAGTTTACCTTTTAGTTCATGAGAACATGCATTAACTGTTGGTCAGCTGACTCAATTAACAAAGAGTTAATACATGTGTTCTGCTCAGTAGAGATATTGAAAAAAAAAAATCAATTGTTTTGTCAAGTGACAACTTCATTCATTAATTCACAAAGCATAACACATGCAGTACTAACACGTATATGTTCAGTATTTTAGCACCTCTCTGGTGCAGTTGGTAAGACAACAAACAGCTATTTGTGAGGTTACAGAAGAAGATTAAAAGGAAGAGACAAGATACAAAGAGCAGGGAAAAGAAGAAAGCCAATTAAAATAGAAAAATAAAATAATGTTAATAAATATATAGTTTCACAATTTTACTCAACATGACTTGAAACCATATGGTTGAATATTGTGAACAGACTAATCCAGATTGGCAATGGGGAGGTTTCATGATAACCAATAAATGTTTTTTATGTTCAGACTTTGAATAAAATTAAAAATCACGAGTTAATCACAAAGAATTTGTTTCTGTAACAACTGAGAGACAACTATATACTAGGCCTCAGGTATCAAGTCGGACCGGGGATGGCCTCAGGGGTAGGTGGAGCTCTGGTCTCTGTGATATGGTTATACTGTGGGAAACATTGGCGGTATATAGTAAAATTGGGGGACTATTTAAGGCCCCTGATGGGGCAACTGCTTGGAAGACATGGCTGTGTTATTTTATTTTTTGGACATTCTGTCTCACTGTGTGATTTCAGGGACAAGCTTCCTAATGGTGTTATATGGCTACTTTCTTACCAGTTGTGTTATGTTGGGGACATGGAACTTAATTGAAGTTTGTTGTGGGACTACATTTTATCTAATACTGTCCCTGAGTGATGATTCTGCTTACCTCGAAATTTCTTTCTCATTGGTCTGAGACGGATAAGGGCTTGGCCTTCATCCATATCGCCATCAGTATGGCTGGTCTCCATATCCCCATCAGTCACGTCTGAACCCGGTGGAATTGGCAGACCTGTGTAGGGAGAGAAAACATGTAAATAACTTCATCACAAGACTATCACCAAATAATCACTGAAATATCAGTCCCAGCCAACCAAAAAAATCTATGTAATAACATAGAAGCATCATGAAGGTCTGACAGCTGATCACGCCCAACAAATATAAGTCCGAAATTGATTGTGTACATTCTCTTCTGAAGAATTGATATTTGTTGTAGCTGTGGGTGCATTTGAACAAATAGGGCTTGATTCACAAAGCGGTGATAACTCAGTTATCACGCCTAAAAGACTTTAGGCGTGATAACCTTTGCACCACTGAGTTATCACCGATTTTTGCTCTAACTCGCGCGAAGTTTCCGCATGTGCGCGCGCAAAGTCCCATAGGGATTAATGGGAGCTTCGCGCGAAGCGGGGACGCTGCGTGCGCAAAACTTTGCGCGCGGAAAATTCGCGCGAGTTGATTCTTATCATGCCTAAAGTGAGTTTAGGCGTGATAAGGGGCTTTTCACTGGCGTGCAAACACTTTGCACCGCTTTGTGAATCAAGCCCATAAAGTGTTCTATCAGAGAGAATAGAATATCGGTAAAATTACCAATATTCTACTTTTGGCACCCATTTTTTCCTGCCGCCTTTTTTCCATGTATGCTGGCTTCCATATCCCATGCACTGCAATAATGATTCAAACACTACATGAAATCCTTCAAATTACACAGCTGATCCTTAAAATTATAACCTAATATATTACAATAATATATAACAACATCTTTGACTGACAGGAAAATGGTTGAAAGAAGCAGCAATAAGTAAAACTTATGAAGCTGCATCTTTGTTCGATGTTTTAAAGCAAGAGTTAAGGCCCATACACACGTCGGATTTTAGCGAACGACCCGTCGTTTGAACGTTCCGTCGTTCGGACGTTTCCGCGTCAAATCCGACGTGTGTACAGACTATTGTTCGGGTGATAAGACTGGTTGCCAACGATCCGCCGGGCGTATCGCTGGTAACCAGTCTTATCACCCGAACGATAGTCTGTACACACGTCGGATTTGACGTGGAAACATCCGAACGACGGAACGTTCAAACGACGGGTCGTTCGCTAAAATCCGACGTGTGTATGGGCCTTTATTCACACAGAATAATCGCTTCTCTCACAGGTGAGAGACAAAAAGAGCTAGCGGCACTCTCCATGAGGAAACACCCTGCAGCATAACACAGCCAGTTTATGAACCAGACTGGTGATAAAAGACTGAAATCACCTCTATAGTAAATCAGCAGTATTTAATACACTGATGCAGTATTTAATAAACTAAAATAGTTTCCTCTGTATCTCTGCAGAAAAAGCTTGTCCAGGTATTTGTGCAATATTTAGGCTTGGAAAAAATTGTGTAGATTGCAGAAACTTTCACCTATATAACATCTTACCTTTGACTGACAGGAAAATGGTTGAAAGAAGCAGCAATAAGTAAAACTTATAAAGCTGCATCTTTGTTCGATGTTTTAAAGCAAGAGTTATTCACACAGAATAATCGCTTCTCTCACAGGTGAGAGACAAAAAGAGCTAGATACTAGTGGCAAGCCAACAGGTATCAAGTCTGACCAGGGATGGCCTGTCAGGGGTTTATGTAGGCTCTGGGTCTCTGTGACATCACAATCAGTCTATGCCACAGCCAATCACAGGAGCCCTTCCAGGCACACGCCTCTCCATTAGGCCACTCCCTGCAGCATAACACAGACATTTTATGATGAACCAGACTGGTGATACAATACTGAAATGGTCTCTCTATAGTAAATCAGATTGCAGTATTTAACCACTTCCCGACCGCCTAACGCACAGAGGCGGCCGAGAAGTGAACCCCGCAAGGACCGCCGTATAGACAAATGGCGGCGGTCCTTGTAGGGGCATGGGCGGAGCGATCGCGTCATCCGTGACGGATCCTCCGCCTCCGCCTGGCGCCGCTCACCCGCCGCAACATCCCGCCGGCCATACTGAAGCGCCAGCGGGATGTTAACCCGACGATCGCCGCATACAAAGTGTATAATATACTTTGTAATGTTTACAAAGTGTATTATACAGGCTGCCTCCTGCCCTGGTGGTCCCAGTGTCCGAGGGACCACCAGGGCAGGCTGCAGCCACCCTAGTCTGCACCAAGCACACTGATTTCCCCCCCCCTCCCCCGCCCCAGATCGCCCACAGCACCCATCAGACCCCCCCCCTGCCCACCCCCCAGACCCCTGTTTGCACCCAATCACCCCCCTGATCACCCATCAATCACTCCCTGTCACTATCTGTCAACGCTATTTTTTTTTTATCCCCCCCTGCCCCCCGCTCCCTCCTGATCACCCCCCCACCCCTTAGATTCTCCCCAGACCCCCCCCCCCCCCAGACCCCCCCCCCATGTACTGTATGCATCTATCCCCCCTGATCACCTGTCAATCACCTGTCAATCACCCGTCAATCACCCGTCAATCACCCCCTGTCACTGCCACCCATCAATCAGCCCCTAACCTGCCCCTTGCGGGCAATCTGATCACCCCCCCCCCCCCCCACACCAATAGATCGCCCGCAGATCCGACGTCAGATCACCTCCCAAATCCATTGTTTACATCTATTCTCTCCTCTAAACACCCACTAATTACCCATCAATCACCCCCTATCACACCTGTCACTTTTACCTATCAGATCAGACCCTAATCTGCCCCTTGCGGGCACCCAATCACCCGCCCACACGCTCAGATTGCCCTCTGACCCCCCCTTATCAATTCACCAGTGCATTAATTACATCTGTTCTTCCCTGTAATAACCCACTGATCACCTGTCAATCACCTGTCAATCACCCGTCAATCACCCGTCAATCACCCCCTGTCACTGCCACCCATCAATCAGCCCCTAACCTGCCCCTTGCGGGCAAACTGATCACCCACCCACACCAATAGATCGCCCGCAGATCCAACATCAGATCACCACCCAAGCGCAGTGTTTCCATCTATTCTCTCCTCTAAACACCCACTAATTACCCATCAATCACCCATCAATCACCCCCTATCACCACCTGTCACTTTTACCTATCAGATCAGACCCTAATCTGCCCCTTGCGGGCACCCAATCACCCGCCCACACGCTCAGATTGCCCTCTGACCCCCCCTTATCAATTCACCAGTGCATTAATTACATCTTTTCTTCCCGGTAATAACCCACTGATCACCTGTCAATCACCTGCCAATCACCTATCACCCATCAATCACCCCGTCACCCCCTGTCACTGCCACCCATCAATCAGCCCCTAACCTGCCCCTTGCGGGCAATCTGATCACCCACCCACACCATTAGATCGCCCGCAAACCCGCCGTCAGATTACCTCCCAAATGTATTGTTTACATCTGTTATCTTCTCTAAACACCCACTAATTACCCATCAATCACCCATCAATCACCCCCTATCACCACCTGTCACTGTTACCTATCAGATCAGACCCTAATCTGCCCCTTGCGGGCACCCAATCACCCGCCCACACGCTCAGATTGCCCTCAGACCCCCCCCCCCCCTTATCAATTCGCCAGTGCATTAATTACATCTGTCCTTCCCTGTAATAACCCACTGATCACCTGTCAATCACCTATCACCCATCAATCACCCCCTGTCACTGCCGCCCAACAATCAGCCCCTAACCTGCCCCTTGCGGGCAATCTGATCACCCACCCACACCAATAGATCGCCCGCAGATCCGACATCAGATCACCACCCAAGCGCAGCGTTTACATCTATTCTCTCCTCTAAACACCCACTAATTACCCATCAATCACCCATCAATCACCCCCTATCACCACCTGTCACTTTTACCCATCAGATCAGACCCTAATCTGCCCCTTTGCGGGCACCCAATCACCCTCCTACACGTTAAGATTGCCCTCAGACCCCCCCTTATCAATTCGCCAGGGCATTATTTACATCTGTCCTTTCCTGTAATAACCCACTGATCACCTGTCAATCACCTGTCAATCACCCATCAATCACCCCCTGTCACTGCCACCCATCAATCACCCCCTGTCACTGCCACCCAACAATCAGCCCCTAACCTGCCCCTTGCGGGCAAACTGATCACCCACCCACACCAATAGATCGCCCGCAGATCCGACATCAGATCACCACCCAAGCGCAGTGTTTCCATCTATTCTCTCCTCTAAACACCCACTAATTACCCATCAATCACCCATCAATCACCCCCTATCACCACCTGTCACTGTTACCCATCAGATCAGACCCTAATCTGCCCCTTGCGGGCACCCAATCACCCGCCTACACGCTCAGATTGCCCTCAGACTCCCCCTTATCAATTCGCCAGTGCAATATTTACATCTGTTCTCCCCTGTAATAACCCACTGATTACCTGTCAATCACCTATCAATCACCCATCAATCACTCCCTGTCACTGCCACCCATCAATCACCCCTGTCACTGCCACCCATCAATCACCCGCTGTCACTGCCACCCATCAATCAGCCCCTAACCTGCCCCTTGCGGGCAATCTGATTACCCACCCACACCAATAGATCGCCCACAGATCCGACGTCCGATCACCTCCCAAGTGCAGTGTTTACATCTGTTCTCTACCCTAAACACCCACTAATTACCCATCAATCACCCCCTGTCACTGCTACCTATCAGATTAGACCCCTATCTGCCCCTAGGGCACTCAATCACCCGCCCACACCCTCAGAATGCCCTCAGACCCCAGCCCTGATCACCTCGCCAGTGCATTGCTTGCATCTATTCCCCCATCTAATCACACCTTGAGACACCCATCAATCACCTCCTGTCACCCCCTAGCACACCTACCCATCAGATCAGGCCCTAATTTGCCCCGTGTGGGCTCCTGATCACTCGGCCAAACCCTCAGATCCCCCTCAGACCCCCTTCCGATCACCTCCCCAGTGCATTGATTGCATCTATTTTCCCCTCTAACCACCCCCTGAGACACCCATCAATCACCTCCTGTCACCCCCCTAGCACTCCTATCCATCAGATCAGGCCCAATACAACCTGTCATCTAAAAGGCCACCCTGCTTATGACCGGTTCCACAAAATTCGCCCCCTCATAGACCACCTGTCATCAAAATTTGCAGATGCTTATACCCCTGAACAGTCATTTTGAGACATTTGGTTTCCAGACTACTCACGGTTTTGGGCCCGTAAAATCCCAGGGCGGTATAGGAACCCCACAAGTGACCCCATTTTAGAAAAAAAAGACACCCCAAGGTATTCTGTTAGGTGTATGACGAGTTCATAGAAGATTTTATTTTTTGTCAAAAGTTAGCGGAAATTGATTTTTATTGGGTTTTTTTTCCCAAAGTGTCATTTTTCACTAACTTGTGACAAAAAATAAAATCTTCTATGAACTCGCCATACACCTAACGGAATACCTTGGGGTGTCTTCTTTCTAAAATGGGGTCACTTGTGGGGTTCCTATACTGCCCTGGCATTTTAGGGGCCCTAAAACCGCGAGGAGTAGTCTAGAAAACAAATGCCTCAAAATGACCTGTGAATAGGACGTTGGGCCCCTTAGCGCACCTAGGCTGCAAAAAAGTGTCACACATGTGGTACCGCCGTACTCAGGAAAAGTAGTATAATGTGTTTTGGGGTGTATTTTTACACATACCCATGCTGGGTGGGAGAAATTTCTATGTAAATGGACAATTGTGTGTAAAAAAATCAAACAATTGTCATTTACAGAGATATTTCTCCCACTTAGCATGGGTATGTGTAAAAATACACCCCAAAACGCATTATACTACTTCTCCTGAGTACGGCGGTACCACATGTGTGGCACTTTTTTACACCCTAAGTACGCTAAGGGGCCCAAAGTCCAATGAGTACCTTTAGGATTTCACAGGTCATTTTGCGACATTTGGTTTCAAGACTACTCCTCACGGTTTAGGGCCCCTAAAATGCCAGGGCAGTATAGGAACCCCACAAATGACCCCATTCTAGAAAGAAGACACCCAAAGGTATTCCGTACGGAGTATGGTGAGTTCATAGAAGATTTTATTTTTTGTCACAAGTTAGCGGAAAATGACACTTTGTGAAAAAAAAACAATTAAAATCAATTTCCGCTAACTTGTGACAAAAAAATAAAAACTTCTATGAACTCACCATACTTCTAACGGAATACCTTGGGGTGTCTTCTTTCTAAAATGGGGTCATTAGTGGGGTTCCTATACTGCCCTGGCATTTTAGGGGCCCTAAACCGTGAGGAGTAGTCTTTAAACAAAAATGACCTGTGAAATCCTAAAGGTACTCATTGGACTTTGGGCCCCTTAGTGCAGTTAGGGTGCAAAAAAGTGCCACACATGTGGTATCACCGTACTCAGGAGAAGTAGTATAATGTGTTTTGGGGTGTATTTTTACACATACCCATGCTGGGTGGGAGAAATACCTCTGTAAATGACAATCTTTTGATTTTTTTACACACAATTGTCCATTTACAGAGGTATTTCTCCCACCCAGCATGGGTATGTGTAAAAATACACCCCAAAACACATTGTACTACTTCTCCCGAGTACGGCGATACCACATGTGTGGCACTTTTTTGCACCCTAACTGCGCTAAAGGGTCCAAAGTCCAATGAGTACCTTTAGGATTTCACAGGTCATTTTGAGAAATTTCGTTTCAAGACTACTCCTCACGGTTTAGGGCCCCTAAAATGCCAGGGCAGTATAGGAACCCCACAAATGACCCCATTTTAGAAAGAAGACACCCCAAGGTATTCAGTTAGTAGTATAGCGAGTTCATAGAAGATTTTATTTTTTGTCACAAGTTAGCGGAAATTGATTTTAATTGTGTTTTTTCACAAAGTGTCATTTTCCGCTAACTTGTGACAAAAAATAAAATCTTCTATGAACTCACCATACTCCTAACAGAATACCTTGGGGTGTCTTCTTTCTAAAATGGGGTTAGATGCTTGAAAATGGGAAAATTCACTTTTTGCACCATAGTTTGTAAACGCTATAACGTTTACCCAAACCAATAAATATACACTTAATGGGTTTTTTTTTTTATCCACATTTGTTTGTCCACATTTTTCGCGCTGCATATATACAGAAATTTTACTTTATTTGAAAAATGTCAGCACAGAAAGTTAAAAAAATCATTTTTTTGCCAAAATTCATGTCTTTTTTGATGAATATAATAAAAAGTAAAAATCGCAGGAGCAATCAAATAGCACCAAAAGAAAGCTTTATTAGTGACAAGAAAAGGAGCCAAAATTCATTTAGGTGGTAGGTTGTATGAGCGAGCAATAAACCGTGAAAGCTGCAGTGGTCTGAATGGAAAAAAAGTGGCCGGTCCTTAAAGAGAACCTGTACTGAGTAAAAATATTTAAAATAAACACATGAGGTAACTTCAAATGAACATTACAGAGTTACCTTGTCATCAGTTCCTCTCAGAAGCTCACCATTTTCTTCTGACAATAATCTCATCCAGTTCTGACAATATTTTGTCAGATCTGAAATAGATCAGTTGCTGTCAGTAAAATATCAGTTGCTGTCAGTTATAGCTGAGAGGAAAACGGATGTACCAGGTAATGTTCATGTTTCCCTATGGCTCAAGTGGGCGATGTTACAGTTTAACTGTGTGCTGACCAGAAAGCTGTTATGGGGTAATGGCTATTTTCAAAATGGAGGACGGAAAATTCCCTTGATCATAGTGAACAAATAGGACGCGGGACAGGAGAAAGACACTGAGGAGTAGACTACATGGAGGGTAAGTATGACTTGTGTATGCTTATTTTCACTTTTATTGTCAGTACAGGTTTTCTTTAAGGGGTAGAAAGCCCTAGGTCCTCAAGTGGTTAATACACTGAAATTGTTTCCTCTCTGTCTCTGCAGAAAAAGCTTGTCCAGGTATTTGGACTATATTTAGGCTCGGAAACGTTCACCTGGATGCTTTAGGTCTTATTCATGCTACTGTCCTTTTTTGTGTGTTTTTATAATCTGAAAAATCTTTAGAATATACAGTCCATGTAAGTCAATGGACTCATTCACATCTAATCTGTTTTTTGTTTGCCGGAAGGGAAATACAACTTTGAGCTCTATGCTTTCTCTGTACACATTTTGTCTTATATTTTATATTGGGGCTGATTCTCAAAGCTTTTCTGTTAAATTATCTCACCTTACTTATTATAGCTAGGTCCACACTTGTCCGGTACAGATCGGATCCGTTTGAAACGAATCTGGTTAGGTAATTTTTTTCCCCTACTTTTTTTACTTTTGGAATATGTTTGCAGAATATGTTTCCAGTCTGTGGAAGTGTTTGCCTGGGGAGTGGGGGCGTAGAACTGGAGGGGGTAGTAGCCAGGACGGGGGTGACATCAGCTGGTGGCGGGGGGGTCACCCCCTCACCTGGGTCCCCCTTACCCGCTCCCCTCCAGCTATTTGCACAAAACGTGTTAAAATGTAATGCTGGCAGCGAGCGGGGACACTTACCTTCTCTCCTAGCGTTCCATTGCTTGCCGCTTGACTTCCTTCAATGCTGCCCTCTATACTTCAATGCCGCCAGTATAAGTAGCCAGCACAATTTCCCCCAGTATACGTTAGCAAGATAGGTGCTCCCCAGTAGGTAGCCAGCCTCCCTGGCCGCCGCTCATATACCTTGTGAGTCAGTGGCCTCCTCTTCCTCACAGTTCCCGGTAACCCTCACCTCGCTACTACTAGACCTCAGATCAGCGGTGACCTGCAGCACCGCAGTGAAGGGAGGAGAGCAGTTCACCTGGTAACAGCGCATATACAGGAAGTATTTCCTGTATATGCGCCGCTATGGGAGCCTCTCTGTGTTCCTGTCAAAGAGTAGAATATCAGTAAAATTAACAAATTTCTTCTTTTGGTATTAATGGCGCCCATTTTTTTCCTGGCGCCTTTTTCCCAAGTATGCGTCAGAGTTGGCTTCCATATCGCATGCACTGCAATAATGATTCAAACACTACATGGAATCCTTCAAATTACACAGCTGATCCTTCAAATAATAACCTAATATATTACAATAATATATAACATCTTACCTCTGACTGACAGGAAAATGGTTGAAAGAAGCAGCAATAAGTAAAACTTATAAAGCTGCATCTTTGTTCGATGTTTTAAAGCAAGAGTTATTCACACAGAATAATCGCTTCTCTCGCAGGTGAGAGACAAAAAGAGCTAGATACTAGTGGCAAGCCAACAGGTATCAAGTCTGACCATTGCTGGCCTGTCAGGGGTTTATGTAGGTTCGGGGTCTTTGTGACATCACAATCAGCCTATGCCACAGCCAATCACAGGAGCCCTTCCAGGCACACGCCTCTCCATGAGGAAACACACCCTGCAGCATAACACAGCCAGTTTATGAACCAGACTGGTGATAAAAGACTGAAATCACCTCTCTATAGTAAATCAGCAGTATTTAATAAACTGATGCAGTATTTAACCCATTCAGGTTCCGTCGTTTTCACGTGAGAAATGTTCACCTCCCATTCATTAGCCTATAACTTTATCACTACTTATCACAATGCACTGATCTATATCTTGTTTTTTCCGCCACCAATTAGGCTTTCTTTGGGGGGTACATTTTGCTAAGAGCCACTTTACTGTAAATGCATTTTAACAGGAAGAATAAGAAAAAACGGAAAAAATTCATTATTTCTCAGTTTTCAGCCATTATAGTTTCAAAATAATACATGCCTCCATAATTAAAACTCACGTATTGTATTTGCCCATATGTCCCGGTTATAACACTGTTAAAATTATGTCCCTATCACAATGTATGGCGACAATATTTTATTTGGAAATAAAGGTGCATTTTTTCCGTTTTGCATCTATCACTATTTACAAGTTTAAAATAAAAAAAATATAGAAATATTTCATCTTTACATTGATATTTAAAAAGTTTAGACCCTTAGGTAAATATTTACATGTTTTTGTTTTTTTTATTGTAATGTTTTTGTTTTTTTATTGTAAACATTTTATTTGGGTAGTTTTGGGAGGGTGGGAGGTAAACAATAGATTTATAATGTAAATGTGTGTTAATTTTAAATTATTTTTTTTTACAGGTGTAGTATTACTTTTTAACCACAAGATGGCGGCCATGAGTTTGTTTACATGACGTCACTCTAAGCGTAACATACGCTTAGAGTGACGCATCGGGAAGGGAACGGCCAGAAAAGGCGCAGCTTCTGAGAGAAGCTGTCGCTTTTTCAGTGGGGGAGAGGAATCAATGATCGGGCTCCGTAGCCCGATACATTGATTCCCTGGCTACCGAATCTGCGGCCGGGAGTGCGCGTGCACGCGCGTGATTGGCCGCGGGAGCGCGCGGTAGCGCGCATGGTTCCTGGACGTAGAAACTACGTCCAGGAACCAAAATAGGTTAATAAACTAAAATAGTTTCCTCTGTATCTCTGCACAAAAAGCTTGTCCAGGTATTTGTGCAATATTTAGGCTTGGAAAAAATTGTGTATATTGCAGACATTTTCACCTGGATGCTTTAGGTCTTATTCATGCTACTGTCCTTTTTGTGTGTTTTTATAATCTGAAAAATCTTTAGAATATACAGTCCATGTAAGTCAATGGACTCATTCACACCTAATCTGTTTTTTGTTTGCAGGAAGGGAAATACAACTTTGAGCTCTATGCTTTCTCTATACACATTGGGCTCTATTCATAAAAAAAATTTGTGGCGAAAATACTCGTGGAGGGAAAATACCGCATCGGTATTTTAGACTTCTGGGTGGGCATTCATAAAAATGTTGGCAGCTGCGATCGCAAAGCGGAGATCTCCCGCTGAAGGCTGGCGGTAAGCTGTCAGAAGGCATGCGGAAACACTTAGGCCGGCAGAGTCCCTCCGTGCACTGCTCTCTCTGGGAGGTATGTTCCATTCCCTTGTATGTAATCCGCAAAATCAGAGGAAGCGGTATTTCCCGTCCACATACCGCTTCTTCTAATCTTTATGAATGGACATTTTGTTACTTTTTTCTAGATAAATCTAGAAAAACACCGCACAAGGCGGAAATTTCTCGCTCTGCTGGGGAATTGTAACTTTTCTTGCGGAAACAGCCTTTATGAATGCCCACTTTGTTAAATGGTCGGGAAAGTCTGCTGTTTTGAGCAGAAAACTTGCGGTAAAGTTTTATGAATAGAGCCCTCTTTGGGCTTGATTCACAAAAGAGTGGTAACTGTTAGCACGGCCGTTTTCGCGCAAATTTTCACATTGCGGACGATCGCGAATTTTCACGCGAAACGATAATGATTTTGCGCGCAAACACAATTTTTTGCGCGAAAACGATATCAATTTCGCGTGAAAATTCTCGTTTGCATGCAAAAAAAGTTATCGTTTTGCACGAAAATTCGCGATCGCGCGCAATGCGAAAATTTTGCGCGAAACAGTTAGCACTCTTTTGTGAATCAAGCCCTTTGTCTTGTATTTTATATTGGGGCTGATTTTCAAAGCTTTTCTGTTAAATTATCTCACCTTACTTATTATAGCTAGGTCCACACTTGTCCGGTACAGATCGGATCCATTTGAAACAGATCCAGTTAGGTAATTTTTTTTCCCTCCATTTTTAACTTTTGGAATATGTTTGCAGAATATGTTTCCAGTCTGTGGAAGTGTTTGCCTGGGGAGTGGGGGCGTAGAACTGGAGGGGGAAGCAGCCAGGACGGGGGTGACATCAGCTAGTGTGGGGGGGGGGGGGGGGGGGGGGGTCACCCCCTCACCTGGGTCCCCCTTACCCGCTCCCCTCCAGCTATTTGCACAAAACTTGTTAAAATGTAATGCTGGCAGCGAGCGGGGACACTTACCTTCTCTCCTAGCGTTCCATTGCTCGCCGCTTGACTTTCTTCAATGCTGCCCTCTATACTTCAATGCCGCCAGTATAAGTAGCCAGCACAATTTCCCCCAGTATACATTAGCAAGATAGGTGCTCCCCAGTAGGTAGCCAGCCTATACCCCCTTACTCCCTGGCCGCCGCTCATATACCTTGTGAGTCGGTGGCCTCCTCTTCCTCACAGTTCCCGGTAACCCTCACCTCGCTACTACTAGACCTCAGATCAGCAGCGACCTGCAGCACCGCAGTGAAGGGAAGAGAGCAGTTAACCTGGTAACGGCAAATATACAGGAAGTAAGTATTTCCTGTATATGCGCCGCTATGGGAGCCTCTCTCTGTGTCCCTATCAAAGAGTAGAATATCAGTAAAATTAACAAATATCTTCTTTTGGTATTAATGGCGCCCATTTTTTTCCTGCCGCCTTTTTCCCATGTACGCGTCAGAGTTGGCTTCCATATCGCATGCACTGCAATAATGATTCAAACACTACATGGAATCCTTCAAAGTACACAGCTGATCCTTCAAATAATACCCTTAAATATTACAATAATATATAACATCTTACCTTTGACTGACAGAAAAATGGTTGAAAGAAGCAGCAATAAGTAAAACTTATAAAGCTGCATCTTTGTTCGATGTTTCAAAGCAAGAGTTATTCACACAGAATAATCGCTTCTCTCACAGGTGAGAGACAAAAAGAGCTAGATACTAGTGGCAAGCCAACAGGTATCAAGTCTGACCAGGGATGGCCTGTCAGGGGTTTATGTAGGCTCTGGGTCTCTGTGACATCACAATCAGTCTATGCCACAGCCAATCACAGGAGCCCTTCCAGGCACACGCCTCTCAATTAGGCCACTCCCTGCAGCATAACACAGACATTTTATGATGAACCAGACTGGTGATAAAAGACTGAAATGCTCTCTGTATAGTAAATCAGATTGCAGTATTTAATAAACTGAAATCGTTTCCTCTGTCTCTGCAGAAAAAGCTTGTCCAGGAATTTGGGCTATATTTAGGCTTGGAAAAAAAATGTGTATATTGCAGAAACGTTCACATGGATGCTTTAGGTCTTATTGTTGCTGATGTCCTTTTTGTGTGTTTTTGTAATCTGAAAAAATCTTTTAAAAATACAGTTCATGTAAGTCTATGGACACATCTAATCTGTTTTCTTGTTTGGAGGAGGGGAAATAAAACTTTGAGCTCTATGCTTTCTCTGTACACATTTTGTCTTATATTTTATATTGGGGCTGATTCACAAAGCTTTTCTGTTGAATTAACTCACCGTACTTATTAACTCACAATTTATCTCTACTTAACCACTTGCCGACCGCGCACTCATAACGCACGTCGGCAAAGTGGCAGCTGCAGGACCAGCGATGCAGATCTGCGGGCTAATTAATCAGGAAACAGCCGCTCGCTCGAGCGGCTGCTTCCTGTCAATTCACGGCAGGGGGCTCCGTGAATAGCCTGTGGGCCGCCAATCGTGGCTCGCAGGCTAAATGTAAACACAAGCGGAAATAATCCGCTTTGTTTACATTTGTACAACGCTGCTAACAGTAGCAGCGTTGTACTAGATCAGCGATCCCCGGCCAATCAGCAGCCGGGGATTGCTGTCACATGACAGGCAGGAGCCTGTTAGAGGCTGCACAGGACAGATCCGTTCCTGTGCAGCCTCCGATCTCCGGGGAAGGGAGGGAGGAGAGGGAGAGGGGGAATCCTGCGGCGGAGGGGGCTTTGAGGTGCCCCCCCCCCCCCCCCCCGCCAGCCACACGCAGGCAGGAGCGATCAGACCCGCCCAGCACATCATCCCCCTAGTGGGAAAAAAAAAGGGGGGCGATCTGGTCGCTCTGCCTGGTGTTTGATCTGTGCTGGGGGCTGTGGAGCCCACCCAGCACAGATCAGCAAAATCAGC
Organism: Hyperolius riggenbachi; assembly: GCF_040937935.1. Taxonomy (NCBI): domain Eukaryota; kingdom Metazoa; phylum Chordata; class Amphibia; order Anura; family Hyperoliidae; genus Hyperolius; species Hyperolius riggenbachi. The sequence goes on along the minus strand of NC_090646.1, from coordinate 232,625,255 downwards.
GCTGGTCCTTAAAGAGAACCCGAGGTGTGTTTAAAGAATGTTATCTGCATACAGAGGCTGGATCTGCCTATACAGCCCAGCCTCTGTTGCTATCCCAAACACCACTAAGGTCCCCCTGCACTCTGCAATCCCTCATAAATCACAGCCGTGCTGTGAGGCTGTGTTTACATCTGTAGTGTCAGTCTCAGCTGCTCCCCCGCCTCCTGCAGAGCTCCGGTCCCTGCCCCCGTCCCTTCCCTCCAATCAGCAGGGAGGGAAGGGATGCAGGCGGGGACTGGAGTTCTGCAGAAGGCGGGGAGAGCAGCAGACTGACACCATAGAGATAAACTCAGCCAGCTCTGACAAGCTGTTTGTCAGCAGCGTGGCTGTGATTTATGAGGGATTGCAGAGTGCAAGGGAACCTTAGGGGGGGTTGGGATAGCAACAGAGGCTGGGCTGTATAGGCATATCCAGCCTCTGTATGCAGATATTATTCTTCAAATCCACCTCGGGGTCTCTTTAAGGGGGGGTAAAGGCTGGGTCATCAAGTGGTTAAATTACTTAAATTATCTCCTGGGGGCTGATGCACGTACCTGCAGTAATATTGGTGTACACAGACACAGCGCGGCAAAATTCCCCTTCCACCCACAGCACGGATTTTTCCGCTATTAGCAAAACTGGCGGTACTCGACTAGCACAGCTGTTACTACGGTGACATGCATTACTAAAGAACGTTACCGTTAATAATGGGTGTTACTGTAGCAATGGTCACACTACTTGAATACTGCAAGTCGCACTAATATCATAACTCAAGGTACTATGCTTGGAAATAAGGGAAATTTTGCCATGCGCTGTCTGTGCATGGCAAAATTACCACAGGTACATACATCAGCCCCCTTATCTAACTTATCTCTCTTACTGACTTAATTAATGGAGTATCTCTCCTTACTTGACTTAACTCATGATGTATCTCTCCTGGGGCTTGATTAACCAAGCCGTGCTAATGCATAGCACGGCCGTGCTATGCGTGTAGCACTCAATGGTATGCGCGCATTGTGCCACGTTAACACGTGAAGAGCTTTGTTAGCGCGCACCTGTAAACCTGTGCGTGCGTAAAAATTCATGCGAGTAACATTGCGCGCTACACGCATCGCACGGCCGTGCTATGCATTAGCACGGCTTGGTGAATCAAGCCCCTTATCTGTTTAACGCATTAATTATCTCTCATGTGTTTATCTCATGTATTAGCTCTCCTTACAATTAAAGGACCAGTATTATGAAATAATGTAACATTTAAATTAAAAGTGTGTACATACTTATAAGTACATTTATCCTATATTTAAACCACTTTGAATTATTTTCTTCTATGTAGCTTACAGGAAGCACTAAAAGTCTGATAGACTTGTCATGGCTTGGACTAGTCCATCTCCTCATGGGGGATTCTCAGTATCGCCTTAATTCTGTACAAAATCAACCCCCATAAAGGATCTAAACAATGATGTCGCCCAGCCTGCCTTTCCATTTGCACACTATTTTGGCAGTTGGACTGAGCAACTGCTGTTCAATAAATGCCTTTGAAGATAAAGAAAAACCTGAAAATCCCCCATGAGGAGATGGATTAGTCAAAAACCTGTCAGATTTTCACCTCTTATTTTAAACTACAGGAACATAGGAGAAAAGTAATTTATAGTACATTTTAATCTGGGAGGAATCTACTTCTTGTACACATGTATTTTAAATGTGACAAGTTTTCATGATAGTGATCCTTTAAAGAGAATCTGAAGCCTCCTAAAAACCTCCTTTTTTTCAGCCAGTCTTATTAAGCATTAAAGGATTAGCTGTAATGCCACTATCCTGCGGCAAAACGAGGCTTTAATCACCCCGAAATACCGTGGCAAAAATCCACGACTATCAAAGTCGTGAATTTTGCTGCCCGGGGAGACAGAGCTTTGAGCTGCAGCTCTGCCTTCATTCGCGTCAATCTCCCGCGGATCTCCACCTCCTCCTGCCCCTCTCAGTGAAAGAAGACGGAGAGGGGCGGAAGGAGGCGGAGATCTGTGGAATATTGACGCGAATGGAGGCAAAGCTACAGCTCAAAGCTCTGCCTCCAACAGGAAGGAGCCCCGCAATTTGCCCCGGGCATTTCGGGGTGATTAAAGCCTTGTTTTGCTGCGGGATGCCGGCGTTTCAGCTAATATATTAATGCTTAACCTGCCTGGCGTTTTGATTCCCACAGCCTGATTCCCCCCTCCCTGCAGCGTCCCTCCCTACCCTCCGATTGCCGCCGGCGCAATGGCCCATCTGGAAATCCTGTTCTGAACAGGATTTCCTTGCGGGCTTTCCCCGTCGCCATGGCGACAAACGTCGTGACGTCACAGGGAGACCCGATCCACCCCTCAGCGCTGCCTGGCACTGATTGGCAAGGCAGCGCACGGGGCCTCGGCTAGGGGGGCCCTGTATCGCGGCGGGTAGCAGCGGATCTGCGGCGAGCGGTGGCGATCGGGTAAGGCACGCAGCAAGCAAAGTGCTTGCTGTGTGTTTAAAAAAATTGTTCAAATCGGCCCAGCGGGGCCTGAGCGGTGACCTCCGCCGTCTCTGGACGAGCCTAGCTCATCCAGAACGCCAGGGAGGTTAAGAAGACTGGATGAAAAAAGGGGCATTTTAGGAGGCTACAGATTCTCTTTAAGGTGAAAAATAAGCTTTGTGAGTCAACCCCATTATTGCTTGCGGATGTGCGGATGTGCAGTGTCGTTCCTATTCAGGCTGTGTAACAAAAAAGAATAGTAGAAATAAAACTACAGATATTTACGGGATGCCTATATATCGTATAGTAGGGATGCCTATAAATATACTTTTCATAGGTTGCTACATAATCAAATACACCTAACCTTCTCCCCTCAAAAAAAAAAAAAAAAACATTTCCAAAGACTATCCTAACTTATGGAAGACAACTAAAGACTACTATTATTTATTTATTTACTGCATGCTTGCCGTTGAAATACCTCATGTTTTACCTAACTTTATGCATTTACCTCATGTTTTACCTCATGTTTGGAAATGGAGAAAAATCTTTCAGAATTGCTAAAAAAAAAAAGAGGAAATACATCATGAGGTATTTTACTTACAAAAATGTTTTTTACCACACATAGCTACCAGAATTGAGACCATCTCTTTATATAATATCCCTGTTTCTCTGTGTCCGCTATGTCCCTGTGTCAGTGTTTTTTTGCACAGCGCATGTGCAGGGAGGGACGCAGAAACACTGAGGAGAGCTGAAGGAGGACGGGGCCAAATGGGGCGGGCGTACGCGCGACGGGCGTGCGCATGCGTGCGGTGGAGTGGTGACAAGCACACCTAGCCTATTTTAAACAGGATAAGGTCACTAGTTGTGGATAAAACTTTTGCACCTGAAGAGCCAGTAATACGAGTAAACAAAACCATAATGCAGCTTGTATGCTGCACTGTGAAGGGAAAATTCCACACCCAGTAAAACATACCATAATCTCCAGCCCTCAGTGCTGCAACATCCTCAAATCTAGTATTCCACTGACAAGACTTTTACCTCTGCAGTCCATCATGAATGCCACAGCTAGACTTAGCTGTGTGTATCTCCGGTCCTCACTTGCTGTCCCTCTCTGCAACTCTCCAAACTGACTTCTATGTCACCTCACAATCAAATTCAAGCAACTGCAGTATGTGTTATGTTCTGAACAGAATTTCCTTGAGGGCTTCCCCCGTCGCCATGGCGATGAAGGTCGTGACGTCACAGGGAGACCCGATCCACCCCTCAGCGTTGCCTGGCACTCCGCTATAAGGTCCGCCATCCAACTTACAGCATCTGAGCCTAATATAGCACCGAAGACCATTAGCAGAGACAACGTAACACCTTGGTCAAACTTCAAAGAAATTGATGAAGAAGTCACATCAAGCATACTCTTTCACCTCCGTCTAACTACCTGTGACCTGGATCCTGGCCCAACACAGTTAATGTTTCCTGCTTTACTGAAGGAAGCAATCATCAGGCCTCTCCTCAAAAAACCCTCCCTGGACCCAGATGCAATGACCAGCTACAGACCTGTCTCTAACCTCCCCTTTCTGGGCAAGCTAATAGAAAAAGCTGTATACCTCCAGCTAGAAGCCAAAATCCTACAAAACAACAGTTATGACCCATTCCAGTCTGGCTTCAGGAGACACCACAGCACTGAAACTGCCTTCATCCAAATATGCAACCACCTTGCTCGATCCTCATACTGCTAGACCTTTCTGCAGCCTTTATACAGTTGACCATGACATCTTGATAAACAGGCTACAGGAGTACTGCGGCATTGATGGCATAGTTCTTCAGTGGTTCCAATCCTTCTTGAGTGGCAGAACCCACAAAGTGTCTATGGGGCCCTTCCTGTCCACCCCTGTATCACTTAAGTATGGGGTGCCCCAGGGCTCAATCATTTCCCCCCTGCTTTTCACAATTTACATGTTACCGCTTGGAAAACTAATCCAAAAACATGACCTGACATACCACTGCTATGCAGACGACACCCAACTATATCTTTCCTTCAAGCCTGGTGTGACAGACCCAACTATAAACGCCTGCTTACGTGAACTACAGTAATGGATGAATGACAACTGGCTGAAACTAAATGCAGACAAAACTGAAATCCTTCTGATTGGAGGGCAGAGCATGATAACCAAACAACTTAACTTGCAGTCTTCATCACTGGGAATAGGAGGCACAGATCTACGCAGCTCTGATCATGTGCGTAGCCTGGGAGTTCTAATTGATGGGGATTTAAACTTCAGAACTCAAATCTCTGCTGTGGTGAAATCATCCTATTTTCACCTGAAGAACATTGCAAAAATCAAGCACCTCATCCTCCCAGAAGATCTGCCAACCTTAGTCCATGCCTTCATCACATCCCGACTGGACTACTGTAATGCTCTCTACACTGGCCTTCCAAAAAAGGTCTTGTACCGCCTATAGCTGATACAGAATACTGCTGCCAGACTGCTAACCAACCAACCCCGTCACTGCCACATAACGCCAGTCCTGCACTCCCTTCACTGGCTACCTATAGAATGGAGGGTCCTATTCAAGATCAGCCTACTGACATTTTAATCCCTGAATAATCTGGGTCCAGGATACATGAAAGATATGTTGCAGCTGCGTAGCAATCCCCGCATTCTCAGATCCACAGGTTCTAATAATCTAGTCATACCCAGAGTCCACTTGGAAACGTTTGGTCCCAGAGCCTTCTGTCATGCTGCCCCTACGTTTTGGAACTCCCTACCTCAACAGATCAGGACAGCTCCATCCCTGGCCGTGTTTAAATCCAGACTGAAAACCCACCTGTTCAGTTTGGCATTTGCAGAATTATAACTTTTGTTGTGTGAATACTTCATCCTACTACCAATTACTGAATCTGAGAGAGCCTAAGCGCTTTGAGTCCTATGGGAGAAAAGCGCTATAGAAATATTATTGTATTGTATTGTATTGTAAATCATTTCACAACTCCTGTTCCTCTTACATCTTCAGGACCACACAAAAGGCGGGTGTCATGAACCGGCCCGCGGCACGCCTGCGTATACGGTTCCCGACTGCGGGTTTGACCAGATCAAGTGGGGAACAGCCTTATTCAAGCTAAAAACAAGGCTGGGACCCCTCAAACACTTCTCACTGCCACCACTAGCTGTTGCTAGACACGTCCACTCTGCTGTCGAGTGCTCAGCACGCAATCCGCGTTTTCGTACTCGGGTCAGCTTTGCACTTTAGGCCGAATACGAGAACCCCACGCACACACACGCAGTTGCAATCTTGTACTGTAGTGAAGCAAAACCACTAACAGTCGTTCCGAATGATACTGTTAGCCACTCGGAGACTCCTCACTCTGCTGTTGAGCGCAGAAGTGCCCCATACACACAATGCAATTACAATCTTATACGGTAGTGTTGCTCAGTCATACAATCAGGCATGGACTGATACACAGTTACACTTCAGTCTCTTCTAGGCTATGAGTGTTAGTTTAGTACAGCAGAAGTCAAACTTATTAAATAACAATTTTATATTCCAGGAAAAAAGTGGAACAATGCAGAAAATAATGGAGGCAGGAAATGTGGGCGCATGAGGCAGGTGGACAAAAAGGGCACCGCCATTCACTCCCATAATAAAGATTGTTTAATGGGCGCCCAACAGGAAAAAAGGGCGTCGGAGAAAAATAACGTTTTACAAGCGGCGCCCGGAGACTTTTAATGTTTTATAGCTGCTACTCATGATTACACATTATTTAATGATTTATAATTTTTTAAACATTATTTTTAAATGAAAAATAGTACAATATTTTTTAAAATATTATTTTTAAATGAAAAACAGCACAATATTTTTTTAAAACGTTATTAATGCTTATCACAGGGGAGTCTTAGGTTTAGGCACCACCAGGGGGGTCTTAGGTTTAGGCACCACCAGGGGGGTCTTAGGTTTAGGCACCACCAGGGGGGTCTTAGGTTCAGGCACCACCAGGGGGGTCTTAGGTTTAGGCACCACCAGGGGGTCTAGGGGTTAGGGGTAGGTACAGGGAGGGTTCTGTGTGAGAGTAGGGTTAGGTATAGTTTTAGTAAAATTCTTATTAATCTTTTATAAAACGTTATTATACATTTCACTTTTTAAACAGGGAAGATTAACGTTTTTACAATTGCCGATTTCACACACATTATTTAATGATTTATAACTTTATAAAACATTATTTTTAAACGAAATATAGCACAATTTTTTTTTAAACGTTATTCATGATTATCGTTTAAAACCCTACGCCCTTTTTTCCCGACGCCCTTTTATAACGTATGCGAAAATAATATATACAAAAGATTACAAAAACAAAGTAAAAATTACAGAGTTAAGAAACAAACTTACACACAAGGACAGTTGCATAAAATAAAAGGGGATAAAAAGAACGTTACCAGCGTATCGATCTGGGCGTTGTTGGCGGGAGAACGCCGTTTTTCCGACGAGTAGTTGGGGAAGCCCTAGCGTTGTTGCTACCTACAGAGAGCTACCAGTTGTGAAAGACCTGTGCAGGTTCTTATAGGCCCATTTGGGGCCTGAGGGTACAAGTCCACAACTAATGCAATCTCTCAGATTGTCATATTCTTCCTGTGATATGCGACCTTCAAAGCTTTCCTGTTTTAGTGTTTGATCTTTTCAGAGATTTCAGAACACTTCCATAACCCCAATTTCCACAGGTAAAAGTCTACAGTTCCACAGGTCTAGTGCATACATCAAAAGATTGTGAAGTGAGGCTTTTCAACATTCCATCAGGCTGTCATATGTAAATTCCAGAGTTTCCTGATAGCCTATGAAGTTGGCAGATTCAATTAGTCCGATTGTCTTTTGGGACAATTGGGTGTCTACATGTCACAGAGTTCAAAGCTATGCAGACAATCCAATTAGCAGTGACCCACTCTCAGAGGAACTGCATACAGAAACTCAAAAGTACTTCCTATTGTCATACAGACCATCACATTAGCATTCAGCTTCCTCTGGCCAGGTGACCAATTACCCTGAAACCAGCTGGCTTCGACCAGACGTACACATGACATAGAAAGAAAAATGAAAGAATATGTTCCTGTAGTATCCTTAACATCATCAGCACCCCAATATATCACCACACCTCCTCCGTTAACTTGGTGCAAGGCAGATGATCTTCCCAGATCATCCTGCCAGCGCCTACACCGCTAGTCTGGCCTTGGGGGGTAACCCCTTAGCATCCTCTCAAAGATTCCCCACCTGGCAGTTAGCTCCAAGCTACACGGCTGGAAAACTAGGCCAGGTTGCTGCAATGTGTCGTTGCCCAGGCAACCTGACGTAACCAACCAGGGGGATGATGGTCCGGGATGACCGTAAACTCGCGACCATAGAGACAGTGCTGCAGCTGGGGATGGGTTCCAACCGCCACTACACGCACTTTCTCTATAGTGGCAGGAGCTATCTCTCGGTCCCTTTGGGGAACGATTATCTGCCGGTCTGCCTCCTCCACTTCGGACAGCTTCGAGGGAATAACCAGAACCCTCTCAGCCTGCCCCCCGCAGTCGGTGACCCGCTGGCCAGCCCCCTGAGCTCTTCCAGGCTGCTGTCAAATCGAACAGCCCCAAAGAGCTCAGTGCTGCCTGTCACACACGCCAGGGAGGCTGCAGACGGAGAGGCTCCCGGGCCCTCAGGGCCAGGTTCCGAAGTGGATGTTGCTGACCCAGCAACATTTGCCACTTCAGTGGACAGTTCCTCTGCTGTAGACCAGCTAGCACTGCTGGTTACCACTGCAGCTGAGGGAGTGCCTACATTACACATATCATAAACCACATCACATTTGGTCTTAAAAACATCTGAAGGGGAATGTCTGGCCGTCTGCCCCTTCAGTGGGCAGTTCATCTGCTATAGGCCAGCGAACACTGCTGGTTACTCCTGCAGCTGATGGAGTGTCCACATGACAAGCATCATTATGTAGCACAACACATATGACATCAGCAGGATCTGCCTTACACACATTGTCATTTAAAACATCACATACAGCCTCAACATTATCTGCAGCATGGCACACATTGCAACTCAGCACTTCACAGGTATCATCAACAGTTCCTGCATCGATTACCTCGATAGTCCGTGCGTCATAAATGACAATCAGTTTCTGCATTCGCTGTATCAACATGTCCTACTCCAGGCCTAGGCACTGGAGACTCACTAGGGCTGGCTCCTAGTATACAGTCCGTAGCCCTTGGAGGCCCACCAGCACCCCCCACTTGCACAGAATTATCAAACGGTACCTTGCAAGAGTCCTGAACTTCTGCTGGGGAGGCGGGCTCCACGGGGGTTGGATTAGGCTCATACCGGGCTACTAACCGTCCCAGGTCAGTACCCAACAAAACGTTCGTGGGGATGGCATCAGTTACCCCCACTTTTCTCATTCCACTGGAGTGCTACCTCCAGGGAGCTACCAGTTGTGAAAGACCTGTGCAGGTTCTTATAGGCCCATTTGGGGCCTGAAGGTACAAGTCCACAACTAATGCAATATTTCAGATTGTCATATCCTTCCTGTGATATGCGACCTTCAAAGCTTTCCTGTTTTAGTGTTTGATCTTTTCAGAGATTTCAGAACACTTCCATAACCCCAATTTCCACAGGTAAAAGTCTACAGTTCCACAGGTCTAGTCCATACATCAAAAGATTGTGAAGTGAGGCTTTTCAACATTCCATCAGGCTGTAATATGTGAATTCCAGTGTTTCCTGATAGCCTATGAAGTTGGCAGATTCAATTAGTCCGATTGTCTTTTGGGACAATTGGGTGTCTACATGTCACAGAGTTCAAAGCTATGCAGACAATCTAATTAGCAGATACCCACTCTCAGAGGAACTGCATACAGAAACTCAAAAGTGCTTCCTATTGTCATACAGACCATCACATTAGCATTCAGCTTCCTCTGGCCAGGTGACTAATTACCCTGAAACCAGCTGACTTCGACCAGACGTACACATGACATGGACAAAAAAATGAAAGAATATGTTCCTGTAGTATCCTTAACATCATCAGCACCCCAATATATCACCACAGCGGGTTCCTCAGGCAGCAAATTTGGGGGGCGGCACCCACCTGGCCGTAAATGGGGGGGGGGCGCTGAGCTGGAGGGGGTAGCAGGCAGGAAGAGGGGCAGCGGGCACAGTGGCAAGGAGGGGAGAGGGGCTCCCCGATCTACGCTCCCTCGCCAGCTATTAAGCGCAGCAGCATAGTATGATCAGGCACTGGGCAGGGATGGCTCACCTCTTCCACGTTCCAGCGTGCGTTCCACTCGTCACTTCCTGCAATGTCCCCCACTGTACTGTGAGTGGTGTACAGTGGTGTAGCAATAGGGGGTGCAGAGGTTGCAATCATACCAGGACGCTTAGGCCAGGCGGCTCTCCCTCAACCGCAGTGTTACCTCTTTATTCATCCTGTGCTGGAAAGAATCACTTCTATAGATGCTTTAAATAGTAGTAATCATTAACTAACTGTTCTCCATCCCCTTCTTGTACCTCTCATACTGTGGATGTCCTTGGCAGGTGTTGGTGCGCCATATCAATTGTTATGTATAGAGTGCTTGGGGAAGCCCAGTGCAAAACTTGCACTGGGGCCCATAATTCCTTAGCTATACAACTGATAAAAAAACATTGACAAGACGGCACAGATAGGTGACTACTAGCACTAACACGCAGCAAAATAAGTGATATATTCCAAAGGTGACAAGCATGACTGGTGCTATTATCGGGACCAATTTCACTGCATACATAATTATTTCTGAAAGACAGAACAAGACAAGGAAAAATTAGCCAATGTTATATAATGTGTCCATAACTATAAATTAGTAGTTTACTTATGATCTGGTACTGCTTTGCTTCCTGCATTTCTCAGAGAAGCCAAGTGGCCAATCTCACTGCTGGTAAAATAGGTCTGTTCCATCTGTCATGGTGTCCCTGTGCCCTGATTACTTTTTTCCAACATACAATAAATAAACATTATAACAAGGAGAACAACAATCCTGGTAGTAAAAATGTACCCAATTTGTAAAACAGTTCAAGGACTTAGGGGTTTATTTACAAAGAAATCTCAACAATCATCTCATCTTACTTATTTTTCACCTCAGGTATTTAATGGTAAGGGTCAACACACCATACAATCTTGGTTGTTCAATCTTACCACTTTCATGGAGTATAAGAGCTTATCCAATCAATCATTCACGGTATTTTCAGTCTGTTGGCCCTTATACTACATAGATTTGGTAAATCTGTACAACCAAGATTGTATGGTGTGTGTTGAGCTTTAGACAGATCAAGAGAGATAAATCATGAGATAAACAGATAAGGTCATGGCACCTGTGCTTCGAAGGCACAGCCAGAATTACTTAGCTGTGTCCTGCACGGCGGTAAGAATTCTGGTGCATGCATGCTGTAAGAAAACTGCAGCATGCCATCCAGAGTCCCACCACAGTACCATTCAGATGTCATGCCATAGCAGGAATAGGCAGCCGTTTCCCTCCTTACTGTCCTGCGGAGAAAAGCTGTATATTCCAGACACGTTAGGCCCTCGCTGAAATGGGGCCTTAATTCCTCTCCCACTGGAGCAAAGGGCCTCAATAAATGATTTCCGCCATTTCTTGTCCTATCTCTGTCCATGATGTCCTTGCATTCTTCATTTTCACTTCTCCATGTTCCCTTTGGTCTCCCTCATTTTCTACCATCCCCAAAGAGTGACTTTAGGTCTAGAGTTTGGGATCACAAACAGGACAGTTAACCAGGACCCCAGGTCTCATGGGGGTCCTAGTAGTTTCCTCCCGCCCAGTACTATTTTCTCCATTGCTTCTCAAGTTCCTTAGCCATTAAGTTCCAATGCTATATTGGCACAGGGAAGCAGGTAATGGGGTGTTTATGTTATCCCTATCACTTGCTTTCCCCATCCTGCTTCATTGCTCTCTGTAGGCTCTCTACAAGAATACTAACTCTGGCCCTGGGTGATGATTACAATTATTTTTAAATGGCCTGAGTTGGAGCAGCTCTGGTCCTTTCTCCAAATTACCATTAGTGTAGCTATTCTCCATATTGCCAACAGTATGAATAGTCTCCGTATTGCCAGTGGTATGCATAGTCTCCATAGTGCCATCAGTCATATCTGATCCTGAAGGGATTGGCATACCTGAGTAAGGAGAGTTCAACATTATAACCACTTCATATCACCTGATTATTTCTGAATAATCACTAAAATATCAGCCCCAGTCATCCAAAAAATGTAACTATGAATAACAGAGGAGGATCAGCCGATCACACCAAACACATACTAGTCAGAAATTGATTGCAAACATCAAGCCAACAAACGTTGATTCCGGTGATACCTTTAATGATTAATGGTACATGGTTTATTGCAAGTTTCTTCTTCAGGCATTGTACAGAACTGGATCAGAACTGTACAATAAGAAGTTTTGAATTACATACAGACTTATATATGATTCTGTAGGCTCAATCTGACATGATGTCACACAGTTGCACCCCCTTTGAAATGTAAAAAGTTTTCCTCAGTGTTCTAATGAACTCTTAAAATATATAAGTTTGTATGTGATTCAAAACTTCTTATTGTACGGTTCTGATCCAGTTCTGTATAATGCCTGAAGAGGAAACTTAACGTTTTGAAAGCTTGCAATAAACCATGTACAGTTAGTCATTAAATATATCACCGGAGTCAAAGTTTGATAACAGCATTTCTGCTTGCTTCATAAATTGATTCTGTACATTCTCATCTGAAAAACTGATATTTGTTATAGTTATGAGTGCATTTTAACAAACTGGGTGCCCAGGCACCCCCCAGTCCCTTTCAAATATTTAATAATAGGGCCCCTTTAGCCACACAAAGGAATGTAAAATGGAGCTAATTCAGCCTTGCTTGGACTTCAGTGGCTTTTGTGGCAACTGTCCAGCTGTACTCCCTGCACTTATGTCCTAGTTATATTTAGCACCAGACTTGTTTCTAACTATGCATAGCAGTCAGTGATTGTACAGATACTGATCCACTAAGTGAGCCAGCAAATAGAGGCATTTGGTTACCAATAGAGAAATCTCCAATGATAACATTCCTCTTCTATAATGCCAAGGCAGATCATTGACTTGCATGGTAATGAGAACATGCATTAACTGTTTGTCAGCTGGCTAAACTAACAAATAGTTAAAGGATACCACAACTGACATGTGGCATAATGAGATAGACATGGGTATGTACAGTGCCTAGCACACAAATAACTATGCTGTGTTCCTTTTTTTCTTTCTCTGCCTGAAAGAGGTAAATATCAGGTATGTAAGTGGTTGACTCAGTCCTGATTCAGACAGGAAGTGACTACAGTGTGACCTTCACTGATAAGAAATTCCAACTATAAAACACTTTCCTAGAAGAAAATGGCTTCTGAGAGCAAGAAAGAGATAAAAAAGGGGGAAATTCTTATCAGTGAGGGTCACACTGTAGTCACTTCCTGTCTTAGTCAGGACTGAGTCAGCCACTTACATACCTGATATTTACCTCTTTCAGGCAGAGAAAGAAAAAAGGAAAACAGCATAGTTATTTGTGTGCTAGGCACTGTACATACCCATGTCTATCTCATTATGCCACATGTCAGTTGTGGTATCCTTTAATGTATGTGTTCTGTCAAGATATTTAAACACAAACTGAATTTTTAAAGGTGGGAATCAGGACCATAAGATTCAGATGTTTGTGGATGACACACTGCTTACAATAATGAACCCGCATATATTCATCCCCAATTACTTTTGGGGCGATTTGGTGAGATCTCTGGATTAAAGTTAAATGTTACTAAAACAGATGCCCTCTATTGTAACTTTGAATCTCAGGCTGCTAAATAAAGAGATCGTTATCTTACCTCTCTCGGGGTGTGGTTATGTAATCATTTGCCTCCATGTATAAGATCAATTATGGTCCTCTGTTTAAAAGCTCAGCGGTTTTCTAGCTACTTGAACCTTCCATCCCTGTCATAGGCTGGCTGTATCACGGTGATTAAAATGACTTGCTGAAATTGACCTAATTCTTCTAGGTCCTCCCAGTAATGGTTCACCCTCCAGACATTAAAGTGTTCCAGAGATGAAAAGAAATAAAAATCATACAAACCTGGGACTTCCTCCAGCCCCCTCTGGCCTGATCACTCCCTTATCACCATCTTCCACCTTCTGTATCCTCCGTAAGGGCTTCCGGAATCTTCGGTGCATGCACAACGCCGTCTCACTCCCATTGTCAGTATGCGCAGGCGCAGAAATCTCCCGACAACGGGAGCGAGGCGAGCCAGACGTGCACGGCCGGGCCGAGCATGTGCAGCAAGCTCCGACTGGGCAAGATACTGGGAGGCCTTACTGAGGATAAAGAAGGCGAATAACGGAGCAGAGGAAGCAATCAGGCCAGAGGGGGCTGGAGGAAGCCCCAGGTATGTATGACTTGTTTGTTTTCATCTCAGGTTCCCTTTAAGCTATTGCAAAGGGATATTTACCATTTTATATGGAATGGTAAATGACCATGTATCTCTGATTGAATAATGAAAATTAATAAAAGTGCAGGAGGACTAACATTCCCAAATTTGATGTAATATTTTTGTGCGTCCCAACTGGCCCCAGTGCCTATAATATTTTCCATAGAACATGCCCCTAAATGGGTAGGACTTCCTTCTGCCTCCCATATCACTAAGAGGTGCCTTATGGGCCTAAATTAATAGCATACCAGAAATGCATCAACATCCACAATTTCCGCCATGACTCTAATCCTATGGCATAAATTACATTTTAAATATTCTCTCGAGGCCAACCTTTTGCCTCTTGCATCCATTTTTGTCAGGCCTGAATCCTGAGCAGGCCAATCTCCATCCCTATATGACTACTGGACTACAGAAAATCTCACCAGCATTAGTCAATTTCTATCAGGAGGAAAATTATTACCAATCACCTCATTCTGAGACATTTATCATCCCCGCCCAAGAGAGATTTTTCATGCTAAGCAAATATATCACTATCTTCATTCAGTAATTAGAAGCAACCAAAAGGCTCCACAGCCCCACAGCTATAAATTTACTAAATTATGGGAGAAGGATCTGAACATATCATTAGATTCTGAGGAGTGGTGTGAATGCTTCTAAACCCTGTCTCATGGTAATCTTAAGGCATCTCACATGGAGGTGGCATTACGGCTCCTACATAGGACGTATTTGTTCCCAGAGAGGCTTCATAGGGTGAATAGCTCAAATTCCCCTTTTTGCTTTAAAGGATGCCTCTCTATAGGTAACTTACTTCAGATATGATGGTCCTGCCCTGTGGTGGCAGATTTTTGGTCTAAAGGCCAAATACTGAACATCTGAAAGCATGTGTTTATTTTTAGTTTTTCTGTTTTCACTGGCTTTCTTATTTTCCCTGTTTTCTGTACTCCTTCTTGTCCAAAGCCATAAACAGGTCAAATAACAAGGAAAATGTTACCAGCCTCTTTTAATCCTTCTGTGTGCCACCCTTATGAAAACCATTCATGAACTGCTTTACAATGGGATGTGAGCAATGCATTAGCCAACCTCCTGAAAACGAATATTTCCACCAACGACCAATTACCAAAAGCTGTTGAATAACCTTGTTTGACCAAAGAACATAGAAAAGCCAAAACCAAATCTTCTGAATTTTCTAAAAGGAGTCAGTGCATATCTATTAGCAATAGCCAACCATAAATGCCAGGCGGATGAATAAGCACACCAATTTCTTGGAGCTACAGAGTTTCTGACCATCTCAGAAATCAGAATCAGATGATGGGGTTGATTCACTAAGCTGTGCTTGCCCTGAGCCATGGCAGGTCCAGTGGCTTTAATGGATGTGATCCGCACACTTCGGCTGCCTGTCACATGACATTACAAAGTACGGGTCCATTGAGTCCTATGGGAGAAAAGCGCTTTACAAATGTTATTGTATTGTATTGTATTGTATTGTATTAAAGCCACTGGGCATCTTCAGTGGAGTGCCGTTAATTAGAAGGAGCGCAAGTATGTTAGCAGTGCACATTACGCTACACTACCACTCGTAGCATGCACATAACTCGTCCTCCTCTCATTAAGCTGTGCTGCTAAATGAATCAACCCCTATGTTCCATAAATTAACAAGGCAAGTCCATAAGCACACCCCAATTCTGAGGAGATAACGAATCTGCAAATACATTACGACACGTCCCGGCAAATACTGAGCTTTCAACCAAATATTATGCCACAGGCAGTGCAACACTTTAACAACCACATCAGATTTCACTGACGAGCAGTTAGTAGCAATCATAAAACCCTTGTTGTCAGTTTGTAATACAGTATGTTTATTTGCAAATTGTTCACCCCATAGTACTAATGGGATAAATACTGGGAATACTTTCAATATAACTACATCTTTTGTAATGTCTCTAGCAGGGGCGTAGCAATAGGGAGTGCTGAGGTAGCGAATGCATCGGGGTCCCGAAGGGCCCTCCCTCAACTTCAGTATTAGCTCTCTATTGGTCCTGTGCTCATAATAATAACTTCTGTAGATACTTTGAATAGTGGTAATTATTAACAAACTGCTCCCCATTCCCCTATTGCAGATTTGACACCGTGGTTGTCCTTCCAGGTTTTGGTGCCCAGTATCAATTGTTATGTATAAAGTGTTTGGGGGCCCCAATGTAAAACTTGCATCGGGGCCCACAGCTCCTTAGCTACGCCACTGGTCTCTAGTCAACCAAGACTCAGGCCAATGACCTGCACACCAATTACCTTGACAATAAGCCTAAAAGCCTATCCAGCTGCATCTGTAAAAAAAATTCCATCTTGTCATCTAAAATAAATTAATCCTGCCATATCAACCTGCCATTAAAATGCCTCAAAAACAGATGCCTAACTAACAGGTCCTCTTTTATTTCCCTTTTTATGGAAACATGCCAGTGCACGGATTTTTAACCTGAAATCGTTCTACTCAGCCTGCAGGAAAATACCCTGGCCATTGGCATTATACAAGAAGCAACGGCCAATTGGCCTCCTTAAATGGATTGACTTTCCATCACAAGACTGTGTCACGGCAATGTGCGTGATCGCAGCAGCAGCCCCAGGACCACCTAGCACCAATTGGTGTAAAGTCGTGGGGCTGGCTTTTGCAGGAGATCGCGCACGCGGATGCGCACACATCTCCATTGGTAGGCGGAGCAATCGCCTCTCGGAAACTGTTAGGTGGTGAAACTGCAGTCTAATTATCCCATACAGCTCTGCGATCGAAGGCAGTGCTGTACTGGGGACAGCCATGTGACATGGCTGTCCCCTCCATTGGCTCAGGGGTGATCGGCTGGCGAGAGGAGGGAGGGTGGTTTTGTTAAAAAAAAAAAGAAAGAAAATAATTAAAAAATTAAACGTAAATATTTGTAAAAAAATTAAATAAACACGGGGGGTGGGGGATCAGACCCCATCAACAGAAAGCTCTGTTGGTGGGGAGAAAAGGAGGGGGGATCACTTGTGTGCTGAGTTGTACGGCCCCGCGGCGAGGCCTTAAAGCTGCAGTGGCCTTTTCAAGAAAAATGGCCTGGTCTTTAGGGGGGTTTAACACTGCTGTCCTCAAATGGTTAAAAATGTAATCTTTTCAGGCAACCAAAACTCCATATTGACGGTGTCTATTGCAATCCCGAGGAAGACTAACAAAGTGCACAGGGGTACCATCTTATCCTCAACCAATGGCACCCCAAACTCAGGCATTGTGTCACAAAATATGCTCAGTAACTCTTGGCAACTTGATGAACCAGCTGATGTGTCAATTAAAAATCATCCAATGAATGCACTAATGAACCTGCTTGAGATTTCTACCTCACTACCCATTTCAAAAAGTAGGAAAATATTTACCGTAAAATAAAAACAAGGAACAGCCGATTGAAAAGCAGCTGTCAAAAAAGAAAGAAATACTAAAGGTATTAAATGCATTCGAATTGTTTGGCAATAAACAAAAAGCAGATTGTACATCGTTTTTTTGCAAACACCGCTCCCCTCCCAAACATATGAGAGACAAGGTCTGCTTAACCTCTTGAGGACCATGGGCTTAAACCCCCCTAGTGACCAGGCTATTTTGTTAAAAATTGGTCGCTGCAGCTTGAAGGCCAAGCTGCAGGGCCGCACAACACAGCACATAAGTGATTCCCCCCTCCTTTTGTCCCTACCAACAGAGCTCTCTATTGGTGGGGTCTGATCGCCCCTGCAGTGTTTTTTTGTTTTTATGTAAATAGTTTTGTTATTTTATTAAAAGTGTGTATTTTTGTATTTTTTTCTCCTCCGTCCCTCCCACCCCGCAGGCAGCCAATAACGGCGATCGGCTGTCATAGGCTTCTGTCTATGAGAGCCGATCGCTCTCTTGTCCCCCAGGGGACAGCCGTGTCACACGGCTGTCCCCAGTACAGCGCTGCTGCAGATCGCAGCGCTGTACAGTACAATAAAGTGGCGGTTTCGCCGTTACAGTCTCCCGAGCTCCGCTCCGCCCACCAAGCAGGAGATGCGCGTGCAGCCTGCGCGCGATCTCCTGCAAATGTAAGCCCCAGGACTTTATGCCAATTGGCGTTAGGCGGTCCTGGGGCTGCCGCGACGGCCACGCCCATTGGCGTGACGTGGTCGGCAACTGGTTAAACGCAACATAGGATAAGGACGCCAAAATACCATGAATGCTGTCATTCAGTGAAGAGCCTTTAGGGAAAGATAAATTATGTATTAGTCTAAATTTGTAAACTGTAGCACCACATTTGGTATATAATTTTATATCCTACTAGTGACCTTAGACTGTTTAAAAACATGCGCACCCGACACGCGCGTGCTCGCACCCGCCGCGCTCACACCCGCCGCACACCCTGCAGCCCGGTTCCTTGGCCCCATCCCTGTCCTCCTGCCTGTGTGAGGCTGGGTCTGTGCTGCGCACATGCGCAGTAGCAAAAAGCACGGACCCAGCTACACTGTACGCAGGGACAGTTGCCTTCATTATATAGGATTAGGTAAACAGAGAAAATGTTGGAGCAAAGGGCCTTAATAAATGCTTTCCGGTGGTTTTTGTCCTGAGCAATCTTGCCTTTCTTGGTCCATGAAGTCCTTGCATTCTTTATGAGTGAATGGGAAAAATTAATAAGTGTATAACGACCTAAAGATCACATACAGTGAAAACACAGTTATTATTATCTGGTGTGGGGGAGGGGGAAGGTGATACAAAGATCTAGTGTTTGCCACTTTTCTGATTTTGTTTTATTCAATGAAACTGGACAATAATCTGTATTCTAATTGTGTACATACAATTAATCCAGAAACTTCCATAAATTGGTTCTCATGTAACGCTGTATTTTACAGCCTCACTGCCACACCAGATATAATGCAAATGCTTAGCTCCCAACAGTTTGATATAAGAGAGAGGGACACTTTAAGGCAGGCCCCTGCCACACCTCCAACCATGCCCCCACCACTAGAGATCTCGCAAAACAAAAATAATTTTCTGTTCGCAAACGGCGAACGTGAACTTTCGTAAATGTTCGTGAACAGGCGAATCTGGCGTACTGCCATACACTTCAATGGGCAGGCGAATTTTAAAAACTACAAAGACTGTTTCTGGTCACAAAAGTGATGTAAAAAGTGTATGAAAAAAGTTGTTTCAAAAGGTCTAACACCTGGACTGTGGCATGCTGGAGGAGGATCCATGCCGAAAGTCCCACCAAAAATTACAGAGTTGACACCAGGTTTTAATCCCTAAAGGGTAGAAATTATGCACATGCACAGCTCTGGGTGTCAGTGGGCTCTGGGTGTCAGTGGGCTATGGAGTGTCTCACACAGAGAAATGCAATAGTACTATCAGAATACAAAGAAATAATAATGCACTGGAGTGGTTCTGTGCGTGCAACTTAATGAGACAGTAATGAAACAGCAGTAGTGTGCACACAGCTCTGGGTGTCAGTGGGCTGCGGAGTGTCACACACAAAAAAAGCACAGGAGACCGATGTACTAGCCCTCCAAAAGGGCTGTTTGGGGTGCTTTCACAGCTAGTAAGGAACAAGGACACAGGCCTAGCTAATGCTTTCCCTACCTATCTCCAGCAAGTCTGTACCCTGCTCTCACTAATTGTCAGCAGCCAGCAGAGAATTGATCCAATACGGCCACCGCAACTGCTTTTTGATAGGGGGGTGGGGGTTCAGGAAGGCATGCTAGCTGATTGGCGGCAATGTGTCTGCTGACTGTGAGGTAAGGGGTTAAAGTTTAGCTCAATGATGATGTATAGGGGCTAATCGAACACGCCAAATGTTCGCTGTTCGCCGTGAATACTGCTCCTCGGCGAACTGATCGGGCCATCTCTACCCCCTACACATCACGCATATCACAAAGATTTCAAAGCAAAATATGTTGTTTTATCATTCAAACCACACTGGTCCTTTCTGTCATCAGTTGTTTTCCTTCATTTTAACATTTGAAAGTAAGAAATATATCAATTTAAATGATGGGAATACAGTTTAGAGCCAGTTAAATATTTTTCAGCAGAAAAATACATATGTTAACACAGATCTTTATATCAGTCCTGAAAGAGAGACAACTGAGGAAGAAAGGGACAGAGGTATTTAGTTTCCAAAGGGGGACTGTCTGTCCAAAAAAGAGACAGTTGGGAGCTTTGCACACGTGGTGCTGCAAATGAATTCTTGAACAGAATCTCCAGATCCTGGCCATGCAAAGATGCAAAATGAAGAAAAAAAACACTATGTGTTACTTCAAGGAAGGGTGACAGTCTAATATTGTTCTATGCTGCACAGAGGAGGCAGAATGGAAGAGTGAATAATGTAATTTTTATTTCAGACCTCTCAGTGACATATATTTCCATTTTTTGGTTTCTCTGGTTTTATGTGTCTTTTGCAGGTTAATAGGGTCACTTAAGCTGTGGATGACAAAAGTCTGTTCTGACATCAGAAACTGAAAGATTGTAAAGACATTCACTCTCATTCTGCCTTCAATGAATCCAAATCAAACACTCGAATCAAAGTCAGAGGCACAACAAGCACAATTCTTATCATTCTTGCAATTAGGATAGGCGAATACACAAAAATGCTTTTATTGCTTGAGCAATAGAAAATCCATTAAACGTTGTTCACAAGACCAGACACTTTTATAAGCATTTTCTATTGTCTTATTGTGCATGAGTCTACTACTGTAAGAAATCCATTTTATTTGCAGGGTAACTCTGGCAACCAAAATGCTAATTAGGTTTCTTAATATGTTAATTAACTGGTAAGTTGGATCACCAGTTGATCAGTGACACACACCCTGGTCTATGACAGTGACACCAATGAGAAGCTTTATTGCCCTGTAAGTGATTAAAAAGTTGAGGAGACAAACTCATGGAGAAGCAAGTGATTTGTTTGATCAGCTGATAGATTTGCAAAGCTCTGATTTGCTGTGATCACACCCTGCTTTAGCACATGATCATGCCTAGCAAATCAGAGACTTACATATCTATCACCTGACCAAACTGATCACAAGCTTCTCCATGAGTTCTCCTAGACATAACAACCACTAATAAGGAGATGGTGCTGTATGGGTTTGTGCCACACCTTCCCCTCTTTCAGTACCAATACCTTTTTATTTGATTCTGTGCCTCTCATGACTCTGTTTAAAACTTTTAAAGGACCACTCTCATGAGAAACTTTAACATTTTAAATTTGGGTAAAAATAAACATAAAGGATATACATTTTGCCCTGAGCAGAATGTTGTGCAAACTACTTTTCTCCCGTATTGGTGTGGATTACAGCAGTTAGTCAAATTCCTAAAGATCTGACAGATTTTGGACTAGTCCATCTCCTCATGGGGGATTCTCAGTATTTTGTTTTCACAAAAGCACTTCTTGGAAAGGGTCCCTACTGTACAAAGATGACAGCCAGCCTCCAAACTTGCTTGCACAATATTGTGGCTGTTGGACTGAGTGCTTTTGAAGTGCTTTTTAAAATAAAGAAAACCCTGAGAACCTCCATGAGATGATGGACTAGTGCCAAATTAGTCAGGTTTGTCAGTGTAATAGATAGCGGAGAGGCCATCGCGGCGGTGAGCGGCATGGCGGCCGTTTCCGCGTCTCAGCCGGCGGCCTCCGCCGCGCAGTTACATGTTGGAGTTTTACCTGGTCCCTCAGTTGCACATAGACTGAGGGCTACGCGTGCGCGCGCCAGGCGACAGGGCCTTTATGCAAGTAGAAGGGGAGTCAGCTGATCTGCCGGTCAGCTGACTCCAGTAGTGCTCCGGATTGGCTGAGTGACTGGGGCAGCGCTGTGGAGCGCTCTGAGTATATATAGGACCTGCCTGTCAGTTGCTCTTTGTCTGCTGTTGCAAATGCTACGTGTTAGCACTCAGACCTTAGTCAGATCCAAAAGTGTGCTAGAACCAGCAGGAGCTGGGGACCCACACTTAGCCAGATTCTGTTGATAGCTTAACCACTTAACGACCACCCACTGCACAGGGGTGGCCGGAAAGTGGATCCCGCAAGGACCGCCGCATGCACAGAGGAGGCGGTCCTTGTACGGGCATGGGCAGAGCGATCGCATCATCCGTGACGCGATCCTCCGCCGGGGATCGATGGCCGGGGATTTAGCCTCCAGTTCGCCGGCCACTTAGCAGCGCCGACGGGCGGAGGAATACAAATCTCTGCCAATCAATGCGCATAAGGCACTTTGTTAGGTAAACAAAGTGCCTTATACATGCTTCCTCCTCGCCTCGTAGTCTCATTGTTCCAGAGACCACCAGCGAGGAGGAAGCAGAAGTGAGTATACACCACACATTGTTTTTTTTTAAACAGCCCCCCTGATCTCCCACCCCACCCTTCAGACCCCCCCCCCCTGATCACCCCAGCAGACCCCTGCCAGCACCCTTGCACCCCTCTAAACCCCCCCCCCACCTGTCACTAACTATCGACGCTATCCACTACATTAGGTCCCTAACTGCCTCCTAATCACCCCTGATCCCCCCCCTACCTTTAGATCACCCCCAGACCCCATCCCAGACTACCCCCCTGTATACTGTATACATCTGTATACAGCTAGCTTACCCCCTGATCCCCCTCTGATCCCCCTCTGATCACCTGTCTATCACCTGTCCATCACCCCTCAGCACCCCCACCCATCAGAGCAGACCCTAACTGCCCCACGGTAGCAACCGATCACCTGCCCAGACCCTCGATTGCCCTCAGACCCCCCTCCTGATTACATCCCCTGCGCGTTGTTTACATCTGTCCTCCCCAGCAATCACTAACTTCGATCAGTAACCCCCTGTGTCTGCCTCTCATCAGATCAGGACTCAGTCTGCCCCGTGTGGGCTCCTGATCAACCCCCCACCCCATCAAATCGCTCTCAGACCCCCCCCCCCCTAATCACCGTCCGAGTAAATTGTATTTGACTGTGCTGTGATTGTATTCGATTGTGCTGCAATTGTATTAGATTGTGCTGCAATTGTATTTGATTGTCCCGTGATCTGCTTCGATTGTCCCGTGATTGTTTGATTGCCTCTGAGATCCCACTTCCCACCAACCCCAACCCCACCACCACCCCTACCCCCCATCACCTTCCGAGTGCATCAGATTTAATTGTGCGGTGATTGGATTCGATTGTGCTGTAATTGTATTTGATTGTCCCGTGATCTGCTTCGATTGTCCCGTGATTGTTTGATTGCCTCTGAGACCCCACTTCCCGCCACCCTCAACCCCACCCTCCCCCCCACCACCTCCAACCACCTCCAACCACCACCTCCAACCACCACCTTCCGAGTGCATCAGATTTGCTTGTGCTGTGATTGGATTCGATTGTGCTGTAATTGTATTTGATTGTCCCGTGATCGGCTTTGATTGTCCCGTGATTGTTTGATTGCCTCTGAGACCCCACTCGCCACCACCCCCAAACCCCCCCACCCCAGATCATCCCCCTGTACTATCCTAGTGATCTAAAAACAGTGATCAGTGAAAACTGACACTTTTTTAGTATCACTAGTGTTAGCAGTTAGGCCAGCTAGCTAGGCCCCTTTGTTAGGGTCAGTTAGTGCCCAGCCCACTGCACCACATTCGCCGATTAGTCGCTGATTAGCGCCATCACTGTCGCTAATCAGCATTGGTACTATATAGTATCTAGTGATCATTCCTGGTCGGACAGATCTATAGCAGTACATTAGGGTCACCTTAGTGTAGGCTCCACTAAAAACGCAGTGTTTACCCGATCAAGCCTGATCGTTTGCCCGCACTTGCGTTCAGCCGCCCCACTGTAGTGACAGATTTTTTTTCTGATCACTGCAAAAACACTGTACACAAAACTCAGTGACCACAGCTTTCTACCTCTCTTTTGCTAGGTAGGTGCTCTTTTTTTCTGGGTAGTCTCTGAGGAAAACCCCGTAAATTTAGCAGTCCACAATGGCAAGAAGGGGGATTTCCGATGAGGAGGTATACAGGTACATGGACCAGTCGGATAAGTGCGTTAGGGAAGACTCAGCCGACGAATCATCCGGGTCCGAATTTGAACCTGTGGAAAGCAGTGGTTCTCTGACCGAAAGTGATGACGAGGTTTTGGTCCCGGCTAGAGCCAGGGGTACCAGACCTCATGACGTTAGACCGCAGGTGGTGCAGGATCCGCCTCAAGGGCAGCAGGGTGGTGCTAGCGCTGATGAGAGTTTTCTTGGTGAGGCAGGCACCAGCAGCGCAGCATCTCCTGGACTTAGTACCAGTACTTCCGTAGACCCTGGTGAAGTGGTGAGCGCCAGCATGGAAGTTGAAACTGGTACGGTGGCACGTGCAGTAGTACCCCCGTTGCAGCCACCAAGAAGAAGACGGGCCCGTAGTACCCATAGACTCCCAGAGGTGCTGGCACATCCAGATTGGCAATCCCCTGATTCCGCCGCACCCGTAGCGCCCCCTTTCACCGCCCAGTCTGGAGTCCAGGTGGCGACAGCTCATCTAGGAACGGCCCTAGACTTTTTGCAGCTGTTCATCACCCAGGTTCTCTTGGACTTAATTGTGGTTGAGACCAACCGTAAAGCCACACAATTCATCACCGAGCACCCAGAGAGCAGCTATGCCCAGCCTTTCCGGTGGAAACCAGTCCAAGTTTCCGAACTTAAAATCTTTTTGGCCCTTATCCTTCACTTGGGACTAATGAAACAGAATGTATTGCGTTCGTATTGGTCTACGAACCCAGTACATCATGTTCCCTTGTACCCTGCTGCCATGTCCAGGACACGGTTTGAGTCCATCCTGCGCTTCCTGCACTTCAATGACGACAAAACCTGCCATGAAAAGGACCATCCTGCTTATGACCGGCTCCACAAAATTCGGCCCCTCATAGACCACCTGTCATCAACATTTGCAGATGCTTATACCCCTGAACAGAACATCTGCGTAGACGAGTCCCTCTTACGCTTTACCAGGCGCCTTGGCATCAAACAGTACATCCCAAGCAAGCGCGCCCGGTATGGGGTGAAACTGTATAAGCTCTGTGAAAGGGCCACAGGCTATACATGTCGTTTTAGGGTCTATGAGGGAAAAGACTCAAAATTGGAGCCGGTCGGATGCCGTGACTACCTGGGGAGCAGTGGAAAGGTTGTGTGGGACTTGGTGTCACCCTTGTTCCAGAAGGGGTACCATCTTTATGTGGACAACTATTACACAAGTGTGGCCCTGTATCAGCACTTAAAGTTAGAAGGAATCCGATGCTGTGGCACTGCGCGGCCTAGTCGCCAGGGCTTCCCCCAACGGCTCGTTACCACCAGACTTGAACGGGGGCAGAGGGCCGCCTTGCGTACTGACGACCTGCTCGCGGTGAAATGGAGGGACAAGAGGGACGTTTACTTTCTGTCCACCATTCACACAGACACGACAGTCCAAATTCAACGGGCAACTGAGGCCATTGAAAAGCCCCTTGTCATCCACGAATATAATGTCAACATGGGAGGGCTGGACTTCAATGACCAGAGGTTAGCGCCCTATTTAATTTCCTGGAAAACAAGACGCTGGTATAAGAAAGCGTCTTTTTATCTGATTCAATTGGCAGTTTACAACAGCTTTTTTCTCTACAGTAAGGCTGGGAGAACTGGATCTTTCCTTCAATTTCAGGAACAGATCGTTCTGGACCTCCTGTATCCAGGAGGTGCCTGCCCGCCCCCCCCCCCCCCCCCCTCCCCAGATGCAACTAGCCGACTGCATGGAAGGCATTACGCCTATCAGCTTCCGAGTACCCCAGGTCAACGCATCCGAAGAAAACGTTGTCGTGTCTGCAGCAGTGCTAGAAGAAGGACTGACACCAGTTTTCATTGTCCCAAATGTCCCGACCAGCCTGGCCTATGCCTAGGGGAGTGTTTTGAGAGGTACCACGAGCAGGTACACTATTAGAACCTAGGGAACTCCAGACACAGGAGTAGGCACACACTCAGTGGTATTTCACACATTGTCCCAGGGGGAGGAGAGGTAATCTTGAAAACCAAACAAACAGGTAAGCATAAAAGTCGGAAGAAGGATCGGTTTCCATGCTTGATATTGCTGATCTGTGCTGGGTTGGCGATATAAGACGGCATGTTTGAATTTCCCTTGAGTGTGGACATCCCCGGTTTATATGTGATTTACTTTGGGCCTATGATGATACTTTAATGCCACACAGAGTCATCTATATTGGCAGGCATATTGCTGTATACTACAGGCATAATGCTGTATACTAAAGTTCTGAGGCCCAGTCACATAAGTTGGTGGCTCACCCTGAGTGCAGGGTGGCACGGGGTGTCTCTCTCCTGAGGTTATCACTGCCATTGATGTGGAGGAAGATCTGCCATTGATGTGGAGCAAGGTATGTTTACCGTTCATTTTTCCTTTCAGCCCAGAGTGCATTACCCATATACCCAATATAAGGAGTATAGCAGAAACTCCTAATACTGGCCATACATGTAATGATTGCAGAGACCCTAAAATGCCAGGACAGACTCCACAAATGACCCCATTTTGGAAAGAGGACACCCTAAAGTATTCTGTGAGGTGCATGGTGAGTTCATAGAAGATTTTAGTTTTTGTCACAAGTTAGCAGAATTTATTTTTTTTTACAAAGTGTCATATTCTGTTAACTTGTGACAAAAAATAAAATTTTCAATGACCTCACCATTCTCCTCATGGAATACCTTGTTGTGTATTCTTTCCAACATGGGGTAATTTGTGGGGTTTGTTAACTGTCCTGGCAAGTGGGCGGGGTGCTAAATTTTGAGCACCCCTGTAAAGCCTAAAGGTACTCAATGGACTCTGGGCCCCTTAGCGCAGTTAGGGTGCAAAAAAGTGCCACACATGTGGTATCGCCGTACTCAGGAGAAGTGGTATAATGTATTTTGAGGTGTATTTTTACATATACCCATGCTGGGTGGGAGAAATACCTCTGTAAATGACAATCTTTTGATTTTTTTACACACAATTGTCCATTTACAGAGATATTTCTCCCACCCAGCATGGGTATGTGTAAAAATACACCCCAAAACATATTGTACTACTTCTCCCGAGTACGGCGATACCTCATGTGTGGCACTTTTTTGCACCCTAACTGCGCTAAGGGGCCCAAAGTCCAATGAGTACCTTTAGGATTTCAAGGGTCATTTTGCGGCATTTGGTTTCCAGACTACTCCTCACGGTTTAGGGCCCCTAAAATGCCAGGGCAGTATAGGAACCCCACAAATGACCCCATTTTAGAAAGAAGACATACCAAGGTACTCTGTTAGGAGTATGGTGAGTTCATAGAAGATTTTATTTTTTGTCACAAGTTAGCGGAAATTGATTTGTATTGTTTTTTTTTTCACAAAGTGTCACTTTCTGCTAACTTTTGACAAAAAATAAAATCTATGAACTCACCATAGTCCTAACGGAATACCTTGGGGTGTCTTCTTTCTAAAATGGGGTCATTTGTGGGGTTCCTATACTGCCCTGGCATTTTAGGGGCCCTAAACCGCAAGGAGTAGTCTGGAAATCAAATGCCGCAAAATGACCTGTGAAATCCTAAAGGTACTCATTAGACTTTGGGCCCCTTAGAGCAGTTAGGGTGCAAAAAAGTGCCACACATGTGGTATCGCCGTACTCGGGAGAAGTAGTACAATGTGTTTTGGGGTGTATTTTTACACATATCCATGCTGGGTGGGAGAAATATCTCTGTAAATGGACAATTGTGTGTAAAAAAAATGCCAGGGCGGGGTTGGTTTGCACTTGCAGGGCGGGGTTGGTATTTTTCAGTAGTGATGATCGTAATCTGCTAATTATGATTATGTGAAATCTGGCGTAATGTTTCGCAATTCCCGCTACACGTACAGTAATTACAATTGGGACATTCATTTGGTTTAGCATAATTCATTCCTAATTTAATTTCACGTAATTTTATGTCAAGTTTAACGGTCAACAGCAAAGCCCCCATACATGCGATCATCACCAAAATTGCTGCGCATGTTAAGAGGACTAGTGGGAATTTGCAGTTTTTGAGAGAATTGATTTTAAAATTACATGAAAATGACGCGAAATTGCAAAATTATAGTTCCTGATTACATTTACATATGAAATGAATTAAGTTTTTTCCTGAAATGTTGCATTAGGATTTTGCATCATAATTATGAATTACAATAGGAAATTACTATTATGCAAAATTCATGCTCATCACTACTTTTCAGTAACCAAGGCCCACTTTCACCAACCACTCCTACTGATGCTGGGCATACACGAGTTGACCCGGTGGCTCGATTAGCCGCCAAATCGACTCCCGCCGCGTCCCCGCGTGTCCCCGCTCGTCCCCGCGGGTGGCCAGGTCAATTCCCGCTCATCCCCGCGGGCATTTCTTATCTTCCTTTCGTTTGTCTTCTATTGTCCGCCCGCGGGGATCGAGCGCGGAATCGGACACGTCGGAAATTATCAATCGAGCCATCAGCGGCTCGATTGATAAGGGCCCGTCGACCCGTGTATGCCCAGCATAAGTCTAAACAAAGCATGCACATGTGCAGCAGCAGAATCTACAGTAGGATTGATCATATCACAGGACAGGAGCTGGACTGTGGTAATTACATTTACTGATCATCACATCAAAGATGGGAATGTAATTCACATTTTTTTCAAATGTACTAAAGTCAGAAATATATTTAATGAAATGTTCCCACAAGAGCGTATTAAAGTGGGCCCGAACTCTTCCACAGCACACAATAAACGTCTTCATAGTTGTGTATTTAGGTAATCAGCTTGTCTAATCAGCTGATATTGGCAAGGTTGAATCAGGGCTATGAGCTGTGCCTGAGCTGTGGCTCTGTGATTATAAGTAAACACTAAAGCTTAACCCTATCTGTGCTCCCAGGAATGTGGTTGAGGAAGCCACTTCATTAGCTGGGTGGAGTTGGATAGACCAGCGTTTGTGTTCTGGGGCACAGCCAACTTTCTTACTGAAAACTAGCCTCATCTGCATTTTTACAGTGGACTCTTGACAAAAAATTACTATTTAGAGCTAGAGAAGTTTGGCAATTTGGGAGAGAGTTTAATAAGCTCTTGGGGTCATATTTAATACAAAAAAAAATGTGAAGCAAAGGATAAGTGTGCTTTACTGTGAAAGTTTCAAACCCATCTAAATCTGAGCACACTAGGCTTCAAGAGCTTCAGATTTAAAAAAAAATGACAACATACCTGACTCATCAATAAAGATTAGTAATACGTATCCACAGCTACAGTCTAACATTCTTTCTGTGCATGACCATATTGGGTTCAGTAGCTCTCAGATTAAGAAGATAACATTTTTCAGATCTGACAGGATTAGCTGCATGCTTGTTTCTGGTTTTATTCAGACACTATTGCAGCCAAATAGATCAGTAGGACTGTCAGACACCTAGTATTGTGACACTGAAGTCTCATTTTTTACCTTATTTTCTTATTCAGCCTTCTTCAGTATTAAATTCTATGCAGATTCGCCGCATCCCTGCGGCAGAACAAGTTATTTATAGCCCTGAAATTGGCATGCAATGTTCCATGACTTTGCAGGTCGTAGATTCTGCTGACTCGTAGAGGCTGAGCTTTGCGCAGTAGCTCTGCCTCTACTCTATTCAATCTCCGCCGATCTCCGCCTCTCCCCGCCCCTCTCAGCGAAAGAAGACTGAGAAGACAGAGAGGTGGAGATCGGCTGAGATTGACTTGAGTAGAGGCAGAGCTACTGCGCAAAGCTCTGCCTCTACCAGGAAGCACAATGATGCGACCTGTGGAACTTTTCAGAGCTATAAATAACGCGTTCTGCCATGGGGATATGGCGATTCAGCTTAGAATTGAATGCTGAAGAAGACTGAAGAAGAAAATAAGGTAAAAAAATGAGACTTCAGTGACTCTTTATAAGGAAATAAATATGGCAGCCTCCATATTCTCCATATTCTTCCCACTTCAATTGTTCTTTAAAGTTTCATGGTTCACATGACCTGATAATTTGTTTCAGAATTGCATTTCTATGTGAAGCAAACTGTTGCCTGATAGTCATGTTGTTGATTTCTAGGGAAAAAAACACTGGTTTAAAAAATATTGTTAGTCTCTAGAGGAATTAAAACGATCTATGTACATGTAAAAATCATTTCCCAGGGCATGTGGCATGTTTTTACCATCTTTAACAGATATTACGTAGACTCATTAAGAGCAGTATTGTCAAGAGTGTATTCTGACCATGTCTTTTAAATCCCAACAACATAACACAGACAGTTATTGAACATTGCACAAGCGATGGGTGACGCAAACCATATTTTGGAGGACAGGAAGAGAGTTAGCTATATAGCTGAATAGTGTAACTACTTGAACTGATTTGAACTGTTTACAAACTAGTTAGTGTAGATTATACTAAACCACAAGTTTACACGAACCTCTTGCATCTACCCCTAAGGCTATAATTTGTTTGGGCAAAATTTTCATGCCTCCTGTTTCTTGGTATTGCTGTACATACCTCCCTATATTCGTTATGAATACATTTGCTGTATAACACATATTATCAGTATTGCCCTTATTTACCCATATTAACTTTTTACATTTATTTTATATGTAATGCTTATTGTAATGCATCATAAAAGATAACAATGTATGAATCAATAATAACAGTAATGCCATAAAAGTCTTCAACGTAGGAATTCAAAGGCATGTCAACTCTTCCATGTGAAAACATTAGTATGCCACAAGAAGCGATCCTTAAATGAATTTGCATTTTAAAACAGAAGTTATTTTCAAGAGAGCAAAAAGGGTATAACTAAATATTGCACATGAACACCTATACAGAGACAAAGACTTCTGATGCTGCAATATGTTAAGAGACAAGAGACCATTATTTGGCCAAAGTACCAGAAGTCATGTTGAGCAAAAACTAAAAACAGCATTTCAACAATCTGATACTACCTGTAAAGAGTCAGCTCACAGAATCCATTATGAATTTCACCTTGTTCGAGAGAAATTCATAATGGAACATCCTTCACGAGAGCAAATTAAAGTGAGCCTTGCAACATGAACATAATCCTAAATATTTTAGTGTATCCACTGAGGAACTGCTAGAAAGGAAGTGGAGGCCTAGCAATGGCAGAGTTGAAGCCTGGCTCAAAATCTCATTGAGATGCTGTAAAGTGATTTGAAGTGGGCTGTGTATGCAAGAGACCCCTCAAACATCAAGTAAACTGTAAAGATTGTTCATGGAGGAGTGGGAATAAAGTTTCTCCTGACTAATGTCTGAGAGCAGTATAAAGTCACAAGAACTTCCTGTCACAAGGCCCTCGATCCGCCTGCATCACCTCTCTGCTGATTGCACATAGATTTCAAAACATATGGGGACACCATCTATATACAAGCCAGCTGAAATTTGGTTAAACAAAAAGAGTAGGGGGAGGTGCACATACACATACACAGCTGTGATAATCCCTACTTGAGATTGTTTCAGCCAAAGCCCCCAAGACTGGAATCGGCAGGAACAACGCCAAATAGCGATCAAAAACAAGAATGTACCCACTTTTCCCTAAAAAAAAACCCCTGAAAAAATGTGATTGATTTGTGTATAAGCCCCCTTCCAAGTAAAGCCCATCCCTAGTATAAATAGCCAGATGTGCCCCCAGCATTAGGCATCCTACTACCCAGTATAAATAGCCAGATTTTCCCCTGGCACTAATCAGCCCCCTTCCCATAGCTCAAAGTGCCCACAGTTCTAAGCAGCCCTCTCCCGATAGTCAGATGTGCCCCCAGTTCAAGGTAGCCCCCTCCCCATAGTCAGATGTGCCCCCAGTTCAAGGCAGTCTCCCTACCCATAGCCAGATGTGGTCCCATTAGTCAGCGTCCACCCTCATGGTGAGCAGATGATCGTGGAGTGTATGGGCAGTGGAGCAATTCCTGTCTCATATCTATGACGCCATCTAGTGGCATCTTGAGACAGATTGCTGTTGTGAGGGTCTGAGGGGCACATACACAGTGGGAAAGCAGCTGGCAAGTGTAGGATCGCTGCTGCATGACCCATGCACTCCACTGCACATATACATACACTGTCTATACACGTACACTGCCTGACTCGCGTATAAGCTCAAAGGCTAACTTTTCAGCACATTTTTTGTGCTGAAAAAATTGGCTTATACACAAGTATATACAATAACACTTTGCTAGTCTGTAGGCTAGAGACACATCTGTATGATACTGAGCCATAATACAGCACCACGGAATATGTTGGCGCTTTATAAATCAATAATAATAATAAAAGTTGACCTGAGGAATTGACACCCAATCTCTGCAGTCAACAGTAATTCTGCATGTGTACGTACCATCAGGACAATGCGTCAGCACAGTTTACCTTTTTTCTTCTACCGAACTACCAAGTAAATGTTAAACTGAATGTTGGAACTAAACACCAAACATCTACAAATGAACCCTTCCTCACTGATAAGGAGAACAGAACAAGACATTTCATAAAGTTATATGCAGGTTGCCAATCCCTAAACACTGCATTGTGGTAGAATTCCTTCCTAACTTCTGCAATAGCAGGTGCAGATGCTGTTACTGCATGTGTCAACATCTTTGATGACAATATAAGGCAAAGCATTTACAAGTACATCATTTGCGCGCAGGAAGAGTAATTGCATGCAAATATGTTCTCTTTGTCCTTGGTAAATAATCCGAGCAATGTTTTAATTCTCCTTCTAGAGCAGAATCTGGATGAAAATGTTAATTTACTCATTCTAGATATTAGTGAATTGTTTCCAACACTGATCTTTCAGTACTGCTTACTGTCTGCCTGTATACCGGATGTGAGCCCATTTCAAACTGTTCTAATTGCAGACTTTGGATTCTGTTATTCTGACTCATTCTCCATTGAATGGGTGAAATAATATGCCTATGTACATATGGTGTGTTGTATTTCTGTTTATGATATCTGATGAAACTGCTATTCTAACGTTCTGCAGTGCTGCGCACAAATAGTATTTTTAATTACTCTACATTCTGAATTATTGCCAGGGCATTCACTACTTGGGAAATAATATACACACATTTCTGCAGGAAGAGGGAGGCCTGCCAAGACGTGGGATAGCTTCTGCAGTGGGTCAGTGCTGATAGTGGTGTATTGATGCCTGACATTCTACGCTGTTATTTTTTAATGTTATTAGTGGTCTACTGATTATTAGAGATGGCCCGAACCTCCGATTTTAAGTTCGGAACCTCTGCAAATGTCCCGCGAACCGCAATAGACTTCAATGGGGAGGCGAACTTTGAAAACTAGAAACATTTATGCTGGCCACAGTGATGGAAAAGATGTTTCAAGAGGTCTAACATCTGAGTTTTTGCATGGATGAGTGGGATAGACGCCAAAAGTCCCGGGGAAGAATCTGGATTTGACGCAAAGCAGCATTTTAAGGGCAGAAATCACATTGCATGCATGCTAAATTGGATGCCTAAAGTGCTTTTTAAACATCTTACATGTGTATGCATCAATCAGGGAGTGTAATTAGAGTACTGCTTCACACTGACACACCAAACTCACTGTGTAACGCACCGCAAACAGCTGTTTGTGTTGTGACGGCCGTGCTGGACTGGTGCGCACCATAGCAAGAGTGCAGGCGATAGCAGTTCTCAAGCCCATATGGTCGCCGGGCTGAGGTAGCTCAATGACAGTGATTGTCCAGCTGATCGAATTTGGTCTGTCCACAATGAAGCAACGGCCTTATTATCTTTGGTGAGTCACCCCCCCCCCCGAGACACTCATATAGCCCACGGTCATTGCTTCATTGTGTTACGCAAGCCCCTTCATGCAGCAAGGTAACGATCATGAAGGGGAATTGACACATGTACATGCCTTTGGTTTTGTTGTTGCAGCTGCAGTGCAGCCAGAAAAATTAGGCAGGCATGTTCATGCACCAGAAAAATTATTATAGCGGCCACTGCTAGCAGCGGCCTTAAAAATTCAGGAATCCGCCTGGAGTCCTGGTGGACCCTATTGGTGGTGGCGGAGAAGGCAGTCAAGCGGCCTGCAGGCAGGGATGCTGTGTGGGGACCGACTTAGTCTTGGGGAAGGCAGTCATACGGCGTGCAGGCAGAGATGCTGTGTGTGGGGACTGACTTAGTCTTCGGGCAGGCCTGAGCATGCTTTGCAGACCAGGCATCCGTGGTCAGATGGACCCTTGACCCAACGCTGTGTGTCAGAGATGTCACCATTTGCCTTTCAACATCACGGTACAGTTTAGGTTTCGCCTTTTTTGAGAGAGAATTGCGGCCTGGTATCTTCCACTGCGGTGTGTGGCTTTGCTTTTGTGTGCTGCTTTTCCTCAGGTGGTCTTCCCATTGCAGTTTGTGCTTTGTACTCAATGTGCCTTCGTAAGGTAGTTGTCCCTAGGCAGGTCTTGGTCTTTCCACAGCTCAATTTTTGGTGGCAGAGAGTACAGATGGCATTGCTCTCATCTGAGGCAGACACACAAAAAAATTTCCACACCGCTGAGCCCTGGGGTGATGGCACTTTGGTGGCGGCGGCCGACTGAGTGTTAAGTGGGGTGCCAGAATCAGAGCAGGAGGAGGAAAATATGTCACGCTTCCGTGCGGAAGCTGAGAAAGATGAGGTGTTCTGTGTTAAATAGTCAACTACGCCCTGACAATATTGGGGGTTGATGGCACGTGCCTTCTTCTGTCACTGTACTTTGGTCGAGGGCCGCACGAAATCACGGCAGCGTGACCTCGAACAGGCCTGCCAGGTGGCCAGCCTCTGGCTCTGCCTTTTGTTTTGTCCATATTGGGGGGATGAAGTGAAAGGTATGCACTGACTTGACTAATACAATGTACGGTTACACAGGTGCAGTGAACAGGTATGCAGTGACTGCTGGTACAACAATGTGCAGTTACACAGGTGCAGTGAACAGGTTGCAGTGACTGGTATTACAAATGTGTAGCTGCCTGTCACACACACACACAGGTACCCTGAACAGGTGCAATGACTGGTGGTATTAACAATGCATGCACTCACGTAGGTATAGGTAGGTAGGTGCACTGAACAATGAACAGGTGCAGTGATTGGGATTACAAATGTGCAGCTGCCTGTCACACACACATACACGGACTGCAATGACAGGTGCAATGACTGGTGGTATTAACAATGTGTGCGCTCACGTAGCTATAGGTAGGTAGGTGCACTGAACAGTGAACAGATGCAGTGATTGGAATTACAAATGTGCAGCTGCCTGTCACACACACGGGTAGTCACTGAATGTGCTGGGCCTGACAGTGGCACAGTAGGAATTAAGGTGCCAAAGGCCAGCTGCGACTGACTGACAGGGCTGTATATAATGCAAGTGTGCCACACACACAAAAAAAAATAGATCACAAAAACAACATTAGCTCTCAAAAGAGCTGTTGAGGGGTGCTTTTTTAGCAATGAGAATCAGCAAGGAGCAAGTTAACAAGCCTATAAGAGCCTAACTAAGCTTTCCCTATGTAAGTCTGCAGCAGCTCTCCCTTCTCAGCCTGACGCTGCCTGCCTTGCCTTTTATGAGGGGGGGTGGGGCTCCAGGAGGGAGTGTAGCCTGATTGGCTACAATGTGCCTGCTGACTGTGATGTAGAGGGTCAAAGTTGACCATAATGGGGGCGAACCGAACTTCCGCAACAGTTTGCGGTTCTCCACGATTGCGAACCTCGGAAGTTCGCCGGTTCCCGTTCACCGGCGAACAGTTCGGGCCATCTCTACTGATTATGCCAATATAGCTCACATGTTCAAGTTTATTCCTTCACCCCTCTGCATTTTCAAAAAAAAGTATAAATTTCCTGCTGCACACCAAATAATAGTGGAGTTTACTAGGATGTTGGGCTACATTCTCACTATTCTCAAACATTGTCATATGTGCGGTTTCTTACACATTTTATGCACTAAAATGTGCATTTGCTTAAAAACACGAATTATCTGGAATTTTTTCTTCCTATGTGATTGCAAAAATGCATAAGATGTGAATATGCCCACTTAAAGAACCCCTGAGGTGAAAATAAACTAATTAGAAAAACAATTGTATCTATCCTCAGTGTCCTAAAAATGTTTTTTTTTTTAGATATCACACAGTTTTATTTTGTGTTTAAATCTAGTTTTTAAGTTTTTATTGTTTCATTGTCTCTACTCAAGGACACCTTCATTGAATTATATCAGAGCTCAAATCTATGAATTATTAACCCTGTTTATCTCTTTCCTGCTCCCAGAAGCCATTTACTGACAGGAAAGTGTTTTATGGCTGTAATTAATTATCAGTGAATGTTATACTATAGTCTCACCCAATCCGACCCGGTCCTGACCTGGGCAGAAACTGTCCCTTGCATACCCGATATTTATCTTTTTCAGGCAAAGAAAGAAAAAAAGGAACCCAGCCCAGTTATGTGTGTGCTTGGCACTGTACATTTATTTATTTCAGTATTTATATAGTGCCGACATATTACGCATTGCTGTACAGAGTATATTGTCTTGTCACTAACTGTCTCTCAGAGGGGCTCACAATCTAATCCCTACCATAATCATATGTCTATGTATGTATTGTGTAGTGTATGTATCGCAGTCTCGGGCCAATTTAAGGGGAAGCCAATTAACTTATCTGTATGTTTTTGGGATATGGGAAGAAATCGGAGTGCCCAGAGGAAACCCACACTGACACGGGGAGAACATACAAACTCTTTGCAGACATGCACATGTCTATCTCATCATGTCACATGTCACCTCAGTTGTCCTTTAAAGTGTACCGGAGCCAAAGCTTGGGTACAAAATGGAATACTTACCTAAGAATTGAGAAGCCTGTGGATAAGACTTCCCTTGCAGCATGGCTGCTCTCGTTCCAGAAGAGAAGTGTGGCCCCGATAAGCTGGAGGGCTGGCAAGCGGCAGCAGGGGACTGGAGGAAAGTGAGGGAAGCATCATTAGGATCCAGAGGCTTCCCTCTCAAAGGTGTAACTAGAGAGGAGCAACTATTAGCCTTCCCTTCCTTCGATACAGGGGACTATACTTCAGATCAGGTGTTTTGTGGTTACACTTGTTATAGGTGTGGAGATCATGATGGCCACACTTGTTATATGACACTTGTGAGACGAGTCTCAAGGCTGTAAAGGGCACAAAGGGGAGGCAAGGGAAAAGGTGTGAACATTGGGCGGGCCCATCAAAGTTTTGCTGGGGGCCCCCATGAATTATTGGTAAGCCACTGTTATTCCCTTTCCTTTGGTAATTATGAGTTTCTAACCCCAAGCTTTGGCTCGGACTCTCTTAAACATGGGCCATCGGTTCTAATGCAGAATTAGCACTTTCAGCGTGAATGTAACTTTAAAGCGTACCTCCAGCCAAACTGTTTTTCGTTTTGGATACAGTGTGGTAGAAATAGAACCACTGTGACTAGAATCCCAAGAGGGACAAAAGAACAAAAACCTCACAATTTTCAGTCACACACCATCTAGCTCAACAACAACCAGAAATCAGCTATCTGGAAATGAAATGGTAGTTAGGAGTGTCTATAACTGCAACACTCTAATTTACTTCAGTGCAACTGATTTTTAGATAATGGCTAAGAATTGACATAGTCGTCTTTCTCTTCTGCAGACATCGCTGAACTCAGGCCTGTAAATCAATAACCAGCAAACCATATGAGGTAAGTGGCAAAGTCCTTCCTTTACTATCTTTTTAAGGAAACAACTCTAAAAATTTGAACAGGAAAGATTTAGAACATGAGGAACAAAGCAGTCATACTCTAAAATATAGCATGTGATTCATGACTGAAGACGCATAATCCGTTTTCATATATGTCATTAGAATTAAAGGGAAGGTTCAGGTAGGGGATTAAAAAAATAAAAACAAATTTCCACTTACCTGGGGCTTCCTCCAGCCCGTGGCAGGCAGGAGGTGCCCTCGCCGCCGCTCCGCAGGCTCCCGGTGGTCTCCGGTGCCCGACCCGACCTGGCCAGGCCGGCGGCCAGGTCGGGCTCTTCTGCGCTCCATTTCCTGGCACTTCTGCGTCCCACGCCGGCGCGCTGCCATCATCGGACGTCCGCCGGGCTGTACTGCGCATGCGCAGAACTACTGCGCCTGCGCAGTACAGCCCGGCGGACGTCCGATGACGGCAGCGCGCCAGCGTGGGACGCAGAAGTGCCAGGAAATGGAGCGCAGAAGAGCCCGACCTGGCAGCCGGCCTGGCCAGGTCGGGTCGGGCACCGGAGACCACCGGGAGCCTGCGGAGCGGCGGCGAGGGCACCTCCTGCCTGCCACGGGCTGGAGGAAGCCCCAGGTAAGTGGAAATTTATTTTTATTTTTTTGATCCCCTCCCTGAACCTTCCCTTTAGAGTCCAAAAATATTCCCACACCTTTTCTTGGAATGGTATACATTACTAATAGAAGGTATAAGGGTCTTTTCATATAACATTGGTTGCAGTGCAATGGACAATATAACTGTGAGAGAACGCGGAAAAGCCGCCGCGTGTACTGACAGCAAGGCGGCTGATTCCGCATCTAACGCGGCGGTCTGCACGCGGAAGCGTGCATCTAGTGACATGGCAGAACGCGGAAAAGCCGCTGCATGTACTGACAGCAAGGCGGCTGGTTCCGCGTCCAGCGCGGCGGTTTGCACGCAGCAGCGTGCAGCTGGTGTGGCTGAGCCTGTTAGTTCACACAGGTTTAGGAATACGCACGCGCGCGCGCTGAGAGGCAGAACTTTTACGATGGTCAAGGGGGCAGTTCAGCTGACCTCAGAGCTGGT
This sequence comes from Hyperolius riggenbachi, assembly GCF_040937935.1. NCBI lineage: Eukaryota > Metazoa > Chordata > Amphibia > Anura > Hyperoliidae > Hyperolius > Hyperolius riggenbachi. Next base: position 232,586,497 of record NC_090646.1, on the reverse strand, counting down.
AACAATTGGTTGATCACTTTAGGGTGGCGCCAGAGAGCACTGCTCTATATGTGGTTACTACTGGCCACTCTCAAATGGTCTGCCGTTGTGAACACTACGTGGAAGCACTCAGACCTTAGTCAGATCCAACAGTGTGTTTGAACCAGGAGGACCTGGGAATTCACACTGAGCCAGATTACTTGTGTTATTATTTTGTTATTCATTAGACTAGTTCCAGGGTGTAGAGACCACGGACCTCACACCCAAGACTAGGCATTGTTTGATATCTGTTATGACCTATTGTTTTCCTGACTATCCCTGCGCTTTCTGATTCGGTACCTCGCATATCTGATATTCCGTTGCCAAACCCTGCCTGCCTTGGATACCGAATCAGTTTTCTGTCTTTGTACTTTGTCTGTCCGTGTGTTGCCGACCTGGCTTGCCCGACCTCGAGAGCTATCTCGCCTCTTAAGAGATAGTCTCCAGATCTGTCAGTGACATCCACCTTCAGGTGTCACTCACTCTCTGGTCCTTCCTACCTTCAGCCTGACTCCACCCCTTGGAGAGTCTCAGGCTGCTGGAAGGTTCTGTGCTCTCTGTGAGCAGTATTGCCTATACTGTCTAAGATCACCTGCTCATCAGGTGCGTTACTCAAAGTCATACTGTTACACCAAACACTTACGAGTATACATAGGTGTCCAGAGGTTAGAACTATACCTGTATTATTGGTGATTCTGCAGATCATCCATAATCAGGTATATATCTGCATTCTTGGTGATACTGCAGAACACCAATAATCAGATTCTCTCTGCGTGCTGACACCGATCGTTACAATAACCACATTGCAATGCGATGCAATTATATTCCAATGGTACTTACATACTGGTGCTTTTGCAGTGCAGAGCGACAAATTAGGTAGGAATAACGCACAGTATGCTGTGCGTTACCAGTTGATGCATGTGCTAACGGTTGCGATATATAAACGTATGCTCCACTGCATGCATCATGACTCATTGAGTGTAGCAAGTTGACCAAAACTGAAAGTCTGTGGGTCATTTGCAATTCACTTTTTCTCCTATGTTTTTGCCTAGGAGATACTTTTTTATCTGCTGTTTAAAACAACTTTTTAGCACTCTGCAAGTGAAAAAGTACCAAAAAGTAAGTGAATAACTACAGTCAAAATTATTCAGAGTATTTTCTTGCTTGCTGGTGGCATAAATAGTATTTTATTGCTACAGTGTGAAAACATCACAAAGGAGAAAACTTAAGAGAAAAGGTGAATTGCACTTGGCCCTGTAAGTTTTACACTACCTAACTTGGTTGAAATACATTGTTCATGACCATCAAGGTCTCTACCAATCTCCAGAAAATGATGATGCAGAGGAAGGCAAAACCACTTGTTACTAATTTATACTTTATTTTACTTTATGAACTGAGTAGAAATGAGAAGAAATGTTTCCTCACATATCTCATATCTGTCTTTTTGTATAATTATTGCAAAATAATATCATGTGGCAAAACTTTAACTAGACCATGCATTTATCTACACAAATGTTTTCCCGTTGTGATGAGCTTACCTTCCAGCGACATCTCCGGCGTGGTTCTGGTGAGCGGCGGGACTGTCGTGCTGGAATCCTCTGGTGGTATCCCCGGCTTCCCTCCGGCGGTGTCTTCCGGCTTGAGTGAGCCTTATAGGCTCAGGAGGAGGCTGAGGGATGACTGCAGGTGATGTCACTAGGTGACATCACCAAATGGGAGTGGCTACTGATTGAGTATTTTGTATTTAAGGCCAGAGGCATTCAGTGTTCGCTGACCTTGATACTAATCAGTTCGCTGGTTCTAGATCTAGCTTGCTACTTTGAGCTACATTAATATATTGTGTAGACGCACAATATATATATATATATATATATATATATATATATATATATATATATATATATATATATATACTCCAGTTAGTCAGTTGTTTGTTATTTTCGTATATATTCTTGATTGTATATTTATTCTGTGTACCGACCTCTTGCTTGCATTTTGACCTCACTCCTGTCTAGTCTTCTGTACCACTGCCATCTGATTTACGTTACCGACTCGGCCTGTCCCTGACTCTGTTACTGCCTGATCCTTGCAATACGACTGACATCTGATATACGTGTATGACTCTGCTCGAATTTGACTACGATTTAGCTTAACGACTTTGTACCTCGATATCACTAACTTGTGCACAAGTTCTGACCGTTAGACTACGCTTTGCACTTTTGTTGTGTAACTATCTGTATGTTTACTCGTCACGCACCAGCGTGATATTATCAAGGTCCATATATAAGATATATCATGGAGGAAATGCGAGAACAGATTCAAACTCTTGTTGGTGCAGTTAATCACCTCACTGAGCAATTGGCTAGCCAGCAAATGCAGATAACGCTGTTATCGAATGCACTCGCTCAGATCAATATACCAGCGAATGTTCAGCAATCTCCTCCACCGGCTCTTATACCAACTATTGTCGAGCCAAAAATGCCGTTACCCGAGAGATTCTCAGGTGCGCGTTCTGATTTTGCTAACTTTCGTAATCGATGTATGTCATATTTTGAAGTAAGGTCTAGGCCTTCTGGTACAGAGTCTCAGAAGATTTATCTCATCAAAACGTTATTACAAGGTGACTCACAGACTTGGGCATATGGGTTAAGTCCTGAGGATGTAGCTTTTTCCTCAGTGGAACAGTTTTTTGATGCTATGGCAATAATATATGCTGACCCAGACATTTCAGCTACGGCCACTCCCAAGTTGCGAGACTTACGTCAGGGAAAGCATACTGTCGAAGAATATGCGGCTGAATTTAGAAATGGTCGGTAACTCTTAAATGGGGTGAGGCAGCACTCCTCGACCAATTTCTGTTTGGCCTAGCTGATTCAGTAAATGACATGCTCGTGAGTCATCCTGAACCCAGAACTCTGGAGGATGCTATTTCCCTGGCCATAAGGGTAGACAGACGGATCAGACACAGACGTCAAAACAAGGTCTATTCCGTCTCAGGGAACCCCAGGCCAGGTAGTACATCCTCCAGTGAAGAGCCGATGCAATTGTGTTTCTCACGACTGTCACCAGCAGAGAAACTCAGAAGGAGATATGCTGGTCTCTGTATGTATTGTGGTGAGAAAGGCCACTTTGCTCAGAATTGTTCTGCAAAAGGGAAAACTCCAGCGCCTAGGTGAAGTTGGGGAACTTCACCTGGGCGGGCCAATTGTTCCCCTTAAAATAAAAAAAATCCTTTTGCCAGTCACCTTACACTGGGGTATTGATTCATTTCAAACCGAAGCTTTTGTTGAATCAGGTGCGGCAGGAAATTTTATAGATCCTGTCTTTGCAGCCAACCTGGGTATTCCAGCACTCTCTTTGCAGAACAAACTCTATGTCACGGCTATAGATGACACCCCTTTGCAGCCCAAACAACCTATTTCCATCTCACCAGAGATTTCATTGCAGGTTGGGGCTTTACATCATGAGCACATGCTGTTGTATGTATTCTGTATGCCTTCTAGTCCGCTTGTGTTGGGGTTACCTTGGTTACAGAAACACAACCCCCATATTGATTGGTGTTCAGGACAACTTACTGGTTAGTCACAGCATTGCCAGGATGTATGCATACGGGGTATCCTTCTCCTCAGTCTAGGGGTCAAACAGCTAGCACTACCACCACCGTATGAGGATTTCTCTGATGTGTTCTCTCCTCAATCAGCTGATAAGTTACCACCACACAGGTCTTACAATTGTCCCATTGATTTGTTGCCTGGTACCATGCCCCCGCGAGGTCATCTATACAACCTCCCAGGGCCTGAAAAACTTTCTATGAAGTAGTATATTAAAGAAAACCTAGAGATAGATTTTATTAGACCGTCCACTTCACCAGCTAAATTCAAGAAGTGTTTATTCGAAGTTACAGAGGTACCTTTCCTGGGCTACGTCATTTCTGACACTGGTTTGTCCATGGATGAAAAAAAAACCATCAGCGGTACAGAACTGGCCTCCTCCCAAAGGCCTCAAGGCCATTTAACGATTTATAGGTTTTGCTAACTATTACCGCAGGTTTATAAAAAAAATTCCTCATTGGTTGCACCATTAACTGATTTAAACGGAAAGGATGCAGATCCAAACAATTGGTCATCTCAGGCTTATAAAGCATTCTCGGATCTGAAGAATGCATTCTGCTCAGCTACTGTCCTCTCCCATGCCAATGTAAATCTACCTTTCATACTTGAGGTAGATGCTTCTGATCTAGGGGTAGGAGCCATTCTTTCCCAGTATTCAGGTCCCCCAGAAAGGTTACATCCTTGTGCCTTCTTTTCTAGGAAGTTTTCCCCTGCTGAACGTCATTACGGCGTGGGCAATCGTGAATTATTAGCATCCTATAACAGTGTACACGGATCACAAGAACTTAGAATATATTGAGGGGGCTAAAAGACTTAAAGCGGTATCGTCACCATAAAAATCTAATTTCAACAGCAACTGGTCTGAGTGTATTAAGTGACAAAGATGCTAATCCTGCATTCAAAACTTTCAAAACTTTTTCTGCTGTTATGATTTGGAGTTATCACATACTTAAGGAACACTGGCCCTTTAGTAGTCGTGCCAAAGAATTGCATGCTGGGGGTTCTTTTTATCTATAATCTATTCCTCCTCTTCCCTTTATTTCCCTGCTAGCTTCTTATCTGAAACCTAATCCCCTACTCACTTGCGTTTACAAGCAAGGCTGAGGCGATTCAGCGATTGGAGGAGACAAGAAAAAAAGTAAAGGGCAGAAATGACATCACGAGTTAGCCTTAACTGTGGGCAAAAGACATGGCCCCCACCAGGAACAGAATTCTCGTAATTTACTATATAACATTCACTGAAATCAAAACGTGGACATTATAATACATGTGTTATGTAAGTAGATCAAGGATTTATCTACTTATATATGTGTTTTTTTTCCCTGGCATACTATGGCTGATCCTACCGATTTAATCCCAGACAGGCCCGATGGGCACTGTTCTTTTCCCGCTTTAATTTTGTGATAACATACAAACCTGGGTCTAAAAACGTTAAGGCTGATGCCTTATCAAGAACTTTTGAACCTGAGACATCTCAGGACACAGTCCCTGAAAGTATTGTGTCCTCACAGTGTGTTCTGGCTGCCACTCATACACAAGAACTTCCTGATTTGTACGAGGCCTTACAGCCATTTCAATCAGATAGTCCTCCGGGGAAACCCCCTAATGTTGATTATGTACCCTTGCACCTTCGACTCCAGATGTTACAAGTTTTTCATGAGTCTAAACTAGCAGAGCACCCAGGTGAAACCAAGACTTTGGAATTTATGTCCCGTCACGTGTGGTGGCCTTCCATTAAAAAAGATTCTAAGGCATTTGTGGCAGCCTGCGCCACTTGTGCCAGCCCAGGAATAAGGTATCTCGGGTGGCTCCCCGAGGTCGTCTTGTACCCTTGCCCATTCCATCGAGACCTTGGTCTCATCTTTCGATGGATTTTGTGGTAGATTTACCTTCTTCAGGAGGTAAAAAAGTTATTTGGGTCATAGTCGATCGATTTAGCAAAATGGCACACTTTGTACCTCTCCCTAGGGTACCCTCAGCTCAAGAACTGGCAAAGCTATTTATTACACACATTTTCCGTTTGCATGCTATTCCAGAAAATATTGTGTCAGACAGGGGGGTTCAGTTTGTGTCACATTTCTGGGGTACTTTTTGTGATCTTTTAGGCATTAAACTCTCTTTTTCTTCCGAGTTTCATCCAGAAACCAACGGACAGCAGTATCTCCGTTGTTTTGCATCTGACTGTCAGGAGTCTTGGTTGGATTATTTACCATTTGCCGAGTTTGCTTTTAATAACCTCCCTAGTTCATTCACCAAACTGTCACCGTTTTGGGTTGTCACTGGTCAGAATCCTAAGTTTACTTTTTTACCATCTTCTCCTTCTTCTCTTCCAGCTTTAGAGGAATGGAGTACTCACATTCAGCAGATTTGGCCTCAGGTACAGCAAAATCTACGGAATTCTGTATCCAGGCAGAAAAATGATGCTGACGCTAAACGTTCGCTTGAATTAGAATTTTCCCCGGGGGATATGGTATGGGTTTCTACCCGGAATATCCCGTTACGTCAACTTTCTGCGAAATTGGGACCTAGGTTCATAGGTCCCCTTATTCCATTCAAGAGAAGATTAACGATGTGGTTTATAGGGTAACATTACCTCAATCTATCAGAGGAGTTAACTCATTTCATGTTTCCCTTTTAAAACCAGCAGCGAACACAATTCCATCCTCAGCCCCTCCTCCACCCGTAGAGGTGGACGGTGAAACAGAATATGATTGAGAAAACTTTTGGACTCCAGAAGAGTTCGTGGATCTATACAGTACTTAGTGCATTAGAAAGGTTATGGGCCGGAGGAAAGGTGTTGGGTTCCGGCCCGACAGATCCATTCTGATCAGTTAATTCAGGACTTTCATGTGGAATTTCCTGATAAGCCTGGAGGAGAGTGTTCGGAGACCACTCCTCAAGGGGGGGGGGGGGATAATGGGATGAGCTTACCTTCCAGCGGCAGGTCCCGCGACGTCTCCGGCGTGGTTCGGGCGAGTGGCGGGACTGGCACGCTTGAATCCTCTGGCGGCATCCCTGTCTCGCACGCACGAGTTTGAGTAAGCCTTATAGGCTCAGGAGGAGGGTGAGGGATGACTGCAGGTGATGTTACTAGGTGACATCACCAAATGGGAGTGGCTACTGATTGAGTATTTTGTATTTAAGGCCAGAAGCATTCAGTGCTCGCTGACCTTGATACTAATCAGTTCGCTGGTTCTAGGTCTAGCTAGCTACTTTGAGCTACATTCATATATTGTGTAGACGCACAATATATATGTACTCCAGTTAGTCAGTCGTTTGTTATTTTCGTATATATTCTTGATTGTATATTTATTCTGTGTACTGACCTCTCGCTTGCATTTTGACCTCACTCCTGTCTAGTCCTTCTGTACCGCTGCCATCTGATTTACGTTACCAACTCGGCCTGTCCCTGACTCTGTTACTGCCTGATCCTTGCAATACGACCAACATCTGATATACGTGTATGACCCTGCTCGGATTTGACTACGATTTAGCTTAACGACTTTGTACCTCGATATCACAAACTTGTGCATAAGTTCTGACCGTAGACTACACCTTGCACTTTTGTTGTGTAACTATCTGTATGTTTAATTGTCACGTACCAGCGTGATACCTGTCCACAAAGCCGAGCACAATGTGAATGAGCAAAATGTCACCAACCCTTTGGATATGATTGAATAAATTTGCCTAGAAATTTGCCTTCTACATAGAAGTGCTAAGATTGCCTTAAAATTGCATGGCCAAATTGCCGTAGGTGTGAGCATCATTTGTTTTTCATGCCTGTCAAGAGTTTATTTGTTTTTAGAGGTGATATTGTTCTTTCTCCATTGATATTCTCAAGATTTTTACCATGTTTTTCCTATTTGTATTCTACTTTATGCATTTGGGGAACTGCTACTACCATAGCCTAGGTGCATAATCTTCTACTATCTTCTACTGTGATTTTCTATCTGAGACTATGAAGCCTCAAAATAAAACTGTTTTTACTTCAGAGTCTTCTTTGCATTATTGCCCTACCTGAAACGCAGCATCCCTGCGGCTGAACTTGCAATTAAAACCCCTGAAATCCCAGGACAAAAATCCACAACTTTCAAGTCCAATCAATCTGCGCTGATCTCCGCCTCTCCCCGCCCCTCTCAGTGAAAGAAGACTGAGAGAGGCAGGGAGAAGCAGCGATCAGTGCAGATTGATGTGAGTAGAGGCAGAGCTACTGCCCAAAGCTCTGCCTCTACACAAAAGAAACCCCCAACATTTTTGAGGTATTAATTGAGAGTTCAGCCACAGGGATGCAGCGTTTCAGGTAGGGCATTACCGCTAAAGAAGACTCTAAAGTAAAAAATTTTTTTGAGGCTTCAGTGTCTCTTTAAATAAAGGAATACAAGCCCAGGCGTCCTCTGTTGGTTAATCACACGTCACAGCAGCTAACAAGTCTCTTCAAATCGCTAAGCAAATCTGTAGCGCTAGTGCCTCCAGTAGTAGACAAATAGGTCTCTCTCAACCCACTGTCCTCAAGATGTCCACCTTGTTTCCTATACGTGCAGCTTAAAGTTCTAATGATACTCAGACCTTGCATTCACAGGAAACAAAAAGAAGGGAAGTGCTTGGTACCAGTTAAAAGGGTAGCAGAAAAAGGGCACTGGTGGCTGGTGGACAATTTGGGCACCCAAAGCAGAGAAATAGGCGCACAATAAATATCGTTTTCAACATTAGAACATTAAAGTTTTTGAAATATTTTATCGTTTTAGAAACGTGCAAAGTTATACATTTTGTCATATTATTTTGTTTGTATGTACAGATTTTACATTATCAAATACATTATCGTTTCAATGTGTGTAAGGGTGTTTGTGCAGGGGGGTGGTTGAGTTGTATCGCCCTGCAGCGAGCTGCAGTGGCCTATTTTGTAAAAAAATGGCCTGGTCACTGAGGGGGGGGGGGGGGGGGGGGGTTAACACCACGGTCCTCAAGTGGTTAATGACTGTACCTTAGTACCACACAGGCGGGAAGTGCTTATAGTCGATATTCCTCTGATGCTTTCACATTCAATATGAAAGCACCAGAGTAATATCATTGCATGGCGTTGTGATATTGACATTGATGATATTGACCGTTTCAACAGAATGTAACTGATATATATTGAGGGTGCATTCACTCTCTGTGTTGCGGTATATTATAACTGAAGATATAATTACACAACAGCTCGCTACAATGGCCCCATTCCCATCTTTGTACTGGCTCCATGGTGCATCGGCTTCCATCATAATAATACAAGCCAAGATGTTCGCGGCTGGACCTGACAACATGCACGTCGCACCCGCATAACAAATAAATGGTGATGAGGTACCATGCGTTATTACACAGGCATTAACAGATGCTAATTTTAAAATCTATTGAAATGTGCCACATGCACATTGCAGCGGATTCAGTGTAAGCTTACAGTACAGCACAGCTCCGACCAAAACCTGGATATGGCAACTTGTAAAGAAAAATGTATTTTGTTAATGAAACTCTATTGTCTTTATTAACATTACTTAAATACATGAAGATCAGATAGATGTTAAACTGAACCGTCAAGTGTAGATAAAAGTATGACACAGAGAATGATACCATGTAGTAGGTTGTGTTTACCTAACTGCTTGATCTTTTTTGTTCTTCCTTATTAGTACAGTAATGTAACTCTCTCTTATGCCTGGTAAATACCATGCAATTTCCCATCAGATAAATGGTCGAAAAGATCATTTCCAACAGGTCCGATCTGATTTCCGATCATTTTTCTGATCAATTTTGTATAGAAGTGATCAGAAAGTCGATCAGAAAAACAATCGGAAATCAGATTTGACCTTCTGTATGACGAGAAATTGCAAGGCGTGTACCAGGCATTAAAGCGGACATGAACTCAGAAATTCCTCTCTGCTCTATAAGATAAGCAACAGCATAATATCCTGTACAGAAAACCTTATACAGCCCTTCAGAGATGCTGCATTGTAGTTACCTTATATACTCGCGTATAAGCCTGATTTTTAAGCACAAAAAATATGCTGAAAAGTTCCTCCCTCGGCTTATACACAATGTCACCTACTTTGCTGTGCGAAGACTGACCTTTGCCCCGAGTACATTGCTGATCGAATCAGAGTGCAGCAGTGATTCCAGCACCTGGAGTGAGACTCCAGCATGATAATCTGTCCCCAAACCAATGCATCATTTTATGCAGCACTTGTGTATGTTCACCATGAATATTAAAGTGTACCAGTTATGTTATAAACGCAAACACTCACACTTATCTGGGGCTTCCTATAATTTAATTTTATTGGCATTTATTTTAATTATTGAAATGCAGGAGCTGCTACATTCCCTACCCTTGGCTTATACTTGGGTCAATCACTTTTCCCTGGTGTCTGGGGTAAAGTGGGTACCTCGGCTTATATACGAGTAATACGAGTGTATACAGTACTTCCTGGTTTGCTGGAAACACATGAAGGGTTAACATCCTGTGCTTACATGTTAGCTCTCAACTCAGCAGGGTCTGCAGACAGCTCGGAGATCAAATTACATTAGCTCATTACTTGCTGAGAAGGGAGGATTAGACAGGATGTTCTCTATAAACACATGATGGGTGGACACAGGGCTGATTTCTCTGTGTTCTCCTTCTTTCCTGTGCAAGAGTTCAGGTCCGCTTTAAAGGAAACCAGAGCGAGATCAACCAAAAATTGTATACATACCTGGGGCTTCCTCTAGCTCCATGCGCACGGATCGCTCCCACATTGCCGTCCTCAGTCTTCTCCTTCTTCGGTACCGGGTCCCGTAACTTCAGCCAGTCGTAGCCAGTCTGCGCAAGAGAAGTGTGCCCTCTACGTATCTCTCCGGCAGCCGCAGACTGGCTGTGACTGGCTGAAGATACGGGACCTGGTACCGAAGAAGGAGAAGACTGAGGAGCGATCCGTGAGCATGGGGCTGGAGGAAGCCTCAGGTATGTATAAAACTTTTAGTTGATCTCATCTCTGGTACACTTTAAGATCTAGAAAAACCAGGCCGTCAAGAGCATTATCAGGTCCGCTGTCCAAGCAGAAATGCATAAAGATCATAAGCATGGTCAAATCTTTTCTCACATCTGTTGGTTGCATACAGATTTCAAATTGATATATTTAGCTCAAGATGCTGCTGGACCAATACATCGTATATACCTTCATAAAATTATTTCCTTCAACAAGAGAGGTTTGAAAAATGTCAACCAATCAATCAATCAATCTTGAATGGATTCTGCAACTGGGAATACCAGCTTGAGCTCTCGCCTGTGAAGTTCTCCAGAGAAGGAAAAATGCCAGATAGTTTTTATCTTTATTACAAGAATAGTACTGAACATCACATATAATTATTCTCCGCTGAGCCCTGCACTGTCCCTGCAATATTTCTACTGAGTTAATTGCTTCACGTTGGCTCTTACTCTTCCATACAGCTATCTGACATTAATCATAAACACATTTGTAGTGCCAGCATATAGCCACCCAAAGTATAACTCTTAACAGGTAAAGATAAAGGCTTATGGACCCTCGCCATGAACAATAACTCTCAACTGCTCAGCTCTGTTACTTATATACCTAGCAGGCAGGCCCTCACTTTCTTCATACTTTGCCCCTACACCAATGCAGAGGTCAGAGCATGGTCAAGTTGAGCGAGAGACATACCAACAGTTATGTCACACCACATTTCAGTTAGTAATAAAAGTTCATAGGAGCATAATGTTGGAGAGACAGAGTTGTAAGACTGTGTATAATGTAGCTGGAGAGTTGATTCACACTTATGCAGTTTTCAGGCTTGCAAGCCAAAAATAAATAGCTGCTCATTTCAGCAGTAATTCTGTTCACATGACAGCGTTAAAGAAGAAATGCTGAAATGTGTGTGTGTTGCAGAGTGGAGACTTATGGCCTGCAAAGACAGTGGCCCTTATTCAAATAACTTTTTTCTCTTGATTGTTCTCCCAGGTGATATTTTCACACCTTGTTAATAAAATGTCTTTTAAGCCACCAGAAAGCATTAAGAAAAAACCTAAAAATAATTTTGATAGCACTTTTTCACCTACTTTTTCAAACTTTTTCAATTGCAAACTGCTGAAAAGTTTTTTTAAAGATAAAAAAAATATATCTAAGGAGAAAAAGTGAGTTGAATAAGGGCCACTGTGTGCAATAAACTGCGTTAAAGGACAATTATCACAAAAAGTGTAAAATATAAAATACATGATCACACATACTGTATATTCTCGAATATAAGTTGACCTCGTGTATAAGTCTACTCCAATATTTAACCCTCTTTAGCTGGATTTTTTAATGACTCCAAGTATAAGTCTATTCAGCAAAGTAAATGGCTGCAGGAGGACCAGGTGGAGTTAATGACTGCACTGCATACAGTATTGCAGCCATTAAACTCTTCAGGCCCCCAAGTGCAGTGCAGCAATCATTCACTCCCCCTCCTGCAGCCCAGTATCTTTCCCTGCCCCTTTCCTTGGTAATTGCTGTGGCCAGAACTTTCAGACCCGTGTTTCTTCTTGGCATTTTCTTTATCAAGACAGTGTCACTTACTCCTGCGTAAATTGCTGCAAATGGGAATGTCACTAATAGTGCACACATTACTCTGTATGCTCAGTGTTGCTCGCGACTCATGTATAAGTCAACCCTTACATGTTTATCTAGTGAGTCAGACCTAAATTCCTAGACTTATAGTCAAGTATACAGTATATGGTACTTATGGTATAGTGCTTTTGAAAATTGAAGAAAACCCTGAGAATCCCCCATGAAGAGATAGACTAGTTCAAAATCTGTCAGATCTGTCAGAATTTACTACCTACCGTAAGTGAAAGGAACATAAGAGAAACTTTATAGTGCATATTAATCTGGGAGAAAAGTACTTCTTACAGAGCTGTAGTCGCTCAGTCTAGCTGCCAAAATAGTGTGTAAATGAGTATGCAGGCTTGCCGGCATCTTTGTACAGATCCTTTCCAGGAAGTGCTTTTATAAAAAACAAAGAAGGATATGGACTAGTCCAATACCTTTCAGATTTGTATTGCTTACTGTAAGTGACAGAGAAAAAGGAGAAAAGTAATGTATAGTGCATTTTACCCTGGTAGAAATGTGGTTCTTTTAAGTATGTGTAAAAATGTATTGTATTGAGTAGAGCGTGATGCATTGCATAGATTACAAAAAAGAGACGGCACACCACTGGCTGCAAAATTATTACTGTAGTGAGTGGACAAAAACACTACATGTTACGGATAAACCTTCCTCAGGTGTTAAACAGAAATGAAGTGTACAAATACAAATATATATACAAATTCAAATGTGAGCACCACACCCGTCTTTGCTCCTCCCATGGAGCTAGTTAACTCTTTAAGTCCCAGCTCTCAAAAGTACATAAAATGAAGTGGTCATTTGGCACTCCTTCACGGCTACCAATAAAAATACATCAATAACTGACCGTACTCCTGGCACTTCCGAGAAAGGACTGCCATAGAACCACCTGTGGAAAAAACATGTGGTTATAACAATGTATCAATACCTGCTGTAATCATAAGTAGATACAATTGAAATCACATTGCACAATCCCTATAAAAAACACTTGAGAGGCAGCCTCTCATTCATGCCTCTAGGGGCCACTACATCCAGAGAATAAATCCACAGACGTATCATAATTCTTGCGTTCCCCTTCTGCATATTAAGTAACTGCCCGTTTATGTTCCTGTATTCGGGTCCTAAAAGGTTTAGTGGTCTCACCAACGTACATGAGCCCACATGGGCATTTCAGCCCATATACGACCCATGCCGTATATGGGCTGAAGCTGTGAATCCCTCCAACAGAGGTGGAAATTTAGAAAAATTGTTGAAACAGAAAGTGGCAAGATGGATTTATTCTCTGGATGTAGTGGCCCCTAGAGGCATGAATGAGAGGCTGCCTCTCAAGTGTTTTTTATAGGGATTGTGCAATGTGATTTCAATTGTATCTACTTATGATTACAGCAGGTATTGATACATTGTTATAACCACATGTTTTTTCCACAGGTGGTTCTATGGCAGTCCTTTCTCGGAAGTGCCAGGAGTACGGTCAGTTATTGATGTATTTTTATTGGTAGCCCTGAAGGAGTGCCAAATGACCACTTCATTTTATGTACTTTTGAGAGCTGGGACTTAAAGAGTTAACTAGCTCCATGGGAGGAGCAAAGACGGGTGTGGTGCTCACATTTGAATTTGTATATATATTTGTATTTGTACACTTCATTGCTTTTTAACACCTGAGGAAGGTTTATCCGTAACATGTAGTGTTTTTGTCCACTCAATACAGCAATAATTTTGCAGCCAGTGGTGTGCCGTCTCTTTTTTGTTTTATGCAAGGTTGCAAGCTGTGTGAGCAATCCAGCTGAGACTTGGCACCGGCTACCTTCCAGGCTTGTTAGGCCTGTGATGCTGTTCACCCAGCTACTTCTATTGCACATTGCATATAATATACTGCATTCTGCTCTGCTTAAAGGTCTTACGAGTCCAAATAAACCTGGATTAAATGTGAATGCACGGAGGACGCCATCCGCACCGTTCCGCCGGGTCCCCGCAGTTCAATAGTCCCCCCGGGCCGCTCCCGACCCCACAGCCCAGGCCGGGCTCTCCTGCCTCCACTAAAATAAAAGACAAACTCTTATATAGCGCTTTTCTCCTGGTGGACTCAAAGCGCCAGAGCTGCAGCCACTAGGGCGCGCTCTATAGGCAGTAGCAGTGTTAGGGAGACTTGCCTAAGGTCTAATGCTAAATAGGTGCTGGCTTACTGAACAGGCAGAGCCGAGATTCGAACCCTGGTCTCCCATGTCAGAGGCATAGCCCTTAAAGGGGAACTGAAGAGAGAGCTATGTGGAGGCTGTCATGTTTATTTCCTTTTAATCAATACCAGTTGCCTGGCAGCCCTGCTGGTCTATTTCTCTGCAGTAGTATCTGAATAAAACCAGAAACAAGCATGCAGCTAGTCTTGTCAGATCTGAGTTTAAAGTCTGAACCACTGAAACACCTGGTCTGCTGAATGCTTGTTCAGGGGCTATGGCTAATAGTATTAGAGGCAGAAGATCAGATTCAGCAGGACTGCCAGGCAACTGGTATTGCTTAAAAGGAAATAAACATAACAGCCTCCATATACCTCTCTCTCTTCAGTTCCCCTTTAACCATTACACTATCCAGCCACTACATATAGCTGCCAGAACTGGCCGCGGCTGCGCAGTCCACATAGTCGCAAGTGCGGCTGCGCAGCTCTAGGGCCTCCCCCAATCCACACTACAGGAGACAGCTTGTAGCGTGGATCGGGGGGAGGCCCTAGAGCTGCACAGCCGCACTCGCGTCTATGCGGACTGCTCAGCCGCGGCCAGCTCCACCGGCCATGGCGTTCTCCGTGCATTCAAATTTAATTCAGGTACTTAACCTTTTTTTTTTAATTTGGACTCGCAAGTCCTTTAACACAGTTTATTTCACCAAAACCACCTGTAATATTATTTCACATATACTTTAACTCATTTTGAATAACATTCATTTACACAGTAACAATTTTGTTTTAACTACTCCAGGACACAATGCCCCATTCCATTAACTTTTTCTCCTGAGTTTTCTCCTAGGCGATAATTTTTCATCTTTGCTTTAAAATAACTTGTCAGCACTCTGCAATTGAAAAAGTAACAAAAAGTAGGTACAGTATGGGAAAAGGTACTATCAAAATTATTGAGTATTTTCTTTCTTGCAGGTGTTTTAAAAGGCATTTTATTGCAAGTTGTGAAAATATCACCTAGGAGAAAACTCAGGAGAACAAAGTTTTTGAATAGAGGCAATAATGTGTTTTAATCTTGGGTGGGGGGGACACAGAGACCCATATGCAATTACATTTTTCTCCTGAGTTTTCTCCTAGGAGATTATTTTTCATCTTCTATATAATATAACTTCGCAGCTTTTTCCAATTGAAAATGTACCAAAAAGTAGTTAAAAATTACTATCAAAGTCATTTTATCATATTTTATTGCTTGCTGGTGATTTAAAATGCATTTTATTTACCGTATTTTTCGAACCATAAGGTGCTCCGGACCATAAGACGCATCCAGGTTTAGAGGACAAAAAACGGGGAAAAAAAGGCATCTTGTGGAGCTTCACCCCCTTGAGCGTTCTGTGTCTAAGCTACACTGCCCAGCTGCTCCAGCCCCTGCTGTCCCCACAAGCTTTACTAACTACCCTACACTTACCCCTGCTGCCCACCAGCTACGCTTACTACCCTACACTAATCCCTGGTGCCCCACCAGCTACACTAACTACCCGACATTAATGCCTACTGCTCCACCACTTACACTAACTACCCTACACAAATCCCACCAGCAACACTACACTACAGTTACCTCTGCTGCCCCACCAGCTACAGTAAGCCATGCTGCCCCTCATCTACACTAACACCTGCAGCTACACTAACCATTGCTGCTCCCACCACATACACTAACTACCAGTGCAAAAGCCCTCACCTATCCTGGTGCGCTCTCTGTCCTCCAACTCCATCTCAAACCAGGTGTCCTCCATCTGCTCCTCTGTCTCTGGCGGAAGTGCTTTGTCCTCCACCGAGGTTCACAGTCAGGAAAAGGGTCCCAGCATATACAGGTCAGTCCAGCTGATCAGCAAGGGGTTCCAGTGCTGGGTGATCAGTGCAGAGCATGCAGAATGCACATAGATGTCAGGTGTTCTAGTGCAGGCATGCAGTGCAGCACTGTGGCAACAGTGGCATTGGCACAGCTGTATCCTCCGGGATCTTGAGTGGTGGAGGCTGCCTGCCCACCCGATGGGCAAAGCACCGAGAACGTCATGGTCGAGGGAGGCACCTTGCGCTTGCAGGCAGCAGTAGTTCCGGGACGCATGAGGATGGCAGCGGCGACATCCAGAACTCCACGTGGGTGGTGGTAAACTGCCAAGTGCATGGAGGAAGACGCGCTAGAGCACATGGACAGCGACGAAGTACAGGCAGCGGCGGCATCCAGAGCTCCACGTGGGTGGCCAAGTGCAATCAGAGACGCTGGAGCATGTGGATGGTAATTCTGGCGGAGGGCTGTCTTGATCCTATGACAGGAGCACAGCGGGGCAAGCTGATTCTGAGCTGACTGGAGCCGGGGCTTCCCATGGGCGGCGGCTTAGAGCAGTGACTGACAGGAGCACTGACGAGAGCCGAGCTGGGTCACCTGTTCAGATTTGCTGAACCCGAAGTAGGAGCGCCGCTAGGCTGCGAGGCGGGCAGCCTGAACCTCAGGTTAGGGTCCTGATGTCAGGGGAGCCGGCCAGGGAACCACATGGGTAGTGGACTCAAGGCTCCCCATGTCAGGTGACATCACACAGTCTGGATGAGTGGCAGAGTCAGCCAATCCCTGGGTTGCTGAGGCCCGACATGTCAGGGGGCAGGGACGCTGGAGCGTGATTGATGCCTTCCTGAGCCAATCATTAGAGTGCCGATAGCACCTCGGGCAGGTTCATCAAAGTCTGCTTTCTCTGTCCCTATTGGCCACTAGACAAAGCACAGATCGTGACTGGAGTGTAGAGTAGACAGGTCTTAGAGCGCAGCAGGCTAAATAAGGGTTTCCCAGCGGACACTGCAGACTTACATCCGGACTATAAGACGCACTGACTTTTCCCCCCCTCATTTGGGGGAGAAAAAGTGCGTCTTATAGTCCGAAAAATACGGTACATGTTGTGAAAATAGCACCTAGGAGAAAACTCTGGTGAAAAAGTGAATTGCATATGGGCCAGAGTCTGCTGTCCAATAGTGGAGGCTTTTCCTCACTTCCTTTCCCTGGAACAGAAACTGATGCATGACAATAAATAACTTAACGGAAGTTATAATTCTACCCAATATCAATTTTTTTTTAATTTACTGCTGTTTTTGCTCCAGTTGGAGATATTTACACTCCCCCCGTCAATATAGTCAGTGAGGGAAATTAGATGGATTACAGATCCAATAAAAACCCCAGTGAGCTCCTATCCCCTATTCTACTCTTTCCATTTAAAAACAAATTGCTAAAATTGTGCTTTAATTGTGCAATAAACTCGCCTGAATTCTCTTTTTGATTTTTGGAGAGACATGTGCCCTGCTGAGATGTATTAAAGCAAAGCTAATCATAGCAGTAAATAGCATCTGCATTTCATAACTTTACTTCCTGCCATCCAGTGTCAGTATACATAACAAACATTCGGGATTTCATATTTTGTGAATATCACGTAGGCAACCAAAAATGCCATTTACAGAGCATGGAATTTGCTTCCGAGAGAAGTAATGTTGACAAATTCATTAAAGAAGTCTGAAGTGAAATTGAATAAGCTCCTTGGGAAAAAGGCACACATGTAATTAGAGGATTCAGAAGATTAAGGTTTTCTCATAAGTATTTTACCTTCAGATGTGGGTAATGCAAACCCACATAGAAGTCTCACATGTTTATATGATTGAATAGTTGGCTTCATAATTTGTAGGTTGGTTCTAGCTCTTATTGAGTGCTCTGAGCGAAACAGTCACAAGAGAAGTTTACCTTCAAAGAGTTAACAGTGAGTTCAGTTTCCTCTGGTGGTCATACTGACAGAGTCAATCATTATTGTAAAATCAAGAGTGCCTGAGGTAGGTTACCAGACAAAGGTGTTCAGAAGCTAAACTGTGATTGAGCAGTTTCATATTCTGAGGCTCAAGCTCAAGCTTGCAGCAGTTTGAGGTGACCAACCTTAAGGAAATCTCTCGTCTGTCTGCCACTCAGTCCACCTGTCAAGATGGATGGACTGCTTAAAGAAGTTGCCTGCAGGGCTCATAGTGGGTATGAGAAATCCTGGTTACAGCAGCTGCTGGATCTGATGCTGGGCTTCTCTCAGCAGCAGTCCGGGTAGCGGTCCGGGTAGCGGTGAAGTTGCCCAACATCTGCTAGAGGAGGTACGAGTGGTAACGGGAGCCATCCTCATTCCAAGCTGGCCCGAAGACACAAATGTTGGCAATCCTCATTATGAGCGGGCCCGAAAACACAGCGAGGTGGAGCGTAGGAGGGAAGATGAGAGCAGCAGGGTACTGGAGCCATGAGGAGGAAGGGGCTGTTGAAAAGTCTGCAGAGCTACTGCTCTTTCATTTATTGATACAGCTTTGTTGTTGTTTCAGCTTCCTGAGGAAAAAATAAGTAGATTGAGTCAAGCAATTGGTTTTGACCTATGCAAACACAAAGTAAGAATCATAGTTATCCAGTCCCTTTTAGGCCTCCTGGCCTTTGCGACCCATGTTATGGCAATAGGGAGGTGTTTTTCAAGGGGCCTGGCTTTAAAGCACATCCGAGGTGAAAATAAACAAATGAAATAAACAATTCTATCTACCCTCCTCCTAAAATGACTTTTTAAGATATTCCACGGTTTTATATTTAACCACTTGACGACCTAGGGCTTTACCCCCCTTAAGGACCGGCCACTTTTTTTCCATTCAGACCACTGCAGCTTTCACGGTTTATTGCTCGCTCATACAACCTACCACCTAAATGAATTTTGGCTCCTTTTCTTGTCACTAATAAAGCTTTCTTTTGGTGCTATTTGATTGCTCCTGCGATTTTTACTTTTTATTATATTCATCAAAAAAGACATGAATTTTGGCAAAAAAATGATTTTTTTAACTTTCTGTGCTGACATTTTTCAAATAAAGTAAAATT
Source organism: Hyperolius riggenbachi (assembly GCF_040937935.1). NCBI lineage: Eukaryota > Metazoa > Chordata > Amphibia > Anura > Hyperoliidae > Hyperolius > Hyperolius riggenbachi. The sequence goes on along the minus strand of NC_090646.1, from coordinate 232,567,171 downwards.
TCTGTATACATGCAGCGCGAAAAATGTGGACAAACATGTTTTTGATAAAAAAAAACCATTCAGCCTATATTTATTGGTTTGGGTAAAAGTTATAGCGTTTACAAACTATGGTGCAAAAAGTGAATTTTCCCATTTTCAAGCATCTATGACTTTTCTGACCACCTGTCATGTTTCATGAGGGGCTAGAATTCCAGGATAGTATAAATACCCCCCAAATGACCCCATTTTGGAAAGAAGACATCCCAAAGTATTCACTGAGAGGCATAGTGAGTTCATAGAAAATATTATTTTTTGTCACAAGTAAGCGGAAAATGACACTTTGTGACAAAAAAAAAAAAAAGTTTCCATTTCTTCTAACTTGCACCAAAAAAAAATGAAATCTGCCATGGACTCACCATGCCCCTCTCTGAATACCTTGAAGTGTCTACTTTCCAAAATGGGGTCATTTGTGGGGTGTGTTTACTGTCCTCACATTTTGGGGGGTGCTAATTTGTAAGCACCCCTGTAAAGCCTAAAGGTGCTCATTGGACTTTGGGCCACTTAGCGCAGTTAGGGTGCAAAAAAGTGCCACACATGTGGTATTGCCGTACTCAGTAGAAGTAGTATAATGTGTTTTGGGGTGTATTTTTACACATACCGATGCTGGGTGGGAGAAATATCTCTGTAAATGACAATTTTTTAATTTTTTTTGTAAAAATACACCCCAAAACACATTATACTACTTCTCCTGAGTACGGCGATACCACATGTGTGGCACTTTTTTGCACCCTAACTGCGCTAAGGGGCCCAAAGTCCAATGAGTACCTTTAGGATTTCACAGGTCATTTTCAGACATTTGTTTTCAAGACTACTCGTCACGGTTTAGGGCCCCTAAAATGCCAGGACAGTATAGGAACCCCACAAATTACCCCATTTTAGAAAGAAGACACCCCAAGGTATTCCGTTAGTAGTACGGTGAGTTCATAGAAGATTTTATTTTTTGTCACAAGTTAGCGGAAAATGACACTTTCTGAAAAAAACCAATAAAAATCAATTTCCGCTAACTTGTGACAAAAATTAAAATCTTCTATGAACTCACCGTACTACTAACAGAATACCTTGGGGTGTCTTCTTTCTAAAATGGATTCATTTGTGGGGTTCCTATACTGTCCTGGCATTTTAGGGGCCCTAAACCGTGAGGAGTAGTCTTGAAACAAAATTTATCAAAATGACCTGTGAAATCCTAAAGGTACTCATTGGACTTTGGGCCCCTTAGCGCAGTTAGGGTGCAAAAAAGTGCCACACATGTGGTATCGCCGTACTCGGGAGAAGTAGTACAATGTGTTTTGGGGTGTATTTTTACACATACCCATGCTGGGTGGGAGAAATACCTCTGTAAATGGACAATTGTGTGTAAAAAAATCAAAAGATTGTCATTTACAGAGGTATTTCTCCCACCCAGCATGGGTATGTGTAAAAATACACCCCAAAACACATTATACTACTTCTCCCGAGTACGGCAATACCACATGTGTGGCACTTTTTTGCACCCTAACTGCGCTAAGGGGCCCAAAGTCCAATGAGTACCTTTAGGATTTCACAGGTCATTTTTGTTTCAAGACTACTCCTCACGGTTTAGGGCCCCTAAAATGCCAGGGCAGTATAGGAACCCCACAAATGACCCCATTTGAGAAAGAAGACACCCCAAGGTATTCCGTTAGGAGTATGGTGAGTTCATAGAAGTTTTTATTTTTTTGTCACAAGTTAGCAGAAATTGATTTTAATTGTTTTTTTTCACAAAGTGTCATTTTCCGCTAACTTGTGACAAAAAATAAAATCTTCTATGAACTCGCCATACTCCTAACGGAATACCTTTGGGTGTCTTCTCTCTAGAATGGGGTCATTTGTGGGGTTCCTATACTGCCCTGGCATTTTAGGGGCCCTAAACCGTGAGGAGTAGTCTTGAAACCAAATGTCGCAAAATGACCTGTGAAATCCTAAAGGTACTCATTGGACTTTGGGCCCCTTAGCATACTTAGGGTGTAAAAAAGTGCCACACATGTGGTACCGCCGTACTCAGGAGAAGTAGTATAATGTGTTTTGGGGTGTATTTTTACACATACCCATGCTGGGTGGGAGAAATATCTCTGTAAATGACAATTGTTTGATTTTTTTTTTACACACAATTGTCCATTTACAGAGAGATTTCTCCCACCCAGCATGGGTATGTGTAAAAATACACCCCAAAACACATTATACTACTTCTCCTGAGTACGGCGGTACCACATGTGTGACACTTTTTTGCAGCCTAGGTGCGCTAAGGGGCCCAATGTCCTATTCACAGGTCATTTTGAGGCATTTGTTTTCTAGACTACTCCTCGCGGTTTAGGGCCCCTAAAATGCCAGGGCAGTATAGGAACTCCACAAGTGACCCCATTTTAGAAAGAAGACACCCCAAGGTATTCCGTTTGGTGTATGGCGAGTTCATAGAAGATTTTATTTTTTGTCACAAGTTAGTGAAAACCGACACTTTGTGAAAAAAAAACAATAAAAATCAATTTCCGCTAACTTTTGACAAAAAATAAAATCTTCTATGAACTCGTCATACACCTAACAGAATACCTTGGGGTGTCTTTTTTTCTAAAATGGGGTCACTTGTGGGGTTCCTATACCGCCCTGGCATTTTACGGGCCCAAAACCGTGAGTAGTCTGGAAACCAAATGTCTCAAAATGACTGTTCAGGGGTATAAGCATCTGCAAATTTTGATGACAGGTGGTCTATGAGGGGGCGAATTTTGTGGAACCGGTCATAAGCAGGGTGGCCTTTTAGATGACAGGTTGTATTGGGCCTGATCTGATGGATAGGAGTGCTAGGGGGGTGACAGGAGGTGATTGATGGGTGTCTCAGGGGGTGGTTAGAGGGGAAAATAGATGCAATCAATGCACTGGGGAGGTGATCGGAAGGGGGTCTGAGGGGGATCTGAGGGTTTGGCCGAGTGATCAGGAGCCCACACGGGGCAAATTAGGGCCTGATCTGATGGGTAGGTGTGCTAGGGGGTGCAACTTTCAGCTGAGGAAAACATTAACATATTGCTGATCTACCGCCCACCAGAAAAATACTCAGACTTCCTTGAGGAACTTGTAGACCTCCTGTGCAACCTAACACTGGAACACCCCAGATGGATTGTTCTTGGAGATTTCAATACATGGGTGGACGACTCCTCTTCACAATTTGGAAAAGAGCTACCTCGTGCCTTACATGAACTGAGCTTCCTCCAATCAATCAGCTCTGCTACTCACAGGAAAGGTCACACTCTGGACCTTATATTCCATACTGGGCTGTCAATAGCCAATGTGGAAATTAATCCTGTTGCCTGGTCAGACCATCACACTATCCACTTCTCCCTCTCAATACCAGCCGTCAAACACCAGGTCAAGAATCAAATAAAATATCGCCGCTTAAAAGGGCTAACACCTCAACATATCCGAGATAACCTTAGCTTTGATGAATTGACTGACTCCAGCTTGGACCCTGATACTCTGGTTTTTAAATACAACAAATGTGTGTCCTCCACCTTTGAGACCATTGCTCCTCTGCGCACCAAATATCTTACTCCACACCATCATGCACAGTGGTTTGATAACGCTATAAAAGAGCTGAAAAGACAAGGCCGAAAACTTGAGAGGCTGTGGCGCAAATCTCAGTCCCCAGAAGACAAACATGCCTTAATCTTCCACTTGAAGAGCTACCAAAAGGTAATCACGGGAAAAAAATCATCCTTTCTATCACAAGAGATTGCAAATGCAGATAACAAACCAGCCCAACTGTTCCGCACAGTGGAAAAACTCTGCAACCCAGCATGTCAAAAACTTAATATCGAGTCTTCAAAGGACCTCTGTGACCAATTTGCCCATTTCTTCACAGACAAAGTCTCCGCTATAAGGTCCGCCATCCAACTTACAGCATCTGAGCCTAATATAGCGCCGAAGACCATTAGCAGAGACAACGTAACACCTTGGTCAAACTTCAAAGAAATTGATGAAGAAGTCACATCAAGCATCCTCCTTCACGTCCGCCTAACTACCTGTGACCTGGATCCTGGCCCAACACAGTTCATGTTGAACTGCCCCGACCTGTTCGTACCGGTATTCCTCAAATTTGTTAACTGTTCCTTACAATCAGGGATATTTCCTGCTTTACTGAAGGAAGCAATCATCAGGCCTCTCCTCAAAAAACCCTCCCTGGACCCAGATGCAATGACCAGCTACAGACCTGTCTCTAACCTCCCCTTTCTGGGCAAGCTAATTGAAAAAGCTGTATACCTCCAGCTAGAAGCCAGAATCCTACAAAATAACAGTTATGACCCATTCCAGTCTGGCTTCAGGAAACACCACAGCACTGAAACTGCCCTCATCCAAATATGCAACCACCTCCTCATGGCAAGAGACAGAGGAGAGTGCTCGATCCTCATACTGCTAGACCTTTCTGCAGCCTTTGACACAGTTGACCATGACATCTTGATAAACAGGCTACAGGAATACTGCGGCATTGATGGCATAGTACTTCAGTGGTTCCAATCCTTCCTGAGTGGCAGAACCCACAAAGTGTCTATGGGGCCCTTCCTGTCCACCCCTGTAACACTTAAGTATGGGGTGCCCCAGGGCTCAATCCTCTCTCCCCTGCTTTTCACGTTTTACATGCTACCATTGGGAAAACTAATCCAAAAACATGGCCTGACATACCACTGCTACGCAGACGACACCCAACTATATCTTTCCTTCAAGCCTGGTGTGACAGACCCAACTCTAACTATAAACGCCTGCTTACGTGAACTACAGCAATGGATGAATGACAACTGGCTGAAACTAAATGCAGACAAAACTGAAGTCCTTCTGATTGGAGGGCAGAGCATGATAACAAAACAACTTAACTTGCAGTCTTCACCACTGGGAATAGGAGGCACGGATCTACGCAGCTCTGATCATGTGCGTAGCCTGGGAGTTCTAATTGATGGGGATTTAAACTTCAGAACTCAAATCTCTGCGGTGGTGAAATCATCCTATTTTCACCTGAAGAACATTGCAAAAATCAAGCACCTCATACCCCCAGAAGATCTGCCAACCTTAGTCCACGCCTTCATCACATCCCGACTGGACTACTGCAATGCTCTCTACACTGGCCTTCCAAAAAAGGTCTTGTACCGCCTACAGCTGATACAGAATACTGCTGCCAGACTGCTAACCAACCAACCCCGTCACTGCCACATAATGCCAGTCCTGCATTCCCTTCACTGGCTACCTATAGAATGGAGGGTCCTATTCAAGATCGGCCTACTGACATTTAAATCCCTGAATAATCTAGGCCCTGGATACTTGAAAGATATGTTACAGCTGCGTAGCGATCCCCACATTCTCAGATCCACAGGTTCTAATAATCTAGTCATACCCAGAGTCCACTTGGAAACTTTTGGTCCCAGAGGCTTCTGTCATGCTGCCCCTATGTTTTGGAACTCCTTACCTCAACAGATCAGGACAGCCCCATCCCTGGATGTGTTTAAATCCAGACTGAAAACCCACCTGTTCAGTCTGGCATTTGCAGAAATATAACTTTTGTTGTGTGAATACTTCATCCTATTAACTACTGAATCTGAGAGAGCCTAAGCGCTTTGAGTCCTATGGGAGAAAAGCGCTATAGAAATGTTATTGTATTGATGGGTGTCTCAAGGTGTGATTAGAGGGGGGAATAGATGCAAGCAATGCACTGGCGAGGTGATCAGGACTGGGGTCTGAGGGCGTTCTGAGGGTGTGGGCGGGTGATTGAGTGCCCTAGGGGCAGATAGGGGTCTAATCTGATAGGTTGCAGTGACAGGGGGTGATTGATAGGTAATTAGTGGGTGTTTAGGGTGGAGAACAGATGTAAACACTGCACTTGGGAGGTGATCGGACGTCGGACCTGCGGGCGATCTATTGGTGTGGGTGGGTGATCAGATTGCCCGCAAGGGGCAGGTTAGGGGCTGATTGATGGGTGGCAGTGACAGGGGGTGATTGATGGGTGGCAGTGACAGGGGGTGATTGATGTGTGATTGATAGGTGATTGACAGGTAATTAGTGGGTTATTACAGGGGAGAACAGATGTAAATATTGCACTGGCGAATTGATAAGGGGGGGGGGGTCTAAGGGCAATCTGAGCATGTAGGCGGGTGATTGGGTGCCCGTAAGAGGCAGATTAGGGTCTGATCTGATGGGTAACAGTGACAGGTGGTGATAGGGGGTGATTGATGGGTAATTAGTGGGTGTTTAGGGTAGAGAATAGATGTAAACACTGCACTTGGGAGGTGATCGGACGTCGGATCTGCGGGCGATCTATTGGTGTGGGTGGGTGATCAGATTGCCCGCAAGGGGCAGGTTAGGGGCTGATTGATGGGTGGCAGTGACAGGGGGTGATTGATGGGTGGCAGTGACAGGGGGTGATTGATGGGTGATTGATAGGTGATTGACAGGTGATTGACAGGTAATTAGTGGGTTATTACAGGGGAGAACAGATGTAAATATTGCACTGGCGAATTGATAAGGGGGGGTCTTAGGGCAATCTGAGCGTGTAGGCGGGTGATTGGGTGCCCGCAAGAGGCAGATTAGGGTCTGATCTGATGGGTAACAGTGACAGGTGGTGATAGGGGGTGATTGATGGGTAATTAGTGGGTGTTTAGGGTAGAGAATAGATGTAAACACTGCACTTGGGAGGTGATCGGACGTCGGATCTGCGGGCGATCTATTGGTGTGGGTGGGTGATCAGATTGCCCGCAAGGGGCAGGTTAGGGGCTGATTGATGGGTGGCAGTGACAGGGGGTGATTGATGGGTAGCAGTGACAGGGGGTGATTGATGGGTGATTGACAGGTGATTGACAGGTGATCAGTGGGTTATTACAGGGAAGAACAGATGTAAGTAATGCGCTGGCGAATTGATAAGGGGGGGGGTCTGAGGGCAATCTGAGCGTGTGGGCGGGTGATTGGGTGCCCGCAAGGGGCAGATTAGGGTCTAATCTGATGGGTAACAGTGACAGGTGGTGATAGGCGGTGATTGATGGGTGATTGATGGGTAATTAGTGGGTGTTTAGGGTAGAGAATAGATGTAAACACTGCGCTTGGGTGGTGATCTGATGTCAGATCTGCGGGCGATTTATTGGTGTGGGTGGGTGATCAGATTGCCCGCAAGGGGCAGGTTAGGGGCTGATTGATGGGTGGCAGTGACAGGGGGTGATTGATGGGTGATTGACAGGTGATCAGGGGGATAGATGCATACAGTACACAGGGGGGGGGGGGCTGGAGAGAATCTGAGGGGTGGGGGGGTGATCAGGAGGGGGCAGGGGGGAGGGGGGGGATAAAAAAAAATAGCGTTGACAGATAGTGACAGGGAGTGATTGATGGGTGATTAGGGGGGTGATTGGGTGCAAACAGGGGTCTGGGGGGTGGGCAGGGGGGGTCCTGATGGGTGCTGTGGGCGATCTGGGGCGGGGGAAATCAGTGTGCTTGGGTGCAGACTAGGGTGGCTGCAGCCTGCCCTGGTGGTCCCTCGGACACTGGGACCACCAGGGCAGGAGGCAGCCTGTATAATACACTTTATAAACATTACAAATTATACACTTTGTATGCGGCGATCGCAGATTTGTATGTATTATACACTTTGTATGCGGCGATCGCAGACTTAACATCCCGCCGGCGCTTTCGTATGGCCGGCGGGATGTTGCGGCGGGTGAGCGGCGCCAGGCGGAGGATCGCGTCACGGATGACGCGATCGCTCCGCCCATGCCCCTACAAGGACCGCCGCCTTTGGGCATGAGCTGGTCCTTGTGGGGTCCACTTCCCGGCCGCCTCTGTGCGTTAGGCGGTCGGGAAGTGGTTAAATCTACTTTTTAAGTGTTTACTATTTTATTGTTTTTGCTCAATGACACATACATTGAAGTATGCCATGCTATAATCTATGCACTATTGTCCCTTTTTATCTCTTTTTATCTCAGACAGGAACTGCCACTTACATACCCGATGTTTAACTCTTTCAGGCAGAGAAAGAAAAAAAGGAACACAGCATAGTTATTTGTGTGCTAGGCACTGTACATACACTTCTATCTCATCATGTCACGTCACCTCGCTTATCCTTTAAAGATTTCAGGCATTAAAGATCCTTATTGGCATGTGGATGTCCGGAGGAGGTTTGGGAGGATTTAATTGTTTGAAAACTGTTTTTGGCCACATATAAGTGGAAGACATTTTGGCAATGGGAATTTCAGCCAGCTTCTTTACATTTGATGACAGATGCAGCAGGTAAGTAGGCTAAGGCATTGTATGTGGTAACAAGTGGAATGCAGGAGTGTGGCCAAATGAAGGGTAGTGAGCAGGTGTCACCAGAAGTGTAGTGTCCTTCAGGCTATTCCCAATTGTGGTTGCTGTAGTGCTGTGGGGAGGTTCCTTTGCCAATAATTCGATTTTGATCCCTGTTTGCCATTAACTGCTTGTCGTCCAAATCCCTCTTAGACCTTAAAGTGAACCTTCACCCGAGGAAAAAAAAAGGTTCACTTACCTGGGGCTTCCCCAAGCCCCCTGCAGCTGTCCTGTGCCCTCGCAGCTCCTCGAGTGTCCTCCAGGCCCCCACCACGGCTTATTTTCATTTTCGTCCGACTAACAGTCGGCCCCCCAAGGTTAAGGTTATTGCTGTTTCTGGTTTTGTTTTATTTACGTCACAATATATGGCTGAAAGCAAAATACCTGTATGGGGACCTTAATGTGATAGCAAGTGCTTTGTCTCGGCAGAGACTACAGGAATTTTGGGCGCTGATGCCAGAAGTAGAGGTGCAAGGAACACCATGCCTACAATTCCTTTGGAGTATCATTTGAATTTGGTTTACCACCGCATTGAAAAATCTGTGGCTACCTCTATGTGGGTTAATTATTCTGCAGTATGGTCTGGATTTGAATGTGCAACATAATCAATACAAGTTTTAGTTATGGCAGCATTTACAAAGATTTGGCAGGTATATTGTTTTTCAGACATTTACGTGGAGCAACTGCTTGCAAATCATATTTTATTGTGAGGCAGTTTTAAAAAGGATTTAAAGCAGGATTGTCACCATAAAAATCAAATTTCAACAGCAACTGGTCTGAGTGTATTAAGTGGTAAAGATGCTAATCCTGCATGCAAAACTTTCAAAACTTTTTGTGCTTTAATTGTTTGGAGTTATCACATACCTTAAAGGGAAGGTTCAGGGACTAACAAAAAAATAAATAAAAATCCATATCCACTTACCTGGGGCTTCCTCCAGCCCGCGGCAGGCAGGAGGTGCCCCCGGCGCCGATCCGCAGGCTCCCGGTGGTCTCCGGTGGCCGACCCGACCTGGTCAGGCCGGCGGCCAGGTCGGGCTTCTTCTGCGCTCCATTGTGCGTTTCACGCCGGCGCGCTGACGTCATCGGACGTCCTCCGGGCTGTACTGCGCAGGCTCAGTAGTTCATGCATCTAGTGACATGGCAGAACGCGGAAAAGCCGCGTGCAGCTAATGTGGCTGAACCTGTTGGTTCACATAGGTTTAGGAATACGCGCGCGCGCTGAGAGGCAGAGCTTTTATGGTGGCCAAGGAGGGATCAGCTGACCAGGCTGGTGAGCTGACCTCAGAGCGGGTAACCATTGGTCCATCACTTAGGGGTGGCGCCAGAGAGCGCTGCTCTATATATTGTTACTGCTGGCCACTCACAAGTTGTCTGCTGTTGCGAACACTACGTGGAAGCACTCAGATCTTAGTCAGATACAACAGTGTGTTTGAACCAGGAGGACCTGGGAATTCACACTGAGCCAGATTACTTGTGTTATCATTCTGTTATTCATTAGACTAGTTCCAGGGTGTAGAGACCACGGACCTCACACCCAAGACTAGGGAACTTGTGTTATCATTCTGTTATACATCAGACTAGTTCCAGGGTGTAGAGACCACGGACCTCACACCCAAGACTAGGCACTGTTTGATATCTGTTATGACCTATTGCTTTCCTGACTATCCCTCCGCTTTCTGATTCGGTACCTCGCATATCCGTTGCCAAACCCTGCCTGCCTTGGATACCGAATCAGTTTTCTGTCTTTGTACTTTGTCTGTCCGTGTTTTGCCGACCTGGCTTGCCCGACCTCGAGAACTATCTCGCCTCTTAAGAGATAGCCTCCAGATCTGTCAGTGACACCCACCTTCAGGTGTCACTCACTCTCTGGTCCTTCCTACCTCAGCCTGACTCCACCCCTTGGAGAGTCTCAGGCTGCTGGAAGGTTCTGTGCTCTCTGTGAGCAGTATTGCCTATACTGTCTAAGATCACCTGCTCATCAGGTGCGTTACTCAAAGTCATACTGTTACACCAAACACTCACGAGTATACATAGGTGTCCAGAGGTTAGAACTATATCTGTATTATTGGTGATTCTGCAGATCATCCATAATCAGGTATATATCTGCATTCTTGGTGATACTGCAGATCACCAATAATAAGATTCTCTTTGCGTGCTGACACCGATCGTTACATAAACACTGGACTATCCAGACAGCTCATGGTGATCCAGAGCTATAAGAAAGGTATAAAGGGCTAAAAAAGACCAAAAAGCCCTCTATGAAAAAGCAATGCTAAACGTAATTTTTACTTCTTAAAACAGAAGGTATTAGTGAAAATTCAGCTGATAATTTAGTGAGAAACTGTGGTCTCCCATGATGCATCACTCCAGAATATGCAAATTATCCCTTTATGTCCCTGAAAGCAAGGCGTTCCACTGGTGTATAGTGAACCTATAGCTAATAAATTTTACCGAGCCACATCAATCCAACATGCATACAGCCTGTTTCGGCCTTTCTGGTCCTCATCAGCAGTGCTTTTTAATGAATGGCTTTTTTGTCTCTTTTAGGGCTTTATACCCTCCTGGTAGTTCTGTATCATCATCATGAGCTGCCTGGATAGTCCATGGTACTGGTCCAAGGCCTATCCAACAGAGCCATATCAATCTATGTCAAGCACTGAATCGGACCACAAAGTCTGACACAGGCTGTATGCATGTTGGATTGATGTAACTCTGTAAATTGTATTGGCTATAGGCTCACTATACACCAGCAGTTTTGGATGTGCAGTCTTGCGTTCAGGTTCATCTATAGATGATTAGCATATTTAGGAGTGATGCATTATGGGAGACCACAGTTGGTCCCTTAAAGCTGAATTATCACAAATACCTTCTGTTTTAAGAAGACAACATTACATATATAAACCATAAATCTAGATATATTACCAGTGCATATATGTTTTTTGGATTGCGCAGTTTAACCACTTGTGCTCTGGCAACAGTACATTTACATCCTCTCTGCCACCAGTTTTAGCAGAAGGACAAGAATATTAGTCTGCAGCATCTCATGAGCACGCACTTATGCTCATCACCTAGGGCAACAAGTGGTGAACTAACCAGGGTGTAATACTCTGGTTATCAATCTTTATTACTCTTTCCCGCACCCATTCTGCAAGTAGTAGAGTATATGGCTAAGTACTCACACTCCTGGCTCCTGTGGTGATTGACTCTCTCCTCCTCTCACTGGCAGCACCAGCCTCTTGTGTCGACATATACCAGGTCTCGGCTGCGTGACGTGATTAAGCCAAGACTCGTACATGCCCTTACGAGAGGCCAGCGGTACGCCACAAGAGCTAGGAGGGTAAGTCTAACTTGCAGCCATGCTTCTAGCTGCCAATCTCCGCAATAGAGGGGGGGGGGGGGGTAACCACTAGATTACGTGGAATACTACTAGACTACCAGGGAACTATTAAAGGGAATGGAGATATCACTAGACTACCAGGCAATTATTAAAGGGGAAGGGGATACATCTAGACTACCAGGGAATGCTTAAAGGGGATGCAGGGCACCAATAGACTACCAGGGAATCCCATAAAGGGGAAGGACCACTGCACTACCAGGGAAATCTACAGCCGTGAAGGGGGTGGTCACTAGACTACCAAGGAGAGCTGTGAGAAAGAGGGGACCACTAGAACTGAGGCCTACCATAAAGCAAAGGGGCAGCCCATAGTCTACATAAGAAAAATATATGAAAGGGAGGGAGACCAAGAGACCTTGGGAAAAGCTCCACTAGACCACAGGGAAAGATCTAAAAAAGAATGGGAACCACTGGTTTACCAGGACAAGCTATAACAAAAAGAGGGAGCTTTTAATTTAAAAATACCATTTTTCCACATCTTATAACTACACCTACTTTTTAAACCACACCCTCTGCATTTAAAACAACCAATTACGCTTTATACAGTATAAACCCTTTATTCCTTGTTTACTTTTAGACTTGTTTTTATTATCATTGCAGTACTGGGAGCAAAAAATTACATTATGTCGAAAAATATACCTTTATTACGAAATTGAGTATCACCAACATACTCTGTAGCAGTATTAAAATGTAAGTTTTATAATAATGGGATTAAGAGCCAAAATTTGTTACAGTTTATTATCTACAGTATCACTTTTTATTTAAAAATAATAGGTGAAAACTGAGAAACTGTGTCCTTTTCATTTTTTTCCTACTTTTTCCTTAATTCCCAAAGAAAAGAAAAAAAAGCACCTAGTTAAGATGTCATAAATAGTGATAACGTTAGTGCTGATTAAATAGGGGCATAGCTAAAATGTCAAAAATGCTCTAGTCCTTAAGGGAGACCAGGTCTTGGTGTCAAATGCTTAAAGTGTACCTGTGGTGACTCATTTGCCTTTTCAAAATGCCATGAGGCATACAATAAGTATATGTAAATATGCCTACTGTTACGTGCTCCAATCTATGCATATGTGTATGTACTCGTTATTTTGCAATTTCATAAAAAAAAAATTTGACGAAAAAAAAAGTGTACCTGCGGTGAACCTCAGGTACAAATACTCATACTCACCTAAGAAGAGGGAAGTCCCTGGATCCTATAGATAGAGGCTTCCAACAACGAATTTAATCCGGGGCAAAGGTAACCTGAGGGGCCTCTACCCCCCCCCCCCCCCAACTTAGTCAGTCCCCGAGCCGGCTGTCGCCCCCCAGAGTTTTGCACTTACTGTATGTGACTTCCATCTCCATCGCTGCAGTTACCATAGACTTGTATTGGTGAACGCTCCTTGGCTAGGAGTGGTCAAGTGGTATGAGCAATAGGCATAGCAAAGGATTGTAGGGGTTGTAGTGCAGATGTGTGTTGTGGAATACGCATCCCTGATTAGATAGCCGCCATCACATGTCACAGGGCATGGCCATACTATCAATCACTGATGATGTGTGAGGGCATGGCCAGAAGGTCAATCACTGATGACGTGTGAGGGCATGGCCATACTATCAATCCCTTTGCTCTAGTATTTGTTTATGATCTCAATGGACAAGGGCTGCATTCTGGCAACCAGAGTGTGAGCAGGCTTGCAGTCCACTAAGGGGGATTGCCTAAATTGATCCTTTTATGTCAAATGCATGGGTTCAGTTCATCTGTTGGGGAGGTGGTTTGCAGGCTGTTGACTAGGGATGGTCAATGAGATACAAATAATATGCACAAAGATGCCAAATTATGCACATTTAACCTGTTTCCGACTGCGTCACGCCGACGGGCGTGGCCGCAGCGGCAGCCCCAGGACCGCCTAACGCCGATTGGCGTAAAGTCTTGGGGCTGTAATTAGCATGAGATTGCGCGCACGCTGCTCACGCATATCATGCTCGGAGGGCGGAGCTCCACCCCCTCTTCAGTCGGGAGACTGTTAGACGGCGATCATGCCGTCTATTTACACTGTGCAGCGCTGCGATCAGCAGCAGCGCTGCACTGGGGACAGCCGTGTGACACGGCTGTCCCCCTGGGGGACAAGAGAGCGATCGGCTCTCATAGGCAGAAGCCTATGACAGCCGATCGCCGTAATTGGCTGGCTGTGGGGAGGGAGGGAGGGAGCGAGGGAAGAAAATTAAAGAGACAGCGTTTTTATTAAAAAAAAAAACAACAACAATAATATTTATTAAAAAAAAATAAACATGAAGGGAGCGATCAGACCCCACCAAAAGAGAGCTCTGTTGGTGGGGAGAAAAGGAGGAGGGAATCACTTGTGTGCTGTGTTGTGCGGCCCTGCAGCTTGGCCATAAAGCTGCAGTGGCCAATTTTACTAAAAATGGTATGGTTACTAGGTGGGTTTAGCCCTGCAGTCCTCAAGAGGTTAAGCAAATGTATGCAGCTTTAAAATGGACCAATCGGATCTTACCTTGGCTTCATTCTATTGGTCAATTCTCAAGCTGCATATAATTGCATAAAAATGATGTAAACATGATTCAGCTCATTGACCATACGTACTGCACACATCCTAGAATTGGGCTTTTACAAAAAAAATTAAAAAGGAATAGGGCTTTCAAAAATAAACAGTGATGTTTTCTGCATTTCTACTCTAGTTAATTACCCAATTATGATTTGATACAAATAAAATATTCATAAATTACAACTAGAACTATGGCAGTTGCCACCCTGGCCGTATAGAAATTCTAGTTTTTTGGTTGTAATGCTGCCCCATTGCTAAAATAATTTCAGAACTCACTGTAGATGATTTATGTAGATGCTAAAAACACCAGGTACACATAACTTGATGTTTTGTGAATTTGAAAAACATTTTTGTCTAAAGCTATGTTCACAGTAGTGCATTGCAGTGTGACATAACGACCGATTTGCAATGTGGCTTACTGCAAAGCACCGCCTGTGTGTTGTTGCAGTGTAACGGCGTGCGGCATGCAGTATGTTACCACCAAATTTGTGCATTAAGGCAAGTTTCACAGTTGGCATTGAGTTTCCTGTGGCCGCAGGAATGCAACATTATCTGCGGGTTGCGTTGCATAGTCATTAAAAAGTATGCTTAACTGTACTGTTAATGTGGGAGTTAGGTGCTCACTGCATGCAGTGCATAGGGGTATTAAACTCCATCAAAATGCAACTCAACGGCCAAACTGTTAACGTCAGATTGCTTTTGTATTGCAATGCGACGTCTGCATTACAATGCGGCCGATACGACACACCGCAAGTCTCCTCTGTGAACCTGGCCTAAAAGTAAGAAAGGAGCATACTTTTCATTGACTGTGTGCCTCACTGTATGCGTCACAATGCGCCGAGAATGTGCAGCGCTGCTTACCCATTGCGTTGCATTCCTGCTGTTACAGGGAACTCAACGCACACTGTGAGCCTTGCCTTAAAGTGAATGGGTACTGTTTTAAAAACAAAAAAGTCAGATACTCACCTAAGGAGAGGGAAGGCTCAGTCCCGGTGCCTGGTCCCGCGCAGGATCCCCCGTAGCAGTATTCGACCAGTTTGGTCAAATACTGTGACTTCAGCCGCCAAAGGAAGGTTTCGGAAGTGTTCAGGAACACTCGGGCTCCCGAAGACGGGCCGCTCCACACTACGCATGCGCGACCGCCCTCTATGATGCACTCGCACGGGTCTATGACGCACTCGCGCGTGCGTAGTTTGGAGCGGCCCGTCTTTGGGAGCCTGAGTGCTCCCGAAGACTTCCAAAGTCCCCTGCAGCGGGGGATTTGAACGGAGGATCCACCGGGCACCCGGAGAGGGAAGGCTCATTAGGACCGAGCCTTCCCACTCCTTAGGTGAGCATCTGACTTTTTTGTTTTTAAAACAGTACCCATTCACTTTAATTGGACTTCTTTCAGCTATGACTTGCATACTATATTTAAATTAAATAAAAAATTAGACAGAAATTAGGTTTTGTACAATGCCAAATATTTTGAATACTAAAGTCCTTTATTTAACAACACAGAAATGTCACAAAAACAACTTTACTGGGCAACTTAATGTGTAGTTTTTTTTTACAGTTTTGTACATGCCCCATAGGTGATTTTTTTTTCTCATAAATACACTGTTTTCCAAAACTGCTTTTTCCATAACTGCACAAGCATACATACATCTTACACATATATCTGTTAGAAAATGTAATAGATAACAGCACAGTTCAGAAATAGGAGAACACCGTGAAGGGAGTACATATCAGTGGGCCATAAATTAAACGTTAAAAAAAATGAAAAAAAAAAATCAGTTCCCTTGTTTTTAATGTAGAGTAATCATTCTAATATCCAGTAGGAGCTGTCTTTTATTCACTAGGAACATAGTAGATCTCAGTGTGAGACTGCCAAATTTAATGACAAACAAAATCTGGAACATTTAGTTGCTACATGGATCCAAGTGTTTGAAATCACTATGCATCTAGCTATGATCAAAGACCTACTACTGTTTTTTGCTGAAGATATTCGACCCTAAATGGTATGATCATTTAACACATTTCCTTCCTCATTATCTCATTACAGATGTAACCAATATAAATATTTCTATTCTTTTGAATTAATTGTAATTGTTACATGCCAAGATTCAGAAACGCAAATAAATAATTTTCTAATTCATGAAGCAAAATACTGAAGTGCACACCAAACAGTAAAATCCTCAGTATTTTTTTGTGGGTTGTAAAGTGAAATAAAATGTCCTTTAATTTTGATGTAAAACAACTTCTTGCATAGGCCTTAAAATTCATTAAATGAGAAGTTAAAATTGAAGAAAACACTTTAAATTGTCACGACATCTGAAGTACACAAGTGCTTCTAATAGGATTCAGCTTTTTATGACTGGCTATATTTTAGCTTACAGAGAACACATATTGCATTTGTAACAATCTAAATCTCCATTCTGAAACTGACCTAACAGAGATGTTTTACCTGGTTATGGGGTTTATTCTGTTATAGTCTGCTCTTAAGTAAGGAGGAGCAATAGCAGTGTCTCGAAATGTGAAACTATCCCAGTGTGTGCATGCTGGCCGAGAGGGATAACTCACCTATTTCCCCACATCCCTCTGATGCGCTGCACCCTGCTCTCCATCTAACAAGCACTTAAGCCTTCCCAGATGGAGAGCAGCATGCCATGCATAGGCAAGAGGTGGCAACACAGTTGAGTTAATCCTCTCAGTCCAAGCCCCAGTACATGCAGAGATAGTTGTTTTCTCACTTATTCTTATGATTTAGCTGTATTGTATTATTGTTCTTAAAGGACAACTATAAAAGAAACGGTCATTTTGTAAATCCCATATACTTATAGAGCTATTAGCCAGTAATAACGCAAGGCTTTTCATGTGTCTTTAACCACAGCCTGTGTGAAGGAAATCCCTCAAGTATCAGAGCTCTGATTTCCTAGTCGGTGTTAGTGAGTCTGATAGGAGAGAGTTACAGAGAGAGGTGCAACGCTAGAGAACTCTTGCAGCCACGTGTAGGAGTGAGAAGTGCGCGGTGCAGACAGGCACAGGTCGCTGGAGTATCAGCGAGGCCAGGCAGGTATGTGCCCGTGGACGACGTTGGAGATTTAGGTCGGGAATGTCAAGTTCACTGATTTGTAGGCCAAGCACAGAATCTTAAAGCTGATCCTGTAGTGAATAGGGAGCCAGTGAAGGGATATATAGGGGAGTTGTGGAGGCACTGTGATGGGAGGAGTGGATCAATCTGGCTTCTGCATTCATGACAGAGTTTAGGGGGGTAATGTGGTTTAAAGGGAGGCCAGAAAAAAGGGAGTGGCAATAGTCAAAACAGTAGATGACAAGTGCTTGAATGAGGAGTTTGGTGGTGTTAAGAGACAGGAAGGAGTGCATCCTGGAGATGTTGCGAAGGTGGAAGTTGCAGGATCAGGTAATGTTTTGGATGTGGGCTGTAAATGAGAGGGCCAAGTCCAGGGTGATGACTAGGCAGCGGGCTTAAGGGGTTGGGCGGATGATTGTGTTGTCAATCATGAAATTGAGATCTGGGAGGGGGGCCGCTGTGCAGAGTAGGAATATCAGGAGCTCTGTTTTGTCCAGGTTAAGCTTCAAAACCTGGCGGGCATCCAGGAGGAGATGGTTGAGAGGTAGAAGGAGACCTTATCCATGGTGGAGAGATCTGGATATCATAAGCATACAGGTGGTAAATTAATCCCATGGAGGAGATGACTTTCCCAATCGAGGCTGTGTAGAGTAAGAACAGTAAGGGGCATAGGACAAAGCTTTGTGGGGCACCAACCAGAAGGGAGTGGGAGTGGAGAAGAAGCGACAGAGCTCATGATGGAGTGGTTGGAGAGATCCAGGCTAAGGCTAGGCTAGGTCATTGATACCCATTGATTGAAGATGAAGGGGATGGTCAACAGTGTCAGGATACTTACATTGTTCCTGTTCTTGGATGCTTACACCCACCATTTAGAATGAGTCCTTTTTGGCTCAGATGGCACAGAGTTGCAGCTGATGAGTTATTTACTCATTGCTCAGCTGCAGCTGCATGCTTTGATGCTGTATCTCCATCCGGAGGAAAGTTCAGTTAGAGAATTACAGCCAGTGATTTCTGTATGCTGGATGTGCTGGAAATGGCCCCTATCTCTGCATGGTGCAGTCCTCCATAGTAATGCTCACAGATAAAACTGTTCTCTGTAAATAAGATTTTTAAAAAAAGGCCTTTGTATTGCTTTTGCTAGTACTTACTATAAATATATATGACTTTTAGAATTTCGGTTTACTTTAATAGTTGTCTTTTAACTATATTATACTTTCAGTGTTCACACTGGTCAAGGCTGGAAGGATCCTGGCAAGGTTGTCTACTGACAGAGCTCAGTGCTAACTAAATCCTCAGCCTGTTGGTGTTTAATTTATTCTTCATGTTAAGCTGACAGACACCTCTGAAATGTTACAGTTATATAATTATAATAAGCTAAAGGACCCTAATTAAGATACTTCTCAATATGACACACAGTGCAGAATGTCATTTCACTTAGTACCATACAGATGCAAGAAAACATAAACACTGTACACACAGGAAACAGTTATGCATCACTGAGAAACCCTAATGGGGCAATGGGCAAAGCACTAAAACTTTTATTAATATAATCAATTATACTAAACAATTTTCATACATTAAAAACGTATGTTTATGTACATTTTGAGTATTGTATGTACATTAATGACAAGGTCCCGTTGTTTCCAATGGATTAGCAGCACATTACAATCTGCCACAGGTGAAGGTAAATGCATCCAATTTTATATAGCTGCTAATTTTCCCCACTGAGGCTATGGAAATGGTGACGACTCCCTCTAATGGCTTCCACAGCACCCACAAGAGCAGCAAAGACATTGTGTATCTTGTAGAAGGTGCTTCAAGACCATCAGGTGCCACTGTAGACAGTTCCTTCCTCCAAATCCGAAGGATACTTGGGCGCAGTCGGCGCCACCATAGACCGTAATAGGAATTACAGCTATAGCGGCACACAGGGAGTAACTTTCGGCACCATCAGCAACTTTCGGCCTCCAGCAACTGTTGGAAGCCGAATTATTTCATTCCCCACTATCCATGGCGGCCTGGAGGAGGAATAGTATTTAATGGGGCCGGGAACTTGTGCAGCAGCAGGATCAGTCTGCTGTGCCGATTCCTCTCGTATGCCTCCAAATCTCCTATTTCCATACTATGTATGCCCCAATTTCGCCCATGCAGTTCCCAGCAAGGAGATTTGGAGTACAGAGATGTCCATCATTGTATCCCGGGTTGTTTGTGGGATGTTCTTGATAAGTAATGATGCTTTACAGGGAGCAAAGTTCCCTTCACAAGATGCTGACTATCTCTGTTGTCCTTGTGGGTGCTGTGGCGGATGTTGGAGTGAACCAACTCCTCTTCCACAGCCTCACAGTGGAAAATTGGCAGCTATATAAAATTGCGTTTTCCCTCCCCTGTGAAAAACAGCAATGTGCTGCAAGTCCACCAAGAAAAAACGTTAGTAATGTACATCTATTAACAGGTTAACACGAAAAACAGTACATATATAAGCATGACTTTTTAAGGCATGAATATAACCTATTATTAAAATATCGTTGATTATATCATTCAAGTTTTAATTACTTTACCATGGTGTCCCTTTAGCTGTAACAATTCAACAGTGGCGGTTCAGATTCTTATAAATGCCTAACAAGTGTCTTGAAACAAACACATTATATTAAATGGACTGATTTCTGAAACACTAGTAGATACGTATTGTTCTACCATGTTAGTCATTGGTAGATGTGTGAAAATGTAGTTAGTTTATACCTGTAACTAGGTCACCGCTGACAATGCCTAACAGATGAAGAGACGTGAGCTGTCTTGAAAGTATGTAGTTGTAATCTACTCAGCCAATAAGAGGTATCAATTACCTCTCTTTTATTGAAATTGTTCAAAAGAAATAATAATGATAAAGTAATAATGTTTGTTTCGATTTCCATAATTTTCCTTCAGCTGAACTTGGACTTAACATGTAAAACAACACAATTACAATATCAATCAATTCTTTAAAACAAAAGTACAACAAGACATGCAACATTAGGGTATTGGAAAGAGAGTACATTAAGATTAAATGTATAGATACTGTACACCTAATGTAGCTTGAAGAGAACCACTGAACATATTTAGGACAGACATTACAATTCTGAGAGGGTAAAAGAAAAAAAGAAATGCTAAAACAAACTGCAAATGAAGCTTTACTTGAGTTTAAAGCAAAAGTCCATGCAAAGGTTTTGTATGCTTGGGAACCCAATGAAAGAGATGTAAAAACATTAACTTCCAATTTATTATTTTGATTTAAAGCGGATCCGAGATGAAAAACTAACTATTACACGTAACTTGTCTAAATATCTTATCTAAAGTTTAGATAGCCCTTGCTACTGTCTGAAAGTGCCTCGGCTCTCTGAAAACCTGTGGGTGTGGCTTCTTTAGTTTATAGGGAATTAGAGTATTAAGACAAAAACAAAAACGTATTTGGCTTGAGGAATGCCCTATAAACAATAGGAAAGGAACACAATTATGCAATGAGTAAAAAGTTCATCTCAGATCCAATTTAATCGGCAAAGTAGTATCCCTCTATGTTTACTTGGCCTGTAACAAGTTCTATCGGGGCACACACGAAGAAGAATAAGATGGAAATGCTATGCGTCCACAACAAACACAGGTTTTCCACTTTCAGTAAGAAGAAGAAAAATAGAAAATTCATGTTATCTAGCCAAAATAGCAATGCAAAAACCTCCACCAATCATTTGACTAGAACTTTCTGTTGGTCCTCTAGTGCTGGTTGGCTTTCTCTACCGCAGACAAAGCTGATGTGGCATTGGTTTGTGAAAACCTACTGAAATAATTTGTTTCCAGGCTAGGTTCTTTACTGACCACTGACGCTGGGAAAAAAGTAAAGATTTTTACATCATCTGTAGACAATCTTTTAGCAGTCATCTTCATGACATAATAGCCTTTATGCAATTTACCATTTCTTCTGAGTTTTCCTAAGAGATAAATTGTATATTTTCTTTAAAACAACTTCTCAGCACTTTGCAATAAAAAACAAAAAAACAAAACGTTGATGAAAAGGTACTATCCGAATTGCTTTGAGTATTTTCTTGCCTGCTGATGGTTTAAGGGATACCTGTAGGGAAAAAAGTGTTGGGGGGGGGGGGGGGGGGGGGTGTTGGTAATTATCTCGGGAGGGGGAATCCTTTGGATCCTAATGAGGCTTCCCCAGTCTCTCCGCCTGTCCAGCACAGAGCACAAGCAGGCAATAATATTTACTCTTGCCTGTCGGCACAATATTGGCTCTCCGCTCAGGCTCTGGCGGATACAGCTGAACCAATCGGGTCCACTCTACTGCACAGGTGCAAATCCTTTCCGTCTGAGCGGTGGATCGGACCTGATTGGGCATGCCTATTTCCGCCGGAGCCCATCCAAAAGCCGCTATTGCGTCTGCACACACTGCTGACAAGCCCTTGTTGGTGGATCTTTGAGGGTCCCAGTGCGAGATCCCCTCAGGTGAGGACGGGGGAAGCCTCTTTAGGATAAAGAGGCTTCCCCCTCCCGAGGTAAGTACCCCCTTAGGGGCAGTTTTTCCCTTCCGGTAGACTTTTAAGGGTCTTTTGTTAACAGGGTATGAAAAAATCACATAAAAGAAAACTCAGGAGAAAAAGTTAATTGAATAGGGGCCTATGGCTCTAAACTGTGCACCCTACTGGTACCTACATAAATATACAAACTTACACTTTATAAGCTTCCAAACTCAAGTGGATAGCAGACAAACCATCACTCACAACTCTCCCTCTTTGGGAAGCAAATCCCCCATCCCCCTTTCAATTTCTAATGTCTCTTTTTTGGAACTCATAAAGTGATCTGTGTAAATAAATGTAACAATTCTAAAAAATAAATGTATTTTTGCTAAATTCTTCATGGTGTTCTTATATGAGCGTGTAATGTAACCGTGACTGGAGTTGTGGTTGGTCATGTCTTCTGTCCAAATATGTTTGTGCTTTCCAATATCGGAAAGTTGGTAGGTATGGACAAGCTTCAACTGCTCCTACAGGGTAAATCATACGTTTCCAACTTGGGCTTCGATTCATCATTCTCTTTGTGATAACTTTTTCCAGTTCGTTAAAGTACCGAATTCGAAGTTTATTGATTTCTCGTTGTATTCATCAAGGTTTTTCTGCATTCGGTGTGACTTCGAAAAAAATAGCGATAACAATGCGGTAACCATTCGGTAACGTGTCGATATTTCCATTTTACAGGGGTAATTTAACACAAGGCCATAAGATTCCCGTGGAATTGTGGGTAAAAAGGCAGTCCTTTGAACACCACGTAGCAACATTCTGAATAGGGCTTAACACCTGGACCAGGATTCTGGAAGTGGCTTGTGACAATTCCATAATTTTGCCAGCTATGGCTTGATAGGAGCCTTTTCTGAAAAATGTAGTGCAGCTAGCAATTTAGTTAACCCTGGCACTGCCTGTGTTCTCTTACAAAATGATTCAAGTGAAATGCTGATGTCCTGGTATAGCAAATAAATCCATTCTCTTGCAAATTGATATGGTTCTAGACCTTATTCTTGCCCTTCTGCGCCTTTGAATCACTCTCAACTGATACATAACCACTTCAAATCACTTCAAATGGCTCCAGCTTCTCTGTCAGCAATTATCTGACAGGAATAACGACAGAGCAGTGAAGGAGATAACTAATCCTAAATTTAATGCTAAACCACACCCACTTTCATTTTCATGAATTGCACTTTCTTCCGTTTTATCGCATCATTACCGAATGATTACCGAATGCTCGCTAACAGCTGTAGATAACTTTGATGAATCTTGAAATCAACTTATCAAGTTCGGTATTCTACTGAGCTGTCGGTAATTGATTCACTAAGTCTTGATGAATCGAGGCCTTGGTGTTTCTGATGTACGGTTCTCTTGGGTACCCTGGGGACACCCAGTAGCTATTACTGCCAAAAATGAATACTGTATGGTGGTAAACAAATAAGTAAGTTAAGCCAACCAGCTCTGAATACAAGCTCCGCAGAAAATACCAATTATCTGGCAGGTGGAGCTAGAAGAGAAAAAAGGCTCTCTATTGGAGGGTGATTCAATATTTTTTTACTGAAAAGTGTAAAACCCCTTAAGCATCTTTTTTTCATCTAACTCTCCCCCAACAAAGCCCCTGGGTTGACTTCTATCAGCATACATCTATATTGGAAAAACAGGTAAGAAAATTCCAATCAGGATAGGGTCTATGCATGATTTCATTTATAATCGGTTCTAGTAATTCCTAAAACTAATATAGATCTACTCAATGTCATTAAAACATTTATTACAAGAACACAAAAATGAAAACATACAAGACTCACTTGTAAGATACACAATTTAGCTAAAAAAAATTATATATAATTAACTTTAACTGCCAGATGTGCTTTTAAACTGGTGCTGTTCAGTAGATCAGATTTCTTTAGAAGAAAATGATAAAGCGCTACACAAGAACGAGAAGTCAGAGCAAAACAGATAGTTAAAAATAAATCATTATGGGATAGGAAACTCCAGGCATGCTGAGATGAAACTAGTGAGGCTGATATTCTTAGTCGTAATAATTAATCAGTACTAGGCAAAAGTAATGTGCAAACTTCTGCAGTCTTTCGTAATTATTGGCATCAAACTTTCATTAAACTTACATTTTATTGGCTGCTTAACCTCTTGAAGACTGCAGTGTCAAACCCCCCAAACGACCAGGCCTTTTTTTGCTTAAATGGCCACTGCAGCTTTAAGGCCAAACTGCAGGGCCGCACAACACAGCACCCAAGTGATCTCCCCCCCCTTTTCTCCCCACCAACAGAGCTCTCTGTTGGTGGGGTCTGATCGCCCCCCACATGTTTATTTTTTTTAATATAAATATTATTGTTAGTGATTTTTATTGAAAAATCACTGTTTGTTTACAAAAGTTCCCTCCCTACCTCCCTCCCTCCCCGCAGCCAGCCAATTACGGCGATCGGCTGTCATAGGCTTCTGCCTATGAGAGCCGATCGCTCTCTTGTCCCCCAGGGGGACAGCCGTGTGACACGGCTGTCCCCAGTACAGCGCTGCAGCCGATCGCAGCGCTGTACACAGAAATAGACGGCGATCTCGCCGTCTAACAGTCTCCCGAGCGGCAGTAGCCGCTCGGAGACTGAAGGCGGGGCGGAGCTCCGCCCCCCAAGCAGGAGATGCGCGCGCATCGTGCGCGCGATCTCCTGCATTAGCTGGCCCCAGGACTTTACGCCAATTGGCGTTAGGCGGTCCTGGGGCTGCCGCCGCGGCCACGCCCACCGGCGTGACGCGGTCGGCAAAAGGTTAAAGGTGGCCACTAACGGTCAAAATTCTTGCAAAAAAACATTCAAGCGATCAGAAATTCTCCTATCTATCACAACCAACAAGAAAATCCAAATTTTGGTTTGATGAAAAGCCGTGAAGAGTTATATTTTCCATTGGAGTCTCGTCCGACGAAGCTGCCCCGAAGATCCCGCATCACTACACTTCCGCCACTTGGCCCCGCCTGCCCTCTTTCTTCCAAGAAAAAACGCCCGGCAATTGAATGCAGTATATAGCTTGGATTGTTATTTTCTGCATAGAGGTCCTCTTTAAAGAGAATCTGTACTCTAAAAATCTTACAATAAAAAGCATACCATTCTATTCATTATGTTCTCCTGGGCCTCTCTATGCTGTTTCTGCCACTCCCTGCTGCAATCCTGGCTTGTAATTGCCAGTTTTAGGCAGTGTTTATAAACAAAAGACATGGCTGCTAACCAGCATGTGATAGGCTGAGAGAAGCTCAGTCTGTGACTCATACAGAGCCTGGAGGGGGCTTGGAGAGGGTGTGCATAACCTCTGCCTATCACAAGCAGAGCAGCACATTCCTACCTGAGCCAACAAAGCCGGCAAAGGAAAGAAGATTAGATTATATAACAGAGATAATACAGCCACTGTGCAAATAAGAAAGGCTGCAGTAAGACAGACCACATTAGAACAGGTATAGGAACTTATAGGATAGAAGAAATAAGGCTGAAAATTTTGTTATAGAGCCTCTTTAAGGTACTGTGATCGCAACGCAGCACTATTATGCTTGTGAGCGCCCTAAGTAAAGGGGACAGAGTTAAAAAACGATATTGATAATAGGAGAAAAAAAATAGAACATCAGTGTGGTATGTGTGAAAGGGCAAGCGCTACAGATAATTCACTGATCAGGCAGCGAAGGCCGGGGAGGGGGATTTCCTGTTCCAAATGCTTGCACGGTGCCTGGGTTTCCTCACAGTGCCAGTGAGGGTGGAGCTTCTGGGAGACTGGGGGTAGAGTTACATGTCATTTTACAGGCAGGGCTTAGCAGTGGTTTGGCTGTAAATAATCTCCACTGATGGGCAGAATTGATTACAGACGATTATAAAAATAGTCGTCCGATTGGATTTTCGTCAAACCAAAATTTAGATTTTCTAGTTGGTTGTGATAGATAGGAAGCAAAGATTGGTTCGTTGATGGTGTAGTGAACGATTTTTCTTCAAATCAGAATGGTCTGATCGCTCAAACCATTTTTTGCTAGAAATTGAATCGTTAGTGGCCACCTTTAGGGCAAGCAGGAAGATTCCACACACGGTACAGGGTAGTTAGGGTGCAGTGCACTCATACCTTTCAGTCTATGAGGATTGGTTTGGCCATCCAATAACAAGATGAGGGTTTTGACTTCAGCATAGGAAATTTGGTGTGGTCACTCTTATGGTGCCCATACATGGTACAATGTTTTCATTTTTTTTCGATTAGATGAATTTGTTCGATTATTGTTAGATCGAAAAAATCGCATAGTTGTTTTCCAGGTACCATACACGAATGTTCGATTAGGCTGAAAATCTGGGAAAAGTGATCGAATATGCCGAAAAATCTAATTGAGAAAAAAAGATCAAAAAATAAAAAAATAAATAATAAAGTATTCGATCTAATAGTTTATTCGATCGGAAGTGACATTTTTTTCAACCTGAATCTCTTTTTTTTTCAGCTCGAGCTGTATTTTACCTCAGGTAGTTAACACAGACGGCAGTTGTAGCTCAAAGCGTCTATTGAGCTGTATTTTTCCTCTGAGTGGTTCAAATTATTTATTGTGAAGTTAATATTACGTCAGATCAACTATACAGGTGTGTTTTACCTCACAGTGTTGGGTTATTTTTCATGCTGAGGGAATTTTTACCACAGAGCGATTATAAATGGCTCTATTAACTAACGGGAAGAAGGCCAAAATAGCATTTGCATTGTATCTATGGACTCTCCTTGATGAGGACAAACTTACTTTACTTTAGTAAAAAAATATAATTATAATAAAATGATAATAATCATACACATACTTCAATATTTAATCTTTAATCTTGTTATGAAGACAATGCAAATAAAAATACAAGATGGAAAATTTTAGAGGACGTGGTCGGAAGCCATCAGGCAGTCTGCAGACAAACTTGGATTTGGGCACCAGTGGACATTTCAGCATGATAATGACCCAAAACACACAGCAAAAATGGTGAAGAATAGGGATGATCAATGAGATGCAAATTGTTCTGAAATTATGCACATTTTGATAGAAATGTATGAAGTTTGAAAATGGACCAATTAATTTAAACCCAGGTTTAAATTGATTGGTCCATTTTCAGGCTGCACACATTTGCATAAACATTTGCATAAATTAGCATCAACTCAGAACAGTTTGCATATCTGTGATCATCCCTAGTGAAAAAATGGTTAGAAGACAACAACATAAATGTTTTGGAGTGGCCCATGCAGAGTCCTGACTTGAATCAAATTGAGAATCTGTACAGGGAGCTAAAGATCAGGCTGATGGCAAGAAGACCCTCCAACCTGAAAGATTTGGAGCTCATTGCTAAAGATGAATGGGCAAAAATACCTGTGTAGACATGCAAAAAGCTGGTCTGCAATTATAGGAACTGTTTGATTTCTGTTATAGCCAATAAAGGCTTTTCTATTGATTATTGAGAAGGGTATGAATAATTTTGGACTGTACACTTTTTGCTCAACTGTAAATAAAAGCTGAGAAGTGTTTTTTTTTGGTCCACAATAATGCCTCTTGTCATTTCCTGTCAAAAAATTAATTGCTGATTGAATAAAAGTAACTTTAGGTCAAAATTTGCCAGGGATATTAATAATTATGGGCAGCACTGTACCTACAGTAGATTACAAAGGCAGATTTAATAGGTTAGACATAAGGAAAGAATGTAGCAAATGAGAAGTTGCACACAGCAACTAAGCTGGACCCTTGTTTTCTTTCACAGCTGAAACCCAAATTGTTGCTCTTGACAACTGCTTCACTTTTGTGCCAATCTTTTGTGCACCTGTCTTAATAAGAATGCCTCTGTATACTTTGCACATGATAATTATCCCATGCAAGTCTTTACTGAATAAACTCATATGCATAGAAAACACTTGTGTGCACATAATAACCAGCAGGAATTTGATGACTGCAGGGAAAAGGATTTCGTTAGGTAAACAAAGTATCTTAAAGAACACTCATTTTTTTTTAGACATGAAATGAACAATGCGCTCACATGTTAATACACTTCAAGCTTGGAGTTTCCTACCGTCTAAGTAGATGACATATATATACAGGAATATATATATATATATATATATTATATATATATGCGTGTCTGACTCTTGTCATTACAGTGAGAATGCATTTATATTTTACAGTGTTTACAGTTACTATAGAAAAAACCTTAACCAGAAGGCATGTACTCAGTTACATGGTCACAGTACACTTCTGTTTCCCTGAACAAATAATTCAAAAGACAGGTCCTAGCGGACAAACGGCAATACCATATGCTGCTTTTACACTGGTCTGCAAAGCTCGGAAAAGTGGGTCATGTGTGGTAAGTGCTTTGGAAGGATATTCTTTTTACTTTAATAACACAGTGCTCACCCACGTAAAGGTCAGAACGTTTTGTCTGGATTGTGCCGCAGGTCCATCGAAAAGAGGAGGACCTCGGAAACATGGGAACAGTGCCAAGATTGGCTGCTAACACTCTCCATACCATTATCTGAGAGTAGTCGATGGATGCAGGACAATTTCTTTTTCTACCTTGAAGAATTTTCTGCATATCAAGCCACTGGGAATGTTTTGAGTAAAAACAAAAAAACAAAAACACAAGAAAAAAAAATGTAAAAAGAAAGTAACAAAAATAAATAAAATCAAGACAGTGCTGTTGCTGTTTTGACTAACCAGCTGGCAAAATAACGTTTAAAGCTAGAATTTATTGCTCCAGATTTAAGTTGCAGAACCTCACTGCTGCGTACAAACTGTTAATCTTCATATAGATGCTCAGACATGATTGTCTCCTCGTGTCTAAACGCACAAAATACAAGCTGCTATCTGTACAGTTTACAGTACTGAAACACATATTTGGAAATGAAGTATAGATATGTTAGTTTTTTTTTTGTTTCAAAGATACATCATATTACAGCAGGGGTTTACCCAAATCTTTCCTTTCTCCGTCACCTTAAAGTAGACAACAATTTCACTGTTAATTATAGCTAAAGTACAATAAAGAAAGAACCTGTGTACTAAACATAAGTAAACCAGCCAGGCTCCAGAGAATTTTTTTTTTTTTTTATATTTATATTTTTTCTTTTGAGGAAACCCCTGTACACAGACGAAAATAAGTGTCTCAGCATATTCTTCAGTCATGGACTTTGCAGTTCCCAAAACAAGACCAGTGCTTGTCAATCACATCAGAGTGCCTTGAAAATAAGATATACATCTGCTTAAAAGAACCACCGGAATGCTTCGGCGCTCGGGACTGGTGTTCTCTGCAAATAAGGAGAAAAAAATAGGTTACTTTGCTGTTACTATCATTTGGACTTCAGAATAAATTTCAGCCTTTCTATGTCAAATTAGATAAGTATACCGCACAGGTAAACACATTCCATTCAAAAATAGCCAAACGCTTTCTGGAAATTGCAGTCTTTACATTTTGACATTCCAAGTCGGTCTTTTTTTCTTTTACATTTATACTTTTTTTTTTAGCCTGAGAAAGAAATAAATCAATAAGTCACTGGCTGGGTATAATACGAGACTCGGAGCAAATTAAAATTGGATTTGACAAGAAAGTCGACATCTAAGAGACGTTTCAAGGGATACCTTTCCTACAGCGCTTGAACTTTCATGCATGTAGCTCATGATATGCTGACATGGAAATGTGAACTTGAAGAAGGTGATTGAATACAGGAGATATACAGTGTACCCCGTGACACTGCAGAAAAGTGGGCTTAGTGGAACATTACCATTCCTAAAGCTGGTCATACACTTGAAGATTTCCACCCAATGTCCCAAAACAATCCACTCCTTATAGAAAGGGGTCAATTCAGAAGGAATCAATTCCTAGCACACATCACACATACATGTTTAATAGATTCCAGCAGGGATTCTATTGAAAAACAATCGTACCGCAGTGTTGCACTGCTGAGTGCAATGTAACCCTATACCCCATCAATTGTCTGTTGCTACTGCCCTGCCCCCAATCCACCTAGATTTTCTGCCATGTCCGCTCAATACTTTCAATTGATTTTTGGTCAAAATTGATGGAAAGAAACTTAAAAAAAACAACTATTTCCATCCGATTCCATCAGGGAATCAATGTGTGTATTTAAGTTTATTTCTCCGTAAGGAAAACAAAACCCCCAGATTCCCTTAGAATGTTATAAAAAGAGCATTTTGTTATATCTGGCAGAGTGAGAAGTTCAACAGTGACAAGACTCTTACCTCACCACCATGCCCTGCAACTGTTTGTTGACCACCATATTGTACTCTGAGTAAACAGCATAAAATAATAAATTGTGGGGTTCATTTAGCACATTTCTCTGGTGCAATTGATGCCGGTTTTAACTTCAATTTTAAAGATGGTGATGCCTTCACTTTATCTTACTTATTTATTTCAAATAGTGAGCAAAGTTCCGAGTTAATTTAGCACCTAATGATGTGCATAAATGAACATATTTGGCTAATCTGCAGAGAGACCAGCACACAGCAGCCGTTTCCTGCTAATCACAGCAGAGCTGTGAAATAATCCTCTGTGCTCTTGTATCCTAAACTATACCAGATCCTTCCCCATGGACAGTGGAGGAGTGGCTCAGACATGGGGTTGACTTTGACTTCCCCTGCTTTTCCATAGTACAGTCCCACTGCTGCTGGGAACAGGATCTATTTGGACAGATTCCTTGGCCCAGTGGGTTGTCTAGTAACAGGAGTATGGGGCTATCCAATCACCTTCATGTCAGCTTGTGTAACGATCGTTAACGGATGTGGTCAACAGTTCAACCCGATTGCACAGTGTCTCCATAATTTTCTGGTCTGCGGTTCTGTAACGATCGGTGTAGCAACACAGACGTCTGATTATGTGTGATCTGCAGAATCATCAATAATACAGACGCTATACCTGATTATGTGGTGATCTGCAGTATCACCAACAATACACGTATAGCTGGCAAAATACAAGGTATGTGTAGTGCTTGGTGCAACAATAGACTGGGCCTTACCAGAGGAGCTGGTAGGTACTTATTAGAACACAGTAACGATAAGTTTGCAGGACCTCACCAGAGGAGCTGGTGGGCACTTATTAGAACACAGTAACTGATAAGTTTAGCTGAGCCTCACCAGAGGAGCTGATGGGCACCAATAGAATACTAAACTAATCAGTTACTGTATTCTATTAGTACTGTATTCTACAGTAACTAATCGTTACTGTGTTCCAATAAGTACCTACCAGCTCCTCTGGTGAGGTCTTGATAAACTTATTGTTACTGTGTTCTTATAGTGCCTACCAGCTCCTCTGGTAAGGCCCAGTCTATTGTTGCACCAAGCACTACACATACTTTGTATTTTGCCAGCTATACGTGTATTATTGGTGATACTGCAGATCACCACATAATCAGGTATAGCGTCTGTATTATTGGTGATTCTGCAGATCACACATAATCAGACGTCTGTGTTGCTACACCGATCGTTACAGCTTGCTTGAAGAGTTTTTGGGAAACTCTTCCATTCAACTAACATGCTGCTTCCAGTTCTTCCTCTGTTTACAGACTCAGCCTATAAATAAGTCTATAAATAACCAGTGGCAACTTGCTAGTTGTGTGAAGAGTTCAATGAAGACCCCTTCCTTCTGAAGACACTTCAAGCAAAGCTAACATGACAACAATGAATAGGACAGGAGCTAGACTACAAGCAACAATGCAAAGAAGGCTTCAATCAACAAGGGAAGATCCCTACTGCAATCTAGGCAGTTTATGAAAAGTCCTGGATACGACTTATTTATTTATTTATTTATTGTATTTATAAAGCGCCAACATATTACGCAGCGCTGGACAATAAATAGGGATACATACAATATTTAGGGGTGACACACAGCAAAATGACAATACCTGAATACAAGAAAGATCAGATCATGCAGCACAGTATGAGTACAAGGTAATGCTTAGTCAGTCACTGGAGGGGAGCATGGAGATTAAGCAAGTTAGGTTCACTCAAGAGGCCTAGCATGGGTTCACAGTAATGGAGGTGCATGATCAGGTTGGACACAAAAGGAGGAGGACCCTGCCCAAAGGCTTACAATCTAAAGGGAGAGGTAGGGACACGAGAGGTAGGAGACCAGAGTTCAGCTGTGGGTTTAGAGCACTTGTGAGGGGTAGTAGGCCAGGGTGAAAAGGTGAGTTTTGAGGGCTTTCTTGAAGATGTTGAAGGAGGGGGCTGCACTAATGGGTGGAGGTAGGGAGTTCCATAGTGTTGGAGCGGCTCTTGAGAAGTCCTGGAGGCGTGCATGGGACTGGGTGATGCGGGGGCGGTTAGGCGAAGTTCATTGGAAGAGCGGAGTGAGCGGCTAGGTGTGTACCTCTGAGTAAGATCGGAAATGTAGGTTGGACAGGTTTTGTGCACAGATTTGTAGGTCAGACACAGTATCTTGAATCTGATTCTGGACTGGATAGGAAGCCAGTGGACGGATTCAAGGAGGGGATCCGCCATGGTGGAGCGATGGGAGCAGTGGATAATTCTGGCTGCCGCATTCATGATGGACTGCAGTGGGGCTGTTCGGGTCATAGGGAGACCAGACAGCAGGGCATTGCAGTAGTCAAGGCGGGAAATTATGAGGGCATGGATGAGGAGTTTGGTGGTGGCAGAGGTCAGGAAAGGGCGAATCTTACAGATGTTACGAAGGTGGAAGTTGCAGGACTTTGTGAGGTTTTGGATGTGGGGAGTGAAGGAGAGTGCGGAGTCCAGGGTGACACCCAGACAGCGGGCTTGAGAGGTAGGGTGAATGGTAGTGTGGTTAACAGTGACATGCACATCTGGGAGGTTTATGGATGTCCGGGGTGGGAAGATCATAAATTCCGTTTTGTCTAGGTTTAGTTTCAGGAACCTAGCGGACATCTAGGAGGAGATGGCTGATAGACAGGAGGAGACCTTGTCTATGGTAGTGGTGGATATGTCAGGGGTGTGGAGGTAGATCTGGGTGTCATCTGCATACAGATGATAGTTAAAACCCATGGAGGAGATAACCTTGCCAATGGAGGATGTGTATAGGGTGAACAGTAGGGGGCCAAGGACCGAACCTTGGGGGACTCCCAACGAGAGGTGGTTGGGGGTGGATGAGGACTCATTGAAGGCGGTCGTGAAGGAGCGGTTGGAGAGGTAGGATGAAAGCCAGGACAGGGCAAGATCGTGAATGCCCATGGACTGGAGGGACTGGAGGAGTAGGGGATGATCTACTGTGTCAAAAGCTGCTGAAAGGTCAAGAAGGAGGAGAATGGAGTATTTACCTTCAGCTTTAGCTAAGGCAAGGTCATTGACCACTTTGGTGAGAGCAGTTTCGGTTGAGTGGGCAGGCCGAAATCCAGATTGTAGTGGGTCTAGCAGTGAGTTGGCATTGAGGAACTGGGTCAGGCGTTTGTGAACCAGACGCTCAAGGAGTTTTGAGGCAAAGGGGAGGAGGGAGATAGGACGGTAGTTGGAGGGTAGTGAGGGGTTGAGGGAGGGTTTCTTGAGCAGGGGTAGTACAGTGGCCTGCTTGAAGTCTGAGGGGAAGGTGCCTGTGGATAGGGAGAGGTTGAACAGGGTAGTGAGGACTGGGGCCAATTCCGTGAAGTGAGGCTGGAGTAAATCAGAAGGGATGGGGTCAAGGGGCTACGACTTATAGCAGGCTACAGACAATAGACTATTACCAAAACCTGTATTTTTACTAACTCCACTTTTACACACTAGGCAAATGTGCAATTCATATGGATATCACAACAGGATCAACTCCAATAAGAAGTCACTGCATTCCATTGTTACAATTTGGAACTGCAACAAAGGTTGCATCAAGTCAGAAGATTAGCATGTCACTGATCAACTATAGACAGCAATGGGACCGCCTACATTTTGATCACAACAATTTTTTCCAGTTCTACCAAATATCACTTTATATGGAACTTTACTGTTAACGTAAATATGATTTTTGGCGAAACAATGTAAAGATTATCCAAGAAAAATCTCTCACTTTCCATTTATCTTCATTTTCTATTATTAATATGTTAAAACGTAAAAGATATATATGCAGGTATAATCCCAACAGAGATCCCTATCTGTTATAAAATGCCAAATTCACTTGGATTTCCCTAGTAGTAAAAAAGACATTAATATATAAACTGACGCAGTGAGCAAACCACGGAAATTGCTCTGAGCATTAACTTGTAACAAGGAATTAATATAGAATTTCAAAGAAAAGGGACGATGGGCAAAGTCCAGTAATATGCAGTGTAAGACTTAAAAGTCAACTTCTGTTCACTTGAAGACATCTAATCTATATAATGTTGTACAGACATGAAACTATCCTTGTCTGAAACAATCCTTTGTGATCATATCTGGCGACAGTCTGATGTCTGTAAGGATGTCCCTCATTCTCTGCAAGCAGCTGCACTGGATTTATGCAGCTAA
Source organism: Hyperolius riggenbachi (assembly GCF_040937935.1). Taxonomy (NCBI): domain Eukaryota; kingdom Metazoa; phylum Chordata; class Amphibia; order Anura; family Hyperoliidae; genus Hyperolius; species Hyperolius riggenbachi. The sequence goes on along the minus strand of NC_090646.1, from coordinate 232,532,835 downwards.
TTGCCTTTGCCCCTACATCTCCTGTCCATAGAATGCTGTGTAGCAGATCCAAGCATGTACAGTACATCTGTATAAGGACTGCTGAGAAAACTATCACCTGAAATAAACTCCAATGATCAACAAACGTTTCATATCTGGACCATGCATATGCATAGGTAGCATTCAAGAAATGAATGGGAATCTGAAGTCAGGGGAATACAGAAGCTGCCATCTTCACTCTTTATTAAATAATGCTAACTACCAGACTTATGGTATGCGCTGAAGTTCTGCCTTTAATACTTAATGGACCACCATCATGAAAAATTGTAAAACGTCAAGTACATGTAAACATGTGCAAATAAGATGTACTTTTCTTTTCAAACTACTTTTCTCCTACGTTGCTGTCACTTACAGTAGGCAGTAAATATTTGAGTGGTATAAATCTAACTGGTTTTGGACCAGTCCATCTCCTCATTGGGGATTTTCAGTATTTCCTTTACTCTTTACAGAAGCACTCCCTATAAAGTATCTATACAAAGGAGGAGGTTGCTCCTCCCTGCCTTTAACCCCCTTGCCGGTCCATTTCCTGCGGCAAGGGGGCATTTTTTTTATTTAATTATTTATTTATTTTTAAATCATGTATGCTGAGCAGCGGCATCCCCCACCCACTCTGATCGCCTCCGGCGATCAGAGTACGCAGGAAATCCCGTTCAGAATGGAATTTCCTGCTGGGCTTCCCCGGTCGCCATGGCGACGGGGCGGGATGACGTCACCGACGTCATGGACGTCAGAGGGAATCCCAATCCACCCCTCAGCGCTGCCTGGCACGGATTGGCAAGGCTGCGCAAGGGGTCTGGAGGGGGGGGCGGTCGCCGTGGCGGGTAGTGGCGAATCTGCGGCAAGCGTAATATGAACGCAGCTAGCAAAGTGCTAGCTGCGTGCAATTAAAAAAAAAATTATGCAAATCGGCTCAGTGGGACCTGAAAAATCCTCCTGCGCATGTTACCCCGAGCTGAGCTCAGGATAACCGGCAAGGTGGTTAAGTGTACTATTTTGGTAGTTGTACTAAGCAACTGCCATTTAGTAAGGTTTTTTTTTTTTTAAATAAAGGAAACCATGAGAATCTCCTATGAGAATATGGAATAGTCCAAAACCTATTTTTACTACTTACTGTAAGGGACAGTAACATAGTAAAAGAGACAAATCTACATTTCATATGTATGCATATAGCACTCCTTTAAGTCACTAGCATGTATAATAAGCATGTAAATCAGATGCTTTGACTCTGTCCGCATGCTTGGTATAGCTGTGTGACTCAGAGACAACTAAAACCTAAAGCTCAGCATGAGAGCCAGGCCACTGGCCTTGATTATAAGAAAATAAATATGGCATCCTCCATATTTCTTTCACTTCAGGTTCCCTTTAAAGCATACCTGAACTCATAACTTCCTCTCTGCTCTAAAAGATACACAACAGCATAATAACCTTTAAACAAAAAACATTTCTTTGTCACAGTTGAAACAAATCCTAAAATAAATCTGCACAGTTGCTACTTCCTGATTCATGGAAGCAGACATATTGTTTATAGCCTGTGCATTTAAGGGCCCGTTCAGATCAGAAATGCGGATGGCCATGCGTGCGGAACGCGTGCGGACCGCAACGCGTACGAACGCATGGCCATCCGCGTTTGTGTGCGTTGCGGGCTGATCCCATCACTGAAAAGTGAATGGGACAGCCACGCGTTTTTGCAAAATCTGCGTGCAGCATGCGTTCCCGGACCGCACAGGTCCGGAACGCATGCAGTGTGAACATCAGACATTGCACTCTATGCAATGTCTGATGTCGTGCGTTTTGGCCACCTGCACGCGTTTCCAAAACGCGGCTGGAAACGCGTGCAGTGTGAACGGGCCCTAAATGGGCTTATCTGCCTATCTGCCATGGCAGGCATGTGATACAGGGGATAAGCCTATTTGAAAGCACATGCTGTAAACAATATGTCTGCTTCCATGAATCAGGAAGTAGAAACTGTGCAGATCTAGCTGTTAACATCTGACTGCGGTTGGAAGTCTCAGTAACGAATAGTGAGGAGCAAAACCCTTTCTTAATATGTACATTTTTCCTGATTCTACTGAAAAAAATTCATCCAGTCCAAAGACATCTACTTCCTAACAATTAGCTAACAATTGCCCGAAATACACAACCTCTGTAGAGCTACTGCCCATGTAAACAGAACACAAGCCTTAAAGGACTTACGAGGCGAATCTACTAAAAAACTTTATTTACCAGCTGCCAGCGTGATTACAGGGGGCGCGGCTGACTGGAACACAACTTAGTCATGTGGGCGGTCATGTGGGGACACCCACATGGCGTAGTTCAGCGTGCACGGATCTAGGACGGCCCGCAGACAGGGCTGGAAACCTGCGAAGCCACCACAGCGGCTATGCGAACCTACGAAGGCATTTGAATTTCAAAGCGGCGATTCTAATCGCCATCAGATAAGGCGACCCGAGGGAGGGTCGGGTCGTGTAATGAAGTGTGGATTTACATAAGAGAGAGTCTGAAAATGACAAGGGAGGCTCCGATCGTCTGAGGTCAGCTATTGCAATAAGGTAAATAACTTTTTTTTAGTAGATTCGCCTCGTTAAGTCCTTTAAGATTAATATGGGAGCACTAGAGGAAACAGGATGTGCACTGCCCACCAGGGACACCACTGGAAAATATTAGCACTGCATGGCTTACAACCATGTGGTCATGAAAAGAAAACAAAGGCCACCAGACTTCAGGTCCTCAATAGAGCGTATTTAGTGAATGTAAAAAACAAACCTTAAACAGGATGTAGTTAACATCAAAGTAGTTGATTTGTGAATGCCGATGCATCACATACACAACAATGAACGCCAACGCAAAATGTATGCAGTTAACATGTTTCAAACGCTGTACTCAGCTGTTAACCATACAATTAGGAACCCAGTGTGGGGACTGAAACACAATATTACTTTATGGTCACCAAATGGTTTGTTTATTCAGTAAACAAGCTTAATTGAAGATGCAGCATCTACCAGGCTTCCTATTGTTTTTATGAATATGGATATAGTTTACCTATCTTCAAAGTAAAGCAGTTAGAACACAGGGTGGGCACAAGTTCTGATGGTTTTAGACCTGATACCTGTCCAACATGCCCAAACATCATAATGCAACCTCAACCCACACACATCTAAACATTCTTTGGTAATTTTATGCTCTGTCACATAGGTAGTGTAAAGACCTTGCACACATGGGCTATCATTCATAAAGCAATCCCGCATGTGGTAATGTTGAAAACAGCTGACTTTACCGAGCACTTAGCAAAATGTCCATTATAAAGGCTGTTACCGCACGAAAAGCTGACATTCCCGAGCAGAGCGATAAATTACCGCCTTGTGCGGTGATTATCTCAACACATGTTACTAAATGTCAATTCATAAAGATTAGAGCAGGCGGTATCAGGATGGAGAATACCGCTCCCTTGGAAGAGGTGATAAGCATGCGGATAACAGCTAAGTTAATGGAGGCAGACCTCCCAGGCAGCAGCAGTGAGAGCAGAACAAAAAAAGGCTTTCCAGAATACCCAGGCTGTGTTTTTTAACCTCTTGGGTGCCTGTTTTCAGAAATATTTCACAATTAGAAAGCCTGCATGTGTAACATTACTTGAAGTTCTTCTAAGCTGTGGCAATTAAATAGATTGTTGAGAAAGACTAATAGACAGATTCTGTGCAGATTCAGGGCAAACAGAGGTAATTTAAAAAAATACACATCTAAAGGGAAGCTGGGGCTGCCTATTTTTATAGTAAGGCTATCTCTGCACGGAGAAAATGTAAAAACTCAGGCAGCTTCTCATGTTATGCAAACTTACCGCCAGCCTACCGCTAGCCTTGTTCGGGAGATCACCGCACTGCTATTGCAACTGTAAACATTTTTATGAATGAGCACACAGAAGTCTAAAATACCAAATGCTGTATTTTCCCGCCTGGATTATTTTTACCAAACACACTTTTATGAATGATAGTCATTATGCAATCTTCAGTAGATCAGGATAATGATTATTATCTACCTGATATTACATAACTGGACTACCACATTAAAGTATTTGCTGTTAGGCAAGATTTCAGCACAAATGATGTTCACTATTTATGCTTTTTACTGCACAATGAAATACAAAGCAATACAAATGTTGCTTGCAACACTATACAGCTTATGAACTATCCCATTCTATTTTTCCCCTTTTTTTTCTATTTTACTTTTACAAATTTTTACTTTACTTTTTTTACTTCTTTTCCATGTATATAAACAAGAATTGTTAGGCACATATAAGTAATGCGACACCGTGTAGTTGTCCGTTTCACAGGCAGTGACAGAATGGTGACCAGGACTTTTTGCAATTTTACCAAGTGCAATATGTTGGTAAATACTGCCTTATCACCACTCTCTATTTGTATCCACTTTTCACGAAAAGGTCCTGTATGACAGTGGATGAAACGACTCATAAAGCATTATAAAGTGTTTTCACAGCCTACAGTGTCCCTCATTGACTATGTTGGCAGGAAGGTGGCATGGTCAATGAAGCATGACTTGATGTTCTCATCTGCTGCATGCCACTTCTTTTTTTTTCTTCCCCCTTTTCATCATTAAAAGATCATGGACATAATTTAACATGGGGTGTCCTCTGCACACTGCCATTCTAAGTTCACTGTTAGCCATTTTGTACAACCCCCCCTTCCCCCCAAATACAAAAGAAAGAAAATAAATAAAGCACCAGGTGCAGTGTAAAGGGGCAGTGCTTTTACCACATTTATTTTTTCCTTGTATCTCTAACATGCCAAGCGCTGGTTGCTGCCTTTCCGACCGGAGATGACATTTTAAAAGTGCTGATCAACATATTTAGAAAGAGAGATCAGCCTGATTAAGTTTATAGATCGACAAACAGAATTTGCCGTCACCATTCTGAAAGTGAAGAATGCTTCAAAGAACCACCTGTCTGTCACCACCGCTGCAGAACACCACTGTAAACATGCCAATCTGAGTCATCTTGGTGTCCTCCACTGCCCTTGGCCTTAGAAGGGGGGTTGCATAAGGCCATTGTGTAGTTTTGTGTCCTGAGAGCAATGTGTCTCTGGCACGGATCTCTGTCTGGCAACCTGGAGCTTTGTTTCCAGATGGAAAATGAGCTTCAAGCTAAAAGTGGCTCCAGGTGGCCAGATAAAACTACATGAGGCCCTGGTTCAAAGATGCAACTAAGTCAAGGAGAGCTGCCATTTAAAAAATACATTCCAAGGCTCTATTCAAGTGAATGGAGCTTCAGAACATCATTTCAGAGCAGTGTGTTGAACTCCAGTCCTCAACAGTCGAGGTCCTTAAACATTTTTGGCACAGCTCAGATTAATTGATGGTACCGAATCAGGTAAGGCGTGGTTCCTCTTGTGGAATACATTTCTCCATTCCTCAGTCCATCCTACACACTAGCATGGATATGGTCCTCGAGTACAGTTACAGTAGGCGATCTAGCCTATGCTAGTAGACAATCTTCTCAGAGTTCAGCCTGTGTCCCACCCCCTTGCAGGGTAAACAATATGATGAAGCCAGTCAACCAACAGTCCCTTCTGCATAGCACTTTGTAAATGTTTTCAGCTCAGCCTGCTTCATGGCATGTGGTCACATTTTTAAAACATCATTTTGACTGAAAAACCTTTGACTCACACAATAAGAGGAAGTGGTCACTTTTGGGCAATATACTTAATGAACTACCATATATAATTTATATTTGTAAAGGCTTTAAAGGAAATGTACAGTCATTGTTCTATGTCTCCAGTCTCAAAATCGTGCATGGCACAGCTCCTCCCAACACTACTAGCAATGTCCACTTGTGTGAAGGCTCAAGTGGTGCAATTGAAAGTCAATGAACAGTTCCTCATAAGTTGCTAAGTGATGCAACTGATTGCAGTATGACAATGCAGAACATGCAGTGTGCTGTTAGAATCACACATGTTGATGCACACAATGTTAGTCAATGAAGGTGGCTTGTTTGCCTTAGTTACAATGCATGCCACCTCAAATGTTATTATTGGTTGTGTTATGTGTATGCTATAATGGAACACAATGCCCCAGTGTGAAACCTTTGTCAAACAATGTGATTTGATAATTCTGGTATATGCCCTTTAGGCTAAGTTCACACTTTAGGCCTAATCCAATTTGCCTTTTCTCTTAAGTTTTTTCCTAGGAGATAATTTTCCATCTTCTGTTTACAAAAACAAACCCTTTCAATACTCTACATATTTTCTTGCTTGCTGGTGGCTTGAAAAGCATTCTATTGATAAGATGTGAAAATATCACCTAGTAGAAAACCTAAAAAGAAAAATTGAATTGAATTGGCCCTAGATGTGTTGTATAGGCCTGCACTACAATATGGGCATAACGCTATAGTTATAATGTGCACATTCATTTTTAGATAGGATATAGAATTGCTATGTCATATGTATGTTATTGCATAGTTTATCCAGAACCGCCCTATAGAAAGTGCATTTGGGTAAAGTGATCTGTTACAATGCAGAGATGTGAGCATGCCCATACACATCTATGACCAGCAATGCACATAGGGGATTCATTCATGGTCAGTAAAGTCATCTATCTCCACATGTAAGTTTTACTGGGAGCTACGCAAACTACAAAACACTTGCTATGTTGCATAACACGTGTTACACTATTTGCATACTGTGTGTTATATAAGCAACAAACGTGTTGGGTGTATAAGTCACATTATGCAAACTACAAGCATTACATCGTTTGTGTAACTTCCGGTAAAATGTTACCGACCATGAGAAAATAAACCCCATAGTGTGAATGCTCCGTAAGATTCACAGGAAATGTAAGCTTAGTGAATAATCACTTTAAAAGCACTTACAGCTGATCTGGCGCAAGCGAAGTCTGAAAATATATGCTATGACTTCACGACTTTAATTAAGTCATTTAGAAATCGTTTAGAAAAGAAATACATTTAACAAGAAATCCAGCTCAATACCATCCCCACAGCACTAAGCTGACAACATAGTGTCCATTAAAGAGACTCTGTAACGTCAAAAAGATCCCCTGAGGGGTACTCACCTCGGGTGGGGGAAGCCTCCGGATCCTAATGAGGCTTCCCACGCCGTCCTCTGTCCCACGGGGGTCTCGCTGCAGCCCTCCGAACAGCCGGCGACAGAGCCGACTGTCAGTTCAATATTTACCTTTGCTGGCTCCAGCGGGGGCGCTGTGGCTGCTCTCGGCTCCGAACTACATGGAAATACCCGATCTCAGTCGGGTCCGCTCCACTGCGCAGGCGCCGGAAACTTGCGCCTGCGCAGTAGAGCAGACCCGACGGCGATCGGGTATTTCCGCCTACTTCGGAGCCGACAGCCGTCAGAGCGCCTGCGCAGGAGCCGGGAAGGTAAATATTGACGTCACCGCTGCACGGAGGGCTGCAGCGAGACCCCTGAGGGACGGAGGACGGCGTGGGAAGCCTCATTAGGATCCTGAGGCTTCCCCCACCCGAGGTGAGTACCCCCCAGAGGATCTTTTGATGTTACAGATCCTCTTTAAATTTGCAAAGCACTACTCTGTATATTGTTTGTAGATCCACCACATTTCTAAGTAAAGTAGAATTTGCTGATTTTTTTTAAGCGCTGGCGATTTTGCAAATCACCCTAAAAGCGCTAGTGTAATGATTTCCTATGACAGTGTTCACATGTGAGTGTTTCGATTTTATTAAAATTGCAAATGTGCTACATGTACCATTTTCTGAGCGTTTTTGCTCAATGGAAAGTACAGGGAAATCGCAAAGCGCTTGAAAAAGCACTTTGTATAGCAATTTCCCCAGCGCTTTTAAAGGACTTACGAGGCCAAAATGGCTAAAAAAAGCCAAGTACCTGCAAGATGTTTAAATGCACAGAGGACGCCGTCCGCGCCCTCCGTGCAGCTCCGCCGGGTCCCCTTTCTGAGATCGCCCCCCGTGCCGATCGCGACCCCACAGGCCGGGCTCTCGTGCCGCTCCCAATATGGCCGCCGGAGCTGGCCGCGGCTGTGCAGTCCGCATTGCCACGAGTGCGGCTGCGCAGCTCTAGGGCCAACCCCTCCGATCCACGCTACAGTGCGTGGTTTGGCCCTAGAGCTGCGCAGCCGCACTCGCGGCAATGCGGACTGCGCAGCCGCGGCCAGCTCTGGGGGGCGATCTCAGGAAGGGGACCCGGCGGAACTGCACGGAGGGCGCGGACGGTGTCCTCCGTGCATTTAAACATCTTGCAGGTATTTGACTTTTTTTAGCCATTTTGGCCTCGTAAGTCCTTTAAGAAAAAATACATTGTATTTATTCATTTCCAGGTCAAAGAGTTCACTTCCTGACTGACTCACTTCTCTCAGCAAAAGCGTTTATAAAATCTCTTACAAAAGCGAAGCACTGTGAAAAGCGCTCGATAAATCGCTCAGCACTTGCGATAGCGCTGGCGATTTATAATGTGAGCAAAGCCTAAGTGATTATTCAGGTTGGAGTGAGCTTTGAGGTGTCCCACAGTGCATCACTGCTGAATATGCAAATCATCCCTTTGTTGTCCGTGTAAGCTAAACACACCTCCAGATCCGCTGGAATGCAATTAATGTGTTGTTAATTGTACAAAGCCACAATAATCCAACATGCATACAGACTGTTGGTTGGTCCTCATCAGTACCTAACATGGATTAATGTAGCTCTATGGGGTAGGACTTGAAACACCCAGAGTTACAGATTACCCAGCAAGCTCATGGTGAACCAGAACTCCTAGGATTATGAGGCGTATGTGGTCAGTGCGCACACCAGAGTACACACGATTCTCACCTGAGGCATTCTTTCTCGTGCGTCCTTATGATGAGATTAATCTGTGTGAGTACGTATATTATATGTGTATTATATACACTGGTAGGTTAGGATAAATTCTTGACTTTCAAACTACTGGATTTGGTCATACAGTATTCAGCTACAAGCAAAAAAAAAATGCTGCTTTGCTAAAAACAACACTGCCAGCAGAACATTGCAGAGACACGATTCTAAAGGTGTCCACACACCATACAATTTTTTAAATATCTGTTCAATTCAAGAATAGCAATCAATTTTTCTGACTGATTGTAACATTTAAAAAACCTGACCAATGTACCACACACATGTGTTCAATATTTCCTCAATTATATATTGAATCCAAGTTCCAAAATATCTGTATATAAGCAATAAGTAGATATTTCGACATACGGTATTGTAGATGTATAACTAATTAATCCATCATGCCATGTCTTGTGACTCTTGTCCCCTGAAAATTTCCAGTGGCTGTTCAACTGAGTTACAGCAGTCCTAAGGAGGTTTTCTCACAGTAGAGTATGCTGTCAGGTATTTTTGTATGAATTAAACATTCTTAAAGGGACTCCGAGCAGTGCAGAAACTATGGAAAGATGCATATAATTTTAAAGCTCTTTTTCTCCTCTTTCCAATGATATTTAAACCGCCGCCCTACGCCTTTTAGTTTTCGCTATTTTCGTGATTGAAATTGCTGCAGCCCCGATTTTGATCGCGAAAATAGAGAAAACTAAAAGGCGTAGGGCGACGATTTAGGTGTCGTCAGAAAGAGGAGAAAGAGAGCTTTAAAATGATATCTATCTTTCCATAGTTACATTGTATTACACAGGGCGACTTTTTCTCAAAGTCAGGTGTAATTGCCTTCTTAAAACAGAAGGAAATGTGCAATAATTCAGTTATAAATGAACATTTGTGGTTACCCACAATGCACACCTACTAAATATGCAAATTATCCCTTTTCGCCCTTGTTAAGCCAAGCAAGCATCCAGAACCGCTGGTTTATAGCAAGCCTATAGCTTTAAGTTTTACACAGCCATATTTTTAGTAGGAGGGCTTTTTGGTTCCTTTTATCACCCTATACATTCCTAGTAGTTTGGGTCACCCTGAGCTGCTTGGTTACTCTGTTGTTTCTCAAAGTCAGCAGCTGCATTCAGCAGAATGGAGCTGCTGACTTTAGGAAAAAGTCGGCCTGTGTAATACAATGTAACTATGGAGATGGATATCATTTTAAAGCTCTCTTTCTCCTCTTTCTGACGACCCCTAAATCATCACCCTACGCCTTTTAGTTTTCTCTATTTTCACGATCGAAATCGCGGCCGCGGCAATTTCAATCGCGAAAATAGCGAAAACTAAAAGGCGTAGGGTGGCGGTTTATATATCATTGGAAAGAGGAGAAAGAAAGCTTTAAAATGATATGCATCGTTCCATAGTTTCTGCACTGCTCGGAGTCCCTTTAAAATTATGTGAGAGAGGGGTTAGTGTAAGGGTTTGGGGGCATTAATGTTTTAAAAGGGGACGTAATGTTAGGCTTGAAAACAGCTAGGACTGTTTCCGCGTTTACTTCACGGTTTCAATCGTCTTTATGCACTGAACACATTTGTATAAACGTTCACACTCCATAGCCATGCATTGTAGTTCAATCCACAAACAGGAGTGGTTTCTGGGGGAAAAAACAACCTGCTGTAATTTTTTTTCAGGCATTAAAAACTGCGTTGAATGTTAACGGCCCATTATTTTTACATGGGCTGTCAGTTCTAATGTGATTTTTGTGTGCTGAAAAACGCTGGCAGCCAGGTCTAGTGGAAACGAGCCATTAAAGTGTTCCTAAGCTGACACGTGACATGATGAGATAAATTAAACATGTATATATATATGTACACTACAAGCATACAATTCTCTGCCAGAAAGAGTTAAACATTCGGGTATGCAAGTGACAGTTTCTCTCCAGTCGGGACCTAGTCGGACTATAGTGTCACCCTCACTGATAAAGAATTACAGCTATAAAACTCTCACCTGGAAGCTTCTGAGTACATGGAATAGATAAAAAAAGTCAATAGTTCATATATTTTAGCTCTGGGACACTATAAGGCACGTACATCAAAAAAGGTACCAGGAAATCTGGGCACCCATAAAAATGTAAATTTACCGTTATTCTGCTGTTAAAATGGAAAAACTGATAATTACAGATAGTAAAGAGGAAAAACAGATAGTAAAATATCGGTATTGCATATTGATATTTTGCTATAGCTAAACTTAAGCCTATTCTCACATTGAACCCTCCCACTATTGATGGCCAACCTTAGCCACTCACAGCTAACCTTAACCCCACCCGTCCACCACAATAACTATTGCGATGCCCAAACTTCCGCTGCTAGCAGGCACACAAATGTTCTGTTTCCCTGAAGGACTGCGTTAAAGTCTATGTCATTCAGTTGAGACAATAAAACATTAAATCTAAAACTGGTAGATTATGTAAAAAAACTCATTTTTGGAGATTAAATACAATCATTTCTCTCATCCATTTCTTTCAGTTCATGTTTGCCTTAGGGTCTTTTTACACTATACATATTGTGTTGCGATTATGTTGTGACAATGTTGAAAAGTCGCATTGCACGTTAGAGTGCGGTGTGATGCATGCAATGTAACATACAGTACACTGAAAGTATGCTTCACTACCACTGTAAGGCCCCGTTCACATTACGAACGGGGACGGCCGTGCGTTCGGAAGGCAACACATACGAACGCACGCCATCCGCGTTTGTATGCGTTGCGTGGCTAATTTTTGGCAAAAATGCGTGCAGCATGTGTTCCTGGACCGCACACGTCCGGAACGCATGCAGTGTGAACATCAGACAGTGCAGTCTATGCACTGTCTGATGTCGTGCGTGTCGGCCTCCTGCACGCGTTCCCCAAATGTGGACGGAAACGCATGCAGTGTGAACGGGGCCTCAATGTGCACTGTGTCTGGTAAATGCACCTTCAGTGTGAGGCAAGCACCCAGGAGAGGTCAGATAGATGTGCTATGACTCCTAGTGTATCTGCACTAGACACTCTCAAACTCAGTCACAGTTGAGTCAGCACCATCAAGTAGTAAATAAGCTCTTTATTGAAGTAAAAACAGCATGATATCTTGCTGTAACAGCGACAGATCCGCTGTTTCGGTCCACAGACCTTCCTCAAGCTGTTGAGTCACATACTGGTAAATGCACAGCATGATGGGGTTGATTAATCAACAGAAACGCGCTGCAGCAGTGCAAGTTAAATGGCCTTACGCACGCTAATTATACTAGCGCGACATAATGCTCCCGGGAGGACGCTATGCGTGTGATTGGCAGCGTAGCGTGCGTTCCTTAGCCACACCCGATACTTTGAAAGACTGATAAGTTAGACTTAGCAACTGCCGTCCAGAAAATGCTTTTGAAAACAAAAAAAACCCCCTAAGAATGGCCACTGAGGAGATAGACTAGTCCAAAACCTGCCAGTTCTGTCAGATTTTAACGACTTACATGTTTCCATTATAGTGGTCCTTTAAAGTACCCCCGACCTCAGATGGAAATAACGTACTTCTAATGCTTTTTTTTATTAGCTGTGCTGTGATATAAATCACAGCACTTTCTCCCCCACCCCACCCTCACCCCCCGCTCTGCCGAAATCTTCTACTGAAGTAGAACGTCGAGGATGGGCGGGGAGGAAGTGTCAGTGCTTTCTCCTCTGTGCCCGTCATCAGTAATGCCCCTTTCCCTCTCCGCTATTAGTTCCTATGTGCACAGCGCACTGCAGAGCTGTGCTGTGTGGGATACTGAGGTAATTTAGCTCAGAATGATAGTGTATAATACATCTATTAGTACACTAATGCCTGAGCTAAATTACCTCAGTACCGAACACAGCGCAGCTCTGCAGAGCGCTACGCACATAGGAACTAATAGCAGCGAGTGGAGAGGGTGAAGACGGGCAGAGAGGAGAAAGTACTGACACTTCCTCCTGCCCATTCTCAAGCGGCTAAGCAGAGCGGGGAACGGGGGGGGGGGGGGGTGTGTGCTGTGACGCTTGCGTCACAGCACAGATAATATTATAAAGGCATTGAACTCTTTTTATCTAAAAATGAGGTCAGGGGTACCTTAAGGATTAGGATAAGTGTTAGGGTTGGGCATGACTTGGTAGGTTACAATTTTTTTTTCAAAGGAAAGGTTTCTTCACCAGTATTACTGAACAGAACATTACAAGTGACAGTTAATTCAGGTTTAAAACAAACTGTCAAAATAGGTAAAGCAGCCAAAAATCAGTATGCCATGAAGGTATGCAAAGCAAAGGTTTCATCTAGTTCCTTATAATTATTAGTCAGTAAAGAGATTATCAACCGAACATTTTTAATTGGAGCAATATGGTGTGCTATGAATGCCGGTGTGCCACCAAATGTTATCTTCTAAAAAAGGTGTTATTCAATTTTAATAAACTAATCCTGGTTTTATTAAACTCCAAGGCATCTTTCCTCTCGCTGCTTTTAGGTAACATTTATAAATGTCAGGAATTATTTTTTCCCAACATACTGCAATGTAAAACATCTGTTTCTAAGATGCCATCCATATTTAATTTGATAATCAGCACATGGTGAAAAGCATAGAAGTGCACCTACAAAATTATAAGTGGCACTGCTTTGCCAGGTACCATATGTACAAACTTAACTAAAAGACTTATGATTATTTTAGACTATAATGAACTCAGATAGGAATGGGTACAGGGATGTAATAAATATCTAATCACACTGTCAAAGTGACAGTACGTAAGTGAACTTTTCTAAGGCACCATTCACACGGATGGCTGAACTGCGTCCTTGTCGGACAGTTCAGCCTCCTGTCTGCTGACCCCGAGTGCCTTCCAGCTCCAATTTCATGCCATTAAATGGCTGCGTTTTTACCTCACGCATGTGAAACACGATGTGGTTCCCTAGCAGGTATGACTGAATGTGACGGACACCTCTCCACTACCCATGCTAAGCACTAGCAAGCACCCAGCCAGTGCACAGGGGTAGCTGGTAAATTCACCACCTTCAGCCCCCCCCCCCCCCTCTCCCCCTTGTGAAAGTGGCCTTAAAGTGGATCTGAGCTCAGAGCTTCCTCTCTGCTCTAAAAGATTAGGCACAGTATGATAATTATTAAGGAAAAAATCTTCCTTACAATGTACAGAAATCCTAATAAGAAAAAAAAAAACCTGGGTGAGATTTTGGGAAACACGGAAAGGGTTACAGCAGCAGTATTTTTCCTGTATAGGCAGTGCTAAGGGACTGTGGGCCATATGCAATTCACATTGGCCTCAATTCTGGTAGAGTTATCAAACATTTACCTCATGTGAGGTAATTTACATCATGAGGTAATGGAATTTAGCAATTCTGGTAGGTTTTAGTCATGTTTTACAAGTGGATTGAGGCCTTTATCTCCAAAGTTTTCTCCCAGGATATAATTTTTCATCTTCTGTTTTAACTAACTTTTCAGCAAGCTGCAATTGAAAACATACTAAAATGTAGGCGAAAAAGTACTGTCAAAATTATTCTGCAAATGTTCTCACTGCTGGTGGCTTAAAAAACTATAAAATAATAATTTTATAAAAAATAAAAAATTTTATTATTAAAGTGAATGTTTACCGGTAAAAAAGAGAAAAAGACAGATACTCACCTAAGGAGAGGGAAGGCTCGGTCCTAATGAGTCTTCCCTCTCCTCTCCCGGTGCCCGGTCCCGCGCAGGATCCCCCGTGGCAGTATTCGACCAGTTCGGTCAAATACTGCCATTTCCGCATGCCAAAGGGAGCTTTCGGAAGCCTTCGGGAGCACTCGGGCTCCCGATGACGCGGCCGCTCCATACTACGCATGCGCGAGCGCCCTCTATGATGCACTCGCGCGTACGTAGTATGGAGCGGCCCGTCTTCGGAAGCCCGAGTGCTCCCGAAGACCTCCGAAGTCCCTGCGGCGGCGGACGCGAACGGGGGAGCCAGCGCAGCACCGAGGGCACCGGGAGAGGAGAGAGAAGGCTCATTAGGACCGAGCCTTCCCTCTCCTTATGGTGAGTATCTGACTTTTTCTTTTTTTAAACGGTACCCATTGGCTTTATTGTGTGAAAATTTCACCTAGTTGTAAAATTAGGAGAAAAAGGGAATTGCATATGGGCATGTGAGTCACACCTACTGATAACACACTCCTACAAATACTGTAATTGTACTTAAGTAAACAAACACAGCTCAGTGCAGATGATTTCTACAGCATTTTTATGTGGAAAGAAAACTTTTTTTTTACATTCAAAATGGAAAGAAAACTTTTCAGCCTGTTCTTTGCAAAAGTTCCGGTCCACTTTACAAAACTAGCCCAAACCAGTCCAGCCATTCTGCCTATTTGTGTTTGGTACAAATCAGTAGGTGCCTATAATACAGTGATTGGAAAAACGATTTGCCCCCTTCCTGATTTCTTATTCTTTTGCATGTTTGTCACACTTAAATGTTTCTGCTCATCAAAAAGCGTTAACTATTAGTCAAAGATAACATAATTGAACATAAAATGCAGTTTTAAATGATGGTTTTTATTATTTAGTGAGAAAAAAAACTCCAAATCTACATGGCCCTGTGTGAAAAAGAAATTTCCCCCTGAACCTAATAACTGGTTGGGCCACCCTTAGCAGCAATAACTGCAATCAAGCGTTTGCGATAACTTGCAACGAGTCTTTTACAGCGCTCTGGAGGAATTTTGGCCCACTCATCTTTGAGAATTGTTGTAATTCAGCTTTATTTGAGGGTTTTCTAGCTTTGATGGGAGCCCCCCCCCAGTGTCCACACCTCTTTTCCTCGCCTCGGGGACCATCATGGCCTTGAAGCCCATCTCAAAAGGGCCACAAAACAAGTATAGTCATCAATATCTTCACACACATAACAAGTGTAGCCACAAAAACACCTGAACTGACAAAGTCTCCTGTATGGGCAAAAGTGAAGGTTAGTAGTTGGGGCCCCCCACAGCTCTGGGCCCCCGGGGATCGCAAGGGCTGCTCCCTTCTAGTTACTCCTTGCTTATCACTGCCCTCAAGCTCACAGGTTGACATTAGTGGGAACACGACTGTCTGTAACTTGACCACTCAGAAATGCAGGCAATAATGGGGCACACCACACATTATTTTACAAAGCAGCCAAGCAGGTGCTCATGCTGACATCATCTTGTTTATAATGACACAAAGCTTCATTATGTAACTGCTTCACCAAACACTGGGTGTGTTCATACTTTTGGATATTGTTATAACAAAAAAAAATCTACCAGGCCAATCTGCCAGTGTGTAGGCAGCATAGGATTTGGCCTGTATTTAAACCCAGGAGTGCACAGACTGTAGTTGAATTTCAATACTGAGCTCTTCCCAGTGTAAAGCACACACATAATTGTGGAAGAGATATAGCTATCACTGCAATTGCTACCTTAGTCATCTTTTTGAGTAAAAAGAAAAAAAACAGAAACAAAAAAGGAACAGCTCAATCTAAAGGCAACAAAAAAGAAAAAAAAACAGAAACAAAAAAGGAACAGCTCAATCTAAAGGCAACAAAAAGAAAAAAAAAAAGAAAGTAATTTTGAAGTAAAATTCAAGAAGAAACCAAAACTTGCAAAATGCAAAAAGAAGGGGGTAGAGGAATGAGCAAAGGATTGTAATACTACCTACTGGACCAGCGACTGGAGCCACATTGTGTGTATACAAAAACAAAAAAGCGTGTTTAAAAGTAGATTAGGAATAATCAGAGGATAGAGTTACTGTATATTCAACTAGGCATGCATATTTGCATTGAGCTGAAACTTAGCCACTCAAACCCAGTAGCTGCTGGTTAGTCAGTTTCCAGCTAACTTTTGAAACCACTAAGTTTGGTTAGCTGAGTATTAATTCATCAGAAATGTTCATGCTTACTCAAATGTAAAAGTTCATCTCTATCAACAGTTCCTCACTGTACCAGATACCAAACATCAATAGTCATTTTACCTAATTTCTAGCTTGAATCTCTAGTTCACCCCCGCAGATGTATTGTTGTCTGTTGATATGGATAGAGGACTTTGCTATTACTCACACAATGTCCACATTTAACAGAGCCATTGCTGGGAAATTCCGTTTGGAAAAGTAAGTAATCTATTGATAAAACTCAGGTGCCAGGAGAATGGGTGTTTCTCACCTAGTGAACAGCTCTCATTCTCAGCACACAGTAGATCACCTGCACCCACCCACTCATTTCCTTCTGCAACGTGGTTAACTCTTTGTGGCCAGCACTGAAGGTCAACAGTGTCGTCATCTCCCTGTTTGTTCAATGTGTAATAATACATTTAACCCTTCCCACACTTTTGACTAGTGTGTTTATAAAAGCTCAAACATTTTTTCTTTGCTCTTTTATGAAGATGCTGGGGCGGGTGTGGTTGGGATTAAATGCTTTAAACGTAAATCGCTAGGTACAGCTGAGCTAAAGGAAACCACAGTTACTGTTTTTCCATTACTGCAATCCATTTGCAGGGATTTGCAGGATTTTTTCCAGAGCGCAATCGCTGTCCTGCTGCATTTTTATGCGATTCATTTCCCAGCGCAAAACCGCAATTTCTGTCAATAGCCAGCCAGCTATTTTTATTGTGAAAATCAGTTGTGCATTGAAAAAATCATTGAAGTTTATTAATACAAATTAAATACCAAATGCATAAAAAAAGAGAAGGTACTACAGCTTTGATAACCAGCTCTTTTTAGTGTTAAGCTATGAAGTGGCTACTTAAAGTGACACTTAAGCCTAAAAATAAAAATGAGTTTTACTCACCTGGGGCTTCCCTCAGCCCCCTGCAGCTGATCGGTGCCCTCGCTGTGTCCCTCCGATCCTCCTGTCCCCGCCAGCGGTGACTTCTGGTTTCACCGTCACCGGCTGTCAGGCTGAGAACGCGAGTGATTCTTCGCCCCCTATACTGCTATTGCGGCAAGGAAGTCCCAGGTGAGTAAAACTCATTTTTATTTGTAGGCTTAAGGTTCACTTTAAGACAGACTTGTGTATAGGAGTGCTAGTATTCTGGAACTTTTCTGAAGCACCACTGGGCCAGGATTAAAGGATAGGTAAACTTATGTACATTAGTAGTGGTGTAAGAACAATTCTCCTACTGTGCCAATAAGCCCCACACAGGAGGCAGAATTTAGGATTATAAAACTATACATTTTCTTACATGTCTTTTAATTTCAAGATTTACAATCAATTTTTCTGATTGATTGTAACATTTAAAAAATCTGACTAATGTACCACACGTGTCCACTTTTTCCCCCAATTATGAATAAAAATGACAGAAAATTCTGAAAACATTGCTTGCATTTCTACATTACGAAATTGCCAATCTAACATACAATCTTGCAAAAAATGTATCAGAAATTTTTGCCACTCCCGATTGAGAAAGATCTAAAAAAAAAAAAAATGGGAAAACCGATCAGAATTTTCACTCAAATAATAAAAAAAGCAGCTTTTGATTTTTCTGTAGAAACGATCCTTTTTATCAAAATTACTTTAAAATCAGAAAATGTTATTGTATCATGTGTGGCCACCTTTAGCGTTGGGCACCATGAGGAGGTCTTAAGGTTAGGCATTGGTAGAGGGAGGTCTCTGTGTGAGAGCAAGGTTAGTCATAGTAAAATATCGGTAAATATTACCTATATTTTACTATATGAATTAAGTAGTAGAATATCTGTAGTTTTACTGATATTCTACTTCTGTATTGCCTATTTCCTGCACCCTTTTCAATGGACACCTTTGTTAAATGTACACCTCTCCTGGTGTTGTTTCTACAATTACAAAGAATCAGAACAACAAAGGATAAATGAATGAACTCCTTCTCGTGAAAATAATGCAAAGTGAAAACACATGATGCACATCAACCTCCCAAATCTTTGCGTAAAGCCTAACCTCAAGCTTCAATGCAAATGTAGTCCTGTGTAAAACTTTTTACTCAAACCATAACCGCAGCAGTATATTTGTGTAGGAAAGGTAGTTTTTTCTCCAGAGTTACAGAAAAGGCATTATACAGTAAATAGACCTTTATTTCATATACCCGTATATACTCGCATATAAGCTGACCCGGGTTTAAGCCGAGGTACCCACTTTTCCCTCAGAAACCAGGAAAACGTGAATGACTCGCATATAAGCCCCCCCCCCCCATATAGCCCCCTCCACAGTAGCCAGATGTTCCCCAGTACAAACCAACCTACCTCCCCATAGCCAAATGTGCCCCAGGATCATACAGCTGTGTCTCAGAAGGTCACTAGATGGTGTCAAAGATATGAGACACGATTGCAGCGATTGCCACACAGGAGGAATCCCCCCCCCCCTCCACATCATTGCACCGCTAACACATTGCTTGCAAGCTCTGCTCCACAAGCCAGGGGACACAGGTAGTCTTGAGTACACTCTGCACACCATGTTGCAGAGGACAGATGGCACAGAGTCAGACACAGCAGGGCGCAAGCTGGTAAGAGCAGGATCACTAGTGAATAAACCTCAAAGAGGAACTCCAGTGAAAATAATGTAATAAAAAAAGTGCTTCATTTTTACAATAATTATGTATAAATGATTTAGTCAGTGTTTGCCCATTGTAAAATCTTTTAAATCCCTAATTTACATTCTGACATTTATGACATGGTGACATTTTTACTGTGGCAGGTGAAGTAGTTGCTGCATGCTTTTTTGGCAGTTGGAAACAGCTGTAAACGGCTACAGGGAGTACAGAATTATTAGGCAAGTGGTATTATTGAGGAATAATTTTATTATTGAACAACAACCATGTTCTCGATGAACCCAAAAAACTCATTAATATCAAAGCTGAATATTTTTGAAAGTAGTTTTTAGTTTGTTTTTAGCTTTAGCTATTTTAGGGGGATATCTGTGTGTGCAGGTGACTATTACTGTGCATAATTATAAGGCAACTTAACAAAAAAAAAATATTTACCCATTTCAATTATTTATTTTTACCAGTGAAATCAATATAACATCTCAACATTCACAAATATACATTTCTGACATTCAAAAACAAAACAAAAACAAAAAACAAATCAGTGACCAATATAGCCACCTTTCTTTGCAAGGACACTCAAAAGCCTGCCATCCATGGATTCTGTCAGTGTTTTGATCTGTTTACCATCAACATTGCGTGCAGCAGCAACCACAGCCTCCCAGACACTGTTCAGAGAGGTGTACTGTTTCCCTCCTTGTAAATCTCACATTTTATGATGGACCACAGGTTCTCAGGCCATGTCATTCGTTTTCTTCTTTTATACCCTTTCTTGCAAGCCACGCTGTGGAGTACTTGGACGCGTGTGATGGGGCATTGTCCTGCATGAAAATCATGTTTTTCTTGAAGGATGCAGACTTCTTCCTGTACCACTGCTTGAAGAAGGTGTCTTCCAGAAACTGGCAGTAGGACTGGGAGTTGAGCTTGACTCCATCCTCAACCCGAAAAGGCCCCACAAGCTCATCTTTGATGATACCAGCCCAAACCAGTGCTCCACCTCCACCTTGCTGGCGTCTGAGTCGGACTGGAGCTCTGCCCTTTACCAATCCAGCCACGGGCCCATCCATCTGGCCCATCAAGATTCACTCTTATTTCATCAGTCCATAAAACCTTAGAAAAATCAGTCTTGAGATATTTCTTGGCCCAGTCTTGACGTTTCAGCTTGTGTGTCTTGTTCAGTGGTGGTCGTCTTTCAGCCTTTCTTACCTAGGCTATGTCTCTGAGTATTGCACACCTTGTGCTTTTGGGCACTCCAGTGATGTTGCAGCTCTGAAATATGGCCAAACTGGTGGCAAGTGGCATCTTGGCAGCTGCACGCTTGACTTTTCTCAGTTCATGGGCAGTTATTTTGCTCCTTGGTTTTTCCACACGCTTCTTGCGACCCTGTTGACTATTTTGAATGAAATGCTTGATTGTTCGATGATCACGCTTCAGAAGCTTTGCAATTTTAAGAGTGCTGCATCCCTTTGCAAGATATCTCACTATTTTTGACTTTTCTGAGCCTGTCAAGTCCTTCTTTTGACCCATTTTGCCAAAGGAAAGGAAGTTGCCTAATAATTATGCACACCTGATATAGGGTGTTGATGTCATTTGACCACACCCCTTCTCATTACTTATAATATGCTTAATTGGTAGTAGGCTTTCGAGCCTATACAGCTTGGAGTAAGACAACATGCATAAAGAGGATGATGTGGTCAAAATACTCATTTGCCTAATAATTCTGCACTCCCTGTATTTCCCCACAATGCAACAAGGTTCACAGACAGGAAACTGCCAGGAGTACCAGGTTCCTCAGAGTTTCTTGTGAGAGGGGTTTCACCACAATATCAGTCATACAGCGCCCCGTGATGGTCTGTTTGTGAAAAGGAATAGATTTCTCATGTAAAAGGGGGGTATCAGCTACTGATTGGGATAAAGTTCAATTCTTGGTCGGAGTTTCCCTTTAAGCTCCTCTGCCATTAACAAAACCTGCTCCACCATCTGTTTTGCTCTACTGACTCGCATATAAGGGGGTAACTTTTCAGCACATTTTTTATGCTGAAAAATTAGGCTTATATGCAAGTATATACAGTACTTGACTAATTATCACACTTTCTCAGTCAGAATCTTAGTGAAACCTGTTTTCTGCCAACACCGTTTTTAGTCACAGATCTTTGCTCAGAACTTTAGGCATCTACCTTGCAGTGGGAATTCTACCATGTTCTACATTTGTGTCAGTCTGTCATCTGCTCGCTTACATTAATGAACTTTTAATTGCAGACGTGAGACAAGGGACCACATGTCAAGTTCATGCTGTTAATATGTACCACTGAAGGCTAGACTGTCCTGATCCATGCACTGGGCCACACTGTGCCAATATGACAGCTTCTCCATAACATGAAAAAAGAACTGTAGTGAAAATAACATCATGAATACAAATTGTTCATGTTTTTACTTTATACAATTATAAATTATTTACTCAGTGTTGGCTCATTGTAAAATCTTTCCTCTCCCTGATTTACTTTCTGAAATTTATCACAGGTGGTGACAACTTTAATACTAGCAAGTGATCTGCAGAACTCAAAGTCCTAAATCCAGTAGAAAAGATCTCTGGTCTCCCAGAATGCTTGGGGTGGGGTAGAATTCTGCATAATAAACAGCCTGAGCTAAGCGTCAGTGGGAGGACAGGGATACATACCAATACGCAGCAATATATACCTATAGGAAGAGTTTCTGATTGATACTTAAACCAGGATATTTAACGTAAATGTATCCTGTATCCTATCCCAGTATCCTTTATGTCATTACGGTTCCACTTTATATGATAACTTCTTTTAATTCTTTCTTAACAGAGAGCTTTAAAGGATACCTTAGCTCTCATAAATTTTCAAAACGGGGGAAGTACTGCTCCCCCCGTCCTTCTCCATCCCCCTCTTGGAGCTACTTCCAGATCGGCCAGAGTCGGTGAGCAGTGCCCAACATAACAGAGGAGGGTGGAGAAGAGCGGGGAGGAGCAGTGGGCACGTTTTGAAAATTTATGAGAACTAAGGTATTCTTTAAACGTAAATCTAGTTAAATAACTACTGTATTTTCCTCCGTATAAGAAGCACCATAAAAAATGGGGAAAAAAGTCCCTGCATATTATACGGCAAAGGCAGGGATTCCCCGACTTACAAACGCCCGCCAATACGAACCGCATACCGGCCGACACGTCAGGAATTTCCTGCATGTGATGGCTTGTGCTGATGACGCGATGAGCTCCAGCCGTTCACTAGAGCAAGTTGCGTGGAGGAGGAGGTCTGCAATTCCCACGGGCACTATGTATTTGGTAAGCCAGCTACCGCTATTTACACAGCGGAAGCAGGAAACAGGGGGAACAAGCGGAGGCACACGGGGGATGCAGGCACTTTGGGCACGCTGGGACAGAGAAGGGGACACAGGAGGCACACAGGAGAACACTTGGGGGAGACATGGAGAATACAGGTGGACACATGGGGACACAGGAGGACACGTGGGGGATACAGGAGGAAACATGGGGAATACAGGTGGACACATGGGGACACAGGAGGACACACGGAGGGGGACAACATGTACAAGAAGCTCCTGGAACATGGATGCACCAGGTTTTATATATATTATTTTTACCTGTATTTTGCCCTCTAAACCTGGGTGCATATTATATTCTGGAGCGTCTTATACGATGGAAAATACGGTTGCATTACAGGTTGCAGGGGAAAATCCAGGATTTTTAAGGGAAGTATTCCTGAAATGTCTCTCTCAGTCGCGCACAATATAATAATATAGTAGGGATTAAATTGTGAGCTTTCCTGAGGACAGTCCGCTCCGGCCCATGTGGGGGTGATTGACAGCGCCGCTCGCGCAGGCGCAGTGCAGAGCGACCTCCAGGTCGCTCTGATGTTATCGCCGGGGACCGGGACGGACCTGCGGCGAACGGCTGCGGGCAGAGCTGCGGCGAGGGACGTTCTGGGAGCTTGGAGCTGGAGGAAGCCCCCGGTAAGTACCACTCATTTTAGCATTTTTCCCCTGACAACTCCTTTAAAGGACCGTCAGTGTCATGACTAAACTCTGTAAAGTGCTGCAGAAGATGTCAGTGCTATGTAAATACATAATAGTAGATAGAATAAAGCAATGTTGATTTTTTTTAGGGGGGGAGGGAGGAAAGAGATGATGAGACAGAGACAGCAGAGTATGAGAAAGAGATAGAGAGTGGGGGAAAGAGTAGAGAGAGAAAAGTGAAAAATAGTAAAGGGGAAGAGACATGAGAGTGTATGTCAGTGTGTGTGGGGGAAGAAGAGAGTGGGGTAAAGAGAGATAGGAGAGGGGAAGAATGAGAGAACGGAATGGGGAGATAGAGAGACACGCACACAGCACAGTGTAGGAGAGAGAGAGTCGCAGGACAGAAGGAGTGGGAATGGGAGGAAACACAGGAACAGGTGAGAGATGCCTGACCTGGTGATTTTGCAGAGCCATACTGAGATAATACACAGCTATATTGCACTATGGAGTAGAGACAGGGTAAAGAGGAGAGAGGACATACCAGGGACACGAGGGGCTGTCATATGGACAGCCCAAGACCAGGCAGTTTTCAGCTGACTTATCCGTCTAGACCTCCCTCAGTGCTTCTTCTCCTATCACTACAGAAGTCCATTGATTGTAAGCATTATTACATGTATCCACTGGCCTCTGCAGCATATTCAGTTTGGTGTTACAGGAGCCAGTGAATACAGATAATTAAGAAGACTGCTGACATCTGTAATGAAGGGACAAGTGAAGCCTTCTGCCAGGTCCCAACTTTCTGCATTAGTAGCACACAGCAGGGCACAGGGCTGTCTGTGCTCATACCTGGCTTTGTGCTCTGTCACGTCCCCCAGAGCTGCTCCATGCTCTGTACACATGCTGCTGCTACCTACATCCAAAGTCAATTGTAGTCAAGAAAGCAAGGGGGTGGGGCGGCACATAGTGCAGGCAGTAGCATGGTGTTGTGAGCTGCATTCTGGTGTCTGAACTCCTGCCTGTTCCAAAACACTGCACTGGCTCCAGTTTGAGGGGGGATTCTGGGCACCAGCAACCATCCCCACCCCCCAAACTTGCCTATGGGTTGTGCTTCAGGAAATACACAAAGACATTAAGAATACATTGGTTTACAGATAGCTGCGCCAGATTGTCTTGTCTGCAATGTTTTATTTACATCCTGAGTTCCATGTCCACTAACAATAGCATCACCCATACCTTAACTACAGTAACTAGCCTATTACATAATTACCAATCACAGATCCAGCCCAGAACCTCTTCAAATGTTTACTCATACTGATTCAGCTTCCTCCGGTTGCTTCCCCAGTAACACAGCAACCTATACTGTGATGCTGCTGGTGTTGGAATTTCCATTTGCTAGGAGCAGCAGAGCTTATGGACTCGCTGTGTGGTTGGTAATAAGCTGATCTCAGTCTGCTATTACAATGAGGATCTGTTGTCTATTCATAACTTCTTGCAAGAACAAAATCAATAATGCAATGTATTTGCATTATTGATCAAGGGCTTCTTTTGTAGCTCAGTGAAGAAAGATTTAAAGTGTGCCATAAACGGAAAGAACATGCCTGCATTTAACAGCTGCCACCATGATTAAAGTGACCCTGTAGTGGGTCGCTACATCTCTATCTGGCAGTAAGGCTGTATATTGTCTTACTGTCTTTACAGCACTGGCACTTCTCACTAATGAGGCTCTAATGGGTCTTGAATGACGTACGTATTAGTAAGCTGCAGGTCAGCTGGGCGCAGGGTGAGCCGGATTGACGTGTCAAATTCCCAGGGGGAAATACTATTCCCCCTCTGAGTTGTAACAACTCGGAGGGAGAATTAATTTGGGGTCGGGCGTTCGCCGGAACCCCGAATTACCCTTGTGCAGGTTGTGTCCATTAATGCTACAGTGGAGCCATCTTTGATGCTCGGCACTGAGTGCCAAAGCCACATGCTTTGCTTGCATGAGTCCTGGAGAGAGATGGGTTTTAGCTGGATTTCAGCTGCCCCTAAGTTGCACATGCACCATGAATTAGGAATTATAATGGCTAACATTGATAGCAATAATAATAACTTGATTGCTGATTCAAGGAAGCCCAGCAATTTCCACTCTTGCCATGCCACCTGTCTGCCTGCCACGTATCACACCCCTGCCTACTCTTGCTCTCCACCCATGCTTCTTCTGGCCTACTTACTTGTGAAAACACTGCTTGGCCATTGCAGCAGTAATGAGGCTAGGCAGATATACAGGGTGAGGGAGGGAAATAATAGCTAAATCCATAGTAACATTCTAGATGATTATGTTGACTAATCATCAGGACTCAGCCACATTCACCAAAGCAGTCAGTGCTATTAATGTAATAATACTTGAGGGCTGGTTCACACTTGGCGCTCTTTCAGCGCTTTCCTGATTGCAGGCGATCAGCGAAGCACTGCTGCTAATGTATTCCTATGGATACATTCACACTGCGGCGTTTGCAATTTCGATCACTCGCAAACGCGCGGCATGCAGTGTCTTTGGGGCAATTGGGCTGTGATTCTTGTTCTAGTGACGGGAATCACAAGCGCAAATCACAATGAAATTGCGAGATTTTGCCGAATCGCGATCGCGGACACGAACTAGATCGCTGGGAAGCCGTGGGTAAGCGCCCAATGTGAACTGACCCTTGAAAACCCCATAACTAATACTACCACTACAAGGTCACGTTATAGTAAAACAACGCTTATTAAAGGGAAGGTTCAGGGAGGGTGGAGAAAAAATAAAAATCAATTTCCACTTACCTGGGGCTTCCTCCAGCCCGTGGCAGGCAGGAGGTGCCCTCGCCGCCGCTCCGCAGGCTCCCGGTGGTCTCCGGTGGCCGACCCGACCTGGCCAGGCCGGCTGCCAGGTCGGGCTCTTCTGCGCTCCAAGTCCTGGCACTTCTGCGTCCCATGCCGGCGCTCTGACGTCATCGGACGTCCGCCGGGCTGTACTGCGCATGCGCAGAACTACTGCGCATGCGCAGTACAGCCCGGCGGACGTCCGATGACGTCAGAGCGCCAGTGTGGGACGCAGAAGTGCCAGGACTTGGAGCGCAGAAGAGCCCGACCTGGCAGCCGGCCTGGTCGGGTCGGCCACCGGAGACCACCGGGAGCCTGCGGAGCGGCGGCGAGGGCACCTCCTGCCTGCCACGGGCTGGAGGAAGCCCCAGGTAAGTGGAAATTGATTTTTATTTTTTCTCCACCCTCCCTGAACCTTCCCTTTAAAGAGAATCTGTATTGTTAAAATCGCACAAAAGTAAACATACCAGTGCGTTAAGGGACATCTCCTATTACCCTCTGTCACAATTTCGCCGCTCCCCGCCGCATTAAAAGTGGTTAAAAACAGTTTTAAAAAGTTTGTTTATAAACAAACAAAATGGCCACCAAAACAGGAAGTAGGTTGATGTATAGTATGTCCACACATAGAAAATACATTCATACACAAGCAGGCTGTATACAACATTCCTTTTGAATCTCAAGAGATCATTTGTGTGTTTCTTTCCCCCCTGAGGGGGGAGTGCATAGCAGAACCACAACACTGAAGAACTTGGCAGCCTTCCAGACACAGGCTGACAAGTCTGACAAGGGAAAGATACATTGATTTATTACAGAGACTGTGATAGTACAAAGTGCTGCAGTAAGCCAGAACACATTAGAATAGCTTTTGGAACTTGTAGGATGATAAAAAACAGGATGCAATTTTTGTTACGGAGTCTCTTTAAGGCATAAATTAACATGGCTTCTATGAGCCAGATTTATTGAAAGCAATTATAAAAACTCAAACATTAGACTCCAAGGGGCTTTGGCTACCTGGCTCCTAGGATTTATCCAGCCCTGACACAGGGTTATCCTTCACATTAGGCATAGGCCCTCTTTAGCAAACATTATCGAGATGGTATATGTGCTTAATTTTGGTGCAGGTGAAGCAAATATTCAGAATATTAGGTAAATTATCTTACATATACTCTACTATATCGGCTGGTGATTTTGCTGCCCTTCAAGGAACCTTGGCTTTCATAGGGGCAAACTGTGTAAATGCTCAGGGCCCTAAACTCCATAGGGTCCCTAAGTCAGAGGTTGCAACCATGGCCATGTCCCCTGGTTTAGAGAAAGGCCTTACTGGGGCACTCCTGCATGCCCCATTTCAAGGAAAAACATCCAGTCTGGTATACCTACTGGGTTGCATTAACAGGTTCCCTGGCATCCCAGTATTGGCCATAAAATTATTTTTGATTGCATATTACACATTACATACATAGAACCTACATAAAAAATGATTGTCCCAGACAAAACACTTCCCCTTCCAATAGGTGGCTAAAAGCTACTCTGACTGGCCTGCCATTAAGTACATTTTGGCATAAACACCACAAATTTCTGTCTGGTATTGTCTATTGAAACAGTGCCACTATACAAGGCTCTGGAGTTGGGATTTGAGGAGTCAGAGTCAGAAAATGTTTGGGTACCTGGAGTCGAAGTTGGGAAAAAATGTACCAACGCTGACTTCTTATAAATGTAAACAGTAATTAAAAGAGAAAATTGTGTTCTAATTCTCAGATAACAGTCATCATAAATAGCTTATACAGTATATACAGTAATAGCTGTGCTTAGTCCACAAAAATGAAAAAAAACAATCAAAAAACAAGTTACTTGTGCTGCTGCAATAAAGCAGTCGCCATCTTTAAAAATCAGATAAACATATGTGACTGTATATAGCGACTGTATAACTCCTGTCTGACTCAAAATGCTGGAGAGCTGCAGCCACTAGGCGCCACTCAAGAGGCCACCCTTCAGTTTTAGGGCGTTGTGCCCAATTATTCCTTACTAAATAAGTACTGACCACAATTGGGATTTGAACCCTAGTCTTCCATGTTACAGTATACAGTTACTGTATACCCGATGTGTACACAAAAATCTTGTATATATAATAAATAACATTTTTACTGTAAGAATAAGGCCATAATGGATGGTCAATGACATGCAAATATGTCTGCGTAAATGCAGGTGTATGCAAATTTTGTAAGGAAATGTATGCACTCCCTTTGCTCATGAAATCAATGAATTTGATATGTTGTTAAATTTGGGGTTGGTGACTACAAATCAAGTTATACAGTTGTACTATACTCTACATATGCACTCCCTGCAGTGCTGTTGTGAATCCACTGAGAATGTTGTGCACATTGTATGCAGAGATGTTGTTCATCATCCGTAAACCTGATTCAGATTGTGCGTGAAGAATGTGTAATAGAGGAAGAATCCCCTCATTCTCCTGAATAGTACCGGCAAATCAATCTTATGAAAGCCTTGTTTTGTCCTGAAAAAAATGAATGAAAATATATTTCATTTAGGTGTCATAAGTAGGGATAAAGTTATTGCTGATTAAATAGGGGCATAGCTAAAATGTCAAAACAGCTCTGGTCCATAAGGGGTAAAAAAGGTCTGGATGCGAAGTGGTTAAATGTACCCACAGTTAGATTGCCTGGGGCCTGATCAATATTCTTTGTTCCTGTCTGTACCATCTACAAGTACTCTTACCAAGGACTAGTTTTGATTTCTATTTAACAGCTAATTTACAGCTATATCCTAAGTTTAGTTAAAATGCATCTCTGGTGTACTTAAAAAAAAACCCAGATCAATGCTAATGCTTAAAAGTTAGAATGTCCCATCACATTGTTTGTTTAATAAGATTCACTGGAACCCCATATCAGCTAGGTTCCAGTGCATAGATCTGCCCTCCTGCAGAAAATGGCCCTGTCCTTTTCTATATCAAATATGCAAAAGGTAGAGGTTTTTTTTTTCTTTTTTTGCAAGGTTGGCAGGGCTACACGCTGGAACCCAGCTGATATGGGGCTCCAGTGAATCTTATTATACAGGTGGCATGCTGGGGCATTCACATTGGCACTGACAGGTCGGGATCGCTGACAGGGTAGAGTGTCAGCTTCCTGGCCAGGAGCTTTTTGTTCCCAAAAGCAAATGCCATCTTAATAAAGCTTTAAAATTCCTAAGCTTTCGCAGTGATGAAATGCTTTTTATATTATATACTTTGAATCAACAAGATTGTTATATGCAAATTAGAGGAGTCGGAGTCGAGGAATCTAATTCCTGCCATAGACATATGTCTATGTATGTATCATGTAGTGTAGGTAGCATAGTCTAGGGCCAATTAAGGGAGGAGGGAGGTAAAATAAAAAAAAGTGTTTTTTTTTAAATAAGGTCTATTTTGATTAATACAAATAACAATAAAAAATGCAGCAGCAATCAAATACCACCTAAAGAAAGCCATATTTGTGAGAAGAAAAGGGGGTAAAATTCATTTGGATGTGAAATTGTATGACCGAGCAATAAACCGTTAAAATTGTTAAGTGCGAAATTGAAAAAATCGCCTGGTCACTAGGGGGGTATAAACCTCTGGTCCTCAAGTGGTTAAGTACGAGCGTGTCTGTACTCCACCTGTGCGTGCTCCATGCTACTGTGCAGACGTGGCCACGCTGGTGCCAGAAGAGGAAAGTGGCCCCAATGCTCGAGGGTCCCAGGAAGTGGTGGAGGATCGGAAGACAGTGTGGAAAGCCTCTGGAGGATCCAGGGGCTTCCCTCTCCTTAGTAAATATGTAATTTTTCACCCGAACTTTGGCTCGGGTTTGCTTTAGAGCATACATGTCAAACTCTGGCCCGCGGGCCAAATTTAGCCCTCAGAGCCATTCAATTTGGCCCTCAAGTGGTTTCCCCACTTTGCATTATGTTTGGCCCACTCTACAACACCAGGGAAGCTATATTGGAGGTGAAGCCAACACCAAGGAAGCCATATGGGGGAGGGATGGGGACAGCACTAAACACTAGGGAACTGTATAGGGGAGTGTGGGGGTCTCTAGACACCAGGTAACTGTATAGGGGAAGGAGGACCACTAGACACCAGAGAACTTTAAAAGGGAGGAAGGTGGCCAGTAGACATTGAGGTTGGCCCACAGCTGGGTCATTGAGGTTGGCCCACAGCTGGGTCCAAGTGTACAATTTCGGCCCGCAGCTAGGTCCAAGTGTACAATTTCGGCCCACAGCAAGATCCCAGTGTACAATTTCGGCCCACTTTGTATTTGAGTTTGACACCCCTGCTTTAGAGCTATCGCACTACTCTATGTATTTGTGTACATGCATTTGCGCATGCATTTTCCAAAATACAACATACGCATTCATGTGTGTCAGCACAAAATACATAAAATACAAAAATGCTTGCAGTGCACAGAAAAAAAAGCAGTGTGCTGTCAGTTTTTTAAATGAAAACACGGAAAGACATTAGATGTGTGAACAAACCCACAGATCAACATGGACTCTCAGTACTAATGTGTTTCCACACTACTGAAAACGCCACAAAACACATGTGGGACTTGTTTCACTATACCGTGCTAGCATGGTCGAGCAATGCGTTTAGCGCGCAATGTGACGTGCGCACATGTTTACACACGTAAAGGTTTGTGCTTGCGTGCTAACAAAGGTCTTCGCATGTTAAAGCGGCAGTTAACACGTGAAGATCTTTGTTAGCGGGCGAGCGCAAACCTTTGCGTATAAACATGTGCGCGCCTTTAGAGATGGCCTGAACCTCTGATTTTCGGTTCGCGAACCTCTGCAAACATGCATATGCTGGCCACAAACATATGCTGGCCACAAAAGTGATGGAAAAGATGTGTCAAGGGGTCTAACATCTGAATTTTTGCATGGGGGAGTGGGATACACGCCAAAAGTCCCGGGGAAAAATCTGGATTTGACGCAAAGCAGCATTTTAACGGCATAAATCACATTATATGCTAAATTGGAGGCCTAAAGTGCTTTAAAACATCTTGCATGTGTATACATCAATCAGGGAGTGTAATTAGAGTACTGCTTCACACTGACAGACCAAACTCACTGTGTAACGCACCACAAACAGCTATTTGTGTTGTGACGGCCATGCTGGACTGGTGCGCACCATGGCCAGAGTGCAGGCCATGGCGGTTTTCAAGCCCATATGGTCGCCGGGCTGAGGTAGCTCAATG
Source organism: Hyperolius riggenbachi (assembly GCF_040937935.1). NCBI lineage: Eukaryota > Metazoa > Chordata > Amphibia > Anura > Hyperoliidae > Hyperolius > Hyperolius riggenbachi. Next base: position 232,501,391 of record NC_090646.1, on the reverse strand, counting down.
ACAGAACAGTGACTGTCCAGCTGATCGAATTTGGTCTGTCCACAATGAAGCAACGACCTTATTACCTTGGGTGTGCCCCCCCCCCCCAAGACACTTATAGAGCTGTCGGTCATTGCGTCATTGTAATACGCAAGCCCCTTCACCGCGGCAAGGTAATGATCACGAAGGGGAATTGACACATGTGCATGCCTTTTGTTTTGTTGTTGCAGCTATAGTGCAGCCAGAAAAATTAGGCAGGCATGTACACGCACCAGAAAAAGTATTATAGCAAATTCAGGAATCCGCCTGGAGTCCCTGCGGACCCTGTTGGTGGTGGCGGAGTAGGCAGTCAAGCAGCCTGCAGGCAGAGATGCTTTGTGGGGAGCAACTTAGTCTTGGGGCAGGCAGTCACACGGCGTGCAGGCAGAGATGCTGTGTGTGGGGACTGACTTAGTCTTTGGGCAGGCCTGACTGTGCTTTGCAAGCCAGGCACCCATGGTCAGATGGACCCTTGACCCAACGCTGTGTGCCAGAGATGTCACCACTTGCCTTTCAACATCACGGTACAGTTTAGGCATCGCCTTTTTTGAGAAATAATTGCGGCCTGGTATCTTCCACTGCGGTGTGTGGCTTTGCTTTTGTGTGCTGATTTTCCTCAGGTGATCATCCCATTGCAGTTTGTGCTTTGTAATCATGTGCCTTTGTAAGGTAGTTGTCCCTACGCGGGTCTTGGTCTTTCAACGGCTCAATTTTCGGTGGCAGAGAGTACAGATGGCATTGTTCTCTTCTGAGGCAGACACAAAAAAATTTCCACACCGCTGAGCCCTGTGGTGATGGCACTTTGGTGGTGGGAGCCGACTGAGTGTTAACTGGGGTGCCAGAATCAGAGCAGGAGGAAGATATGTCACACTTCCGTGCGGAAGCTGAGAAAGATGAGGTGTTCTGTGTTAAATAGTCAACTACATCCTGCCAATATTGGGGGTTGATGGCACGTGCCTTCTTCTGAACACTGTACTTTGGTAGAGGGCCGCACGAAATCACGACCTCGAACAAACCTGCCAGGTGGCCTGCCTCTGCCTTTTGTTTTGTCCATATTGGGGGGGATGAAGTGAAAGGTATGCACTAATGTGACTAATACAATGTACGGTTACACAGGTGCAGTGAACAGGATGCAGTGACTGCTGGTACAACAATGTATGGTTACACAGGTGCAGTTAACAGGTTGCAGTGACTGGTATTACAAATGTGCAGCTGTCACACACACAGGTACCGTGAACAGGTGCAGCGACTGATGGTAGTATATAAAACTGCGTGCGCTCACGTAGGTAGGTAGGTGCACTGAACAGTGAACAGGTGCAGTGATTGGGATTACAAATGTGCAGCTGCCTGTCACACACACACACAGGTACCCTGAACAGGTGCAATGACTGGTGGTATTAACAATGCGTGCGCTCACGTAGGTATAGGTAGGTAGATGCACTGAACAGTGAACAGGTGCAGTGATTGGGATTACAAATGTGCAGCTGCCTGTCACACACACAGGTAGTCACTGAATGTGCTGGGCCTGGCAGTGGCACAGTAGGCATTACCAAGGCTGTCTATACATTACAAGTGTCTGTGGGACACACACACACAAAAATAGATCACAAGAACAAGATTATCTCTCAAAAAAGCTGTTGAAGGGTGCTTTTTTAGCAATAAGAATCAGCAAGGCGCAAGCTAACAAGCCTACAAGAGCCTAACTAAGCTTTCCCTATGGGAGTCTGCAGCAGCTCTCCCTTCTCTAATTACTGCAGGCACACGAGTGAGTCCAATGCCTGACGCTGCCTGCCTTTTTATAAGGGGGGGTGGGGCTCCAGGAGGGAGTGTAGCCTGATTGGCTACAATGTGCCTGCTGACTGTGATGTAGAGGGGCAAAGTTGGCGCACATTCTGATTAAGCTTGCAAGTGGGCGGACGCAAAGCGTAGGTGGGCGGGTTCAAGTCCCGTGGCCGGCGAACTCCCAGTGTGGCTGCAGCCAAACAGCGTGGTATCGGAGTGCGTGTTTCCGCACTCGTAGCCGGACTGTCAGAGCTCCTCGCCTCTGTGCAACTGGCAAGGTGGGTTGAGACGGTGACAGGGCTTGACGGCAAAGAACGGTCGCGACCGAACACTGAGTTGCCAGCGTGAAAGGAGTGGATCATTCAAAACCAGCAATAGACTGCGACAGCGGAAGTGGTGAGATCGCTCAAGACATACACATCCAGACGCAATCTGCAAACCACAAGGGGAATCACCTCTCTAATTGCCTTGAATACAGCTGAACACTCTCTCTCTCCCTCTCTGAAGATCTATGTACAGATGGTACCGCTACCAGTAGGGAGATGTGAATGGGGTGGTATGTATGGGCAATGTGAGTGTGTGTAAGTTCCATTATGGCCATTTTTAAATGTTTTTATTGGTTGGTCTGTGTATGGCCCAATTTTTTCATCAAAGCCAATTTTATAATTTTTCACAACACCTATGAGCAACTTGCCCATTTATTCTTACATTAGTATTCAATTTTCGTATATAGGGTTGCTCTCTCTAGCATTTGAGGTGAGGGTGGTGAAGATTAAGGTGGTTGGTTGAGTCAGGCACTTTTCGATTGTATTTGTAGAGGGGCAAAGTTGACCCTGATGATGCACTATGGGGGCTAATCGAACTTCCGGAAAAGTTTGCGGTTCTCCGCGATCGCAAACCCCGGAAGTTCGCCGGCGAACAGTTCGGGCCATCTCTACACGCGTTACATTGCACGCTAAATGCATATCGCGACCGTGCTATGTGTTAGCACTGTATAGTGAATCAAGCCCATAGTGTGAGTGAAGCCTAACACGTTATGTGGACAAGCGATAAAAAAGAACCATTTTATTTATTTAAGGAGGTGACCAGAGATCAAGATATATCACCTAACTTAATTGCCTGACTTCTCTCTTATTTGAGCAGAGCACTTGTTTATTAACAAGGTTGGCCTTGTCATTCCTTAAAGAGAACCAGAGACGAAGCACCCTCAAGTATTTTACCATATATATCAGTGGGAACATTAGAGAAAACACCTACCATGCTTTCTGTTTCATTCTGCACTGCACAGCCTGTTTCTTATCAGCCCTGATAAAATCCCCGACTGAGCATTCAGTCTGCAATTGCTATAATGACTCAGCTATAATGATTCCTGAGCAAAGCCAGCAGAGGGCAGGCTTGAGCTTGAAAAGACACCAGAAAACACAGACTCAGCTATAAAGACTCCTGAGCAAAGCCAGACTGAATGCTCAGTCAGGGATTTTATCAGGGCTGATAAGAAACAATCTGTGCGGTGCAGAATAAAACAGAAAGCAGGGTATGTTTTTTCTCTAATGTTCCTACTGATATATTGGGCCTGATTCACAAAGCGGTGATAACTCAGTTATCACGCCTAAAAGACTTTAGGCGTGATAAGCTGTGCACCGCTGAGTTAGCACCGCTTTGTGCCCTTTATCGCGCGCAAAGTCCCACGCGCAAAGTTTTGCGCGCGCAATCGCGCAACTCCGCGCGCAGCGCCCATGGGGTTTAATGGGCGCATCGCGCGCACTGCACCGTGCACCGCGCGATTGCGTGCGCAAAACTTTGCGTGCGGGATTTCACGCGAGTTTCATTTTATCACGCCTAAACTGAGTTTAGGCGTGATAAAGGGCTTTTCACAGGCGTGCAAACACTTTGCACTGCTTTGAGAATCAGGCCCATAGTGTAAAATACATGAGGGTGCTTCGTCTCTGGTTCCCTTTAACAAGCCATCACTTGCAAGGTATTCCCCAATGTTAGGCCTCTTGCACACTGCAAGCAAATCAGATTCAGATTCAGATTTTTAATCTGTTTTTACATCCGATTCCGATTCAGATTTTTAATCTTAACTGCATGCTGCGTTTTTTGATCCGTTTTTCTGTTGAATGTATTCAAGGAAAATCGGAAACGGAATCGGAAACGGAATCGGAATCGGAAACGGAATCGGAATCGGAAAACGGATTTGCAGTGTGCAGGGAGCCTTAAAGAGACTCTGTAACAAAATTTTCAGCCTTATTTCTTCTATCCTATAAGTTCCTACACCTGTTCTAATGTGGTCTGTATTACTACAGCCTTTTCTAGTTGCACCGTCTCTGTAATAAATCTAATCTTCTTTCCTTTGTCAAGCCTTGTCAAGGCAGAGAGGAATGCACTGCTCTGCTGGGATAGGGAGAAATTAAACACACACCCTCCACGCCCCCTGCAGGCTCTGTGTGTGTGCTGTGTGTATGAGTCAAAGTCTCTGCTCATAGCCAGCGTCTGCAGGCTCAGGAGCTGTGACCTTGTGAACAGCTGTGAGTGCAGAAAGATCAATTCAGAGCTCAGACAAGCAGCTAAAGCAACAAGTGGTGTAACGTTCCAGCAATCAAATCATGTTTGAGAGGAGCCTCTGCAAACAGGCACCTGCTCTAATGATGTATTTCCTGTTTGGCGGCCATCTTCATTGTTTACAAAAACAATGAAAAAAACAGTGATTTTATCACCAAGAAAGCAGTGGGGAGCAGCGAAAATGTCACAGAGGGGGCTAGGAGAAGACAACAAACAGGCTGGTACTTTTATACAGTACTAGAGGGGAAAAACACAAAGACAACGGGAGCCCAAATGGTGCAGTATGTCTCAATAAATAGGTGTTCAAAAAAACTTCTGAAAAAGGGGTACTCACAAAGGTGGGTTGCACACCCAAGCAAGTGGAGTGTTTAAACCTGACTCCACCCAGGTATACCAGCAATTCTGGTTCTTCTCGCTCTCTTAGTAAGAAGATCCTGCGTACCTTGATTACCACAGGTGGTGGGATCCCACCTTGGTTCAGGTGCGTAAGGTTCCCCACCCAGGCAAGTGGGGGGGATATAGCAGAGAAGTGGTAAAGAGGCACCCAATTTCTATAAAATACTCTAAAATCAATAAAATAAAAATGAGGTGGCTTACCTCACAGACGACAACTCACTTTGATAAGGAAGTTTAATTGGAGATTTATCACAGAACGCGTTTCGTGCGACCAAGCCCACTTCCTCAGGCCAAATAAAGTGCCGTTAAGGTCTAACAACTGCATTCGGAGCGCCCCAAATGCGGTTGTTAGACCACAACGGCACTTTATTTGGCCTGAGGAAGTGGGCTTGGTCTCATGAAACTCGTTCTGTGCTAAATCTCCAATTAAACTTCCTTATCAAAGTGAGTTGTCGTTTGTGAGGTAAGCCTCCTCATTTTTGTTATTTTATTGATTTTAGAGTATTTTATAGAAATTGGGTGCCTCTTTGCCACTTCTAGGCTGGTACTTTTATTTATGTAAGATTTTCACAGTACAGATTCTCTTTAAAAGCCACAAAAGATGGTAAAACTCAGGAGAGGGGAGCCACACGTCTGCTGGACATTTGCTCTTATAATTACTATTCCCCCTCCAAATCGAAGCAACTCGGAAGGAGACATAATTTGGGGTCCGGCAACCACCGTATCCCCGAATTACCTGTATGCCAGGTGTGAACTGTAGCATTACTGCTATAGCCACACCAAACTCAGGCGCTACACAGAGTGCTGTGTGCACCGAGAAGCCCGGCCTCGGTCATTTACATAGTTAAAATGCCACCTTGTCTGCTATTTGCTAGCAATCACTGCAGCCATTGCCTGGTTCATAAAACCCCATAGCGATGGCTGACGCACTGTGTATGAATCCATGTTTTACTGTGATAAATATTTTTTTAAATAAATGATGTGATCGAAATGTCTCCCATATTACTGGTCATCGCTGCTTATGCCATTACTATGTCTTTTTTCTCTGGCTTTTTCACATGCTATACAGTGGCAAAAGCATAACAATCACAGCCAGGCAGCTAATACGTTCAAAATGAGATCAGCAATGGTGGCATCCATGTTTCCCTGATGTCTAGGTTTCCTTTAACCTCTCTGCTTGGGCAAATAAACTATACTATAGCAATCCATGATCATGTCTGAGGATAAAAGCGGAAAGTAAAAGGCTGATTTAGCATAGAGAACGCTGTGCATTTTAAAAGCATCCGTGTAACGTTTTCTCAAATTGCAGCAAGGGTCTTTGTCTCTCTTCAGGGTAAGGACTGGGCTAATATGACATTATTTCTCTTCTTCCTTAATGTGATAAAACAGATAGCTGAAAATTGCGTTTTATTGATTTTGCTTCTATTCAATAAAATAAGGACCTTTGAATGAAGAACGGAAAGGATGAGGCTTGAATGTGCTGACCAATATTTCTTGTGTTTTCTTGCTAAAATGGAAGAGGTTATCCGCAGAAGAAATCTCTATGCCAGACTGAGCTTCAGCACATTAACTTGCTACGTGTTGGCCATCTCCTTTCAAGCGGTATAAATTCAAGAGACCCAGCTGGGGAATCAAGCTATTGATGAGATTACGGTGAATTTCTGGATCTCGGTTATGCTTGCAGGGAATCATTATCCTGAGTGACAGGGAAGACAGATTCCCTGGGAAATGAAAGTGGGGGGAGGGCGGCTGTTAGGGGATCCTGGCAGATCGGCATTGTCTGAAGCCGCTTTCGCTGCACACGCAGGTGCAAATACAGGCAGCAGCAGCTCTGCTCCCTGGAGAGATAACACATGAAACCTGCAGCCACGACTCCCACTAAGAGGCAGCACCGTGAAGCAGGGTCAATGAATATATTACGCTCAGAAAACCTGAGCGGAATTGACCTTCACAGGCTTGACAGACATAACCAGCTTTTCTCCAAAATTAAAAAAAAACCTTACAGTGCTGCAGCTGATTGCATATTGCTGCGCAGATATTGATCATGAATATATTGAGGGGTTATTAAAGGTGCAGTGTTTTTAAGGACAATAAACAGCTCGGTTTATGAGGGGATGCTGGCTGCTGTCCGCTTCCTCTGCTGCATCCTCTTTTCATTTGTCTTCCTATTTAGCTTTTAGTTATCATGTTAGATATCTATGAAGGTTCTCATTTATCTGATTTAGCCAGGTTATACTATAGGACCAATTTATAAGACAATAATTACAAGGGTAACACTATCGATGCCATTATCCATGCATTTATTGAGATATTTAATTAAAAAAATGTATGATAAATGAAAGTGCAGCAGTGAATTGCATTGATAAAGGAAGTCCTTCATCTGCATTATATAATTGCTTCCTGCAGCGATTAGGCAGTGATAACCCGGGGATAGCAGTGCAGTAGCTGGCAGGAGGAAACACCTGGTGATGCTTAGTACCATTCACTTGCATTAGTATAGCCACCGGGTCATGGGGTACACGGAAATAGAAGATCTGGGGCACTGGAGGAGGCAGGCTGGCGGAAGGGGGATCCCAGGGGTACATGTTACATTACCAGGGGAGTATAGATTACATAAAAAAGAGACCGGGGGGGGGGGGCGCAGCAGGCGGAGACACTAGTTTAATGCTGAAATCTATAGGAAATCTGTGTGAAGTATGTGGTCAGGTGATAGATTCCTCCCTGTTTAGATTCGATCAGGGAGAGATCACAATTATGGTTGATCAGGTGGCCATCGAGTAATGTATGGCCACCTTATGTTACTGTCAGGGTCAGATTTATATCTGAGGATCCTGTAGGTGCAAAGCAATTCCGTGTATTAAACCTACAGATAATGCAGAGATACCTACATAGGCATTCTCCCACAAATCCACATGTTCTCCTTGGTTTCATGAACTTCTTCTTAAAATGATTGTGTAGTGAGAGGGATGTGAAGGCTGCCATATCTGTTTTTTGTTTTAAATAATTACACCTGTCGGGATGCCCTGCTGTTCTTAAACAGGCATACAGCTAGTGTGGGCAGATTTTGGTCAGAGCAACATCTGCATAATCGTTCTGGGTCAATGGCTTAACGTGTACCTGTAAGGGAAAACAGTGCCCCTATGGGGTACTCACCTTGGCAGTGGTAAGCCTCTGGATCCAAAAGAGGCTTCCCCTGTCCCCCTCCGTCCCACCGTTCCAGCGCTGGGACCCACGAAATAGAGCTTGTCGATGCATGTCAACAGCTTGCACAGTCGCAGTAGCCCCATCCCACTCGGCTATTCTTCGGAAAAACCCGGGTTGGATCGGGTCGGCTCCAATGCACAGGCATGAGCTGTCTGCTACTGCGCAGTAGCACAGACCCGATCAGGCTCAGCTATTTCCACCAGACTAGCGCGCATGTGCTAAAAGGCCGTATTTCGGGGGTCTCATCGCAGGATCAAGAGGACGGAGGAAACCTCTTTAGGATTGAGAGGTTTTCCCCTCAGAGGTTAACTTTAAAGTATGAGAGTCATAGGATTAGCAGGTCACTCAGGCAATGTGCATTGTTTAAAAGGACATAAATATGACAGCTTCCATTTCCCTCTCACTACATGGTCAATGTAAGCATTTCTATTTAGTTTTTTCGTATATAAAGAATATATTTTTTATTTGCAGTGAAGTTAATGAGCAGCAAAATATCAATTACTGTGGAACAAACAGATTGTGATAGATTAATAAATGCATGTAAGCACAAGTCAATGTAAAGGTCTACGAGAATTAAGCTTCATCAGTTGAATACACAATCAGATTAGTTATATGCGCATGAATGCATTCCATTGAAAAACTTCTGCTTTAGTCGATAGAAACACTTTATTTTAACTATGAATCGCTTATGCAGCAATAAGGAAGTTTCTAGAGAATCTGTACTCCAAACAGAGTACTGTTGTCATAGTCATTACCATGGTTGCAAAAATGCACAATTTAAACTTGTTAGTTTTGTAAAAACTAGGTAATTGCAGACTGAAACTGTTATCCCAAGACTTTACTTCTTAGACTTCACTTCTTAGTGAGTCACTTGGAACAAGTATAAGAATTATCTCTCCACTCAATGCACACTTCACCAGGTTAGTGACTCCAGTGATATCACTCTAGTTAAAATACTTGTATCAAAGATTGGTAATATAAGAAAAACACTATGTCAATCTATAGTCTTGTGGCTTAGTTCACACTGCAAAATGCAATCACAAAGAGCTTAGCAATTGCGATTTTTCGATGCGCTTTTCAGTTCAATTTTAAAGGAATTTGTGTTTTTGCACATTCCTGTAAGCAGAATCGCTCTGAAAAATGGTACATGCAGAAAGATTTTGTAAAATTCGAAACACTGCAGTGAGAACACGACACTATCACTTTGCTGATTGCTGGTGATTGACAATTGCAGTACAACCATCCTCTGTGTCAACCATTCTTAAACTGAAACTGGCGGGCATAACATTTAAAAATCCATTCTTTATTTTTATCTAGTAAACAAGTAATAAGGATGCTAACCAGGAAATCCAAAAGTTAAAACCACTACACTATTACTTTTCTTGTTGATAAATGATCATTCCCCAGTTTGCCTGACTCTTATTTAGTACACACAAAATTTAGTACACACAAAGGAAGTTGCAGGGCATGCTGGGTTGTCCTGTTTTGCTTCTCTATATCCCCCCTAGGCTTAACTATTGCAGGCTGATTGGCTGAAGCCTCTTTCCCTCCTGTTTTCCCCTCCCACACCTCTGTTTCTCTCTGATTGGCCAATATTTATTATGCTGACACAATGCACTTTCTATTGTGAAGGGCGGGCAATGCATACACAATCAGGCAGAGGAGAGTAAGGGAGAAAATGCCATCAGGATTGGCTTCAAAATAGCCACAGTTAAAATGGGAAATGCTAAGAAGCATTCACTAAAATCAAAACGTAGACAGGGCAATACATATGTAAGTAGAGCAAGAATTGATCTACTTATATATGTGGGGATTTTCTGAGATAGTATGGCTGACAGCTCCTCTTTAAAGCGGTATTGTCACCATAAAAATCAAATGTCAACTGCAACTGGTCTGAGTGTATTAAGTGATTAAGATGCAAATCTCGCATTCAAAACTTGCAAAACTTTTTTCTGCTGTTATGGTTTGGAGTTATCACATACTTTAAAAGCACTGGCCCTAGTGCCAAACAGTTGAATGCTGAGAGTTCTTTTTATCTACAATATATTCCTCCTCTTCCATTTATTTCCCTGCCTAGCTGCTTATCAGAAACACCCTCTGATCACTTGTGTTTACAAGCGAGGCTGAGGAGACTCAGCAATTGGATGTGTAAATTAAAAAAAGACAGTGCAGTTGTTAGTATACACCTCAGTGGGAGTGTCTGAAGACTCTGGGAGGAGAGCAGCTAATGAATACACAATGAGCAAGAGAAGGGAGGGGGGAAAACAAGAGTCAGGGAGGATATGATGTCAGCATTAGCTTGGCAAGATGGCCACTGCCTAGAATAGGATTTTCTGCTTTTCCTTTGTAAAATTCACAGGAATCATTACGTGAATAGCACAATACATCTGTTATGTAAGTAGAAGTAGTATTTATCTACTTATATATGTGTTTTTTTATTTCTAGGTTAGCATAGGTGTCGCTTGTTCTTTAGAATACATTTTTTTTTACTATTAAAATTAGATACTAAACTCAGTAGTAAAAAGCCTCTGGACAGTCTAGCACTTTAGTCCCTCTGAACATATACAACATTTTGTTTTTAACCACTTCAGGACTCAGCCTTTACCCCCCCCTTAAGGACCAGCGCTGATTTCTAAGATCTGTGCTGGGTGGGCTCTACAGCCCCCAGCACAGATCAAATAACAGGCAGAGCGACCAGATCGCCCCCTTTTTTCCCCACTAGGGTGATGATCACTCCTGCATGCGTGTGGGTGGCGGGGGGGGGGGCACCTCAAAGCCCCCTCCACCGCAGGATTCCCTCTCTCCCTCTTCTCCCTCCCTGCCCCGGAGATTGGACGCTGCACAGGGACGGATCTGTCCTGTGCAGCCTCTAACAGGCTCCTGCCTGTCATGTGACAGCGATCCCCGGCCGCTGATTGGCCGGGGCTCGCTGATCTAGTACAACGCTGCTACTGTTAGCAGCGTTGTAAAAATGTAAACAAAGCGGATTATTTCCGCTTGTGTTTACATTTAGCCTGCGAGCCGCGATCGGCAGCCCGCAGGCTATTCACGGAGCCCCCCGCTGTGAATTGACAGGAATCAGCCGCTCGCGCGAGCGGCTGTTTCCTGATTAATTAGCCTGCAGCCGGTGACGCAGATGTGCGTCGCTGGTCCTGCAGCTACCACTTTGCCGACGCTTGTTATGAGCGGGCGGTCGGCAAGTGGTTAAAGATGCACTCATGGCCACCTTTGCATTTGTGTACAAGCACATTTGTACTGGGCATGCGATAATACGGCCTGGGCATGTCCAGTAGAATGAAGCCACGTACAGCATTTTCCTCTGTACACTAGCGACTTTGTGTACTGGGCTTGTCCGTGTATAGAGAGAGATCTCCAACATTCAAGCAGCACTGTAGCTCACAGAAGTGCGCACACTGTTGCAGTGACAGCGCACATAGAACACACAATGCCTTGTATGGTGAAGCAGTGGGCTGAGCTTCACTATTGGTCCTTGAAGTCATCCAACCAACAGGCAGGCATAAAAGGACAAAAGGGATGGATTTCCTCCTGACACTGAGTGACTTCCTTCTGACATTCTTAGCAAAAGTATTAATTTTAATATGTGCACATTTCACTAATGATAATTCTTCACAAGGGGGTTGAGTCGCTAAACTATGGTAAAACTACAATGCAAAGAAAGCACACTGCAATTTTTACCGGTACTTATATCACCACCTGTAGTGCATAGCTAACTCTTGTGTTTTTATAGTAGCCCGCAGTACACAGTGATGTTACTATAGTAATTCAAGCCTTACCTGCGGGTTGTGCTAATTGCGCAATACGCGCTACTCTGGTGTCATAAGTACTGGTAAGCAGGGCTGGCGCTATCGTTAAGGCAAGGGGGGCAATTTCCCCCGGGCCCCAGAGTCTTCTAAGCATCTCCTATTTTGCCCCAAATTGTAATTGTGCTTCCGCTGGGCACTGCGGGCGCGGTGTATCTGTGTAGTGCGATGGTGGTAGAGGTGAGGACCGTAAGGGGGCAGCTCAGCAGGCAGGGATTCATACTTTACCTGCTTCCGTCAGCATCATGGTTACCATGGTTCCCTTCCTGCCTGGTGGACCGTAGCGGTGCTCTCCCCAATGTGACGTCACATGCCTGCGTCACATCGGGTAGAGCAGCGCTGCGGTCCAGCAGGCAGTAAGGGAACCATGGTAACCATGATGCTGGCGGAAGCAGGTGAAGTATGTATCTCTGCCTCCCTCCCATGCCTTCTGAATTGCCACTTTACGGTCCTCACCTCCACCGCCATCACACCACCCAGTGAGTGTGGGTGGAGAAGCTAGCTCAGGGGCCCAGAGGGCTGACTTTTCTGGGTGGGTGTAGGGGGCCCAATTTACCTTTGTCCCAGGGCCCCCAAGTGTCTTATACCAGCCCTGCTGGTAAGATTGCCATGCGCTATCTGCACTCTAGGTTAGTGAATCAACCCTTATGTATCTTATCAAATGTTTATATTGCTTATATACTTCAGGGTTAAATTGTCATTCTACTCAGACTGGCTAAAAAACAACAGTCCTCTGTGGAGTTTATCCAGTGATCTCAGCAGCCATTCTACAAAGATATTGATTATACAGCCCCTGTACAGACATCAGTAAAGGAAAATCATCACATCAGTATATAAGACACTGTAAAAAAAAAACAATCCACGAGGAAGCATGTAGAAACTGAAAATCACATACAAATACTACAATCATATTTGAAAATGAATATTCAGTGACTGTACCCTATGCTTCCCCTTAAACTCTTCTTTCGTGCTCACTGTGGAAATTATCATCTCTCTTTTTGGCAGACCCTAGCATGTGAAGCTGAGGGGTATTTACAATTTAGCTACTGGCACTAAAAGGGTCAGAGGTGACTCTCGCACTGCCAGAATTTGATTTAAGAAGCTCGGAGCCTCACATAAGTCATGGAGTGTGGGATGTGCTGCTGTGTCAGATCTCTGGCTAGATGTCTGACCACAGATGGATTTACCACAAAGAAGCACGCTGCACCTCTGTAGACAGCTGGGGCTTTACAATACCACCTCAGCTGCTCTGCAGTAATATTTATGTGACATGCTCTGCCCCCTTGAACAGTATTTATGTCACAAGCTCTCTTGTCTCCCTGTAGCCTGTGCTTCATTCTCTTCATGCAGCCAGCTCTTGTCTTATTTAAACCACAGATATAGGCCATGCTCTACATAGGTTTTGCAGTCTGTGCGGGCCTTAAAGGGGCACTATGGTGAAAAATTGAACATTTTAAAATATATGTACAAATAAGAAGTACGTTTCTTCCAGAGTAAAATGAGCCATAAATTACTTTTCTCCTATGTTGCTGTCACTTGCAGTAGGTAGTAGAAATCTGACAGAAGCGACAGGTTTTGGACTCGTCCATCTCTTCACGGGGGATTCTCAGGAATTTATTTATTTTCAAAAGCACTTAGTGAATGGTAGTTGCTCTGTCCAACTGCCAAAAAACTGTGTAGCGAGCAGGGAAGCTGGCCAGCATCATTGGTTAAATCATTTTTAGGGAATATCGTTATAAAGAATAAAAGCCTTGCTGAGAATTCCCTACGAAGAGATGGACTAGTCCAAAACCTGCCGCTTCTGTCAGATTTCTCCTACCTACTGTAAGTGACAGCAACTTAGGAGAAAAGTAATTTATGGCTCATTTTTTTCTGGGAAAAAACATACTTCTTATTTGTCTATGTTTGCACATATTTTAAATGTTACTATTTTTCGTCATAGTGCCCCTTTAAGATTTGCAATGCATCTGCATAGACCAAATAATATTAGCATGATTCAACAAGTGGTTTTAGTCATGGCAATGCAAAATGCAATCATAATTGCAAAGTGTAGTTACCCATTGAAACCATCAGACTTAAGCTCTCTACAAATCAAAACCAAAGTTAGTTGAATGACTGCTAAAGAATATGTTATTTGCATGACTTTAAAATTCTAATTGATACCAAAAACCCCACTGCCATTAACATTTTCTCATCTCATTATTTGGTCTATCTCAGTGGACCACCACCATGATGCACCGGGTTAGGCACATTCTAGATCTTATCCTTTCTCACCTATGCTCGTCTTCATCCAGGCTTCTCACACTCTGCTTTTTCACTGTCTGATCACAGCCTTTCCAAATTCAACCTTATCTCTCCCAACTATAACACTAGCATAAAAGTTCATGTTCTCATGAAGACATTTATACAATGCTAACTCATGACGACATTTATACAATGCTAACCTCAAACACTCTCTTGTCCCTGCACCCTTTACTCGCTATGTCTTCCTTCTCAGACCCTAAGTAGGCATCCATTACCATAATCACATTACTTCTGCACTGGACTTGGTTGCTCATTCACCAGTCAACAACCTTTCTCCAGTCAAGCAAACCATATACTCTTAATCCCATAACCACAAACATCTTTTTAACATGTTTATCTCTCATTATCCTCATCTCATACATCCTGCTTATCAGCAGACGATTTTGCCCATTATTTTATAGATAAAATCAACAGTATTATAGAGTTCAATGGCTTACCTTAAGTGACATGTGACATGATGACATAAACATAGGTACAATCAATACTAGCCCTAGTAATACATTCTCTGATATCCCTTTCTATTTCCCAGTACAGTAAAAGTTAAAAAACAAACTTGAGTTATTATCTATGCTAAAGAACTTGTCAACAGCTTGTGGAATTCAGTCTGTTTCCTGAAAAGTAAATAGATACCAAAACAGCTAGACCAGGCTTTAAATGACGTTTAATTGCAGTTAAGTTCAAAGGGTAATTTCTCTTTCAGCTTAACAAGGCGGAGTGTGGATTCTAAACAGCAACTGTGACAGTCCAATGCAATAGTACAACTTAAGCAATTAAACTCACTTTCATGTTAATAGGATTCTATTTATTGTCCATACTACACATAGAATTAATTATCTCAAAAGTTTATTTTCACTTTAGGTTCACTTCCTCTCACCTCTATACTAACATGTTTCAGTCAGTTACCTGAACAGCAATTGTCCTTCCTAACTTTACATCTCACCTCACTACTTTACCCTTTGACCCCATGTTCGATTATATTATTTCCCACTTGTACTTTACATTCATATATGCCCTAAATTCACTCTTGAATCTGCTTTCCACTAGAATCTTACCCTCCTCATTCTAACATGCAGTCATAAAAACAATTGTCAACAAACGCTCACTGAACTCATAAATCATGTCTAGCTACTGGCCCATCTTTCTCATTCCTTTCTGATGTAAATTACTAAAATGTTATGTTCATGCAGATATGGCCCACCACCTCTCCTCTTATGTTTTGGTTGACCACCTCCAGTCTTCTTTACATTCTAACCACTCATCTAAATGGCTAATGATTTACAAACCGCTAAATACAAAAGCAACAACTCCATACTCATTCTTCTCAATCTGCCCTCAACATTCAACATAGTTGATCATTTTTTTGCTACTTCATATTCTAGTCTCCCTTGGTAACCAAGCTCCCTGCCAACTTCTCAGCTTTAGGTCTCCAATTTTTCCCTGTGGTTTAGGACCATTCAAGATCTCAGTACCACCATTACGCTACTGATACCCAATACTACTTTTTCCTTACCTCCTTTCTTTAACATCATGTGTCCCTGAATGCTCTAATGTAATTTACTTCTTCGTGCCTTTCAACTTTCTGAAACTTAACATTACCCGCTGCTTTAATGTTGCTGTCCTCTGTCATTCTTCTTACTGTCTCCGTATCACACAAATCATTCAACTAAAGCTTTTAACTATTACTATAAATTACTCTATAATACATACATCACTAAACTAATACTGAGATACCAACCAAACCATAACATCTGCTCTGGAAATAAACTTCTCATCCATACTAATCACCTCCCCCCAAATCTGCATTTAGGACTTCTCACAAACTTCTTCATTCCACTGGCACTCCCATTAACACTCTGTACAGAATTTGACATTCTTCGTCCTTATCTTCAATACAATCAAAAAACCCACTCCTTTATGTAAGTGTACAATCTGACCTAGAACACGTTATCCATTCACTGATCCAGGTTTAGTGGTTGTGAGGTTAGGCATTAGAAGGGGCTTTTTGGGGAAGGGGAGGGGGGCAGGAAAACATTTAGCTATAGCTGATCCATTGGGATAAGCATTGCAAGTACTTAAAGAGAGTCTGAAGCCAAAATAAATTCTTTTTACAGGATATTTATCTTAAGCAATATGAGTAGAGCTGAAACGCTGCATTCCCGTGCAGAACAAGGTTTTATTACCCCCCAAATCCCCGGGGCAAATATCGGGGAGTCAATCTCCGCCGATCGCCATCTCTCACGGTCCCTCTCAGTCTTTCTTCACTGAAAGGGGAGGGGAGAGGCGGAGATTGACTTCAGTAGAGGCAGAGCTCCAGCGCTAAGCTCTGCCTCCCAGGGGCAGCAAAATCCACACATTGAAAGTTGTGAATATTTGCTCCGGGATTTGGGGGGTATAAAGCCCTCGTTCTGCAGCGGGAATGCGGCATTTCAGCTGTACTTATACTGCTTAAGTTAAATAGAATAATAAAAATAACATTTTATAATGGCTTTAGACTCTCTTTAAAGAGACTCCGTAACAAAAATTACATCCTGTTTTTTATCATCCTACAAGTTCCAAAAGCTATTCTAATGTGTTCTGGCTTACTGCAGCACGTTCTACTATCACCATCTCTGTAATAAATCAACTTATCTCTCTCTTGTCAGACTTGTCAGCCTGTGTCTGGAAGGCTGCCAAGTTCTTCAGTGTTGTGGTTCTGTGATGCATCTCCCCCCTCCTGGCCCCTCTATGCACACTGCCTGTGTATAATGATCTCTTGAGATACAAAAGGAAGGATGTATACAGCCTGCTTGTGTATGAATGTATTTTCTATGTGTGGACATACTGTACATCAACCTACTTCCTGTTTTGGTGGCCATTTTGTTTGTTTATAAACAAACTTTTTAAAACTGTTTTTAACCACTTTTAATGCGGCGAGGAGCGGCGAAATTGTGACAGAGGGTAATAGGAGATGTCCCCTAACGCACTGGTATGCTTACTTTTCTGCGATTTTAACAATACAGATTCTCTTTAAGCATTTAACAAAGCTAATTATAGACTATTGGTAATTCTTTATCAGCATCACTCAGTGCCCTAATAAAGCATCGGATGTATTAAACATACCATTGGTTTACTTTACTGTGCTGCATACCATTAATAACTTAAAAAATTGAATAACTTGCTAAATAAATATTGTGTAATTTTATTTTGGGTGCGCCTGTTTTTTAAAACTCATTTTTCCTAAATATGCCAATGAAAGGAAACAAATACTCATATAATTTTACAACAAGTATTTGATTTTACAGCACCTCAAATTCAGATGTATATTGAAAGGAGTAAAATGTTATTACTAGTTAAACTGATGTAGCACTAAAATGTTAATTTGATCTAGTGGTTAAACATGTAACTGTAGCCAGTCAAGAAACCAAAACTGTTTTTATTAGCCTTAATATATATTGAAATGCTTGTTTATTTTCTGTAATCCTGTCCAATTGGTAGGGCCGGCTATGAATTTGCATGGAAAAAGCACAGGCTCTTTGCGGAAATGAGTATCAGAATTAGAATATGTCACCTAGATCTTGTTCGAAATAAATGTATTCCTTAATATGCTACTGTACATAACTACCTGAATGAAACGACTGATCAATGCAGAATCAGGTACTGTATCAGCCAAAGCAGAGAATTTGTGCACATGGCGCCCTCACAGCCCACAATGTAATAAGCGGCGGGGGGGGGGGGTGTAAGTCGCTGGGTGCCCAAAATTCGGCTATTAAATAGCCAAACCCCACTTTGGCGGTACATTATTGTTAGGTAGGGTGGAGGTTAGTGTTAGGAGTAGGTGGGGGAGATTAGAGTCAGGAGTGGGGGGAGATTAGTGTTAGGAGTAGTTGGAGGCAGGTTAAATTTAGAAGTGGGGGAGGTTAGTGTTGGGTAGGTAAGGGGGAGGTTAGAGTTAGGAGTAGTTGGGGGGCGGTCAGGTCCAGAGCTACCATAGGAAAAAATGGGCAACTGCCCCAGGGCCCCAGAGCCTGCAGGGGCCCCCAAGGTGTCCCTCCCCCATCTTAGCGGTTGCTCCCCAGGGATTCTGCAGATTCTGTTAAGTTGGGAGGTCATTGGGGGAGGGTCAGCAGCCAGCTCGGAAGCCCAGGAGGGAAATTTGGCTACAACAAAGGGCCTCTAATGACGTTTTTTGGTTGGGGTGTCTGTTGGGGGGCCCCCAGGCTAATTTTGCCCTAGGGCCCAATTGTTACTTGAACCGGCCCTGGGGGAGGTTAGAGTAAGAAGTAGGGGAAGGTTAGTGTTAGGTAGGTAAGGGGGAGGTTAGAGTAAGGAGCGGGGGGTGGGGGTAGTGTAAGAAATAGGTTAGTTAAGGTGAGATAGTAGAATATCAGTAAAATTACAGATATTCTACTATCAGCATTGCACAGAGCTCAAATTCTCAGGCCCCTCTTTTGAATGTACGCAGTATTTACATGCAAGCAAGTTTAGAATCATATCACCATGAGGTAGTGCCTTTCCGGGCAACGCATTCCTAGCCCAAAGAAAAGTATAAGCTGATTTGAATATAGCTGTCTCAGTGCCGAAAGGACAACAAATAGGATGTTTGCTGCATATACAGTATTCCTGTTTTGAGCTCACATAAATTCCTTTTATTACTGGACTCAATTATTATATTTTAGTCACTGCTCAAAATCTAGCATGCACAATGTCTATAAAGACATAATTTCCTTTAATAAGAATATTACATCATTCTCCTCCTCCATATTACGGTGAATAGCATGGGCAATGGACAATTACTCAACACTTGTAAGTGGCTTAATACTCCATCAATACAGAGATTATAATATATCAACATGTCAGGCAGCAAAACCACCTCCATCCAAATGCCATAAATGGAAACAGGACATTTTGGTGAAGGAGGTGCCAAGGAACTTTAGGCGGTGGAGGCGGGGCAGATATTAGTGGGTTTGCAGTGGGAGGGTTAGGCATGGATGGGGGTCGGTTAGGAATCATGGGAGGTCGGTTTGAGTTGGGTATCGGTGGTGGGAATGGTTAGGGTTAGGCATTGCTAGGGGGGTCAGTTAGGGTTAGGAATTGGTAGGGGTCAGTTATGGTCAGGCATCAGTAGAGGGATGGCTCGTGTGAGAATATAGTTAGGTATAGTATTATTAAAATATTGGTAAGATTTACTTATATTTCACTATCAAAGTTACCACTGCCCAATAGTAAAACATCAGTAATTTTACCAATATTCTTTTTTTGGCATCCAAATTTCCCCAGTCCCCTTTTTGCATGTACGCCTGGAATTACCTTCACTGTCATGCTTACACTCTGTCCTGAAAAGGCAGTGCCTTTACAATTGCCGGGATCCATCCTGGTTGTCAGCTCCATAAATGTCTACAAGGACTTAAACATCAGCAGCCCATTCAGAAGGTAAAAGATTTGCATGAGCCCGTTTCCTGACTCGGAAAAGGGGCTAATGTGCAGCTCATTATTTAACTCCATGTCACCCCTGCCCACATATTTTGCATCCCTTGAGATCATCTACCATTAATCAATAATATGGTACACAGCCCAGCAGCAGTTAAATCATTGTACTGTGTAGCACAATATGGCAGGGCTGGTTGTCGTGAGATAACATGACTTTAAAAACAGCCCATACTTAAATAATGCACAGCCACCCAGCATACAATAATAATAAGGCATGTGTAGACAGTGACAAGCCACCTTATTAAGCTAAAAGGCCAGCGCTACACTATTGAAAACTTTCAGCTGCTCTTGTTTAAAAATAAAGACTATTTCATTAATTAATGTGGACTGGCAGTTGCTTATGAATGCAGTAATCTGCATTGATCTGGTGTCCCTGCTGGCAATGTAGTTTTCTTTATGTCCGGTGCAGAATGCCACAGGTTCAAGTGACCAGATGCAGTCAGGAAGCAAGGCCATAATTAAATAGGTGACAGCGAAGGAAAGGGTGAGTAGCTCTAGAGAAGGTATATTAAACGCTGAAGCAGACATTACATACAATATATATTTATAACACAGTGTATATTGCATACCAAGCATTGGAAAGTAACCGATGTGTGTAAAAAATAAAATATGTAACTACTAGCACCTATCTAAATGCTGTCCCATCAATAATGTACATGTTACCATCTACAATAGATAACAATACAATTTATACAATTGTACAATTATCTTAACTTGTTCACTAAAGAAGAACTCTAGCTAGTGCCATATGACAGGGTTTTGAAAGTGACGTGAAGGCTCCAACCAACGACACAATTTTTTTCGTGTGTGATTTTTACAATGACTGGCGTTTTTCTTGAGCGATGAGTGACTGTTTCCGTAATAGCGCAACATGGGTACATGCGCACAACTTCATAAATGATGGTTTGTGATGCACGTCGATTACGATCATCACAACGGATCAGATCTTTAACCACTTTACTCCCCCCCCCACCCCCCCGCGGTACGGATTTCGTCCCTTTTTCCACCCTTATAAAACCAAGGGACGGAGAAATCCGTACCTCCCGCGCTGCCGCCGCTGTCCGTGCTCCCGCCGCTCGTGCGCGCGCTCCTGCCGCTTGTGCACGCCACCGCCCGCTCGCCGGAGATCAATGAATGGGAAAATCCATTCCCGTTCGTTGATCTAAGCCCCCGCAATGATCTGCTGCTTCTATGAGAAACAGCGCGATCATTGTGATTTTCCTGGTCTCATAGTGCTTCCTGTAAGCGTCCTTCCGGACGCTTACAGGTCGCATGAACACAAACTCACTGTGGCCATCTTGTGGCCAAATAGTAAAACTACACCCTAAAGCATTTTACATATACAAATACATTAGTTTTACACTCATTACCTCCCACACTCCCCAATTTTTTTTTTTTTTGTAATTAAAAAAAAATAAAAAATTCAATTAAAAAAAAAAAAACATAAATAGTTACCTTAGGGACTGAACTTTTTAAATATTTATGTCAAGAGGGTATAACACTGTTACTTTATAAACTACGGGCTTGTAATTAGGGATGGATGCAAAACTGAAAAAAATGCACCTTTATTTCCAAATAAAATATTGGCGCCAAACATTGTGATAGGGACATAATTTAAACGGTTTTATAATCAGGACAAATGGGCAAATACATTTCATGAGTTTTAATTACAGTAGCATGCATTATTTAAAACCTATAATGGCCGAAAACTGAAAAATAATAATTTTTTCCCCACATTTTTTCCTATTTTCCCATTAAAACACATTTAGAATGAATAATACTTGGCATAATGTCCCACCTAAAGAAAGCCTAATTGGTGGCGAAAAAAACAAGATATAGTTCATTTCATTGCGATAAGTAATAATAAAGTTATAGACGAATGAATGGAAGGAGCGCTGAAAGGTGAAAATTGCTCTGGTGTTCAAGGGGTAAAACCCCTCAGTGGTGAAGTGGTTAAGATCTCTGATGACTCCTGTGCAAAGTACGGCAAGCGTTTAACTCAGGGGTCCCCAAACGTTTTGTGTCGAGGGCCGGGTCAACATACTTCAGACTGCTGGGGGGCCGGAGTATACATAAAATGATGTGAAAATCTTTGCGGGCCAGACAGTGAAGCATACCCAGGTGACAACCTGCAGTCCAATTGGACAGCAGTGTCACCTGATGTGGAATTTGATTGGAAACCAGCGAATTACTGCTTTCTGGCTTCCATGTGGATGGGTGGTGCCAGCACTGCTATACTATATGCGGACCACCAATATTTAAAGATTTAGCTGACTGTATCTATAAGTAATACAATTTGTGTGTGTGGGGGGAGGGGGGGAGGTAAAAAAGCCTCAGGAGGCCACATTCGGCCCATGCGCCTTAGTTTGAGGACTACTGGTTTAACCTCTCCTTCACACCAGACATGTGCCATCGCATGTTCCCACAGTTACGAAGATAGATCGGGAAACGCTCATCTCTGGGTGGCCTCGCTGTGAGGTTCCCCGATCCATCTTCAGGTGAGTATTCAGCTTTATAGTAATCCCGCCACTGCATTTATTCTTTTTTTAAATGCCAGGGTGCTGGTTCCCTACATGTGCTTAAGAGGAACTGTCGCAAAAATCTTAAAATTTAAAACACATACAAATAAGAAGTACATTTCTCCCAGAGTAAAACGAGCCATAAATTACTTCTCTCCTATGTTGCTGTCATTTACAGTAGGTAGTAGAAAATTTGACATTACCGATAGGTTTTGGGCTAGTCCATCTCTTCATGGGGGATTCTCAGCATGGCCTTTATTCTTTATAAAGACATTCTCTGATTAATACAATGATGCTGGCCAGCCTCCCTGCTTATTGCACAATATTTTGGCAGGACGGAGGACGGAGCAACTGCCATTCACTAAATGCTTTTAAAAATAAAGAAAACCCTGAGAACCCCCCATGAGAACATGGGCTAGTCCAAAATCTGTTGCTTCTGTCAGGTTTCTACTACTTACTGTAAGTGACAGCAACATAGGAGAAAGGTAATTTATGGCTCATTTTACTCTGGAAGAAATGTACTTCTTATTTGTATATGTTTTATATTTTCGTGACAATTCCGCTTTAGCAAACCCTCCCTGATCTTTTGATTGCTGACTATAAAAAAAAAACAGATTGGCTGAAAGTGTGCATACAGAGTGGCAGAGCACAAGGATTCAACACAAGAGACTTGAGGTGCCCAGTAAAAGTATAATTTTTAGTGTAGGTCTAATTTTCAAATAGATTATTCACATAGTATTGTATGAAAACAGAGAAGCTGATGGGCCAAATCAGTCCTGAATGATCGCGTTATCGATCATTTCCTTAAAGGACAACTGAAGTGAGAAGAATATGGAGGCTGCCATATTTACCTCCTTTCAAACAATACCAGTTGCCTGACAGTCCAGCTGATCTATTTGGCTGCAGTAGCGTTTGACACACACCTGATAAAAAGAATGCGGCTAATTCAGTGATATCTGACAATAATATCAGAAACACCTGATCTGCTGCACGCTTGTTGAGGGTCTATAGCTAAAAGTATTAGAGGCAGAGAATCAGCAGGACAGCCAGGCAACTGGTATTGTTTAAAAGGAATTAAAATATGGCAGCCTCCATATCCCTCTTATTACAGTTGTCCTTTAACTACTTGCTGACCACTCCACGCCAATTGGCGTGAACGCGGCGGCAGCCCCAGGACCGCTCTGCGCCGATTGGCATGAACGGCCTTCTATGGGGCTAGCAGGAGATCCCACGCAGGCTGCGCGCGCATCTCCTGCTTGGAAAGTGGAGCTCCGCCTTCAGTCTCCCAGTGGCGATCGCCGCTTTGAGACTGTTATGCTGTCTAATTATGCTGAACAGCGCTGCGATCTGTCACATGGCTGTCCCCTCTGGTGATGCGGAAGTGATCCGCTGTCATAGGCTGAAGCTATTACATATCATGCTGATTGGATTGGGGGAAAGAGGGAGGGAGGGTTGTAAAAAAAAATAATAAAAATGGAGCATTTTATTTAAAAGTAAAAGAAATAAATATTTATTAAAACAAAAACAAAAAAAACATTGGGGGAGCGATCAGATCCCACCAACAAAGAGCTCTGTTGGTGGAGAGAAAAGGGGGGAGGGAATCACTTGTGTGCTGAGTTGTGTGGCCCTGCAGCTTGGCCTTAAAGCTGCAGTGGCCAATTTAACAAAAAATGGCCTGGTCTTTAGGGGGGTTTAACACTGCAGTCCTCAAGTGGTTAAACAGTTGGTTGATCAGTGTGGCGGATTTTTCTTAAGGTAGCCACACATCTAGCGATGTATGGGCAGAATCGACAAAGAGACAAATCCTTTTAATCGAATCTGATAAGAGAGAGATCTGTCAGCTGCCCATACACCACAGACCAATTCCCAATCAATTTCAGCATGAAATCTATTGGGAATAAGCCGCTGTCCCCTGTAATGAAAATGTCCCCCCGGTGCCCAAGTGCTATGTATTCGTTACGGAGGGATTTGAGTCTATTATCAGATGACTTGCTGAGCCTCTATTGATAGAAGTCAATGCTGCTGGCATTGTAAGGTTATGCAGTATGCACCCTTATCATCTATGCGGTACATAGCCAACAATTACAGGGACACTTAAAAATTGTGGTTTGGAGTTCAGATGTAAAGTTAAAAAGTTGACTCTTATCACTCCATTGAGTCAATTTTGAATGTCTACCAGTATAGACAGCCTAGATTCAGAAGGAACTATAGCCCTTACCAATAATCTGACGCAAAAAAATACAAGACGTATCAGAAAAGTTACAGCTTCAGACAGTGGCGTAGCTAAGGCACTATGTGCCCCAGTGCAAGTTTTACACTGGGCCCCCCCAAGCACCCTATACATAACAGTTGATACAACACACCAAAACCCGCCAAGGGCAAATTTCAGTGTCAGAGCTGCAAGAAGGGGAAGGGGAACAGTTTGTTAATGATTACTACTATTCAAAGCATCTATAGAAGTAATTCATACCAGCACAGATGCAATAAAGAGCGAAGAGTTTGGCTGAGGGAGGGCCCCAGTGTGGTCCCATCCTCTGCACTCCCTATTGCTACACCACTGGCCTCAGAACAGGGAGAGTAATAAAGTTAGGATCTAGGACGGGGTGGGCAAACTTTTTGACTCAGGGGTCACATAGCAAACTTAAATGTGACTGAGGAGCCGGACCACTGTAGGTAGCCGATGCACCCCTCCTCTATCCCAAGCCCCCGGTTTAGGTAATCAATGAACTTCTCCCCCCCCCCCCACCCCCAGTATAGGAAGGTAGGTGTGCCCACATTATTTAGTAACCCCCTCCCACAGTATATGTAGCCAAGTGTGCCCCAGCATTACCCGCCCCTCCCCAGTTTAAGTAGCCAGGTGTGCCCCAGCATCAGCAGCACCCTCTCTAGTTTAATTTGACTGGTTTGCCCCAGTATTAGCAGCCCTCTCCCAAATTGAGGTTGACCAGTGTGTCCCAGTAATAGTTGACCAAGAAAAACACATAATTAGAAGCACTTCTCCACAAAATACACATAATGCGGCAGCTTTTCCTCACAAAATACACATGGTGCCGCAACATTTCCCCAAAATGCACATAATGTGGGCATTGTTTCCCACAAAATACATATGATGCAGCAGTGTTTCCCACAAAATACACATCATGTGCAAAGTTTCCCACAAAAAACACATGATGTGGCAGTATTTCCCACAAAATACACGATGCGCAGATTCACACAAAATACACATGATGTGGCAGTGTTTCCCACAAAATACACCTGTGTGAATCTGGTGAGGTGGCAATTTCCACAAAATACACATGATGTGGCAGTGTTTGCCACAAAATAAACATGAGACGCAGCGTTTCACACAAAATACACATGAGCGGCAGAGTTTCCCAAATAATACACATGATGCGGCAGTGCTTTGCACGAAATACACATGATGCTCAGAGTTAGCCACAAAATGCTCATGATATGGCAGAGTTTCCCACAAAATACACATGAAGTGGCAGCATTTCCTAAAAAATAAACATATAAAAACATAAGCATTTCTCCCTTACACACACTAGGCAGTGCTTCCCCAAAGAAACTAAAGCTTTAATGTTTCTGCTTCCCCTGTTAGTGCCCCCTATAATGAGGACACCTGAAAAACAAAATAAAGTACTTACCTCAAGTACTTACACCTCTCTTGGCCTCCAGCGTGGCTCCCTGATTGTCATTGCAGCAAGCCCAGCTGCAAATGGCCCGCACTGGCAGGCAAAGCAGGGCTGTGGGAAAATGGCAGCCAGAGCCCAGCACTGGAGACACAAATGACTCCAAGTGCTGGGATTTGGGAGCCATTTTTTCCCGTAGCCCATCTGTCTGACTCAGAGAATCCAGCAGCCGCCTGGTGAGCTACAAACCGTGAACGTATGTGGTGTCCATAGGATCATCGTCAGTTCATCTACAGGGGCAAGATGCACTGAAAACAACCCTGCATCGGTGGGCTGGATGAAATGTGCAAATGGGTTGGGCCCAGCCTCCAGACCGTAGTTTGCCCACCCCTGACTTAGGAGAAGTGTCTGACAGCAGCAGAAAAGTGATGCTGCGTTCACGTGGGTTCCCAAACATAGATGGTCAATGAGAAGATAATAAATCTGGCTAGTAAACTAATTTAATTTAAATTCTATGCAGCTAGGATTGGGTTAATCAAATGCACTTACTGCCAATTCTGATTGGCCCAATTTAAAGCTGTATATAAATTTGCTTTAAAACTGCACGCAATCCAGAATAATTGCCATCTTATCGACCATTCCGGTTTCTCAGTTCTATCCGACTGCATCCCCACTTAATGATGAACATCTACTGGACAGCAAAAGCAATAGCTCTCCTCTCTGAAGAAAGAGACAATACTTCAAAGGTAGGAATCTTGCGAAAAAAATAAGAATGGATCTTCTCTCTCCGCCCTCTGGCCACTCATATATGGAAGATGTACAACACAATTTAAAAAGCTGTGCCTGTATAAGCGAAAACAGTTCTACTGTCAAGTCTAATATATACTTCTATTAGGTTAAAAGATGACAATGCAGAGGATAACCTGTACTGTATTCACTGCAGGATTAAATTGTACCTAAAGTGACATGTGAAATGATGAGATAAACACAGGTGTATATAATACTAGCCCTAGTAACAAATTCTCTGAAGTCCCTTTCTGATTTCCAGTACAGCAAGAGTTACAAAACTTGAGTTATCTATGCAAAAGCTTGTCGACAGCTTGTTGTATTCAGTCAGTTTCCTGAAAACTAAATGGAGGCTAAAACAGCTGAGAAACAGTGCAGTGAGGTTTCTAATGACAATTAATAGCAGTAAGTTCAAATGGGTCATTACTTCTCTTTCTCTTTCAGCTTAACAAAGCAGAGTCTGGATTCTAAAAAAGCAACTGTGACAGCCTGACAGAAATGTAAAAATTAAGCCTTTTAAACTGAAAATAGAACTAGGAAACTCATCTTCATGCTAATGTTTTTAATTATCAACCATAGTACACATCGAATGAATTATTTCATAAGTTTCTTTTCACATAAGTTCATGTATCCTCTGATTCAGTACTCCACATAAAAATACAGATCATGCCTTTTTTTACATTCCACTGTACCCAAACCGGTACACTTTAGCTGGCATGTAGTAAAGCCTCTGAATTAAACAATCTTGTTTATCAGTATATTTTGAGAGGTGACTTGGAAATCTCCAGCCTTCCGTGACATTAGGAGATAATATAGATTAACATGTCTACAGTTCATGATTGATTTGAGTCATCGTGCTGCCCAGTATTCCAACCCTCACATAACTTGATTATCCTAAATGATCCCGAGCTTCCAATGCGATAGACATAGCCTATTCTCTAGCCACATCTGGTTTAGTGTGACGTGGGTAAGTGGGATTACTGTCTACTGATAAAAATAGCGCTCTGTCTCATTTCTGTCAGTCATTAATATCTTTTGGGCGGGATGGGTAAAGCCCTTATTTCATATATTCATATTTAACCCTTCAAAATATAAGAAAATTAGATATTACTTACAAGGAGTCTTTTGTTTAAATAAAAAAATAAAATAAATGAGTGCTACAAATTCTAAAAATATGACAGGTGGATTGAAGATGCATGTATGAGGGTTATTTAGTAGATTCGTACGGTTCAGCTTATGCAGGAAATTGGCAGTGATTTCCTAGAACAGTATGATAAGGTGCATTATACCATAGAAATAAATGAAATCCTGATATCCTGTAAATGTTCCCCAGCACCACTGCCTTCCCAACAATAATCTTGACACCTAACTCTTCCCTCATACTAACCCACCCTCCTCTCCTAATTACAAATAATACTAACTGTCAACTAACTGCAGGGCTGATTCTAGGCTCAATGGGGCCCTGTGAAAAAATGATATGGGGCTCCCCTACAACCCACCTCATAAGTGGCATTAGACCCTTTTGTTTCTGCCCCCTCTCAGGCTCCCAGAGCCAGCTAGCACTTCCCCCAGGTCACCCTTTTTCCTCTAGGTGTATAGTGGTCTCTGAGGTCCCTGCAGAGTATTCGGCAGTGCAGTGACTCATCTGTGCAGCTGATGTGCTCCTCCATTAGTCTATGTGCTCCCCGTATTCATCCCCAACAGCGCTTCTTCTCATTGACCCTGTGCATGTAACTCACATAACATGCCGTTGGTTCACTGAGAAGATGCGACCAGTGGGGATTAAGACATGGAGCACACAGACTGATGGCAGAACACACCGGCTGGACAGATGAGTTTCCCGCTGCTGAATTGTCTGCAGGGGCCCCAAACACCTCTATACACTTAAAGAGGTACTTCAGCCTAAACAAACATACTGTCATTAAGTTACATTAGTTATGTTAATTAAAATACAGGTAGATAGGTAATATAATCGCTTACCCACCCTGTTTTAAAAGAACAAGCAAATGTTTGTGATTTCATGAGGGCAGCCATCTTTTGGTTGAAAGGAGGTGACAGGGAGCATGAGACACAGTTCCAACTGCCCTGTGTCCTGATCACCCTTCCCAGTTGCTAGGCAACGAGAACAACAATATCAGAAATCTCATCATGCTTTGCACAGCATCAGGGGAAAAAAATGCCCGGGCAGTTTTATTTGATGGGGCGGAGCTTAGCTTCTGTGCAGCTAAAAATGACGCTTTGGTAAGAAAAACAAAGTTCTGATGCTGTGAAACTGGTAAAGACACACCAAGCCTTTTCAGTGCTGCTGAGTAGATTTTTAGTCTGGAGGTTTACTTTAAGGAAAGACCTTGAGTCCCAGCAGCTGACTCAGCGGCCCAGGGCAATCATCCAGTTTGCCCCTATAAAAGCGCTGACCCTGACTTGCTGGAATGCACTAAACTAAAACTCATGCCTAAACTTACAGAGAGTACACAGAAATCAGGACTCGATCCCTCAGCCACAGTTCAAAGACAAGTTCTGTACAGTTGCTTGGCTAGCCTTGGCTACACGCTAGAGACATGTATTGTTGTTATTGAGGGGGATGGAGGGATGACAGTGTGGTGCATGATGGAACAGCACAGGTAAGTATGTTAGTAGGAAAACAACAGGGCCAGTTTTTTGTTGGCTGAAATGACCCACCACTGCAGATCTCTTGCCGATGCATTGGAGGGGATCAGGAGCCACCATGCACACGCTACATCTATCTACGCCATCTAGCCTGTGCACAAAGCTTTAGCCCTTACACCAACAAGACCCTAACACAAGTTCTGACATCACAACTATGGCTAGCACTCAACAGAAAATGTGAGGACTGAGCACATTTCTGCTTAATAGAGAACAGAAGTGACAATGGCCAAATCAAAGTTAGGAACATGCAATTAATTAACTTGTGACTGTGTTATTTTATTTATTTTATAACAATCAGCAGCTCCTGACATTGATTTGGCTGGTCTAACTTCCATTTCCCGTCGAGCAGAAATTTCTAAATTAGACTTTCATATTGGCAGGGTTTTTATCCTAACTGTTATTTTAATTTCTACGCATTTTAAAGGAAAAAAAAAAAAAAAATGGGAACGGTACTTTCACCTTCATTTATCTATTTTACTTGGAAATACCTACCCTAGTTTTCCATATATTTCTGGTATTTGGTTTTTATGTCATATCTAATGTCTAATTTATGGAAAGCACTGTACAATACTGTATATAGACAGCATAAAGGTGCCAAACCCTAAAAAGTCAACACAAAAATAAGGCTGATGTGTTGTACTAAAACCTCCACATTGAACACCCTCCATATGCAATTCACTTTTCTCCAGATTTTTCTCCTAGGTTATATTGTCACACCTTGTCATAAAATGCCTTTCGAACCACCAGCAAGCAAGAAAATACTCATAATAGTACCTTTACAACAACTTTAAGGTACTTGTTACTTAAAGCAGACCTGAACTCAGAACTTCCTCTCCACTCTAAAAGATACGCAACAGCATAATAACCTTTTAAAGGAAAACATTTATTTGTTACAGCTGATACAAGTCCTACAATAAAGCTGCACTGTTTCTACTTCCTGCATTCCTGGAAGCAGACATATTGTTAACATCCTGTGCTTTCAAATGAGCTTATCTGCCGTGGCAGTCATGTGACACAGGGGAGAGATCAAATTACAACTTGTGATTAGACACAAATGAGGGGGAATTAGACAGGCTAAACTCTCTAAATACATACAGGGTGCATTTCTCTATGTTTTCCTTCAGTCCTGTGCAAGAGTTCAGGTCCATTTTAAGAGTTATTTTAAAGACAATATGAAAATGATCTCCTAAGAGATAACTCAGAAGAAAATGTGACTTGCATATGCAGACGGATAAAGTCTATTTCCACAAACTAGAAGGGGCATAGCAATAGCTTATTCTGAGGCTGTGACCGCACAGGGGGCCCTCGACTACAGAGTCCTCCTTCAGTTTCTGCATCAGCCCTTAAATGGTGCTGCACTGATAATTATTCCTTCTATGGGTACTTTGAATGGTGGAAATCATCAAACCACACCTCTCCCACACTGTGACTGTACTGAAATACAGACTTTGGCTCTCTTTATTATGTGACTGTAATATGTGCTAAGGCGTCCAGAGAAAAATGTGCACTAGAGCTCATGGTTCTATAACGGTGTCACTGCAAACTAGACTGTGATTGTGTACCAGGACCATTGCCATCGCTCTGCATACATATAGTTAAGCCGCCAGAAAATGTAGGCGCAGGGTACAGCCAAAAAATGTCTCACCCTGTTCTTGCAAAAGTCCCGGTAGTGTTAATTACTATTCCCCCTCCAGGCCACTATGGACTCAGGGGGTAAGGTGTAATTTGGCTGCCAGCTATTGCTTGGGGCCGAATTATGCTGTTTTTAAATGGACTCTAAGTAGTGATTAAAAACCAAATCTGATCTTACCTGGGGCTTTCTCCAGCCCACCGTAGGTCGGGAGGTCCTTTGGCATCATTCTGGCTCCTATCCCGGTCCCTCTGCAGAAATGGCAACCGGCGACACCGGAACCGAGTGCCGGGCTCCCTCTTTCTGAAAGATGACGTTAGTCGTCATCACGCCGGCAGCCTCGCGTCATCACGGCGGCCGGCGTGACAGTACTGCGCATGCGCGATGAGCCAGACACTCAGTCCCGGTGTCGCCAGGAGCCGCCAGTGTCATTTCTGCGGAGGGACTGGGAGAGGAGCCAGAAGGACCTCACGACCTACGGTGGGCTGGGGAAAGCCCCAGGTAAGTTCAGATTTTGTTTTTAATCACTGCTCGGAGTCCCTTTAAAGTAATATGGGTTACGTCTTTTGACGGCGCCCAAATTACTGTCTTAGCTTCGTTTTAGCCGTAATTCCTATTACGACCTATGGCGGCGCCGGCTGTGGTGAAATCTCCGGCACTGTTTTCCTTCGCTTCGATCACTGTAGCAGGGCTTCAGAAAATGGTCTTTCAAAAATGTGAATGATTCTCTCCAAAGGAAAGAAGTTTTCAAAGCATCTTTGCTGGTTTAAAACATCTACAGCTTCCACGTAGCACATGCAGCCATTGTACAGGTAGAGAGACTTTAGAACATAATAAAACCTGTTAATATATACCGTATATAATCTTGCTATCCAGCAAAGCTGAAAACCACATACACAATTATAAGCAAGTATTACTTTTAATTATCCTTTGTTAATGACAGCAATTATCTGTTTAACTACATTCTTCAGTTGCAAAACATATTACTTAACGTGACTGTATATTTGGAAACAAATTCTTGCGCAAAATTAATGTGTTATACAATTGTAATGGCTTCTATAGATCAGTATTCTATCTGTGATTCATGTAGTTTCATAGCTACATGTATCTTGTCAGTACAAACATGATGGGCCTAATGTTTTGTGTGTTCTCTAAATTATGAAAACAGTGCTTTTGTGGTATCAGTGACCCACATTACATATTCCAGCACTGTAAGAGCTATTGATTGCCTCCTTGTCAAGTAAAGTTGCCGTAGGCTATTTTCCTCTTTCTGAAAGTTCAGTCGGCAATGTCTTGGGGGGGAGGAATATCATTTTTCTGTGACCATCATTGGCAAACAGCAGATATCGCATGTACTTTCAAATGAGTTATGAAGTAACCCGGTAAGAGTGACAAGGGAACCACTTCATGCATAACTTTTATTTTACAAACTGATGACTCCAGCTATGTGTTATTCATAAAGTTTTACAAGCAAAAGGGTAACAGTTGTGACCAAAGGTTGGCACTAAAGGCAAGAATGGTTCGAAGGATCACATAATTGTGATCGGATTGGCAGAAAATATAACTCTGATGATGTTCCCAATCAACTGCAAGCAATTCTTAAATCGATCGCTCACTCACAATTTTAAAGATCGGAAAAATGGTTTTACTTGGTTGTGATGGATTAAAAAGTACAGATTGGTTCATTGATTGTGAAATAATCGATAAATTACACATTTATCTTATAGCTTTGCCGATTCTTTGCTAAAGATTGGACTATTAGTAGCCACCTTAGATGTGCCCATTAATAGTACAATCCCGTGGTCGATACAATTGAGCTGAACGGATTGGTTAGCAGTAATCTAGCCACTAATGGGCACAACCGATCCTTTCCAATCGATTATTGTGGCGATCGGAAATGTTCGATTGGTCCACGGAATTGTATCATTAATGGGTGCCTTTAGTAAAAACTACCGTATAATACACGTTCTTGACACCTATGCCAAACATAGTCATTATGCACCCTAATGTCGCATGGGGCAGTAATTAGTGCTATCAGTTGGTAGAAACTCCACACCACACAGTATTAGAAACCAATTACATAATAAGCATGAAAGTTTACTCATTTTAATATGATCCTGTAACCGTAAACGCATACTGGATTCATGCAGACACTACTATAGTGCTACATTCTACTTCTCGGTGTCACTATATATGTACAACAATCAGGGACGGTTCTAGTAACAAGGGGGCCTTTGGGGAAAATTAACCCGAGGGCCCTCTACAGACACCCCCAACCAAAAAAGCGGTAGTAGGAGCCCTTTGTTGAAGCCAAATTTCCCCCCAGGACCACTGAGCTGGGTGCTGACACCCCCCACTGATCACCCCCCAACTGAACTGTGCTCCCTGGGGCCCCTGCACAGTCTTCTTACCTATGCTGGTGGGCGCCCTTCTCTGTCACTCTGTAGCTCCATGCACTGCGCGACTTCATCCTCGCAAGGGTACCTCTCCTCTGTGACCCGGTGCAAGTTATAACGCAATAGCATGCTGCAGGTCATAGAGAAGATGCAGCCATCGGTGGATGAAGACAGGAGTGCAAGGAGCCAAAGACTGATAAAGGAGTGCGCCCACTGGGGCAGCTGAGACGCTACTCTGCCAAAGCCTCTGCAGAGGGGGGAGATACCTTGGGGCCCCTACAGGCTCTGCCCCTTTGCCTCAAAGGTAGCGCTAGCCCTGACAAAAATGGGAAAATATTTCCACATTTTTTGAGCAATTGCATATTAATCACAATGCCAACAGTGCTCCTGGTAGCCAGACAACATGGCCATTAGTTTAGGCTATAAAATAACAAGACAGAACATGAGAACAAAGGATTACCCGTGTCAAGAAAGAGGTGCTTTGTTTTCAAAATAATAATACATTTCGGTAATTCATGCTTTCACGTGTTCTGTGCATGCACCCAATACAGCAGGGCTTTTCAACCCTGTCCTCAAGTACCACCAACAGTGCATGTCTTGTGGAAATCCACAAAGGTAGTTAATCAGCTCTGCGGAGACACGAATTACCTCACCTGTGTATGTTTGTGGTTTTCTACAAGACATGCAGTGTTGGTGGTATTTGAGGACAGAGTTGAAAAGCCCTGCAATACAGCACAGATCTGATTTATCAACTCCATCCACTCAGTCTGCAGAATGGAAACTTATGCTTAAAGTCATGGCAATCAACACCCACACACAGATATTGTGATGATTTCAAAATCATTAGCTGCTTAAAACTTGGAAAAAAGTCAAGAAAATAACACCTTAAAACAATCTCATAGCCGGTAATTAAAGCCGGGTCTGAAATGTCTGGAACAGACCAATTCACCGTACTCTCACACGCTATAGTCTATGACTTTGCACCACTGATCTACCCTTCTCAAATTCCCACCATGATGCTGCTACAAGACGGTGTTTCCTAAACCTTTCCTTTGCACCCACAAACTATGCATGGTTCTTAGGTGAGTTAATTAGTGTCTCTGCTAAGTGCACAAACTAATGTTACGGATGCCCAAAATGCACACATTTTTGCGAGATTTCGAGAGAGGTTCTGAAAACACCATAAAATAGGACAACTACTAGTGGCAGTTATGCCAATTTCCAGTATAACTACATACACAGATCAGCCACAACTTTAAAAATAACTGCCAAATGTTATGTCTCCCCAAGACCTAAGAAGGTATCCATTTGTATCTGTGTAAGATGTTAGTAACAGATCATCTCAGTCATCTAAGTTGCAGGGTGGGGTCTCCATGGATCAGGCTTCTTTTTCCAGGACATCGCACAAATGTTTGTTCATACAGGTTTCTAAGAAATTTGGAGGCCAAACAAAACATGATTCATCAGACCAGGACAGCTTTTTCCATTCTACTGTGGTCCAGTTCTAGTGATCCTGTGTCCTTTGAAGGCACTTTCATTGGAGAACACTTGCAGAAGAAGAATCACACACCACTTGGTAGGTGCAGGATCAGAGCAGCAAGTCCACAATTCCATTCCATAGACCAACGATTCGTTTTGGGGCCCCGTGGGGTCCTCTTCGTCAAGGTTTATCACAGAATGGTGACCAGTCACCAGCCACTGGGCTCCCGAAACGAATAGTTGGTCTATGGAATGGAATTGTGTCACTATCTTTGAATAAAAGTGGACTTGGTCTACAGTGAGTGTGCAGATATTTTGGATTCATTGGAGGACAGGCACCAGTATGGATACTCTGTCTAGTTGGCGGCTACACAGACCCAAAAGCAGTAAGCTGTAATGCACTCCGTGTTCTGGTAACTAAGGTCTCGTTCACATTACACGCGTTGCCATCCGTATTTCGGCAAAGCATGCAGGAGACAGACATGGACGAACATCAGAACTGCATAGACTGCAAAAAATCAGCTTAAAACCCATATAGCCAGGTAACTGACACGTTTTGGATGCACTGGTCCCTAATCATAACTTTGATTAAGGACCAGTGTGTCTCAACATGTCAATAAAGTTGGAAGATTTTTGCTAGAGACGTTGTGCAGAACTTCCTCTTTTCTTGTGTTTATGGGTTCAGGTCGCCTGGTTCCAGTACGGTCTTAGCAGCGGAGGTAGAGCAGAATTCACCTTACATTTTTGTATTCTGAACAGTTTAACATGAACGTCTATGGACTTTCATGTTACCATGTAGATCGCATACTAAGCGCAGTGCGTCAAGACTGATAGCAGAGCATGTAGTGTGAATGAGCCCTTACTTCGTCATTAACCATTAAAATTTGGATCTAGTCTAAATCACATAGATTTTTACCCATGCCAGTTTTTTCTTGCTTCAAATACATCAACTTCAAGAACTATTTACTTGCTGCCTAATATGCCCCCTCTTGACAGGTGCCCTTCTAACAAGATAATCAGTGTTATTCACGTCACCTCTTAGTGTTTTTAGTGCTGTGGCTGATCAGTGTGTACAGCTAACCTTTCTCTGTAGAAAACAAAATTGCAAACAAAGAATACCACCTCAATTCAAAATGACCTCTCTGTCTCCTGTCACTCCTACTTCAATTATGAGTAAATTCAATGGATTGTTTAATTCCGCAAAACATATATTTTTAGTTTTTTTTCCCATTGGTAGAGATACTTTATTTCCGACAATGATGAAACGTCTCTTAAATGCAGACAAGATCTTTACATGGCTGCTAATTAGATGCAATTTCTTGTCAAAACAATGCAAAAACCTATACATGTCTGATGTCAGCACGGATCATTCCTGGCATGTAATTACAATCAACTTATGAAAGTGGAGTTGATGAAAACTCTCACACTGACATAAACCTATGGCAGAAATATACAAGGATATCATTTTCAGCAGCAAATCAGACAACTTGATGCAGAAATCCCAGCAGCAGTATTACTAACTTGTTACTTCCAGAATATAACTTGATTTCTGTTTATTTCTTAAAGGGAATCTGCACCAAAGCCCAACTACATCCAAAAGTGAGCAAAGAAAATTCTAATCATAATCAGGTTGATACGCAAACATAAACAGTGCAAAGAAGGAAAGTAGTGGACAAAATGCCTTTTTCTAACAGCAGAAAGTGCTCAGAACTAGAGCCTTGTACACACGCCAGATGATTATTGACAGAGGTGGTTGGGTAGGCCCGACTTTACCAACAATGTAACGTGTGGCAGACCCCCTCCCATGTGTTGCCAAGAAATCTGGACAGGTGGATCAGCTTTGCCGAGCACAGGCTGGGGCATTGCTATCCTCACCCCACCCACTCTATTCTGCTCCATTGTGTGCTGTGCCATTGGAATGCCTCCCTTCTCCATAGCAACAGAGATGGCTTGTGATGTGTTTGTACAGAATTCAGCCTTTAAATATCACCCGAGAGATGGAGTTCTGATCTTTGCGGGTGACACTAATTGTCCATGTGTACTAACTTTTAGGCTCAGGTTTAAACAGACTTATCAGTAATATACCAAGTGGGCGGTACATTCACATGCCACAGGAGGATCAGTATAAAAGTGCCCATTAACATTACAATTTTTCCTTTAGATTCAATCATTCAACACATTTATGATCAACAATCAATAATTGTCTTCCGATTAGTTACGATTGTTCAAATCGCGTTGAAAGATCACATTTGATGAAAAAAATTACCATTAATGGGCACTTGTACATGCAGGATGAATATTTTTTTTTTTAAAGGGAAGTCAACACATTTTATAGTCCTCTCATCATAAAGTCACCTACCCACAGAATTACAGAATTTCTAATTGCCCATATCTTCAGATATACTGGACAGTCTCCAGCAGTTCTAACCTTCATGAAGGCAACCCCAACAAGACAAACACAGCAGTAGTAAACATGGCAGCAGACATAAGAGTAAATACAGACATGAGATGATAGCTTGGCACTGCCTAACCATTATCTCCACATTGATTCCTGTATAGACAAACTTAAGTCTACTACGGTAGGCAGCAAGAACTGCCCCGTGGAATAGGGAGAAGAATGATACAGAATGGACCTCTCACCATCAGTTGTTGAAGGGAGATGTAATAGTAATTGGTTGAAAAGACTCAAAGCAGCTGGCTACAGATGGTGCAGTGCCAGCGTACAGGGAATGTCCATGCAAACAATCAACTTTTTTGCCCAAACTGATTCTGATCAATAATTTCACATGACACAAAGTTGGTACATTATTTATAGCCTTATTTGGAGGCTGCTGATATCCTCTGCATGGTGTAATGCAGTGTTTCTCAACATTTTATTGGAATGTACCCCTTTGAAAACTCTGTACTTACCAAGTACCCCCTAGTATAGTAAACCTTATCACAAGTACCCCTTGACAAATATATATTTAATCGTAGTACATTATAATTGGTTCTAAATCATTTCCAAGCATTTACTATAGCTTTTAATTAGCTAAAACACCTAATTTGGTGTTGCTTAAATAAGATTTATCAGTTTCTAAAACTCTAAATGTGTTATTCTTGGTTAAGTATATCAAGCCTGAGTACCCCCTGGAACCATCAGAAGTACCCCCTGGGGTACGCGTACCACACGTTGAGAACCTAGGGTGTAATGGATAGGTGGATGCCAAGCATCCACAAATGGCCACTGCAGTATACATAGATCACAGCACCACATCAGTCCTACAAGAAAGAACACAGCAGGTTTTACATTGGGCCTCTAACCATAATACAGTAATGGATATGGACTCCAAAACCTACCAAGGACAGCCTGTGTCAGAGGTGTTAGCAAGGGTTACAATTATTCAATGCATAAAGGATTGATTATTACCAGCACAACCCCAAGAAAGAGATAACACAGAAGCTGAAAGAGGGCCTAGAGGGGGCCCTTATGGCCCAGGAGCCCTGGTGCAGTTACTACCAATGCATCCCCTATTGCTATGCCACTGATCAAAATCTGATTTCAGGTTTATAACCTCTTGCCGACCGCGTCATGCCGATGGGCGTGGCCGCGGCGGCAGCCCCAGGACCGCCTAACGCCGATTGGCGTAAAGTCCTGGGGCTGTTTTGCAGGAGATTGCGCGCAGGCTGTGCGCACATCTCTTGCTTGTGGGGCGTAGCGCAGCCCCGCCTTCAGTCTCCGAGCGGCTGTTGCCGCTCGGAGACTTTACACTAACGCGTAAAAATGTATGTGTTAATGTTCCTGCACCAGCGGAATGCGTAAAAAAATTTACGCAATGCGGCCCCGCCGACCCCGAGGTTGGCAAAAACTAAACGAGCTGATGGAGGGGGACCAGAGCAGCAGTGAGTGACTACGAGGGCACAGGATGGCTGCATGGGGCTGGTAGAAGCCCCAGGTAAGTAAAACTCTTTTTTTTGCCTGATAACTCCTTTAAGGGAGAATGTAACTACCCCCATCCATTGGTTACAGGTATCCTTTAATACAAATAAATGCAGTGCTTTGATAACTAAAGCCCTCCATTTCCAACATCTTTAGAGGTTTTTATATCTGTTTACCTGGTTGCTTGATTTCATGAGAGCACAAGGGGTTAATATTGCTATTTGCTTGATTTGGTCACTCCCCCCTAGCACCTGCCCTTGTCTATTTCAGGTCTCTGCAGAGATGAGAACACCTTTGTTTGTTCCTGAAGATTAAAAAAAAATCAGGGTCGAATTTACAAAACAAGAACTAGGCCTGGAAACCAAGGACATGTGAGAACAATGCCAATGACAAAAAAGGTATGTACTGCACTGATATTGATGCTTAGCTCATACAGACTGTCTAGCCCAGCTAACAGGTTTTAGTGGATGAAATAAGAAGGACAATTCTTCTGTTTAGTATTTTTATATGGTCCCCTATTCCTTTCTTTCCACCCTAGAAAGAACATACAAAGCCTGAACAATCACAGAACGGTGTAATCCGTTACCTAAACGATGAAGACATATTTCTGAAGCAGTGGCATACAGGTGGAATGTGAATGTGTGGTTCACAGTCCTACTGAGGAGTGGGAGTAGGGCCCTCTGTTTTACTACTCCTAAGCTATGGAAGTGAGGGTCCGGATTTATTTAGAATAGAAACCCCCTTTTGATATTATTCGCTCATGGGCATTTGAGGATTGAAGAATGTCAAGCATTCCCTCAATAGCCTTCTTTGCTATGCTTCATAGTTTTTCTTTTACTGTTGTCACAAACCACATGGTTCCTGGAGCAATATTTATGTCTGTGCACACTATTCATTAATAGTCCTCAGCAGCAACATAAAATATTCTGGGGATCTACATGCTGAGAGAAAACCTGTGTTGAATAATAAAAAGATCACTGTGAAAACATTCCTGGTAATTGCAGTTATGCTTATCTTGGACCAGCAACGCAGATCAGTGAATAGGTAAATCTTTGCACATACATCATAGCCCACAGAGAAAATGTATTAAAGCCCTTGTACAGCTTCCATTTTATTAAATACATATGTTAGTACATTTGCATTAATTAGCACTGCACGCATTTTTGTCCATTTCCTATTTTTTCTCTTAGCAATTCATATATTGTAAGTACCGCTGTGACTTCTGTCAGGCAGCATCCTGCAGCTTCTTATGTCCAGGAGAGTTGGAGATCCTTTCCTAAATCTAAGCAGATCACCTGACCCTGATGACCGCTTCCCACTGCACTCTCTGTGGGCAGCACTGCAACTACAGTTCCTCTATGTTTAGTGTGTAATAAAGCATTTAACTTCACCCCACCTTCGCAAGAGTTTTAATAAAAGTTACCGTTCAGTATACTTTTCATAAACACACTGCCATAGGAAACCCTCTTCTCGTATTGTAAAGATACTTCAGAAGAGTAGGAAAAAACACAGAGAATAGCTGGCGTTTAGGGTTGGTGGTTTGTGAAGATGCATTCATCTTGGGATTTGCAGGTTTGAAAACCTGCGTGTCTCCGGACACTCAATTGCGGGTTCACTGTTCGTCCCCACCAAACCATACCGCACAACCTTTTCATCATTCCAGCCTTGCTTAGTTAGAACCAATCAGAAGACTGCTCTGTTTCAAACTGCTTTTCCAGCTCTCTAGGCTTCCTTGGCACTGGCATGACATTAGCCAGGCTCCCCTGTGAAGTGGTGAATGAGTGGTCATGCCAGGCTGGGGAAGTGGAGCCTCAGACAGCACAGGCAATAGCAGCTCACTTGCAATGTGATTCAGCAGGTGAATCAGCATTTGTGTTGGGTTTTGCTTGTTTTTGAACCTGCAAATTGCTAGTTCACGGGATCACTGGTCACTCAGCAAACCACAGCCGTAGACGTTCAACCATCAGGTTCTCCCTGTTAAAGGACCACTGTCACAAAAATCCTAAAATGTAAAATATATGTAAACATATACAGTTAAGAAGTACGTTTCTTCCAGAGTAAAATGAGCCATAAATTACTTTTCTCTTATGTTGCTGACACTTACAGTAGGTAGTAGAAATCTGACAGAACCGACAGGTTTTGGACTAGCCCATCTACACATGGGGGGTTCTCAGGGTTTTCTTTATTTTCAAAAGCACTTAGTGAATGTCAGTTGCTCCGTCCAACTGCCAAAAGTGTGCAGCAAGCAGGGAGGCTGCCCAGCATCTTTACATAAATCAGTTTTTAGGGAATGTCTTTATAAAGAATAAAGGCCATGCTGAGAATCCCCGACGGAGAGATGGACTAGTCCAAAACCTGACGGTATTGTCAAATTTCTACTACCTACTGTAAGTGACAGCAACATAGGAAAAAAGTTATTTTTGGCTCATTTTACTCTAGCAGAAACGTACTTCTTATTTATATATGTTAACATATATTTAAAATTTTAAGATTTTCGCGACAGTGGTCGTTTAACCGCACTACACAACGTTTTCATATCAATACTGGCAACCGCCTCAGCCATTAAAAGGATCATTACGATAGTCAGGATACACATAATTGGGCCTCATGGGTGGCATAATTGATAGCACTCTTACCTAGATTTCACATTCAAATCTGAGCCACGTCACTTCACATGGAGTTTGCATGTTCTACCTCCGTATGCATGGGGTCTCTCTCAGCACCTACGTTTCCTTGTACATCACAAGAATATACTTGTAAGTTAATGGTACACCCCTCCCCATCATTACTATGCTAGTGATTACACTATGTGCTCTATGATGGGCAGTTGGTGACTTGAATATGTAACCTGTGAAGCACTACGGGACATGCCAGTGCTGTATAAACACACAATCATAACATTTTAATTAGTAAATCAATGCAACGCAACAGAAAAGTCCCGCCACACATTGGCCTCAATTCACTAAGCTTATCTCCTGTCTTTAATAACTCTTCTAGAGTTGTTACCATGGTGATAAGGCATGTAGTATTCAGGAAACATTTTACCTCAGGCAAACCTAACTCCTGTCTTTAAGTTAACTCTTTAATCCTTAAAATAACTCCAGAGTTAAAGACAGGCTGTTCATTAACTGCGTGTGAAAATAACTACAGAGGAGGTAAATTAACTACAGAGGAGGTAACTTAACTACAGAGGAGGTAACTTAACTACAGAGGAGGTAAATTAACTACAGAAGAGGTAACGTAAGGAATGAAGAGATAAGATAACTCTCTTACTGTGTGGAGGTAAGTTTTCTCTTGCCTTATTATCTCCAGCATGATCTTAGTGAATTGAGGCCATTATCCGCTTGATGCGTCACATACAATGAAGCATACAGTCAATGAAAAGTATGTTTCACTATCACTATAAAGGTGCGGGTTTTGTGGTAATGCACTGCCATGTTGCACGTCGTTAAACCGCACAACGAACATTGTGAATAGGTGTTACAGTGCAGTGCGCCAGCTAGCATTACAATACGCACCACTGTGAATGTAGTCTTGCTGTTATGACCATGTTTTTAAATAGCAACCAAAGGCTTTGTTTTCTAAATGATATGACAAGGACACCAAGATTAGTTGCTACTCACAAAACAACCTACCACAGACAACGTCCTACAGTAAAAACCCTTTAAATTAACAGAAGCAAGACCCTCATAAAATGTATTTCTATTTGTTGAAGCCACAGGTCATATGTATTTTAAATGGGGGGGGGGAGGGGTGCAGCTGCTTTGCTCTTGGTGATGTATATTAGAAATGAGGAATAAAACTGTGCACATAGAGCGTATTTAGACACCGGCTCTGAATCTGCTGCTTGAAAAGCAAAGCGAGAAATGTAACGGTAGAAATCCTGCTGCTCGCTACGTGTCAGTGGGAGATGGAATCAGCCAGAAGGATTTGCACTTTGGTTTG
Source organism: Hyperolius riggenbachi (assembly GCF_040937935.1). Taxonomy (NCBI): domain Eukaryota; kingdom Metazoa; phylum Chordata; class Amphibia; order Anura; family Hyperoliidae; genus Hyperolius; species Hyperolius riggenbachi. Next base: position 232,458,865 of record NC_090646.1, on the reverse strand, counting down.
TGAAGCATGGCCTGTGGCTGCACGGAGGCTAGACCTCCTACCTCGCCACAAATGTAAAGGGCTGGATTGCTGTGTGTGGGCTCTCTAGGCACATGCAGGCCAGGCAGCAGCTATAGAAACATTATCCATACAGCTAGAAGTCTGTGCACATGTTATACAGTGTGTGTGTGTGTCTATATATGTATAAATATACACACTCATTACCCAAAAGGCCACCAATACCAGGAAAACACATTGCTACTTTCTGCCTAAAAATATATTAGTAAACAGATAAAGACATAAATACACTGTATTTCTCCTGAACCTTCATTTTAAGGTATAATTTGAATCTACCAGAAAGTAATATTTGCAGCAAATCTATTTTGAAATTCATTCATAATGGGCAAAGTTGTGCACGTTCTCTCCATGGGAGTATGTGAAGCACAGCACAACATTTAAATAATTACTATAGGCCAGTCTATACAGCATCCACCTTCACAGGAGACAACATTCAAAATGTCTACTGAGAAACCTATTTCCCTCAGATGTGATCTTTCAGACTTTTATGATCAAATTGTACAGAAAACCTCACAGTATCTGGAGAAAAACGATGTAAATGATTATTTGGTGAATTGGAATGGAAATTTTTGTCAATCGGATGTTGGATTTTGTGATAGTCCAGTTTATGCGAACAATCGATAATTACCTTCTGATTACGGTACTTTCATTCCCGCAAAACTAACCAAATGATCGCATCTGATGAAAACATTATATCATTAATGGGCACCTTTAGACTTTGTTTGAAAAATCGCAATCGCTTAGCATGCAGCATTTTTTAGATTCCCATTGCGTTTCAATGTTAAAGAGAACCTGTACTGAGTAAAAATATTTAAAATAAACACATGAGGTAACTTCAAATGAACGTTACATAGTTACCTTGCCATCAGTTCCTCTCATAAGCTCACCATTTTCTTCTGACAATAATCCCTTCCAGTTCTGACAATATTTTGTCAGATCTGAAATATATCAGTTGCTGTCAGTAAAATATCAGTTGCTGTCAGTTATAGCTGAGAGGAAAACTGATGTATCAGGTAATGTCCATGTTTCCCTATGGCTCAAGTGGGCGATGTTACAGTTTAACTGTGTGCTGACCAGAAAGCTGTTATTGGTAATGGCCATTTTCAAAGTGGAGGACGGAAAATTCCCTTGATCACAGTGAACAAACAGGACGCGGGACAGGAGAAAGACACTGAGGAGTAGACTACATGGAAGGTAAGTATGACTTGTGTATGCTTATTTTGACTTTTAATTTTCAGTTCAGGTTTTCTTTAAGTATAGGATCGCTACAAAATCTCTATGCAATCACTGTACAAAAGTGATTTTGCAGGGATTTTACTACCAGAACCAGACAAAAAATTAAAATCGCAATCTCTAATCGCAAATGCTTTTGCAATAGCTAGCACTAAAATAAAATCACTACAAAAAATGCCAGGAATCACTGCTGAAATAACTTTACAATAAATCACTACGTGATTTTGATTATTGTTTTCTAGTGGGCGTCCTGCCTAGGGACATTTCACCTGTTAGCACAACGTGTGTTACTAGGTTAACGCGCATTGTATAGTGATGTGTGCATTTCCATGGTAACGAGCCGCTTATTGGTAAGTGTGCATGCTAACTTTACCGGACTTTAATGTGTCTGGCCCTATGTCCATTGCGTCAATTTCCAATGAACAATAACATCACGATACAAAGCAGATGCGAAGATATGCTTATTGGGCTAGCACATTGATTGCGGTGCAGGGGGTTCCGTCTGGATAACACACTGCATCCAGTGAGCTTACAAGGTAATACATGTGTGTACAGTGGCAGGGAGGCATACTTTCATTGTACTGTATGCCTCACTGTATGGTCACATTGCACCATCAGCAACATCCAGTAGAAACCTACAGTAGTGATCAGTCGATCTGGCACATCGCTTAAGGGGAATCCACTCATGTTGACATCATCAGCATCTCTAAACACTTCAGATTAAAATGATCATAATGTAACATTTTGGAAGATGAAAATCTAGCATGTATTTTAGCTAAACAAAAATGTATCATAAACTTGGTTTTTTTATAAACCAAATGGTCTGCTGTCAGTGATATTGTCACTTAGATGATGTAGAAAGCTAACAGTCTCCCAGGTTTTCTGACATCTGCAGTGTGCGTTTGTGCAAATACAGACTTCAGCCATAAAGCCATGCTCCTGTTCATTTCACTCCAGCGCCTCAGTATTGATCCCTCAATTAATGCTTGGCTGCTGTAATCAGTAGTGAGATGTGGCAGGGGTTTATAGTTAGTCGCTTAGGAGGGCAACTGCTGGGAGATGAAGCAGAAATGATATTTGATGCTGAAAGACCTTGTGTGGTTGTGGAGGGGGATGCAGAGAGGTGAACCTGCCCATACAGTTAGGAGCGTTTGTGAAAAAAGACCACATTCACATTAGGGTATGTTCACACTATGGGGCAAATTTACGAAACCCCTGTAAAATTGGCATGCATAGGGGTGCAGCAATATTACCAGTACCAGTATCTAACAGTTACTTAGCGCATGTTGCGCATGTAGCCCAACCTGCATAAACTAGATAGCATGCATGTTGCTAGCATACTGTGCATTATACATTTTGTTACCTAGGGGTTGGTTCACTAAAATAATGTTAATTTAAACATGTACAGATTTACGCATTTACGCAATTTACATAGTGACTTACGCAAAAAACGTAACATGCTATGTACAATCACCACTTACGTTGCATGCTACTCCAGCAACATACATAAAGCATGTATTATGCAATATGTCAATGGGTACATGCCTGTAATCTTAACATACACTATCTGTACATGATAAAAATAACATTCCTTTAGTGAATCAAACTCCTAGATTGCACATGTTGCTAGCGTACCCTGGGTTGTGCTAATTGCGAAGGGCACAGTATAGTAGCAACATACTAATTGCCTAAGTAATGAGAGTTGCGCTACTTGCACAACTCATGTTACGTAACTTGTGCAAGTACCAGTAGTATTGCTGTATTCTGCCTACACATTTCACCACACTTTTATTAAAGTGAACCCGAGGTGAGAGTTATATGGAGGGTGCCATACTTATTTCCTTTTAAGCAATACTAGTTGCCTGGCTATCCTGATAATCCTCTGCCTCTAATACTTTCAGCCATAGACCTTGAACAAGCTTGCAGCAGAGCAGTTGTTTCTGACAATATTGTCAGAACTAACAGGATTAGCTGCATGCTTGCTTCTGAGTTACTTCAGCCACTACTACAAGCAAATAGACCAGCAGGGCTGCCAGGCAACTAGTATTGTTTAAAAGGAAACAAATATGGTAGCCTCCATATACCTCTCACCTCGGGTTCCCTTTAACCAACCCTAATGTTGGCTGCATTACGTCTTTGGTATAACGTGGGCATAAAGCAATGCATACTGTTCACGTAAAAATATTAGTGAATTGTTTCACTGTATGGTCAATTGTTATTGAGTGCAAACATTTTCACAAATATTATCCTGAATTGTCCTGTAGAAGTGTGTCATGTCTGAGCACGGCTGCACTCAGATGTGACTGTACAGGGCTACCTTTTTTCAACGCTTGTGTCGAGTGCTAGCAAGTGCCCTGCCAGTGCAAAGGAGCAGTTGACAGGTGGCAAATTAATCGCCTTTCATGTGAAAGAGGCTTTTTTTTTAGAAAAACGCAATCGCAGTGCCTGCTGCGCTTTTTTAAGTGCAGCGCTTGAAAAACGCATGAAAAAAAGAAATGCAATGCGATTCCATTGCGTTTTTCAGAAGTCAGTATCCCAGAAGACGCTGCAATTTCCTGATTCGTGTTGAAATGTAAACTAAAAAAAAAAACAAAGGATTCTTTAGCCAATCAGCAATTACAAGAAAATTGCAAATGCATCAAAAACGCAGGCAAAAGCGCATGCAATGCGTTTTTAAAACTACATGCACTTGCGATTTTAAAAAACACATGCACTTGCATTATTCAGTGTGTACAGGCCCTAAGCCTACTTTTACACTAACACATAACGTTGCAACGGATATATATATCCCATACCACATCCAATGCGATTCTATTGTAATATGTTCACATCAGCACAATAGCAGGGCAATACATTGGAATCCATAGGAGTATTGCAAGGGAATTCTGCGTATTACTAGACGGTGTGCACATTTACAGTTGCGGTGAAGCATTCTTTTTATATACTGTAATGCTTCACTGCATGCACTGTATTACACACAAAATGCACGATGCAACTTTCCTCTCCGTTGTGCTGTGATCTTGTTTTCACAGGGTGTGCAGCACAATGCCCTGCGTGCAAGTAGCCTTGGGGCAAAGCTCCCCAACCCTGTCCTCACGGCTTATCAACATTTTGCAGGAAACCACAAGCATTCACAAGTCGGCTAATAAGTGTCTCCGCAGAGCTAATTCATTACCTCTGTGGATTTCCACAAGACATGCACTGTTGGTGGGCCCGGAGGGCACGGTTTAAGTTTCAATTGCTGGGTTTTTGACACTAATTTGACATCAATCCCACCAATTTGGCTTAAACGTGACTATTGCTAGGTCCCTACTAAGTGTGCAGGTACAGTGAATCTGAAGTATGATTCACTGTGTCCACCCACAACCAATTTAGTAGCCATTGGTGTCTGTTGCAGCCTACTGTATGCTTCGATTGTCTTGTCCATTTTTCATGCAGTGTCCAGAAAAGTTTTGCAAGATGGGACTTTGCATTTCACTACTACAATGGAGATGACCGATACATTGAAAATGGAAGTGCCTGAATGGATCCTATAGCTACCATAAAACCTGTTAACATCTCTCCATTGCAGAAAACTGTTCAACTTTAACTGCAGTGTGAACCTAGCCTTCACGTCAGATCACCTCTCAAGTAAGTATCACGCTATGAAATCAAACAGATGCCAAACTAAAATCAATGTCTAAAGGCATGTTCACGAGCCCTAATCAAAATCAAAATCATAGCAGCATGACTACAGGTGTGATGGACAATGATGATAAACATAGTTGTGTACAGTTATATATATACCAAGCATCTGTTAACAGCAGCAAGCCAACTATAATACATATCCAAAAATTACATTCTACTTAGTATGGTGAAACAGTTTCTAAAGCTTTTTTTTTTTTTTTTTTGTACAAAAGGCGAATGCAAGCAGCTTCAGAAACACAGCAAAAAATGTCCAGACCGAGCATTGCAGAACACGGTTCAAAGTTAATAGCTTGGAATGGATTCCAAGTGGCACCTTGTGTGTCATTCACTCGAGAAATACGGTATTGAACAAATTGCAAAAATGCAAAACACTGAAACCATAGAGGAGCTTTTTATAGCTATGAAATAAATTAAGTAGAAGTCTAGGAAGAGGGAAAAAAAGTATTCCCATAATATTCGAGAGTAGAAGTTAACAAGCCTGCTGGGATCTTTTTAGCCCCTGCAGAGCTGAGACTTCAACATTATTAAATGTCTGTCGCATCTGAAGTATGGTGCAACATAACTCAATAAACAACGGAAAGCATATGATGCGGAGGGGGAGGAAGCTTTAGATTACCCTGCAGAATAATTCCGTTTCAGGACAGGTGTTTGCCTGTGACAGCACAAGATATGACTGGCAAGAAGATAGCAGCATCGGCCCCTTGTAATAAAGTGTTAAATTGGAGCACATCAGCGTACCAGCCCTGTCACAGGTGTTGAAACCATAGCATTTTTCTTAAACCCTTTCGGTGCAAAAGCATATGACTGTAAACTGCAATACATTGATACTTGGTACCATAGAAATACAATATCATAGTCTAGAGATAAACAATCAACAATTCTAAATAAGGTTCTTCACTGCACAAGCTGTAATGCCACCATTGTCTTGGACTGTTCACTGTCATATTGTTTATATTGTATTGCTACAATTTTCATTCTGTTGTACAGCTGACGCTATATAAATCAATGATCATTCTTAATGATGGTATGCAAAATCACTATATCAAAATGTGTCAATCTTAACAGCGTATAGACAGGGCTGGTTGAAGCCCTAATGGGGCCCTAGGGCAAAGGTAACCTGGGGCCCCTCCCCCAGCACTTCCAGTCCCCTTCCCCCCAGGTCTCTCCCCAGAGACCCAGCATTATTTGTGTAAAGATTACAACTGACCTGATGTTGAGCTGCTCTGTCCAGCTTCCGGTCCTTATCTCGCTGCCTGCCTTATCTTAGTGACCCAGCGCATCAGGTTATCACACAAGATCAAAGGGTCTGAAGAAGATGCAGGCATCAGGGATGAAGACGGGAATCACAGATGGAGCAGCGTGCCGGTACAGGTGAGTTGTACTCCTTACAAAAATCATGCAGGGGCCCCAGGTGCAAATATCTAGAACTGAGGGGGTGAGGGGGGAGTCCGGCAGCACTGGGGGCCCAGTAGTGCTCAAGGGCCCTGAGGAAATTGCCCCTTTTGCCTGACTAGTAGCCCCTGCCCTTCATATAGAGCCTTTCACTATAACGCAAATGTCTTTGAAGGGAACCTGAGATGGGGCCACAGGAATAAAATCTACATACCTGGGGCTTTCTTCAGCCTCATCGCTCCCACGGCGTCCTCTTCTGACTCCCAGTGCTCTTCTGACTCCCCGTTTGGCTGCAATTGGCCCCCCGAAAGTCCTCCGGTCCAACTGGACCCGACTGGAGGATTTTTTGGGGCCAACTGCAGGCGAAGAGGACGGTGTGGGAGAGATGAGGCCGGGGGGGGGGGGAGGGCTACAGGAATGCCATAGGTAGGTATGTATATTTTATTCCGGTGACCCCATACACTTTAAACTCTCTTTTGGATGAAAACAAATTTTCAGGTTTTTCTTTCTCCAGGCTTTGGTGGAAAAAAGTAGGGATGTTCAATGAGACACTAATAATAGAGAGTTGATGCAAATTATGCAGCTTTGAAATGGACCAATCAAATGCAACACCTGTTTGGTGATTCCCAAGCTGTATACACTTGAACAACATTAACATACAATTTGCGGCAACTCAGCATTATTAGCATCACATTGACCATCCCTAGAGATTTAGTTTTTAGTTGCCTCCTGGTTATAGAATATTGTTTGCTACACCTGCACTCTAAATGAATAGCGATGTGTTAGCATATATTTGGACAAACTTTAGCGAAAGCGATTGTTTTTCAGGGCACTTTCACACTATACCCGTTGTGTTACATATTCTGAAAAACAAGACCGTTGGCGATACAACACATACAGTGTATACCCGTGTGCGTCAGTCAGTAGCGTACAGCATGCTGTGCGTTGTTCCAACAGGAATCGCTGCACCGCAAACGCACCAATGTGGAAGCGCCATTAGAACATAATTGCATCGCAATGCAGCAAAGGTAGTGTGAAAAGACCCTAAAAAAGGAACTTTAATGAAAAGGGGGGGGAGGGGGAATTAACACATTGCAAAGTGAGAAGTTAAAAAATTGAAGACAGATCAAGAAATGATTGAAATGTTTTAATTTTTTCATATTGTTTGATCCACACTCAGCCTGCACATCATCGTCTTTACTACTGGCAGGCATAAAATAAAAACAGCTCCAACAGCCATTATTTATAATCACACCCCCTAACAACGCGATAGGCTAAAATGTTATTTAGCCTATCACGTTGGGAGATGCTGGTTGCGTGGTAGCTGGAAACAGCTGTTATTTCCCAAAACACAACGAGGCTCCCACAGCGTGATGTCAGGATCTAGGTCCTGACACCACACTGTGGGTGGGTGGGGGGGGGGGGGGGGGTTCACCTCAATATCAGCCATACAGATTTCCCAGGTGATGTATTCAAGGAATAGATTTCTTATGGGAAAGGGGGTACCAGCTACTGATTGGAATAAAGTTCAATCCTTGGTTACAGTTCCTCTTTAAATCAGTGGGATGTGCCACACGCCCCTAGCAATAGATTTAGTGTGAATGTAAGAAACTTTCTAAACTGCAATGCAGCTATGGCACATTTTTATAGTGCTCCGCAAAGCTTCTCTTTAAATTTCCTTCTAAAAGTTGCCTGTTGCCAACAACCTGTGCCGTCTGCAACCAATATTAGAATATGGTTAACTACTACCATAAAAGTGTTTGCCTATGTAGAAAATTTCATATTGCAAAGTCAATCTTTAGCACCAAACAACAGGTAAATCACAAGTGAGTTTATCCAAGGTAAACATCATGATAACAAGGCCCACGGAAAATATGCCGTATTTTATTGTACAGTTTCTTCCTTCAACGACCGAGTCTGCGTGCCTCACTGGAATCAGCATGCTGTGCACGTCATGTAACTAGAGCTGCGTCATGCCAATTGTCTGAAATAAACTCATTATATCCGTCCTAGGCTGCTGTCCTCACCTACAGAAAATACTGCCAGCGCTGAATTGCATTCATTATGTTGAACAGGGAAATGTCGCACATGCTCAATTGTCACCACGTTAAAAAAAATCTGTACATAAAATACCAGTTAAGCTGAAGGAGAAACCACCCCATGTATATGGAGGTAAGGTAGAGTTTATTCATGCAATATAGATGGCATCTAGGCTTTAGCCATTCTGCCTCCATGCTATTTGTGTATTTGTGTGGTCCAGAGAGTTACTGTGCGGCAGGCTGATGCCAACAGAGGTCTATGACAGCTTTCCCCAACTAACATTATACCACAAAGTAGAACACAGGGCCTTAAAGCATGATAGGTGTGATACAACTGGCCCAGAACCTCAAACCTCCTGAAGGACACCACAAAGGTAAGTATTAGCACTCTAACACAAACAGCTTTAGGCAGTGAATTCACCGCCTGTCAGCTATTGTGCTGCACAGTTTGGGCACTTGTTAGCACTCAGTACCAAAAGTGGACAGGCTACCCCCTCCATGGAGTCATGCAATATGTCACTGTTCTCTGCCACCCGGAAACGCCACCACGTGTTGTTGGCACTGACACGCGTGGAGTTACAAATGCTGCCATTTGGCTACATTTTGATTGCACAGGAATAGCGTTCATGGGAGGCAGACCTGGACGCTGAACTGCCCAATAAGTGCCCAGTTAAACTTACTGTCTGAAAGACTCCGAACGTACATCAACAGTGTTACTTCCAGCCTAGCCATTATATATCAGAGGGAGTTTTTATTTCATATCATTAGCTATTAGAGTTCTGATCTCCAGTAAAGTGCCTTCTCAAACATTGCACTGACCTACTGCATACTGAGATGTAACACACATTTCACCGCAATGAATTCACTACAAAAGAACTACTTACAACATGAGTAAAAATATTTTAGCATTTTCACATTACCCAATAAACAACATTACCCAGTATCTACCTGCATTACATTACCCAGTGTACAACATTACGCAGCATCTACCTGCATTACATTACCCAGTGTACAACATTACGCAGCATCTACCTGCATTACATTACCCAGTGTACAACATTACGCAGTATCTACCTGCATTACATTACCCAGTATACAACATTACGCAGTATCTACCTGCATTACATTACCCAGTAAACAACATTACCCAGTATCTACCTGCATTACATTACCCAGTGTACAACATTACGCAGCATCTACCTGCATTACATTACCCAGTGTACAACATTACGCAGCATCTACCTGCATTACATTACCCAGTGTACAACATTACGCAGTATCTACCTGCATTACATTATCCAGTGTACAACATTACGCAGTATCTACCTGCATTACATTACCCAGTATACAACATTACCCAGTATCTACCTGCATTACATTACCCAGTGTACAACATTACGCAGTATCTACCTGCATTACATTACCCAGTAAACAACATTACGCAGCATCTACCTGCATTACATTACCCAGTGTACAACTTTACGCAGTATCTACCTGCATTACATTACCCAGTGTACAACATTACGCAGTATCTACCTGCATTACATTACCCAGTAAACAACATTACGCAGCATCTACCTGCATTACATTACCCAGTGTACAACATTACGCAGTATCTACCTGCATTACATTACCCAGTATACAACATTACCCAGTAACCACCTGCATTACATTACCCAGTATACAACATTACCCAGTATCTACCTGCATTACATTACCCAGTAAACAACATTACGCAGCATCTACCTGCATTACATTACCCAGTTTACAACATTACGCAGTATCTACCTGCATTACATTACCCAGTGTACAACATTACCCAACATCTACCTGCATTACATTACCCAGTATACAACATTACCCAGTATCTACCTGCATTACATTACCCAGTAAACAACATTACGCAGCATCTACCTGCATTACATTACCCAGTTTACAACATTACGCAGTATCTACCTGCATTACATTACCCAGTGTACAACATTACCCAGCATCTACCTGCATTACATTACCCAGTTTACAACATTACGCAGTATCTACCTGCATTACATTACCCAGTGTACAACATTACCCAACATCTACCTGCATTACATTACCCAATAAACAACATTACCCAGTATCTACCTGCATTACATTACCCAGTGTACAACATTACGCAGTATCTACCTGCATTACATTACCCAGTGTACAACATTACGCAGTATCTACCTGCATTACATTACCCAGTAAACAACATTACGCAGCATCTACCTGCATTACATTACCCAGTGTACAACATTACGCAGTATCTACCTGCATTACATTACCCAGTATACAACATTACCCAGTAACCACCTGCATTACATTACCCAGTATACAACATTACCCAGTATCTACCTGCATTACATTACCCAGTAAACAACATTACGCAGCATCTACCTGCATTACATTACCCAGTTTACAACATTACGCAGTATCTACCTGCATTACATTACCCAGTGTACAACATTACCCAACATCTACCTGCATTACATTACCCAGTATACAACATTACCCAGTATCTACCTGCATTACATTACCCAGTAAACAACATTACGCAGCATCTACCTGCATTACATTACCCAGTTTACAACATTACGCAGTATCTACCTGCATTACATTACCCAGTGTACAACATTACCCAGCATCTACCTGCATTACATTACCCAGTTTACAACATTACGCAGTATCTACCTGCATTACATTACCCAGTGTACAACATTACCCAACATCTACCTGCATTACATTACCCAGTAAACAACATTACGCAGCATCTACCTGCATTACATTACCCAGTTTACAACATTACGCAGTATCTACCTGCATTACATTACCCAGTGTACAACATTACCCAGCATCTACCTGCATTACATTACCCAGTATACAACATTACGCAGCATCTACCTGCATTACATTACCCAGTGTACAACATTACGCAGCATCTACCTGCATTACATTACCCAGTATACAACATTACGCAGCATCTACCTGCATTACATTACCCAGTGTACAACATTACCCAGTATCTACCTGCATTACATTACCCAGTATACAACATTACGCAGTATCCACCTGCATTACATTACCCAGTGTACAACATTACGCAGTATCTACCTGCATTACATTACCCAGTATAGAACATTACGCAGTATCTACCTGCATTACATTACCCAGTAAACAACATTACGCAGCATCTACCTGCATTACATTACCCAGTTTACAACATTACACAGTATCTACCTGCATTACATTACCCAGTGTACAACATTACCCAGCATCTACCTGCATTACATTACCCAGTATACAACATTACGCAGTATCTACCTGCATTACATTACCCAGTGTACAACATTACCCAGCATCTACCTGCATTACATTACCCAGTTTACAACATTACACAGTATCTACCTGCATTACATTACCCAGTGTACAACATTACCCAACATCTACCTGCATTACATTACCCAGTAAACAACATTACGCAGCATCTACCTGCATTACATTACCCAGTTTACAACATTACGCAGTATCTACCTGCATTACATTACCCAGTGTACAACATTACCCAGCATCTACCTGCATTACATTACCCAGTATACAACATTACGCAGCATCTACCTGCATTACATTACCCAGTGTACAACATTACGCAGCATCTACCTGCATTACATTACCCAGTATACAACATTACGCAGCATCTACCTGCATTACATTACCCAGTGTACAACATTACCCAGTATCTACCTGCATTACATTACCCAGTATACAACATTACGCAGTATCCACCTGCATTACATTACCCAGTGTACAACATTACGCAGTATCTACCTGCATTACATTACCCAGTATAGAACATTACGCAGTATCTACCTGCATTACATTACCCAGTAAACAACATTACGCAGCATCTACCTGCATTACATTACCCAGTTTACAACATTACACAGTATCTACCTGCATTACATTACCCAGTGTACAACATTACCCAGCATCTACCTGCATTACATTACCCAGTATACAACATTACGCAGTATCTACCTGCATTACATTACCCAGTGTACAACATTACGCAGCACCTACCTGCATTACATTACCCAGTGTACAACATTACCCAGTATCTACCTGCATTACATTACCCAGTATACAACACTACGCAGCACCTACCTGCATTACATTACCCAGTGTACAACATTACGCAGCACCTACCTGCATTACATTACCCAGTGTACAACATTACCCAGTATCTACCTGCATTACATTACCCAGTATACAACATTACGCAGTATCTACCTGCATTACATTACCCAGTAAACAACATTACGCAGCATCTACCTGCATTACATTACCCAGCTTAAACATTACGCAGTATCTACCTGCATTACATTACCCAGTGTACAACATTACCCAGCATCTACCTGCATTACATTACCCAGTATACAACATTACGCAGTATCTACCTGCATTACATTACCCAGTGTACAACATTACGCAGCACCTACCTGCATTACATTACCCAGTGTACAACATTACCCAGTATCTACCTGCATTACATTACCCAGTATACAACACTACGCAGCACCTACCTGCATTACATTAGCCAGTATACAACATTACCCAGTATCTACCTGCATTACATTACCCAGTAAACAACATTACCCAGCATCTGCCTGCATTACATTACCCAGTGTACAACATTACGCAGTATCTACCTGCATTACATTACCCAGTGTACAACATTACGCAGTATCTACCTGCATTACATTACCCAGTAAACAACATTACGCAGCATCTACCTGCATAACATTACCCAGTAAACAACATTACGCAGCATCTACCTGCATTACATTACCCAGTTTACAACATTACACAGTATCTACCTGCATTACATTACCCAGTGTACAACATTACCCAGCATCTACCTGCATTACATTACCCAGTATACAACATTACGCAGTATCTACCTGCATTACATTACCCAGTGTACAACATTACGCAGCACCTACCTGCATTACATTACCCAGTGTACAACATTACCCAGTATCTACCTGCATTACATTACCCAGTATACAACACTACGCAGCACCTACCTGCATTACATTACCCAGTGTACAACATTACGCAGCACCTACCTGCATTACATTACCCAGTGTACAACATTACCCAGTATCTACCTGCATTACATTACCCAGTATACAACATTACGCAGTATCTACCTGCATTACATTACCCAGTAAACAACATTACGCAGCATCTACCTGCATTACATTACCCAGCTTAAACATTACGCAGTATCTACCTGCATTACATTACCCAGTGTACAACATTACCCAGCATCTACCTGCATTACATTACCCAGTATACAACATTACGCAGTATCTACCTGCATTACATTACCCAGTGTACAACATTACGCAGCACCTACCTGCATTACATTACCCAGTGTACAACATTACCCAGTATCTACCTGCATTACATTACCCAGTATACAACACTACGCAGCACCTACCTGCATTACATTAGCCAGTATACAACATTACCCAGTATCTACCTGCATTACATTACCCAGTAAACAACATTACCCAGCATCTGCCTGCATTACATTACCCAGTGTAAAACATTACGCAGTATCTACCTGCATTACATTACCCAGTGTACAACATTACGCAGTATCTACCTGCATTACATTACCCAGTGTACAACATTACGCAGCATCTACCTGCATTACATTACCCAGTGTACAACATTACGCAGCATCTACCTGCATTACATTACCCAGTGTACAACATTACGCAGTATCTACCTGCATTACATTATCCAGTGTACAACATTACCCAGTATCTACCTGCATTACATTACCCAGTATACAACATTACGCAGTATCTACCTGCATTACATTACCCAGTGTACAACATTACGCAGTATCTACCTGCATTACATTACCCAGTGTACAACATTACGCAGTATCTACCTGCATTACATTACCCAGTAAACAACATTACGCAGCATCTACCTGCATTACATTACCCAGTATACAACATTACCCAGTATCTACCTGCATTACATTACCCAGTAAACAACATTACGCAGCATCTACCTGCATTACATTACCCAGTTTACAATATTACGCAGTATCTACCTGCATTACATTACCCAGTATACAACATTACCCAGTATCTACCTGCATTACATTACCCAGTATACAACATTACCCAGTATCTACCTGCATTACATTACCCAGTAAACAACATTACGCAGCATCTACCTGCATTACATTACCCAGTTTACAACATTACGCAGTATTTACCTGCATTACATTACCCAGTGTACAACATTACCCAGCATCTACCTGCATTACATTACCCAGTATACAACATTACGCAGCATCTACCTGCATTACATTACCCAGTGTACAACATTACGCAGCACCTACCTGCATTACATTAGCCAGTATACAACATTACGCAGAATCTACCTGCATTACATTACCCAGTGTACAACATTACCCAGTATCTACCTGCATTACATTACCCAGTGTACAACATTACGCAGTATCTACCTGCATTACATTACCCAGTATACAACATTACGCAGCATCTACCTGCATTACATTACCCAGTGTACAACATTACGCAGCATCTACCTGCATTACATTACCCAGTATACAACATTACGCAGTATCTACCTGCATTACATTACCCAGTAAATAACATTACGCAGCATCTACCTGCATTACATTACCCAGTTTACAACATTACGCAGTATCTACCTGCATTACATTACCCAGTGTACAACATTACCCAGCATCTACCTGCATTACATTACCCAGTATACAACATTACGCAGTATCTACCTGCATTACATTACCCAGTGTACAACATTACGCAGCACCTACCTGCATTACATTACCCAGTGTACAACATTACCCAGTATCTACCTGCATTACATTACCCAGTATACAACACTACGCAGCACCTACCTGCATTACATTAGCCAGTATACAACATTACCCAGTATCTACCTGCATTACATTACCCAGTAAAGAACATTACCCAGCATCTGCCTGCATTACATTACACAGTGTACAACATTTCGAAGCATTTACCTGCATTACATTACCCAGTGTACAACATTACTCAGCATCTACCTGCATTACATTACCCAGTGTACAACATTACGCAGCATCTACCTGCATTACATTACCCAGTGTACAACATTACTCAGCATCTACCTGTATTACATTACACAGTGTACAACATTACGCAGCATCTACCTGCATTACATTACCCAGTGTACAACATTTCCCAGCATCTACCTACATTACATTACCCAGTGTACAACATTACGCGGCATCTACCTGCATTACATTACCCAGTGCACAACATTACGCAGTATCTACCTGCATTACATTACCCAGTGTACAACATTACGCAGCATCTACCTGCATTACATTACCCAGTAAACAACATTACGCAGCATCTACCTGCATTACATTACCCAGTGTACAACATTTCGCAGCATCTACCTGCATTACATTACCCAGTGTACAACATTACGCAGCATCTACCTGCATTACATTACCCAGTGTACAACATTACCCAGTATCTACCTGCATTACATTACCCAGTGTAAAACATTACCCAGTATCTACCTGCATTACATTACCCAGTGTACAACATTACCCAGTATCTACCTGCATTACATTACCCAGTATACAACATTACGCAGCATCTACCTGCATTACATTACCCAGTGTACAACATTACGCAGCATCTACCTGCATTACATTACCCAGTGTACAACATTACCCAGTATCTACCTGCATTACATAACCCAGTGTACAACATTACGCAGTATCTACCTGCATTACATTACCCAGTATACAACATTACGCAGCATCTACCTGCATTACATTACCTAGTATAAAACATTACGCAGCATCTACCTGCATTACATTACCCAGTGTACAACATTACGCAGCATCTACCTGCATTACATTACCCAGTGTACAACATTACCCAGTATCTACCTGCATTACATTACCCAGTGTACAACATTACCCAGTATCTACCTGCATTACATTACCCAGTATACAACATAACGCAGCATCTACCTGCATTACATTACCCAGTATACAACATTACGCAGCATCTACCTGCATTACATTACCCAGTATACAACATTCACCAGCATCTACCTGCATTACATTACCCAGTGTACAACATTACCCAGTATCTACCTGCATTACATTACCCAGTATACAACATTACGCAGCATCTGCCTGCATTACATTACCCAGTATACAACATTACGCAGCATCTACCTGCATTACATTACCCAGTATACAACATTACCCAGTATCTACCTGCATTACATTACCCAGTATACAACATTACGCAGCATCTACCTGTATTACATTACCCAGTGTACAACATTACGCAACATCTAACTGCATTACATTACCCAGTGTACAACATTACGCAGCACCTACCTGCATTACATTACCCAGTATACAACATTACGCAGCATCTACCTGCATTACATTATCCAGTGTACAACATTACGCAGCATCTACCTGCATTACATTACCCAGTATACAACATTACGCAGCATCTACCTGCATTACATTACCCAGTATACAACATTACTCAGCATCTACCTGCATTACATTACCCAGTATACAAAATTACGCAGCATCTACCTGCATTACATTACCCAGTGTACAACATTACGCAGCATCTACCTGCATTACATTGCCCAGTATACAACATTACGCAGCATCTACCTGCATTACATTACCCAGTGTACAACATTATGCAGTATCTACCTGCATTACATTACCCAGTATACAACATTACGCAGCATCTACCTGCATTACATTACCCAGTATACAACATTACGCAGCATCTACCTGCATTACATTACCCAGTATACAACATTACTCAGCATCTACCTGCATTACATTACCCAGTGTACAACATTACGCAGCATCTACCTGCATTACATTACCCAGTATACAACATTACGCAGTATCTTCCTCCATTAATTTACCCAGTGTACAACATTACCCAGCATCTACCTGCATTACATTACCCAGTGTACAACATTACTCAGCATCTACCTGTATTACATTACACAGTGTACAACATTACGCAGCATCTACCTGCATTACATTACCCAGTGTACAACATTTCCCAGCATCTACCTACATTACATTACCCAGTGTACAACATTACGCGGCATCTACCTGCATTACATTACCCAGTGCACAACATTACGCAGCATCTACCTGCATTACATTACCCAGTGTACAACATTACGCAGCATCTACCTGCATTACATTACCCAGTAAACAACATTACGCAGCATCTACCTGCATTACATTACCCAGTGTACAACATTTCGCAGCATCTACCTGCATTACATTACCCAGTGTACAACATTACGCAGCATCTACCTGCATTACATTACCCAGTGTACAACATTACCCAGTATCTACCTGCATTACATTACCCAGTGTACAACATTACCCAGTATCTACCTGCATTACATTACCCAGTGTACAACATTACCCAGTATCTACCTGCATTACATTACCCAGTATACAACATTACGCAGCATCTACCTGCATTACATTACCCAGTGTACAACATTACGCAGCATCTACCTGCATTACATTACCCAGTGTACAACATTACCCAGTATCTACCTGCATTACATTACCCAGTGTACAACATTACGCAGTATCTACCTGCATTACATTACCCAGTATACAACATTACGCAGCATCTACCTGCATTACATTACCTAGTATAAAACATTACGCAGCATCTACCTGCATTACATTACCTAGTGTACAAAATTACGCAGCATCTACCTGCATTACATTACCCAGTGTACAACATTACCCAGTATCTACCTGCATTACATTACCCAGTGTACAACATTGCCCAGTATCTACCTGCATTACATTACCCAGTATACAACATAACGCAGCATCTACCTGCATTACATTACCCAGTATACAACATTACGCAGCATCTACCTGCATTACATTACCCAGTATACAACATTACCCAGTATCTACCTGCATTACATTACCCAGTATACAACATTACGCAGCATCTACCTGCATTACATTACCCAGTGTACAACATTACGCAGCATCTACCTGCATTACATTACACAGTGTACAACATTACCCAGTATCTACCTGCATTACATTACCCAGTATACAACATTACGCAGCATCTACCTGCATTACATTACCCAGTATACAACATTACGCAGCATCTACCTGCATTACATTACCCAGTGTACAACATTCACCAGCATCTACCTGCATTACATTACCCAGTGTACAACATTACCCAGTATCTACCTGCATTACATTACCCAGTATACAACATTACGCAGCATCTGCCTGCATTACATTACCCAGTATACAACATTACGCAGCATCTACCTGCATTACATTACCCAGTATACAACATTACCCAGTATCTACCTGCATTACATTACCCAGTATACAACATTACGCAGCATCTACCTGTATTACATTACCCAGTGTACAACATTACGCAGCATCTACCTGCATTACATTACCCAGTGTACAACATTCACCAGCATCTACCTGCATTACATTACCCAGTGTACAACATTACCCAGTATCTACCTGCATTACATTACCCAGTATACAACATTACGCAGCATCTGCCTGCATTACATTACCCAGTATACAACATTACGCAGCATCTACCTGCATTACATTACCCAGTATACAACATTACCCAGTATCTACCTGCATTACATTACCCAGTATACAACATTACGCAGCATCTACCTGTATTACATTACCCAGTGTACAACATTACGCAGCATCTACCTGCATTACATTACCCAGTGTACAACATTACCCAGTATCTACCTGCATTACATTACCCAGTATACAACATTACGCAGTATCTACCTGCATTACATTACCCAGTAAACAACATTACGCAGCATCTACCTGCATTACATTACCCAGCTTAAACATTACGCAGTATCTACCTGCATTACATTACCCAGTGTACAACATTACCCAGCATCTACCTGCATTACATTACCCAGTATACAACATTACGCAGTATCTACCTGCATTACATTACCCAGTGTACAACATTACGCAGCACCTACCTGCATTACATTACCCAGTGTACAACATTACCCAGTATCTACCTGCATTACATTACCCAGTATACAACACTACGCAGCACCTACCTGCATTACATTAGCCAGTATACAACATTACCCAGTATCTACCTGCATTACATTACCCAGTAAACAACATTACCCAGCATCTGCCTGCATTACATTACCCAGTGTACAGCATTACGCAGTATCTACCTGCATTACATTATCCAGTGTACAACATTACGCAGTATCTACCTGCATTACATTACCCAGTAAACAACATTACGCAGCATCTACCTGCATTACATTACCCAGTAAACAACATTACGCAGCATCTACCTGCATTACATTACCCAGTTTACAACATTACACAGTATCTACCTGCATTACATTACCCAGTGTACAACATTACCCAGCATCTACCTGCATTACATTACCCAGTATACAACATTACGCAGTATCTACCTGCATTACATTACCCAGTGTACAACATTACGCAGCACCTACCTGCATTACATTACCCAGTGTACAACATTACCCAGTATCTACCTGCATTACATTACCCAGTATACAACACTACGCAGCACCTACCTGCATTACATTACCCAGTGTACAACATTACGCAGCACCTACCTGCATTACATTACCCAGTGTACAACATTACCCAGTATCTACCTGCATTACATTACCCAGTATACAACATTACGCAGTATCTACCTGCATTACATTACCCAGTAAACAACATTACGCAGCATCTACCTGCATTACATTACCCAGCTTAAACATTACGCAGTATCTACCTGCATTACATTACCCAGTGTACAACATTACCCAGCATCTACCTGCATTACATTACCCAGTATACAACATTACGCAGTATCTACCTGCATTACATTACCCAGTGTACAACATTACGCAGCACCTACCTGCATTACATTACCCAGTGTACAACATTACCCAGTATCTACCTGCATTACATTACCCAGTATACAACACTACGCAGCACCTACCTGCATTACATTAGCCAGTATACAACATTACCCAGTATCTACCTGCATTACATTACCCAGTAAACAACATTACCCAGCATCTGCCTGCATTACATTACCCAGTGTACAACATTACGCAGTATCTACCTGCATTACATTACCCAGTGTACAACATTACGCAGTATCTACCTGCATTACATTACCCAGTGTACAACATTACGCAGCATCTACCTGCATTACATTACCCAGTGTACAACATTACGCAGCATCTACCTGCATTACATTACCCAGTGTACAACATTACGCAGTATCTACCTGCATTACATTATCCAGTGTACAACATTACCCAGTATCTACCTGCATTACATTACCCAGTATACAACATTACGCAGTATCTACCTGCATTACATTACCCAGTGTACAACATTACGCAGTATCTACCTGCATTACATTACCCAGTGTACAACATTACGCAGTATCTACCTGCATTACATTACCCAGTAAACAACATTACGCAGCATCTACCTGCATTACATTACCCAGTATACAACATTACCCAGTATCTACCTGCATTACATTACCCAGTAAACAACATTACGCAGCATCTACCTGCATTACATTACCCAGTTTACAATATTACGCAGTATCTACCTGCATTACATTACCCAGTATACAACATTACCCAGTATCTACCTGCATTACATTACCCAGTATACAACATTACCCAGTATCTACCTGCATTACATTACCCAGTAAACAACATTACGCAGCATCTACCTGCATTACATTACCCAGTTTACAACATTACGCAGTATTTACCTGCATTACATTACCCAGTGTACAACATTACCCAGCATCTACCTGCATTACATTACCCAGTATACAACATTACGCAGCATCTACCTGCATTACATTACCCAGTGTACAACATTACGCAGCACCTACCTGCATTACATTAGCCAGTATACAACATTACGCAGAATCTACCTGCATTACATTACCCAGTGTACAACATTACCCAGTATCTACCTGCATTACATTACCCAGTGTACAACATTACGCAGTATCTACCTGCATTACATTACCCAGTATACAACATTACGCAGCATCTACCTGCATTACATTACCCAGTGTACAACATTACGCAGCATCTACCTGCATTACATTACCCAGTATACAACATTACGCAGTATCTACCTGCATTACATTACCCAGTAAATAACATTACGCAGCATCTACCTGCATTACATTACCCAGTTTACAACATTACGCAGTATCTACCTGCATTACATTACCCAGTGTACAACATTACCCAGCATCTACCTGCATTACATTACCCAGTATACAACATTACGCAGTATCTACCTGCATTACATTACCCAGTGTACAACATTACGCAGCACCTACCTGCATTACATTACCCAGTGTACAACATTACCCAGTATCTACCTGCATTACATTACCCAGTATACAACACTACGCAGCACCTACCTGCATTACATTAGCCAGTATACAACATTACCCAGTATCTACCTGCATTACATTACCCAGTAAAGAACATTACCCAGCATCTGCCTGCATTACATTACACAGTGTACAACATTTCGAAGCATTTACCTGCATTACATTACCCAGTGTACAACATTACTCAGCATCTACCTGCATTACATTACCCAGTGTACAACATTACGCAGCATCTACCTGCATTACATTACCCAGTGTACAACATTACTCAGCATCTACCTGTATTACATTACACAGTGTACAACATTACGCAGCATCTACCTGCATTACATTACCCAGTGTACAACATTTCCCAGCATCTACCTACATTACATTACCCAGTGTACAACATTACGCGGCATCTACCTGCATTACATTACCCAGTGCACAACATTACGCAGTATCTACCTGCATTACATTACCCAGTGTACAACATTACGCAGCATCTACCTGCATTACATTACCCAGTAAACAACATTACGCAGCATCTACCTGCATTACATTACCCAGTGTACAACATTTCGCAGCATCTACCTGCATTACATTACCCAGTGTACAACATTACGCAGCATCTACCTGCATTACATTACCCAGTGTACAACATTACCCAGTATCTACCTGCATTACATTACCCAGTGTAAAACATTACCCAGTATCTACCTGCATTACATTACCCAGTGTACAACATTACCCAGTATCTACCTGCATTACATTACCCAGTATACAACATTACGCAGCATCTACCTGCATTACATTACCCAGTGTACAACATTACGCAGCATCTACCTGCATTACATTACCCAGTGTACAACATTACCCAGTATCTACCTGCATTACATTACCCAGTGTACAACATTACGCAGTATCTACCTGCATTACATTACCCAGTATACAACATTACGCAGCATCTACCTGCATTACATTACCTAGTATAAAACATTACGCAGCATCTACCTGCATTACATTACCCAGTGTACAACATTACGCAGCATCTACCTGCATTACATTACCCAGTGTACAACATTACCCAGTATCTACCTGCATTACATTACCCAGTGTACAACATTACCCAGTATCTACCTGCATTACATTACCCAGTATACAACATAACGCAGCATCTACCTGCATTACATTACCCAGTATACAACATTACGCAGCATCTACCTGCATTACATTACCCAGTATACAACATTACCCAGTATCTACCTGCATTACATTACCCAGTATACAACATTACGCAGCATCTACCTGCATTACATTACCCAGTGTACAACATTACGCAGCATCTACCTGCATTACATTACACAGTGTACAACATTACCCAGTATCTACCTGCATTACATTACCCAGTATACAACATTACGCAGCATCTACCTGCATTACATTACCCAGTATACAACATTACGCAGCATCTACCTGAATTACATTACCCAGTGTACAACATTACGCAGCATCTACCTGCATTACATTACCCAGTGTACAACATTCACCAGCATCTACCTGCATTACATTACCCAGTGTACAACATTACCCAGTATCTACCTGCATTACATTACCCAGTATACAACATTACGCAGCATCTGCCTGCATTACATTACCCAGTATACAACATTACGCAGCATCTACCTGCATTACATTACCCAGTATACAACATTACCCAGTATCTACCTGCATTACATTACCCAGTATACAACATTACGCAGCATCTACCTGTATTACATTACCCAGTGTACAACATTACGCAACATCTAACTGCATTACATTACCCAGTGTACAACATTACGCAGCACCTACCTGCATTACATTACCCAGTATACAACATTACGCAGCATCTACCTGCATTACATTATCCAGTGTACAACATTACGCAGCATCTACCTGCATTACATTACCCAGTATACAACATTACGCAGCATCTACCTGCATTACATTACCCAGTATACAACATTACTCAGCATCTACCTGCATTACATTACCCAGTATACAAAATTACGCAGCATCTACCTGCATTACATTACCCAGTGTACAACATTACGCAGCATCTACCTGCATTACATTGCCCAGTATACAACATTACGCAGCATCTACCTGCATTACATTACCCAGTGTACAACATTACGCAGTATCTACCTGCATTACATTACCCAGTATACAACATTACGCAGCATCTACCTGCATTACATTACCCAGTATACAACATTACGCAGCATCTACCTGCATTACATTACCCAGTATACAACATTACTCAGCATCTACCTGCATTACATTACCCAGTGTACAACATTACGCAGCATCTACCTGCATTACATTACCCAGTATACAACATTACGCAGTATCTTCCTCCATTAATTTACCCAGTGTACAACATTACCCAGCATCTACCTGCATTACATTACCCAGTGTACAACATTACTCAGCATCTACCTGTATTACATTACACAGTGTACAACATTACGCAGCATCTACCTGCATTACATTACCCAGTGTACAACATTTCCCAGCATCTACCTACATTACATTACCCAGTGTACAACATTACGCGGCATCTACCTGCATTACATTACCCAGTGCACAACATTACGCAGCATCTACCTGCATTACATTACCCAGTGTACAACATTACGCAGCATCTACCTGCATTACATTACCCAGTAAACAACATTACGCAGCATCTACCTGCATTACATTACCCAGTGTACAACATTTCGCAGCATCTACCTGCATTACATTACCCAGTGTACAACATTACGCAGCATCTACCTGCATTACATTACCCAGTGTACAACATTACCCAGTATCTACCTGCATTACATTACCCAGTGTACAACATTACCCAGTATCTACCTGCATTACATTACCCAGTGTACAACATTACCCAGTATCTACCTGCATTACATTACCCAGTATACAACATTACGCAGCATCTACCTGCATTACATTACCCAGTGTACAACATTACGCAGCATCTACCTGCATTACATTACCCAGTGTACAACATTACCCAGTATCTACCTGCATTACATTACCCAGTGTACAACATTACGCAGTATCTACCTGCATTACATTACCCAGTATACAACATTACGCAGCATCTACCTGCATTACATTACCTAGTATAAAACATTACGCAGCATCTACCTGCATTACATTACCCAGTGTACAACATTACGCAGCATCTACCTGCATTACATTACCCAGTGTACAACATTACCCAGTATCTACCTGCATTACATTACCCAGTGTACAACATTACCCAGTATCTACCTGCATTACATTACCCAGTATACAACATAACGCAGCATCTACCTGCATTACATTACCCAGTATACAACATTACGCAGCATCTACCTGCATTACATTACCCAGTATACAACATTACCCAGTATCTACCTGCATTACATTACCCAGTATACAACATTACGCAGCATCTACCTGCATTACATTACCCAGTGTACAACATTACGCAGCATCTACCTGCATTACATTACACAGTGTACAACATTACCCAGTATCTACCTGCATTACATTACCCAGTATACAACATTACGCAGCATCTACCTGCATTACATTACCCAGTATACAACATTACGCAGCATCTACCTGCATTACATTACCCAGTGTACAACATTCACCAGCATCTACCTGCATTACATTACCCAGTGTACAACATTACCCAGTATCTACCTGCATTACATTACCCAGTATACAACATTACGCAGCATCTGCCTGCATTACATTACCCAGTATACAACATTACGCAGCATCTACCTGCATTACATTACCCAGTATACAACATTACCCAGTATCTACCTGCATTACATTACCCAGTATACAACATTACGCAGCATCTACCTGTATTACATTACCCAGTGTACAACATTACGCAGCATCTACCTGCATTACATTACCCAGTGTACAACATTCACCAGCATCTACCTGCATTACATTACCCAGTGTACAACATTACCCAGTATCTACCTGCATTACATTACCCAGTATACAACATTACGCAGCATCTGCCTGCATTACATTACCCAGTATACAACATTACGCAGCATCTACCTGCATTACATTACCCAGTATACAACATTACCCAGTATCTACCTGCATTACATTACCCAGTATACAACATTACGCAGCATCTACCTGTATTACATTACCCAGTGTACAACATTACGCAGCATCTACCTGCATTACATTACCCAGTGTACAACATTACGCAGCACCTACCTGCATTACATTACCCAGTATACAACATTACGCAGCATCTACCTGCATTACATTATCCAGTGTACAACATTACGCAGCATCTACCTGCATTACATTACCCAGTATACAACATTACGCAGCATCTACCTGCATTACATTACCCAGTATACAACATTACTCAGCATCTACCTGCATTACATTACCCAGTATACAAAATTACGCAGCATCTACCTGCATTACATTACCCAGTGTACAACATTACGCAGCATCTACCTGCATTACATTGCCCAGTATACAACATTACGCAGCATCTACCTGCATTACATTACCCAGTGTACAACATTACGCAGTATCTACCTGCATTACATTACCCAGTATACAACATTACGCAGCATCTACCTGCATTACATTACCCAGTATACAACATTACGCAGCATCTACCTGCATTACATTACCCAGTATACAACATTACTCAGCATCTACCTGCATTACATTACCCAGTGTACAACATTACCCAGCATCTACCTGCATTACATTACCCAGTATACAACATTACGCAGTATCTACCTCCATTACATTAGCCAGTATACAACATTACGCAGCATCTACCTGCATTACATTACCCAGTGTACAACATTACGCAGCATCTACCTGCATTACATTACCCAGTGTACAACATTACGCAGCATCTACCTGCATTACATTACCCAGTATACAACATTACGCAGCATCTACCTGCATTACATTACCCAGTATACAACATTACGCAGCACCTACCTGTACTACATTACCCAGTGTACAACATTACGCAGCATTTACCTACATTACATTACCCAGTGTACAACATTATGCAGTATCTACCTGCATTACATTACCCAGTGTACAACATTATGCAGCATCTACCTGCATTACATTACCCAGTGTACAACATTATGCAGCATCTACCTGCATTACATTACCCAGTGTACAACATTACCCAATATCTACCTGCATTACATTACCCGGTGTACAACATTACCCAATATCTACCTGCATTACATTACCCGGTGTACAAGATTATGCAGCATCTACCTGCATTACATTACCCAGTGTACAACATTACGCAGTATCTACCTGCATTACATTACCCAGTGTACAACATTACGCAGTATCTACCTGCATTACATTACCCAGTGTACAACATTACCTAGTATCTACCTCATTACATTACACAGTGTCTATCTCAGCATTTGATCACCAAGGCCTTGATTCACTAACCAGTGCTAAGTTTGTTAGTGTGCTAGTGGGCGCAAACCACTGAGTTAAGTGGTTTGCACCCACACACCGCGCACAGCACCGATGCTCAGTTTCGGGGGCACCTGATGAGCCATTTTCGTTGTACCGGGTGCGACGTTTACAGTGCAGCAGGCGCAACGTTATCGTCATACGGCACACTAATACCGGCCGCGCGCGCACTGCACTGGGCTGTGCGCGATGTAGCTTTGCGCGGCGATTAGTGCCCGCAAAGCTACATTTGGGGCACTAAGTGGTTTTTCACTCCAGCACTGGTTAGTGAATCAAACCCCAAGTGTCTTCAGCCAATACGTTACCCAGTTTGTTTCTGCAGTACACTGCACAGTGTCTACCTGCATCACATTACCTAGTGCCTATCTGCATTACATTACACAGCATCTATCTACAGCAGGGGTCTCAAACTCGCGGCCCGCGAGCCATTTGCGGCCCTCGATACAATATTTTGTGGCCCTCGCCGGTAAAAGCTTCCTTATAGTTCGCTTCAGTGCTCCCGAGCAGTCTGCCGCATCCCCGCCGCTAAACGAGGGCTGCAGAGCCCCCAAATCGCCCGGGGGGCAATCCGCCGGCATTTCCTGGAAGGGGCAGAGGCTTCAGCTCTGCCCCTCCTGACGTCAATCGCCACATGGATCGCCGCCTCTCCCCGCCCCTCTCTGGGAAGGAAGAGTGAGAGGGGCGGGCAGAGGCGGCGATGATTGTGAAATTCCTTATGCAGCCCAGCCTCATCCTGACTTTGCCTCCTGCGGCCCCCAGGTAAATTGAGTTTGAGACCCCTGATCTACAGCATACTAACCAGCTATCTGCATTACATTGCCTAGCGTTTGCCTACATTACATAACCTAAAGCCTGTCTGCATTACATTAACCAGTGTGTATCTGCATTAAGGTTTAACCTCCTTGGCGGTAACCCCGTGTGTGACACGGGGTAAGCCGCCGGAGGGTGCCGCTCAGGCCCTGTTGGGCCGATTTTCATAATTTTTTTTTTGCTGGACGCAGCTAGCACTTTGCTAGCTGCGCCAGCACTCTGATCGCCGCCGGCCCCTGCCCGATCGCCGCTATCTGCTGCGGCGCGGCCCCCCCCCCAGACCCCAGCGCTGCCTGGCCAATCAGTGCCAGGCAGCGCCGAGGGGTGGCCCGGGACTCCCAATGACGTCCCGACGTCAGTGACGTCGGTGACGTCATCCCGCCCCGTCGCCATGGCGACGGGGGAAGCCCTCCAGGAAATCCCGTTCTATGAACGGGATTTCCTGATCGGAGATCGCCGAAGGCGATCGAAGCGGGCGGGGGGATGCCGCTCAGCAGCGGCTATCATGTAGCGAGCCCTCGGCTCGCTACATGATTAAAAAAAAATTTTTTTAAAAAGAAACTGCTGCGCTCCCTCCTGGCGGTATTTTTCATACCGCCAAGGAGGTTAAGGTGCCCATTAATGGTATTATTCTTTTAATCAAATGCGATCTTTTGACACAACTTTTACAATCAAATTGTACAGAAAACTGGTCAATGTGTGGTGAAAATCCTGTAAAATGATTCTATGGTGGAATGGATCAGAACATTTAATCAATCCGAATTTTGGATTTTTACGATCAAATTAGAAGAGAGAAAATGCCCTAATAGATCTGCTTATGGGGACAATTGATAATTATCTTTCCGATTACTTTTGAATGCAAAAAATTGCATTGAAATCTTGCGATCGCATCTGATGAAAAAAATGTAACGCTAATAGGCACCCATTACCCATTACCCAGCTTCTCTCTGCATTACATAGCCCAGTGTCTGTCTGCATTGCAAGTTTGTTGGCACAGCAAAGTCCCCAGTATACAGCACCGGCAGGGATTGCCTGATGCCGGATACACGTGCTTGTCGGCTCACAAATGACAAACCTAACTCCCCCCATGCATCATAGAATGCTCACCAAGCCTCCACTGATGTCTTGTAGGCTTCCTGGAGCTCCTAGTGGCTTTCCGGCCTCCTCTGTGTATGGCCCCTGGCGTGACACCTGTTGGGTCGCGTGACATGCCGGGAGCCATACACGGATGACGGAAAGCCGCAAGGAGCTTGAGGAAGGCTACAAGACATTGCTGGAGGCTCAGTTAGTATTTAATGGCCTGCAAAAGCCTCAAAGCACAGTCCCCGTTATCATGTCAGGCATGCCGGTTAGTTGAGACTTGCCTTTACTATATTACTTTAACACCCTCTGAGAGCATCTGGGCACCGGGCGCTTCAGATGCACAAAGCTCAGTCTACTGGCAGTGCTGGTTAGGAGGACAAGTATCGCTGCTGTCATATATCACATGGGCAGACCATGGACTCTGGGCTGCAATATCTGTTTATACCCACAACAAGGTGACTTGCAATGTGCGCCTTGCACTGTGAAGTGCCCAGATCGTCACAGTAGCATAACAGAAGGATTTTTTCTTTCACACATTTTACTTCCTTTACAAAATGTGCATGCAGGTTACAGCTAGGTGGCAATTTCCTCAGTGATGGTATTACAAATAGGAATATTATTACAGTATACATGCTTTATTGATCAGGGCTTTCTGTGTAAATTAGGGCAGAGTTACTCACGCAAAGTACGCAAAGCATTAACAAGATTTTCCACAGTGACTAAAAATGCGCCCATCTGGAACCATTCATCTTCAAGTTCATCCATACTTATTACACAAAATGTGGGGAAAGTTGGATTAGGAAATTGTATAAATGCATAAGTAAAGCAAAATAAAGTCCTACACTTTTAAATGCCTATATAGATATTGGACATTTTGTGCAAAATGTATAGAAAATTCCTGCCCAGTCTAGTACAAGCAGCCATAAATAAAACACAGTTCTTCATTTCAGTATAGGAGCTACACTGTTGTGATAATGGAAGATGTCCTTATTCAAGTCACATTTTTCTCTTTTCCTTCTATGTTTTCTCTTAGGTGATATTTCCTCAAATTATCAATGAAATGCCTTTTAGACATGAGTAAGCAAGAAAATAGTTTTGACAGTACTTTTTTAATTGCAGCGTGTTGAAAGATTATTTTAAACAGAAGATGGAGAATTATCTCCTTGGACAAAAAAAAATGAATTGCATAATTGAATTATCAGTTTATAGGGTCATGCAAATACAGCCCACAGCTGGTGTGAGCCAGGACAAGTAATGAGTCAGAAAGTTTGGCTTTGACTAGCGGAAATATCATTCTTACATGGCAAAAGTTGTGGTGCTGCTTAGTGATGGTTTAGAGCCCCATAGCTGGTTACTGAAACACTTCACCTGGCAACCGCTAAATAGACTGCTATGGTAAGAAGCCTGTTTGCGCAAATTGTACAGTTATGCTTTATGCACGTTGCATTGTGCATCCTAAAAAACAGGGTTACAACACAACAGTATGGAAAAGTCATATTGACCCACATTCAATTAACTTTTTATCCTGAGTTTTCTCCTAGGAGATACTTTTTCATAACTTTTGAGCACTTTGAAATTGAAAAACTGATACAAGGTAGGTAAAAAGGTAGTATCAAATTATTTTGAGTATTTTCTTGCTTGCTGGTGATCTATAGGGGATTTTATTGATAAGTTTAAAAATATCACCAAGGAGAAAACTCAGGAGAAAAAGTTAATTGCATATAGGGCCATTGTGCGTACCTAACACGACTCAATACAGTAAAGCATACACTCCATGACATATGCTTACACCGCAACCATTAGCGCATGCATCACCTAGTAAAATACACTATGCTGCTTGTTGTATTTATGGAATCTACCGCACCACACCACTAATGCATAGATGTGAACATTACAAGATAATACCTTTGTGATGCAATTTTATTTCCCATCGCAACTCAGTATGGATGAAGTGTGAAGGTAGCCTAAAACAACTTTAAAAATTGCAGCCTATGGCATTTAGCATTATAACAAGTCAAGAAAGCCTAATGGCAGCAGGCCTGTGGAGTGGGAGTTGGAGTCGGAGTAGAGGAGTCGGAGCAATTTTGGGTACCTGGAGTCGGTGGTTTCACGTGAGTTGGCGCCGGATGATTTTTGTACCAAATCCACAACCCTGGTAAGAATTAGACTAAGGAGTCGAAGTCGAGGAGTCAGAGCAATTTTGAGTACCTGGAGTTGGAGTCGGTGGTTTCATACACTGAGAAGTCAAAGTCGGAGTTGAATGATTTTTGTACCGACTCCACAGCAGTACAGTGTGATTACAATTTTCTAACAGGTACTCAGCATTCCTTGTCTTTCCCTCTCTGTGACTCTTCAGAGTACAGTAGGATTATTCTGCTCAGCTAGTGAAATAGATATTGTGCCACAGGGAATGTGTAAAGGGTTTAGGAATTAATTAAACCTGCTTGCAAAAAACCCTTAGAATAAGTATAGCTGCAGATTTTATTTTCTCAAATCCATTTTGTTAGCCCTGATTTTAAGAATCATTAAAGTAAGCCAGAGGTGCAATATTGCACTGTCTTCACTCCATTATATCCCGCGCAAATCGACCTAAAAGTGGCCACACATGAATAGATTCTAATACTACCTTTTAAAAGGTAAAACTCTAAAATCATTTGTAATTCAGTGAAGAAAGTCCATCCATCTGTTTAGTATGACCACAGAGATAGTAATAAAAAAACTACCCCCCCCCCCTCCCCCCATGATTGACACTCCCAGATATATAATACCAGTTGAGGTATAGTGATCATTGTCCATCCAGATCATATTACTAGCAGCACAGACACACACTCTGCTGATGGACCTGCTGTCAATGCAATGGTAATTTTCTGCCATTCTCAATCACACGTTCAATTGATTATACCTTCAGAACAGAATATTATACGTGCGTCCTGCCAACTTAATGGGGGCCGTCACTGAATGCGCAGCCACCTTAAAAAGAAAAGTTTTAATAAAATGTGATTGAAATTTATCAGATGATATCAAATCATAAATGTGCAATTTGAATAAATTCCTTTAGGATTGTTTACAGCAATTTTACAAATCAGTCTTTCGAAAAACAATTTGAGAGCTGTAGCCCTGTTTATGCTCTGAAATACAGAGGTTGTGCTTACGTACCAGAATCCATGACCTTCCTCAGCTGTTCCCCATGCTAGGGTCATATTTTTTCTAGCAAGAGTTACATAACTCAACAGACCACCCAGCAAAACACTGTTATGTAGTACATATATATTTTATGCAACTTTTCACACTCGTAAGGCTAGTTACCCGATGTACATTGCAGTGTAACAAAAGCTATAATCACAAAGCAATGCACTGCAATGATTTGACAATGGCGGAATCACACTTGTGTGTTGACCTCGTGGTGTGTTAGATTCCCTCATAAGATCTCAACCCAACCTATGAGCTACCAGACATTGCGCATGTTAAAACCGTGTTTCAATTGACTGGCTACATGGCAATGCGCACATTACAGGAAGACCCTAGTTTTGAAAATCTGTTGCAATGTGCAGCATGCATTCTGTGCCTTTTACACACGCGAGACAGAACTCAGCAGAGATGGCCAATCAGGTCCATCTCGGAAAAGAACCCAGTGTGTGTACAGGTGTTCCACAAGGTCTCCAAGATCTGGCACACAACAACATAATTAGCTGAACATTGTTTCCTTCCTTAGTCCTCTAGTCAGCTTCCCCCATGCACTGTCTGGGTGCTTGCTAGCACTCTGTATCAGCGGTGAAGAGGACCCCCTATGGAGTCACATCTGAACATGGTGACATGTTGTGATTTTCTGTTACACCATCGCCAGTCAAGCAATGACGTGTGGTGTTACAAATGCTACCAATTGGCTGCAGTTTAATGGCACCTGAATAGCAGTCATGGCTGGCAGTCGAAGGCTGAACTGTCCAACAAGAAGCACAATTCACTACGTCTTGTGAAAGAGACCTTAAAGCTGGCCATACACTAGGCCGATTCCCCGCCGATCGACAGCAGATTCGATCACTGGGCTTGAATCTGCTATCAAATCGTTAACGTTAACGCAAAATTTCGATCTATTTCGTCCCGAAATAGATCGATCCCGTTGATTGCTCCGTGCGGTAACTTAGCGTGGATCGCCCGCGGGTAGGGAGCGCGTCGCTAGCGGCGTTCGAGTGCCTGATGGCCGACGCAATACAGCTGCAAAACCTGTTCCGCCGGCACGTATCCCCCCGGTCACCGCTGCTCCGGATCCAGCAGACTTCACTTCTTCCTGTCCCGGCAGGAAGTTTAAACAGTAGAGGGCGCTCTACAGTTTAAACCTCCCCCAGACAGGAAGTGAAGCCTGCCGGACCCGGAGACCAGACCAGAGCGTAGAAGAAGACAGCGGAGACTTGGGGAGTTGCGCCGGCGGAGCAGGTAATGTATGCGGGGGGGAGCGGCGGCAGCACCACCACCACCACAGATTGTGAACGGTTTCAGGCTGAAATCGATTCACAATCTGTTTGCAGTAAAGGCAGCCATACGATCCCTCTCTGATCAGATTCGATCAGAGAGTGATCTATCTGTTGGTCGAATCTGATGGCAAATCGACCAGTGTATGGCTACCTTAACCTGCACCACACTGCAGTCCCTCTTCCCCTCCCCATAGCAACAGTAAATGTTGTTCAGCTGTAACCAAGAGACACATCTGCAAGAGCTAGTGCCCACAGCCATCACTGCAGGGACTGAGGCCCAATCCCTATGGGCAATATATATTGTGCATGTGTATGCAGCTTAAATAGCAATAAAACAAAGAAATATATTGACTGAGATTAAGACTTAGAATGAGTTGCATACATTTTCATATGTTCATGAATGTCATATAATGATGGCATCAGATCGGATCAGTGCTGTGACTGACAAAATATTTACAGAGCAGTTGTGCTGCAGAGTGCTGGGAACACACATATCAGTATTCACAGCCACCAAAGAGCTTGGCAAACATGCAAAAAACAGAGTATGTGCATATCCAGAGAAAAATCATTGAGCAAAGGTCTGATCATATGCAGAAGACGGATTCATGAATTGAAGGCCTTGAGTATCATAACCTCCCCAAAAACACAGAGGTACAGGCAAAAGATACAGGTTGGAGCATTTTATATTTTCACCAGTGGCTAAACTACAACGTATAAGGTTCACTTATCAAATAGTCAGCAATATCCATTATAAAGATGCTCCGATGCCTGCAACTACTGCCAAATATTCATTTAAAAGAATGATAATGTGAGGCCCTAGTGTCTTGGCATCTCTCTGCTGAAAAGTAGCCAATCTTACATCTTATAATAATGTCAACAGCCTTCTGACTTAGATTCTACTTTCCACTTGGACATTTGGGCTGGTTTAAACACCTGCACTTGCAGATTCAGGGATATCATAGCTATTGGGCAGTTACAGTTACACACAAACCTAAGCCTACCCCCCAAACTGCTGCCACAGCCCCCCATGCAGAGCACGCATTGAAAGTGTGCTTGTGCTGGACAGCATGCATTGGAGAGTGCCGGTGAAAGCAAAGTGACCGCTCCATACCCCAGCTTGCATTCTCACTTCTCTCTGGCAGCTGTCATGTGATCGCAGTTAGCAGGGAGCTCTAACAGCTAGTTCAGAAGATGCCAGGGACACACGAGGAGGCAAGCTGGAGCAAGGAGAGGTCTCTATGTTCAAGCTTGCACTCTTACAATGTGTGCACTGCACTCTTACAATGTGTGCACTGCAGTTGGGGGCCCTTACAATGTGTGCACTGCATTTGGGGACCCTGTACACTATACCATCTGTGGATAAGCCACCCCCCCACACACACACACACACGCACTTTACACACCAAGTGTAGGTTGGCTTATCTGCGGTATTATAAGGTAGTTGGTAAGAACACAACCTAACCTGTTATACTAACCAGTTATGACTGCTTCACATACATGCATTGCTCTAACGATACCATTTAGCGCAACAAGTGATGGTCATGCCTAGGCGAGCTCATGGAGAAGCATGTGATCAGTTTGGTCAGATGATAGATATGTAAGTCTGTGATTTGTTAGTCATGATCATGTGCAAAAACAGGATGTGATCACAGCAAACCAGAGCTTTGCAATTCTATCAGCTGATCAAACAAATCGCACGCTTCTCCCTGAGTTCTCCTAAACATGACCATCAATAAGGGCTGGTTCACACTGCAAGAGCTTTTTCTAAGCGCTAGTGTTTTTAAAAGCTCTTGCCAATGTAATGCTATGTGTGAGTTCTCACTTGAGTGATGGGATTTTTTTAAAATCACCAATAGCATTGCATAAGCAAGAGCTTTACAAATCCCTAGCTGCATAGGGAAGGCAGGAGGCGGAGCGAGCTGCCTTTCCATCATCAGGCGCCTATAGGCGTGTGCCTACAGTGCCTTATGGTAAATCCAGCCATGTAGAGTAGATGATAATTAGATGTCCTCACAGAAAACAGTGATCACAATAGCATTGTTAGCATGCATATATATAGCATTGACACATTTGTGGTGGTGGTTTGAAGAAAACACTGTGCAACTGACATAAGTAACATCCCTCATTTCAGCTCACACCCTAATATACCCCAGTGGTGCAGCTACAGAGACACACATTTTTACACAGGGCCTTTCAGCTGCCTTTACTTTCCCCCAGAATGGGTTTATAGTGGTCAGTTGTGTAACACACTCATTACAAAAACGTTAATACAAAGCCTGCAAGCAATGAGTTAGAATAGTGCAACAACTTACAACACAGCACTGTGAACAGCCCCATAGAATTGTATGGGCAGTGAGCTGACATTCAGAATTATTCTACAACGCAACTGAACACTGTGAACTAGCCCTCAGGCTCCATTTCCCAGAGGCCACAGCAGTGAGAGAAGCGTGGAGTGGAGAACAGTTCATTAATGATTACCATTATACAGCACACACAGTGAAAATCATTACCTCATCACAAATGAAAAGCTGATGCAGTGGCTGACACAGGGCTCCAAGCAGGGCCTGTGGAGAAGAGGCACGGCTGCAATCACAACCTCTCTTCCTATGCCACTGTATTTACTATAAACCTGCCAGCAAGTTTTCGGCATGTGGGAGGAAATCACATCATTCATAGGAAACCCAAACAAACTTCAGTCAGATATTGTCCTGGTCTGCACTGAACCTGGTACTCTTAATGCTGCAAGGTAAAGAACTAACCATTTACCTTTTGGGAATCTGATGTGTAACAGGGTTACCTTTTGGGAATCTGATGTGTGAAAGTGGCAATTGGACCCCTTAACTACCACTGGGCCTCAGGCACCTGCCTAGGTTGCCTTGTGGATGGTCCTGCTCGGTGTGGAAGGTAAAAGCCTGTGGATGTTTAAATAGTACCATAGTGCCTTTTTCTGTAGAAGTCTTGATCTCAGATTTTTTTTTTGTCAATGCAGTTAAAGGACATCTGTAGTGAGAAGAATATGGAGGCTGCCATGTTTCTTTCCTTTTAAGCAATACCAGTTGCCTGGCAGACTTGTTGATCTGTTTGGCTACAGGAGTGTCTGAATAACACCAGAAACAAGCTTGCAGCTATTCTTATCAGATCTGACAATGATGTCAGAAACACCCAAACTGCTGCATGCTTGTTCAGGGCTAAACGTATTAGAGGCAGAGGATTAGCAGGACAGCCAGGCAACTGGTATTGCTTAAAAATAAATTAATATGACAGCCTCCACATCCCTCTCCCTTCAGTTGTCCTTTAAAGCATACCTGAACTGAAAGAAACACTGAGGCTGACATTTAATTCCATGTAAACAATGCAAATGTACTGAAGCAAATGTACTGAAAAGTACATTGCCTGGCTGTCCTGCTGATCCTCTGCTTCTAATAATTTTAGCTATATAGACCCTGAACGAGCATATGCAGATCAGGTGTTTCTGAAGTCTGACTAGATTAGCTGCATGCTAGTTTCAAGATTGTGTTTCAGACACTACTGCAGCCAAAGAGATCAGTGGAATTGCCAGGCAATAGTTACTGATTACAAAGAAATAAATATAGCATCCTTAATTCAGGTGTCCTTTAAGTTAGATTATGAGAAAGATGTCACTAGCCCTGATAGTCTGAGAGAGCTTTGGAAAACGATACAGGAGAAACCCGTACTGGGAAACAAGTGCAGTGTTAGCACCAAATGACAAGTCTCACCAGACTTTCTCCATGTTTTTCTCTGGAATTCACTCCAAGTTGTGCATGTCATATCTAACATTTCTCACAACCCAATTACTAAGCGGTGACATAGCAACATGAAGATGGAAATAATCAACAAGAAACTAGGCTAGACCTTACAAATCACACATTCAGTCTCATCCAACATTTCACTGCTACATGGAATCGCCCACGTCACTTAGGGAAATCTGAGTAACACTGAGAAAGAGCACTGCAACCAAAAGCAGTTCGAGTTCAGTCAGCTCTCTAGACAGATTTTATCCTATGCTGAACCAAATGTCCCGTGGACTACTAACGTGGAACACATGTCTTTCAGGTGTGGCTTAATGGAGAGAGGTAATTAGAGTGAACCTATGGCCAATAAAACATTATTATTACACATTCATAAAGCAATGACCAATTTTTTTGCCGTGCTTTACAGATATGACAGTTAGGGATGTGAACAAACCTTGTCACTAAATATGCCGCAGAAGGACTCAGAATCTAACTTACCTACCGATCCTTTATTTAGGGCAAGGGTGTCAAACCGTGTAAAGGGACAAAATCTAAAACCTAGTTTAAAGTGGATCCGAGATAAACTTTTACTCATTGCATAATTGGATTCCTTTTGTATAGTATTTAGGGCATTCCTCAAGCCAAATACTTTTTTTGTTTTGTTTTAATACTCAAATTCCATATAAACTAAACAAGCCTCGCTCACAGAGTCTCCAGTGCCTTGGCACTGTCAGATCCATGTGGCAAGGGCTTATGGGAGCTCAGTCTGGGCAGGAGGAGGAGGTTACTAGCCAGAGATTTCAGAGGCAGAGGGGAGGAGGGAGGAGGAAAGGGGATTGAAGTTTTCACAGGTTGAGGGATGGAGATGCAGATCAGCTTGACTGTGTAATGATCACAAGTAGAACATGCCTGCTCTCATTGTATCACAGGAAGAAACAATCATATACTGTTGAAGCTGTTTGCAGCTAGATTTGCTGTGTAAACTATCTAAACTTTAGATAAGATATATAGACAAGTTACTTGTTATAGTTTTTCATCTCGGATGCGCTTTAAGTCGCGGGCCAAGTTGTTTATTCAGATTTAACATTTATTGAACAGTCCCACACTAACTGGTGTTACTATAGTGACCATCGGGGTTCCTGCTCCTCCCCCTTCTGCAGAGTAGCGCAGTGGAGCAGTTCAATATTTACCAGCTCCATAGCTGCTTCAAGTCTCCTCCCATCTCCCCAACAGCCACATGCTCTATATGGCATATCTCTGGCTCCTGAGGCATGTCACCTTATTGGGAGAAGGAGGACTGCCAGGAAGAACAGAAGAGACATGACGCATCACTGGAGCAGGTAAATGTTACACTGCTCTGCTGCGTTACTCTGAAACGTGGGAAATGGGTGTTGGTGGAAGAAGGGGGGTGGGACCTCAGGACGGGGACCCATCTTATTATGCTGGGGAGATCCTGTAAGGACAGAAACTGTAACCAGTGAGCTCCTCTGCATGGTAAGATAGTGTGCTGTTGTTCTTTTACTGCTTACAATGATGCATATGTGAAGCTCTCGAGGTCCAACGAGGGCTGCACTCGGTCCGCGGGACTTTACACCTGTGATTTAGAGGATAAGCTAATAACCACCTGTGTTTAAACTGTGGGCGAAACTGTGGTGCTGGGAAAACATGAGAACTAGGAATCGTCAATGAGGTTGCAGGATTTTTGTTTTGTAAGCACATTTATGCAGATAGAAATTACACCAATCAGGTCTGACTGAGGTGAAATGTATTGGATTACTTTCAAGTTGCATACATTTGCGTAAAAAAAAATTGCATAACTCAGCATTGACTTGGAATTAATATCAGTATCTCATTTACCATACCTAATGAGTACATGCAAACTCCATGCAGATAGAGTACTCTACTAGTTAGAATAGGAACCTGGGATTCAGACACTGCAAGACAAAAGTGCCAACCGTGTAAAGAGCCGTGACATACAATTCAGTTCATTTTCTATGCTTACAGTGAGCTCCATACAGTACCTTGATGTTAATGTGTGAATGTAGACTTGCTGGATATTATATTGGAAAAGCCACCAGCCCACCCTCCCACATAACGAAAGACAGGCCTGTGAAGAGGCTGTATAAGTGTGTGACATTTGTGCAGAGGTCACAGCCATATTAATTACAGCGAGCAGCAGAAGTGCCAGGCAACCGCACAGAGCGAGTATGATGGTGTAGCATATCATGCTATGGTAGCTGCTAATAAAAGCATTATTTGTCCTGAATGTCATCATTAAAGCACTATACACAAAATATAGTCATATTAAACTGATCACCAGTCCTCATACTGCAGAGCAGGTGGTGGTGAAGAATAACAAAACCAACACCCTGTTTGGATGAAGTCTCTAAACCCAAAGGGGAGATTTATTAATCTCTGCAAATAGATCTGCATCACAAAGCAGACCGCACTGCTGAAACTCCGCCACTCGGGTATCTGAGGTGAGCAGTTCCCATCTCCGTG
This sequence comes from Hyperolius riggenbachi, assembly GCF_040937935.1. Lineage (NCBI taxonomy): Eukaryota > Metazoa > Chordata > Amphibia > Anura > Hyperoliidae > Hyperolius > Hyperolius riggenbachi. The sequence continues at coordinate 232,418,666 of NC_090646.1, read as the reverse complement.
GGGGTCCTGTTGTTTGTGTTATCCAACACATGGCACTGCCCTTTCTACTATCGTTTTCTCTGGAGGAGCTGCACTGATCGCTGCTGTTCTTCTTCAGCAGCAATGAAGACTTGTTCTTGCTTCTGGTCTGTGTTTTATATCATCTTTAGATAAATCATGCTGCCTCTTGATATACAGGAATCCTGGTTCCTAACAGAGATATGCATGCCTATTATGCCTATAGGCCTTAGGTTTTCAGTCATGATATGCTTGGTGTACTCTGTGGCACTCGCCTGACCTCATAATGGGGTTAATAACAGTGGTTTTCAAAAGAATAGGAAGAAATTCTCCCATTTCAGTGCTTCAACATGTTTCATAAGCTAGAGAACACTGAAGAGCAGTGTGGAACAATAAAATCATCTGGATTAGAGAAAAAAAATGCATACAATTAGGTAGAAACGTTTTTCTTTTTGATCATATTGGTATCAGTGGTGTGTTAGCCCTCAGTAAAAGCAGGGCGTTTTGGATCAGGATGATACCATTTGTTGGTACTGAAAAAAAAGCCACCTGAACAAAGAAGGATGGTAGAGACTGTCATATTTCTTTCCTTTTAATCAATGCACATTGCCTGGCTACCCTGCTGATCCTCTGCCTTTTAAGACTTTTAGCCATAGACGATGAACAAGCATGCAGATCAGGTGTTTCTGACTGAAGTCTGACTGGATTAGCCACATGCTTGTTTTAAGTGTGTGATTCAGACACTCCTGCAGCCAAAGACCATCAGAGCCGACAGGCAAATGGTATTGTTTAAAAGGAAACAAATATGGCAGCCACCATATCCCTCTCAGTTCAGGTATCCTTTAAAAGAAAAAGAGCAAGCTTTCGGCTAATAAGCCATCTTCAGACTCTATTCTTGCATGTAGATCATAGACAGGGCCACTAAACAGTTAATGAATGTGTCATTAAAGTAACATACACACCAACGGCAAAAGGATTAACTTAGTAACCTAGGTTCTAATACCCCTCAGGAGATGGTTGCAAGCTTTTGCCAACAACAGCAGACGATTGAGAAAAATGCAGGCCCTGTTTTTTAGCTGTTTACATTCTCCAGCTCAGGGAAACCTCAGCAAATCAACCCCACAGTCTTCATAAGCTTCCAAAAAGTTGTCAGTGTGTACTGACACCGAGTTCACTGTGAGGATCAATCATTTCGACCTCAACAGCTGTTCAAGCTGTGATGACTGCTGCTCAGGCTAAGCGTAGCACAGGAGCAATGTAAATGTTGTGTGAAGGGACCCTTAGGCTACATTCAAATACAATCTGCTGGTTTGATGAGTCTCAAGTACAGGGAAGATGCTTTGATCGGGTTTCTAAAAAAAAGTGAACTTTAACTATACATGAATGTACATAATCCATTCCTTTACAACATATTTCCAAAGAAATGTGACATTTTTCTAACTTTAAATAAAAACATTAAAAAAAAGACTAAGGCACTGTTGATTTTCAGACAGTATTATTTAATCATTTCAGTTTGAAGCTAAATGATTTTTTTCACGGTGAACTTTAGATATAGCCCCTAGTCAAAAATGTGAAGCGTCTGCATTACCACATATTTTTTTACTTCATGACAAGTAACATGACTGTTCCCTTAATTCATCTCCACACTATATGCAGCATGTAGCTTCAGCCTCTGTCCTCCTCTGTAAGGTGTTCCTATAACTAGTAAACCAGCAGTTACAGTAAACCTCAGCTACATGCACAAGTTCTGTGGCCTAAATCGATCATATGTGATGGTTTTGGGTAGGAGAGGAGAAGCAGGAGGTGTCCATAGTGGGAACTGCATTAGTGGTCAACTGAGTATTTGTCAACCCAGCAGCAGGGCCGGATTTGTACTTTTTACAGCCCAAGGTCCACTATCACCAGTTGCCCCGGACCGACAGCATCCTAAATCTCCCCAACATGGAAGGGATTATATTCTAGACTCCTCTGAGGACAGTTAGTGAAGTGATGGCAGGGATTACATTATAAACTCCTTTGGGAACAGTTAGCAACATAATGGCAGAGATTAGATTGTAAACTTCTTGGTGAGCAGCACATTCAGTAAGTGACAGGGAGCTCTGAGATCAGCGTTCGCTCCTCCTTCCTCCCCTGAGTGCCAGATCAGCTTGTTGATAGCCACCCACCACTAGAACTCTATGCAGCAGGACGAATGTTCGGCTGGCTAAATGCTACTGCCACCACAGCCCACCCCTTGCTTTCCTGGTTCCCTAGGCCAGTGTTTCTCAACATTTTATTGGTATGTACCACTTATAAAACCCTGTACTCACCAAGTACCCCCTGGCATAGTAAATATTATCACAAGTACCCCTTAACAAATACATATTTAATCGTAGTACATGATAATTAGTTCTAAACAATTTCCAAGCATTTACTGTTGCTTTTAATTAGAAAAAAAATACTAATACTATGTTTATAGGATTTATAGTTTTCTGAAACTCTAAATGTGTTACTGTTGGTCAAGTATATCAAGCCTGAGTACCCCCTGGAACCATTAGAAGTACCCCCTGGGGTACGCGTACCGCATGTTGAGAACCTAGGCCCTAGGCCATGGCCTTTGTGGCCTTGCATGACATCTGGCCATGTCCAGCAGACTGTAGACGAGACTGGAGAAGTGGAGTCCATCCACACCTCTACTCATGCTAGATGTCACCAGAGGCAATCATGAGCAATTTAAAAAGAAGCATTGCAATTCTGCTTTACACTTCACTGTACATAGCTGTAATATGCAAAATAAACTTCAAACATTTTGCAGAGACTTGAAGTACCTTTCTTTTCTTCCAAAGTGGCAAAGATACAGACTCTTTGCACAGGTAGAACAATCATGGAATTGGTTATCTTCCTGACAATTCGTATCAACGAATTTGCCTATTTGCCTGATACTGACATTTTTCTCATTGAATTTTACAGACTAAAATGGACAATTCACATCACTCACTGTACCTCAAAGGAACTATTCTAATGTTCCTACCACACTTTAGGGACGTTATTGCTAGAAAGTCAACTAGCCTACAAGCATGTATTTGGATTACAAGAGGAATAAGCATGGAGAAACCCACGCAAGCAAGGAGTGAACATATAAAATACAGTATATGCATTTTGGGTTTCAAACCCATGATACCGACACTGAAAGTGTATCCCTAATTTAACCAATCATGAGTTAACATATAAATATTTCAATCATTTTCACTGCTCATACACTATTAGGGCACATTCATACTATAAATCGCAAAACGGTATCACTTAGCGCTACCGTTTTGCACGGCTGATTTTTCCACGGTTAGCGTGGTCAAATCACTGCTCACACTTCCGTGATTCAGAGCGATCACAATCAGCGCTTTTTTTAAGCTCTGTACCGTGATTGCTCCAGAATCATGGCAAAATGCTGCACGTAACGCATTTTGCGATTACCGCTAAACGCAAATCGCCTGCGATTGGCACCAATCACGACAGTGAGATTACTACCATATACTTTCTATTGCACTAGCGCTTTAAAAAGTGCCCTTACAGGTTTTAATAGACGTCTGAAAGGAGTGGTATATGAAGGATGCCATATTTATTTCCTTGTAAACAATGACCGTTGCCTGGCAGTCCTTTTGATCTTCTGGCATGAGTAGTGTCAGAGTCAAAACCATAGAAAAAGCATATTGCTAATCCAGTAAAATCAGAGTGAGCTGCGTCAGAGTACCTAATCAGCAGGACAGCCAGGCAATGTGCATTGTTTAAAAGGAAAAATAAATATGGCAGCCTCCATATCCCTCTTACCTCAGGTCCCCTTTAAGTCACTTAACTTTAAAAACTAGAACCTCAGGTGATCAGTATTGATTGAAATATTAATTGAAAGTTGATCAGAAAAGGCTATTCTTTAGGGAGTTATATAAATTAGAGTTTTCAAAACAAAAAAACAGCCAACCAATATCTTAGCTACAGAAAATCTCTCATAAAGACAACTTTAAAGAATCACGAAAAAGCATCTTTTTTTACACCTATGCAAAAACGGATTCTTACCCCCCCCCCCCCCCCCCAAGTCATTTTTTCTGCTAGATTAGAGATAAAACAAGTGACTGTGAGCCACAGAAATCAGTTAATTCTTTTCCGAGGCCTCCAGTGGCATAAGGGATAATCCAGACATGCTTTACACCTGCTCTGTGTCAACATGAAGCAGTTAATCAATGAGTTAACATTCAATCATTACATACTGCTGTGTTTCTGTCACCACCTACATCATTTAGCCAAGCTTCAATAGTATGCGCTTGTCAGGAAGAACGGGGCAGATGATCCACGTTCCGCTCCAGGATTGGAGCACATAATAAAAATTAATTATGTATAATATGCCAACAATGCTCAAATTTTTCATCATTTTTTGCAAATGAGGTATTTAAACAGCAGTTCAATAAAAACGCGTGTGCATTAGTAAAATGTACTCATTAATAAGATATATAGGTGAGCTTTCCCTCAGCCAAGATGATTTTCCTGTTTAATTCTAATATATTTTCTTCTATGACAGATAGATGTTTAGAATATTGGGATTTGCCTGTCCACTCCCCTGGAGTATAATATGATGGGCGCTCAGTGCTAAGGAGCCTGTTGCCCTTTTATTTATTTGCCTTGTTGACAAACCGCATATCATGAAAATCAGACAGCAAAACTATTCAAAGATCTCTGGATTCCTCCTCATCTTATACAGGACAAGATAAATTCCATTGTTATCCATTTCTGTTATAACAGATTGGAAGTCCTCTAACTGGTGTAAAGGTGCGCTCACACATAGAAGGATGGCCATCCAAACAGGCCACCTACAGCTCTACAGCACAAGTAGTGGAAGACCGTATAAGCCATCCCTGAAGTCTCATAACTGTGTCAGTCTCGCACGCACGCACGCACGCACGCATTTGTAGCAGCTGTGATTCTACGGCTGCAGTAGCTTCTAAACACTGTTTCAAGGCCCAAGCCCACTTACAATAATGGTAGTCCAAAACGCTGTACAAACATGTTGCTCACTATAAGCCAAGCAGTGAGCTCTGCTCTACGAAGAGGCAAGGGAGTGGTAAGAAAGAGTGAGTTTTACCATTGTGCACAATCATTCATTAGCAAATGGCAGGCGTTGGAGGATACCAGATTCAAATTGGTATAGAAGAAGCTGCACAGCTATAATAAAAGTTTATGCATCTACAGGCTGCTGAGAGTGTGCCACAGTTGGTGGCAGGTGTGTGACACAACCCATGGGCTGACCTCAATACTCACAGGGGGATAGGGATCCATCAAGGTAGGTTCTGCTTTCCAACAAAAAGGCTATTGTTTTCCTCTAAGATAAGGTTAATGCTCAGTACTTTCTGCCTCTTTCCCATCTATACGATTGCACATTAAGGCCTTGTTCACATTGGCAGGAAAAATGGTCTGCAGACCTTCCCGGGATGGATCCTAATGGTTGTGAATAAATCCAATGTCAACCAACGTATCCATTCACATTGCTCCATTAACATGGATCCGTTTGGCACGGGAGGCTGCAATAATTCCGGAGCAACAGACGCAGAAAAGATCCAAAAACCGATGACCAATAAATCTTACATGGATCAGTTTTTCATCAGTCCAGTGTGAACTGGGCCTAACACTCACATGAGCCAAGTGTATATATTTCTACACAGACATTTTTGTTAAGTAAATTGGTGGTAGTCAGAATGTGACTTCCAAGTCCAAATGCTGCCTTGAGTGTGTAGTGTTAATATTGATTGATTAGCTGTTGAGTTTACTTGTAAGATTTAATATATGCAGAACATTTATGTCTTTAAAGTATACCTGACCCGGGGCCAAGCTACCTAAGGTAAGCACAGAGGTATACCTCTGTGCATTGCCCATTCCTTTCCTTGTCATCACTATCACACTTTGAAAAATTTGACAGTCGGGAAAGAAAAAGGAATAGGAGGGGGAACGGAAGGAAAATCACTACAATCCTGTCTCTCCCTCTTTAGCTGAAAGTTACATTTTTCAAGAAGGGACCAGGGAGAACACAGAGAGGAATGCACAACACACAGAGGTATGTGGATTCAGCATGAACTCTGTGCTAACCGTAAGTAGATTTTCTCAGGTCAGGTTTACGTTTAGCTTAAAGGAACTAATATTTTCCAACTAACAAAGCATACAGAAACCCCCTTATTCAGGTGCAGATGTAAGGAAGCATGGCTTGTGTGTCTTACAGCTGGTGCTGCATGACAAAATACTAACTGCTGAAAAGACTGACAGGGTATGGGAAAAGGAAAATTACCCCTGCCTCAGATTATGGAAAGACAGATCAGTTACCTTCCACTGATATTGTGAAACGTTTCTGCTTTGTGGCTTTAGTCAGCTTTTGTTTGCTGCCCACGTCTCTATTAGGTAGATTATCTCACACTTCCCGACCCCAATGACACACTACGTTTTTGCGGTGAGCAGAATTTCCTAGATCATTGACACAGTCACCAGTACCTAAGCCAGCAGCATTTTCACTACTAACAGAGCAGAGCCTGGTTTTGCTGCTAGTGAAACCATCCTTCACATGGAGAGGGTAATCTGTTCCCCTTGTCTATGAATCACCCCGGTTACACAGGCTTTAGTAACAACGTTTTACCTCTGCAGGCATAAGATGCTGGTGTGATAATACTTCTGATAATGAACGGGACTAAAAAGAGTGAAGAGCTATTCACACTGCTACGCGTCAGTGAATTTAAAGCCATGTTCCATTCTGAGTATATCTACAGGCCAGCCAATATCAGTTAAACCTCATTTCAGCTGTTTGACTTATAAGCCATATTGCTCAATCCACGATATTTTAAACAAGAGAAATTTAATTTAAAGTGCAATTCCACTTCCATTAAAGAAATCTTTTAGCATAAATCAGGCCTACACAGTTCATTTCATAAGTTAATGTTAGTAAAAATTATCTTTCAATTTCAGTTTGTAGCTGACTATAGATTTAAAAAATCACTAGGAAGTTTAACTGTTATTTCTTTTCAGCTTTGCGCAACACATGTTACCATAACAACACTTGCGTTACTTATGTGCCGCAAGACGCGCTAACTGCACAGAGTACGGTAGTCTGCTGGCGTTAGGACCTGTAATATTGTTTTGTGCTGTCTGCGAATAGCAATATTAACAACACTTTGTGACTCAAGTCTATAGTCTGCTATGACCATAATTACAGTCAACAATTGTTGTCACCTAGTAATAGACAATAAATTATTATTTATTATTTTAAAAACTCCAAGCCAGGATTTTAGAATCAGTGAAACTTATGTGGAGAAACATAAGATGTACCATATACATGTAAAGGGAAAAGAAGTTTGAGCTTTGATGGTCTGTTTGGTTTTGTATTTTTCTGCAGATGTTGCTTTAGAAGCCAATATGTCTGACTTTCCTGTGTTGAAGTGACAATGGGAGATAGCGAAAGCAATTCTATTCCTTCTGTATGTCACCAGCTGGCAAGCAGAACTACAAAGCGATATCAGTCATGAGAATTCAGTGTTGTCACACTAGATCCCTACCCTCACTATCCTTCCAGCACCACTGCACAGCCAATTCTTCATTACTTCCTAATACTTCCCTCCCAAGTGTGAAGTATTAGTAGCTAACATTCACAGTGAGGGACCATGGGAAATGCAGTTGCATATACAACTTGCAGTTAGTGCACAATACAGCATCAACTCTTCCAGTCAAAAGGTGCAATAGGGCTAGATGATGTGATCAGAATTTTATCTGCAAGCTTCCTTTTATATGTTTAATCTAATTAGTGGCCATTTGTAATGTGTATGGGGAGATATACAAGTAGCTTGAAGACCCTCTTTCTATAATCCACTCTTCTCCATTTAGTATTTCACTGAAGATTGCTTTGTAATGTTGTAATGGCCAGTGTTCGTGTATGCCCATGAAAACAAGATCGAAAAATATTTGCTAACATCTTTGCCATGTAAAAAGCTGCTGAAGAAATTGTCACCTAAGGTCAAATCTCAAACTATGTCACCCTAAATATTGTACTATACAGGGAGTGCAGAATTATTAGGCAAATGAGTATTTTGACCACATCATCCTCTTTATGCATGTTGTCTTACTCCAAGCTGTATAGGCTCTAAAGCCTACTACCAATTAAGCATATTAGGTGATGTGCATATCTGTAATGAGAAGGGGTGTGTTCTAATGACATCAACACTCTATATCAGGTGTGCATAATTATTAGGCAACTTCCTTTCCTTTGTCAAATGGGTCAAAAGAAGGACTTGACAGGCTCAGAAAAGTCAAAAATAGTGAGATATCTTGCAGAGGGATGCAGCACTCTTAAAATTGCAAAGCGTCTGAAGCGTGATCATCAAACAATCAAGCGTTTCATTCAAAATAGTCAACAGGGTCGCAAGAAGCGTGTGGAAAAACCAAGGCGCAAAATAACTGCCCATGAACTGAGAAAAGTCAAGCGTGCAGCTGCCAAGATGCGACTTGCCACCAGTTTGGCCATATTTCAGAGCTGCAACATCACTGGAGTGCCCAAAAGCACAAGGTGTGCAATACTTAGAGACATGGCCAAGGTAAGAAAGGCTGAAAGACGACCACCACTGAACAAGACACACAAGCTGAAATGTCAAGACTGGGCCAAGAAATATCTCAAGACTGATTTTTCTAAGGTTTTATGGACTGATGAAATGAGAGTGAGTCTTGATGGGCCAGATAGATGGGCCCGTGGCTGGATTGGTAAAGGGCAGAGAGCTCCAGTCTGACTCAGACGCCAGCAAGGTGGAGGTGGAGTACTGGTTTGGGCTGGTATCATCAAAGATGAGCTTGTGGGGCCTTTTCGGGTTGAGGATGGAGTCAAGCTCAACTCCCAGTCCTACTGCCAGTTTCTGGAAGACACCTTCTTCAAGCAGTGGTACAGGAAGAAGTCTGCATCCTTCAAGAAAAACACGATTTTCATGCAGGACAATGCTCCATCACACGCGTCCAAGTACTCCACAGCGTGGCTGGCAAAAAAGGGTATGACAGAAGATAAACTAATGACATGGCCTCCTTGTTCACCAGATCTGAACCCCATTGAGAACCTGTGGTCCATCATAAAATGTGAGATTTACAAGGAGGGAAAACAGTACACCTCTCTAAACAGTGTCTGGGAGGCTGTGGTTGCTGCTGCACGCAATGTTGATGGTGAACAGATCAAAACAATGACAGAATCCATGGATGGCAGGCTTTTGAGTGTCCTTGCAAAGAAAGGTGGCTATATTGGTCACTGATTTGTTTTTGTTTTGTTTTTGAATGTTAGAAATGTATATTTGTCAATGTTGAGATGTTATATTGGTTTCACTGGTAAAAATAAATAATTGAAATGGGTATATATTTGTTTTTTGTTAAGTTGCCTAATAATTATGCACAGTAATAGTCACCTGTACACACAGATATCCCCCTAAAGAGGCTCTGGCAGTGCCGCCACTGTACTGACTAATAACTAAAGTGACAATAAGTGACAAGTTACAGTAACATATTATCACCAAGTTTGCAACAAAGTGAATTATTAGTAATAAATATCAGTTTTCTACATTTGGTCCATAAAAGCAAAACTCTGCCTTTATATAAGAAATAAACAAAAAAAATAGGCAGTCCTTTCACTTCAGTTCTACAAATTGCTAGTATTAATGCCACACAAATTATTTTATACTGTGTACAGTAATTCCTAACACAAATTCACCTAGCTTCTCCACTATGACAGTCTGTCAGGGTAGGACCGTCCATGCTGTTGCAAGTGACTCAGTTAGGGCTCTTTCACACTAGGAGCTGATCCAGGCGTTTTGATGGATCGCTCCTAGTTTGCATTTAGAATGGTAACATGAAAGTCTAGTTGACTGTCATGTTAACTTTAACATTAAAGCGTTACAGAGCGTTACGTTACAACGCATCTGGGAGCTTTGTAATGTCCAGCTGCTGCGTTTTCCCGGCAGGTAAATTAGTGCAATCGCCACTAATCAGCATCCCACTGCAACTTCCTGACACCACGCCGCAGGCCATTAACACGAGCAGGAAATTGGCTCCTGCACGTGTTTGGTAATGTGAAAGAACCCTGAGTGCAGGTGTGGAAAATAACTACCAATAACGCCTGCATTTGTGCAGCCGGTTACTCATGCAGGAAGACATAAATACCTGGGCTTTCTGTACTGAAACAGAAAGTACAGATTCCAGGCTCGGAAATAGGAGCGGTTTGTGCATACATTCGGTATTTCAAAATGACTACAAATTGACATGGAAAGTTAGTTTTTATTAATATTAAATTGGAAAAACCTTTATGCTGCACTGATCAATGTATAAAGGAATTTTTTGGGTGAGCGTAATTTCACTTTAACAAAATTGTATGAAACATTATTACTGTTGCCTGCAAATTCAACTCCGTTAGACCACATGGACTCTATGGCCTCATCTCTTCGTTTTCACTGAATCTACAGACATCATTCCAACCTAAGTTCAGTAAGGTTGCTACTGATGATGTGGAACTAAGGCCTGTAAATAAAAAGCACTTAGGGCCCATTCACACCTGAGCGGGAATCGCACGATTCCCGCTCGCGGCAAACCGCTAGCGGTTCTGCAAGAACCGCTACACATTGTAGCCAGTGGCCGTGTTCTCACTGCCGCGGTTGCGGTTAGCGATAACCGCAACCGCGTTGCATGCAGCGGTTTGCCGGCGACGAGCGTTCCGCGATTTGCGATCGTGATTAGCGTGCATAGCACGCTAATCGTGATCGCTCCAAAACCGCCGCAGTGTCCAGTGATTTTTCCGCGCTAATCGCGGGAAAATCACTCCCGCAGAACGCCGGCGGTAATCGCCGGCGTTCTGCGATTGTAAGTGTGAATGGGCCCTCAGTGTCTCTGCACTTCATGAACCTGCACTGAACAGGCAAGGTAAAATAATTCCATAAAATCAAAATATAACTGACCTAATTTTACTATAAACTTTGTATGTTAGCCCACCACGCCAATGACAGTCAAAACTGAATATGATCTTATTTGCCTGTTTATTAATAGTTAACAACGCATGACATTGTGACTTTTTGTAACCACTGTACTGAATGAGCCCATTCTATGTCAAATGAACAAAATATTTTTTAAATAGGAACAGCTATATTGGAGGCAACCAGATAGTATATAATATAATATGAGGTAAGTATTACATTTACCTTCAAAAATTACCTAAGCTCCTCGACATCTGGGTCAAGCGCTTTGAACTTGCCAATAACATTTTGCAAGCAAACAGATTCAGTTAGATTATTTCTGGAAGAAAGTGCAATACTTGCCTCTTATTATATCATATTCTATTTGGGTGCCTCAAATATAACTGACCCTGTAGATCCAAGTTTTATATTTTGCAGTTGCTCCTTCCCTCCTCCCCCACCAATCCCCAACTTGCAGATCAGAGTGCGACTGGAAGACTAAAAGACCTGAGTGGATGTAAATACTAGAGGTTCAAATTGAATTACTCACCCAGCGTTCACATATATGAAATATACTTCTTCATTTAGAAGGCTCCGGCTTCTCCTGTTTTTTTCTCCTCATCTTTCCTCTCTGATGCTCCTCGAATAGCTTTTTCTAAGATAAATTGTTAATCGAGTTCTTTTTAATGTGGATGTACCCTTGTCTGACAGCATCCCTAATTACAAGCTCTCTGCAAAATCTTCAATCCAAACATAATAAACACGTCTGTGACAAACCTAGTGTCAATACTCACAAAAACTGTGATGATAACTACCCACTGACCTCCGAATACTACTTGCTGATGTATTTTGGAAGCATATATCAGCAAGTAAAATATCAATAAATATTGACACTTGCTGTCACTACTCTAATGACATTTTTACACACTGTCCCAAAAACATGGAAAAATCAAAGAAAGAAGGACGTTAATGGACCTGGGACTTAAATCAATGATGCACAGTAAGACTGGGGTTGTGATTGCTATTTGCATGAGAAGATCTTACACCTTTACTACTGCAGTGCCTTTTGATTGTTATACACAGTTTGATCAAACTGACTGATTCATTAGCAGAAAATAAATTAATAATTAAGAATCCAACTCAGCAAATCAATAGTTTTGTAATTCATTGGGAAGTACAATACAAGGCTAAGTTTTGAGTTTGGTCAACATTTCTATTTTTCTTCAGACCTCTTAAAACTGGAGAACTCTACTTGGTGTCACAACTAGTAATAAATATCAGTTTTCTACATCTGGCCCATAAAAGAAAAACTCCACCTTATTTGAGAGATAAACAAAAATAAATAGGGAGTCCTTTCACATAGTGGGGGAGGAGGGAAGGAAAAACTGAAAAATATAAAACTTGGATCTACGGGACCAGTTATATTTGGGGCAAGTATTGCACTTTCTTCCAGAAATCATCAGTAGTCTAGTCCAGTCACTTCAAGGAAGGAGGACTACAGGCTGACCACCTATAGCACTGCTTCAAACTTGTGTTTGATGGGGTTCTCAGCAAGTGCTTCTGAAACTCGTTTAGTGTCCACCTGGATTCTAAGTGTAAATAGAGCCAAACTGTTCACTTCAAATAGTTCTGCTTGTAGTAGGTGTGGAGTTGCAGTGTGTTTTCTTGAACACCACCTACAATTCTCAGTCAGCAGCTGGACAACATTCTGCAATAGGTTCAATTGAGAGGGGTCCATAGAAAAGCTGAACACCTCAGGAATGTTAGTCATCTTGTACATCCAGCAAGTGTGAGCAAAGCTTAAAGAGGATCTTCAGCCTGCAATTTAAAATATAACAGCCTCCCTGTAAAAGAAAGTGATAGTTGCCTGAGCTGCCGTCCCAAAGACCCTGAAAACCCTGACATCCGGTGTGTGGCCTTATCTCTCTACCTGGAGAAAAAAGCCAAGATGTTTACTCCAGTAGACTCCAGTAAACATCTTGGCGTTTTACTTCGGACAGCCGGAGCCACGTGCCAGAAGTCGGGTGATTCGGGGTCTTCAGGATGGCTTTGAGGTAGAAGGTAGCACAGGTAACTGTAACTTTCTTTTACAGGGAGGCTGCTGGATTTTAATTGCAAGCTGGAGATCCACTTTATTAATGTTCCCACAAATCTATTCAAAACACAGAGAAGGACATTTTCTACTCAGAAAAGTAATGTGATTTGGTAATCCTAACATAGAGCCTAATGATTTATCTGCAGCATAAAACTGCTAGCTGGTAACTGCAACTGATTAACTGAGCCATTATATCATAGATGAATAAATGCTTCGTTTTTGTTAAATGTTTACAAATTACTCAGTTAAATTATGATTAACCTTTTGCCGACCGCGTCACGCCGATGGGCGTGGCCGCGGCGGCAGCCCCAGGACCCCCTAACGGCGATTGGCGTAAAGTCCTGGGGCTCTGTTTTGCAGGAGATCGCGCGCATCTCCTGCTTGGGGGGGAGGAGCTCCGCCCCGCCTTCAGTCTCTAGCCGCTTGGGAGACTGTTAGGCCGTCTATTTACACGTACAGCGCTGCGATCGGCAGCAGCGCTGTACTGGGGACAGCCGTGTCACACGGCTGTCCCCCTGGGGGACAAGAGAGCGATCGGCTGCCATAGGCAGAAGCCTATGGCAGCCGATTGCCATAATTGGCTGGCTATGGGGAGGGAGGGAGGGAGGGAGGGAGGGAAGGGAATTAAAGAAACAGTTGTTTTGTTTAAAAAAAACTCAACAATAATATTGATTAAAAAAAAATATACATGGGGGGAGCGATTAGACCCCACCAACAGAGAGCTCTGTTGGTGGGGAGAAAAGGGGGGGGGGGATCACTTGTGTGCTGTGTTGTGCGGCCCTGCAGCTTGGTCTTAAAGCTGCAGTGGCCAATTTTACTAAAAATGGCCTGGTCACTAGGGGGGTTTAGCCCTGCAGTCTTCAAGAGGTTAAGCAGAACCCAAAAGGGGGACGCACCACGCCAGGGTCTGCATAAAATGCAGAGAATTACTTGCAAACTGTTTCCTCACATTAGTTCTTTTGAACACATTCAGGGTTTTTTTACAGTAGACTGTGAATTTATGTATTATACGGAAAAATAGTGCAAGTTGTATCTTATTTTACCACTATACATAATCACAGATGGCACCCGAAAATGCAGCAGTCCCATAGAAAAGCGTTACTTGCATTTTGCATGCAATTTTTGCATGCAATTTCTACATGTATGATCCCTGCCTTAAAAATGCACGTAGTAGACTAAAAACAATTCTAGTAGTTAATAGTTTAACCTTAATCAACTGAGTTCTTAAAGGACAACCGAGGTGAAAATAAACTAATAAAATAAACAATTGTATCTATCCTCCTTCTCCTAAAAATGACTTTTTAGGTTTTCCACAGTTGTATTTTATATTTAAATCTACTTTTAAGTTTTTACTATTTTTTTATTTTGCTCAATGACACATTCATTGAAGTATACCAGAGCTAAAATCTATGAATTATTGACCCTTTTTACCTCATTCCTGCTCTCAGAAGCTATTTTCTGCTAGGAAAGTGTTTTATGCTAGGTACACACGATACATTTTTGTGTTCGATCGATGCATTCGATAGATTATTTCCGACATGTCCGATATTACTTTCAATCATTTTACCGCTCGATTTCTCATAGAAGTGAATGCAAATTGATAAGAAAAGATAAGATAATCGAGTGGGAAATCGAGTGGAAAAACGAATCGAAAAATTGATCAAAATCGACCGAAAAAAAATCGTGTATACCTAGCAATATAGTTGTAATTTCTTATCAGTGCGGGTCACACTGCAGTCTGACACAGTCCTGATTCAGACAGGAATTGCCACTTACATAGCTGATGCTTAACTCTTTCAGGCAGAGAAAGAAAAAAAAGGAACAAAGCATAGTTATTTGTGTGCTAGGCACTGTACATACACATGTCTATCCCATCATGTCACATGTCACCTCAGGTATCCTTTAATTCTGCTACCTGTACCAAGTGTAACCACAACAGAATCACACATCCCTACCTTGCACTGATTAGGGCCACAAACGCCTGAATAGCTTTATGTGAGTTGGATGAATTAGTTCCTTCTATTTAAAGCAAGCCTGTGCCATAAATCTGCTATGTTCATGTATAACAAGTGAGCATTTGAGGCTGCCAGACCTGTGTTTTCTTTTTCTTTTTTTTTGAGATCTGTAGACTGTAAAATTCAGAAATCTCCAATGAATACAGGAAGTCAGTGCCTTGCTTCTGCTTTTCTCACTGAATGGTCTCAATTCACTAAGGGCAATTCGATAAAATAATTTTGGTCAGTAAAATACTGCATTCGGTATTTTACACCTTCTTTCCATATTCACTAAAGGTTTTCCGCATGAGGCAGACGTTCGGTAATTTACCGAACAAACATGCTTCAATTCACTAAGCCCTGCTTAGTAAGTGTCACTTAGTAGCTGTGGAGCAGGCCAGCACTGAGGCAGGAAGCTGTGTGTATGAAGTCTCTATTTCCTGTCTAGTGCATCGCCAACATCGTTTTAGATGTGCTGCAGCCACCAGGGGAAGCTCTTCTGTATAATAGTATACAGATTTTAACATCTAAAGAGAGGCCTCATAAAATGTCACCTTCCCCTGCTCTGCTACAGTGAAGACCCGCTTTCAACCATGTTGGATCAAATCAGGATGGGAAACAGGGCTGGCGAAGAAACAGGGCCCTATTGGCTGCCTGGCTCTAATTATTGGCTGTCTGTCAATGTTAAGAATGTAGAGAGCATGGAGAGAGTGAGTTATTGGCTGGTCAGAGGTGTAGAAAAATAAGGAACACTTTTGCCCGAATTGCTGAATGCGTAAATCTTTGTGAATTGCAATTTCTTGACATTACTTGAGGCATTTAGCATACAAGTTGGTAATTTATCTCACTATGTGCGGTAATAGGTTTGGTGAATTGGAATTTGGGAAGGCAACTGGTAAAATTAGCTGCTTTACCGAATGCGGTAATGCTTAGTGAATTGAGGTCAATGAGACTGGTAGTTCATCTCAATTTCTGGAAAGGTCACAAAGCCCTGGCCCTGGGTGGCAGAAGCCTAAGGGGGCGGCTGGGCATGGAAGAAAGGTGGAAGCATATAGAGGGGGAGGCTGCAGATTGAAAAAAAGAGAATGCAAATTGGGAGCAAAATATGTAAGAGGGGAGGTGCTGGCCAAGAATACTGTACATGGAAGAGAGGTGCTGCTGTACATAGATAGTACATGGAATGAGAGAGAGAGCTGCTGCACATGGAAGGGAATCAACAATAAAGTTGCTCTAGGTGTGCTGAAAGTGCCTGTTTCTACCTGTCATTTATATAGTTCTGTTGTGCCAGTAAAATTGGTTGCTATGGACAACAAGCATAAATACACACAAGGTCCTGCCTTACCAGAGACTCTTTCTCACTAGAAGGGCTAAACTAGGCAGAGAGTTTACTAATACTATCACCTTTAAAAAAGAACGTTAACCAAGGATTGAACTTCATCCCAATCCGTAGCTGATACCCCCTTTCCCCTTGAGAAATGTTTACCTGTTCTCAAACTGATGATCGGGAGAGTCTGGGTGGCTAACATTTTGATGAAACCCCTCCCACAGCGTGAAGTCAGGACCATGGTCATGACAGTTTCCTTTCTGTGAACCTTGTTGCATTGTGGGAATTAAAGTCTGTTTCCAACTGCCAAGCAACCAGTATCTCCCTCTGTGCATATGTATATCTATACAAAAACCTTTTAGCCTATCACATTGTTAGTGGGTGTGGTTAGAGATAATGGCAGTTGGTGCTGTCTAGTTTTTTTTTCTTGTCTGCCAGTAGTAAAGTTGATAACCTGCAGGCTTATTATGGATCAAACAACATGAATGAATAACATATCAATAATTTCTTGATCTCTTCTCAATTTTTTTACCTCTCACTTTGTAACGTATTCATTTTTTCCCCTCTACTACAATGACAGTTGGCCAATGGGAGGACCTTAAAGGGAATCTGAAGTGAAAATGAACGTATTATATAATTAACTGTATGTGTAGTACGGCTAAGAAATATAACATTAATAGCAAAGATTTGAGTCTCATATTGTTTCCAGCACAGGAAGAGTTAACCACTTAACGACCATCCAACGCCTATCGGCGGTGGCTGGTCGCACCTGTGTTTTTATGGAGCGGCCGTTTCCTGTCAGTTCATGGAGGGGGGCTCCGTGAACAGCCTGCGAGCCTCCGATCGCGGCTTGCAGGCTTAATGTAAACACCCGGGGACGTAATCCCCGGTGTTTAAATTTTACGGAGCTGGGTAAAGGAGATCGGCGATCCCCGGCCTCTGATTGGCTGGGGATCGCCGCCATCTGATAGGCTGAAGCCTATCTGAGGCGGTACAGGATGGATCGCTGTCCGGTACCGCCTATATTGAGAAGGGGAGGGAGAGAAGGAGAGGGAGGGGGAAAATCGCTGCGGAGGGGGGCTTTGAGGCGCCCCCCCCGGCTAGGCACAAATAGCCGGCGGCGATCAGACCCCCCCCCCAACAGGACATCCCCCTAGTGGGAAAAAAAGGGGGGAAGTCTAATCGCCCTGCCTGCCACCTGATCTGTGCTGGGGGCTGAAGAGCCCACCCAGCACAGATAATAGAAAAAATGGGGTTGTCAAGTGGTTAAAGAGACACTGAAGCGAAAAAAAAATTATGATATTATGATTTGTATGTGTAGTACAGCTAAGAAATAAAACATTAAGATCAGATACATCAGTCTAATTGTTTCCAGTACAGGAAGAGTTAAGAAACTCCAGTTGTTATCTCTATGCAAACAAGCCAGTAACTCTCCACTAAGTCTTAAGGTAGCCATACACTGGTCGATTTGCCATTAGATCGACCAGCTGACAGATCCCTATCTGATCGAATCTGATCAGAGAGGGATCGTATGGCTGCCTTTACTGCAAACAGATTGTGAATCGATTTCAGCCTGAAACCGATCACAATCTGTTGAGCTGCTCCTGCCGCCTGTGCCCCCTCCCCTATACATTACCTGATGCTGGCTCCCGGGCGTCTTCTCCGCGCTGCACCGCACCGCTCTGTTCTTGCTCCATCCCGGCGCTTCCTGTGTCACTCCGTGACCAGGAAGTTCAAATAGAGCGCCCTCTATTTGAACTTCCTGGTCACTGCAGTGACACAGGAAGCGCCAGGATGGAGCCGGAACAGAGCGGTGCAGCGCTGAGAAGACGCCCGGGAGCCAGCGTCAGGTAATGTATACCTGATCGGATCGGCCGCCGCTAGCGACGCGCACCCTACCCGCGGGCGATCGAGGGTAATTTCCCCGCACGGCGCGATCAACGGACCGATCCGATTTCGGGAGGAAATCGGATCGGCGGGTGCGTTTAGCGCGAACGATTGGCAGCAGATTCGATCCCAGGATCGAATCTGCTGTCGAAACGGCCGAGAATCGGGCCAGTGTATGGCCACCTTTAGTCCTGGAGAGGGCTGTTATCTGACTTTTATTATCTCAACTGTAAGTGAACTGTTTACTTTTTCTCTGCTAGAGGAGAGGTCATTATTTCACAGACTGCTCTGAAAGACTCATTTTGAATGCTGAGTGTTGTGTAATCTGCACATATTATAGAATGATGCAATGTTAGAAAAAACACTATATACCTGAAAATAAAAGTATGAGAATATTTTCTTTGCTGCTAATCTTCTAGTAATTATTCATAGTACACAACCAATTCACTATATCATATTTTTTTTTCCGCTTCAGTGTCTCTTTAAGAAACTTAATTTAGTCAGAAAGCTAAGTGCTATTTTCTGAAGCATTTATACATCAAAGAAACTGTGAAAGACAACTTCAGATAAGAATTTACTGCAGGGCAGGACAAAGGGTCATTAGCTCTGCTCTGTTTCATAGTTTACAATACAGAGTGTGGTTTGTACATTGCAAATATAAGAGAATGGTACAATACTATAAAAAAAAGTTATATAACTGAAAATAAAAATATGAGACTCTTTTCTTTGCTTATAATGTTCTATTTAGTTATGTATACTACACATAAAATTAATTATATTGTAAGTTGTTTTTTTCCGCTTCAGTGTCACTTTAATGAAGGAGGAAGGGGCAGGCAGAATTGATGATTTAGGTTTGAGTCTCAATTAATAAGCATTTAGACATGTGTTCACTGTAAGTACTATAGGTATGCTATAAACCAGCAATTCTAGGCGCATTCCTGGTGGTCAGAGGGAAAAAAAAATCTTTAAAGGACCACTGTTGCCAACATCTTACATTTTAATAATATATGTAAACATATACAATTAAGAAGTATGTTTCTTCCAGAGTAAAATGAGCCATAAATTACTTTTCTCCTATGTTGATGTCACTTACAGTAACTAGTAGAAATCTGAGAGAACCGACAGGTTTGGGACTAGCCCATCTCCTGAAGGGAGGGCTCTATGTATTTTCCTTATTTTCAAAATCACTTAGTGAATGGCAGTTGCTCCATCTAACTTCCCACAAAAAGTGTACGGTGAGCAGGGAGGCTGGCCAGCATCTTTGAATAAATCTTTTTCAGGGAGCGCCTTTATAAAGAATAAAGGCCATGCTGAGAATCCCCTCTGGAGAGATGGACTAGACCAAAACCTGTCAGTTCTGTCAGATTTCTACTACTTACTGTAAGTGACAACAACATAGGAGAGAAGTAATGTATGGCTCATTTTACTCTGAAAGAAACATACTTCTTATTTGTATGTGTTTACATGTATTTTAAGATTTTCACGATAGTGGTCCTTTAGCTTTTGCATTTGATCAGTAGGATGTGCCCTACATCTGAGTTTCCACTATAGTCAGGAAGAAGAGAGGTGGTCCGCACTTATCAGCACAAGAACTTTATTTAATGGATGTATCCAGTAACACCAACAGCAGGCATCAATGCCTTGATGCCTGCTGTTGGTGTTACTGGATATGTCTATTAAATAAAGTTCTTGTGCTGATAAGTGCACGCTCTGTAGTCAACAAACTAGCCCACGTCCATGATCTGTTCATCACTAATGCTTTCACCTTCCTGGGGCTCACTGAGACATGGCTAACCCCATCTGATACTGTGTCTTCAGCTGCCCTTTCATACGGTGGCCTCAAGTTTAGCCACACACCTAGATCGGGTGACAAACATGGGGGTGGGGTGGGAATTCTTCTTTCCGAACACTGCTCCTTTACACCGCTTGCACCTGCACCTTCTCATGCTTTCTCTTCCTTTGAGGCTCATGCTGTCCGCATCTACTCCCCTCACCATTTCCAGGTTGCTGTCATCTACCGTCCTCCTGGACCAGCCTCCACCTTCATTGACCACTTTTCAACATGGCTTCTCCACTTTCTATCCACTGACATTCCTTCCATCATCATTGGGGACTTTAACATCCCCATAGACACTAACTGTTCCACTACCACAAAATTCCTCTCACTCACCTCATCCTATGACCTCTCCCAATGGTCCTCAACCTCCACCCACAAAGATGGCCACACTTTGGACCTAGTTTTTACCCGGCTCTGTCCCGTTTCCACATTTAATAACTCTTTATTCCCCCTTTCAGATCACAATCTCATAACGTTTACAATCAGCCCCTCCCTGCCTCCTCCAGCTACTGTAGTGCAGCCATCACGCTTATGCAGGAATTATCTCAACCTCGACCTCTGCTCCCTAGCTGATTCTCTAAAACCCCTGGTCTCCCTGTCATCCTACACTGACCCCGAGTCAGCATCCATCTACTACACAACCACAGTCTCTGCTGCCATGAACACAGCCGCCCCTCTCACCAACTTCAGCCCCCGCCGCATCAACAGACAGCCCTGGCTGACTGAACCCATCAAACAACTGAAAAGACAGTCCAGGGCAGCAGAACGGCAGTGGAGGAAAAGCTCCAATGCAGATGACTTTGCCCACTATAAAAACACGCTGCTCCAGCTCAGGGACGCTCTCTCACTTGCAAAGCAGTCATACTTCTCTACACTTATTTCTTCACAATCCCATAACCCTAAAAAACTTTTTAACACCTTCAACTCTCTCCTCCACCCCTCGCCACCCCCTACAACCACAAGCTTGTCTGCAGAAGACTTTGCAGCATATTTTGTGAGCAAAATTGAAACGCTACAGAACAGCTTTCAAAATCAACCCTCTTCACCGGTCCAATCACCTCTTCCTTTTTCCTCTCCTCCCGGCAGCTCCCCTACTATTAACTATCCCTCTCCACATAACCACTCACCCACTCAAACCCCCTCCCTGCTAACAATCTTCTCTGCCTTAACTGAACAGCGTCTTTCTTCACTAATCTCTAAAGCTCATCTTACTACATGCGCCTCAGACCCTATTCCCTCTCATCTTATCCCCCAGCTCTCCTCCCCCCTCATTCCTGCTTTAACAACACTGTTTAACCTTTCCATCTCAACTGGCATTTTCCCTTCTTCATTTAAACAAGCTATCATAACACCACTAATCAAAAAACCCTCTTTAGACTCTACTGCCCTTTCTAATTACCGCCCAGTCTCTCTCCTTCCCTTTGCCTCCAAACTGCTGGAACGCCACATTTGTCTAACTTTCTCTCTGCTAATTCCCTGTTGGACCCCTTCCAGTCTGGCTTCCGCCCTCAACACTCTACGGAAACCGTTCTCACTAAGGTTGCCAATGACCTCCTAGTTGCTAAAGCCAAAGGCAGATTTTCGGTACTAATACTCCTAGATCTGTCCTCTGCCTTCGACACTGTTGATCATACCCTGCTTCTCCAGACCCTCTCAACACTGGGAATCAAGGGCCTAGCACACTCCTGGCTCAACTCTTACCTGTCTGGACGTTCTTTCATGGTCTCCTATGCCAATACCAACTCCTCTCCACGCCCACTGTCTGTGGGAGTACCACAAGGGTCCGTCCTTGGACCCCTCCTCTTTTCCATTTACACCCATGGCCTGGGACAGATAATAAGCTCTTTTGGGTTTCAATACCACCTCTATGCTGATGGCACCCAAATTTATTGTTCTGCCCCAGACCTCTCCACACTACTATCAAAAGTCCCCAAATGTCTATCCGCTGTACCTACATTTATGTCATCCCGCTTCCTTAAACTCAATATGAGCAAAACGGAGATTGTGATATTTCCACCTTCACTCTCTGTTCCACCTCCCATTGTCACAATCAATGTAGAGAACACCCCAATAGCATCAACCCCCAAAGCTCGTTGCCTAGGGGTAACTCTGGACTCTGAGCTCTCCTTTAAACCACATATTAACACTTTAACTACCTCCTGCTACTTCCATCTCAAAAACATTTCCAGAATCCGTCCCTTCCTTTCACAAGAAGCAACTAAAATGCTTGTGCATGCCCTAATCATCTCCCGTCTTGACTACTGCAACACCCTACTCTGTGGTCTACCAAAAAGCAGACTGGCACCTCTCCAATCCCTACTAAACTCTGCGGCCCGTCTCATCCACCTCTCTTCTAGATCCTCTGAGGCAGCCCCTCTCTGCCAATCCCTCCACTGGTTACCAGTTGCCCAAAGGATCCAGTTTAAACTTCTCACACTTGCATACAAAGCTCTACACAAGCTGTCGCCTCCATACATTTCCTCTTTAATCTCCAGATACCTCCCCGCTCGGACCCTCCGTTCCTCACAGGAGACCCTTTTGTCCTCCAGCCTAGTCACCTCCTCTCACTCTCGCATCCAAGACTTCTCACGGGCGGTCCCTCTCCTTTGGAACTCTCTCCCTCAGCCGGTTCGTCATGCCACGAGTCTGGAAACCTTCAAACGTACTCTGAAAACACACCTGTTCAGAAAAGCCTATAATTTGCTATAGGCAGCACTGAAGGCACACTGGCTCACCCACTAATCCTGGTGTTTCCTTCCCCTTTGTTTCCTCCCCACTACCCTCTAGATTGTAAGCTCGCAAGGGCAGGGACCTCCTCCTAGTGTTTCTCATACTGCTGTAATTTTAACATATGTATATGTACCAACTACATATCAACTATGTATGTATCAGTATTTATTCTATTCAATGTCATGACTGTACAGTGTCTTGTATTTCTTATGTATATTTGTTCCCCATTATTTGTTTGTACTATGTACAGCGATACGGAAGATGTTGGCGCTATATAAATAAAAAATAATAATAATAAGTGCGGACCACCTCTCTTCTTCCTGACTATTGTGGACTTGCTGCCCAGGTCCAGCACTGCAGCGATTTGTGGGGTGAGAGCGGTGTTCACCTAATAACTACCTGAGTTTCCACTAAATGTACAGTCTATAGTTATGGACAACATGGTCATTCTTCTTTTAGGGCACTTTCATAAATACATCCTTCTGATGGAGGCAAAGAACTGTATTAACTCCTTGTCCCTCTAAACAACACTTGGTCAAAACATAAATTACCATATTTTTGAGACTATAAGACTGTCCTGATCATAAGATGCACCTAGGTTTAAAGGACAGGGGGAAAAAAATATATACTAAACTTGGTGAATCCATGGTGAAGGGGCGTCCTGTGGATTATGCCCACTTTGTACCGCATGCCCCCTTGTACCTCTTTTGTTTCCCTATGTCCTCCTCTGTCCCCCTTGTGTCCTCCTGTGTCCTCCGTGTGTCCTCCTCTATGCCCCTTTGTGTCCTTCTATGTCCTCCGTTTGTCCCCCTGTGTCCTACTCTGCATGGGGGTTGGAGGTTCGTATTGGCAGGCATTCACAAGTCAGGAACAGCCTGCATTTTGGGGGAGAAAAAGTTCAAATTTATGGGGTTTTCAAACGCGGGGATGCGGCATTTTAGGACAGGCAATTCGGTTAAAGAGGTTTTTAAAGTAAAAACCTCATTTTTAGGAGACTTCAGAGTCTCTTTAAAGGGAACCTAAATTGAGAAGGATATGGATTTTTCCTTTTAAAATAATACCAGTTGCCTGACTCTCCTGCTGATCCTGTGTCTCTAGTACTTTTAGCCACAGCCCCTCAACAAGCATGCAGATCAGGTGCTCTGACTGAAGTCAGATTAGATTAGCTGCATGCTTATTACAGGTGTGTGATTCAGCCACTACTGCAGCCAAAGAGATCAGCAGGACTGCCAGGTAACTGGTATTGTTTAAAAGGAAACATCCACATCCCTCTCAGTTTAGGTTCCCTTTAAGATCTCAATCAAAACTCAAACCCTGCATTCAACATGCTTTCAAATAGTTTTAGAAACATAACTCAAAGGCAAAAATAATAGCCTTGTACACAAGCCCTAGGGTGGAAGTCATGGCAAAACTTTTCTCTGGGGAACAGTTATAACCTCTGATCAGTTTTTACTGCCGTCTTATGTCCCCATTGGGGACATTTACTCTCTCTGGAAGAAACCTTGAAGGAAGTTAAAAGAAACCTCACATCAACACCAGAGATATTCTGCAAGGTGCTTTATCCCAAACTCTGTTCCACTGACAACAAGTGGCCATCTTATTGTTAGGTTCACATTAAAATACAAGCATATACTGTAATTACAAATACAGGTAAAAAGAGAACAAATCATGTCTGTTGAATTCCTTTTGTTATTAATTCCAAAATTGTTCTTGCTGCCTTGAAAATCATCCACCATACAATAAATACATACTTCCCATATTTTTAAATTCATCATGAGAAACAATGCAGCCTAGCATAATCTACACTGCTCATGCAGCTTTAGAAATAAGAAGTATGTAAAACCATTTCTTCCATCATAGATGATATCTCTCTCATTATCTCCTGCGCAGGGCACATGGCCTCTCCTTACTACATTGCTGATTGAAGCTCGACATTTGATGACAGAGGCTCAAATGGAGTGTTTATATTCTGCTGCTCATGTGACATTTTCCCTCTTATATAAATGAAGCTCACTGAGCCATTAGGCTTTGTTCGCACATAAATCTCTACATTTTCAGTCCAGTCCTGTCAGATTTAAGAAACGTCAGTTGTTATCTATGCAAAAGAGCTTCTCTGAGCTCTTCAACCCAACTTGGGTCAAAGACAGTCAGTGAGAGACATGTTTAAATAAGGTTTTACTGCAGTAAAGTTCAAAGAGTTATTGGCTCCGCTCTGTTTTATAGTTTAAAATACAGAGTGTAGTTTGTAAACTGCAAGTATGACAGAATGAGGCAATGTTATAAAAAAAATAGCGATATAACTGAAAATAATAATAAAATACTCTTTTCTTTGCTACTAATGTTCTATTCCTTACCTGTACTATACATACAATTAATTATATCATACGTTTTTTTTTTTCGCTTCAGGTCTGCCTTTGACCTGAGTTCAAATCTCAGCTCTAATTTTGAGTGTGGAGTCGCACTTGCTTGGCTTCCATCAATTCCAGGTCAGGTGTGCAGATCTAATAGTCCCGGACACCATGGGACTCAAACTGTGGCAAATGAAGAGAAAGATCCGCACCACCTTCAGAAAAGCTTAGTCTGTTTTATTGGAAAAAAACATACAAATTTAAAAAGAACTTTAAGGCAGGACAGTCCACTGTTTCGGGCTCCTGCCCATCTTCATGCTGCCTAGAACTAGGCAGCATGAAGATGGGCAGGAGCCCGAAACAGTGGACTGTCCTGCCTTAAAGTTCTTTTTAAATTTGTATGTTTTTTTCCAATAAAACAGACTAAGCTTTTCTGAAGGTGGTGCGGATCTTTCTCTTCATTTGCTTCAAATCTCAGCTCTTCATATTCAGCAAGCCAGCACCTATTTAGTAAGGAGTAATTGGGCTAGACTCCCTAACACTGCTACTGCCTACTGAGCGCACTCTAGTGGCTGCAGCTCAAGCGCTTTGAGTCCGCCAGGAGAAAAGAGCAATATAAATGTTATTTGTTTAGTCTGTTCGTCAGTTGGGCATTCTATTGATCAGTAAGAAATTGGGGGCAGGGCTACCATAAACATTCTGTTATGAGATATGGTTCAGGCATTGCATGTATGCACCAATATTAACTGTATGCATGGGAGACATTTAGCTTAGTCTGGAATAGTCAGCTGCCATATTTACTTTAGAGATGCCTATATATAGCAACTACGGTAAATACAATTTGTTATTTGTTCATTAAAATCCCCAAACTTCGGGACTTTTAAATCTTTCTGCAATGGGTCATGGTACACGTAAGTGGTGACAAGGCTGCATACTATGCAGGCTGAATTGTGCATCAGGCCCAGTTCACATTGGCCTTGTGCCTGCGATAGAGGCTAGGCACTATATCCAAGGCTAACGAGGCACTGCCCTCATAAAACATTACTAGAGGAAGCATATATTTATCGTAGAAGAATAACAAGGATAGTCAAATTAATGCACTGTCTATAAGCAAAATAATAAAGTTAACGGAGAATTCTTTCATTTCGGTCAACTTTCCACTGACATGAAACTTAGCCAAATAAGCAACTTCTGGTTTATTAGCTGGCAACCGGTTAATAAGCCAGAGGCCACTGAGCTTGTTTGGTTCAGATGTCAATCAGTGGAAATCTGCATGGGGAATTGGAGATCAAACTCCAATAAATAGTAGCATACACTGTGTGGCCAAAAAATTAGAGACACCCTTTAATAACAAGTTGGTCCTGATCTGATTACACCCGATATTTTTGGGACATGGACTCAACCTGATCCTGATACCGATGCTGAGGAATGTTTGCCCATGCTGACATAATGGCAGCTCTAAGTTGGATCAGACTGGCTCCAAGCTTTGAAGCGATCTTTTGACTTTGTGCCACAATTGCTCAATAGGATTGAGGTCAGAAGACTGAGCTGCCCATGGAAGCAGGCTGAACTCTGATTAATGTTCCTAAAACCAATTTGAGACTGATCAAGCACAGTGGCAAGGGCCCACAACAGGCACTTTTCCTATTTTTCGGTGATACCAAAGGCACTCTTGATGGTCTTCTGCTGCTAATGCCCATCTTTTGCAAAGTCCATCTTATTGTGTATTGGGATATGCTTTGTTATGCACCTGCATTGAATTCAGCAACAATGTGTGATGTTGTTGCCCTTCTGTTGCTGCAAACTATGAGTGCTACTTGCCTTTCACTTCTCTTATTCAGCCTTTTCGACCAGAATAGTCCATATCGCATGAAGTTTTTTTTCTCAACTGCCACTCTTTAAAGAGACTCCGTAACAAAAATTGCATCCTGTTTTTTATCATCCTACAAATTCCAAAAGCTATTCTAATGTGTTCTGGCTTACTGCAGCACGTTCTACTATCACCATCTCTGTAATAAATCAACTTATCTCTCTCTTGTCAGACTTGTCAGCCTGTGTCTGGAAGGCTGCCAAGTTCTTCAGTGTTGTGGTTCTGTGATGCATCTCCCCCCTCCAGGCCCCTCTCTGCACACTGCCTGTGTATTATTTAGATTAGGGCAGCTTCTCTCTTCTCTCTTATCTTTTACAAGCTGGATAAATCCTCCTCTGAGCTGGCTGGGCTTTCACATACTGAGGAATTACATACAGGCAGAGCTGTCTGCACTCTGCAGGAAGAAACAGCCTGACACTTCAGTGGAAGATAGCTGCAGGGGGAAAGAAACACACAAATGATCTCTTGAGATTCAAAAGGAAGGGTGTATACAGCCTGCTTGTGTATGGATGTATTTTCTATGTGTGGACATACTGTACATCAACCTACTTCCTGTTTTGGTGGCCATTTTGTTTGTTTATAAACAAACTTTTTAAAACTGTTTTTAACCACTTTTAATGCGGCGAGGAGCGGCGAAATTGTGACAGAGGGTAATAGGAGATGTCCCCTAACGCACTGGTATGTTTACTTTTGTGCGATTTTAACAATACAGATTCTCTTTAAATACCCAAGATGCTGAATCCCTAAAGAGTCATCGTTTCAGAGATGCTACCACCAGCTCTTCTTGCATTGACGATCATCCCTTGTTTAAAGTCACCTAATTCTTTCCCTATCTTGACATTAACTTCCATAATAACTTTTTTCATTTGAAGTTGTGCTTTCCTTATATAAGCAACTCTACGTTGTTACATCACTCTACGTCAATGTTGAACTGGTTTACTTTCAAGTAAAGGGTGTCTCTAATTTTTGGCCACTGGTGTAGGTGGTGCAGAGCAGTGCTGGGCTGCAGTGGGAGGAAAAGTTAGAATTCTTGTAGAATTCACAGGTCAGGTGATTTCCTCTTAGGCTGGGTTCACACTTCTCATGCATTTCCAAATGTTCATTCACGTTTTCACATGTGCAAAAAACTGTAAACTGCATAAATTCACAGGTCACATGCGATTTCCCATCAACCTTCATTAGCTGTTCTGAAAAAAACACATTATAAAATTTGCATACGAATGCAAATTTTAAAGTGGAAAACAAATGCGATGATAAGTGTGTTAGAGACAGCAGTAAACCCTGAGAAGGATACCAGTCTTCTCCATTAGGGTTGAGGCAAATATGTACAAATAATAATGTACAAATCTCCACTGACTCAAATCATATAATCAATAGAGTGAGTCTGTCAGTTGTTCCATAAAGACTTCACATTAACACTGCAGTACCCAAGCAAAACAATGCATCACTCACGGGTCTTTCCGAGTCAAAGTGCACAGCAACCTCGGACCCCAGGGAATGCTGGGTGCTGATGACTGATGAATAAAATGTTATCATGATGAGGTAGTGAAGACTAAAGCCTTACTTTAGCCATAAATATTAACTATGCATTGTCCATGTATATTTTTTTTATAAAAGTTTTCATTTTTGTATATATATAAAAAAAAAAAAAAATCAAGGCAGAAATCCATCAGAATTCAGTCCTTCATGCCAATGTCTCAGGGACAGTCTTACCCCCCACCCCCTCCACTCTCATTAGTCAGAGCAAATGTAAGTGCACTCTTCACTTAAAGGAATACTGTGAGGGGGGGGGGGGGGGAGGGAAATGAGTTGAAGTTACCCGGGGCTTCTAATGGTCTCCCGCAGGCATCCTGTGCCCGCGCAGGCACTCACCGTTGCTCCGGCCCCGCCTCAGGTTCACTTCTGGAATTTCAGACTTTAAAGTCTGAAAACCACTGCGCCTGCGTTGCTGTGTCCTCGCTTCCCCTGATGTCACCAGGAGCGCACGGCGCAGGCACAGACCATACTGGGCCTGCGCAGTACGCTCCTGGTGCCATCAGCAGGAGCAACGCAGGCGCAGTGGTTTTCAGACTTTAAAGTCTGAAATTCCAGAAGTGAACCAGAGGCGGGGCCGGAGCATTGGGGAGTGGCTGCGCGGGCACAGGATGTCTGTGGGGGACCATTAGAAGCCCCGGGTAACTTCAACTCATTTTCCCCTGACCCCCCTACAGTGTCCCTTTAACTATGCCTCCCAACTGACTGACAGCTTGAGAACCTATGCATAGGCTGTCAATCAGTGAAAAGCTGTGATTATGTAAGAAGTTCAGTCACACTTTCACACCTGCTACATGGCCATGTGACCACAGAGTGCATGAGATACAACTGAGGGAGGGGAAGAGGATGCAGATACTTATGTTGTTGGTAAGGAGGAGATGAGCATGTCTGCACCAGGTACTTTTTAAACTATTTATTCTCACAAAAATAAAAACTGAATGGAAACATGAATAGATCTGTTCTACCTAAATCTGTATGTAATTGATGCTCTTTATCAAAAAGAGAAGTGAAAACAACAATAAAGAACAAAATATCGTTTTTATACTTTCATTATTTTTATGTGAAACAAACAAGTAAATTATTTTTTTAAAAAGTGAATTATTAAGTAAGGACACCTAGAGAAACAGGTCAAAAATCATCAATCAAAGCTCTGACTTCCCAAAACTTATACTTTATAGAGAATTTATGTGTGCATCAAACCAAGTAACACCTGACAAATCTGGCTTTGCAAATTTGTCCTAAATTGACTATTCACGAGACATAGCTCATGCAAATAAGCATTTGCTTTCGCGTGCCAAAGTTTGCAGGGTTAAAACCAATACCACAAAGCAGATGTTCTGCACTATCCAGGAGCGCCACGGGGAGGCTTTCCAATGTCCCCATACAACCGGGGTGCCGCGGGGCCCCAAGCTCTCTCACTGCCTGGAAACCACAGCGGCATCCCGGAGGGGGAGGCTGGGAGGTGCAGGCAATCCCCCCAAGCGTGGCCAGTGCCGGGAAGAGTCGCCCGCACCTGCCTCCCAAAATTTAAAAACAGGCACTTACCTTAACGTCCATTGCGTTCTGCTACATGAGCACGACTTGGGAGCGAACACATGAGAAAGGAGTGAAGCATGGGCCACACCAAGCTTTGGAGCTCAGAGCTGGCTTTCACACAACACTCCAAAGGGGGGGAGGGCAGGCGCAGACAGCTCGCTCCAGGGCTCTCACCTCCTAGAACAAGCCATCCACCACCCGCCTCCAAAGGGGATAGAAATGAAACACTACACTTTACAGAGAATTTATGTGTGCATCAAACCAAGCAACACCTGACAAATCTGGCTTTGCAAATTTGTCCTAATTGGCTATTCACGAGACATAGCTCATGCAAATATGCATTTGCTTTCGCATGCCAAAGTTTGCAGGGTTGAAACCAATACCGCAAAGCGGTTGCCCTGCGGGAATTAGTTCATGCTACATTAGGGGGCATTGGGAAGCCTCCCCGTGGAGCTCCTGGATAGTGCTAATGTAGCATGAACTAATTCCCGCAGGGCAACCGCTTTGCAGTATTGGTTTCAACCCTGCTTTGGCATGCAAAAGCAAATGCATATTTGCATTGCTATGTCTCGTGAATAGCCAATTAGGCCAAATTTGCAAAGCCAGATTTGTCAGGTGTTACTTGGTTTGATGCACACTTACATTCTCTATAAAGTGTAGTGTTTCATTTCTATCCCCCTTTGGAGGCGGGTGGTGGATGGCTTGTTCTAGGAGGTGAGAGCCCTGGAGCGAGCTTTCTGCGCCTGCCCTCCCCCCCTTGGAGTGTTGTGTGAAAGCCAGCTCTGAGCTCCAAAGCTTGGAGTGGCCCATGCTTCACTCCTTTCTCATGTGTTCGCTCCCAAGTCGTGCTCATGTAGCAGAACGCAATGGACGTTAAGGTAAGTGCCTGTTTTTAAATTTTGGGAGGCAGGTGCAGGCGGCTCTTCCCGGCGCCGGCCACACTTGGGGCGTCGCCTGCACCTCCCAGCCTCCCCCTCCGGGATGCCGCTGTGGTTTACAGGCAGTGAGAGAGCTTGGGGCCCCGCGGCACCTCGGTTGTATGGGGGCATTGGGAAGCCTCGCCATGGCGCTCCTGGATAGTGCTAATGTAGCATGAACTAATTCCCGCAGGGCAACCGCTTTGCGGTATTGGTTTTAACCCTGCAAACTTTGGCAATGCGAAAGCAAATGCATATTGGCATGAGCTATGTCTCGTGAGTAGCCAATTAGGCCAAATTAGCAAAGCCAGATTTGTCAGGTGTTACTTGGTTTGATGCACACATAAATTCTCTATAAAGTGTAGTGTTCCCAAAACTTATAACAGAATGGTTGATTCCCTTTACAAATATTTTACTATACAAACTAATTTGTTCTACACCTTACATAAGGACCAACTAAATCTGAGATTGAACAAGGCAAATTCTGAAGGCAAATTCTGAAACCTACCACAATGATAAGTGCAAATTATAAGTACTGTATTACCTTTGCAAATATTTTGTACAAGGCAAATTCTGAAACCAATCACATTCATTGGTGCAGTTATTACGGTTGAAAATAAGCTTTTCAAATAGAAAAATCCCTTTTGAAGTTGTGCATGTTGCAGTTGTGCAACTCTCCACATAGGTCTAAGACCTCTAGAGCCTGTTATTTTCTGTCAGGAGAGAGAGAGACTTGCACCTGTTTGCTGTAACTACATGTCTCACCTCCTTCCTCGAGAGGACACACAGGCCCTTATTTAATTCACATTTTCTCCTAGGAGATAATTTTGCCATCTTCTGTTTAAAATAACTTTTCAGCACACTGCGATTGAAAAAGTACCACAAAGTTGTTGAAAAAGTACTGTCAAAATTATTCAGAGTATTGTCTTGCTTGCGGGTGGCTTCAAAGGCATTTTATTTATAAGGTGTGAAACTATCACCTAGAAGAAAACTAAGCAGAAAAAGTGGATTGAATAAGGACCGACCATGGTACCTACTATAAAGCTGTGATCTTAATAAATGTAGTTGGCCCTCCATTGTTCTTCCTAGTTTGCGTATCACATGGTCACACCACAGTAATCTGCCTAGCAGCTCAGGAAAAAGGTGGAGGAAGCAAATTGTGGAGGAGTATGGAAAGCACAGTTGGCCCATTTCAGTCCAGCAAATTGCTTCCATGGTTTATATTCTCTTATCATCCTGATAGCTATTAGAATTAACCTTGCTCAATTTTGAATTCGGTTGGGCTTTAAATCCTTAGCGCATAGGATCATCCTGTAATTCATACATCAATTTCACACATACTTCAAATTCCCCTCACTACTGGCTGTTGGCTACTTTTAGACTTTGCTGGCTTACCAGTATTCTGTGCACATGTGGGCATTCAATAAGTCAATGCAGGAGACAAAGTACTGGGTACAGAGTGATTTCCTGGTGTCAACCACACAGAATATGTTTCAATAAAGTAGATTCTGATTGTTTACTATGGGGACTGTTATAAAAGCTTTTTTGGGGGTGAGGGATGATGTGCGGACAACAAAGTGAATGCTGGAATTCATGTGCATTGACTATAAATACCAGTTATGAACAGTTGTTCAGCATAGTAAATTTTGCAGAAATCACAGAACAAAAGTAATGTAAACATTTTTTCCATTTCAACTTCAGACATTTTCCTCTAGTGCTTTGGGTAGAGCAGGAGAGACTGAGTACTTTTATCAGGGTTTTATTGCTGTCCCCCTGCCATGGTAATTCAGTCTCTTCCTGTCTCTGTGATAGGTCAGGTGATTTCCTCATATTTATAGTGAAATATGGGGATAACTTTTAACAGTGGGCTTTTTAGTCCTCTTGGAAATATATCCTGTAACTTCCTGTTATGTCTCTCAGTTCTGAACTGAAGGTAAATCTCTTCAAAAGAGAACAACACAGCAATAAAAACCTGACCGAGGTTATAATCCAAGTCATCCTATCCAAAAGTAAACATTAAAAGTTTTAGCATGACTTTGACTATAAGTTAAATGTACGTATATTACAAGTGAAACAAAGAAATGTATAAAAATAAGAAAGAGTAAGCATTTATAAATAACATGCAAATTTGACGTATCTATGATTTTATTCTGTTTTTCTGTGATAGGGGGAAACAGAACTAGTAGAACTCTAGCCAAAACTTTATTATCTTTTAATTTTGGGATTGACTCCTCAAGAGACAAAGAGCCTTATTTTCTAAACCACCTCTGGGAAGCCCTCACGATAACAAGCAGAGATGGTAAAATACTTTTCTTATATCCTAGATATCGCTTTCCATGAGGCAGAATTTGAGATTGGCACATTAAAGCTTCTAAAAGCTGATCCAGTTAATCAGCTGACATAAGCAAAATTTAAAACACTGAGCCAGTAATACTAGATTTTCATACAAATTTTCCTTACTATCACCAGTTATTAGTTCAGCAACAGTCTTCCTATGGGTTGCGCTTGCTGTGAAGGATCACCGTATCCCCTCCAAACCAGTAAACAAGTAACAGTAGCGCTATCCCAATAACACACAGTCTGTGCAATCAATGTCTGATAGTCAATAGTCTTCCTCCTCTCTGGACTTCCACCACAGATCAATTCAAGGTCACTTTCAGATAATGAAAAATGCACTTACCAGATATACTGACTCTTGTTACAGGAGTCAGCATTAGCAGCGAAGAAGGGTCTCAGCCCCCTTCTCGGCTCACTGGCTTCACCAACTCTCTGTGCGCCCCCAGCAGCAGAAGTATCATCACACAGACCCTCACTACAGAGGTTTAACTGCTCAGATAAATTACAATCCTAACCAGGATTGGCGAAGTGTACTATTTGTCCTGGTGAGGATTGTAATTTATCTGAGCGGTTAAACCTCTGTAGTGGGGGTCTGTGTGATGATACTTCTGCTGCTGGGGGCGCACAGAGAGTTGGAGAAGCCAGTGAGCCGAGAAGGGGGCTGAGACCCTTCGCTGCTAATGCTGACTCCTGTAACAAGAGTCAGTATATCTGGTGAGTGCGTTTTTGATTATTTGTACGTGACCTTAAATTGATCTGTGGTGGAAGTCCAGAGAGGAGGAAGACTATTGACTATCAGACATTGATTGCACAGACTGTGTGTTATTGGGATAGCGCTGCTGTTACTTGTTTACTAATCAGCTGACATGTTATCTTGTCACTAAGGATTAGTGGCTGAAAGCGAAATTCAGTTTCGCTCGAGGCGAAACTGAGTGTTAGTCGACAGGGGCTGCAGTAGTGGTGGTTGCCAACTCTGGTGCCAGCGTTCCATACCCCTCTACATCCTCCCGATACTTTCTCCTTCACAGCCAGAAGGAGGAAGAATTGAGAACAGAGGGAGGAAGTAATGAGAGGATGTAGAGAGGTGTGGAGCATTGACGCCGGAGGTGGTGACAAAAGTGGGTTACCCTCACTGCCTTCCACTGCTGTGGCCCCTGTCAACTCTCAGTTTCAAATCAGGTAAAACTGAACTTCACTTTCACTCGCTCATGCTTTGATAGTGCTGCTGCCTCTCCCTGGTTAAGCTAAGCAGGGAAGTAATCCAGCAACCTGAATAGACAATGTAAAAATTGCCTCCTATATGCAGTTACACCCCTGCAGATGAGGATGGTTTCAGATACATTTTAAATAATCCAGTTTAGGTTTGCTGGATCACTTATGGTATCTCCACTGTGGATGCTAGAAAATGACTAGACAATAAATCAAGTCTAGCATCTGCTCCATAGATAGCTCTGCAATACTTGTGCCACTCCAGTCCATTTTCCTTATGATACACCAGACAGGGGACACAGGAGAATGAGCTAACAATATCTTGGTCTGTACCAGCAATAGGAAATGGAAGAAAATTCCCTAGAGGGTACCCACACTGAGAAAATATTTGCTTTAGGACCTAAGCTTTTCCCACTGTATCCAAAAATAGAAATAAAGATTTGGCTTGAGTTCTGTTTTAACACATAAAACTACAGGGATACAAAAATTGAAAAATATAAAAAATTGGTATCTTTATAAAAACTAAACAAAAACAATAAAAAAATACCCACATATGGTTCAATTTTTTGGGAGATCCGATCAGAATATTCAAATAAACTGCATTATCAAACTGAATCCTGTGTGGGCATTTTACAAAAGTTATAGTTTTAGAATGAACAATCCAGCAATTTTAATAATTTTTTGTATTTACATAACATTTTCTCTAGATATATATCATTACATCCAAACTGAAAACCTCACTAAATCATAACGAACGA
Organism: Hyperolius riggenbachi; assembly: GCF_040937935.1. NCBI lineage: Eukaryota > Metazoa > Chordata > Amphibia > Anura > Hyperoliidae > Hyperolius > Hyperolius riggenbachi. Next base: position 232,383,327 of record NC_090646.1, on the reverse strand, counting down.
ATGAATCACTCACCCAGCAATACCAAAGGACGCCAGAAGAGCTTCTTAAAAGTGCCAATAGCCCTATAGGTGATATAAATAAAATACTATATAATGACACATTTATATTACTATGAAAACATTCATCAAAATTTTTTTTCCTAAATGTGCACATATCCTACAGCCAATAAAAAGTGGATCTAATTGCAATTCATATGGTGCATAAGGAACAAATGCAATGACTGCTTTCTTTCCATGAGTGAGGTTGCCCATGGGTGCCCATAAACATGATGAGATGATGTTATGTCTATGGTAGCTTCAGACACGCCATGGCTAGCTGATGTTAGGGTGGTGATTTACCTACAGATTTGATAAACATGTCTTAAGGCGATTGTACACCTGTCAATCTGCCACCTGATCAACCATCAGATAGATCCCTCTCTGACTGAATATGATCAGGGAGAGAACTTCTGCCTGTCCACATACTGCAGACCAATTCCCAATAGAGTTCAGAATTAAATCTATTGGAACCCCCCCCCCCCCCCCCACACACACACACAAGTGTACTTAACCAATAATGCCCCCCTCCCCCCACCAAACACACACACACCGTGGTGAGTGTTGCTTGCTCACCAGTCACGGTGGCATCATCGCTTCTTCCTGTGTCATGGAATATTTCTGAATTGCTACCACATGCGCCCTTACCACACCAGCAAATGTAGTGATGTCAGTACATGCATCAGTGTCACGTGGTACAGGCACTCGTAGTGACAAATAAAAAAAATCCCAGACACCAGAAGAGGCCAGGAGTTGGACCAGCATGACAGGTGAACATGCAACAGTCAACCTTGGGCCTAGGGGGGAAGGCGGTACTCATACACTTGGGAGAGACTGGCCAGGGATCCGTCAGGAAATTGAACGCTAATACTGCCATAAACAATCGAGCCCTTGTGACTGAGATTTTCAAGCATGCCCGATCTATCTTTTTGACCGATTTCACCTGTGAATCAATTGAAACAATAGATTAGGTGTCCATGTTGCGACAGCAGTACCTGCCAGATTTGGTCATTATGATTGAATCTTTAGGATAGTGATGCCAAAAATCAAGTATTACATGGGCACCCTCATTTGTACTGTTTCCCCTTGTGCCAAGAGGTGTGAATTCTTCCCTCTACCACACAACTACACAGAGCATTTGTATGATACATATAACAGTTGGTCATGGGATAGGGCTCAGGTAGTAGCTGGGTCATGCCTGCATCACTGACTAGCCAAGCCTTGTCTGTCCATGTTCAGCTTTGATGTGCAAATGCCCTTCTTCTCTTTTACAACCCAGTGCATACAACTGTATATGTGAGTACCAGCATACATGATCATTACAGTACATTTCCCCCACCCACTGGGCATGTAGTACTGAAATATAACCAGCACTTGCATCTACAAAACATGTTTCTTCCTCCTAGCTCTTAGCATGAGTACATTCTGCATAACTAAATTCAAAACAAGTTAGTTACTGTTTTCAGTACTGATTCATAAATCATTCAACCATTTGTAAATGTAAAACAAAAAAACAAAACGAAAAAGTAAACGAAATCCCCAGTGTGTTAAAATCGAAATCAGTTATTGTCAATAATTATCATATATTTACAATATTTTATGTATTTCTATCACAGGGCAGTTCAGCTGGTTACTACCACTGCTACTAGGCACATCAGGCAGACATTTCTTTAGGGCTAAATTGCTAATGTATTCCTTTACTATTCCTTAATCTATCAGAGTGTGTTTGAATTTTGTATGGAAACCAGAGAAGTCCTGCAATTGGAATCCAACAACATTTTCTGTGCCTAATACAAGATACACGTCAAGGCTTCCCTTCGGGCCCACATACAAGCTCAAATTCTGGATCTCCCCATTTTGGACCCAGATCTGGATTGTACCTGTAATTATGGGCCTGAATTGGAAGTACCAGAGAGACCCCATACAAACATGGAAAAACAATACTAACCCCATGCAGACAGCATCCTAAGCAGGTGCCCAGTGGTTCACCACTGCCAAGACTACTGAACCACAACAGTCCTTTGCTATTTCCTAACCCCAGATAAGTGCACTGATCCAAGAGTTTAAATTCATGATCAGCAGAAACCTGTAGGAGAGTTGCCAGCTGACAGCACAAGCCTCTTGTCATGGGTCGGGTAAAACCATCCTTACAATTCCATACATTTTCTCTATCTTTAAAAACTAAAATACAGAATATGCATACAGGACAAACTGCCAGTAAATGTATTAATCTGAGATAAGCTTATGCACTTACGCACAAGGGAGAAAAGAGCTTTACACATGTTTTGTTGTACTACATTTAAAGTGAATGGTGATTTTTTTTTTTATGCATTTTTTTTATTCAGATAAATATCACAAAAAAACTGACAAGCTTTGCAAGTACAAGAAAGGCTTAGTTTTGCTGCAGTGCATTAAAGATAGCTAAATGAAGAACAACAGGATCTATTTGTCATTCATACAGTTTGGGGACTTTGCCCTTGTGATGGTAAAGTACAATTCCACCTGAGGCCCAGTGCACACCAAAACCGCTATCAGATCCTCAAAATGCTAGAGGTTTTTGGAGCAGATTTCAGAGCGATTCTAGGCATGTTTAGAGACCTTTTCTAAACATGCCTAGTGTTTTTTGGAGCGTTTTTGTGTAGCAGATTACAAATATTGTTACAGTAAAAGCTGTTACTGAACAGCTTCTGTAACAAAAACGCCTGGAAAACCGCTCTGATCTGGCGTTTTCCAGAGCGGTTTGAGCTTTTGCTATACTTTACATTAAGGCAGAAACGCTTCTGCAAACCGCCAAAGTGCTGCAGGACCCACGATTGCGGTTTGCTAAAAACCTCAAACCGCTGGTGTGCACCATCCCATTGAAATACATTAGCCAAGCATTTTCACAGGAGGAAGCGGTTTGGAAAACGCTACAAAAACCGCTCGGTGTGCACCAGGCCTGAAGTAGAACTTTCAGAAGAAAATACCCTCCAAAATACATCCACAATAACTGCTAATACATTATCTCCTCAGTTACCTTCCGGCTAAGCTTTGATGTTCAGCTTAACCATTGGACAGGCACCCATCCAGCCATTCTGTACTTCTGGCGGAAGTGTGAGTGGCGAGTGCACCTATACATCATTTCCTGGGGTTGGATCTAAACAAATAGCTGTTTGTGTACAAATCCTACCCTAGGGGTGGGGCGATACAATATAGTATGCTCAGTATGGCTTCTGAACACGTTAAAGGAGGCGGATCAGGGTCTCTCTGCTGACTTGGCCTAAGGCAGCCCAGGGTGTGATATGTTAACAATTATAACGGATGCATTTATTGGGAGGAGGGTGTGTGTAGGCACTAATAACTATTTACTTTCCACTAATAGTCGACTTTAAAGAGAAACTCCAACCTAGAATTGAACTTTATCCCAATCAGTAGCTGATACCCCCTTTTACATGAGAAATATAATGATTTTCACAAACAGACCATCAGGGGGCGCTGTATGACTGATTTTGTGCTGAAACCCCTCCCACAAGAAGCTCTGAGTACCACGGTACTCTGGGCAAACTGCCACAATGTAACAATGTTTACAGACAGGAATTAGCTGTTTACAGCTGTCTCTAACAGCCAAAACAGCTAGGAGCAGCTACATAACCTGCCCACAGTAAAAATGTCACCATGTAATAAATGTCAGAATGTAAATCAGGGAGAGGAAAGATTTTACAATGAGCAAACACTGACTAAATCATGTATACATAATTATGGTAAAAAATGAAACACTTTTTTTACTACATTATTTTCACTGGAGTTCCTCTTTAAGATGGTCATTGACAATAGTTTGAACAGCTGAAACAGCTGATATCATCTATGTTGTCCATCTGCCATAAGAAAATTATTTTCTCTTTTGAATCTTTTGAAAGAAAGATCTTTCTCAGCAATCTGATCAGCAAGGAGAGACTATTTTGGCCAAGCACCAGGTCTGCATTGCATATCTATGGCAATGACAACATAGCAATTTCCATACTGCAAAAATGGCAAACCTTTGGCTGAAGGTTGTTGGCTGAAACATGCCTAGTTCTGACAGACGCTGCACTGTTTCACTGTTTCTGCACTGCGCAATGATGGCGGTGTACATTGCAGGTGGTAAACTGGCTAGTATTTAACCCATTCGCGTTCCGTCGTTTTCACTTTAGAAATGTTCACCTCCCATTCATTAGCCTATAACTTTATCACTACTTATCACAATGAACTGATCTACATCTTGTTTTTTCCGCCACCAATTAGGCTTTCTTTAGTGGGGTACATTTTTCTAAGAGCCACTTTACTGTAAATGCATTTAACAGGAAGAATTAAAAAAAAAAACGGAAAAAAATCATTATTTCTCAGTTTTCAGCCATTATAGTTTTAAAATAATACATGCCTTTATAATTAAACTCACGTATTGTATTTGCCCATATATCCCAGTTATTACACCGTTAAAATCATGTCCCTATCACAAGGTATGGCGACAATATTTTATTTGGAAATAAAGGTGCATTTTTTCCGTTTTGCATCTAGCACTATTTACAAGTTTAAAATAAAAAAAATATAGAAATATTTCATCTTTACATTGATATTTAAAAAGTTTAGACCCTTAGGTAAATATTTTTAGATGTTTTTTTTTTTTATTGTAGTGGGTTTTTTTTGTTTTTTTCTTTATATTAAACATTTTATTTGGGTATTTTTAAGAGGGTGGGATGTAAACAATAGTTTTATAATGTAAATGTGTCTTGAGTTTTATTTTTTTTACTTTTAGTTGTAGTTTTACTTTTTGGCCACAAGATGGCGGCCATGAGTTTGTTTACATGACGTCACTCTAAGCGTAACATACGCTTATATTAAACATTTTATTTCTGTATTTTTGGGAGGGTGGGATGTAAACAATAGTTTTATAATGTAAATGTGTCTTGAGTTTTATTTTTTTTTACTTTTAGTTGTAGTTTTACTTTTTGGCCTCAAGATGGCGGCCATGAGTTTGTTTACATGACGTCACTCTAAGCGTAACATACGCTTAGAGAGACGCAGGGGGGAGGTAACAGCCAGAAAAAGCGCAGCTTCCGAGAGAAGCTGTCGCTTTTTCAGCGGGGGAGAGGAATCAGTGATCGGGCACCATAGCCCGATTCACTGATTGCCTGGCTAACGAACCGCGGGCCAGGAGCGCGCGTGCATGCGCGCAATCGGCCGCGGGAGAGCGCATGGTTCCTGGACGTAGTTTCTACGTCCAGGAACTAAAATAGGTTAAGTCAGTGCAGTGTGCTGCAGAGTATTTGTATTAATGCTACAGAAAAATCTTGGATTGCAAGTAATTTTGTTTAAGAGCGCTTTGCAAGACTTCTCCCTCTGTAAAGTAGTGGTATCTGGCCGCACTCTCCTAGTCGTATGTAAGGTGCAACAATCCAGCCACCAGAGCACCAGGTGGCAATCGACAATTTGTATAGCAAAAGGATCAGCACACTCAGTATTATGTTGCAAAACTTTAAGCTCTTTTAATACAAAAAAGTTTTCATAAATTTCGTGTTCAACAAAGACCAGCAACTTGCAGTAGATAGGCGCCAAAGACACCCAACGTCCATCAAATGCCTGCTGGCCAACTTCTATAGAAAGTCCGTGGGGGAGTCCAGAATCCACACTTCCCAGGAAAAATGTGTCTCAAAGCATGGCAACAGACACTGGCCTAATGCTGTTTCGGGCAGCAGCCGGTCTTCGAGTCGATAAATGTGCACTCATTTTGGAGTGCACATTTATCGGCTTGAAGATGGGCTGCTGCCGAAATGGCATTAGGCCAGTGTCTGTCGCCATGTTTTGAGACACATTTTTCCTGGGAAGTGTGGATGTTGTACTGGTATTGTTTAAAAAATAAATAAATATGTCAGCCTCCATATTCGTCTCACTTCAGATGTCCATTAAAGCCACATACAAAAACGTTGGGATTAGAGATGTAGCGAACGGTTCCCGAACCGTTCGCCAGCGAACCGCTCTGCTACTCTGGGCCTCTTACTACTTCCGGGTCGCAATGACCCGGAGTAGTACGCCTACGCTGCCCGGCGGAGCGCATCCTAGATCGCGCTCCTGTTGCCGGGCACTCTCTGCGCATGAGCGTGACGTCACTCATGACGTCACGCACATGCACAGAAAGTGCCCGGCAACGGGAGCGCGATCTAGGACGCGCTCCGCCGGGCAGCGCAGGCGTACTACTCTGGGTCATTGCGACCCGGAAGTAGTAAGATGCCCAGAAAGGTTCGCCAGGCGAACGGTTCGGGCCATCACTAGTGGGATGAGCCAACAATTGAGCAATGATTCTGTTGCAGTGAGAATCTTTTTTATATTTTTACTTTATACAGTATTAAATATTTTTCTAGAAATGTTTTCGGATTGTAGAAAAAAATGATCTTAGTTTCGGGGAAATTCAGTTTGATGTAAGAGTGCTTTGGATTATAAGCATATTTTCAGAACAAAATTTGTTCGAAAACAAATGTTCCACTGTACTTTAAAAATCATTTTGAAATGTAATTCATATAACCCCCTGCTTCCTCAACAGAAAGATTCAGCTGTACGTGTGGTGAGTGCTCACACTGCACAGAGCTCATACACTACACTGAGTGGCTAGGCTGGAGCTCAACTCAGCCAGTCATGGGTTTGGCTCCTTTTCCACTTGCCATGATCTGCATTTTTGAAGGAGGAAGCATGGGGGTGATGTGGAACGCGAGTGGAGCGAGTCGACTATAGGAGATGGCATGGGCAAGTTAACTCCTCCTCTCCTCATAATTTTGATTAATAGGAAACCTAATCGTGACGTGTGTAAAAAGTAGGTCGTGCAATGCATCACAGTGTGATTTTGTGTGTGATCACACTTCCTGGTAGAAAAGCAGCATTTCCCACGCAGGACATACAGAAAACTACCAACTATATTTTTTACCTGTTTTATGAAGATGCTGACAAAACTATACTTCATTTGTTACAGATGTTTACATTGCTTATTTAACCACTTCCCAACTGAGGGGTTTTACCCCCTGACCACCAGAGCAATTTTCACCTTTCAGCGCTCCTTCCATTCATTCGTCTATAATTTTATCATTACTTATCGCAATGAAATGAACTATATCTTGTTTTTTTCGCCACCAATTAGGCTTTCTTTAGGTGGGACATTATGCCAAGAATTATTTTAATTTAAATGTGTTTTAATGGGAAAATAGGAAAAAATGTGGGAAAAAATTAATTATTTTTCAGTTTTCGGCCTTTATAGTTTTTAAATAATGCATGCTACTGTAATTAAAACCCATTAAATGTATATGCCTATTTATCCCGGTTATAAAACCGTTTAAATTATGTCCCTATCACAATGTTTGCCGCCAATATTTTAGTTGGAAATAAAGGTGCATTTTTTTTCAGTTTTGCGTCCATCCCTAATTACAAGCCCATAGTTTATAAAGTAACAGTGTTATACCCTCTTGACATAAATATTTAAAAAGTTCAGTCCCTAAGGTAACTATTTATGTATTTTTTTTAAATTGTAAATTTATTTTTTTTTTTAATTGCAAAAAAAAAAGAAATTGGGGAGTGTGGGAGGTAAGGAGTTAATTTTTTGTGTAAAACAAGTTTATTTGTGTGTAAAAAATGGTTAGGGTGTAGTTTTACTATTTGGCCACAAGATGGCAACATTACCAATTTGTTTCATGCGACCTGCAAGCGTCCTTCCGGACGCTTGCAGGAAGTAGAAAGAGGCTGGGACTTTTTTATTTTTTCACAATGATCGCGCTGCTCAGCCGAGCGGCAGCAGATCATTGCGGGGCTTAGATCAACGAACGGGAATGGATTTTCCCGTTCGTTGATCTCTGGGCGAGCGGACGGTGGCGTGTTTACTAGCGGCGGGCGGCGTGTTTACGAGCGGGAGCGCGGACAGCGGCGGGAGTGCGCAAAGTACGGATTTCTCCGTCCCCGTCCCTGGGGGTGAAAGGATGGAAAAAGGGGCGGAGAAATACGTACGCGCGGGGGTAAAGTGGTTAAAAATGGTGCCTGGAATTATGTTTGAAGGTTTTCCTTTATCACTATGATTCATATGAAAAACCAAAGATTTGTATTATTGGCAAAGTAGCCCCCAATTATTTTCCTGGTATGGTTTGTGTATCTCTGAGGTGTTACTGGGTAAAGTCATTATTAATTTGCTATGCACTGACCTGTGATTATAGCTTTTGACCTGATGCAGAGTGTCGCAGTATGCAAAGATCTATTATTTCACTGTGAACATGTTACGACGACTGTAAGACAGCAGATCATTACCAGCCAGCAATTAACAGCTGTCTGAAAACTGCAGGAGGGAGGGAAGGCTTATGCCACCAGCCACAAACTTCAAGTCCTGAACTAATTGTCTAGGAAGAGCTACATGCATACAGTAAGCAACATACAATCTGAATAGAACATTTACTGTATCTACAAGCCTCACCACACACAAATGCAAATACACAAAATGCTTTATTTTATAATCCAAGTATGACGTTTGTGGATAGCACTATCGCCTTGAAGTTCTGGGCCCCTGGTTTAAAATCTGGGCCAGGACACTATCTGCAAAGAGATTCCATAGTCCCTACAGGCACCGAGGTTGGGGGCACTCTGATTTCCTTCCACATATATCCTACCCGAGGAAGGAGGATTCCTATTGGTTTGTGTCAGTCCAACAGGGAGCCCCAGCAGTATGCTTCTGATGGGAGTCCCATCGTTATTGCGCTGCATGTCTACAGCAGCAGTGACGAGAAGATGACAGATGAAGGTAGAGGAGAAGGCAGAAGGTGAAGATGAAGGCAAAAAATGAAAGAAGGCTGAAGGCGACATGCAAGGAAAAGGAAGGTGACAGAACGAAATAACGCGTATAGTAATCAGCCTAGTGAAAGTAGACAATGTCATTGATTCTATCAGCATCTCGAATGTACTGCATAGCCTTAAGCTCCGCTCATCAGAACTGAAGGAAAGGATCAGTTGGAAGCGGGTATAGGTAAACAGATCCTATTGTTTAACATAGAATTTATTCAAACGTTCATTGATCCGTTCACTTGGTGTTCTGACAGGTTTTTCAACATCCTGTCTGCTGGCCACAAGCGCCCTTTGGCTGAAATTTGTAACCATATGTGAAACAGTGTTTGACATGCGATGGAGTTACCCAGCAGTCAAAAAAACCCTTATCATGGTGCATTTGAGTATTACTGCCACCACCAAATGCCCAGCCTCCCGTGTGAAAGATGCCTTAATTATCTCCATCTACATGCAATGCAATGCAAGGAAGCATACGTCGCAATCTGATAAATCGCATACATTGGCATTTTCATGCACTGCAAAAATGCGTTGTGCGCTAGGATGTTCCTGGCCATGTCACAGTGCAGCATACAGGAATGCACACTGTAGTGTGAATGGTACCATGAAAGTCTATAGACCTTCATGCTACCTGTGTAGCAGGATTTCTCCTAGGAGATACTTTTCATCTTCTCTTTAACCACTTGAGGACCGCCCCCAGCCGATGGGCGGCGGCAAAGTCCGGGCCCAAACGACCGCAATACGCCTATCGGCGGGGGCGGCATCAGCGGTGGCAATGACGCGATCGCCGCCGGCAATAGACTCCGCCCACCCTACTCGGAAACCCGCCGGCCAATCAGCAGCGCCGGCGGGTTTCAAACTTGCGCGATCCGGCCAATCAGAGTGTATAATACACTTTGTTATTGTAACAAAGTGTATTATACTGGCTGCCTCCTCCGCTGATGGTCACTCGTCGTGCGACCATCAGAGAGGACGGCAGCCCTATCGGATAAGTAGAAACAGCACACTTTGCCCCACACAGACCACCCGATCACCCACCCCAGCCCTCAGAACCCCCCCTGACCACCCCAGCACACCACTGTTAGCACCCAATCACCCCCATAAAACCCCATCAATCACTCCCTGTCGCTATCTAGCGACGCTATCCCCTAGGTTAGGTCCCTAACTGTCCCCTAGGGTCCCCTGATCACCCCCCTACCCTCAGATCCCCCCCAGACCACCCCCCTGTATACTGTATACGTTTGTATACAGCTGCCTTACCCACTGATCACCTGTCTATCACCTGCCTATCACCCCTCTCGGCACCACCACCCATCAGAGCAGACCCTAAACTGTCCCTTGGGGGCACCTGATCACCCACCCAGACCCTCAGATTGCCCTCAGCCCCCCCCCCCCCCTGCTGATAACCTCCCCAGTGCATTGTTTACATCTATTCTCCCCTGTAATCCCTCACTGATCTCCTATCGTCACCCCCTGTGTCTGCCACCCACCAGATCAGGACCCAGCCTGCCCCGTGCGGGCACCTAGTCAACCCCCCACACCCTCTGATCGCCCTCAGACCCCCCCCCCTTCCCCCCAATCACCTTCCCAGTGCATTGTATTTGATTGTGCTGTAATTGTATTTGATTGTGCTGACATTCAATTTCATTGTGCTGTAATTGCATTTGATTGTCCCGTGATTGGCTTTGATTGTCCCGTGATTGGCCTGTGATTGGCCTGTGATTGGCTTTGATTGGCCTGTGATTGGTTTTAATTGTCCCGTGATCGGCTTTGATTGTCCCGTGATCGGCTTTGATTGCCCTGTGATTGGCCTGTGATTGGCTTTGATTGTCCCGTGATTGGCTTTGATTGTGCCGTGATTGGTTTGATTGGCCTGTGATTGGCTTTGATTGTCCCGTGATTGGCTTTGATTGTCCCGTGAATTGAGTGCCCTGTGATTGGCCTGCGATTGCCCTGTGATTGCCTTTGATTGTCCTGTGATTGTTTCTGATTGCCTCTGATTCCCCACTCACCACCACCCCCCTGTCACTATCCTAGTGATCTAAAAACAGTGATCAGTGAAAACTATCACTTTTTTAGTATCACTAGTGTTAGCAGTTAGGCCAGTTAGCTAGGCCCCTTTGTGTCAGTTAGTGCTCAGCCCACTGCACCACAGTCACTAATTAGCGTCGTCACTGTCGCTAATCAACATTGGTACTATATAGTATCTGTAAGTGATCATTACTGATCGCAGTCAGATCTATTAGGGTCACTAGGATCCACAAAAAAACGCAGTGTTTGCCCGATCAGGCCTGATCGTTCGCCTGCACTTGCGTTCAGCCCGCCCCACCGCAGTGACAGAATTTTTTTTCTGATCACTGAAAAAAACACTATACAATAGCTGTGGCACTGTAAACCTCAGTTTTGATTTATTTTTTTATCAAAACTCAGTGACCACAGCTTTCTACCTCTCAAATACTCCCTTTTGCTAGGTAGGTGCTCTTTTTTTCTGGGTAGTCTCAGAGGAATACCCCCTAAATTTAGCAGACCACCATGGCAAGAAAGGGGTATTCCGATGATGAGGTTCTCAGGTACATGGCCCAGTCGGATGAGGACGATTGGGACGCCTCATTCGACGAATCTTCCGGGTCAGAGTTTGAACCTGAATTGAGCAGTGGCTCACTGACCGATAGTGATGACGAGGTTGAGGTCCCGGCTAAAGCCAGGCGTACCACACCCCATGTTGTTGGACCGCAGGTGGCGCAAGATCGGCCTCAAGGGCAGCAGAGTGGTGTTCGTGCTGGTCTGAGATTTCATGGTGGGGCAGGCACCAGCAGCACAACATCTCCTGGACCTAGCACCAGTACTTCCGTAGACCCTGGTGAAGTGGCGAGCACCAGCATGGAAGTTGAAACTGGTTCGGTGGCACGTGCAGTAAGATCCCAGTCGCAGCCACCAAGAAGACGGGCCCGTACTACCCCTAGTTTACCAGAGGTGCTGGCAAACCCAAATTGGCAATCCCCTGATTCCGCCGCACCCATACTTCCCCCTTTCACCGCCCAGTCTGGAGTCCAGGTGGAGACAGATAATCTAGGATCGGCCCTAGACTTTTTCTATCTGTTCTTCACCCAGGATCTCTTAGACTTAATTGTGGCAGAGACCAACCGTAAGGCCACACAATATATAACCGCCAATCCGGAAAAGTTCCTTGCCCAGCCTTTTCGGTGGAAACTAGTCCAAGTTTCCGAAATGAAATTTTTTTTGGGCCTTCTCCTTCACACAGGACTAGTAAAGCAGAATGTGTTGCGGTCTTATTGGTCTACGGACCCAGCATATCATGTTCCCCTGTACTCTGGTGCCATGTCCAGGACACGATTTGAGAACATCCTGCGCTTCCTGCACTTCAATAACAATGAAACCTGTCATCGAAGTGACCACTCTGCTTTTGACCGGCTCCACAAAATTCGACCCCTCATAGACCACCTGTCATCCAGATTTGCAGATGCTTATACCCCTGACCAGGACATATGCGTAGACGAGTCCCTCATACGCTTTACCGGGCGCCTTCGCATCAAACAGTACATCCCAAGCAAGCGCGCCCGGTATGGGGTGAAACTTTATAAGCTCTGTGAAAGGGCCACAGGCTATACATCTTATTTTAGGGTCTATGAGGGAAAAGACTCAAAATTGGAGCCGGTCGGATGCCCTGACTACCTGGGGAGCAGTGGAAAGGTTGTGTGGGACTTGGTGTCACCCTTGTTCCAGAAAGGGCACCATCTTTTTGTGGACAATTATTACACAAGTGTGGCCCTCTTTCAGCACTTAAAAATTGAAAAAATCCGATGCTGTGACACCGTGCGGCCTAGTCGCCGGGGCTTCCCCCAACGGCTCATTACCACCAGACTTGAACGGGGGCAGAGGGCCGCCTTGTGTGCTGACGACCTGCTCGCGGTGAAATGGAAGGACAAGAGGGAGGTTTACTTCCTGTCCACCATTCACGCAGATACGACAGTTGAAATTCAACGGCGAACTCAGGTCATTGAAAAACCCCTTGTCGTCCATGAGTATAATACTAACATGGGAGGGGTGGATTTCAATGACCAGAGGTTAGCGCCCTATTTAGTTGCCCGAAAAACAAGACGCTGGTATAAAAAAGTGTCTTTTTACCTCATTCAATTGGCAATTTACAACAGCTTTGTTCTCTACAGTAAGGCTGGGAGAACTGGATCGTTTATTCAATTTAATAAACAGATCGTGATGGAACTTCTGTATCCAGGAGGTGCCATGGCCCAACCCCAAGATGCAACTAGCCGGCTGCATGGAAGGCATTACGCCTATCCAATTCCGAGTACCCCAGGTCAACGAATCCGAAGAAAACGCTGTCGTGTCTGCAGCAGGGCTGGAATAAGGCGTGACACCACTGTTTATTGTCCCACCTGTCCTGACCAGCCTGGCCTATGCCTAGGGGAGTGTTTTGAGAGGTACCACGAGCAGGTACACTATTAGAGAGTAGGGAACTCCACACACAGCGGTAGGCACACAAGGGTCTCTCAGTGCTATTTCACACTGCTGCGAGGCGTTAGGGCAAAATGCCTAGCAAAAGTCACACTTTGCGGTCCCCCCCCCTACGCCGGAAGTGCTTGACTTAACGCTAGTGCATGCCTACGTTACTGCGTGGCTTCTGTGGCAATATCGATCGGCCCGGAAGTCATGTTGGTCTATGGCGACGCAGTTCATTACTAGGCCGAATGCTACTCTTGTGGTATTGCCTGAAGGTCTGTTTTGGACGATACGGTGCGGCGGGCTCGACCCACCGGATATGTCAATATGCAGTGTGAAACCAAACATCGGGTTTCCAGAGACCCTAATACACAGGGCTGCCAGAAACCTCTCCTTTCACTTGGGACAAATTGCGTAATGTACTTCGCCACAACTCTGTGCGATTTGCACTTCGCACATTGTTCCATGGGGGAGGAGAGGTTTGTCCTCGGGAGGTAAGTAAAAAAAAAACAAAAAAACAGGTAAGCAAAGAAGTTAATGTTTGGTTTGCAATGTTAAGTTTTTTTATTAAAAAAGTTCAAAGTTTATTAATGTTAATGAAGTAATTGCTTTGCTGCTTGCTTGTTTTTTGGGTTTTTTTGTATTTTTTTTTCTCTTTTTCCATCCAATAACCTTCCAGGTGGACCGAGCGAACGACTAACCAGCTGCAGCACTGATGGTGCATCCTGACAGAACATTGCGCGTCTGTCAGCTTACACACAAGTCGGTGCATGCAGCGCTGCAGGACGAGGTTTCTCCTCCGCAGTCAAAAAGATACGTTTGCCAAGGCATATGGGCCGAGGAGTGGTGTTGGGGTTTCATATGCTTTGGCAAACACTTTGTATCAAAAAAGAACTCTGGCAATGATTTGTTCATTCACATCGATCGGTGTGAATGGATAAATCAGGTTTGCCAGGGCATACGAGCTGGTGGGTTTGGATTTTTGGGGTGGCAGCTCCTATGTCCTGGCAGACGCCTTCCCCTCCTTTTTGTATTGTTTTGTATTGTTTTGTCTTTTTTCTTCTCTCTTTTTTCTATCCAGACCGACCAATCAGCTGCAGCACTGATGGTGCATCCTGACAGAACATTGCGCGTCTGTCAGCTTACACACAAGTCGGTGCATGTAGCGCTGCAGGACGAGATTTCTCCTCCGCAGTCAAAAAGATACGTTTGCCGAGCCATATGGGCCGAGGAGTGGTGTTGGGGTTTCATATGCTTTGGCAAACACTTTGTATCAAAAAAGAACTCTGGCAATGATTTGTTCATCCACATCATAAAATTTCTCAAAATGACCTGTGAAATCCTAAAGGTACTCATTGGACGTTGGGCCCCTTAGCGCAGTTAGGGTGCAAAAAAGTGCCACACATGTGGTATCGCCGTACTCAGGAGAAGTAGTATAATGTGTTTTGGGGTGTATTTTTACACATACCCATGCTGGGTGGGAGAAATATCTCTGTAAATGACAATCTTTTGCTTTTTTTACACACAATTGTCCATTTACAGAGATATTTCTCCCACCCAGCATGGGTATGTGTAAAAATACACCCCAAAACTCATTATACTACTTCTCCTGAGTATGGCGATACCACATGTGTGGCACTTTTTTGCACCCTAACTGCGCTAAGAGGCCCAAAGTCCAATGAGTACCTTTAGGATTTCACAGGTCATTTTGAGAAATTTTATTTCAAGACTACTCCTCACGGTTTAGGGCCCCTAAAATGCCAGGACAGTATAGGAACCCCACAAATGACCTCATTTTAGAAAGAAGACACCCCAAGGTATTCCGTTAGTAGTACGGTGAGTTCATAGAAGATTTTATTTTTTGGCACAAGTTAGCGGAAAATGACACTTTGTGAAAAAAACTAATAAAAAGCAATTTCCGCTAACTTGTGACAAAAAATAAAATCTTCTATGAACTCACCGTACTACTAACGGAATACCTTGGGGTGTCTTCTTTCTAAAATGGGGTCACTTGTGGGGTTCCTATACTGCCCTGGCATTTTAGGGGCCCTAAACCGTGAGGAGTAGTCTTGAAATGAAATTTCTCAAAATGACCCGTGAAATCCTAAAGGTACTCATTGGACTTTGGGCCCCTTAGCGCAGTTAGGGTGCAAAAAAGTGCCACACATGTGGTATTGCCGTACTCAGGAGAAGTAGTATAATGTGTTTTGGGTTGTATTTGTACACATACCCATGCTGAGTGGGAGAAAGATCTCTGTAAATGGACAATTGTGTGTAAAAAAAATCAAAAGATTGTCATTTACAGAGATATTTCTCCCACCCAGCATGGGTATGTGTAAAAATACACCCCAAAACACATTATACTACTTCTCCTGAGTACGGCAATACCACATGTGTGACCCCTTTTTGCAGCCTAGGTGCACTAAGGGGCCCAACGTCCAATGAGCACCTTTAGGCTTTACAGGGGTGCTTACAATTTAGCACCCCCCAAAATGCCAGGACAGTAAATACACCCCACAAATGACCCCATTTTGGAAAGTAGACACTTCAAGGTATTCAGAGAGGGCTATGGTGAGTCCGTGGCAGATTTCATTTTTTTTTTGTCACAAGTTAGCAGAAATTGAATTTTTTATTTTTTATTTTTTTTTGTCTCAAAGTGTCATTTTCCGCTAACTTGTGACAAAAAATACAATCTTCTATGAACTCACCATGCCTTTCAGTGAATACTTTGGGATGTCTTCTTTCCAAAATGGGGTAATTTGGGGGGTATTTATACTATCCTGGAATTTTAGCTCCTCATGAAACATGACAGGTGGGCGGAAAAGTCAGAGATGCTGGAAAATGGGAAAATTCACTTTTGGCACCATAGTTTGTAAACGCTATAACTTTTACCCAATCCAATAAATATACACTGAATGGGTTTTTTTTTATCAAAAACATGTTTGTCCACATTTTTCGTGCTGCATGTATACAGAAATTTTACTTTATTTGAAAAATGTCAGCACAGAAAGTTAAAAAAATCATTTTTTTGCCAAAATTCATGTCTTTTTTGATGAATATAATAAAAAGTAAAAATCGCAGGAGCAATCAAATAGCACCAAAAGAAAGCTTTATTAGTGACAAGAAAAGGAGCCAAAATCCATTTAGGTGGTAGGTTGTATGAGCGAGCAATAAACCGTGAAAGCTGCAGTGGTCTGAATGGAGAAAAAGGCTCTGGTCCTTAAGGGGCGAAAAGACTGTGGTCCTTAAGTGGTTAAAGGGCATTTTCAGCATTTTACAATTGAAAAAGTACCCAAAATTTTGGGAAAAAGGACCATTAAATTTATTTTGAGTATTTTTTGCTTGCTGGTGGCTTAAAAGGCA
Source organism: Hyperolius riggenbachi (assembly GCF_040937935.1). Lineage (NCBI taxonomy): Eukaryota > Metazoa > Chordata > Amphibia > Anura > Hyperoliidae > Hyperolius > Hyperolius riggenbachi. Next base: position 232,366,632 of record NC_090646.1, on the reverse strand, counting down.
TATTATGACAAGTTGTGAAAATATCACCTAGGAGAAAACTGAAGTGACAAGAAATTGAATTGCATATGGCCCCATGTGTGGTGTGTCATGACGGATAGCAGCGCACATTAGTATGATTGAGCCCTAAGAAAAATTGCCAAAGAACTTCAAACCATTTTACACAAGGATGACAGACTGAGAGAAACATTCTTTGAGCCTCCCCTCCTGGCATATCGACAGCCAACCAATTTTAAAACAGATGATTGTCAATAGTTTTTTGAATAGGCCACAACAGACTGAAACATCGTCCTGCCGGCAGAAAATGTGTGGGACCTGCAGACACATCTACTCCACTGACAGGATATCAATACCAAGTTCACAACAGTAATACAGAGTACAAGGCATCTTTTCTTGTTTAAAATTTCTGCAGAGTCATTGACTTATATGACCCATAAAGCGCTGCATCAGATACAATACTTCCGGCACATCGCACTGCATCAGGTATGAAATGTCCCATAGACTTTCATTGCTTTAGCGTTACAATGCAGTAATAACGGGTAACGCAACTCAATGAAAATGCTCTAGTGTGAAAGGGGCCTGAGGGATTACCAAAAATCCTTGCAAGAGCCTGCCCTGTTGTAATTAATGCATCTCAATGACACTTATTTATACAGGTAGTCCCCGGATAAACAATGATAGATAGGGATTGTAGGTTCGTTCTTAACCTGAATCCATGCCATCTATGTCACCTGTATCTCCTCTGAGCCCCCAGAGTCACCTCTGAGTCACTATGAGTCACCTCTGTCACTCTGTGCCTTCAGTGTCCCCCTCTGCTCCCCCCCCCCTTTACTCCTGTTCCCTCAGTGTTCTCCTCTGTGCCACCTCTGTTTCCACTGTGTCCCTCTGCCTCCACTCTTTCCCTCTGTACCACCTCTGCCCTATCCCCCTTTGTGCCTCCTTCTATCCACTTTGTGTCTCCTTCTATCCCCTTTGTGTCTCCTTCTATCCCCTTTGTGTCTCCTTCTGCCCCCCTTTGTGGCTTCTTCTGTCCCTCTTTGTGCCTCCTTCTGTCCCCCACTGTGCCTTCTTCTGTCGTAGTGATGACTGTAATGTGCTAATTTTCTCAGAACTTGCCACATAGTACAGAATACCGCAGCAAATTGTCATTTTACCAAGTTTTAAAAAAAATTTGATTTGAATTTTTGGAATTTTTTGGGCCTACACATCGGAGGGGGTTGAAGGTCTTGGAGGTATTTTTGTAGGTTGGGCGCTTGTAAGTCTGGGACTACCTGTATTCGGAAAAAAAAAAATCTATGTACCTGATTTTCAAATGGATATACTGAAAGCTGTGTATTCTAACATCATGTAAGGAAAGAGTCTATAGAAGGCTTATTAGCCGAAAGCTTAATCTTTTTTTTTTTTCTAAATAGCCAAAAAATGATATTATCCAAGTTCAAAACGTGCTGCTGTGAAGTGCAATAATACACAAGGAAAAAACAGATGTAACCTTTCCTGACATTATTACAATTTCACACATCATTAAAAAGACACACTGGAGGGCGCTGCCCAAAGAGGACTGTTGGGTTAATAGCAATGCCAGTAACCCTGTACAGTGTAAACTGCCTCCTGCTGCAACCACCTAGGGTGGGATACTCCCATATCCCCACCTAGAGAAAAGCAAATATGAATGTAGTCAGGGGTGCGCTGGACATAAGTTAATACACAATTGCTGTTCTAATTACAGACTTTTTATTGTGAATAATATCACCAAGTGCCATAAATCTCAGCCATATACACTCTCATGCATTCATCCTTTCATACAGAGAGCAAGCTGGTTCTCTTTTAGAAATAAAAACCTCAACAATTGTGAGTTTCAAAAATGCCACAACTGTCGCATAAATGACAGAATGTTAAAATATAAAAATTACAACGTTGTGTATTCTCTTAAAAATGAGCTAGTATGCCTGAATTTTCTATATATTCCTAGGGATACCGCACAATTGTAGATATCAGTGTGAAAACTGACAAAGAGAGGGGTATCTACAATTTAAGTGGGGTAGAACTGAGTGAGATCGAGAAAAGGGTGTTGGAGAAGGGATTAAAATTCGCCCCTACCTCCAAATTAAATAAATTTGAAACCTATATTGACATTAAACAATATATGAGGAAATTATGTCTAAAAAAATATTTCCATAAAAATGTGCTAGCCCCAAAACAGATCGATTCAGTCTTCATACATACCAACCTAAAAAATCCCTCTAGGTTCAACCTCACACATGAGACCAGCAAGGAGATGCATGTCTTTGAACACAATGTTGTGAGAGACCTTAGAAAGATTAAGCCACTGCCCATATCCCTGAACAATTTGTCTCGGGAGGAATTTAAAGCTATCAATGATCTTCAACAAAATAAAAACATCACCATACGTCCAGCAGATAAAGGGGGTGGGATAGTTGTCCAAAGGGAGAGGGACTATAATATAGAAGCTCTCCGTCTGCTGAGTGACACCAATACATATAGACGTTTGAAGGGTGACCCCGGGAATTATTTTGGCAAAGAATTAGACCAGCTATTAAAGGATGCATATAAGGAAGGAATCCTAAATAAAAAGGAGTTCGATTTTGTGAGCATATCCCACCCTAGGACTGCAATATTTTACCATCTCCCGAAGCTACATAAGAACCAGGCTGATCCTCCAGGCAGGCCGATTATCTCTGGGGTGGGGTCGGTCACATCCAATCTTTCTAGGTATGTTGACAGCTTCCTCCAGAGATACGTAAGATCTACTCCGGCCTTCCTGGAGGATACCAGGCACGCCCTAAACATTTTGGAAGGGTTGGTATGGGAAGATGGTTGGCTTTTAGCCACCCTCGATGTAGCTTCGCTATATACCATAATTCAACATGATGATGGCTTAAGGGCGGTGAGTCAATTCTTGAGTCTGGACTCCACCATGAGGGAGGAACAGAAACTCTTTATTTTGAGTGGGATACAGTTCATATTAACACATAACCATTTCAGGTATGGGGATGACTTCTACCTCCAGACGAGTGGGACGGCGATGGGGACCAGGTTCGCGCCAGGGTATGCTAACCTCTTCATGGCCCATTGGGAAGATACCCATGTATACGGGCGTGAGGGGCCCGGCGCGGACCTGGTCCTATGGAAAAGGTTTATTGACGACGTCCTGCTCGTCTGGAGAGGCTCCGAAGATTCTCTTAGAAAATTTGTGAAAGATCTAAATTGTAATACTGTAAATCTAAAATTTACATCCGAGATCAGTAATAGGGAAATTAATTTCTTGGATATTAACATATATGTGGAGAATAATAAAATTAAAACCCGTACGTATACTAAGCCTACGGACGTAAATAGTTATATTCTAACCACAAGCTGCCATTTCCCCCCATGGCTGAACACCATCCCTAAGGGACAATTTATTCGCCTCAAAAGGAACTGCACAGAAGATGGTGAATATCAGAGGGAGGTGGAAACACTTTCAAAGAAATTCAGTGAGAAGGGGTATACAGAAGATATTATTGAGGAAGCCAGAAAAGAGGTGGACGTTATGGACAGAAGGGATTTACTTATTAAGAAATATGGTGGGGTCCAGAAAGACTTCTCGCTAAGACTTAATTTGAGATATGGCCCACGTAGTGGAGTGATACATAACATTATCTCCAAACATTGGACGACCCTCAGACAGGACAAATTTTTGGACGAGATCTTGCCTACTCGCCCCTCAATTACATATAGAAGGTCTGAAAATATAGGCCTCAAGTTGGCAATGGCAGCTGGGGACTATGTAAGTGGCCCCAGGTTGACGGGTGAGGGCGGTTTCGTGAAATGTGGGAGGTGTATTAATTGTAAGAAAACTAAAGCCTATAAAAAGATTACACAAGTAAGAGAGGGGGACGAAACATATAAGATTAAAGATCTGATCACATGTGACACTAAGGGTGTAATCTACTGTTTAATATGCCCATGTGGTAAGAAATACATCGGACGCACCAAGAGAACACTGGCAAGTAGGTTAGGAGAACACCTAAATAACATCGGGAAGGGTTGGGAGGGGCATCCTCTGTCCAAACACTTTAGGGATGTTCATGAATGTCGTACATGGGATGTAGTCTATTTTGGGTTGGAGGTGGTACTGAGGGACATAAGGGGAGGGGATTATCTAGCCAAAATGTCCAGGCAGGAGAGTAGGTGGATTTTTAATTTAGATACTTTAATGCCCAAAGGGTTAAATGATGAAATGGAACTTTTCGGTTTTATGATGTAGTATACATATATATATATATACACACGGAAGTTAGGATTTATGATCCTTATTTTATTAATATTTTATGAGAGCAATCTGGTTCTCCATTGAGCTGCTGGTTTCTCTATTTTTAACTTGTATTTATATATGTGTATGGGTGAATCTTATGGAGCTAGATAGGAAGTTCTGATAAAAGAAGAACTCTAAAAGTTGAATGACTGCAGCATTATGTGAGTAATACATTATGGAATTATACAAGCAGCTACCACTTTAACGGATTGAAGGGAGGAGAGGACGAGTTTAGACCATCCCTATATATAAGATGGCGACTTCTACACCAACTCATAGATTCTGAGGAAGACAGCCGAGCCGTTGAAACATGTTAATCGTATAGCTGTGAAACTGTATCGATATAGGGGCGCCCCGCTATATTACAGACTGGCCCACGTTCCCTCCATTAACATTGTTACAACTGGGTATACGGAGGAACTACGGAACCACAGAGGACTGGAACGCAAGGAAGTGGCCACAGCTTGGGCTGAGACGCACTAGGAAGTGACGTCTCTCCCCTGAAGTTGGTGATCCGGTGAACCGGAAGTTGCAGGTCAGAGCCGATCCGGCGTCCCTCTTGCTGCTAGCAGTTTACCGCTTCAGCGGTGTTACCCGCCGAGTGATTGAAGCGGCTCCCCGCATCACTGAAGAAGATCCCTGGAGAATACTAGGACTATCCCATCTGGGAAACTCTGGGATATGTCGGAGGAACTATCGCAGGAGCGGTGAGAATTATCAAGGCATCTTATGCATAACGGCCAGTGACTGCTATTATACAGTTAGAGTCTATATCACTTGGGACATACATTTTCCGTTTCAGGACCTACATTTTGTACGGGAATTGTGCGGTATCCCTAGGAATATATAGAAAATTCAGGCATACTAGCTCATTTTTAAGAGAATACACTACGTTGTAATTTTTATATTTTAACATTCTGTCATTTATGCGACAGTTGTGGCATTTTTGAAACTCACAATTGTTGAGGTTTTTATTTCTAAAAGAGAACCAACTTGCTCTTTGTATGAAAGGATGAATGCATGAGAGTGTATATGGCTGAGATTTATGGCACTTGGTGATATTATTCACAATAAAAAGTCTGTAATTAGAACAGCAATTGTGTATTAACTTATGTCCAGCGCACCCTTGACTACATTCATATTTGAATTTCATACATCATCACAGAAGGTGCAGGGGTGGACCTACCATGAAGCCACCTGAATCACAATTTAGAAAGCAAAATCTAGGTGGCAGCATTTGAATAAACAATTTGGCCCACCTGGCGCCTGTCTCCTCTCTGCTTTCCTGCCCCCTTTTCTGGCACACACGCATACCCTAATCACCATCCTCATTCGACCGATGCTACCTGCCCTCCTTCCCTATGACAGCTTTGACAGAGGGGAAGCTTTGGCCCACAGCGGGGGTTCTGCAACCAGACCAGCCAATCACAGCTGCCCACTGCTCCATTTGTTAACTGGTGCCGACAGCCTTGCCAGCGGGACCATGACACGGTCATTGGGCCAAATACTGCACTCAATCAATAGCAGTGACATCTGATAAGTCACTGCTACTGATCGAGTGCATTGATTAGCCCAATGATGGTGCCATGGTCTCACTCGCGAGACCATCATCACCAGATAGCAAAAGGAGCAGTGAGCGGCTGTGATTGGCCGGTCTGGTTCCAGCACCCTCGTCTGATTGGTCGTGTGCCAAAGCATCCCCTCTTACTGGCCATGGTGATCTCTTGTTGGTGATGGAGTTTATATGGGGGTGTATATACAGTGGCTTGCAAAAGTATTTGGCCCCCTTGAAGTTTTCCACATTTTGTCACATTACTGCCACAAACATGAATCAATTTTATTGGAATTTCCAGTGAAAGACCAATACAAAGTGGTGTACAAGTGAGAAGTGGAACGAAAATCATACATGATTCCAAACATTTTTTACAAATCAATAACTGCAAAGTGGAGTGTGCGTAATTATTCAGCCCCCTGAGTCAATACTTTGTAGAACCACCTTTTGCTGCAATTACAGCTGCCAGTCTTTTAGGGTATGTCTCTACCAGCTTTGCACATCTAGAGACTAAAACCCTTGCCCATTCTTCTTTGCAAAACAGCTCCAGCTCAGTCAGATTAGATGGATAGCGTTTGTGAACAGCAGTTTTCAGATCTTGCCACAGATTCTCGATTGGATTTAGATCTGGACTTTGACTGGGCCATTCTAACACATGGATATGTTTTGTTTTAAACCATTCCATTGTTGCCCTGGCTTTATGCTTAGGGTCGTTGTCTTGCTGGAAGGTGAACCTCCGCCCCAGTCTCAAGTCTTTTGCAGACTCCAAGAAGTTTTCTTCCAAGATTGCCCTGTATTTGGCTCCATCCATCTTCACATCAACTCTGACCAGCTTCCCTGTCCCTGCTGAAGAGAAGCACCCCCTGAGCATGATGCTGCCACCCCCATATTTGACAGTGGGGATGGTGTGTTCAGAGTGATGTGCAGTGTGAGTTTTCCGCCACACATAGTGCTTTGCATTTTGGCCAAAAAGGTCCATTTTGGTCTCATCTGACCAGAGCACCTTCTTCCACATGTTTGCTGTGTCCCCCACGTGGCTTGTGGCAAACTGCAAACGGGACTTCTTATACTTTTCTGTTAACAATGGCTTTTATCTTGCCACTCTTCACTAAAGGCCAACTTTGTGCAGTGCACGACTAATAGTTGTCCTATCAACAGATTCCCCCACCTGAGCTGTAGATCTCTGTAGCTCGTCCAGAGTCACCATGGGCCACTTGCATGCATTTCTGATCAGCGCTCTCCTTGTTCAGCCTGTGAGTTTAGGTGGACGGCCTTGTCTTGGTAGGTTTATAGTTGTGCCATACTCCTTCCATTTCTGAATGATCGCTTGAACAGTGCTCCGTGGGATGTTCAAGGCCTTGGAAATCTTTTTGCAGCCTAAGCCTGCTTTAAATTTCTCAATAACTTTATCCCTGACCTGTCTGGTGTGTTCTTTGGACTTCATGGTGTTGTTGCTCACAATATTCTCTTAGACAACCTCTGAGGCCGTCACAGAGCAGCTGTATTTGTACTGACATTAGATTACACACAGGTGCCTTCTATTTAGTCATTAGCACTCATCAGGCAATGTCTATGGGCAACTGACTGCTCTCAGACCAAAGGGGGCTGAATAATTATGCACACCCTACTTTGCAGTTATTGATTTGTAAAAAATGTTTGGAATCATGTATGATTTTCGTTCCACTTCTCACGTGTACGTCACTTTGTATTGGTCTTTCACGTGGAATTCCAATAAAATTGTTTCATGTTTGTGGCAGTAATGTGACAAAATGGGGAAAATTTCAAGGGGGCCGAATACTTTTGCAAGCCACTGTATATATATATATATATATATATATATATATATATATATATATATATATATATCAAAGATGATAGTGCAAAGCTCAGCCTCCACCTGAATATCAAAAAGACCAAGATTATGACAATAGTAGATGACGGCAATATCAACATAGCAGTTGACAATGAAAAGATTGAGTGTGTGCAGGAATTCACCTTCCTCGGCTCTCAGATCGATCAAAATAGTGATTGTAGTCATGAAACAAAATGTTGGATAACCCTCGTCAGAAATGCGATGGAAAGCTTGAACCAAGTATGGAAAAGCAAAGACATTGGCACTACGACCAAATGTAGACTGGTTCATGCCATTGTTTTCCCCATAACCGTGTATGGCTGTGAAAGTTGGACCCTAAGAAAAGCAGATAGAAGAGAGATCGACTCCTTCAAGTTGTGGTGCTGGTGATGGTTGCTTCGCATTCCATGGACAGCAAGGATGACGAACAAAGAAGTATTGGAACGTATAAGACCAGACATGTCACTGGAAGGCAAGATCACCAGACTCAGGCGCACATATTTCGGCCACGTGATGCGATAAAATTCCTTAGAGAAAGACCTAATGGTGGGACTGATCAGTGGCAAAAGGCAACAAGGCCCCCAGAGAATGCGTTGGCTTGACACCATCAAAGCTGACACAGGATTGAGCTTGAGGAAACTGGCAGAAATGGTACAAAATCGGACAGCATGGAGAGAACTAACCCATAGAATCGCCAAGAGTCGGATACGACTGAATGGGAAATAAAATCATAATCCTACTAATATTATAAATGGGAAAGTTCGGATGTTTGGATGTTTGTTACTCGATCACACAAAAATGGCTGAACAGATTTGAATGAAATTTGGCACACACATAGTACATTACCTGGAATAAAGTATAGGATACTTTTTATTCCCATTACCAAAAAGTGGGTGGAAACAAATACAAATTTAACTGGGAAAATGTAAACTGCAGCCATTCTCACACTGTTAATGGTAGGGTTCTCAAACTTTGCACAGTTGGTCGTTGGGTGACTAGGATTAATATTCAGAAAATTGGGTGGAGCCTATAAAAGCCAATCAAAATACACCTATTGATTTTCAAGGGGAATATTTACATTGCTCACATTCTTGCATTGTTAATGGCACAAGCCTCAAACCTAGTAGTTGATCCCTGAGTGACTAGGGTTCAAATTGAGAAAGGAGGTGGAGCCACAAACAGCCAATCAGATTTGTTTCATTCCAATGCAAATTATTGATGCCAAACACCTCAAAACTCACAAACTTGGTAATTGAGTAATTGATTGTGTGTTAGGGTTAGGAAAGTGGGCGCAGCCAACACCAGCCAGATACATAACCGGCCAACAACCGGGTCCTCAGTGGGCAGAGACAAAATACAAATTTCACTGGGAAAATGTAAACAGCAGCCATTCTTACACTGTTAATGGTAGGGTTCTCAAACTTTGCACAGTAGAATACTGGGTGACTTGGATTAATATTCAGAAAAGTGGGTGGAGCCTACAAAAGCCAATCAAAATTCACCTATTGATTTTTAAGGGGAATATTTAATTGCTGCCATTCTTGCACTGTTAAAGTGGATCCAAATTAAAAATACAAGATTTCAGAAATAAAATCTATTTTCTAAATTATAATAATAAATAGTAGCCTTTTTTCAGCTGCATGATGACAAATATAAAATATTTTACATTTATTGGAGGAAACCCTCCCTTCCTTTCATATTGCCGGGAATTTCCGGCAAACTGGTGGAGGAGATAAAAAACAAAACACACTGACAGTCCTTTTTGTGGTTGCCACGGATGCAGCTAGTTCAGGTGTACTCAACCTGACTATTTGCCGGTGCCAGGTCTCAAATCGGACTGCTCACATGGTTTAGGGTAATCTCCAAACAGAAAGAAAGAAACGGCACTCCACTGGCTGCAATTTCAAATTGCTGTATTCAGGAACAAGACATTACATGTTACGGATAAAGTCCTTCATCAGATGTCAAACAGCGATTGAATGCAATTGCACAAATATATACTCTCATCCCAGGTGCTCCACCCGAGTAATTGCAAACCCCACCCCTACATCAATTAACCCTAAAAAGTCCATGTCCTCCACAGTGATTCAATTTGCAAAGTCCATCATAATCTCACGGTCATATGGCACTCCTGATAGGCTACCAAATAAAACAATATCATATAACTGACCGTGATTCTGTCTGGCACTTCCTGCGCGGACTGCCACATAACCACCTGTAGAAAAACATGCAGTTAAAAACCAGTACAGATAAATTTCATCATAAAAAGCATTTGAGAGGTAACCTCTCGTTCATTCCTCTAGGAGATACAACATCTAACAAGTATATCCACGTTGCCTCTTTTTGCTTAAAGAGACTCCGTAACAAAAATTGCATCCTGTTTTTTATCATCCTACAAGTTCCAAAAGCTATTCTAATGTGTTCTGGATTACTGCAGCACTTTCTGCTATCACAGTCTCTGTAATAAATCAATGTATCTTTACCCTGTCAGACTTGTCGGCCTGTGTCTGGAAGGCTGCCAAGTTCTTCAGTGTTGTGGTTCTGCTATGAACTCCCCCTTCCAGGCCCCTCTATGCACACTGCCTGTGTATTATTTAGATTAGGGCAGCTTCTCTCTTCTCTTTTACAAGCTGGATAAATCGTCCTCTGAGCTGGCTGGGCTTTCACATACTGAGGAAATTCAGACAAGGGCAAAGCTGTTTGCAGGAAGAAAAGAGCAGCCCGAAACTTCAGTGCATGAGAGATGTAGGGGGAAAGAAACGTACAAATGATCTCTTGAGATTCAAAAGGAAGGGTGTATACAGCCTGCTTGTGTATGGATGTATTTTCTATGTGTGGACATACTGTACATCAACCTACTTCCAGTTTTGGTGGCCATTTTGTTTGTTTATAAACAAACTTTTTAAAACTGTTTTTAACCACTTTTAATGCGGCGAGGAGCGGCGAAATTGTGACAGAGGGTAATAAGAGATGTCCCCTAACGCACTGGTATGTTTACTTTTGTGCGATTTTAACAATACAGATTCTCTTTAAGCAATTTTTCAAAATATTTTTCAAATTTAGGTAGACTGACTGCTTCCAGTACACACTTAAGTAGATACACAGAACCGGCACTGCAACTGTCAATCAACATGCATAGAGACTGGAGTAAGTTGCCTCTTGGAGGATTAGTAACGGGTCATGCTACAAATTGCGTGCTCAGGCTTGAAAACAGTGGGGGCCGCCTTACGACCGTTTCGCTCTCTTGAGCGTCTTCAGAGGCAATGCGCATTGCCTCTGAAGACGCTCAAGAGAGCGAAACGGTCGTAAGGCGGCCCCCACTGCTCCCACCTCACCCCACAGCCACTTGAAGTAACGGGTAGGACAAATTTTACCAATATTGTGTTGTTATGCTAACCGCATGAAGCCGCAAGAATAAAGCTTTTTTACTGCTACGCATTTGCATGTGCCGACTTTCCTCTTGCATTCTGCTTCCAGTACACACCACCTCAATTGAACAGAATTGTGACCTGCATCTTTAAAATGCCTCGCTCATAATTATTTTCGCCCGCTGCATGTTTTGAAATCGCCCTCTTATGTTCCTGTATTCGTGTCCGGACCGGTCTCGTGGTCTCGCCCACGTACATTGAACCACAAGGGCATTTAAGCCCATATACTACCCCTGCTGTGGAACAGTAATGCCTCTCCTTGATTATGATCTTTTGACCTGTATGTGGGTGACATAGAGTGTCACCTTTGATTATTCCACTAAATACATTTCAATTGAGGCATGGCACAGTCCCTGCTTTTCCAGTGTTGATCTCCTTTATTTTAGGGGATGTATCTACATGTCTCACCCTATCCTGGATCGTTCTGCCTCTTCTGACAGAGAAGATGGGTTCGTTTTGAAACAGCGGTCCCAGTTCTCTGTCAGCACTCAGCAAGGGCCAAAACTTCCGCACCACTTATTTGATCATTTGGGTATTTTTTCCTAAGTTTGTTACCAGAGGTATGCCTTTAATTTTTGCAGTACGCTCTTTTCTAGTTAATAAAGTGGACCTGTCTACGGTTCCCACTTCCTCTTTAATCCTCTCTATTTTGCAGGCACTATACCCTTTCTGCAAAAACTTAGTTTTCAGCTGTTTACTTGTTTTTTCACAGGCCTGATCCTCAGTACAAATACGTCTGGCCCTGAGGAACTGTCCCCTTGGGATGGCTTTGGTTACATGGCCGGATGGTAACTACCCGATCGCAATAAATTATTGCGATCGGTGGGCTTGCGAAACAACTCGTGACAAACCGACCTTCGCCGCGCTTAATCGTCACATCCAGAAAATTGACTTTGTCTCTCGACAATTCGCAAGAGAGGAATGAACGAGAGGTTACCTCTCAAATGCTTTTTATGATGAAATTTATCTGCACTGGTTTTTAACTGCATGTTTTTCTACAGGTGGTTATGTGGCAGTCCGCGCAGGAAGTCCCAGACAGAATCACGGTCAGTTATATGATATTGTTTTATTTGGTAGCCTATCAGGAGTGCCATATGACCGTGAGATTATGATGGACTTTGCAAATTGAATTACTGTGTAGGACATAGACTTTTTAGGGTTAATTGATGTAGGGGTGGGGTTTGCAATTACTCGGGTGGAGCACCTGGGATGAGAGTATATATTTGTGCAATTGCATTCAATCGCTGTTTGACATCTGAGGAAGGACTTTATCCGTAACATGTAATGTCTTGTTCCTGAATACAGCAATTTGAAATTGCAGCCAGTGGAGTGCCGGTGTAATGTCAGCTATTGCAGCCCCGCACGTTGTGCAGCCCCGCATGCGCAGTAGGAGCCTGCGTCCCATTAAATTGTGCAGCCACGTAAAACGTCCTAAATATCTCCGCTTCCGCACCACGTACACCCCCGAAATTTTCAGGGGAGGGAGGGGAATCCCAGATCTAGCTCTGTGCCGAATTTCAGCCCCCGAGCCCCGCTGGTTCCCGAGGCTGATTGCAGCAAACCTATCTCGGGAACTAACGGGGCTAAGGGCCTGCAATTCGACACAGAGCTACATCTGGGGGTCCCCTCCCTCCCCTGAAAATTTTGGGAGTGTACGTGGTGTGGAAGCGGAGATATTTCAGGTAAATAATGCGCGATACTCAGTAAGGAAGGCTGCTTCCGGACTGCAATATCTGACATTACACCGTCTCTTTCTTTCTGTTTGGAAAAAAACAAAACACAGGCTGCTACTGATGATGTCACAGGGGACATGATCTCAGCTTGTGTGAGATTTCACATAGACGAAGCCCCTGTGAGGGAGGGTAGCTGATGACAAACACACCCATGATCTAAAACCTCCTACTAAGCTCAGAAGTAATGGCTGCCACCTGTATAACCCTAGTTATGAAAAGAAAAGGGTGAAAAGCATGCACTGAAATGCTCATAGGCTTAAAGGAGTGTTTATTTATCTTTGTATGTGTCAGTGTGGTGCTACTAAATATTTTGAATTAAAAAAATGTTTGGTTTGGGTCCGCTTTAATGGCACAAGCCTCTTGCAATATTAATCACCTGTACCTGGTACAGTTGGCCATTGGGTGATAGGGGTTCAAATTCAGAAAACGGTTCACAGGCAATCAGATTTATTTTATTTCAATGCAAATTATTGATGCCAAAGACCACAAAGCTCAAACACTTGGTCATTAAGTAATTGTGTGTTAGGGTTAGGAAAAGTGGGCGGAGCCAACACGGCCAGATACATAGCCGGGCAACGCCGGGCCACCAGCTAGTAATATATATATATTAGTGTTCTCGGGGGGGGGATACAGACGCGGGCGGGAAGTCAATCGATTGCAATACATTGTGGGGGAGTCTTCAGGGATCTATAACATCTGATCCGTCGCGACAGTCGTTATTACCGCACATCACCAAACGTTGGTCGTGTAATCATGGGCCTATACCCACATACTGAGATTGCGGAAACAATTGCTCATCGTTCAAAAAAAATCACCGGCCGTCATAAAAATTCCGATAAAAATCGCATAGTATGGGCCTTAACAGTGAGAAAGGACTTCAGCTGAAAGATGTAACATTGAGCGGTTTCAGCAGTGCTGTGGAATTGCCAGTGATTCCAAAAGCACTAGGTTAAAGAAAGTCAATGGAGGTGATCCCACAGTAGCGAATGGGATTTCAGAAGATGCCTCCAGCATTTTTGGAGTGTTTACACGCAATACAAAGTATAGGACAGCTGTAAAATTGTTTTTTAATCGCCGTACAAAGTGATTTTCCAGTGCTTTTACTACCAAACCTCTGAAAATCGCAAATCACTGTACTAAACACTTGCATTTATTTAAAATTGCTTTTAAAAACTCTGGAAATCGATCCAAAAAACACTGAAAAAAATCAGTACCAAAAGTGCTCAGCGACTGCGATTCGCGCTTTCTAGTGGGTCCCAGTCTTTCCGCTGACTTGGTGCAAGTGGGCAGCTGTCAGTCATTATGGATCTATGAGCTAAGAGAACAAGTGGTTTCCTTTTTTACCTTTTATGAATCATTAATGCCTGAGGTGGGGGATATGGAGGCTTGCATATTTATTTCCCTTTAAACAATGCAAGCTGCCTGGTTGGCCTCCTGATCCTGGCTGTAATACTTTTAAAGAAACCCTTAACAGAAAAAAAGTGCCCCTGGGGGGTACTTACCTTGGGAGGCGGAAGCCTCTGGATCCTATCGAGGCTTCCCCCGTCCTCTTCCGTGCGCCTGCACAGTAGAGCGGACTCGACTGGGTTCAGCTATTTCCGCCTGATCCAGAGCCGCTACTGTGCCTGCAACGGGGAAGGTAAATATTGCAGGCACTACTGCGCCTGCGCCACAGTCTGACAAATTGTCGACTGTGGATTTGGAGGGGCCCAGCAAGACCACCGTGGGACGGAAGAGGACGGGGGAAGCCTTGATAGGATCCAGAGGCTTCCCTCTCCCAAGGTAAGTACCCCCGGGGGCACTTTTTTTTATTAGAGTCTCCTTAACTGTATACCCTGAACAAGCATGCAGATCAGGTGCTCTGACTCAAGTCTGACTGGATTAGCTGCACGCATGTTTCAGATGTGTGATTCAGACACTACTGCAGCCAAAAATATCAGCAGAACTGGTATTGTTTAAAAAGGAAATAAATATGGCAGATTACATATTACTCTCACCTAATAGTTTAAAATAATGTTATATTGCACATAAAAAACTGTACAGTACTTGAATTTAGGCTTTACAGGTAAGTTACAGGGGATATTTTGGAATAGACAGTGTCCTGATGCTATGTTGGCACTCTTGCTGGGTGACATATAGGCTCTTATGCAACAGCCCAGGTGACACTCAGATGCTGCAAAGGATGTGATAATGGTATTAAATCAAGCCTAGGACAGACTGGCTTACAAAAATCAGAATGGCAAATAAAAGCTGAATTATTATTTCCGGTACTTGTTACATGCTGCTGCACTTTGTAAGCTGTGGCCTTTTTTTTATTAAATAAAAGTTCCCATATTCCATATCCAGAAAAAGCCTGGATTCCCAAGTGCTCTCTAGAATTTGCCTGCATGTTATGCCACACACCGAGTTCTTTTCACAGATGTGATCCCTGAAGCTGAGAGGATAGTCCTATGAGGCAGCATCCTGTCCAAGTGATTTACATTTTAGCTACGTTATTGTTTTATATATACGGGGGTCGCTGGAAAGAAACAGCCATTTTCAATCAATCAGTTTAGGAAACATTTTATTTTAGATACACTATCTTCTAATTATTTCTCCAGGTGGCCACCTCCTTTATTTAAAGTGTACCTGAGCCAAAGCTCCCCGCGGCGTCCTCCGTTCGCCCACCGCAGAGCGCGGACCCTCCAAAGACTAGGCTTGTTGGTAATCTGATTGGGGTCGTGCTCCTCTTCAAGCACAAGCACAGCCGTACTATGCTTGCATAAGTATGGCGGCGCCTGCGCAGTAAGTCGGAGCTGCTCATGCTACTGCGCAGTCATGGCTGAGCTCATACCCGAAGAGGAGTGCGGCCCCGAGCATCTGGAGGGTCCAGGACAGCAACAGAGGACAGGAGGACAGTGTGGGAAGCCTATGGAGCATCCAGTTGCTTCACTCCTTAAGTATTTACTTGTTTATTTTTTCCCGACTATGGCTCTCTTTAAAGAGTAACTGTCAGGCTGCAGAAGCTAATTTAAACCTCTATTCTCCTGTGTTAAACAGTTTATAAGGAAGCCAAAAAGCCATTAGTGAAGATAAAAATCTCAGTTACCTTTGATGTGTGCTTATCAGAAAAGCTGTTAGACCTAAGAGGACGCAAGCCGCATACTATACTGCAAAGCATTCTGGGGCCCTTCCCTCGGCTGCTAATGAGACGTTACAGCAGCTTGTAATCAGTCCAGCGCGTAGCACTGATAAATCTCTGGGCCGAGGACACTGCAGGAGTCAGCTATTGTTCCTAGCCACATGGCTCATTAATATTCACTGCACACTGTGTTATTCAGTACAAGCTTTTCTGTGATCAGGAAGCAGGCAGGACATGACGACACATTTGACAGAAAAACATGGAACCTGCCATGAGCTGTCAGGAGCATCAATCTCTGCATATACTATATAAAAATTCTGTGAAGTACAAACGTGGACAGTGAAATGCATATGTAATGTAAGTACAGCCAATCTTTAGCTACTGATATATGTGTTTATTTTCTCTGAGACCTTATACCTAACAGCTCCTCTTTAAGCATAGGTGATATGTTTTTACAAGGTTTTAAATGCCTTCGTTGTAGTAGAATCACACTCCTCACCTATGGGTAAGATGATTTGATGGAGAAGGGGGTGTCATGTTATGCTACATAAAAGTTACCAGCATTCTACAGTCATGTGACAAGTGGTGCAGTGAGAAAAGAGGTTAACCTGACAGATAAAATTTAAATGACACAGAAAGAATTTGATCCTCATATATAGTATATGTAAATATTATTGGTGGATTTTTTTTTTTTTGTTTTTTTTGTTTTACAAACTGCTTGTTTCACGGTGCAAGTTTACCCTGTGATCTCACTGCTCAGTATGCATCTAGCAAAGTCTAAAAATACCTTATTCCAGGTCACTAATTCATTAACTAGTGCCACCATAACATGAGCCAAGTGCAATGGGAATTAGCAACTTCTAAAAAGAATAAAAACAAAACATGGCAGTTCTCATCTTCCTACCATGACAAGTTTTGTAACTGATAATAGCCTTTCATCTCCTCTACCTGATTAGGACATCTAGGCCTCGATTCATAAAGCATTACCGCATGCAGAAAACAGCTAACTTTACTGAGCACTTGGGAAAATGTCAATTCATAAGGCCTCTTTTACATTAGACAACACGTGCAGGAGCTTGTTCCTGCACGCGTTGAATAGGCTGCGGCGTGTCGTCGGGAATCTGTGGTGCGACGTAATTAATTAACTCAATGGGAAAACGCAGATTCCCGACGATAAAATGCTCCCGGTGCGTCATACCGCAACACATCGAAACGCAGCGTCGGGTGTGAAAGGTAAAATTAAAGTCTATGGACTTTCCTTTTACCTTGGTTAACGCAAAGTATAGACTTTGCGTTAAAACGCTGAAAAAGGGCTCTGGTGTGAAAGAGCCCTAAAGGCTGTTACCACCTGAAAAACCGTAATTACCGAGCAGTGAGGTAAATTACCGGTAAATACCTCAACACATGTCAGTAAATGTCAATTCATAAAGACTACAACATGCGGTAAAGGCCAAAAAATTTACCGGCACCTCTGGTGTGGTGTAAATAGTGTGGAGACCGTGCAAGACTGTGGGAAGCCTGCCGTGACTCACAGAAGCAGAGAGAACAATGACTGACAGGAGCAGAGCCGAAAGAAACAGCCAGTCTCCTGCAAGTCCCGCTGATCTGACATTGATAGGTTGCGAAGGCTTCTGGGGTGGAACAAGCTTTTCTACCCCTCAGGCAGCGAGCAGAGAGAATTGAACAAAAGAGGTTTCCCCTGTGGCCCTTTGGCAGTTTAACCCTTAAAGGGACACTTAAGTAAAAAAAAAAAAAAGAGTTTTACTCACCTAGGGCTTCCAATAGCACCCTGCAGCTGTCCGGTGCCCTCGCCGTCTCCCTCCGATCCTCCTGGCCCCGCCGGCAGCCACTTCCTGTTTCGGTGACAGGAGCTGACAGGCTGTGGACGCGAGTGATTCTTCGCGTTCCTGGCCACAATAGCGCCATCTATGCTGCTATAGCATATATCATATAGCAGCATAGAGGGTGCTAATGTGTCTGGGAACGCGAAGAATCACTCGCATCCCCAGCCTGTCAGCTACTGTCACCGAAACAGGAAGTGGCTGCTGGCGGGGCCAGGAGGATCGGAGGGAGACGGCGAGGGCACCGGACAGCTGCAGGGTGCTATTGGAAGCCCTAGGTGAGTAAAACTCATTTTTTTTGTTTGACTTAAGTGTCCCTTTAAGGTTCCTGTTTGGGAAAGCAGAGGAGCTAGTGGGAAAATAATGTAAGCATGGCATGTGCAATATCTCCTGGAAGTTCTTCTAAACTGTGTCAATAAATAAAAATGTTAAGAAAGACTAATAGACAGATTCAGAGCGAGCAGAAGCAGTAAAAGAAACTTGTACATTCTAAAGGGATGTCAGGATACCTCTTACTATTGTAATGCCCTCACTGCACAGAACAGCTTGTAACCACATATAGACAGCTACTCACTCTTCTGCTGTTACCAAACCGGTTTTTGTCAATTGAAGCCAGTAAATTACAGAACTTCTACCTCACCTATGAACATTTTTATGAATTATCACACAAAAGTCTAAAATTCCAAGTGCGGTATTTTAACCTCCAGATTGTTTTTATCGCACAGGCTTTTATGAAACGAGGCCCTAGTGTTCTCATGCCATTTATTCTTGTTTATGCACACTTATATAGCCTTCAGGTTTAATTTAACAATGCTGGAGCATCTTCTGCTCCAGACTGTACTTACTGCAGCCTTTACAGGAACTGGGTGAATCTCTCAGTAGCAGTTTTCAGGTTGCACTTAACCCTACTAAGCAGCAGTGCAATGGCTTAGATGGACGTTTCCAAGTACAGTCAGCAGAGACCACACAGTGCTCTGCTGTAGCCTGTGTCCTGAAATGGCCACACACAAACAGTTACATCATTGCTCAATAGTTTTAATGGACCCTCAACATGGGAGCAGGTGAATGTGGCACAGAAGTATTGAGTACCAGCATTTGAAAACACCTCCATTTTAACTAATGTTATGGTTATTTCACTTTAGTGAATTTAGTAATTTTTTTCAACTATGATTTTGTGGGCAATTTTGATTTAGTACACATTTTTGCAAGCGACACAAAATTTAGTTGGCAGCATCCACTAAGTATTTTCCCCTAACTTGCGAAAGTACGTCTGCAGGAAGCGTGCTTCTTGTCTAATGAGTAGTAATGAGCGAACATGGTCATTTTTGTTTTGCCTTCATTTTTTCAAACATTTCACCAAATGCATTGAAGTCTAAGAGTATGAGAAAACATATTTTCGTCAAATGCATTGATACAGTATATATGGACATGAGAAAACACATTTTAAAGAAAGTGCTCATCTCATTTTCTCAAAAATCCATCATATTTTTGCAAAATGATAAAACATTGTGAAATTACGCATTACAATTTTGCATTGTAAATGACATTTCCACTGTTAAATTACTACTACACAAAATTCAAGCTCATCACTATTCGAGAGACTGTGCTGAAGTGTTCTGTTGAGAAGATTTTACTAAAGAGGTAGGAGATTGGGCGCTAAGCACTGTGGAAGATGGGTAGAAAGATAATATAGGTTTGAGATAAACACAGCTAAGGAAAGTTAGGTTTAGACTTAGGAAAAGAATATTAGGGAAAGGCTCCTTGCACACTATGCATAAAACATTGGGATGCAATTCTATGTGACGTTGCATAAAACTCATGAAGTTGGATTAATTGACGCATTGGGCCTGATGCTATTCCAGGTGATAAGTAGCTTGCAGATGCGAGCTACTTATCACCTTGCCATCGCACGAGGATTACCGGCAAATCCTATTGCCAGTTTCACTCGTGTGATGGCCGATCGTTAGGGAGCATTACTCAGGCGAAAGCCTGAGCGATGCTCCCTATTACCGGGCGATGGGGAGCGAGGTTTACCATATGCTGCTGTCCATCAGCACCACGGCCTCGCTCCCCACACATGCGCACAACCCGCCGAACATTCGCCGCCATCTTCCGCCGCTGCATCGGCGATGACGTGCGTTAGCATGTTTAGTCTTGCTTTTTGCAGGTCTAAGCTAACGCTCATGTCTGCCGGGAAGCATGCAAAGTGTAATAGGATAGGGTGTAAGGAACTTGCTGGGCAATAATATCGCCCAAGCGAGTTCTTTTAGCACCCTGCCTAGGGCTAAATGCAATTGGATCAGGCGACTTTATAGTCGCCTGATTATCGGACTCACCAGCGTTTAACGCTGGCGAGTCTGACAATTGCATCAGGCCCATTGTATTATACAGAAACAATCGGTTTAAAACTACTGGTGGTGCATTCAATCGACTTTAGGAGAGATTTCTGCTGAAATGTGATCAAAATTAAGTGGTGCAAGGTAGTAAAACCATCTCTACTCATCAACTAATATCTTACCGCACTGCTCTGTGCCCCCTCCATCCCTGGCATACCTTTCTTATATTTAATGACACTATACTACATGTTACACTGGGGAACAACCAAGACCACCAAGTTGGCAGGGGAGGGCTGTAACATAATGTGAAGGAGGAAGTGAGCACAGAGGACCACTGCCATCAGCATCATGAAGATGTCAGAAAAAATAATGTATGGTAAGTATGGTAAGCAAATATGCCTTTTTAAATCTAAATATCCTAGTTTCCTTAGTATTAGTGCTCCGTTCTGGATATGGGCATGCACTGCAACTGGGCCACCCAGGTGGGATCAATCTCTTGAGATTAAGCACCTGGCAATACATGTGTCTGCATAATGTCTACCCTATACAAAAGGCAGCCATCATTCATCAATATAACTGGAACTGAAAGATTATGTCAAACGCCTGTTAGTTACGTTATTGATGACTATTATGGATATTATGAGGATTTCACTTAAAGGAATACTATCGATTGAAGCGACTTTTTTTTTAATACTCTATATTAGTGTACACATTACCACTAGTGCTAGGGGCACTTTATTTATTCACCCAGGTCTCTCTCTCGCTATCCCTGCTTAAAAATTCATTTCTCACACAGCTCATAGTAGTTTGGGTCACCCTGAGCTGCTTGGTTACTCTGTCACACACAAATATATTTCACTGTGTCACTCACAGCATGCAGCAGACATGAGGAGAAATAGGCTGAACTGAGGTGGTAACAGGTAACTAAATGAGCTGGAATATTGCTGGAATATAACTAGCTATACCAGGAGTCTGTGTTTACACTCAGACTGGCTGCCTGCTTGAGGCGATTCACTCCAGGCTGCATCCACTTTACAAGCTGCTGAGAGGGGCAGACCACTGTCTACAATTAGCATTATTAGTATCTTTATCAGTAAAGAGAAGCAAAGATAATTAACACAAATTGCTAGAATCTTTAACCCCTTACCACCATATCAACAAGATTCTTTCAGCAAGGTGATAATTAAACTATAAACTGAGGAGTTGATAGCAACTCCCCTGTGCAGAGACATGGTCTAGCCCTCTGGGAGCTCAGTATTAGATACATTTTGTATCCAACACTGACGCCAAAACTGACGGAGGATTTTACAGCTGAGAGGAACAGCTGTGTGAGGAATCAAATTGCTCTTAGTACTTGCCCTAATGTGTGCTACAACATACAGCATTTAAAAATAAATGCATACATCGATAGTATTCCTTTAATTACATAAAAGAAAACAAGTAAGTACAGTAATATGCTAAGCAATGTTAAAGCAAAAATATAGGCTGTTATTTGCCTACCAAACTACCGAAGATGTATTAAAGAGACATGAGTTTACTGGTTACAGGGGAATAGCCACACCCCCTGCCATAATATCAAACATAAATACACCCACCTAAATAATCAAGCTATTATGATGTGTCTCCTCTTTGTGCGAAGAACAATCCTGAGAAGAGTCAAGTTAAATGCGAAAGGCTACAAATGCACAAAGAGTGATCGAGGTATTTCCTAATAGTACATGGTACCTGCAATAATATATGTTTTACTGCAGAATATTTTTTTAAAGAAAAATGTAAGGAAAAACTAACAAAAATTTTCAAAATGTATTCAAACATAACCAGGGTATTTAGAAATCTCTGCACTACATGGACGGCAGTAAACTTAGAATAGTTGCTTGCTATAGGTTATGTAGGTTAAGTAATTGACTACACTTCTTGCCTCAAACGAAGCCATCACACTTTCAGGGTAGAATATCTCACTTTCAGGGTTCTCCCCAGAATATTTTTTCAGTCAGGTGGGTTGATA
The DNA here is from genome assembly GCF_040937935.1 of Hyperolius riggenbachi. Classification (NCBI taxonomy): domain Eukaryota; kingdom Metazoa; phylum Chordata; class Amphibia; order Anura; family Hyperoliidae; genus Hyperolius; species Hyperolius riggenbachi. Next base: position 232,344,452 of record NC_090646.1, on the reverse strand, counting down.
AGGTAGACAGATGGTCAAAATGTGGGTGTTGACAAAAGTGGGGTTAACTAGTACACCACTAAGGTGTTTTCACCCTTATGGATAAGAGCAATTTTCACAATTTAGCGCACCTTCCTTTCATTCGCTAATAACTTTATCACTACTTATCACAACAAAATGATCTCTATCTTGTTTTTTTTTTTGTTACCAATTAGGCTTTCTTTGGGTGGTACGCTTTCCTAAGAATTATTTTATCCTAAATGTATTTCAATGGGAATAATAACAAAAAAGTGGAAAAAAATAATTATTTCTCAGTTTTCAGCCAATATAGTTTTAAAATAATACACGCGACTGTAATTAAAACCCCCATATTTTATTTGCCCATTTGTTTTGGTTGTTACACCATTTAAATGATGTCCCGATCACAATGTATGGTGACAATATTTTATTTGGAAATAAAGGTGATTGTTTTCAGTTTTGCTTCTGTCACTAATTACAAGCCTTTTTTTTTTTTTGCAAAAATAACAGCAATATACCCTCATGACATACATATAAAAAAAAAAAAAAAAGTTGAGTCCCTAAGGTAACTATTTATATATTTTATTTTTAAATGAGAATTTAATTTTTTATAAAAGTGTTTTATTTTGGTAACTGTGAGAGGGGAGGTAAGGTAAGGTGTAATAAAGGGGTATTTTATGTATTTTTTTATTGGGATGTATGTAGGTGTAAATTTACTATTCGGCCAATAGAACCAACATCTCTGCACTGGCTGCCGTTCCTCCCTTACATAGGAGGCAGGTTCAGATGATGATAACATGTGCGAAGTGCAAAATCAGTGTCAACCTCATACCTTAACAAATAAACTAGAAAGTTTATGCATACACAGAATGATAAGAAAGTGTTGGATAATCATAGTAACAGTAATATAGACACCAATTACAGAATAAAAGTTTTAATAAATTCCATCATAAAGAATCAAAGATAGCAGGCGCAATGCTATGATGGTTAGTTTGAGGAGCTAGCTACAGGAGACAGGGACATTACTGTGGACTGAATTCTGAGGATAAAGTAGGTGAGGTGACAGAGAGGAGTGTGTTAGGCAATTCTGGAAAGCAGGTAGAGAGAAAGGCAGGAGAAATGTTATTGGGAATGTTAGTGTGAAAAGTTAGACACTATGGCGAAAAATTTTAACATTTGAAATATGTGCAAACATATACAAATAAGAAGCACTGTAAATTTTTTCCAGAGTAAAATGAGCCATAAATTACTTTTCTTCCATGTTGCTGTCACTTAGTAGTAGAAATCTGAAAGAAGTGACAGGTTTTGGACTAGTCCATCTCTTCATAGGAGATTCTCGGATTTATTTATTTTCAAAAGCACTTAGTGAATGGCAGTTGCTCCGTCCAACTGCCAAAAAACTGTGTAGGGAGCAGGGAAGCTGGCCAGCATCATTGTTTAAATCCTTTTTAGGGAATACCTTTATAAAGAATAAAAGCCTTGCTGAGAATCCCCTATGAAGAGATGGACTAGTCCAAAACTTGTCACTTCTCGACTCTCAGATTTCTACTGCCTACCCTACTGTAAGTGACAGCAACATAGGAGAAAAGTAATTTATGGATCATCTTACTCTGGAAGAAACGTACTTCTTATTTGTTTATGTTTGCACATATTTTAAGCGCTCACCAAAGAGATGAAACACTCAAGAGGAGTGGACTCTGCAATTTCTATCCTTTCAGACTAATCTATCATCCCCCAAACCCCCCTGAATTGTCTGTGTCTGAGAGGAGGAAAAGTGTGGGCAAAGCACACTACCCTGCAGCTAACACACTGCTTGAGCAGAGAAGGAAAGCCCTGCTGGTGATTCCATAAAGATACCTGCTAGACTCCAGAAAAAAGGGCAGAAATGTAGAGCCTGCAGCCAAGAAGCCCCTCATACGGCTGCATGACACAGTAAGAGCCTATAGATATAAATAAGGACGAGTAGTGTGAAGGCAACTCACTGGTTGATCCTTCCACAACTACCAGGGTGCACCCCAAGGGTGCTTTGCATACGTTGCCCATAATTGATTTACGCAGCTCCCAAGGCCGCCCAACCAATTGGCTCCAGCAGTTCCCTTATGATCCTGGCTATCGTGGACACGGTTATGCAGCTGGTTCCTTCTCATCTTTGCACAAGCTCTAGCCACAGGCCACAAGTTACACAGTGAAACGCTGGGTTGTGAGCGAGCAGCTGTTTGTTGACAGCAGGTGCCAGCCGGGTGGCTGGAAAATGAAACCGTGCAGTATGCCTGACTAATAGGGCCTGCAGAATAAAGCACTCAGTATGATTTATAATGGTCAGGGAAAAAAATATTTTTAATATTTCACAGTCAAATCAATTCACTTTGTGTCCTCAGTGGAGTTTACAATGTAATATCCCTTTAATAACTCTAGCACGGTCGTATAAGAACACACAGCAGGGTTATTTAAGACATTTTAGGGCTCCGTCACATGAAAGGCTGACAGCAGTACAGTACAGTACAGAGGACCTTTAACCAACGACTGACCTTCATCCCAATCAGTGGCTGATACCCCCTTACCCACAACAAATCTTCACCTTTTTGTGTAACAGTTCACCTGGGACATCTGCGCAAATGATATTGAGGTGAAACCCCAGGGGCAATGTAATGGTTTAGCCTAAGCTATGACAATTTCCTGGCTGCAAACCTTAATGCATTGTGGGAAATTACGTTCTTTTGCCAAGCAAGCAGAGCCTCAATCTGTGCATAAAAAAAACCTTTCGCCTATCACATTGTTGGTGGGTGTGTTTATAGATAAGGGCATTTTTGCTGTTCATTTTTTTCATGCCTGCCAGCACTAAAAATGCAGACCTTCAGGTTCACAGATGATGAAACAAGTTGAACCAATTACATGGCGAGTATCAATCATTTCCTGATCTAGATTCTATTTTTTTTATCTTCTCATTTACTATTTACAATTTCTGAATTTATTTTTGTCCACTGCTATCATCTTTCTTTAAAGTGACTCTTTAACTGCTTGTCAGCCACTCCTGTATATTTACTGGGCACTTCCAGCCGGCTACAAGCATCCAGCAATGGTGGCGTTCTCTTCCATATCTGAGTGGGTGGTAGCTGACTTGTGGCAGTTTTTTATGGCGCAGTGTCATCCTGCATTATGTTGCATCTAGAAGATGTTTACTCCCGGGAATTGGGCAGCTAAACAGGGTGAGTAATGCGCCATTTTGCCATTGGTGTGAAAAAGCCCTTTGCCTAGACACAGACTACAAGGGGGTGAGGAACAGACATTTCTCTAAGAAGCCTACTATTCTAAAAGTTTCAGTTTCAGTAAGGGGCTGTTCAATGGGCTCCTAGCCATCTACTTTAATACTGGCCACACATACAGCAATTTCTGTAATCGCAATAGAATTGCTATCAAACAACCACACAATTCAGCCAACAGCAACCAAAACATTTCCATCTGTTTTGATTGATTAAACATTGCATCGAATAGCAAGAATCATTTTAAAAAGTTTGATTCTCAGTTGATTCAATAAAATGATTGATTGAATCAGGCACCATAAAAACTCAACACCAGTCAATCAGTAAGATTATACACCTAAAGAACAAGCTCTGTCCCTGAGGGCCCGTTTCCACTTGTGCGGTGGGAATCGCAGCGGAAAAAATTTGCATGCGGAAGCGAATTTCGCATGCGGTTGTATGCGAATTTTCATGCGAATTCGCATGTGATTTCGCATGGATGACTATGTATGTGGATTTAACCATGACAGTGCCTTTGTACTTTTCCATTGTTTCTATGTGAAATCATATGCGAATTCACATGAAAATTTGCATGCAAATTTCCTATTAAATACATTGTATGCGAATCGCATAGCGGTATACGGTATGCGAATTCTGATGACTCTGCCGTGCAGATTTTTTTCTGCACAGAAAAACGCTCAGAAATCCTGACAAGTGGAAACAGTCCCATCCACTTGTATTGTCTATGTGAATCTGCATGCAGGAAATGCATGCAGATTCGCTCTAGTGGAAACGGCCCTGAGTGATTTGGGACCGTGAGATTTAGGCCTAATACCCACTAGAAATCGCAAATGCTTGTATTTGCGATTGCAATTTGTGATTTTCAGAGCGATTTCGAAGAATGCCTGTATGTAGTGGATTTGTGATTTAATCAAATTGCTGTAGTGAAACCACCCTCATAGGCTTCTAGTGGCCCATACTCACAGGCTACATAAGTGGCCTGTCGCCAGCACACGTGAGTGTGTGCGCGACAGGCCGGCGACAGCTCGTAGCCAGCTCCCTCCGCATACACACGCGGAAGAGGGATCAGCTGTGCGACGGAAGCTGTCGCTGACGTTCCTCCCCCCTCGCAGGAAGCGCTGTCTATTTTCAATTATGTTGCTGTCGCTAGTCCGCATACTCATGCGGACTAGCGACAGTTGCGGCGGAGTTGCGGTGGCAACTGTCGCCAGGTGATTGACCGCACCAATCGCCTGGCGACATCAGCGACGAGCGACGGTTCGGGGTGCGCGCCCGTGCAATGCCTCATACTCACGGGCGACCTGTCGCCGCAACACGCGCACGCCGCGTGTTGCGGTGACAATTGTGGCCCGTGAGTATGGGCCATAGTGCTTCTAGTGAATCCCAACACCAAATGTATACTAGGAGGGAATCCTGATAAACGAGGAAAGACAGATAAAACCCCTTCCTTATCTATAATGCAACTACAGGGACACAAGATCAGTAATGGCGCATACACACGAGCCACCGCTGTGGCAAGAGCCATAACAAATTTTTAAAAAGCAGCGACAGCTCGTCGCCAGGTCCCTCTGTGCAACAGCCGCACACACGGCGCACAGAGGGACACAGATTTGGCGGAAGCTGTCGCCGAAGGTCATCACTATGCTGTTTTAAATTAATATAACATCAACGTCTTTCTAAGATATCATATATTAATGGCACACCCCAATGACAAGTATACATTAGTGGCACATAACAATGACAAGTAGGATGTATTATTATTATTGATAGTTCAAGCACACATACAGGCCACGTGTGCAAGCTGAACAGACTGATGCACAAGTGCAAGTAAAGTTTTTTTTTTACAGTCTGCAGTCAAATCAAGCAGCCATACAATGTGTGACTGAGTGTTTCTAAGGAAGTCAATTACACTAGGATGTTTCCTTGAATTGTTAAAGATTTCTCTAAGCACCATAGCAGAAACCCAAATGTGTATAGGCAAAACAAAGCATTATGCTTAAAGCAAACTCATCATAGAGGGTGCTTCCTCATATAGATTTCCAGAGCACCCCCATGTCATCATACACAATAATAAGGCCAGAATTTCATCCAACATCTTCCTGTAGAACATCACTCATAATGCAAACCATGAAATTCTTAGAGGGGGCTCCAAGCATCTGAATGAGAAAATAAGGGACATACAGTAACAGACCTTTAAAGTGGAAGGAAGTAATTGTACACTGAATGCGCCGAGTCTGAGTGCTCACAGGAATCTCTGATGCATCATAAACTCAACTTGCAAGCATCTCAAGTCTCATTTTAAATATTTTGGTGAGTTGGGGAACTTTATAAAAGTGGCAGTCAGGTATGCTTTAAAGTAGCATGTAAAAAAATGTACTTACTAAATTAAATGAGTGTACAGATGCAACGAGTGATAAAACTGACTTGCTTGATGGCTGCTTACTTTTTTATGGACTACAGGGTTTGTAATTTAAATCCCTGTCTGTGCAAGGGGACTTGCAGTCTGTCTCTTGCATTTAGCTTCCTTGGGGTATGTGAGAATTAGGCTAGGTTCCCACCTCGAATGGCCAGTGGGAGCGGACAGTATAGTGTATGCTCTGATGGTCCGTTATGGTCCAGTTGGTACCCCAGGCAGATGGGGTTCAATCGTAGGCTGTATGGTAAACGCCTCCCCTCTCTGGGGAAAATCACAGTCTGTTGTAGTCTGACACGTGTGAACAGATCCTATTTATAAAATAGGATCGGCTCAAAGTCAGTTTTACAATGCGGTAAAACAACCCAAAAAAAACATCAGTTTTCCGCTGTAGTGGGAACACAGCCTTAAGTTGGCCACACACCGTACAAATAATGGATCCAATTTTTCGCCAATTCGATAATTACGATCAGCTGTTCCGAAAATCCAGAGCTTTCTTTGTTTTTGAATGATAAATCAATGTGTGACTGAGTGTTTCTAAGGAAGTCAATTACACTGTCGGATTTCCCGTTTGTTTTCCATTTTTGGAGATTGGACATGTTGGAAATTTCAGACCAACTTTATCAAGAATTGTATGGTGTAAAGGTGGGCACACATCATACATTTTTTTAACTATCTGTTCAATTTAAGAATTGCAATCAATTTTTCTGACTGATTGAAACATTTCAAAAATATGACCAATGTACCACACACGTGTGTTCAATTTTTCCCCAATTATGATAAAAAATGATTGGAAACTCTGAGAAAATTGCTGGGGTGTGTATATTAATAAATTAACAATCCAACACACACCATACAATCTTTAGTAGAAATTGACTGAAAATATCAGGCATTCCGGATAGATAAAAATTGGAAAAAAACAGGAAATCCGATCGGATTTTTCAGTCAAATGAAAAAAAAAAAGCTTTCGATTTTTTCGGGAGATCCGATCGTTTATATCGAATTGCCGTAAAATCGGATCATTTTATTGTATAGGGTATGGCCACCTTAAGATAGATTGTCAAATACCTGATGTACAGTTCCAATCCATTTTTTTCTGAGCTTTCAATTATTCTATTCATGAAAAATTTAACATAGGTGTGTGGTACATTGGTCAGATTTTTCAATTGTTACAATCAGTCAGAAAAATTGATTGCTATTCTTGAATTGAACAGATATTTAAAAAATTGTATGGTGTGTGGCCACCTTTAGGCCCCATTTACACTTAATCAGTTGCTCTCAGTTATAACTGAAAGGACAACTGATTTGCAAAGTAATGCCCATGTTTCCCAATGACTCAGTTCACACTATATGCGTTTTTGAAAAGATTTTTCATAATGCACTGCTATGGAGAAGAAAAAAAAGTGTACCTATTGATAAGTGTAAATGGGGCCTTACTGTTAGTTTCACCTGAAAAGTTTCTCCTGCTTCCATCATTAGGGCCCTTCTTCCATCATTAGGGCAGCGCAGTGGACAATATCAAACGCGATACAATGGTATTCTTATTGGGCTTTAACCTTAAGTGCAGTGCAGTAGGTTCCAACGCAGTGATGCACAGCATGCTGTGTGTTAACCGTGTAAGGTGTAGCAGTGAGGCATACTTTCATCGTACTATATGCCTCATTGTATGGTCACACTGCAACGGTGTTGTGCTGTGCGATTTTACAGCTCTGTAAAAACAACATTTTTTTTAATGGCAACCAGCATATATACTTTCTTTCCACACAGAAAGCAGGGTTACAGTTGTTTCTCTCTCACAAGAACAGCTATACTATGCTTATTAAAGACCAATACCAAGCACTCATGTCATCAATATTATATGCCTAGCGGTAGAGGCATCTTGCTAATTGGAAGAGCTTAGTGAGGCAGGAGAGGCAGGCCCAGTTTTACAACTTGGGCTGAAGTCTCACTTTATACACATGTAAAGAAAAGCAATTCCAGAGCAAACAATAACAATGGACAAGGTCTCCTTACTGAATAGATGTTGGGCTACTGAACAGGAAGAGCTGAGATTCAAACACCTGTGTCAGAGGCGGAGCCCTTAACCAGTATGCCAAGTACACACCATACAATTTTCTGTAAGAGGGCCCATACACCTAACGATTTTCCCGCCGATATACAGCAGATTCGATCACTGTGATTGAATCTGCTGTGAAATTGTTGCGCAAACGCTGACAGAACTATCGATTTCCGTCCAAAATCAATTGTTCCCGTCGAGCCGTCTGTGCAGAAGATTTTGCTTGATCGCCAGCGGGTCGCGAGTGCGTCGATAGCGGCGTTCGAATTCCCGACGACCGACACTAGCAGCAATACATTACCTGCTCCGCCGGCACGAGTCCCCTGGTCTCCGCTGTTTTCTTCTCCGCTGGGCTTCGGGTTACAGATGGCTTCACTTCCTGTCCCGGCAGGAAGTTTAAACAGTAGAGCGCCCTCTACTGTTTAAACTTCCCCCGGCAGGAAGTTCAGTGATGCTGGAGCCGAGCGCGGAGAAGAAGACATCGGAGACCAAGGGACTCGCGCCGGCCGGATCAGGTAATGTATGCAGGGGGGGGGGGGGGGGGGGCGGCGGCAGCTTCACAGATGGTACCCTTAAAGGTAGCCATACACTGGTCGATTTGCCATCAGATTCGACCAACAGATAGATCCCTCTCTGATCGAATCTGATCAGAGAGGGATCGTATGGCTACCTTTACTGCAAACAGATTGTGAACCGATTTCAGCCTGAAACCGATCACAATCTGTGGTGGTGGTGCTGTCGCCGCTCCCCCGGGCCCCCGCATACATTACCTGCTCCGCCGGCGCGACTGCCCCCGGTCACCGTTGCTCCATCTCCACGCTGGTCTGGTCTCCGGGGCCGGCATGCTTCACTTCTTCATGCCTGGCAGGAAGTTTAAACAGTAGAGCGCCCTCTACTGTTTAAACTTCCTGCCGGGCAGGAGGAAGTGAAGCATGCTGGACCCGGAGACCAGAGCGGAGACGGAGCAGCGGTGACCGGGGGCAGATGCGCCGACGGAGCAGGTAATTTATGCGGGCTCTATTGCGTCGGTCGTCGGGCACTCGAACGCCGCTAGAGACGCGCTCCCTACCCGTGGGCGATCGGTGGTAATTTTCCGCACGGAGCGATCAACGGGATCGGATGGGATAGATCGAAATTTAGCATGTAGCGGGAACGATGTGACAGCAGATTCGATCCCAGTGATCAAATCTGCTGTCGATCGGCGGGGAATCGACCTAGTGTATGGCCAGCTTAAGATTTACTTGCCACATAGATAATTTCCAACATGTTGGAAATTATCTATCTAACCATCTATCTGCCAAGCAATTAAGCATTGTTCTACTCAGCAGGAGATAACCAGAAGATAATGCACCAGAGATAATGACCAGGCTCTACCAGTACTTTACAGAAAATAATCTAATTACAGAAAATCTTCCAGAAAAATCTTACAGAAAATTGTATGGTGTGTACTAGGCATTACACTATCCAGACACTGGACACTGAAGCCACACATGGCACAACACAACACAACACCACGTACAATGTTTTCACAGAGTTGCTTTACTGCACAGGAGTGGAGCACAAGTTCACTTTTAATGAAATATAAATATTTCCAAGAGGAATTAATGTTTCCAGCTTAAAAGTAAAGTCTTGTATTTTTTTCTGTGCAGACAGCTTTCATTCTATTATTGGTCCCCATGCAATTTACCTGCTTTATTCTGAAGTACAAGGCTTTTTTTCTAAGCCTGCAATTATTTCTCTGGAAACCTCAATTTTACCTCCTGACACATTTCTGAACTTTACCTGAACTACGATAACTGACATCAATCACCTAACACCAGCGCATAATATTGGCCAATACACATCTATAGATACAGAAGAAGGAAACTGCACAAGGGGCTATGTAAAAAGAAAAAAAAAAGGGGGGGGTAAAATATCTATCTATCTATCTATCTAAATATCTATCTATCTATCTATCTATCTATCTATCTATCTATCTATCTATCTATCTATCTATCTATCTATCTATCTATCTATCTATACACACACACACACACACAGAAGAGGATTAGTCAATTGAAAAAAATGGATGTGGGCCACACCCATGTTACTCATTTTGACAAGCATACAAGCATTTGGCAGTCAGTTTTGCAGCCACTTCGTAACACAAATTGTATGTGCATGTAACAAAACTGCCTGCTTTTGGGCCGCAGTAGTTACACATGGACTCTTGATCTCCACATGACCAGTCTCCAGACTATCAAATGGCTGCTCAGACACTAATGCTGAGGGGAAGGTCCTGGCAGCACACCACCAATAAGGGTACTATCTGTGTGCAGTAATCAAAGGGTTACAGTAATTAAAAAAAAGGCTCACAGTAATTAAAAGGGTCCAAATAAAATGAGATGCAGACATGTTCTTATTGACTTTAAAGTCAAGTTTGTTTGTTTCTTGTCAAACCAATGTCTGAAAAAGCAGACATTTCAGGACTTCTCAGACTTTGGAAACACCTTCTTTTACCAAGTCCACAGTCACACGATTTCCCCCCTGGTGTGCAAAGCACCAGAAACTGTCTCACCTTTCAAACGGCGGCGGTGTAGACCAGGTTACCTTCCCACAGAGTTTGGCCCAAGGAGGAGGAGCCATGATGCTAGGGCCCCACCCACTACCTTAAGCCACATAGGTCATCTTGAGATGCACTGTCTCCAGTGCACATCTAGTGCAACAGGGAAGGGGGCAGAATCAAGCACAGCCTTACAAGCATCATGACTAATTTTTTTTTAATTTAATAGAAGGGATTTCAACGTGTTTTGACAACAAAGCTTAATTCCATGCTCCAATTTTCCACCTTCCCTCCCCACAATCAGACCAACAGCATCTTATTTATACATACGTTACAGGTAAAGTAGGACATCCAGGCATTCCATAGAATAAATAATGATGAATCATTTCAGGCAAGAACTAAATTCCTTCTTTTGTTTAAAAATATTACACTCTTCACCTAGGCACTAGGCCTTCTATAGAGTGTCTAGGCATTCTATAGAATACCCAAGACTTGTTCAGGCAAAGCGCAAAATGAGTGGTCTGATGATAAGAAATGAAGATAACTATGCACTATTTAGGCAAATTAGCATGAAAACGGGTTCCAGAAAAGGCTCTTTATCTGGGAGAACGTATTTTAAACAATAAAATGTAGCATTTGTTCTTCCAGGTGAGGTAGGGGACACAAGAGGAGCGATACCGCCGTCAAACTGCTGATTGCGACGAGGGAAAGGCTAGAACGCCGTTTTGAATTGTGATTCATTCTTGCATCTATTATTCAGCAATTATCGGCAGTGCTGCTTTTCTCATCCACCCAGAGCCAGCGGACTGGTATTTTTCACATGCATTTATTAATTTCCGCTTGCCACAATCAGTTTTCTATGCCTTGCAAATTAGGTAATAGAATTCCGCATTCCTTACAGTTAGAAGTGTGACAGTTGCATTCTTGCAGCAGTAAAATGGAAGGGGCCATTCAATAATTGTATTAATTCAAGATGGTTCATCTGGTTTATATTGCCTTGAGAGGGGAACCTTAGTGGTTCCGAAACACTAGATCAATGCAATGTACAGCTTTTACAATGGTTGGATATTATAACATCTGAATTGTTATAGTTTCCTAAGCCTGTCGGTTATAATTTTATAATCGGGGTCTTTTCAAACAATTTGCTGTGGTTCGGACTGAGCATTTTTTTAAGCTTATTTAACCACTTGAGGACCACAGTCTTTTCGCCCCTTAAAGAGAGTCTGAAGCGAGAATAAATCTCGCTTCAGACTTCATAAATAGGGGCATGTGTGCCCCTGCTAAACCGCCGCTATCCCGCGGCTTAACGGGGGTCCCTGATCCCACAAATCCCCTCCGTAAAGCGGGGGAGCGCTTCCTGGTTGGGGCAGGGCTAACCGCCGCAGCCCTGCCCCACACGCGTCTGTCAGCGCGTATCTCTGCCTCTCCCCCGCCCCTCTCAGTCTTCCTTCACTGAGAGGGGCGGGGGAGAGGCGGCGATGCGCCGCTGATAGATGCGACTGGAGGCAGGGCTGCGGCGGTTAGCCCTGCCTCCAGGAGCGACCAAATGTACGACCAAGTCGTGCGGGGAGGGATTTGGGGGTGAAGGGACCCCCGTTTAGCAGCGCGACAGCGGCGGTTTAGCAGGGGCACACGTGCCCCTGCTAACTTTGAGCTCTGAAGCGAGATTTATTCTCGTTTCAGAGTCTCTTTAAGGACCAGAGCCTTTTTCTCCATTCAGACCACTGCAGCTTTCACGGTTTATTGCTCAGTTATACAACATACCACCTAAATGAATTTTATCTCCTTTTCTTGTCACTAATACAGCTTTCTTTTGGTGCTATTTGATTGCTGCTGCGAGTTTTAGTTTTTATTATATTCATCAAAAAAGACATGAATTTTGTAAAAAAAAATGATTTTTTTTACTTTCTGTGCTGACATTTTTCAAATAAAGTAAAATTTCTGTATACATTTTTGTCCAAATTTATTGCGCTACATGTCTTTGATAAAAAAAAATCCATTCAGTGTATAAATAGAAATTGATTTTAATTGTTTTTTTTCCACAAAGTGTCATTTTCCGCTAACTTGTGACAAAAAAATAAAATCTTCTATGAACTCACCATACTCCTAACGGAATACCTTTGGGTGTCTTCTTTCTAAAATGGGGTCATTTGTGGGGTTCTTATACTGCCCTGGCATTTTAGGGGCCCTAAACCGTGAGAAGTAGTCTAGAAAACAAATGCCTCAAAATGACCTGTGAATAGGACGTTGGGCCCCTTAGTGCACCCAGGCTGCAAAAAAGTGTCACACATGTGGTATCGCCGTACTCAGGAGAAGTAGCATAATGTGTTTTGGGGTGTATTTGCTAACTTTTGACAAAAAATTAAATCTTCTATGAACTCGTCATACACCTAACAGAATACCTTGGGGTGTCTTTTTCTAAAATGGGGTCACTTGAGGGGTTCCTATACTGCTCTGGCATTTTACGGGCCCAAAACCGTGAGTAGTCTGGAAACCAAATTTCTCAAAATGACTGTTCAGGGGTATAAGCATCTGCAAATTTTGGTGGTTTATGAGGGGGCGAATTTTGTGGAACCGGTCATAAGCAGGGTGGCCTCTTAGATGGCACGTTGTATTGGGCCTGATCTGATGGATAGGAGTGCTAGGGGGGTGACAGGAGGTGATTGATGGGTGTCTCAGGGGGTGGTTAGAGGGGAAAATAGATGCAATCAATGCACTGGGGAGGTGATCGGAAGGGGATCTGAGGGGGATCTGTGGGTTTGGCCGAGTGATCAGGGGCCCACACGGGGCAAATTAGGGCCTGATCTGATGGGTAGGTGTGCTAGGGGGTGACAGGAGGTGATTGATGGGTGTCTCAAGGTGTGATTAGCGGGGGGAATAGAGCAAGCAATGCACTGGCGAGGTGATCAGGGCTGGGGTCTGAGGGCGTTCTGAGGGTGTGGGCGGGTGATTGGGTGCCCTAGGGGCAGATAGGGGTCTAATCTGATGGGTAGCAGTGACAGGTGGTGACAGGGGGTGATTAGTGGGTGTTTAGAGGAGAGAACAGATGTAAACAATGCACTTGGGAGGTGATCTAATGGCGGGTCTGCGGGCGATCTGATGGTGTGGGTGGGTGATCAGATTGCCCGCAAAGGGCAGGTTAGGGGCTGATTGATGGGTGGCAGTGACAGGGGGTGATTGATGGGTGATTGACAGGTGATCAGTGGGTTATTACAGGGAAGAACAGATGTAAATAATGCACTGGCGAAGTGATAAGGGGGGGTCTGAGGGCAATCTGAGCGTGTGGGCGGGTGATTGGGTGCCCACAAGGGGCAGATTAGGGTCTGATCTGATGGGTAACAGTGACAGGTGGTGATAGGGGGTGATTGATGGGTAATTAGTGGGTGTTTAGAGGAGAGAACAGATGTAAACAATGCACTTGGGAGGTGATCTGACGGCGGGTCTGCGGGCGATCTGATTGCCCGCAATGGGCAGGTTAGGGGCTGATTGATGGGTGGCAGTGACAGGGGGTGATAGATGGGTAATTGACAGGTGATCAGTGGGTTATTACATGGGGGATAGATGTATACAGTACACAGAGGAAGGGGGGGGTCTGTGGAGAATCTGAGGGGTGGGGGGTGATCAGGAGCCCCCAGGGGGCAGTTTAGGGCATAAAAAAATAGCGTTGACAGATAGTGACAGGGAGTGATTGATGGGTGATTAGGGGGGGTGATTGGGTGCAAACAGTGGTCTGGGGGGTGGGCAGGGGGGGGGTCTGAGGGGTGCTGTAGGCAATCGTGGGGGGGGGGGGAGATCAGTGTGCGTAGGTGCTTACCGTGGTGGCTGCAGCCTGCCCTGGTGGTCCCTCGGACACTGGGCAGGAGGCAGCCTGTATAATACACTTTGTATACATTACAAAGTGTATTATACACTTTGTAGCCGCGATCGGACAGCTAGTAACCCGCCGGCGATTCCAAACGGCCGGCGGGTTACTGCGCAAGGGGGGGGGGGCGGAGCCTGTCGCCGGCGCCTGATCGCGTCACGCGATCGGCGCATAACCACGCCCGCCACCGCCAATGGGCGTATTGCGGTCGTTTAGGCCCAGTACTTGCCGCCGCCCATTGGCTGTGGGCGGTCGGCAAGTGGTTAATCTTTGCATAAATTTGGTTCATTTGTGCAACCATATGCAAAGTAACAGATATTACCAAGATCTACCAGATACCTAAGAATCCAACACCATAAACTGTAGGAAGTATAAATGACACTTGTTATTTCTACACAAAGTCCAACGAAAATTAGGGCAGTTTTCCATTGTAAATCAAAAAACACAATTGCGAACATGGTACAATCTCATCACAAAATTAATAATGCGAGTTTTCTCATACTGCATTTTGCAATTTTAACGGGATGTTAGGGACAGAAGCACAAACGCACAACAAATGCAGCAGGAAGGACATTTGTGATCAGATCGCAACTGGATCGCACTACTGTAAAACATGTCCTTGCGTTACAAATCTCCATTGCAAGAACCAAATTCCTTCCAAGAAACCTTAGGAAAGAGAAATAAATCTGGCTACAAACTGTTTTTTTGGGGGTCCAGCATAAACAAGATATTGTTATAATAAATTGTTCCATCAAAAGTACACACTAAAGATCCTCTCGAAATTATTATGAAGATATATACTGTACATAGGACACCCCCTATCTAAAATGTATGGATTTGGGCACAGCCTCGGAAGAAGCACCAGCTGGTGCTAAACAGCCATCAGGCTCCTTGTGCCCGCACTCAATGCTTTTGACCAGTCAACGGCAACCTGATATGTGACTTTGCTAGTATTGTTTACCGCTAGCTGAATACCGGCATGGTTCAGTAAAACTACTTAGAGAAAGTAACAGTGCCAGGATTGACACTTTTTTTTATTACATTGCATCTTGTGTCCTTGTTGGTTTTGCACCTAAAGCACGCCGCAGCTCACCATTCAGCATATCAGGTTCCCTATTGCCTCTCAACATCTATGCAGATATTGTAGTGCTGACCTGTCACCTTCTTTCTAAGACTTATATGTATGGATTTGACACCTGAAATACTGAATTTGGTTTTAGAAATCAGCAGAAACAGATAACACAATTTCACATTTTAGGAACCCTCTTACTCCTCTAAACAAAGCTTAACCCTACAACTTAGCCTTACCTCAAAGGATATCTGAGGTATGTGTGTGTGTGTGTGTGGGGGGGGGATTAGATCTAGCAGTGTATCAGGTCCCTCGTAGTTCCGCTGCCCTCCAGGGTGCAGCTGTCCCCTCTGACAGATCCCCGACCACAGCTGTGGTTGCAGGCTACTGTGCAGGCACGTCCGTGTGCATCTCTCGATCTTGCTCCTGTGGCAAGGAGCGTCCTGTGCTTGCGCAGTTTGTAAAGATATAAACTGCCTAAGTGCAGAACGCTCCCAGCCATTAGAGAACGATTTAGAGAGGCACACGGAAGCACCCGCGACCTCTTTCAGAGGGGACAGCAGCACTCTGGAGCAGCGGAACTACAGCGAGGGATCTGAAAGACTGCTATGGGTGGAAAGAAGGCCCAGGTAAAGTAAAACTAATCTCCCCTACCCTTAGATATCCTTTAACTTCATCCCTGGTTTGTGGCATAACCTAGCTTCCCTTTCTCCTGTGCTGCCATGCACACATGCTAGATTAAACTCTGCTGTGGCGGGCAATTATGACTGCCGCAGCCAGGAATCTAGTAGTGTGTGGATAAAAGCCTCCTCTCCTCCTCGGCGCATCACCAAGTGATCCGCCTGACAGATTGACTCAGGTGAGCAATGGCTGAGGGCATTGTTCTCCCCCTCTCCACTCCCACCCCTGCATAGCAACATAGAGCTTCGAGTTATGATCCCTGTCAGACAACAGTCAATGCTCATATGCAATATTAACCCATTCTTAGCCCCAAATCCACCCTCTTCCTTCACCAGCTTTAACATTAAATCTTCTTTATAAAATGATATAAACTCAAAAACTTCCTCATGTTCCAAAAGATACTCACAAAAATATACTGTTTTAAAAACAGTGCATGAGATAATTAACAAGACTTACTTTTAAGCTCTCCTAGAGCCTTATCACAATTGGGCTGACAGAAAGCTGCTCAACTCTCCTTGCTGTAAGGAGATTTTCCTCTTATGCATGGAAGCAGAATGCTAAACATCTTTATTGACTGATGTGACTGCTGCACTGATCGTGAGCAGCATACTGCTTTTTTTTTTCTTATGCTCAGCTCCCTCTGAACAAGATGTTAAGGATGTACAATATGGCCACTTCTACGGTTACCTGTGCCTTAATCTGGGGGGATTCTTATTTTTACACTTGTGATATTACTTTGGAATTAAGGTAGGTAGGATGATTTTAGGGAAATAAGGAGTTAGCCGACTTCATCTTTGTATGATAGATACTAAAGCATAATTACATACTTCAAATGTGACACTTAGGGCCTGATTCACAAAGCGGTGCTAACAGTTAGCACCCTGGTGAAAAGCCCTTTATTATGCCTAAACTCAGTTTAGGCATGATAAATTTAGGTGTGATAAGTTTAGGCATGATAAGTTTAAGCACCAACTGCATTAGCACCGCAGTGCACAGCTGATCAAAAGTTTTGCGCTAGCAAAGTCCGGTGCACTTCGTATAGAGTTTAATGGCGCTGCTTTGCGTGCGGGACTTTGTGCGCTATCTACACTTATCTAAACTTATCACGCCTAAACTTATCACACCTAAACTTATCACGCCTAAAGTCTATAACTGGGTTAGCATTGCTTTGTGAATCGAGCCCTATATGTATATCGTTTTGGGAATACTTACTACATTATTTTTTGACTGATATTTTACCTCCTGTAGCTAACTTCTTTTGCCTGATTTTACATGCATGAAAACTGCATCCTCATGATGTGAGAACACAAGCTTGGGTAAAAATATTAATTTTTCTGTCCAAGTTCAATCTTTATTTTATTGTAAAGTGGAACTGAAGTCACATTTTTCCCTAACCTCAATAGATATGTTTGGTTTATATTTCCAATGATGCCTTATCAGTCACCAAGTTGTGCAGCATAGAGCTCTCCAGGCTGCAGTTTGTTTTCTCATCTCTGAATGCAGATGATAAGAGCTCAGAGAGATTCTGTGTATAAAAGAGAGTACACACCTTTGTTGGATGTCGCCAGCCAGGAATCAGCACCCAATCCCCTTGAGCGACATTGCTGGGCACAGATGAGTCAGCTGTGTAGCTGACGACATGCTGTGTTGCTATGCGGGGGGTGGGGCAGAGGTACGATGGAGCAGCAGGTGCATGGTATCATACAGCAGGCGAAGAAGCAGCGTGCACAATGAAGTGGTCGTCGATGGGGGCGAGTTGATCCACCAGGCAGATCGTTTGTGCTTTGGGGGTTGGGCGCCTCTGTACACACGCCTGACTATTGGCTGAAGTGTTCGTTATCAGCTCCTTCAGCCGACTTTAGTAAAGGCCTGTACACATGCCCAAGCGCTCAACCAAACTGCCTGATTATCGCCTGATTTTGGTCTGCTGAACGACAGTCAGGCCTGTGTATGTGTGGCAAATTACTAGAGAAGTGACTGATAATAAGCAGCTTGCCCGATCCATCCGGCAGATCAATTCACACGACTGTGGGGCTAATATCGTGTGTACTATGTTATTTGAACAACGCACTTGTTTGGAAGGCGGCCATTTCTTGCAGTCTGTCGTTTTACGCGTGTGCACAGTGTGTAAATGAGTTGGTCATTCAGTTGTTTGGTGCATAGAAAATACAAGTCCTGTAAATGATTTGTTTTGATGTCGGTCATTTTGTGGTGCTGGTCATGCACTTTGTTGGACATATGTTCTTACCTTAACGGATACATCTGGCATTTCTAAAAAAAACATCAGATTTACTTACCTGGAGCTTCCTCCAACCCTATCCAAGCCTGTATGTCCCTTGCCGCAGCCAGTCTCCCGGGGTCCTCTCCAAGCGAGCGGCCGCACATGGCCAGGTCAGCTGCTACAGAGTGGACCCCGGGAGACTGCCTGAGACCAGAGCTGTGGCAAGGGACACATAGGCTTCCAGGGGCTGGAGGAAGCCCCAGGTAAGTAAATCTGATTTTTTTTAAATGCTAGATGTACCCTTTAAGGGCCAATGTTCACTAGGATTGAGAATCAGCCGCAGCCTGAATCTCTAAGCCGTGCCATGCACATCTATAGTGATTTGGCTGCGTCCTGCATAAAACTGCAGCATGCTGCTCAGATTAGCACCATTGTGGGATCTGTACGGCAAGCCACTAGGTGGATAGGTAGCGTTTCCCCGCCCCTCTTGTATGTGGGGAAACACAGCAGATTTTGGTCCAGTGGAAACAGAGCCTAAGGCCTGGTCCAGATCGCTTAGCCGTGCCATGCATGGCTACAGGGATTTGGGTGCGTGTTGCAGAAAACTGCAGCATGCCATCCAGAATCAAACCACAGCTCGATTCAGACATCAAACCATTGAAGGTATAGGCAAGACACGCCGACACTTGCAGAGATGCGAGTAGGCACCTGAATCTGTGTTGCCGTGACATACACGGCTATAGAGATTGGGGTATGTGCTGCGGCAAACTGCAACATGCCATCCAAAATCACACTAGCATGTGATCTAGATTCACATTTTCCACCAATTTTGTGTTGCTCCCCAGGATCAAACTTGATCCTACAGGTGACACTACAGGGCCCAGTGCTGTACAGATGCATTGCTAGGCAACAGCTGAACCACGTTTTCTATGCCTATGAAGAAAGGAGCAGAGATGACAGCACCAGGAACAACAGAGTGGCATCCACAAGCAGTGTAAAGAGGGGGAACAATAGACTGAGGTCTGCCAGATCAATAAAGTAAACCTGTAACTTTGAAAAAGTAAAAAATCAGATGCTTACCTCAGGAGGGGAAGCTTCTGGATGCTGATGGTGCTTCCCCCGTTTCCCTCCACCAGCCTGATCCAGCACTGGCTCCCCTAAATGCAGGAAAACAATAACAGACTGTTTGCTGCTCCATGTATGTGCACTAGCGGCTCTCCGCTCGAGAATCTGGTGGAAATAGCCGAACCCAATCAGGGCCGCTCTACTGAGCAGAGTGGATCCGATCAGGCTTGGCTATTTCCACCAGAGCCCAAGCAGAAAGCCTCTAGTGTGCATGTGAGCACCACCAGCAAGGAGTTTTTTTGGGGTAGCCAATGCTGGATCCCCTCTGCTGAGGATAATGGGGGAAGCCTCTTTAGGATCCAGAAGCTTCCCCCTCCCAAGGTAAGTACCTCCCAAGGGCACTTTTTCTCACTACAGGTACACTTTAAAGTGAACCCAAACTAAAAATACAAGATTTCAGAAATAACATCTATTTTCTAAATTATAATAATAAATAGCAGCCTTTTCCAGCTGCATGATGACAAATATAAAATATTTTACATTTATTGGAGGAACCCCTCCCTTCCTTTCATATTGCCGGGACAGAATCCGGCAGACTGGTGGGGTAGGAGGTGTCCGGCAATGGAGGAATTGCTAATGGCTGCCTCCTGTATAACCCTAATTATGAAAAGAGAAGGGTGAAAAGCATGCACTGAAATGCTCATAGGTTTGAAGGTTTATTTATCATTGTATGTGCCAGACTGGTGCAACTAAATATTTTGAATTAAAAAAATGTTTGGTTTGGGTCCACTTTAAGCAACCTTGTGGGAAAGCTGTACATATGGTTGATTTTTGTTTGAGACAGCAGTCTAGCACAGTGATTTTAACCTGTGTCCAATCAAGCCCCAGGGGTTTGGTGAGTCAGTCTAGGGGGTTTAGCAGAGGTGACTGTGTGTCCGTGCAGTAAATATTCACTGAGTTATGTTATTGTGTAATATTAACACGGTAATTTAATGTGCAAATGATGCATGGTTCAATAATGTGCATGTTTTAAAATTGAAGAACATTCTTTCCAACTACAAAGGGTTTGGACACTAAAGGGTTTGGTGAATGCACATATGATACTCGCAGGGTTCCGTACCGTCACCAAGGTTAACCACTTTATCCACAAGTCAGTAGATACGTCCTCTGTGACTTCATCTAAGCCACAAGTCAGTAGATATACGTCTTGTTGCAGAAGCAGTGCTGTGCAGGATTGGGCTTGCTCCTGTGCACATTTCTGGCACTATCTGATGCAGCACTAATTGGTGAAAGGGAATATATGTTTCCTGAGCCAATGAGTTTGATTTTTACTATTAAAAATACTTTTAGTTTCTCATTTCATAGTGAAAAATACACTCTGTTGCATTTTTTCAGAATCAAATATCTTCACCATAAATTGTGACCGGAACATAATCTAAGTTTTGTGATAAGCAGTAAGAATAGCTAAACAAAATTTGTGTTTTTTATCTACAGCAGCACTTTTTATTTTTAAACTGGAATTGGTAAAACTGAGAAATAAATGTTTTTTCTATTCTTTTCTTTGTTTTCCCATTAAAATTCATAAAAAATAAAATAGTTTGAGGGAAAAAATGGCATACAATGAAAGCCTAGTTTGTCTTGAAAAAAACAATATATATTTCATTTTTGTGTCGTAAGTAGGGATAAAGTTATTTCTGATTAAATAAGGACATAGCTAAACTGTCAAAACTGCTCTGGTCCATAAGTGGGAAAAAAGTTCTGCATGCAAAGTGGTTAAGATCCACTGGTATAGTGTGTGGATGAGGCTTAAGGCATAAAGACAGCAGAGCATCCTGAAAATAGCAGTGCTAAGCTTACAAACTGTACAGTATGTTTTATATGTGCATTTGCATTTTCTCAACAGAACTCTCAGGCAGTTGAGACTTCTATGTATTTTTAAGCCAAAAATGTGTTCATGATTGTGGTCCAAAAATATCTTTAGTGATCGTTTTGGGTGGCAGATAGTAATGAGTGCTGTACAAACCCAGAGCTAAGCCCCCTGCCAAGCAGTGTGTTCCATTCTACAGAGGAAATTCAGAGAGACAGTAGTGGCAAGGGCACAACAGTTTGGCCCACCAGATCTCTAAAAAGAAAACCAAAGTTGTGCAGGAACACCAGCATACAATCTGCAATTTTATTAGATAGTCAGGAACGATTGTTTGTCTGAGGAAAATGTAAAGTACTGTATGTATGTAAAATTGATAAGTTTTTTTTTATGGAGAAGAGGTTTGCTACAACTTAAGTTTTACCGCAGTCTATATTATGTTTAGGAAGCATTCTACTTAATTCTTTTCCAGTAACTTAGTTACCTAAAACTGGGAATGACATGAAATCTCACTGAAAATGACATGGATAGCAAGAAAAACACTTCTTCTAGCAGTCTGGCTTTACGTGTTGCCTGCATCCCAATTGATAGAGTTCTCCTTATTTCTGGTTCCCGACAGGGAAACAGACAACTATCAAAATGTAGAAAAGAAGTCCATGGCCTCAAACAGAAAAACAACCAATCCTCCAATTTACGGCAAAAATATTTATAAGGGACTTGTCCCGTGAACCAATCGGATTGTCTAAAAAATAGGAATCGCATGTAGTGTGCAAAGAGAACCCGAGGTGCATTAAGGGCTCGTTCCCACTGTTGCGACGCGATTTCTGCCGCATTCCGACGCTTGTAAAAACGCATGCGGATGCGTTTCCACATGCGTTTTTACCCGCGATTTCGCATGCGAAATTAACCATGACACTGCCAGGGCTAAATAAAATTGAAAAAGGTGCGAAATCGCACGCGAAATCGCGGGTAAAAACGCATGTAACAAACGCATGCGTTTTTACTATTAAATACATTAGCGGCGATTCGCACGGATTCCCGACGCAGGCGAAATCGTTGGCTCTTTTGTGCGTTTTTTTCACGCTGAAAAAAACGCACCTCAACAACGCTACAGTGGAAACAGGCCCACCCACTTGTATTACATGTGCGGATCTGCATGCGTTGGACGCATGCAGATTCGCGATAGTGGAAACGAGCCCTAAATAAAAAAAGTAGGCTACCTGATCCGCAGGGCTGAGCCGATCAGCTAGCCACAAAAACCGCCGCCCCCGTGGGCCGCAATAGCCCACTTTCACTTGCGTGACCCCTGGGTCACGACGCTGTACTTAGAGACTGTGTTGTCTCTCATAGCGTGCAGGGAGGTGGGGGAGCGGCAGGAGGCGTGGCCAGGGAGAGAGAGCTGCCCAGTGGCAGCTCAGGAAACCCTGTAGGAACACCCTTGGCGGGCGTTTTAAACAGGGAATTCCTCTCCTCTGTATTTACCTCTGAGTTATCGACAAATCTTGTCGCTAAACTCGGGGGCTATAGCAAGGGGGTGGGGAGGGCAGAGAGCGCAGGTTGGGGGACACAGAGCCATGTCATTAAAGGGATACTTAAGTTAAAAAAAATGATTTTTACTCACCTGGGGCATCCCTCAGCCCCCTGAAGCTGTATGGTGCCCTTGCAGCCTCGCTCCGATCCTCCTGTCCCCGCCGGCGGCTACTTTCGGGTTCGGCGACAGCTGCCGACAGGCTGGAAACGCGGGTGATTCTCTGCATTCCCAGCCGCTATACCACCCTCTATGCTGCTATAGCATATAACATATACGCTATAGCAGCATAGAGGGTGATATAGCGGCTGGGAACGCGGAGAATCACTCGCGTTCCCAGCCTGTCGGCAGCTGTCCCCGAACCCAGAAGTAGCCGCCGGTGGGGACAGGACGATCGGAACGAGGCTGCGAGGGCACCATACAGCTTCAGGGGCTGAGGGATTACTTAAGTATCCCTTTAAGCAGAGAACATGCCTCTGTGTCCCATCTGCCCCCCGAAGATACACCTCGGGTTCCCTTTAATCGGTACTGCATGCTGCATTTTTTTGCGTTTTTCTTATTTTGATAGCATCCAGGGAAAATTTGAATCGCAAATCAGAAACACAAATCGGAATCGCAGATCGGATTTGCAGTGTGCAAGGGGCCTAAGCATGTGCAAAAATATGCAAGAATGCAGTACGTACACATAAATGTAGTAATACTCCATACAAATGCATAGGGTAATTGTAAGCCCTATGCATTTGCATGCTTGCTGCCCTCATTTTTTTTACTGTTTTTATTGTTCAAGGGACAAGTGCCTAATAAATATTTTTGGCATATATTGGAGGATTGGTTGTTTTTCTGTCTGGAGCATTGTCTCCTTTTCTTTGTTTAATTGCATGTTCTAGCCTTGTACCATGGCTCATTATACTATACTGATGTTTATTGGGCTTATTGTGCTTGGTCTCTCAACTATCACCATGTGACAGAGGTTTTAACCCTTCCCCACTGAATCAAGAGCTAAAATAAAAATGATGGTAGGACTTACACCATTTCTCTGCGAAAATGGCATACGCCAACCCAAAAATTTGACCTAACACTAACCAACATCTTTTAAATAAAGGAGCAGTACAGCAGCTACACTATTAGAACTAGTGTAACCCAAAACTATCACCAATTCTAAGTAATAATTCTTGGTTACAAGACCATAACATACTTCATGCTTCAAAGCTGATCTCATATAAAGTGGATTTTCCCTGGTCCTCTTAGCGGCCAGGGGTGTCAAACTCAGTCACACAAGGGCCAAAATCTACAACATAATCAAAATTGGAGGCCAAATTGATTACTAAGATGAAGTGACGTAACTATAGTGACCATGGCTGGCCTGCCCCTCCCTTCTGCAGAGTAGCCCAGTGGAGCAGTTTTATATTTGTCTGCTCCAGTACTGCTTTGGGTGTCTTCTGATCTTCCTGACAGCTACACTGCCTATGCAGCATACCTCTACCTCCTGAAGCATGTCACATAATGGGGAAAGGAAATATGGAGTTACAGAGCATGTGACTGACAGGAAGATCAGATAAGACAACATATTGGTGGAGCAGACAAACATTACACTGCCAGGGGGAGAAAGGCTTGGATCCAAGTAGGGGGCCCCATAATTTCGCTGGGTTGGTCCAGTGGATTATTTTTGCAGCGTTTAAAACTGACAATGTTTCAGTCAAGAAGCTGTTACCGGTATGCTCTTTTTGACCGGAAGGGAGGGTGCTGCTTACAATGATGGATATTGGAAGCTCTCAAGGGCCACATAAAATGACAAGGAGGGTCGCATTCGGTTTGACACCTGTGCCTTATCCTCTAAAATTACTGACACTTACCTATTGGTACAGGAACTACACAAGCTACAATCACAGTGGGGTGTGCTTATTAGAATCATGCACGTTTTGCAGAATGCTGTAAAACGTGCACTGCCACACCGGCAATTGATTTAACTTGACTGGCTTGCTCCCAAATCACACATCATTTGTGTTCATTCACGTTTTGCATTTGCGTTTTTCCCCTGCTTTACAATTGGACAGCTCTCCGCTTTCTCCTGCATGATGCACACGTTTCCCATTGCAATGCACTTTCACACAATCTGAAAAATCATGAACTATCTCTGAAAATGCCATTGTAAACACAAAACAAACGCAGAGCGCCACAAACCCCTGTGATATCGCCAACACAAGTGTGCTACAAGCCTAAGGGGATGGGGAGGAAGTGTAAACAAGTTCACCTTTCAAAGATTTTATAGTAATTGAGAAGCCTATTTAATCAAACAGTCCAAAGAGCACAGGTGTGCTTTCCTCTGTAACCAGAAATAAGCCTTCAACGAACTGCATGTTCTGATTAGTTCATTTACATGCTCTAAGTGTCTGCAAAATCTCCTTTTTTTCACCCATATTAGCAGATCGGAAGAGTCTGAAAAATTCATATAGGCAACACAGACAAAGAGCTATTGTTAAATTTCCCCAAAAGTATTCTTATTTCTATGTCTACAAAATAAAGTATTTTTGTCATTTAGTGTGCTAAATACACTACTGCCTCAGAAAGCTGCTTTGCTTTGCAAATATATATAGGTGAAGCAAATCAGCCTTACTTCTCCTCCGTCAACTCTGGGTTCATTAAACAACAAAGCATGCACTGCTGTGGACCACCCTGCTGGCATCAGCAACATCTGGATTAGGAGTTACAGGGCCAGACTGGGAGGCATGACATTCTGTGGCTAAAGCACACTGCCCAATTCATTCTTTTACTGCTAGAGTAAACCCAAGCCCCAAATTTACTTAACAGTTAATGGGCCAACAGCAGCCCAGAGGTATGTCATGTTTAAGTAAAGGTGGCCCTCGGGATTTGTCTTTACTAACAAAGTGCCAGCATATTCTGTAGTGGTGCTTTTAAAGGCATACCCAAAGGAAACACACAGTGAATGAACAATAACACTGTAATCCTCCCTGACATACTTTCTGCAACACCTGCATGACATAAGTCTCTCTCCAGTGATCGCGTTATAATGGCATGCCAGTAAATTAAATAGTATGGTAATGTATTGTGACAATTCTAAAGCACTGAAACAGGTAAACATAAACTCTCTGTCAGCACCAGCTTTTATCCCAAATAGCTTAACCTCATTTTCTAAATAAGTACGTGTAACAAACCGCCTGCGGGTGGGCCATGATTGTGAAAAACATTCTGAAGTAAAAAGAAAAAAACCCGCAAAACTCCCTTAAAATCTCTGAGGGCTGGTTCACACTTGGCAATCAGCAAAGCTCTGCTACTAATGTATCCCTATGGATACATTCACACTGCAGTGTTTGCGATTTCGATCAATCGCAAACGCGCTGCATGCAGTGTTTCAGGGGCGAATGAGCTGTGATTCTTGTTCTATTGACAGGAATCACCGCTCCACCTGGCCATATTCTGTCCTCTGCATTGATGCAGAGGCTGCAGTGAGACATCAGCAAGAGATATGCCTGCATGTCTAAGCTGTAAAGAACATCCAGAGCCGGGACAAGGTCCTCCAGCACCCAGGCTGAGACACCAAAGTGCGCCCCTCCATCCCTCCCATCCCAGCCATCACACACTAATCGCTATTAGACTAAGAGTCACCCCAGGGCACCCAACACCTTAATCTCTAGTTATCTGGCTTGCAGTCACTGCCATGTATCCCCTTTTCCCATTTCTCTCGGCTTCAAACACAATAGGGGAATGATAGCTGAGTGAGTTGTGCACTCCCTCCTACACTGCGCCCTGAAGCTGGAGCCTTTCTCGCCTATGCCTCGGCCCGGCCCTGGGAACATCAGAATGTTTAAAGGGAACCAAAGCTGATAGGGTATGGAGGCTGCAATATGTATTTCCTTGTAAACAATGCTAGTTGCCTGGCAGCACTGTTGATCTTCTGGCATAAGAAGCATCTGAATCAAAACCCTGGAATAAGCATATGGCTAATCCAGTAAAACCTGAGTCAGCTGAGTCAGAGTACCTGATCTGCTGCATGCTTGTTCAGGGTCTATGGCTAAAACTATTAGACACGTGGTAAAGAGGACTGCCAGGCAACTGGTATTGTTTAAAAGCAAAGAAGTATGGCAGCCTCCATATCACTCTCACCTCGGGTTCCCTTTAAAACAAAAAAAAAACTTTTTCAAACCTGCCAAACAGCTTTACCTACTTTAATTTCTGTGGCTGGAGTTCAGGCCCACTCATTCCTGAGACTTTGCCAATAGATTGGTCGAATGCCATGATTTTGTGTATGCTATCTTGTAAGATGGTAAACCACTGACTCCACTTGCCAACTGCTCTTGGGAGGGGACAATCAATCATAAAGTATTACAAAAGATATCAGCACCAATGGAGCTTACCCTCCCCTACTGACATAACCTGGAAAGCACACGTTTATAGAGCATTTTGTAGGTCTTGTATAGGCTTTGCATATCTGACCACTTTATAACAGTGGACATAAGCATGCAAGGATGGCTACTATGTGATCCTCTCAGGCTAAGCAGTGGCTAGACAGTTCCATGGCTTCCCTCACTCAATCTCCCCTCTGCCTCCCACTGACAGTGGCATGCACATAGGGTTCTCATGAAGGGATGCTCAATAAACAGAAAAAAACATGACTATGGCCATTATTATGTATTATTCAGGAGGAAAGAAATCTAAAATCCTCCAGGATTCTGAACCACAATAAGTGTGCCGAGGTTTAGAAGTTGAATCTGCGGGAAGCACTAGAACATAGTTGGGCTGGGTGAGTGAGAAAGACTTGGCTTTGTTTTTCAGCAGTAGTTAAAGGACAACTGAAATGAAAGTAATATGGAGGCTGCTATAGTTATTTCCTTTTAAGCAATACTAGTTGCCCGGCTATCCTGCTGATTCTCTGCATCCAGTACTTTTAGCCATAGACCCTGAACAAGCATGCAGAAGATCAGGTGTTTCTGACATCATTGTCAGATCTGACAAGATTATCTGCCTGCTTGTTTCTGGTGTTATTCAGACACTACTGCACGCTGGTGAAAAGCCAGTTTAGGCGTGATAAGTTTAGATAAGTTTAGATTGCGCGCAAAGTCCCGCACGCAAAGCAGCGCCATTAAACTCTATGCGAAGTGCACCAGACTTTGCTAGCGCAAAACTTTTGATCAGCTGTGCACTGCGGTGCTAACCCAGTTGGTGCTATAGTTATCACTCCTAAACTTATCACACCTAAACTTATCACACCTAAACTTATCACACCTAAACTTATCACACCTAAACTTATCACGCCTAAACTGAGTTTAGGTGTGATTAACCACCTGAGCGGTCTGGACGAGCTGAGCTCGTCCAACACCGCCGGAGGTCGCCGCTCAGGCCCTGCTGGGCCGATTTTAATCAAATAAAGTGCAGCACACGCAGCCGGCACTTTGCCAGCCGCGTGTGCTGCCTGATCGCCGCCGCTCTGCGGCGATTCGCCGCGAGCAGCGGCGAAAGAGGGCCCCCCTAGCCGCCTGAGCCCTGCGCAGCCGGAACAAAAAGTTCCGGCCAGCGCTAAGGGCTGGATCGGAGGCGGCTGACGTCAGGACGTCGGCTGACGTCGATGACGTCACTCCGCTCGTCGCTATGGCGACGATATAAGCAAAACAAGGAAGGCCGCTCATTGCGGCCTTCCTTGTTTATTCTGGGCGCCGGAGACGATCGGAAGATCGCCTCCGGAGCGCCCTCTAGTGGGCTTTCATGCAGCCAACTTTCAGTTGGCTGCATGAAATAGTTTTTTTTTTATTTGAAAAAAACCCTCCCGCAGCCACCCTGGCGATTTAATCAGAACGCCAGGGTGGTTAAAGGCTTTTCACCAGCGTGCTAACTGTTAGCACTGCTTTGTGAATCAAGCCCAATATGTTGGTAAAATGAGTGCCTGGGCTTAATGAACCCTGCACTTGGCACTGGGAGATACACAACTAATCATTACTGGGAGATTTGACTACAAAAGAGCACAAGCGGCACTGATCATGGGCAATGGTGCAAGGAGTGAATATACAAGCAGGCACCAGAATCAGGACTGACTATGGCTATAACTGTGTGGATAGAGCTGCAGGTAGGTACTGATGTGAATAATAAATCTGCATATAATTTACAGCACATTTATGTCAATTAGCCCCCAAAAATGAACATAAAATATATTTTCAAGCATACCTTTTTCCTATTGGTACAGATAAAAGTGAACTGGCCTTAGCAGTACATATAGTGACAAGGTGACTCCCAAACTAACCTTCATGTTGCGGTGCACTGAACAATATAATTGTATTATACCAGCAACGCGAGCACTGCCACTTTAGAATCATCTTACTTAAAAAGAGGCGATCTGATTTTTACGGCGGCAATCAGTGCTGTGATTGCAATCTATTATTTCACAAAGGTACCAATCTAGGCCCCTTTCACATGGGAGACTGAAGGTAGCGAATACACCGCCTGTCAGATGCTCCCGTGCACATGCCAGGTGCTTGCTAGCGTTCTGAATGAGCTGCACTGAAGTGGTCACCACACTGAGTCCCATATGAGCTCAACTGCCAGAGCACTCAGACGTGACATAATACTTGTGGGGGGTTTTGCTGCTGGGTATCCACACAGTGTGTCAAGTACTGACATGCGTGAGGTTACAGAAACACTGCCAATCAGCAGCATGAAATAACAGCCAGAAGGGGTTTGGTGGCGAGCAGATGAAAGGCTAGACTGCCCGGAAAGCAAGCATTTAGGCTTATCTCGTAAATGAGGCTTAAAAATGGCGATCTTCAGCAATAATATGAAATATTCTTTTGTAACATTTTTTTTATAAAATGAAAAAGCACAGCCTGGGCCTCCAACCCCTTACCCAGTTTGCAAGCTTTTAATGTCCAGGACAGCTGAGTCCATGAGGATTCTCTGTTGGAACAATACCAGCCCACATGGATCTTGACATTGGCCTCAATACACTAAGCAGTTTAGACTAGTCTACAGATGGTTTTTAGTCTACTGATGGTTTGGTATAATGTTCTAGACCTGTTTTTAGACCTGGTCTAACATTCGGTAAATACACAATTCACAAAGGTAAACAAGGAGTAACCATGCCCACTTTTTCTGACAGAGATTAGACCAACTGATTTCTGTAGGTAAAGTAATTATGTGAGGTATTTTAGATGTAAAGATGGAACCTTTTGAATTAATTATGTAGGAGTTTAATTGTATGCAGAGGAGAGCTTATCAAGGAAGAAAGATGTCAGTCATAGCTACTCTTTGGGAATTGCATCTTTTGATCATTTTCCTGCTTTACCGACCTAATTACTTCTAATGGTTTAGGCCAGGTCTAAAAACAGGTCTAAAACATTTGGTAATAGTGAATTCCCCTTTGATACAACTGACCAAACCATCAGTAGACCAAAAACCATCAGTAGACTAGTCTAAACTGCTTAGTGAATTGAGGCCATTGAAAGAGTAACTCAGGAAGAAATTAAAGTAAACCCCACCCCACCCCTTCTCCAAAGCACCCTTGACTAATGTCAAAGAAAAGGGACTCCCCTCCACCTTCACTGACCAGAAGTAGGTGGTGGAGGGGGGGGGGGGTAATACTTGTTATGATTGAGTCCAAAGGCCCCTTATATCTTATATAGTTGAGTCCAACTGGGCCCCTTACATCTGACTGCCTTACTTTTTAAAAATTAGATTCAGAAACGTGTCAATATTTTTGCATTTTCCTGTTGATCAGATAATTACCCCATTATAAATAGACCCCATAGTCTACAATGCTGGTAAAAGATTTGCATAATCTGGCTGGTACTAACCACAAATGGGTTATATGCCCGATTGTAAATCCCAAATGGTAAAAAGTAACTTTAATGCCGGGCATACATGAGTCGACCCAGCGGCTCGATTAGCCACCGGATCGACTCCCGCTGCGTCCCCGCTCGTCCCCGCGGGCGGCCGGATCGACTCCCGCTCGTCCCTGCGAGCGCTCCTTATCTTCCGCTCGCTTCCACGCTTTTGTCATTGAACCTGTCGAAAATTATCAATCGAGCCATCAGCGGCTCGATTGATAAGGGCGCATCGGCCCATGTATGCCCAGCATTAGTGTGTCTAAAATTTGCTGGGAATTCAAGGGATGTATAAAGTGAAGTGCTACATAAACAGTGCAGGTATGCATGAATAGGGCCAAAGTCCACCTGGACACACCTGAAACTGCACTAAATTATTACAGACTAAAAACACAACAAAAGTTCCTTACATGTTTCACCCCAGAGGGGCTTTGTCTAAGGAGACCTCTTTGAAGTGTAAAAGAGGTGGTTGCAAGGTGTTGAAGTTACAAAGTACTAATACATAAAGTGCAGTACATGATAGCAAACAAAGTATATGCAATGCAGAATGGACATACATTCTGGCATTCTCATGATTCAAGCTTTATCGTGAGTTTGCAAGAACTTACCGTATGTCCGTTCTCCACTGTATATACTTTGTTTGCTATCATACATGTATACAGTATACTTTGTTTGCTATCATGTACTCCACTTAATGTATTAATACTTTGTTACTTAAGCATCTTGCAACCAGCACTTTTGTACCCAGTTCTTCACTGGGGTTTCCCCTGACAAAACCCTTCTGTGGTGAAATATGTAGGAAATGTTTGTGGTGTCATTGATCAATTAGTGTAGTTTCAGGTGTGTCCAGGTTGACTTTGGCCCACTCATGCATAATCACTGCCACAGTCCACATGTACATTACAATTTGATGACAACCTGTGCTGTTTATGTGGCACTTTATACATCCTTTGAATCCTCAGCAGATTTTAGGCATTATAATAGTTATGCTTTAACATTTGGGATTTATTACCTGGCAGGTGTCAAGAATATGTGACTATTTTAAGTCAAATTCCCTGTTTGTTGAAAACAAGCAGACTACTCAGTACTGCTCTATATTTTGAAAGGTTTAGCAGAAATCATTGTTTTAACATGCTTACTTTGCTTTCACGATAAAAACAGAACATCGACCTTCTATAATGTTTCTAAGTAAAGCTTATAGAGAGGGGTGTAAGAATTGCCAGTCAACTGATTTCAGCAAGTTTTCAAAATGAGTAACAAGGGTTCCTGCTCTGTCTGATAAATTATTCATGCAAGGCAGGGATTTCTGTGCAGTCTGTATTCCAGAGTACTGTTACCATGGCTGCACACAATTTGAGCTCACAAGCAGTTTTGGAAATGTGCAATTGACTGCATTATGAAATGGAGACATAATTTTAGTTATAATACATTCTAAAAAGACTTGTGCAGCACCAATCTCTATTTACGGAAGGTTTATAAAGAAATGAAATGAAAGCTGCCACATATGATCATTCCCATGAGGTTTCACTGTCCGGCAATAAACGCTAGCAAGAGACCATCTTTACATTTTACATTCTCTTAGCACCCCTCTCTACAACCAGACTATTCATATCATCAGAGTAATAAAATTAGGGCTGACCCAGCCATTTAAAAAATGATAGCCTTATCCATGCACTGTGCACATCAACCCTAAGGCTCGGTTCGCACTGCTAAATATATCAGATTTGTATCGTGCACATAGATAGTGGATGCGCTGGAACGTCCTTAGAATGAACACTTGTTCCTAAAGTCTCTGTTGTGTAGGACATGTCCAACATAGTATTGCTATTATGACATGTCCAACTTCGATCCGGTGCCAAGAATTGTTGCATGCTACATAGGATTGTGTCCCGCTCACTGCAAAAGACACAGTGGATCCACTGTAAACATACATGTATGAACGGATCCTATACATAACATAGGATCTGTCAACATGTCCATGTACTGCTGTTTGCTGTTGCAGAACACTGGATGGTTTTTGTGAAAGTGAGAATGGAACCTAACAGGAAAAAAAGGCCTGATATTCAAATTTCAGTTTAGCTAGAAATAATACAATGGTACAAAACAATATCAACAATACTATATAAAGCAATACAACAACAGCACATTACAGTGGGATAGACAAGGCACCTGTACTTTTGCTGGTGTCTACAGTAAACCATAAGATCTTAGCTAACCTCATCAAGTCGCCTAAAGCTAAACAAACACAAAACAATTTCTAAATAGATGTAAACCACGTTGTCTGAGTTGTGGTTATCATTATTTCACAAGCTAAAAACCAGCACTGATGTTCTTTTGGCTATGGTTAAATTTCTGGCTACACTAACAGCAGAAGCCATAATACAAACTCACAGAAACCGAAGCCAACACACAATGAATCATTCTGTCAGCTGGATATTGATTTCTTGGGGTGGGGAAACAATGAAATTTCCAGCAGTTCAATGCCTGTATTAATATCAATAAAGCGATTAGCACTTATTCTGAAGTATAAAATTACATCTTTCATTTTTTTTTTTGGTCTGAGGATTGCTTAAGAAATATTATGAAGCCGGATAGGATGATCCCTGCAGGCTACAGCTGACCTCTCTTGGACAATACCGCAGCACATGACAGGTCGTCACTTGCCCTAGAGCTGCAGCTGCAGCACGCTAATTGCAGGAAGCCGGAGCTACTAGACATATGACAATATTCAAAAACGTGCTCGTTGCTGAATGAGTCTGAAGCTGCTAATTTATGAATGGAACAGCCTCCAGTGCCTCATTTGCACAACAGCACATTTTTTTCTCCTAGCCAGAAAAAGTTCATGCGATCAAACTGATCATTGCAGATGCTAGCGTGCCATTATTAATGAATTCACATCTTACACAGCTTGCATCTCTTTCCAAGCAACCTTTATTGCAGGCAAAATGTATATTGCCTTTTAACAGGAACTCCAGGCAAAAAGCTAATTGCCGTTTTTCCTGGCTAATATCTGTAATTCTCTCCAGCTAGTCGAGTTATTCATTCATCTCTGCTATTTTGCAAAGCCAGTCAGGTTACACACCTGTTTCCCACTAAAGGTACCCATACATCTAGCGACTTGGCGGATGATCGACCATCCGATTGGATAATTATTATGGAATCGGATGAAAATTGGTGCAAAATGCATGCCGGATCGACGATGCAACTAATTTCTGCCGAGCAGTTCGATCATATAAGCTGCAAGATGTCGGGCCGTCGGGTCTGTCGGTGCGCGGCAGTAGCGGGGAGCGATATCGGGACTAGCAACAAACGCAACTAAATCCCCAACGCTGTCCCCCTAATGCTCAATGTGCCCCCCAGCGCAATATACATTACCTGTCCGTCTCCGCCGCTGGCTCCATCCATGCACCCGCCCCACGTGGTTGCCGATGTAAACATGGGCGGGTGTAACGTCACAGACGCACCCATGTTATTCCAACAACCACGTGGGGCGTGTGTATGGACGGAGGATGGATCCTGGAGCCAGCGGTGGACACAGACAGGCAATGTATAGTGCACGGGGGGAAGGGGCACATTGAGCATTGGTGGGGACAGCGTCTGGCCAGCGAGGTGGCGGATGCAGCATCAGAAGACCGATTACGGATCGATTTCAGCATGAAATTGATTGGGAATCGGCCTGTGGTGTATGGGCAGGCAACAGATTTATCTTCAATCAGATTTGATCAGAGAGAGATCTGTCTCTTAGTGGATCTGCCCATACATCGTCTGTTGTATGGGCACCTTAAGTTTTGCTGCTTCCTGTTTAATCTGCCTGCTGAATGAACAATGACTCAGCATTGTCATATTGCGAGATCACTGATCAATGAGTAAACAGGTGGCAGAGATAACTTGAAATGAGGAATTTGCTGTGCAGTGAAACAGGCATGTGTGGCACATTTATGTTTTAATATTTCTGGATTTGGTTAATTTGAGAACTTCTTTCAGTGAGAACACCAGCAAACCACGTTCTGTAGAGCTGGATAATCACATTCTTATATGCCCAAACTGCTCACGATCGATACATTGATTGATTGATTTTACCATCATATTTTTGCTAAATCAATCACGTTATCGAATGGGAGCATATTGGACATGCCGGAAATATTCGTTCAATTTCCGTCAATGCGACAGGAAATTTCATCCTGTGTATTAAGCATTAGACTGCAGGATTTTAGCTTAGACACAGGGGGAAGCAATTCTGTCCTATTAATGTACCAGGAGATCCGCCTACATCCTATGGCAGGGATGCCCAACTCCAGTCCTCAAGGGACATATCCATGCCAGTGTTAAGGATAAACTGAGAAATGTGTTCTACTTGATGAACCACACCTTACCTGATTCAGTCCAATCAATTAATTTTAACTAAGCAAAAAAATGTATGAGGACCTTGGCCCCTGAGGACTGGAATTGGACATCCCAAGCCTATGGGAAATCTCTGACATCCAGTACTGCAGGCCAATATGACTTGGTGGTGCTTAATGCAGGATAACAATCAGGCAGAATAATGCTAATTATTCCACAGATGTTGCCCATTCCCTAGCCATTTGGATTACCCTACAACTTTGTGACAGAGTGGGAAATGTGAGTTGCTGACCCAGTATAACATGCAGGCAGATCAGTCTGTATGTTATCATTGGTTTGCGCTCATTGATTCACCATGCAACAAAACGGGAGGGGAGAAACCAACAACTTAAAAACAATAATAATCAATGGCTGCTCCCATATTGCTGTCTTGGGCTCACTTTTATGTACATTGAGTAAAAAAGCACACAAAGCCAAACATTTCTTCCTGCTGTAGACAATGTAGTGAATGGGTGCATGTGAGCAGGTGTGGGGCATTGGATATACTGAGGTTGTAGGAGGGAACTTCAATTTGTCGTTTACATGGGAACTATCCCTAAAAGGCCCACAGCTGATATTTAAACTGTAAATATAATTATATTTAATATCCCTTAAAATAAGACCCTCAACATTAATGCAATATACTTGCCTCACTGGTTTTAGCCCCATAATAAAATACTGCCCTGTAAACCCATATTTGAAGCTTAAAGCTAGTGAACTACAGTACAGTGGGTTGTATCTACTAAACTTTTGTAAAATGTACATGTGCAGACAGCATAGTGTTATACAACCAATGCATGCATCGCTTGAATGTTGCAGGCACGTGTTGTGTGCATAATGCGAGCTAAGCAAAGTTTTACTTAACGCCTAATAAAATTAATGTGCGGTATCTGTACACATACATTTTACCAATGTCTAGTGAATACACCCCAATGTGTGCCGATTTCTGCTTGGATATTAGCAACACAACTTCCCTACTGCATTTAAAGGACAACTGTAGTGAGAAGAATATGGAGGCTGCTTTGTTTCCTTTTAAAGAGAGTCTGAAGCGAGAATAAATCTCGCTTCAGAGCTCATAGTTAGCAGGGGCATGTGTGCCCCTGCTAAAACGCCGCTATCCCGCGGCTTAACGGGGGTTCCTGATCCCACAAATCCCCTCGGTGCAGTGGGGGAGCGCTTCTTGGTTGGGGCAGGGCTAACCGCCGCAGCCCTGCCCCACGCGCGTCTGTCAGCGCGTATCTCCGCCTCTCCCCCGCCCCTCTGTCTTCCTTCACTGAGAGGGGCGGGGGAGAGGCGGCGATGCGCCGCTGATAGACGCAACTGGAGGCAGGGCTGCGGCGGTTAGCCCAGCTTCCAGGAGCGACCAAGTCTGCGACCAAGTCGTCTGGGGGGGGGGATTTGGGGGTGAAGGGACCCCCGTTTAGCGGTTTAGGTCCTGGCAGCCCTGCTGGTCTATTTGGCTGCAGTAGTGTTTGAATCAGATCAGAAACCAGCATGCAGCTAATCTTGTCATATCTGCCAAAAATGTCAGAAACGCCTGATCTGCTGCATACTTGTTCAGGGTCTATGGCTAAAAGTATTAGAGACAGCGGATCAGCAAGGCTGCCAGGCAACTAGTATTACTTAAAAGGAAATAAATATGGCAGCCTCCACATCATTCTCACTACTGTTTAAGTCTCTGTGTGTCTGCTCCACTTATCATCTATTTGCAGCTGTTATCAGCACATCAGCACACACTGGCCTGTATATTATTGACTTTTCTCTTGAGATTTCTCTAAGGAGATATTTTCAAACCTTACCAATAAAATACCTATAAAGCTCCCCCCAAGCAAGAAATGACTCAAAATAAGTCTGCTATTACCTTTTTGCCTACTTTTTTTTAGCATTTTTTCAATTGCTAAGTGCTCAGAAGTAATTTTTTTATATAAGAAAAATAAATTAATTAACATTAAATTGAAATATTGTCGACTGGGAGAAAACTCAGGAGATAACTAGTTAATTGGATAAGGGTCACTGCATCTAAAGTAAAGCCATGCAAGATGGTTATCGGCCAATGTGTTGACCAGGCTGCTGGATAAACTCATCTGAGCGCCAGCCAAGTCGTTTATTCTCCCTCCTTACCCCTCCTGCTCAGTTGTGCGCCTCTCCTCATCCCTCCATAGGAACAAAACACATCTCTAGCCTGGAGGCTAGCAATGTGTCTGTACAGCACTGGGCCTCAATCTGTCACCTGAGGGATCAAGTCCTGTTCATGACAGTATCTGTGCATGTCTGTGCATGTATACGCACCTTAAAAAAGGGTTAAAGTGAACCCAAGCCAAAGCTCGGGTTCAAAATCTGACACTTACTATTAAGAGAGGGAGGCCTCAGGATTATAATAAGGCTTCCCTCCGTTGTCACAAGCCTCCTGTTGCTAAGCACAGCCCCCCTTCACATCGGGGCCGTGCAGCTCCTCTTCCTGGGTCAAATGCGAGCAATGGCAGCACGAGCCCGCCCACGCATGCACAGTAACACGGAGCCTGTGGCTCCATGCTATTGCACAAGCGCGGGCGGGCTCAGTTGGCTATTGCGTGCACTTGAACCAGGAAGAGGAGCTGCACGGCCCCGATGTGATTAGCGACAATGTATTATTGATAGTCTTCTGGGGGGCCGCGCTCAGCAATGGCGGACCACGGAGTAGTGTGGGAAGCCTAAATAGGATCCTGAGGCTTCCCTCTCTAAAAGTAAGTATGTGATTTTGTACCCAAGCTTCGGCTTAGGCACACTTTAAGTCATTTTTTTATCTTAACAGCGTGAATCACCTGCTGGTATTTAAAAACAAAGTTGAATTCAGTGATGCAAGTTTCATGCACAACTGACCACGGATTCATTTTAAAACATTTTATCCACACTTGGGCCCAAGGTGAGAATAAACTGATGAGATAAACAATTGTATCTATCTCCCTACTCCTAAAAATGACCTTTTTTTATATCCCCCAGTTTTACTTTCTCTTTGAAAACTTAAAAAGTAGATTTAATGTTCTATTTTCTCTGCTCAATGACACAGTTTGTCCATGCCCCAGTGCTAAAATATATGGACTATTGACCTTTGTTATCTATCTCCTGTCTTCAGAAGTTGTTCAGTTCCAGGAAAGAGTTTTATGGCTTTAAATGACAACTAGAGTGAGAGGGATATGGAGGCTGCCATATTTATTTCCTTTTAAACAATACCAGTTGCCTGGCAGCCCCTGATCTATTTGGTTGCAGTAGTGTCTGAATAACACCAGAAACAAGCATGCATTAATATTGTGAGAAACACCTGATCTGCTGCATGCTTATTCAGGGCCTATGGATAAAAGTGTTAGAGGCAGAGGTTCAGCAGGCTAGCCAGGCAATTGGTATTTCTTATAAGGACATAAATATGTCAGCCTCCACATCCCTCTCGATTCAGTTGTTCTTTAATTCTTTATCAGAGAGAATAGGTTCTGAGTGGCCAAAAACTGTCAATTGCATACCTGAATGTAAACTCTTTCAGGCAAAAAAAAAAAGAAAGAAAAGGAACACAGCCTAGTTATTTGTATGCTTGGCACTGTACATACACGTCTAGCTCATCATGTCACGTCACCTCGGGCAAACTTAGTACACTATCTCTTCAAACTTTTTGCTGATTACTAGAAGATTGAAATGTTCCAACTTATCTCTCTTGGAAAGCTCATTAGCAAAATATCCCAACAGAGTTCTGCCCACCTGCAGCGCTCCTTACCTGCCTGACAGTGGTGTCTCAGCTCTGATGATGCTTCTATAATGCTCAATAGTTACATAACCGGGGAGTTCAGTCACAAAAAGGTACCGCCATCTATGTGGCCATGTGGGATGGCAGCAGACATATACATTATATCACAGTCATTTTGCAGGTGGCTGATTAGAGGGACTATACATAACCAAAAGTGGATGTAAGAGTTCTGGGCCCCTATTAAATTAACTTTTCTCCTGCGTTTTCTCACAGACGTTTTCACATCTTATCAAGGATATGGGCCATAAGCAATTCACTTTTTCTCCTAAGTTTTCTCCTAGGAGATGTTTTCACACCTTATCAAGAAAATATCTCTTAAGCCCTCAGCAAGCAAGAAAACACTCAAACTACATTTGAAATGATTTCTCTACCTACTTTTTAGTACAAATAATATACTAAAATGTGTAAGGGGGGAAAAAACAGTACAATCTAACTACAAGTACCAAAACTGAACCAATATGGACAGAAAATGTGTTTGTAGAACATTAGCAACACACTTTTAACTTATATGAGGATAAATATATATATTGAAGTGTATTTTGTGTACAAATTTGAGGTGCTTCACATACACACGTGGCTGGGTGATTTAAAGCATATGGGACAAATTTTATTGCAGAATTTCTGTTATTGATGCAGTGGTTAGGTATTTACAGGACATACTAGTGTATTTGTTTAGGACAATAAATTACATTTTGCAAAACGTTTTTGTCTGTATCATTTAACAGGACAAAGTAGAAAATACAGCAGATTTTTTTTTTAAAGACATTCCTGTAACTCTGAAATCATATTGATTTTTCAGTAGACTCCATCCTGATGGAAAAGCACACAGAAACATTTTATACCTCCCCGGTTGCTCAACGGCAATACAGGGTTAATACTTTAAACGCCTGAAGAAAAGTTGTAAAAGTGCCAGCTGCATGAGCACACACACACACACAAATGATCTCTCTGTGCACATAAAGCTGTGCATTAATAACACCCTCACAACCTGACGGAGGCATCGGAAAAGGGGTAGTGCGTCTTGAAGCCAGACAAGAGGCACTGAAGGGGTGGAGGGATGGGGGGAAGCAGGGAGCTGGGTAGGCAGGGAAAGAAAGAATCATCTCCTCTGACCTCTAGTGAAGTGCCAGGTTTTTTCTTAAGCTCTTCACATTTCCTAAATTTGCAGATCTGGTGTCCTGTTTTGCGGTTCCTGCAACTGCTGCAGACTCCACAGTTGATGAGCCTCTTGCAGGGCACACAGACCCCACACCTTTTCCTCTTCTTCTTGGCAGGGTTCCCGCCGGCTCCTGAAGAATTATTCTGCGGGCAGTCTGCCAGATTGGCAATTTGAAACGCACTGTCTGTGACGGCTGCCGAGGCTGCTGCGGGGGAGTGAAGGGCTGTCATGACGATGACCCCTGGAGGTAATGAGATGCCCCCTAGAGCCGGAATAGCGGAAAAAGTTCCAACGCGTTCAGGGAGATTCATTATCTCTGCTTCAGCGGCGCCGCATTTGAGCTTGTTCATGCATTCCCCTGCCAAAGGTCTGCAGTGTTCAGGGGATAAGGTGGAAAGGAAATTATTATTTGCCATTTGCAACGACTCTGGCGCTGTGCCAGGCTTCCCCAGCCTTTGGGAGTCGTTTCTGTGCATGCTGGTCCTATTAGGGTTGATAGCGGCTGATTTCCTCCCCCAAAGCATTGCATTATCACAGTTCCAAGGAGACATGCCGATCCGGGCACTGGGGAAGATAGGAGTGGTGATCCTGGCAATCTTAGCAGCCTGAGGGAACGCACCATTGGTTTTGTAAAAGGTTGCAAAGGACCTATACCTTTCCATTTCCGAATTGTAATCCATAAGGCTGTTTAAAGCCCCTTCCACCAGGTTATCCTTGGGGAGCACGGCAGCCTCAGGGGTCTGTCCATTCTCCACGCAGACATTAGTGTTCATATTGGACATATCAGAGGGGGGTAAGTGAAAGGGGGTGGAGGGGGAAAGAGGGGGGAAACCACCGAAGCTGCTTAATTCAGTCACCTTTATTTTTTAGTGAGACCCTCTTCACACAACTGGTTGTATTTCTATTTTTGGTGGGGTGGGCAGCGCTGTTAGAGGAGCTCTTTTATATCCGTTTAGGTGATATTTCAGCAGACATCAGTTTGTCACGGAGCATCTTCTTGTGCATTATCACCAACGCCAACTGTTCCAAGTAAAACAAAGAGAATCATTCCAAAAATGTGTACAGGAGAGAAAAGAAATAAATAAACTGTCAAGATCATTTCCATCACATTAATAAATATGATTTCCCCCAACCCCCCCTCCCTCCCCCAAACATAATTGAATTGCATAATAGCATTAATAGCTGGATGGAATACCTGAAGGGGGAGGGGAGGAGAGTGAAATTGGGGGTGTTGACAAGGGAGAGCGAAAGTAGAGATCAAAAGACATGTAAATCAGAGATGGAAAGGGTTATGGTACCTCTAACCAGAGGGCATTTAGCGTTATGAAATGCATGAACAAAGTCTTGTCAAGGCATGGAAATGCTGGGAGGCTGCAAGCAAAATGGTCTTGAACAGAAAAATGAACAGGAAATTAGCAAATTAAGTGCTGAGAAAGTCGACAATGCATCAGGGTATAAACTGAAGGCAAGCACAATGCAACTGAGAGCCAGCCTGTATACAATCTCAACTAAAAAAGGCAGGGAAAATAGGAACTACCAGCTGCCATGGTGTCCTTCTGTGTCTGACGGTCATTAGTTTGAATCCCAGCACAGCTGGCTCTGCTAGGGTCTTAATTCAATGTACCAAGGACAGGTCTCAATTGGAGCAGCCATTTAAATGGTGGGGAGTGGGGAGGTGGGCCCCTGCAATGTGAGGGAGGGAGAGAGGATGGAAGAGAAGAAGAGGAAGAGATGAGAAAGGGGCCAGATAAAAATAAGTCAGTCAATTTCATATTCTTCTGGTGTTATCTAAGAGCCAGCAGCTGTACTGAGGCTGAGCTCTTTACAATCACAGAATGAGAAGCCCTCTGCATCCCTAAGCCCTGGTGGCAGCACACACTGAGAATAAAAGGCACCTGCACATACAGGACTTGGGCAAAGGAAAGATGCTTCATTGTCTCTCAGCCTAGCTGCCCACTACACGTTTAAATGTACTCATGCACAGGTGCTGCTTATGTCAGTCTGCTTAGCCTGGTAGATTCAGGGTGAGCTCAAAACTTTCCTTGTATCTGATAGTCATATGCTTAGCCAATGGAGTTTTTCAAAACAAAACAAACACCCCCATACAGGAAATATAATTTGGGTGTCCAATTCACCTGCCACGGCAATGCTTAAAAAAATAACCAGGACTGTGTATGTTTTCCTGGGACAGGGAATGAAGCTGATAAGAAATTTAGCATCCAAAGTTCAAAATGCTTATCAATTACAGTAATTAAACACATAATTAGTTTAATGAAGCGTTTAAAGCATGACTTGCTAGCACATGACAGTCTCTTCTGCAGATGCCACAAACGAGGAAAATAGTAGTCTGTAAACAAACCCTTCAATAGATTGGAGATGTAGAAATGAGCCACAGATTTATTTTCATTTCTTTTTAAGAAGCATCCTCTGGGAGTACTGATAGGTATCTGTAATCCCAGTAAGACCTTGCTCTCATTGCCAAGAGGAAGCACCACTGTCTCTGCCCTCTATCAAGGAAAGCGGAGAAGAGGTTTGATAGCAGTACAAAGGCTGCCCCAAAAGGCTTCAGGCT
Organism: Hyperolius riggenbachi; assembly: GCF_040937935.1. NCBI lineage: Eukaryota > Metazoa > Chordata > Amphibia > Anura > Hyperoliidae > Hyperolius > Hyperolius riggenbachi. Next base: position 232,302,185 of record NC_090646.1, on the reverse strand, counting down.
AAATGCAACCAAGAGAGAAGCTGAGGGAATATGCATATATGGGACAGTCTCCACTTCCCAATAATGCAACAGCAAATCACATGTAAACTTCAGTATTCAAAACTAGTTATGCCAGGTCGTTTGTGCACCGGGAAAACAATATATTTTGGATTTTCCTACCACCACACCAGTCTATGGAAAGACGTTCACTAAAATAAAACTGTAATAAGAAAATACCTCAATTGTGATCTGATGAAAAAGTAACAACAGGAAAAATGTAAATAAGTCTTGAGGGGAAAGAATACACCAGGTAAGGGGGAAACCTAATATCAAGTGCAGGGAAACAAAAAATGCACCAAATAGTTGATGCCTCTGTGTAATTATTCAGAAGATAGTAATTACACTGGTAACCCACAGCGCCTAGGGATTCTTTAATATTCCATGCCTGCTCTGGCTAGCGGAGACACGAAGATCAAAGGTCATATATGACATCCTGGGGGGAGGGGCAGATTAATTAATAAATGAATCCAGCCCCACTTACCATTAGTGACATTACAGCAAATCATCCCCACACTCCTGAAAGGGCAAAGGCACATAAACATCCAAAAAGGGGAGGGTGAGAGTGATAAGGTGTTAAAGACAGTATCAACAACAACAAAAAAATCTCTGTACTTACCACTGTAGGGAGAATAGGACAGGAATTCTGCACGCTGGTGTCTGCATTAATTACCCACAAATATCACCCAGCACAGGGAGAAGAATAAGGCACCAACTCCAGGTGCACTGCCAAGTCCACGGTGCCCACTTTGAGAGGAAAAAAATAAAATAAAATAATTACAAAGAAAAAAAAATAAAATTAAAAATAAATAAAAGAGGAGACTGTGAATAATATTTGGGGCAGACAGGTAGGTTTGTGTGTCGTGTGAAGAGGAGGTAGAGAGAGAATAAGAGCTGGGGGGAGGAGGAGGGTGAGGGAGTGTATTGTGCTGCTGGTCTCTCGGTGGTCCCTGTTCTCCCCTCTGTGTGTGTCTAGAGCTGGCTCTCCCTGTGCGCTGCTGCTGCTCTCCAGTCACTTCCCAGTCGCTGTGTGTGTGTGTGTGGGGAGGAGGAGGGAGGGAGGGAGGCAGCCTGGGAGTCAGTCAGTCTCTCTCTCTTTCTCTGCGTGTGGCTGAGAGGCATGGGGGGGCCGTGAGAGGAGGAGGGGGGGGGGGGAGGAAGCAGGAGGGGGATGGGGAGAGCGAGAGAAAAGGGAAGGAGGAGGGAGGCAGGAGAGAGGTGGAGAGTTATTGGCGCCGAGGTGAGGAGGATGCAGGGATGTGGACACCTACTGATGATTGGCTGCAAATTACACCGGGAATCAGAGGCACACACGCGGGCACTGCTCTCTCTGTAGTCTTCCCTCCCTCCCTCCTCCTATTACACCCCCTCCTCCTCCTCCTTCTCTCCCCTTCCCAGAGCAAATCCTCTGCTCAGCTCCAGAGCGGCGGCGGCAGCCACGTCTCCTGCTCCCCCCCGCAGCCCTCCGCAGGGACACGGCTGCTGCCATTATTATTATTGTCTTGGGGTCGTTATTAGGGAGTTCCGCCGCCTCGTCCCGCAGTGGAGCTGAGACTCATAAACTGCACACAGGCGGCTGCTGCTGCTGCCACAGCTGAGGAACTTGCCACAGCAGCAGCATCCTTCCCTATTCTCCTGATAATAATGGCATCACATTAGCCTGACCTCTGCTTATAGTCAGAGTCACATACAAGCTCATGGTGATGAACCACATCTCCTAAGAGTGTAAAGGACTAAAAAAAGACTGAATTTGGCCTCTTACTAAGAATATTATGTTCAGAATTTTGCCTTAAAACAGAAGGTATTTGCGATTATTCTGGTACCTTCTGTTTCAAAAAGGCAAAATTGTGCTTGTTATTCCCAGGCGAGGTGTGAGGATGTCGCGTTTCCTGGAGGAAAGCAGCGCAGTATTTTTCCTATTGCAGTAGGGGAGAGATAGGCTAATGTGCCCAGTGTAACGTGACACGGCAAGTGTTAATGCCAAATGTATGCAAGCGTGACCGGCTGAACCCTGAAATGAGGCGGCAATTGTGACTGGGGAATTCTACCGTCATTTATCAACGAGCAGCCAGTTTGTGTAATTCACAACATACTATTTTAGCAAGCAGTAAAATGAAGTACTCTTTCTGTTTTTTTGCAAACTTATTCTACTCTTCATCATATTCTGTACAATGGTTGAAATCCCAAAGGGGATACGTTATTATGCATTTAAACAGCACTGACACATTTTTGACAGTACTTTGCAGAGTACCTGGAATAAATCACACTGCTAAATGGCCATCAGCAGAGCTCATAGTCTAATGCCTCCATGTGGTTTACAACAAAGTATGGGGATTGGATGTTTGGATTTAGCACCGTTGACAATTATTGGCGTTATGATTGCTGATGTTTAGGTATGCAACACAGTTTTTGCCAGTTTTGGGTCATTATTCTGTCGGCTAACGCATATCAAAATGCTTCTTCCTAATGCTAAGTACACATGATACCATTTCCTGGCATATTTACTGTCAGATCGATTATTTCCAACATGTCCGATCCGATTTCCGATTGATTTTCTATTTTCTACTTCTATGGTAAATCTATCGGAAATTAGATCGGACCTGTTGGAAATAATTGATCTGGCAGTAAATCTGTCAGAAAATTGTATTGTGTGTACCTATTATAATTACCACCATCCCTCCAAACATACACACAATTTACCATTTAAAGTGAACCTCACTTCAGGTTAGCTAGTTACCTATGTAGAAGGAAGGCTCTGGATACCATGGAGCTTTCCCGATTCTCGGTCCGTTCTGCCATTCAAACAACGCCCCACTTTGAAGTCATTCAGACACAGAACAGAACTTTTATATTGCGTTTTTCTCCTGGGTGACTCAAAGCACCAGAGCTGCAGCCACTGGGGCAGGGGTCAGGAAACTTTTTGGCTGAGAGAGCCATAAATGCCACATATTTTAAAGTGGATCCGAGGTGAACTTTTACACATTGCATAATTGTGTTCCTTTCCTATAGTTTATAGGGCATTCCTCAAGCCAAATACTTTGTTTTTGTTTTAATACTCTAATTCCCTATAAACTAAAAAAGCCACGCCCACAGGTTTTCAGAGAGCCAAGGCAGTAGCAAGGGCTCATGGGAGCTCAGTCTGGGCAGGAGGAGGGGGAGGTGTTACTAGCCATTGATGGCAGAGGGGAGGAGGAGAGGGGATTAGGCTGATGGCTCAAGATACAGATAAGCCTGTCTCTGTGTAATGTTTACAAACAACATGGCCGCTGTCATTGTATCACAGGAATTAATAATCATATTCTATTAAAACTGTTTGCAGCTAGATTTGCTGTGTAAACCATCTAAACTTTACATAAGATATATAGACAAGTTACTTGTTATAGTTAGTTTTTCATCTCGGATCCGCTTTAAAATTTAATTCTGTGAGAGCCATACAATATGTTTCAAACTGGTACAGTGAGCATGCGCAGCATAGGGGTCACGTAACTGTTGCTATAGTTATGTGTATACAGTTGATTCTCCGGGCAGCGGAAGTGTCATACACATCTTCAGCTTCTCTTGGGTTTCAGCAACATCAGCAATTTCCCCGAGAGCCAGACAGGAGAAATACTGACTAACAGCTTATACAATTAGCTAGCTGACTTTAAAGTTGATTCACTTTGTAGGATGAGATCCCCACACTTTAGCCCAATAGGCTGCCTGTCAAGTCACAGGCAGGCTATTGGGCCATTTAAAGTGCAGGGATTTTGTCCTACAACATCACTGGACCTGACAGAATCCAGGGTGGGACAAATGGAGCGGCCGTTAGTTTTGAGGGGAGCCCGAGTAAGTTAGTAGTGCACCCTACAGCAGTAGCGTGCCTACTTTGAAACTTTTACTTGCGCTGCCACACTAAGCTGCGCTACTTGAGAGCAACCCCTAACTGTGAGCCAGGTGTAGCCATCAAAAGAGCCACATCTGGCTCCCGAGCCATAGGTTCCCTACACCTGCACTAGGGTGTGCTCTATCGGCAGTAGCAGTGTTAGGGGGTCTTGCCCAAGGTCTCCAATTGAATAGGAGGAAAGAAGAATCAGCAGCACCACGCAGATGTAATTTATAGCTCTTTAACTCTCTAATACATAAACGAGAGGTAGCCCACAGCGACAGACGCTATTTTCGGAATGCTCCTTCTTCAAGCTGTATAGGCTCTCTCCAACTGAATAGATGTTGGCTTACTGAACAGGAAGAGCAGAGATTTGAACCCTGGTTGCCTGTGTCAGAGGCAGAACCCTTAGCCAGTACACTATCCAACCATTTGACCTACTTAGTTGAATAAGGCACTACATGTGCAGCCTTCGGAAGTACTCGCGGCCTCAAGTACTTCAGAAGACGAGGGCATCTGTATGCCCATGTACACTATGGATGCCTCCATCTTTGGAACCACTGAAGGACGCGAGTACTTCCAGAGGTTGTCCGAGGAGTTGCTGAAGACACAGCCGGTTGTATGGAGCAGGAATGACGGATGAAGCCAAAGCCATCCCTCTATATACAGCAGGTATTACCTGAGTTTCCTTACTTCAGGTTTGCTTTAGACTCCTGATGCCTAGCCTATAATTATTGTTAACTCTTTCCTGATGCGTAACTTCCCTCCTAGCATTAAAGCTAAACAACGGCATTGGCTCTCATTAAAATGAATGAACAAGTTCAATACAGTCTTTTATCGCTGTTTACCTTAATTTGTGCAAACACCGCATTTCGTTCCCAATTTTTCCCATTGTCTAAGGCGCTTGCTTCCAGGATCTTTACACTTCATGCTCCTGTATTCCGCTGTGAGGCTTACAAAAGTCAATCACCGAGAACTGCCACCTAAAGCTACCAAATGCTTTTCTGCTACTTTCACACTGGTGAATTGCATTGAACAATATAATTGCATTGCTAATGCAAGATATACAGTGCTGCCCATAATTATTCATACCCCTGGTACTTTTTTTACTTAGTTACTTTTGTTCAACCAGCAAGTAATTTTTTGATGGGAAATGACATAGGTGTCTTCCAAAAGATAATAAGACGATGTACAAGAGGCATTATTGTGGGAAAAAAACATTTGTCAGCTTTTGTTTACATTTGAGCAAAATGTGTCCAGTCCAAAATTATTCATACCCGTCTTGATAATCAATAGAAAAGCCTTTCTTGGCTATTACAGCAATCAAACTCTTCCTATAATTGCAGACCAGCTTTTTGCATGTCTCCACAAGTAGTTTTGCCCATTCATCTTTAGCAATGAGCTCCAAATATTTCAGGTTGGAGGGTGTTCTTGACATTACCCTGATCTTTAGCTTCCTCCACACATTCTAAATTGGATTCAAGTCAGGACTCTAGTTGGGCCACTCCAAAATGTTAATCTTGTTGTCTGCTAACCATTTCTTCACCACTTTTGCTGTGTGTTTTGGGTCATTGTCATGCTGAAAAGTCCACTGGTGCCCAAAGTCAAGTTTCTCTGCAGACTGCCTGATGTTGTTGTTGAGAATCCTCATGTATTACAATTTTTTTTTTTTATGGTGCCGTTTACTGTGATTAGGTTCCCTGGTCCATTGGCTGACAAACACCCCCAAAAGCATTAGGATCCCACCACCATGGTTGACAGTGGGTATGGTGTTCTCTGAGTTGAAGGCTTCTCCCTTTTTACAGCAAAGGAAATATTGTGACCAAACAATTCAATTTTTGTTTCATTTGACCATAACACAGAAGAACAGAAGTCTTCTTCTTTGTCCAGATGAGCATTTGCAAAGGCTAAGCGAGCTTTTGTGTGCCTTATCTGGAGAAGTGGTATCCTCCTTGGTCTGCATCCGTGGAACCCAGCAGTGTGCGTTGGATTGTCTGCCTTGAGGCATTGCCACCAGCAGAGCCCAGATTCACCAGGATGGCCTTGGTGGTGATCCTTGGATTCTTTTTCACCTCTCTCACTATCCTTCTGGCCAGCACAGGTGTCACTTTTGGCTGCCGACCACATCCTCTGAGATGTTCCACAGTGCAGAACATCTTGTATTTTTATAATATTTTGCACTGTAGTCACTGGAACTGGAAATTATTTAGAAATGGCCGTGTAGCCCTTTCCTGATTTGTGTGCAGCCGCAGGTCCTCACTGAGCTCCTTTGTCTTAGCCATGACTGTCCACAAACCAACTGCAGAGAGCTGTTGAGAGAGACTGTGACAGTTTGTGAAGGGTATGAATAATTTTGGAATGGACACTTTTTGCTCATATGTAAAAAAAAAGCTGTGAAATGTTTTTCACCACAATTTGTGGGAAATGTTTTTTCCCACAATAATGCCTCTTGTACATCGTCTTATTATCTTTTGGGAGACACCTACTGTATGTCATTTCTCAGCCAAAAAATTACTTACTGGTTAAATAAAAGTAACTTTAAAGTGAACCAGAGACGAAGCACCCTCATGTATTTTCCATATATATCAGTGGGAACATTAGAGAAAACACCTACCCTGCTCTCTGTTTCATCCTTCACTGCTCAGCCTGCTTGTTATCAGCCCTGATAAAATCCCAGGCTGAGCATTCAGTCTGGCTTTGTTCAGGAATCTTTATAGCCGAGTCATTATAACAGAGCCAGAAGGGGTCAGGCTTGGGCTTGAAAAGACATCAGAGAAAACAGACTCAGCTATAAAGATTCCTGAGCAAAGCCAGACTGAATGCTCTATCAGGGATTTAATCTGGGGTGATAAGAAGCAAGCTGAACAGTGAAGAATGTAACAGAGAGCAGGGTGGGTGTTTTCTCTAATGTTCCCGCTGATATATATGGTAAAATACATGAGGGTGCTTCGTCTCTGGTTCCCTTTAAGTCAAAATTTGCCATGGGTATAAATAATTATCCCGACACGCGTTAGTTGAACCTTGTGGTTTTATTGCACTTGTCATGTGAAACTCCTGAATAAAGAACATCAGCGTTTTTCAACCGATGCTTGGTTTGCGGATCCTTCTGTGTTTATAAATAATTATGGGCAGCACTGTACCCATCACATTTCTACCATGTTTCTACGATGAACCTGCGCAAAGTCTAAGGTATAAAAATCCACGGTCAATGCTAACCACTATCAGATGATCCTTTCAAGACATCTAAACTTCTGTAAGCAGATACAAAGGCTCGAAGTTCCTGATTTGCACAGTCTTACCCACAGTGGCGTAGCTAAGGAGCTGTGGGCCCCGATGCAAGTTTTACAATGGGGCCCCCCAAGCACTCTATACATAGCAATTGATACGGCGCACCAAAACCTGCCAATGGTAACTACAGTGTCTGAGGTGCAAGAAGGGGATGGGGAACAGTTTGTTAATAATTACCACTATTCAAAGTACCTATAGAAGTGATTATTATGAGCATAGGACCAATAGAGAGCTAATACAGTAGTTGAGGGAGGGCCCTTCGGGGCCCCTCTGGCCCAAGGGCCCCGATGCGGTGGCTACCTCTGCAACCCCTATTGCTACGCCCCTGCTTACCCATTGTTATGTATCTTACCTGGGCTAATCCACTGTCTCTTATTCTGTGAGGTAAAGTTCACACTTATCAAACATTGCAATTTTGCAAAAATGCATTCGTGGACACATACAATGAAAGTCAATAGAGATTCAGATTCTTTTTCAAAATTGCAAATTTGGATTTTGCGTTTTCACATGTATGAAAAAACCATACATCTTGCACCATAATGAACGCGAATAGTGTCTGGAAAATTTGTATGCGAGAAAACTTTGCAGTTTTCCTGGTTTTCACAGTCTCAAGTGCACAAGAGAAAACAAAGGTTCCGGGCACCAATGGATTGCAGTCACCCTTTAATCAGTTCCAGACACCTTCCAAACATATACATCAATCTTAGGCCTAACTTTTCACAGTCTCTCCTACTGTCGTGGATCTTAGCTGTTCCTTTGGGGAGTTCTAAGTCCAGTCGGCCATCTATGAGCACCATTCTAGTGCAATTTAAATGTACCTGAATGGCAGGTGTTACCTGGCAGCAGGGAAGCATGACAGGTTGTGTCTGAGCATGGCTGCGCTCAGATGTGGCTCCCTGTGCCGAGGGCTTACAAGTTGAATCTAAACACTAGGGGCCAGAATGTTAACAGCTAGCTTCAGTGATTACAGACTCGGTTCCCATTTGCGACTGATCTGTTCGGCTCAGAGCAAACAGTTCTGAGGCCACTCCGCTCTGTCTTACTGTCGCTTCCATGGGTGGATGCGTAGCGATGGGTAATGCATCAGCTCATCCATAAAAATGCATTGCAGCAAATGGATCCCTTTTTTTATTTAGTGGAAGCGGATCCTATTTTTAATATTATAATTTACTTCCTGTGCTTAGTGGAGCTTGCAAAAACATACACAATGGTTAGCAAGTAGGAACCAAGCCTAATAGTTAAAAAAACGTAACCTCTCACAGCAGAAAAACCCATAGGTGCACAATGACCTGCCAAGGGGATTATTATTTATTAAATTTATATAGCGCCAACAAATTACACAGAGCTGTACAATAAATAAGGTTACAGACAATGATAACGGGGGTGACCAACAACACAATACAGGCTATAAGATACACAATGCCAGATCATACAATAGAGTAGTAGTGCCAATAATACAAGTTCTCATAATTCTGTGCATAGAGTGCACAATCAAGTATAATACACAAGGAGAGAGGGCCTTGCCACAGGTTTACAATCTAGAGGGAGGGGTGGTGCCGCAAAAGGAGGGTGGCTGCATCAAGAGGTTCTTGTCAGAGAGAGTTAGGGCAGCTGTGAGGTGGGGTAGGCTTTCTTGAAGAAGTGAGTTTTGAGGGCTTCTTTGATGGTGTTAAAGGAGGGGGCAAGCCTGATATGTTGTGGGAGAGAGTTCCACAGGATGGGAGCAGCTCTAGTCAAGTACTGTAGTTGCGCATGGAAGTTAGGAGATTGATAGAGGAGTGAAATGGGCGGCCAGGAGTGGATCTGCTGATAAGATCAGAGATGTAGTTCAGGCAGGACTTGTGTATAGCTTTGTACGCCAAACATAGGATCTTGATGCCAGTTAACCTAAAAATAAGATCACCTGGGGGGAAACCATATAAACACTCAGAACATAAAAGTTCCATGCAGATAGTACCCTGGATGAGATTTAAATCTGGGACTTTGGTGCCTCACCACTCATCTGTAATAAAGCTCAAAATATATACCGTATTTTTTGGAATTTAAGATGCTCCGGAATATAAGACGCATCTAGGTTTACAGGGCAAAAACCAGGGGAAAAATTACTAAACCTTCTACGTCCATGTTCTAGGAGCATCTTGTAGATGTTCTTCCCCAATCATTGTCCTCCTGTTCTTCTCTGGTCCCCCTGTATGTCCTCCTTGCCCCTGTGTGTCCCCTTCTATTCTTTGTGTGGTACTCTGTTCCCCTTTGTGTCCCCTCCTGTTCCCCTGTGTATTCCTGTGTCCGCTTGGGCCCCCCTGTGTATCCCCTCTCGTTCACCTGTGAATGCCTCTGTCTCCCCTCTTGACTTCCTGTGTGGGCCTCTATCAGCCCCCCCCCCCCCCCCCCCCGCATGTCCCCTGTGTAAAATCATGTAGTGGCAGCGTTGCTCACCTCATCAGAGATTCCAGCAGTGAGCACAAACCTCTCCTCTCCCGCGTGGCTCCCTCTGGTGACGGATTCTGCTGATGGCATCATCAGCAGAAGGCATCACTAGGGGAACCGTGCCGGAGATGAGAGGTCTGCACTCGTCGCTGGTGAGGTTAGCTACACTGCCGCTAATTGATTTTCCACACGGGAAGCAGAGGAGACATGCGAGGGGGCCGGGTAACCACACAGGGGGACAAGGCAGGGAGTCCCTGACATCGCAGCAGGTCAGTGGTTCATATTGTCGGGGGATCGTAAGTCGGGGACTCCTTGTCTTTAAAAACATAAGACGCAGGGTCTTTTTCTCCTAATTTTTTGGGCAGAAAAAGTGCATCTTACATTCAGAAAAATACAGTAACTACAATTAACTTTTTTGCTTCACAACTAGAGCTTTTCTTCTTTTTTGTGCCATGATTCCTTTTAGTAGATTGAACATATAAGATTGGGGTACCTCAGGTGACCCTATGAAATATTTCTGCAAACAGAAAAATGGTAGAAAATGGTAGTCTAGAGGATTTGATAACTGCCTTTAACTCAAAATATTAAATGTTATAAATATAATAACATACTTGTGGCTATATGTGTGTCTATGATTGGTGAACAATTTCCAGGTTTCCCTAATAAAAAAAAAACATTATACACAACTCTGATACCTCTGTGGACCCTTTTGTATAAATGCTAATTAATTGTCACCCACTACAGCCGAGAAGTCTGTTGTCTTCTATGGAGAAAGAAGGTGACAAGTGAACTGCAGCTGGTAGACAGAAGAACAAAGAAAGACATGGCACTTCTTTGTCGTTTAGTGATATGTCATGAATGATGGATGATAGATTTTCTCCTAAGATAATCATGAATTATTGTATTTAACACCATAGCTTAACCCTAACCTCCTCCCCAATACTAATCTTTGTAGACCTTTGTAACCCTCAGTTAAAGTGGTGTAGCTACAGACCTCTGGGACCCAATGCAAAATTTGGACCTGCCTCCCCCCCACTACATTAAATAATGTGCTCCCTCCCACAACGGCTCTCAGAGCCGCGCACCAAAATCAGCTGATCCGCTAGTATAGTAGCCAGATGTAACCCCCCCAGCAGGGCCGGTTCAAGTAACAATGGGGCCCTAGGGCAAGTTTAGCCTGGGGGCCCCCCAACAGACACCACCCTGACCAAAAAGCGTCATAAGAGGCCCTTTGTTGCAGCCAAATTTCCCTCCTGGGCCCCTGAGCTGGCTGCTTTCCCTCCCCCAATCATCCCCCAACTTAACAGACTCTGCAGTGTCCCTTGGGAGCAACAGTTCAGATGGGGAGGGACAACTTGGGGGCCCCTACAGGCTCTGGGGCAACTGCCTATTTTTCCTATGGTAGCTCCCGCCCTGCCCCCCAGTATGGTAGCCAGATGGGCCCCTTCACCAGTATGATAGCTAGCTGTACCCCACTGCCTTACCCCCCCCCCATGATGCCTCCAGTATTGTTAGCCAGGTATAGGTGCCCCTAGTTTAGGTAGATGGGTAAAAGTCCCCCCAGTATAGGTAGCCAGCTATAGGTGCCCCCAGTATAGGTAGCCAGCTATAGGTGCCCCCAGTGTTGGTAGCCAGGTGGAGGGAGGGTCACAGCGGCGGGCGCATAGAGCTGCTGAGCATGGAAATCAGATATTCCCGTTGCTGAGGGATCCAGCGCCCTCTAGTGTTACTATGAGATGGAATACAGGCTCAGGAAGTAAGTAGTACATGTGGCGCTGAATCCCCCGGCAATGTGAGTATCCGATTAAAATGCTCAGCTGCTTTATGCACATCCCCCACCCGCTGTTCCCCCTTCTGTGACCGTGACCCATACGCCAGTGTTCAGTTAAAGGAAAACTGTAGTGAGTAGAATATCAACACTGCAATGTTTATTTCCTTTTAAGCAATACCAGTTGCCTGGCAGCCCTGCTGATCTATTTGGCTGCTGTAGTGTCTGGATCACACCAGAAACAAGCATGCAGATGATCTTGTCAGATCTAACAATAATGTCACACCTGATCTGCTGCATGCTTGTTCAGGGTCTATGGCTAAAAGCCATAGAGGCAGAGGGTCAGCAGGCTTGCCAGGCAATTGGTATTGCTTAAATGGAAATAATTATGGCAGCCTCCATATCCCTCTCATTACAGTTGTCCTTTAAGGCAAAGACACTGCGATCTGATCGCAGTTTACAAGTACGATTTTCCATGCATTGTGGCAGGATGTTTTATGTGATCGTCACTTATCCATGGTGTGATTTCCTGAAGATATGGGGAGGGGCTTCATACAGCAAAGGAAAATTGCAAGAGAATCGCATAGTACCATGCTTGCTATGTGATTTTAGTGGGCTCTCATAGACTTGAACGCAAAGAACACCCAAGGCGAAAATAAACGAATGAAATAAACAATTTGAAGCCTCAGCTCCCTGTTCAGTTCTTTCTGTAATCTATTTCCTTTCTGTCTGTGCCTAGATTAGACCTGATGTGTAGATAACAGATATGTTGGTAAAGTCTGGTACAGGCATAAAGTTACGTACACACTCAAAGTTGGGTTGTGGTAATTGGCAGATGAATAATCGTTCCATGATTGATCTTTCAAAATATACACAGCAATCTGAGGTGAACGACTGTGCACGATATGCTACACAAACAGATTGTTAAACGATGCAGAACTTGGGACAAGCACAGTAGACTTGGCTGACACATCGTTTAATAATCGTTCATAGTTCTGTACACACTGCTGTCTAAGAACGATTATCTGTATATTTTACTCATTGTTTGATTCTTTATAGACTGCCCGATATCTGATTGATGCGTCGTTCATTTCAGGCAATTTTTTCACCCGTTTTTATGAGCCTTTAGAGTGTCAGAATCCTGAATAATCTTTTTGGCTGTATGGTGTTTGTTCAGACTTTAAAGAGACACTGTAACAATAAAAACGTCCCCTGGAAGGTACTCACCTCGGGAGGGGGAAGCCTCCGGATCCTAATGAAGCTTCCCCCGTCCTCCTCTGTCCCACGGGGGTATCGCTGCAGCACTCCGAACAGCAGCTCGACAGCCTGTTCAATGTTTGCCTTTCCAGGCTCCAGCGGGGGCGCTGTTGCGGCTCTTCTGGCGAAGATAGGCGGAAATAGTCAATCTCCGTCGGGTCCGCTCTACTGCGCAGGCGCAGGAGACTTGCGCCTGCGCAGTAGAGTGGCCCGACGGAGATCGGCTATTTCCGCCTATCTCCGTGGTAAGGAGTGGTGCCTGCGCTGGGGCCAAAAGGTAAATATTTACATCACCGCCGCTCCAGGAGGAATTTCGCCGCCACCGTGGGACCGAGGAGGACGGGGGAAGCCTGAGGTGTGTACCCCCCAGGGGAGGTTTTTCGTTACAGATCAGCATTTTTAACTTCCTGGACAGCAGGGCCCACGGAAATTGTTGCAATTAGTAATTATTGCTCAGTAGCAGCAAGCAAACAAAAGTTCTCATTAGCTGTGTGTGTGTGTGTGTGGGGGGGGGGGGGTGCATGACACTGTGCATCAAACAATTAGAGAAACCTGTAGGGAAAAACCCTGGGGGGTACATACTTCGGTAGGGAGAAGCCTCTGGATCCCAGTGAGGTTTACGCCATCCTCCAGACCGGGCAAGTGTCACGTTTTTGCCGTGACACTAACAATTTGCAGCCTCTATCACAGGCACTGGTCAAATGTCCCGACCTCTTCACAGAGCAGGAGAGTTAACTGTTTCCCTGCCCAGAGTCCTTACAGAGAACACTCCAATGCATGCATCACATCACACTGCAGCTTTGCCTCACACTGAACTTCATCAGCAGCATAACATAAAACTATAGGCTCAGCCAGGAATGTCTTTGAAGTTGAGAGACAGTGAGACAGGATTTCTACCCTGGCTATCTGGTTACAGAGCATCTGAATAGTGAGGTGGATATCTTATCTTTCAATATGCTTGTGAAGTGCTAGAAATTCTGTATGTATCAATCACATTGGTTGCATTCCTCTGTGCTATTGCTCTTATTAATAACCCATATTGTGATTCAAGATCTTACAAGACAAGAATTAGGGTTAGTTGTGTGATTTTATGCATTTACAGTCTTGAGACTAGAGTTATGCATTTGAAGGCACTGTGTTAACATTTCTGATATGTGAAGTTTTTTGCCAGAAATAAAGAATTTATTATTTTGCACATTTCAGTCTTTATTTTCTTATTTAATATATTCATAACTCTTCATGTAGAGCTGTTTACTCTAATTTATATCCTTTCATACATATGTGTGCTGTAATTATTCTTTAAATAGCTTGCCTACCATCGCTCCGTGCGCCAATCTGCATAGGATGGAGGGGGAAATTGTATAGGGAGGGGCGTGGCTTTAAAAATTGAGGCATGGTTAAAGGTGTGTCAGGGGCGTGTCTTAGTGTCCCTTTTTCCTGGCTCCAAAAGTTGGGAGGTATGATCCTCCTCAGCCAGCTTATTCTTGCACTGGCTCACCTGCAGCAACACTGACAACAGTATTTACAATCGGCAGCTTTCCGCTCAAGCTCTGGCGGAAATAGCTGAGCCTGATTGGGTTCACTCTACTACACATGTGTGAATTGTCTGTGCCTGCGCATTACAGCGGACCCTACCGGGCTCGGGTATATTTCCGTCAGAGCACATCGAAAAACGTCTAGTGTACCTGTGCGCACCGCTGACAAGACCCTGTTTGCCGGATCTTCAGGGGTCCAAGCACTTGATCTCCTCAGTTGAGGATGATGGAGGAAGCCTCTTTAGGGTCCAGAGGCTTCCCCCTCCCAAAGTAAGTACCACCTAGGGGCACTTTTTTTCCCCTCAGGTACATGCTAAGGGCAGTGAGAAGGGGAGGGAGGTTAATTTCCCCTTCCTCCTGGGACATGGCAGCTCCTACAGCTATTTGAAACCAGGAGAAACTGCAATATGGAGCACTTGGGCTGCCGAACAATGCCAAAGCCTCCTGCAACGGCAGAGAGCAGCACTCTGTGAGTCATCGGCTGGGGACTGCTAATGGGAAAGCCAGTGCTGGAATGAAGGGACCGTAAGAGTAACGGAATAGGCTCTATAGGACCCAGAGCCTTCCCTCTCTTAAAGGAATACTGTAGGGGTCGGGGGAAAATGAGTTGAACTTACCCAGGGCTTTTAATGGTCCTCCGCAGACATCCTGTGCCCGTGCAGCCACTCACCAATGCTCTGGCCCCGCCTTTGGTTCACTTCTGGAATTTCAGAATTTAAAGTCTAAAAAACCCTTCCGCCTGCATTGCCGTGTCCTCACTCCCGCTGACGTCACCAGGAGCGTACTGGGCAGTCACAGACCATACTAGGCCTATGCAGTACGCTCCTGGTGACGTCAGCGGGTGCGAAGACATGGCAATGCAGGCGCAGTGGTTTTCAGACTTTAACCTCCTTGCCGGTTATCCCGAACTCAGTCCGGGGAAACCTGCGCAGGAGGATTTCTCAGGCCCCGCTGGGCCGATTTGCATATTTTTTTTTGTTACAAGCAGCTAGCACTTCGCTAGCTGCTTGTAACATCCGATCGCAGCCGATCCGCCGCTATCCGCAACGTCGCGCCCCCCCCCTCCAGACCCCTTGCGCAGCCTGGCCAATCAGGGCCAGGCAGCGCTGAGGGGTGGCCCGGGATTCCCTATGACGTCACGGTGTCGGTGACGTCATCCCGCCCCGTCGCCATGGCGACCGGGAAGCCCAGCAGGAAATCCCGTTCTGAATGGGATTTCATGCTTACTCCGATCGCCGGAAGCGATTTAAATTTTTTTTTTTTTTTAAAAAGCGCTGCGCTGCCTCCTTGCCGGGGGAATTAGACCGGCAAGGAGTCTGAAATTCAAGAAGTGAACTGGAGGCGGGGCCGGAGCATCGGTGAGTGACTACACGGGCACAGAGTGTCTGCGGGGGACCATTAGAAGCCCCTATAGTACTCCTTTAAGGTATCTGTTTTGTTTTTGCTTTTTTTAATTGGCTTCAGCCTTACTTTCAGGGTGCCACAATCATAATGGATTACAATTGCATTATAAATTAGCAGGCAATTTAGCATTTATTCAGCTTACCTATGTTATAAGAACATTTATTCCAATGAAATACTACAGCAAGCTATTTATAAAGCTGGCACATCACCACTATTAGTCTGCAAAAATAACTTTTACTACAATTGAAACAAAACAATCTATTCCTGTTGCATTGGCATAGCTGATATCTCTACTTTTATGGTCATTTTACATCACGTTGGCTAAAATATTTAGCTGTCCTTCCTCCACAGGCTTTACTACTACTTTCCACTGCTTTACCACTTTCCTGTCTCTATAGACTTTGCAGTAGGAGAAATGTTGCTTTCCTAGTATAGCATTATAATAAATCTACAGTAGCGTAGCAATAGGGGATGCAGAGGTAGCGACCGCACCAAGGCCCCTGGAACACCTCCTTTCCCTGCTTTGTTAGCTCTTTATTGGTGTTAAGCTAGTAATGATCACCTCTATTGTGCTTTGATTTCCTGGAACCATTAATAGACTGTTCTCCTCCCCTCCAGTTTACACCTCTCTGACACTGCAGCTCTCCTTGTAGGTTCTGGTGCTCCATATCAGTTGTTAGGTATAGAATGCTTTAGGGTGGCCAGTGTAAAACTCGCACTAGGGTTCCTAAGTTACTCTACTGTATATCTACCTTGTACAGTTCTACTTTTTGCAAGCAGTATAGGGTGAATTGAGAAGTGAATAAAACTCTGCATCCTTTGTGAGGCTTCTATGCACTGAAAAGAAAAAACCGCTTGCTGTGACTGAGCACACGGTGTAATGGTAAATATCAGGCAGGACTTGCCTCTGTTCTTTCTAGACAGAACTGGATCAGTCTATCCTGTGACAGACATACGTACTCTCAGTGCACTGACCTGAAGCAGAAAATTAGTCACCCAGGAAACATAATAGCAATAATCTGACCGTGGCAAAGATGGGTCAGCTAATGCACATTCCAATTTGAGGACACATGGCAGACTTTCCCTTCAAAACATCCTTCCCAAACAGCTTCCAGTTTCTGCTGCCAGTTAGGAGTAAGGTTACTGTGCTAAATTACGTTTTAGCATTACATTGGTTTCATTATTCCCTACATACTTTTGCTGTCTTGCTGCTGTGTACCTCTGCACCTAAAAGGGTCAAAAGAAATTGATCATGTTAGTGATGATGAGTCCTATAAATCCTCGGTTCTCAACATGTGATACGCGTAGCCGTGGGGCTACTTGTGGTGTGTTAAGGGGATACTTGAACTTGTCACACTTGGTCGACTATTGCAGTGAGCTTGGGGAGTAAAACGTGATGAATCATGTAGTAATAAGCTGGAATAAGTAGATTTAGTTAATTAAAAGCATACGTGGATGTTTGCATAGCATTTACACCCAGATATTGAGGACTACAAAAAAAATTCTAAATATATATGTGTCAAGGGGTACTGACGACAATGTTCATCACAGGGGGACTCAATAAACACCACCTTTCATAAAGGGGTACATGCTGTAAAAATGTTGAGAAATACTGGTATAAATTAACCCAAATGTAAGTTAAAACGGACCTGAACTCAGAACTCCCCCCTCACTCTAAAAGATAAGCAACAGCATAATAACTTTTAAAGAAAAACGTTTCTTGTTACATATTACAGAATTTGTGCAATAAAACTGCAGTGTGTCTACTACCTGTTTTCATGCAAGCAGACAAAGGGTTAACATCCTGTGTTCATATATTAGCTGTGTCTGCCGAGGACTGCCGAATTTCTGTACTGACACAGCTGAGAGATCAGATTACACTTGTGATTACTAACAGATGAGGGGGGATTAAGCTGAATTCCAGGAGAAAGAAAATATATAAACTAACTCTTCCTATGCCATGAGCAAAACAGTAAGGGCCTGTTCCCATTTGGGTAGATGCAAAACAGGCGGGGTAATCAGCTTACAGTCATCGGCTCTGTCTGCTCCACCATCTACCCTTCTGATTTGATTGTGATCGCCACAGTTTCAGTTTCGCCACTAATGACTGCTCCGCTCGATCCCTCGTACACAGCCCAGGGGTCGGCAGGAATATGGGTTCTCCATATGAGAAATAGACAATGCTCCCTAGCAACAGGTAGAATTTTCATTGGCCCACCATGAATGAGAAATCTCCTGTTGCTAAGGATTCCCATTGGTCTTTTGCAACCCTATAGGGGTTCCGATGCTTCTGCCCAGCACCAATCTGTGTCTTGGGACCAAGTGGAGGAGTCTGCAGCATTGGAACTGGGAAGGCACATATTTGCTTAACAATAGTGATCGAAGTGGGTGAAACAGACCAGCCACCACTGTCTGTTCTCCTAGGCTTTCCTTTCATACTTCTCCCCATTCCAAAAAAAAACATAACATAACATAAGGATCTGCTTCCTGCAATGAGCATAGCATTAAAAAAAAGTCCAAAATGGGTAATTTTTTTGTAGGAACTGGCCCTTAAAGTAGTGCTGTCTTGAATACTGTAAATACCTTTTCTTCCTTAAAGTCTACAGGAAGTTTTAAACAAAGACTGGCCCCACCAGTAATGTGCCTGCACTCACAGCCTCTCTCAAATGTTTCTTCTCCTTCCATAGTATAGTGGAAGGGTCTGGCCAAACAAAACCTCTGATCAGTTGTCCAGAGCTAGAACCACCTTCTTCTTGTTGGCAGTCGGGTTTACCTGAAGCTTGCCAATGAAGAAGAAGAAACCCTTTAGGGCAAATGTTAGTAGAAACACACTACTGAATGGGGTCATTCTCAGTTTAAGACTGAACTTCATTTCAGGTCTATTTCAAAAACAAATTGAAGCCATGGGACCACCACTGTCCTCCTTCACTAGGCCTCTCTCGACAATGGAGGTAAGTCACTGCAGTCCTGATTAATGACTTGAAGCTTATCACCACTTCGTAGTGCCTCAAGAGAAGGGGGTGTGTCCCACAGTACCAAAATGTGCTAGACCGTATCTGGCAGGCCAGGGACAGATGAAGAAAACATGGTGGGTATATAACCCAAGTTACTTTTTTAGAAATGTAGTACTAGCTTGGTTAACAGGACTGCTACAAACTGGTTTACATTTTATAAGCATTCAACATTCATTTATAAGCTGTCTGTTACATGGTTTACTATTTGTATTGGTTATAGTTGCACCTTAAAGTGGGTATATATCTTCAGAAAAGAACTGCCAGAGACAGTAAGGCTACATACACACATTAAATGACTTATCCACAGAGATCGGGATATGAGCTCTTGAGCGCCCATTCAGTGCCAACTCCTGTACAAATGTGTCACTAGCCTAGAGGCTAGCAAAGCATTAGTTGCAATGGAGTAGGGAGGCGGGGTGGCATATGACGCATTGGCTTCCGGGGGATGAGTGAAAGAACAATGTGCTTGGGGGTTGCTTGTATCTTGCTATAGGTTTTGCATGTCGGATCTTCAGGTGACGTCCGGGGGCTTTCATACACGCGTTGGATTCTCTCATGAGGCTGTATCAGCCGCCCTGGCCTAGTTTAATGCAGCGTGTGTATGCATCTTAAGGCGGCATTTGAGCACCTGTTCCTAAATCACCACTCCTCGGGCCTTTTACTTGTCAAGGTGGTTGTTCTGGGGCCCCTTTCTGTCCTTTGCATGGACCCTGTAATGAACTGCAATTTGAGCACACAGTCATTTTGGAAGTTCTTAGCTGGCTGCAAATGAAAATGGTCAAATAACTTTTAGTAGCACTAAATTATATGCATGCACCACTGACATGTTCACAGCAAGAGCGTTTTGTCACAGGCCTGGGCAATAAGGAAGGATTATATAGTCAGGACTTAAGACAATTTCTTAGTAGGATAGGTTTTGTTTCTTAGTAGGTTAGTATTACATGCGCCAAAATTTATCTCATCATGCCACATGAAACTTCGGGTAACTTCGTACACAAAATAGATTAAACTCAGCTTGGGCGACCTCTAAAGACTACCTCCAGCGAGAATCTAGTGTGACGCTCCCCGATGCGTCAGCAAGAGATCTGGCCTGCCTGATTATTTTTGCCGAACTCTACACAAAACTATTGTTCTCCCTCCATTGTACGTCACTCAATGTCCCTTTGCCCAACTCCATAGTAACAAAACATGTAGCAATGCATCAGCGTCATGCCCCGAACTGTCATCCATAGAGTCAATTCCCAATCCCTGATGGACAGCAGTGATTGCATGTGTGTACCTAGCTCTATCCACAGATTTAGGCCAGGCATACTTTACATGAGACGACTAGTCATTTTTTATTTTATTTCATTAATTAGCCACTTACGGTAACTTTCTCATATGTATATATATATATATATATATATATATATATATATATATATATAGTTTTTTTCTGCTGACAGATTAAGAAAATATTAAAAAGTATATGAGACCAAGCTGTAGAGTAGTTTTCTATATCATTTTTTCTGGGAGAATACGCATTTATGGAAGAAAAAAAATCCTTTTGTGAGTGTCTCTGACCTGACATACCAGAGATTTTTAATGACCTTGCAGCGCAAATATCTTGTACAGTTGAGAAATGCCACAGTTTAATTGTGTCATGTAAACTTCACTAGATTAATCATCTCCATAGAGTTTAATGGGCCAGGTGCTTAATCGTGCCTTCAGGAGATTTTTGGTAATTTTTCTCCTCTTTTGCTTTTGTGCGATTAATCTCATGAGATTAATCAAGCAATGCTCACATCCAGCCATTTGATGTTGACTGTGCTGAGATTAAAACTCACCCATGTAGCTGAAACCTTCTTGTCACAGACAGAGTTTGAAGTTACTCCTACTCAGATTTTTTTAAGTGTGTAACTAGAAAGGGCCCCATGGTCACATTTTGACTAGGACAAAAAAAAACACATAAAAAAATCTCTGCAGTACCAATTTCACTTCAATGTTACAAAGACTGAACTATAACAAGTGTACAATTGCATAAAAGACTTCAATTGAGATATTATTGCACTATGTTACTTAGGGCCTGTTTCCACACAGTGACATCATGCACATTTCGCTACTCAATGTCAGCACAGCTGTGTTGTAAGATGCATCTGGCTAGAGGTATTCGCATGCATGATTCCAAAAAGAGCGTCTGATTTTTCCTCGCATACAAATCAGACGGCAACTTATTCATTTCAATGATTTATTCGTGTAACAAAATGCAATTTCTGGATAGTAGCAAAAGTTTCAATTCTTGATGGTTACCCGTAACCTTCAAGTCTCTGTGAATGAGAGAGACCAGGAGCCCAATGGTGCAGTATCGTTAGACAAAGTGATGTAAGCACATGTGTATAAGTATTATACTCACAAGGGTGGGTTGCAAAACTTTCAACCAGTGTCTGAGCCTGCGGGAATATAACCGTCCCCACTCGGTGTTTCAGGTCTGTTGGCGCAGATGTTGATCGGTTGCTCTCCTGGATTAGTTGTGAAGACTAAAGGTCCTCCTGACTAAAAAACCCCTATGGGGTATGGACTATGCTAAACAAAACACTGGTGGAGGTGCGCTTGATGATATAATACTACTATATGTTTTATATTTCAGAAGCGTCATTTCTTACCTTCTAAGAAGGACAAAGTTCTACAGGCACTTGTATTGACCTGAGGAAGCGAGCCAAGACCCGTGAAACACGTTGTTTACTGTGTATGAATAATAATAATGAATAATCATTACTTTTTCCATTAAATAATGGTTTGTCCTTCTGAGGAGGTAAGAAATGATGCTACTTAAATATTGGTAGAAAGAATGTGGTCCGCAACAAGTTCTCTCCACAGATACCGTAGTTTATTTAGGACGTATCCTCACAGCAGATAAAAAGTACATAGGCTATGTACTTTTTATCTGCTGTGAGGATACGTCCTAAATAAACTACGGTATCTGTGGAGAGAACTTGTTGCGGACCACATTCTTTCTACCATTATTCCAGTATCCGGGCCTAGCTGCCTTGGGTCCAGCACTGCTCTACACGGTGCAGTTGAGCGGTGTTCCATCCCTTTTCTGTATCTGCTTCTCAAATATACAACATAAAGTAGTATCATATCATCAAGGACTCCTCTACCAGTGTTTTTTTTTTTTTTAGCAAAATGCAAATCTCTACAAATCATTTCCCACACTCAGCACATAAATAGAGTTCATGTGTAACGAGTTTTGCTTAAAGGACACCTGAAGTGAAAGGGATATTGAGGCGGCCATATTTATTTCCTTTTAAACAATACCAGTTGCCTGACGTCCTGCTGATCTCTTTGGCATCAGTTGTGTTGGAATCACACACCTGAAACCAGCATGCAGCTAAGCCAATCAGACTTAAGTCACAAACATCTGATCTGCATGTTTGTTCAGAGACTGAGGCTTAAAGTAAATCTGAAGCCAATATAAAAAAAACAGATACTTACCTAAGGAAAGGGAAGGCTCTGGGTTCTAATGAGCATTACCGTTCCACTCACAGTTCCCGCTTTCCAGCACTGGATCCCCGGTTCAAATCTCCTGCCACGGGAGGCTTTGGAAGTCATCGGGAGCCCAAGTGCTCCCAAAGACGGGAGACACTATACTGCACGCGTGCTTTGGAAGCTCATGTTTCCGAACAGGGCTGTGGAGTCGGAGTCGTGGAGTCAGAGTCGGAGCAATTTTGGGTGGTTGCAGTTGGAGTCGGAAAAAAAATGCACCGACTCCGACTGAATTTAAACTGCAATTAAAATAGAAAATATAATAAAATGTTCTATTTCTCAGATAAAGTCATCATACATAATTTATATATACAGTAATAGCTGTGCTTAGTCCACAAAAATGAAATAAACCATCAAAACTAGTTACTAGTGCTGCTTTAAAGGGACACTTAAGTCAAAAAAAAAAAAAAAGAGTTTTACTCACCTGGGGCTTCCAATAGCCCCCTGCAGCTGTCCGGTGCCCTCGCTGTCTCCCTCCGATCCTCCTGGCCCTGCCAGCAGCCACTTCCTGTTTCGGTGACAGTAGCTGACAGGCTGGGGACGCGAGTGATTCTTCGTGTTCCTGGCCACAATAGCGCCATCTCTGCTGTAGCATATATCATATACCATATAGCAGCATAGAGGGTGCTAATGTGTCTGGGGACGCGAATAATAACTCGCGTCCCCAGCCTGTCAGCTCCTGTCACCAAAACAGGAAGTGGCTGCTGGCGGGGCCAGGAGGATCGGAGGGAGACAGCGAGGGCACTGGACAGCTGCAGGGGGCTATTGGAAGCCCCAGGTGAGTAAAACTCTTTTTTTTTTTTGACTTAAGTGTCCCTTTAATAAAGCTGTTCTCGTATTTTTAAAGTCAGATATACATAGCTGATTGTGACTGTATATATGATGTGTACACAGGAATCTCTTATACAGTATATGTTACAGGCAAAGTACGAAATCAGGCATTCTATAGAATGCCTAGGCATTCTATAGAATGTCTGAAGCGATTAGGCAAAGCACGAAATATCTGTTTCATTACGTACTTTGCCTAGGCATTCTATAGAATGCCTGAAGTCGTTCAGGCAAAGTGTAGAATACCCGATTCTCTATAGAATGCCTGCTTTTTTTCCCACACTTTGACTGTAACAGCTGCATACCTATATCAGTCAGTGAGGCTGGTGATGATGATGGGTGCATGCATGCATGCTGATATTTCACCAGGGAGAGCCCATGAACAGGAAAGAGGAGAGAAAAGCTGGACATGTGCAGGGGAAAAATGGCAGTTGGGGTTTGGCAGTTGAAGGCTAGTGAGGGGGAGGAGTCTGAAAAGCCATGATGCAGCAAAAAACAAAACAAAAATAAGTTTAGAGTCATGATACAATGCTCTACTTGGCAGCAAGAAATAAGCATGTTTTTTTTGTGAGAAAATAGAGGCAGAGACTAAAGAAGAGACCAGCCATTGGTGAGACTGACAAAGCAAAGCAGAGGCACAGACAAGAGCACTACTGAAAAAACTAAAGAGAGCTGCAGACATAACAGGAGAGAGAGAGAGAGAGACCACTCACATCTACAGGCGGGTCGGTTGTACATTCACTGTATATGTTACAGGCCAAGTACAAAATTCAGGCATTCTATAGAATGCCTAGGCAAAGTACGTAACAAAAACAGACATTTTGTACTTTGCCTAAAATGGTCAGGCATTCTATATAATGCCTGAATTTCGTACTTTGCCTGTAACATATATACTAAATAACATCTATGCTGTAAGAATAAAGCCTGCTGTGTAGCTGTGTCACTAATAGAGATGGTCAATGGATGGAAATAATTCTGCATTGATGCTGATTTATGCAAATGTATGCACTCCCTTTGCTCATTAAATCAAATAATTTGATATGTTGTTAAAATTTGGTTTGGTGAATACAAATTAAATGGTACCTGAGACGGATGAAAAGAAAAGTGTTATATATACATGGGGCTTCCTCCAGCCCCCTTCAGGCCAATCAGTCCCTCGCTGTCCTCCTCTACCACCTGGATCTTCTGCTATGAGTCCCGGTACTTCAGCCAGTCAACGCACTCCGGTCACGTGCCGCTCCCACAGCCAGGAACATTCTGCACCTGTGCAATAGTGCTGCGCAGGTGTAGTATGCTCCCGGCGGTGGAGTGTGTGCATGCGCACTACGCCAGACTGGCTCAAGTACCTGGACCCATAGCAGAAGATCCAGGTAGCGGAGGAGGACAGTGAGGGACTGATTAGCCTGAAGGGGGCTGGAGGAAGCCCGAGGTATGTATAAAACTTTAATTTCATCTGTCTCAGGTTTACTTTGTTACACAGTAGTACTATACTCTGCATATGCACTCCCCACAAAGCTGTAGGGAATCCACTGA
Source organism: Hyperolius riggenbachi (assembly GCF_040937935.1). NCBI lineage: Eukaryota > Metazoa > Chordata > Amphibia > Anura > Hyperoliidae > Hyperolius > Hyperolius riggenbachi. The sequence goes on along the minus strand of NC_090646.1, from coordinate 232,277,708 downwards.
GAATGTTGTGCACATTGAACACAGGTGTTGTCTGTCACCCATAAACCTGGTTCAGATTGTGCATGAAGAATGTGTAATAGAGGAAGAATCGCCTCATTCTCCTGCAGAGTACCTGCACATCATTTTTACATGCACCCACAGTTACATTGCCTAGGGCCTGATAGATGTTCTTTGTTCCGTTCTGTACCTTTTTGAAGTACTCGTACCAAGGACTAGTTTTAGTCTATGACTAAAGGGAATAAATATGGCAGTCTACATAGCCTTCTCATTTCAGTTGTCTTTTAAAATTCCTAAGTGTTGGCAGTTAAGAGACGAATTTTATGTTACATACTTTCAATCAACAAGATTGTAATATGCAAATTAGAGGAGTCGGAGTCGAGGAGTTGGAGTCTGTGGAATCCTAAACTGAAGAGTCGGAGTCGGTGGATTTTTGTACCGACTCCACAGCCCTGCTTCCAAAGCCTCGGGCACCAACAGAGAGCAGTCACCGATCGGTCGGAGACTGCTAACGGGATCCAGTGCTGGGGGGACGACGGGACCAGGAGAGGAATGGGTATACTTTATAGGTCCCAGAACCTTCCCTTTCTTTAGGTGAGTATCTGTTTTGTTTTATTTTTATTACGCGTCAGACTCCCTTTGGAGTATTAGAAGATCAGCAGGACAGCAGGACATTTGCATTGTTTAAAGGGAAATAAATATGTCAGCCTCCATTTCCCTCTCACTCCAGGTGTCCTTTTATCACTGAAACATTCCCACACTTAGCACATGCATATGGCAGTGCTATGTATCATAAGATACCCAATGCTGGTATCCCACAAACACACAGCACCACACAACACTAAAATATGGTGTACCACAGGGTGCAATATTATCCCCTTTACTTTTCACTATATGAATGCTGCTACTTGGAGAAGTCATATAATGCAAAAACATGGCCTGACATATCATTGCTGTGCTGATGACACAGACACCCAGTTATATTTATCATTCAAACCTGGCATCACAGACCCTACCCCACAAATAAACGCGTGCTTAGCTGAGCATCAGGAGTGGATGAATAATAACCGGATAAAACTAAATGCTGACAAAAACTGAGGTTCTAGTTATCGAAGGTCAGCGCTCGACAGCACAGCAACCCCAGTCTCAACCAACACCGCTAAGGATAGGGAGCTCAGACCTGAACAACTCAGACTTTGTGCAAAGCCTGGGTGTACTTATTGTTGGGAAACAGTCCTTCTTTCACCTAAGGACTATTGCTAGCAGTGGCGTAGCTAAGAAGCTGTGGGCCCCAGTGCAGGTTTTACATGGGGCCCCACCAAGCATGTTATACATAACAATTGATACGGCGCACCAAAACCAATCAAGGACAACCACAGAGGTGCAAAAAGGGGACGGGAAGCAGTATGTTAATGATCACTACTATTCAAAGCATCTATAGAAGTGATTATTACAAGCACAGGACCAATAAAGAGCTAATACTGTGGATAAGAGGGGGCCCCTCTAGCTCAAGGGCCCCGAGGCGGTTGATACCTCTGCACCCCCTATTGCTAGGCCACTGCTTGCAAGGATTAAACTCCTTATACCTCCAACAGATCTTCTAACCCAAGTCCATGCCTTCATCATCACTTCAAGGTTGGACTACTGCAATGCTCTCTATACAGGCCTTCCAAACAAAGACCTGCACCACCTGCAATTAGTACAGAATGCCGCCTCAAGGCTGTTAACAAGCCAACCCTGCCTTTGCCACATAACACCAACCCTGTGCTCACTCCACGGGCTACTGATAAAATGAAGAATTCTGTTTAAGATTGGCTTACTGACATTCAAATCCTTGCACAATCTGGGCCCTGGATACCTGAAGGATTTGTTGCAACTGCATCACACTTCCCACAATCTTAGATCAAAAGGATGTAATACCTTGGTCACCTCCAGAGTCCACCTCAAAACTTTGAAGACAGAGCCTTCTGTTATGCTGCCCCTACACTTTGGAGCTCCCTGCCACACCCAATCAGGACAGCGCCATCTCTTGAATCATTTAAGTCCAAACTGAAAACCCACCTCTTTAGTCTGGCGGAAGAAGGAACAAAGGTGGCTAGTGGACAAAAAAGGACGCCGCCACAGACTTTAATGCAATTATCGTTAATACAGCGAAAAAAGCTGAAAAAAGGGAGCCCGACAAATATCATTAACAACATTACAACATTAAAGTTTTCGAAGTATGTTAGAAGCCTGCAGCGTTATAGTTTTTGTCATAGTATTTTGTTTTAATGGACAGATTTTACGTTATCAAAGATATTATCATTTCTATGTGTAAAAGGGTGCTTCTGCGGGGGGAGTGGTTGGGGTAGGAACCGGGGGGGGGGGGGGGGGGGGGGGTTTAGAGTTAGGCACCACCAGGGGAGGTTTCTGTGTGAGAGTAGGGTTGGGTTAAGCTGTATTGTTGAATTACGTTATGGTTTTTAATGTTAATATATTTTCGTTATCAACTCCTGTCTTTTTTTAAACTGCATTTATCGTTACCCAATTTCGTTAACGTTGTTTATCGTTACTGAGATTTCATTATCGACTGGTGCCAAGTCGTTATCCTGCTGGGCCCTTTTTTCATGCACACAGTCCAGTCTGGCATTTATGAACACCTGGCTATTCCCTCTGTAACATAGTCCAGCCTGCAACCTTGTCTTGATCTGAGACATAACTATGCGCTTTGAGCGCTTTACAAATGGTATTGTATTGTATTGTATTGTAATTAATGGACCACAAACATTCCAAAAATGCTGCAGGACTCACAATTGCGATTTGGTGTAACTGCAATCACTCCTGTGGGTTCACCTCCATGGACTTTCATTAGCCTAGCACTTTTGGAATGGCTGGCAATTCCAAAGTGTGGCTCAAACATGAAATAAGCTCCTGTGGGCTCCAGGCTGAAGTCTGATGCTTTCCTTTGACCTTACTGTTGTATTCACTAGGGGAAAAAATTCAAATGCTGTTAAATGTATCCTTACCCATCCCTATTGCAGCAAAATATGCTGTATATCCTCTGCAAAAGCAGTGAATTTGTGGACCCTATTTGGGATAGGGCAGGTGGCTGAAGTGCTGTGGCTGAGGGTCGTGCTATATTATTGTACAGCAAGCACCATCATTAGGCATTTTTAAATCTGCTGACATGGCTCCCCATAAGTCCTTAAGCAGGCCAATGGGACTCCTCCTCAGGGAGCTGGGGGTCTCTATACAATAATATAGGAAGAGCTGGAGGGGAGTGGCGTGGGCATCAGTAGAGTGGTGTTTGTGCAGAAGTGCAGTAGAGATCTTTAATTAGCATCTCATATTGGACATTGGCATGGGATCTTTTTTCTAGAGGGTATTGGCGTGGGGTCATTAATTATAGGTCACTATTTATTGGTTATCAAGATTAATAATTGTTACATTTTTGTGTGGTTTGTGTTTCTTTAACTTATTTTACCTTTGTGTAAATGGGTAAGGGGTGCATACATACTCCTTTATTAATTTCACCTGGTAAGGGGCAGGCATCTGGGGGATCCCTTATTTAATTGTACTTATGACGTTTATGTGGCACGCATTCTGCAAATAGTACAAGCCACATAACCCTGATAACACTCTATGGTAGTGTAACACGCACTACATAAGTAGTGTACCCTTGCAATGTACTCATTACCTAGGTAACACTCTGGTAGTGTATCACACACTACAGAAGTAGTGTACCCTTGCAATGTACTCATTACCTAGGTAACAGTCTGTGGTAGTGTATCATGCACTACATAAGTAGTGCATCCTTGCAATGTACTCATTACCTAGGTAACACTCTGTGGTAGTGTATTACGCACTACAGAAGTAGTGTACCCTTGCAATGTACTCATTACCTAGGTAACACTCTGTGGTAGTGTAACACGCACTACAGAAGTAATGTACCCTTGCAATGTACTCATTACCTAGGTAACACTCTGTGGTAGTGTATTACGCACTACAGAAGTAGTGTACCCTTGCAATGTACTCATTACCTAGGTAACACTCTGTGGTAGTGTATCACGCACTACAGAAGTAGTGTACCCTTGCAATGTACTCATTACCTAGGTAACACTCTGTGATAGTGTATCATGCACTACATAAGTAGTGCATCCTTGCAATGTACTCATTAACTAGGTAACACTCTGTGGTAGTGTATTACGCACTACAGAAGTAGTGTATCCTTGCAATGTACTCATTACCGAGGTAACACTCTGTGGTAGTGTATCATGCACTACATAAGTAGTGCATCCTTGCAATGTACTCATTACCTAGATAACACTCTGTGGTAGTGTAACGCACTACAGAAGTAGTGTACCCTTGCAATGTACTCATTACCTAGGTAACACTCTGTGGTAGTGTAACACGCACTACAGAAGTAGTGTACCCTTGCAATGTACTCATTACCTAGGTAACACTCTGTGGTAGTGTATCATGCACTACATAAGTAGTGCATCCTTGCAATGTACTCATTACCTAGGTAACACTCTGTGGTAGTGTATTACGCACTACAGAAGTAGTGTACCCTTGCAATGTACTCATTACCTAGGTAACACTCTGTGGTAGTGTATCACGCACTACATAAGTAGTGCATCCTTGCAATGTACTCATTACCTAGGTAACACTCTGTAGTAGTGTAACGCACTACAGAAGTAGTGTACCCTTGCAATGTACTCATTACCTAGGTAACACTCTGTGGTAGTGTATCACGCACTACATAAGTAGTGCATCCTTGCAATGTACTCATAACCTAGGTAACACTCTGTAGTAGTGTAACGCACTACAGAAGTAGTGAACCCTTGCAATGTACTCATTACCTAGGTAACACTCTGTGGTAGTGTATCACACACTACAGAAGTAGTGCATCCTTGCAATGTACTCATTACCTAGATAACACTCTATGGTAGTGTATCACACACTACAGAAGTAGTGTACCCTTGCAATGTACTCATTACCTAGGTAACACTCTATGGTAGTGTATCACGCACTACAGAAGTAGTGTACCCTTGCAATGTACTCATTAGCTAGGTAACACTCTGGTAGTGTATCACACACTACAGAAGTAGTGTACCCTTGCAATGTACTCATTTCCTAGGTAACACTCTGTGGTAGTGTATCATGCACTACATAAGTAGTGCATCCTTGCAATGTACTCATTACCTAGGTAATACTCTGTGGTAGTGTATTACGCACTACAGAAGTAATGTACCCTTGCAATGTACTCATTACCTAGGTAACACTCTGTGGTAGTGTAACGCACTACAGAAGTAGTGTACCCTTGCAATGTACTCATTACCTAGGTAACACTCTGTGGTAGTGTAACACGCACTACAGAAGTAGTGTACCCTTGCAATGTACTCATTACCTAGGTAACACTCTGTGGTAGTGTATCATGCACTACATAAGTGGTGCATCCTTGCAATGTACTCATTACCTAGGTAACACTCTGTGGTAGTGTATTACGCACTACAGAAGTAGTGTACCCTTGCAATGTACTCATTACCTAGGTAACACTCTGTGGTAGTGTATCACGCACTACATAAGTAGTGCATCCTTGCAATGTACTCATTACCTAGGTAACACTCTGTGGTAGTGTAACGAACTACAGAAGTAGTGTACCCTTGCAATGTACTCATTACCTAGGTAACACTCTATGGTAGTGTATCACGCACTACAGAAGTAGTGTACCCTTTTAATGTACTCATTACCTAGGTAACACTCTATGGTAGTGTAACACACACTACAGAAGTAGTCCACCCTTGCAATGTACTCATTATTACGTAGATAATGCAAGTTGCACTATGTGTGCAATGCGAGCTAAGTGAATGGAGCGAGTACCGGCAATTTTACAGTTAGCTAGCAAATATGCCCCCTTGGGTAACCAAAATGGTTATAACATTGTTTATATAATGTATGTGGTAGCATCTCTAATCACCTTGTCTAAATATATTCATATTGTATGAGATTATCTCATGCATTGTTTTGTCTAGAGGTATCTAGGGAAATGATGCTGTTGTCTGTGGAATGGTAAAATGTCATATTTACTCATTTTGTATTTGTATAGTGCTGACATCTTCCACAGCGCTTTACAGTGTAATCTTGTCAATGTCCCTCACAGGAGCTCCCAATCTATTTGCCACCATAGTCCTATGTCCGGGCCAGTGCACACCAAAAAGCGCTAGCGTAATCACAAACACTCATCGCTTTTTGAAGTGATGTTTCAGAGCGATTCTAGGCATATGCCTGGCAATTTTCTGATTATGCCTAGTGATTTTGGAACAATTTGGTGCAGCGTTTTTTATCTTTTTTGTTACAGTAGAGCTGGAACTGAACAGTTTCTGTAAAATAAACACTTGGAAAATCGCTGGGTTCTAGCGCTGTTCAGAGCGATTTTCCACTTTCCTATACTTAACATTGAGGCTGAATCGCCTCAGAAATGCTGCAGGACCCGCGTTTGGCAGAAAATCACATCGCTCTGGTGTAGTCCAGCCCATTCAAATACATTAGCCAAGCGGGTTTCAAAGCGCTGGCGTTTTTAAAAGCGCTCAGAAGCACTCTTGGTGTGCACCAGCCCTCCATCATAGTCTGAGGCCAATTTTTGAATGTGGCAAAAAAACTGCAGTGCCCATTGAAAACTCACGCAAACACTGGAATAATATACAAACTTCATATAATAAGCAACCATCAATAGCCTAGTCTGATGAGCCTTAAGGCATTCAGTTTGGTAGCTACCTGACACGGTATTCATATAGACCAGTTGCTTCTTCCAATAGCTATCAGGTAAAGGACCAATGCTTATTAACAATGCAGCTGTATAATGTAACTCCACTGATACTTGTCTGTCTTTTATCAATAAATTAACTAAGGGAGCACATAGATGCAGACAAGCTGGAGGAAGAGGCCCCGCCCTCGTACACTTATTGTAGAAGAACAGCGATGCTGCCGTGGGTTGGGAGCTAGGAAGAGAGAAGGCAGTATGCGTGTTGCACTATAACAGCCAATCTATGCAACACCAGGAAGAGGTGCCCCTCTGCTCACTAGCACCAAGGAAAACCCAGTCCACAAGGTAAATGAACAGAGCTGAGGAGACCAACCCTGATTCTAATTATAATAGTTCAAGTTTAACCAGCAATTCAATTGCTTCAAAAACCTCTCTTATGATTAATACATCATAATTTACTAGTCTATTTTGCAATCATCAGCTATCCCGCTCATGCAGCTCCAAGCACCTCCTCCATCCCATCCATTGCTGTTCATTTCAAGCAGCTCTGGTCACCCTCTGCAAACTCTTGCCATCACCATCTCCAAATGCTGCTACCATCTCATCCAGCTGCTGATAATCCCTGCAGGTCCTGTCTTCTCTTAGATGTCCTCTCATCTCCTGCAGTGACTGTCATCTCCTGCAGTGGACATCTCCTTCAATTCATCTCCTGCATTGACTGTCATCTCCTGCAGTGTACATCTCCTTCAACTCATCTCCTGCAGTGACTGTCATCTCCTGCAGTGTACATCTCCTTCAACTCATCTCCTGCAGTGACTGTCATCTCCTGCAGTGGACATCTCCTTCAACTCATCCCTTGCATTGACTGTCATCTCCTGCAGTGGACATCTCCTTCAACTCATCTCCTGCAGTGACTGTCATCTCCTGCAGTGTACATCTCCTTTAACTCATCTCCTGCAGTGACTGTCATCTCCTGCAGTGGACATCTCCTTCAATTCATCTCCTGCATTGACTGTCATCTCCTGCAGTGTACATCTCCTTCAACTCATCTCCTGCAGTGACTGTCATCTCCAGCAGTGGACATCTCCTTCAACTCATCTCCTGCAGTGGGCATCTCCTTCAACTAATCTCATGCAGTAACTTTTGTCTCCTGCAGTGAAAGTCTCCTTTAAATATATGCAATATGTACCAGACCACCTATTGGGCCTATTAGTGACAGACCACCTATTGGGCCAATCAGAGTGCAGGGATCAGGTTCTTTAATGTGAATGGACACGCTGTAGCTCAGGGCAGGAGGAGTGGAGCTGACGTTAATTACTAGCATTCGCTATGCTGCATTCGCTATGCTGCAGTTCACCAGCATAGCGTCTGCAGAGTGCCCACTTCCCGATTACGCATGCTACGCTGCCAATTGCGCACGTAGTGTGCAGGGTCACTAAACTAAGGCCCTCTGATTCACTAGCGAGCGTAACAGCAGCTAACTCACGCCATTACGCAGCGTTAAGCTTAGTGGATCAAGCTCATTGGGTGGAGCTTACATACACATGTAGTGACGTCCCATGGTGCACAGAGTACAGCAGGACCAGAGGCTGCAAGGAAGGGATCGGCTTACCCAGTGTCCCCTTACATGCTTGTTACTGTCCTGGCAGATGTAAGTGCAACACTTTGCTTTTTGATCTGATTAGTGATACAGATAGACTGTCTCATGTTCTCTCTTTGTCTCAGGAGAAGAATCAGAGTGATTGGGTGGAGTGGGTTAATTATAAAAAAGCGTGGGGGGAGCTCTGCTTGCCCCTTCCCCTTTACTCCTGTTCAGGTGTCCCTCTTTTTTATGAAACTTCACTGTCTTTGCCATAATGAATGGATATATCATTTTGAGTGGGCGGTCTGGGGGGGGCTTTATAACCTGGAAATGTGTTGTTTTATTGTTGGGTTGGTTTTTATTATGACATAAAAATGTCTCTGGAACTTTACGTATGATATTAATTTATGCAGTTGTATGCTTACATACTGTATGAGGAAACGCTGTCATTTGTCTACATTCCCTTTGCTTATGTTAATGCTTGATAATTGTACCATGTACAGAGTATGATGTTTGGTCTTTGGACTCAGTTTGATTGGACCTGCCTTTTGTCCTTGTCTTTTTATATCTGTATCTGTGGCTTCTAATAAAGACTTTTTGTACACTAAACGGTACTTCACTATTTTGGCAATCTTGGAGTTGCATTCCCTGCTTTGTTGAGAATGTAATATCTTTAATATCTCAAAAACTATAATTAAGGTCAAATTCTATTGGCTATTTTTAAACCACATACATTTGCATACAAAATGTGCATAATCCTCCTGAATTAATTGTATCTCATTGACCATCCCAACTCTCCTAGCTTGTAAACCTTTCAAGGGCAGGGTTGTTTCCCTTTTATTTCTTGTAATTGTGTTGTGTGCTTTGTTAGACACATGGGGCCTGATGCACAAAATCATGGTAATACTGCCATACATAAACAACGCACAGCAATATTACCTTTACTTCTGGCAGTGAGTGAGTTAAGCTATAAGCGCGACCCAACGTAATTGAGTAACTGCTACAGTAATGAGCATTACTAATGGTAACACTCATTAGTAAAGCACATTACCCTAACAACGGTCATGCTACTTAAGTACCGTTGGTCGTGCTAATAGCAGGACTCGCGGTACTTGCTGCAGTAGCATAAGCCTGATCGGCATGGCTTTTTGCACTGGAGTCTGAGCAGGTCTGCGCTATTGCACAGGTCTAGTGCTACTACACTTCCTCTGGGGTCCCATCGCTGGATCGAGCAAGTAGAGGAGGGCGGGGGAAGTCTTCCGAGATCCAGAGGCTTCCCTCTCTTGAGGTAAGTATCCATTTGATTGCCTTGCAAACCTCCCAGATTTTCTTGACAATGGTTAATTGCATATATTCAGCAGTGTTGATCTGGGAGACATCTTAAGCTCACTCCAACCTGAATTATCGCAAATTCTTTCTGTTTTAGGAAAGCAAACTTTTGTTTTTCTTAACATCTTAGTAAGGGGGCTTTTAGGACCATTGTAGTCCCTTACACACTCCAATGAGTTCTGGGTCACCATGAGCTTGCTGGTTAGTCTGTACCTCTCGGTGTTAGAAGCCCTACTGCATAGACAGATGAAAGGGGTAGGAAAAGGAACCCCCACAAACAGCACCAGACTAATGAGTATCAAAATATATATCAATCTTTACCTAGCTGCTAAAGTAATAATGGGGTAGGTAATCACCTCAATATAGTTGATTAGTGTGAGAACCACAAAAAGTTTATGTTGAATATGCCTGTGTATCTTTAATAATAATAGTAATTTTTTTAATAATAAATAAATAAGTGAAAGTGGATACTATGTGCAAACAAGCTATTTTAGATAAAGTGCATGAAGAAACGCCTCTTCTGAAGCGGGTTGAGCCGCGTGGTGCACTAAGGCTGCTCTGTCGGGCATCTCTCCTCTCCCTCCCTGGCGTCTGGCTAGCTGCACCAGCTTCTTCAATCCTTCACGTAAGTTCCACAGCCTGTTTCCTCCTCTCATTGGTTACTGCGCAACTCATTTTTTACCTGTTACCTGTTACAGGCTGATTTACCTCGCTTCCCTTACCCTTTTCACGCTATGGCGTTTCTTCATGCACTTTATCTAAAATAGCTTGTTTGCACATAGTATCCACTTTCACTTATTTATTTATTTATTATTAAAAAATTACTATTATTATTAAAGATACACAGGCATATTCAACATAAACTTTTTGTGGTTCTCACACTAATCAACTATATGAGGTGATTACCTACCCCATTATTACTTTAGCAGCTAGGTGTTGAAATTTACCCATATTATTGCTCTGAAGCCAGGTGTTGTCATTATATGCTCTATTCAATATTGTATCAGATTGAGAGACCCGGTTGGTCATGTGTTTTTGACCTTTTTAAATGTTTTCATTTCTGATGGTGTTTTTTGGAATACAATAAAGATTGATATATATTTTGATACTCATTAGTCTGGTGCTGTTTGTGGGGGTTCCTTTTCCTACCCCTTTCATCTGTGTATCCTCCCCAGTTCCCCCTAGCACATTCTAATTGATATATTGTTTTGAATTGTCATATATATATATATATATATATATATATAAAATATTACTTTGCATGGTGCTGGTCCCAAACTTTTTTGAGCCCTACTGCATAGAGCCAAATTAATCCATGCCATGCACTGATGAGGATCAAACAATCCAAAACAGTCTGTATGCATGTATGATTATTATGGCTCTGTACAAATTAACAAGCTGGACACATCATTGCATTCCAGCGGTTCTGGAGGTGTGTTTAGCTTCTAAGGGTACAATGGTTAATTTGCATATATTCAGCAATGATGCACTGGGAGACGTCTCAAGCTCACTCCAACCTGAATTATCGCAAATTCTTTCTGTTTTAGGGAAAGCAAACTTTTGTTTTAGATTTTCTTGAAGTACCCATGTTTGTTTCTTACTTTGTACAGTGCCATAAAAGGTGATGACATGAATATAAATTAGTAATAATAACTTCCTAATATTTTTGCAAAATGTTCAGGGTATATAAAGATTTGCTTCCATTTCTAAGTGAAAAGTGGGTCACCTTGCAAAATATGCCACTGTCTATTGAAGAGCGTCCAAGTGTGATTATCCATCAGAGTACACCTCTGTTTCTTTTTGAGTTTCAGTAAAAATGGCCTATCCTGTTCCCAGGGGCGTAGAGATAGGTATAGCAGGCATAGCAATGCTATGGGGCCCTTTGCCACTAGGGGGCCCCATCCTGACTGCAGGCAACTTCTTTACATAACAGTAATTTACATATACAGAAATTTTAAAAACCAAATACTCGCTGTGCCCCCAACCCCCCGAACACAGTCCTCCAATGCAAGTTTGCAGAAGCAGCAGGCAGGCGAGAGGGGACTATTTTCTCAGCCCTGTTTGCTGCTGGCGCATGAACACTCCCTGGCCATCCCGACAATTAATCCTTAGTTCCCGGCCAGGGAGGAAGAGCTCCAAGGTGGCGCTGCTGAGCAGGAGCAGGGAGTATCAGAATCTCAGTGACGTGAGAACTCCACTGCTCTGCATTAGAGAAGAGGGAAAAGCTGCTGGCTGCTCCTCAGACTTCCGGCTCCTGGTAAGCATGTGGTGGTGGAGGGGGTCCGCTGCTAATCCTTCAGCTCCCAAGCAGGCATCAGGGAAAATAAGCCATGCCCACCGCCACGGTAAGCCACGCCCACCGCCACAGTAAGTTCCGCCTCCCAGTACACTATGGACACTTTGCAGTGGACAGGAAGCTCCCTTCAGCAGCACCAACACTGATCTCTACCTCCCCCAGCGCCCACACTGACCTCTCCATCCCCCCTGCAACCCACACTGACCTCTCTAACCCCCCCCCCCCCCCAACTCACACTAACCTCTCTATCTCCCCCCCCCCCCCCTGCAACCTACACTGACCTCTCCACCCCCCCCCCAGCAATCCACACTGACCTCTCCATCCCCCCCCCCCCCCCCCCGCAACCCACACTAACCTCTCCATCCCCCCCCCCCCTGCAACCCACACTGACCTCTCTATTCCCCCCCCCCCCCGCAACACGCACTGACCTCTCCATCCCCCCCATGCAACCCACACTAACCTCTCCATCCCCCCCCTGCAACCCACACTGACCTCTCCATCCCCCCATGCAACCCACACTGACCTCTCCATCCCCCTGCAACCCACACTGACCTCTCCCATCCCCCCGTGCAACCCACACTGACCTCTACATCCCCCCCATGCAACCCACACTGACCTCTCTATTCCCCCCCCCCCCCGCAAACCCACACTAACCTCTTCATCCCCCCCTGCAACCCACACTGACCTCTCTATCCCCCCCCCCCCCCCGCAACCCCACATCTCTCTCTCCCCCAGCAGCGTTCCTCTCCAACCCCCCTCCACATCCCATACTGACCTTTATCCCCCTGCCTGAACCCACACTGACCTCTCCCTCCCCCAGCAGCATCCACACTGACCTCTCCCTCCCCCCCCTCCTGCAACCCACGGTGACCACTTCCTCCCCCCAACAGTGCCCACACCGACCTAAAACAGTACCTGCATCCCTTCCCCCACACTGACCTCTCTTCGGACCTGTACCCTTTTCCCCATAGCTGACACCCAGTGCCCCTACCCACATGACACCCACTACCTGCTCCCTGTCCCAATATGGCACCCTATACACCTGCACACAAACTTTATTTCAATCCTCTAAAGTGATGTATTTGTTATTCCCACTGTTAAAGTGGAGCTGAACGCTTGCACAGGACAGAAGGAAAACGTATAGTAATGCACCCTGTATGTATTTAGAGAGTTTAGCCTGTCTAATTCCACGCTCACCTGTTGTACAAGTTGTAATTTGATGTCTCCCTGTGTCAGCTGACTGCCCATGGCAGATAAGCTCATTTGAAAGTACAGGAGTGTTAACAATATGTCTGTGTCCCCCGAAAGCAGGAAGTAGACACACTGCAGATTTATTGCCAGATTTGCATCAGCTGTAACAAAAAATGTTTTTATTTAAAGGTGATTATACTGTTGTGTATTTTTTTAGATCAGAAAGTAGGTTCTGAGTTTAGGTCCGCTTTATTATAAAGAAAAAGCAGAAAGAGTCAGTGTGGTTAAAATGATTAAATGATGCCTTTTGCTGATAAATTCTTTGTGGTATGTGTGACTAGGGGTGTGAGGTGTATCTTAAAGTGTACTGGGGATGCAAAAAAGGATTTATACTTACCTGGCTCTTCTTCCAGCCCCCTGTTTGTCAGTGGGCTCCCTCGGTATCTGTCTGGTCCCATCTGTTTCCACCACTGTCAGCCCCCGTGAAGTCCCCGACTGCTCCAGTGGCTGGGAGTGTTCTGTTACAGAGCAGTTACAGGCTTTAACTAACTGCACAGGGAACACAGGAGCCTGACTAGGGAGGCACGCAGCCAAGTCTGTGCATGCTCATTAGTCCCCAACTGACAGCAGCAGAAAAATGGACACCGAGGGAGCCCATGGATTTCGGGAGCCAGGGGAAGCTCCTGGTAAGTATAAATCCTTGTGTTGTTTTCATAAGGTTTACTTTAAGGATGTCCATCGCCAAATAGGGGTACCACTAGGTTACCATTACCAGAGCAGGGCCAGGGTAGAAAGCTATAGGGCACAAGGAAACCACTTGGCAGGGAGGGGCTCATTTGGGAAAGAGGAAGGGGGAGGCCTGGCCAAAAAGTTTTGCTATGGGGCCCAGTGAGTTGTAGCTACGCCCCTGTAATCCTTTAGTACATTATAGGCAGCCTCAGGTTCCTCATCATTCTAACCTGCTGGAACTATATACAGTATTAACCCAAGTCCCTGTGCCTGTTACACACATTATTTCAGCTGGTGTGCAAATTTAGCATCGTTTTAAAAATTGACTTAATGCAAGGTTAGTTAACCCTTTCCTGGTGACGTTATAGTACATTAAGTAAAGTGCCAAAATACATTAAGATAAAGTGTCCTCCCAGCAATACCACTTATTGCAATGAATTTTTAAAGACATTTTTTTCTTTACTTCTAATCCACACTTAAAGATCACTAAGAACAGAAAGTTTTCTGATTTCTGAACAGTTTGTGTACTGTGGCTTGCGTGTAATTGAACTTTTAGCTTCTGTGTTGTTAACAAAGATAATCAAATTCTCCCAGGCTTATGTCAGGCCATTTTATATTTCCTCAAAGTGACTGTCATCTCTAATCAGTCAGTCAAGCAATCTAAAAGTGTGTACACACTCAAGGTGTCATACGCGGTACAATAAAAACGTTCGCTTTTCCTGTTTATTCGATCTATAATGATCAAATCGAAAGTCTAAAATAATCTTTTTTTTTTTAACAAGAAATTCGAACGATTATATCCTGTTTTTCCGAGAAAAATCTGATCGGACATTGCTGGAAAAAGTGTTGATGATTGTGTGTTGTATTTGTATCATGTATGTTAAATTGTATATAAAGATATTTTAGATCCTAATTGTAAGAATTGTTTCAAAGACTCAGATCTTTATTTGCATTGTCTTCTTAACAAAATTAAAGATTACCGTATTTTTCGCCGTATAAGATGCACTTTTTCTCCCCAAAAAATGGGGAGAAAAAGTACCTGCGTCTTATACGGCAAAGGCAGGGAATCCTCGACTTTCGAACGCCCGCCGATACCGCAACCCGCCCCCTCGTCAGGGATTCCCTGCCTGTGTCCCCGCTGTGCCTGGATCCCCACTGTGTATCTATCCTGCCTCCCGCCTATGTCTCCGGCCCCCCCCCCCCCCCCCCCCGCTTATGTCTCCCTGTCCCCCGTGCAGTCAACGGCAGCAGCTTACCTCCTTCATCTTGCCTGCGGCGATTGAAGACATCCGGCTTTAGTGTGCGGCTTCCTCTAATGCCGGCTTCTAATGATGCGTCATCAATGATGTGTAGTTAGAAGTCGGCACTAGAGGAAGCCGCACACTGAAGCCGGATGTCTTCAATCACCGCGGGCAAGATGGAGGGGGTAAGCTGCTGCCGCTGACTGCACGGGGGACCCGGAGACATAAGTGGGGGGGGGGGCGGAGACATAAGTGGGGGGGGGGAAAGGATAGACACAAACACGGGGGCAGGATAGATCCCCAGATCCAGGCCCAGCAGGAAACTTGAGGATGCGGGGGTGACCACAGGGCACAGGGGGGGCCAGAGGACACAGGGGGTGATGGCAGGGCACAGGGGGGGGGGAGAAACCAGAGGACACAGGGGAGCAACCACAGGACACAGGGAGGAAATCAGAACACAGGGGGAAGAACAGAGGACACAGGGGGAAGATCACAGGACACAGGGGGGAGACCAGAAGACACAGGGGGAGACCAGAAGACACAGGGGCGAGACCACAGGGGCAGACCACAGGACACAGGGGGCAGACCACAGGGCACACGGGGCAGACCACAGGACACAAGGGGGCAGACCACGGGGCACAGGGGGCAGACCAGAGGACACAGGAGGGAGACCAGAGGACACAGGGTGGAGACCAGAGGACACAGGGGGGAGACCAGAGGACACAGGGGGAGACCAGAAGACACGGGGAAGACCAAATGACGCAGTGGGGAAACCGGAGGACACAGGGGGGAGACCAGAGGACAAGGGGAGACCGGAGGACACAGGGGAGAGACCACAGGACACAGAGGGGCAACCGCAGGACACAGGGAGGAAATCAGAACACAGGGGGAAGAACAGAGGACACAGGGGGGGCAACCACAGAACACAGGGGGAAGACCAGCGGACACAGGGAGAAGATCACAGGACACAGGGGGAGACCAGAAGACATGGGGGGAGATCAGAAGACACAGGGGGGAGACCACAGGACACAGGGGGCAGACCACAGGACACAGGGGGCAGACCACAGGACACAGGAGGGAGACCAGAGGACACAGGATGGAGACCAGAGGACACAGGAGGGAGACCAGAGGACACGGGGAGACCAGAGGACACAGGGGGGAGACCAGAGGACACAGGGGGAGACCAGAGGACACAGGGGGAGACCAGAGGACACAGGGGAGAGACCAGAGGACACGGGGGAGACCAGAGGACACAGGGGGAGACCAGAAGACACAGGGGGGAGACCAGAGGACGCAATGTGGAAACCGAAGGACACAGGGGGGAAACCGGAGGACACGGGGGAGGCCAGAAGACACATGGGGGAGACCGGAGGATACAGGGGGAGACCACAGGACACAGGGGGGAGACCGCAGGACACTTGGGGTAGACAGGGGGAGAGAAGAGGACACATAAGGTACACAGAAGGACACCATTTGGCGGAGGTCATGTACAAGACGCTTCTGAAATATGGACACACCAAGTATATTTTATATTTTTTGCCCTGTTTTTTGCCCTCTAAACCTGGGTGCGTCTTATATTCCGGAGCGTCTTATACGGCGGAAAATACGGGAAAATATTGAAGTATGTGTATGATTATTATCATTTTATTATTATTACAGTGCGATGCGAAAGTTGTCGGATGCGGATTTTCAGCCTAATGGAACGTTCATGTATGGTACCTCGAAAACAACTATGCAATTTTTTTCGATCTAACTGGATAATCGAACAAATTTATCTAATAAAAAAAAAATGAAAAAATTGTACCATGTATGGGCACCATCAGGAAGATCTAGTCACGCACAGGGATTGTGACTGGATCCCTCAGGTGACAGTTCAGGGCTAGGTGCTGTACAGACGCATCACAAGGCTGTTGCTATGGAGAAGGGATGATGACGGGATGCAGGAAAGAGCAGCAGGCAGCAGCATGGGTTAGGAGGGACTTGGACATTTGTGTTGCTAAAGATCTGATTTGTGGTTAGAGGAGATCTGTACACATTCTAAATCTATCTAGCAAGATAGTCCTGAATGGCCAGCTTAGGCAAGTGTCCTCCTGCGTGTGTTCCTAACTTATCCATCTAGGTACATACACACATCCTATAATTGTCACCCATCGGGGATCGGGAAATGATCCCTTGAGTGACAATTTGGTGAACGATGCAGTGCATGCAAATCCCTATCTGTTCTGTTGCTATGGAGGATGGCAGTGGGATAGCAATGACCACATGGTGCCAGCAGCTTCTATCAATCAGGGGGAGGAGGTGTAAATAGCATTGTGATTGGTCATGTCCGACTGGATGGATCCTTAATGATGTGTGAGCAACATTGATCGGCGGCCACTGTACACACAACGATTGTCGGCTGAAACGGTTGTTGACGTAAGTTAACTCCAATACATTAGTCAGAATGGTCTATAGAAAAAGAGTAAAGAAAGAGTTTGAAGAATATTGAGAATTTTTTTGTTTTTTTTCGAGAGTAAAACATTTTGTTTAGTATGTGGTTATTATTTTTAGTATTACTGTTGTTGTTCAATGTCCAATCCAACAAAACATTATGAACTTACTTCTCCTTTAATGATTTCCCAGTCAGGTCACTGTGGTGGGAGGTTCTATATCTACTTATTAACCAGTTTCCCCTCTGCATTACATTCTGACAGCACTGGGACAATGCTGAATAATGCCACTGACTGGTTGGTGGTCAAGGGACAAACTGGTCATCTGATGAGCCTATGTCAGCACATTCTTGTTACTGTAAACTGAACAGCAAGGAAAACACTCCTGACCTCAGGTGACGAATCAGTGAATAACCAACCAGCCGGTGCCCAGCATCCAACAGGTATACCACTCCTGTCAATCCAATGATCTATGACAGAAAAAGACATGGCACTCAGCAGGCTGTATGCAGCAAGAAGCTGTATTAGAGCAAATGAACACACTACATGTTTCAGGCAGAGCCCTTCCTCACACCTGAGGAAGGGCTCCACCCGAAACATGTAGTGTGGTTCATTTGTGAAAGTACAGCTTGTTGCTGCATACTGTAAACTGAAACCAGTTCTGTTGAAATTGCTAAAATGTAAAACTAAAAAAAAATATGAATAAATAAATAAAAGTGAAAATAATCTTTATGTAAATAGTTATAACCCAACTAAACCCAATATTAAACAAGACAGTCATGTTGATAAGTGTAAATTATGTTCTAAATGTTACCTGTAGAACTGCTATTGTGTTGCTGTGCTTGTAAATGTGTAACAGTAAAGGTGCCCATGTATTGGCAGATGGGCAGCGGATTTAATAATCAGATCATCAGATAGATCATCAAATCTGATCAGAGAGGGATCTATTGCTGCCACACGTTTGCGCACAGATTTCCAATAGATTTCAGGTCTACCCCATGTAATTATCCCCCATCCTGTGGTGACCGTGCGATGTAGTTTTGGCTCACTGTCTGCCCGGCACACCTCCTCCTCCTCCATGTCTTTCTCCAGTGTTGCCAGGGGCACCTGTACCTTTTGACTAGAGATGGTCAATGAGATGCACATTTCATGTAAGTTTTATGCAACTTGAAATTGGACCAATTTTTATTGGTCTAATTTCAAGCTGCATATCATTAGAATTTACATGAAGTTAAAATTTTAGGCAAACTTATTTGCCTCTCATTGAACATCTCTACTCATGGACCCCACCATATATATGTGATGTCAGTTCATGCTGCAGGGCCATGGGGATACAGGTGTCCCTGGCGGCAATGAAGAAAAGACACGGGACATAGGAGAAGTACACCGATGGACAGGTGAGCCAAAACTACCCTGCAACACTCACCATGGGTCTGGGCGGTTCACGTTATATATAAGGGAAAACCAGCTGCGGGGGTTCGCAGGTTGTCAGGAAATCAAATGGCCACGCACACATCCAGAGTGAGATCTTTCCAGCATTCCACATTCGGTTCAATCCATTCCAGTTGGAAATCAATTGAAAAGACAATCAGCTGCCCATGTTGTGGCATCAATCTCTGCCAGATTTTATCATTATGATCAAATTTGTGGGGCATTAATGTGATTGAGTAATATATGGGCACGTTTACCCTTTTAGTCCCACCATACTCAGAGATTTTCCAGTGTTCAGGACGTTAATCTAAGTATCAGTCAGTGAAGACAAGTATCACAGACAATGTTAACTAACTTGTAGTGTAACTTTTATTGATTTATTTTAAATATAGTCTGCCACTCTCTCTAAATAACACAGAGTTCCAAACACACAAGATTTTATGGTAACATTGCAGAGGCAGAATTCACTTACTTCTCTATACCTCAGAGCATACATGCAAGAATGACAAGAGGATTTTTAAAGCGGGATTGTCACCATAAAAATCAAATTTCAACAGCAACAGAGTGTATTAAGTGATAAAGATGCTAATCCTGCATTCAAAACTTTCAAAACTTTTTCTGCTGTTATGATTTGGAGTTATCACATACTTAAGGAGCACTGTCCCTTTAGTAATCAGTGTCAAACAGTTGCATGCTGGGAGTTCTTTTTATCTGTAACATATTCCTCCTCTTCCATTTATTTCCCTGCTTGGCTGCCTATCTGAAACACGATCCCCTGCTCACTTGTGTTTACAAGCAAGGCTGAGGTGACTCAGCGATTGGAGGAGAAAATAAAAAAAAAGTAAAGGGCAGAAATGACACCAGGATCTAGCCTAAACTGTGGGCAAAAGACATGGTTCCCACCAGGAACAGAATTCTCTTCACTTACTATACAACATTCACTGAAATCAAAACGTGGACAGTACAATACATGTGTTATGTAAGTAGATCAAGTATTTATCTACTTGTATATGTGTTTTTTTACCCTGGCATATTATGCCTAATCCTAGTGCTTTAACAGTAGGAACACACTAGGGGCTCGATTCACAAAGCGGTGATAACTCAGTTATCACGCCTAAAAGACTTTAGGCGTGATAACCTTTGCACCAGCAAAGTTATCACCGCTTTGTGCTCTAACTCGCGCGAAGTTTCCGCGCGCGCAAAGTCCCATAGGGCTTAATGGGCACTTCACGCGAAGCACGGTGCGCTGCGCGCGCAAAACTTTGCGCGCGGGAGTTCGCGCGAATTCCTTCAGATCACGCCTAAACTAAGTTTAGGCGTGATAAAGGGCTTTTCACAGGCGTGCAAAGTGTTTGCACCGCTTTGTGAATCAGGCCTATGGCATGAGTTTTCCCCATAGCACATAGTGGAAAACGCATAGGCGATTCTGCGTTCGGTGTTCCTACCCTAAAAGTAAAAAAGAGACAATGCAGGAATATTTAAAGAGTTAAGAAAAACACTATAAAATAGACCACAGTCTAAAAATGTGACAATGTGAAAAAAGAAATGCACAGTTATTTAGCTCCATTCCATATATTCTATATTCTATTCCGGTTATGATATATAATACAGGTATGAGAGTTTGGAAATGTGAACCTGCTAAAGGTGGGGGTTTCAGTCGCTCTAACTACCACAGGGAGTTGTGGTTTACTAGGCCTAGTTCATATTGAGTTTTCTCCTGAATGTCTAAGATTCACAGTGCTTGCACCCTATTTACTTTCTTTCTCTGTTGAATTCAGATTTGCACAAACTGAGTCCATGTTTTGTACAGATCTGTTACAATTTAGGCCCCTTTTACACTTGCAGGTGAAATCTGTATTGTGTTACCCTATTTTACCCCAAGGGGCAACAAAAGCAATGGAAGTCTATGGAGACTTTCACACTTATTGCATTCCATTGCGGTGTGACGGAAGTATCTGAACCGACACAAGGGCTGCCGCACTACCAGAAGCATCCTGTTTTAAGCGCGGAGCTTGGGGTAATGCAAGTCTTTTGGCAACACACGTGGTGTAAACAATGGAGCACAGTGCATTGTGCCACGCATGCGAGGGTCAGCAGGAATTCCATTGACGTACTTTCTGCCCAGCAGGGAGTACGTCGCTGAACAGGGGCAGTGCTATGCATATGACCCTGTCGGGGAACTCTGCCACAGGGTCAGATAATTGACTTTTTTTACGATGCGGCCAGAGTATTGCTCCGAAGCGCAATGCAAAAATAAGTGTAAAACCGGCCTTAAAGTGCATCTGAGACAAAAGTAGTCTCAGTAGTAACTATGCAGGTGCAGAATGCTCCCGGCTTTGGGAGCGCGATGGGGGAGCGCACGCCGCCAAGCTGTGCATGTTTGACTTGGCCACAGTAGTGGGCCGTCCAGTGAGGGACAGGAGTGGCCCGGGAAGATGTCTAGGGACCAAGCGGCCTCAAGGGGGCTGGAGGAAGCCCCAGGTCAGTATAAAACCTGAGACTTCTTTCATCTCAGGTTCACTTTAAGATCATATTTGAATGTAATAAACTTTATGTTTAGGGACAATAATAGCAGGATTTAAAAAGGGTAGCAGATGAGAACCAAATTATGATGTGGAATCCTTACTAATATAGAAGTTGGAGCTTGTAATGAATGTTCAAAGGCCAGAAAGCAGTCTTAAGGTCAGCTAAGGAGCCCAGGTCAGAATCAGTTTGAGGTCAAGACAGACAGCGTGGGAACAAGGTCAAAGCTAACCAAAGATAAAAGCTAATAGGCAATACACTACAAAGACATCCAAGTTAGGGAAAGCCTTATAAAAGTGGTGATTTAAATTGATGGTCACTTTTATACGTTATAAATTTGGGATTCAGCTGATCAACCAAATTGTAACTTTATTTCTGTAGAAATAGCAGCACTTTTCCGGTAGTCAGCTAATTGCCATCATTATAAATAGGCCTCTAGATCTTTTCTTGACTAAAGGGACAGATGTTCCTTTTTTTCTCCTTCTGAATAGTACCGGAGCAAAGTTTTACAATTATCACGTACCATCCTGTGAAAGATATTTACTGAGGTAATGGACAGTTAAAATGTGATGTACTGGTGCACTGGGCAAGAATCAATAGTGGCATCCACACTTTTATTGTATTCCCTTGTCAGCTCACAGCATTACATTTTCATATTCAACGAGTAATGTTAATTTTGCACTTGGGTTTGGGAGTCTCTACTACTTTTAATGTCGTTTGTGGTTTTTGTTTATTAGCTGATGTTTTGTTGATCTGAAAATAATAAAGATTGATTTTTTTTTTTACCAAATTTAAATTACTTTAATTTATTTTCTAACCTCCCCCACCCTCCTTTGTCTCACCCCCTCTCCACATTCCTTCATTGCATGTTTTGTTTTATGAATAATTGAGCAATTAATAAAGATTTTTGTCTATAGCCAGGCCGTATTTACCATTGAAGCACCGAGGCATGAGCCTACAGGCGCCTGATTGGTGGAGAGACGGCTCCCTCCCCTTCCTGAGTAACTTTCTCCTCTACCTCCCGCCACCCTTGCTGATGCTGTCTTGGCTCTCAGCTCGCTGCTTGATTTAATCATCACAGTGCTGTCACGTGCTGCCTGGCTGTGCTGTGTGCGTCTGTCTCACTGGTTAGTTACAGCGCGGGTGTATTGAAAACAGTAGCCAGATTGGGATGGGGACACTTAGAGCACATGCCAGGCATTCTTTCTTTCTGGTAAGCCTTTTCATCTGTAGTGTTTTCTTCCCCTTTACTGTTACACTGGAGCTATAACTTCTCTCTCTTCAGCTCAAACTTCATTAACTCCTTCTTTGCTGGTTAGGATATTTGCACTGTCACTTTTTTTTTTGCTGTTGTACAGCATAAACCACTATATAATCATGTACAACTAATGCACTTAGCACTTTTTATTCTTGGCTCCTAGTACCCAAATTTCCTTGGTGTGATTTGGCTTAAAGGGAACCTGAAGTGAGGAAAATTATTTAAAACAAACACATGACTTAGCTGCAAATGAATATTACATACTAACCTCACCGTCAATTCCTCTCAGAAGCTCACCATTTTCTTCTTACAGTGATCCCTTTCAGTTCTGACAATATTTTGTCAGATCTGAAATATACCAATTGTTGTCAGTTATTTATCAGCAGCTGTCAGTTATAACTTAATGTGCAAGGTAATGTCCATGTCCCCCTATAGCTCAAGTGGGTGATATTAGAGTTTAACAGTGTGCTGACCAGGAAGCTGTTATGGGGTAATGGTCTTTTTTAAAATGTAGGACTGTGAAATCCATTGATCACAGTGGACAAATGGGACACAGGAGAGGAGAGAGAGATTGAGTAGTAGATTACCCAGGAGGTAAGGATGACCTGTGTATGGTTATTTTTACTTTTTATTTTCAGTTCAGGTTCTCTTTAAGGCTGTCTTCCACAGAAAATTGCAATCGCAATGGAGCTGCAATTTAATTGCATTTCTCCCATTTTTCCCTGCAGCAATTCTGCCATGATTTCCGTCTGATCTGTCGGGTGTATGACGCGATTGCGTCTGATGTAATAGTATACTGACATGCTTAGTATCACCTAACAGAGTACATAGTTGAGTTATGTCTCTGCCTGTACTGGATCTCAGTTTAAAAAGCCTGCAACTGTTAAACATATATGATATGGCCAGTAGTAGATGCCCAGTACGTCGGGCAATGGAAGCATAGGAGAGGTGCCAGTCAGCACACTTGCTGTGCAGTCACACTTGCAGTGCAGTTTGGTGGGCGTTTTCATCTGGATTTTTGGGCGGAGTCTAGGGCGCTAGAACTTCTGTGCCTATAGGCTCCTGTGATGTAAATCCGGGCCTGCATATAGCTACTAGTGCAACAATAGTCTCTTTTCTGTTGTATAACTCAACTAGTGTTGCTGTCAGGATCAAGCCAGATCCTCTGCAAACAGTGCATTGTACTGTATAAACTTTGTACAGATGTGTGCCCTGGCTACAGCTAAGGGCTAGGTCTGTTTCTATGGAGAAGGAAGTAGGTATGGTGGTGCGGTGGACAATGAAGCTGCTTCTGGTGAGGGGTGCAGAGGGAAACAATGGGTACAGGCATCAGTCAGGTGTCGTCCTAACTGAAGATCCAGATGCCAGATATTTACATGATGTCAGGGGACACCTGTACATTCTAAATTCTCAGGCAAGACAGTCCTGAATGACCACCTTGGCTGAGTGTCTTCTTGGAATTTCACCTAGCTTTATGCCTATATATGTGTCTGTGTGAGTGTGTGGGAGGGGGGAGGCAGAGACGGTTTTAGGCATAGACAAACTAGACAGACGCATGGGGTGAAGACTGATTGAGGGGACACCAAGAAACTATTTTTGCAGGCTGTGCTTTAGGAAATCCTTATAGACAAAAGGTACAGTAGTTTCAGTAAGACAGGGATGAATAGTAATTTTAACACCTAAATTGGTACTATTGATTAATATAACGATTGCGTGAATAGCATAACAACGAATGGCAGGTACTGTTTTAATATGCTAATTAAGCTGTAACTGTTTTGATTTGGTCTGTATTAATTGTTGCAACCCCAAGACAATATTTTAAAGAGACTTCACACAAACAGTGTATATTTGATAAGCGGCTACACACTTCTCAACATTTATAGGAAGGATTTGTTATGTGAGTTAAATGAGTCTGAGCCAGTGAGGTGTATCTGGCCTAGTCAAAATGCACACATCCTTTATAGACTTGTATTGAGAAACACTGCCCCATATGCAATTCACTATTTCTCCTACATTTTCTTCAGGAGATAATTTCCCATCTTCAGTTTAAAATAACTTTGCAGCACTCTTGAAAAGAACCAAAAAGGCAGTAAACAACCAAACCCATAAAAGTAGGTAAACAAGTACCGTCAAAATTATTTCAAGTATTTTCTTGCTTGCTGGTGGCTTCAAAGGTATTTTATTTATAATGTGTTATAATGTGAAATGTAGCAGAACGCAATGGACGTTAAGGTAAGTGCCTGTTTTTAATATTGGGAGGTTGGAGTGGACGGCTCCCCCCGGTGCTGGCCACGCTTGGGGCGGGGTCGCCTGTGCCACCCAGCCTCCCCCTCCGGGGTGCTGCTGTGGTTCCCAGGCGGTGAGAGTGCCTGGGACCCCGCAGTCCCCCAGTTGTATGGGGGTATTGGAAAGCCTCCCCGTGGCGCTCCTGGATAGTGCTAATGTGGCATGAACTAATTCCCGCAGGGCGACCGCTTTGCGGTATTCGTTTTTTGACCCTTCATAGTTTGGCGTGCGAAAGCAAATGCATATTTGCATGAGCATTGCCTCATGAATAGCCAATTGAGCCAGATTTGCAGAGCCAGACTTGCTAGGGTTAAAACTTGGTGTTAGAGCACGCATACATTTTCCTCAGGTAAACATAATGTGAAATATCACCTAGGAGAAAACTTTGGAGTAAAAGTGAATTGGGAGTTAAAATGAAAAGTGAAATGTAATCTTGGGGGGGGGGGGGGGGGGGAGGGGTTGACCGGGGGGATTGCAGGTAAGAGCTGCCTTGCATTAGGCAGCAAAATAGCCAATGGCCAGAAACATGGCCATGATTTAAAAAGAAAAAAGAGCTCTCAGCTATTATGTAAATATGGCGTATGGCCCTATCCAGGACAGGTCTCATCCCCTTAAGATGTGGCTGTGCTTGGATAACAGCCTGTAAAAGCATTTATTGATCAAAATCTTGGTAAATTTGAGGATCAACAGACACTTATCTTTGTACTGCATCAAGTGATTCAGCACTAGCAGTTTCTGTGAAATCTGACTAGTAGACAAGATGGTAGTAAGAACCACTACTACTTGTTTGATTTACAATAGGGTAGTGGTTGACCACTCACCATGTGAAGTGGTTATCAACCAGAGTATGGCTGACTTAACTAAAGTAGATTACGCCAGGTAACAAAATGCCCAGCTGAGTAGAATCAGGGAGTACATAAATGGCAATAGGGGCACCATGAGAAAGAACATAAGCAAAGCAAATAATAATCTTTAGTTTATGGGTTATCCGCACATACAGTATTTTAGTGTACCAAGCAAGCCCTACAGAATATTCAAAAGCATTCAGTCGTTTGAATACTTGAGAAGCAATGTACATAATGAAAATTGGTCCATGAGATATTGGTGTAAACACACCAATCAATAGAAAAAAATGAAGCAAATATAAGTGTGCCTAAATTCCACTGGCATGCAAACCACAAATGCAAAATGAAATTGTTTTATCATCTACCTTATAGTAAATAATCACATGGTTATTTTTCTCTTTCCCCTGTGGCTCCCAAACGTATGCTGGGAAAATTCCTTCAGTGCAGTTTATTTTTTGTTTTATACAGTAGTGTGGAAGAAGCAGTTATGTGCAAAATGTACATTAGACACTGGCAGCATTTAAGGTATTGATTGAATTTCCATAGCACTGTGCTACCTTCTGTGACCCCATGCACTATTACATACCCAGTCTCTTCATTTGTGCCTGGCCTACTGGCTAGACCTCTAATTTACACAGACAAAGTATTAATATGTCTGGTCGATTGAGGTGTATCAATCCTAAAATGTAGGATATGATTTATGCAATAGGTTCAACACATATTCATGATTGAGGCATTCTGTATTTCATCAATAACATTCATTTTTTATGCTTGGCTCATCTGTTTAATAAAGAAGTGCTCTTAATTTTTACTTGTGACTTACCTGCCACCTTTACTGAACAATTCACACTGGGATCAACTGCCATAAATCCCTTTTTCTAGTAGATTGCCCATCCACTACCTGTTCTCTCCGCGAGACAGTATTGGGTACTTGTAGATGGGAGAGAGGTTGCAAACACTATCAGGTTCAAATTGCCATCTGTGATGTTGATGATCTTTACTCGTTTCCTGTCCTTTGTGACACCTATGAGAACAAACAGGAAGTGGCTTAAATTTAATAGCCACATAACAATAAAACTTGACATAGGTTCTCTCCTTTTCTGCACTCCAGAGACAGACCTCCTCTATTGCTTGAAGGACGATGGACCCAGGAATTACAAGAAAAAAAAAACATAAAGGGGACAAACACCAGGAGCCAACAGTGCAATATATCAAATTTAAAAAAAAAAAAGAGAACTTTTCTGGTTATAACAAAGATGCAACCACCAATAAGACTTGCGGAAGATTTCCCGCCACTGCTCATACTTGTAACGCTTATTGGTCGTGATAATGGATTGTGCTCCTGATGATTAGGCCAGTCCCAGAAAAGAACCTCTCCCGCAGAATACATTGTAGTAGCCAGTACAACTCAGTAGAAGTAAAATGGTGCTCGAGTGTGATTACTTTAGCCGCACAGCATTTTTTGGGGGTACTATCGACCTGAAAGTGGGGAACACCTCCAAAACGCATTGTCTGACCCTTGTCTATGCAATAAATCTTTGAACTTCCTCTTAATTGCATTACGCAGGAGAGGTAAACCAACCCCTGCCTTTCCTTTTTAAACTGTTTCTAATTATTTTATTATTTTTGGGTGCTTCCATCCTCCAGTTATTACTCCTTTATTGCTGTCTGTGTTGCTATTTTGTAGAGTTCCCCGACCTTCCTGTCTTTTGTGACATTGGTGAGAGCAAAAGGAAGTGGGAGAATTAATCCTAGATGATGATCCAGGTGGCAATAAAAACCTTGAAAAAAAAAGTTTTGGGTGGCATAAGGTTTTAAACAAGGGTTCATTTAAGCTTAAAATGGGCAGCTGTATGCGGTTGGTGCTGTTGCTATATACTTCAATGCTGCTCTGATTAATTGAAGGGGAAAGGTAAAAACCAAAAACGCAACTAGGACTTTTTCTGATGCACAGCATTTTTTGCACTGGCATGAGAGAACCACCATTGTAATGAATAAGGTTTGTAGTGATCCAACATTCGGTAAGATTGCAAAGTAGTATGATACCACTTAGCCACATAGTTGGTGGAAGCTGGTCCACATTTACTGATGAATTAAAATAATGTAACCTTGATCAGTTACAGTACAGTTGTCATTAGGACACATTAAGACAAATATTTTGAAAGTTTAATAGATATTAAATGAAACCTGGTCATGTAAAATAGGCATATAAAATCTGTGCTATCATCTCTGGAAGCCACTATTCTTTTCTTATAGCCACTCTCCTTTTCTTGTCAATTGTTCTCACTGTGATTACTTTTTCATCTCTTAGCTCTGTCATGACAATCACTAAAGTTCTGTCTCCCGCTGTTATTCATCAGTTTTTACCTTTATATGTTCCTGGGAATTTCTTTGCTTTCCTTCATCTTTCTCTGTTCCCTCTTATGTCAGATTTCCATTTCTCCATTTGGCCCCTCTGTATGTCTGCCTTCCTCCAGGGTCCTTGTTATATAAAAACAGAGTGCCTTCAAACCATTTGATCTGTTTGGCACTGCGCAGGGAGGGAATGGAACTTTTCTTCTTTAATTCATGCTCAGAAAAGTGCCATATCACTGAAGCTGTGTTTCCAGGGCTAAAACCAGTATAATATTTCGGACATCTGAACAAACTATTAAGTTGATTGCAAAAAAGGAAGATTTAATCAATTAATAACAATGTTAATTCTTATATTTTAAAATCTATTAGTGTCAGTAACAACAGTTATAACAATAATGCATTGGAAATATCTTCAAAAGTTCTGTACAATCGAGAAGATAACTATTACTTAAAGGAAATGTACAGTTAGGTCCATAAATATTTGGACAGAGAAAACTTTTTACTAATTTTGATTATGTACATTACCACTCTGATGTAGCTGAAGTGCAGACCTTCAACTTTAAAGAGACACTTAAAGAGACACTGAAGCGGAAAAAAAAATATGATATAATGAATTGGTTGTGTACTAAGAATAATTACTAGAAGATTAGCAGCAAAGAAAATATCCTCATATTTTTATTTTCAGGTATATAGTGTGTTTTCTAACATTGCATCATTCTATAATATGTGCAGATTACACAACACTCAGCATTCAAAATGAGTCTTTCAGAGCAGTCTGTGAAGTAATGACCTCTCCTCTAGCAGAGGAAAAGTAAATAGTCCAGGAACAGTTGAGATAATAAAAGTCAGATAACAGCCCTCTCCACGACTAACTTAGTCGGAGAGCTTAATGGCTTGTTTGCATAGAGATAACAACTGGAGTTTCTCAACTCTTCCTGTACTGGAAACAATTACACTGATGTATCTGATCTTAATGTTTTATTTCTTAGCTGTGCTACACATACAAATCATAATATCATCATTTTTTTTTCACTTCAGTGTCTCTTTAAGCGAAAAAAAAATTATGATAAAATGAATTGGTTGTGTAATACGGATAATTACTAGAATTTTAGTAGCCAAGAAAATATTCTAATATTTTTATTTTCAGTTACATAGTGTTTTTTATAACATTGGATCATTCTCTAATATTTGCAGTTTAGACACTACTCAGCATTCTAAATGGGTTCAAAAGTTCACTAGCCTGCTCTGGAAAATCTTCCCTGCAGAGGGAAAAAAAGACACATTGGCCCATATGCAATTTACTTTTCCTCCTGAGTTTTCTCCAAGTTGACATTTTTAAACTTGTCAATAAAATGCATTTTAAGCCAACAGGAAGCAAGAAAATGCTTAAAATAATTTTGATAGTACTTTTTCAACTTCTTTTGGGTACATTTTTAGTTGAAAAGTGCTGGAAAGTTATTTTAAATTGAAAATGAAAAATTATCTCCTAGGAGAAAACTCAGGGGAAAAAGTGAATTGCATATGGGCCATTGGGCCATATGCAATTCACTTTTTCACCTGAGTTTTCTCCTAGGAGATAATTTTTCATTTTCGATTTATAACAACTTTTTAGAATTTTGCAATGGAAAAAGTACCAAAAAATAGGTGAAAAGTACTATAAAAATATTTTGAGTATTTGTAAGCTTGTTGGTGGTTAAAAGGCATTTTATTGACAAGTTTGAAAATTTCACCTAGGAGAAACTCAGGTGAAAAAGTGAATTGCATATGGGCCCTTGTCTTTTAAAGCTTATTATCTCAAGTGTCTGGCAGACTTCTCTGCGACTTTGAAAGTCGTGGAGCTCAATGGCTAATTTGCATAGATAACAACTGCAGTTTCTTAGCTCTTCCTTTACTGGAAACAATATTAGACTTGTGTCTCTGCTGATAATGTTTTCTTTTTTAGCTGTACTACACATACAAATCATTAGATCATATTTTTTTTCCGCTGTCTATTTAAATCAGCTGGGTGAACAAAACATTTGCATAAAATGTGAGGCAACTAAAGAAGTTTTTAACTCAATCCTTTCATTTCAGGGGCTCTAAAGTAATTGGACAGTTGACATGGGTTGGTTTGGGCAAGTCCAGTGGCGTACCTAGGGCATTTGGCACCCGGTGCTGGGTATTAAAAGACACCCCCCCCCCTAAAAAAAATGGGCGTGACCACAACCTGCGGCGTGCTTCGTGGCAAAAATTGGCGTGGTCATGACCGGATGAGGGCGGAGCTAACTGTAATTTAAAGTATTAGCTAGTATAGTTGCCCCAGTATAGCTAGTAGTTTCCCCCAGAATAGCTGCCCCCAGTGAAGCTAGTATAGTTGCCCCCAATGAAGTTAGTATAGTTACCCCCAGTATAGCTAGTATAGTTGCCCCAGTATAGCTGGTATAGTTGCCCCCAGTATAGCTGGTATAGTTGCCCCCAGTATAGCTGGTATAGTTGCCCCCAGTATAGCTAGTATAGCTGCCCCCAGTATAGCTAGTATAGCTGCCCCCAGTATAGTTGCCCCCAGTATAGCTGCCCCTAGTATAGCTAGTATAGCTGCCCCCAGTATAGCTGCCCCCAGTATAACTAGTATAGCTGCCCCCAGTATAGCTGGTATAGTTGTCCCCAGTATAGCTGGTATAGTTGCCCCCAGTATAGATGGTATAGTTGCCCCCAGTATAGCTGCCCCCAGTATAGCTAGTATAGCTGCCCCCAGTATAGCTGCCCCCAGTATAGCTGGTATAGTTGCCCCCAGTATAGCTGGTATAGTTGCCCCCAGTATAGCTGGTATAGTTGCCCCCAGTATAGCTGCCCCCAGTATAGCTAGTATAGTTGCCCCCAGTATAGCTGCCCCCAGTATAGCTAGTTTAGTTGCCCCCAGTATAGATGCCCCCAGTATAGCTAGTATAGTTGCCCCCAGTATAGCTGCCCCCAGTATAGCTAGTATAGTTGCCCCCAGTATAGCTGCCCCCAGTATAGCTAGTATAGCTGCCCCCAGTATAGCTAGTATAGCTGCCCCCGGTATAGCTGCCCCCAGTATAGCTGGTATAGTTGCCCCCAGTATAGCTGGTATAGTTGCCTCCAGTATAGCTGCCCCCAGTATAGCTAGTATAGTTGCCCCCAGTATAGCTGGTATAGTTGCCCCCAGTATAGCTAGTTTAGTTGCCCCCAGTATAGATGCCCCCAGTATAGCTAGTATAGTTGCCCCCAGTATAGCTGCCCCCAGTATAGCTGGTATAGTTGCCCCAGTATAGCTAGTATAGTTGCCCCCAGTAAAGCTGCCCCCAGTATAGCTGGTATAGTTGCCCCCAGTATAGATGTCCCTGGAGGGGGGAAGCAGCGCTAGAAGGAGGGGAAGTGGGGGCAGCGGTGGGGAGGGGGGAAATATCCCCCCCCCTCCCTCACCTGGGACCCCTCCTTCTGCCTCTCTCCCTCTCCATTCAGCGTTGGCAAGTGCGGTCTCGGCGGCGGGGACGGGGAGACATGCGCAGAATTACTCACCACTTCCACGTTCCAAGCGCCGGCAGCGTCATGTCGTCACAGATCTCCGCCTTCAATGAAGGCGGAGATCTGTGACGACATGACGCTGCCCGCGCTTGGAACGCGGAAGTGGTGAGTAATTCTCCGCACGTCTCCCCGCCGCCGAGCCCGCACTTGCCACCGCTGAATGGAGGGGGAGAGAGGCAGAAGGAGGGGTCCCAGGTGAGGGAGGGGGTGATATTTCCTCCCTCCCCACCGCTGCCCCCACTGCCCCTCCTTCTAGCGCTGCTTTCCCCTCCTGCTCTGTGCTGTGGGGGGTCGTGGCGACACCCCCTGGGTGTCTGTCACCCGGTGCGCCCCGCCCCCCTGCGCACTACAGTAGGAACGCCACTGGGCAAGTCTGTCACTATGTCATTATCAATTAAGCATATAAAAGTCCTTGAGTTTATTTAAGGTGTGGTGCTTTCATGTGGAAGATTAAGCTGTGAACAGACAACATGTGGTCAAAGGAGATCTCCATGCAGGTGAGAGAAGCCATCTTTAAGCTGTAAAAAACAGAGGGAAAAAAATCAGAGAAATTGCTACAATATTATGAGTCACGCGATCTACAGAATGATCGATCTACAGAAAGTACATGCTGAGAAAGAAAGCAAGCACTGGTGAACTCAGCAACACAAACAGGCCTGGATGTCCACAAAAGACAACAGTGGTGAATGATTACAGAATAATTTCTATGGTGAAGAGAAACCCCTTCACAACAGCCAGTCAAGTGAACAACACACTCAAGGGGGTATCCATATCCAAGCCTATCATAAAGAGAAGTACTGTAAATACTGCGGGTGCACTGCAAGGTGCAAGCCACTCATTAGCCTCATCAATAGAAAGGCTAGATTGGACTTTGCTAAAGAACATCTAAAAAAAAAGCCAGCACGGTTCTGGAAAAACATTGTTTGGACAGATGAAACCAAGATCAACCTCTGCCAGAACCTCAACCTCTACCAGAATGATGGCAAGAAAAACGTATGGAGAAGGTGTGGAACAGGTCATTATCCAAAGCATTTCTAAAACACGGTGGAGGCAGCGTGATGGCTTGGGTGTGTATGGCTGCCAATGGCACTGGTATGACCCAGGACTGAAGCAGTTGAATTAATTCTGAAGTGTTCAGAGACATACCGTCAACTCAAATCCAGCTTAATGCTCTCAAATGGATTGGGCAGCGTTCCATGATTCAGATGGAGAATGACCAAAAACATACAACCAAAGCAACCCAGGAGTTTATTAAAGCAAAGGAAATTCTTGAATAGCCAAGTCAGTCACCTGATCTTAACCCAACTGAGCATGCATTTATTTTGTTGAAGACTAAGCTTTGGACAGAAAGGCCCACAAACAACTAGTAACTGAAAGCTGCTGCAGTAAATGCCTGGCAGAGCATTAAAAGGAGGAAACCCAGCATTTGGTGATATCCATGAGTTCAAGACTTCAGGCTGTCATTGCTAGCGAAGGGTTTTCAACCAAGTATTTGAAATCAACATTTTATTTCCAGCTATTAATTTTGTCTTATTACTTTTGAGCCCCTGAAATGAAGGGATTGTGTTAAAAAATGTTCTAGTTGCATTTATGCAATTACTGCATCGGTGTTGTTTCATTTACAATTCATTGTGGTAACATACAGAACCAAAATTAGAAAAAGTTGTCTCCAAATATTTATGGACCTAACTGTATTGTGATTTTGTTTTCCTTACTTTAATTTATTAAATTTAGAGCTAAAAGTTAATTTGTTTAATTGGTAAAATGCACAATTAAATACTGCAAGTGCATCTTTAAATACTTGGAGCTCCACTTGCTGGAAAGTTTAATGTATAGAAGATGACTGGCTTAATCACCTTCTTGGGCTTAGAAGTTGACACTAATGGGTATCCATGGAAAG
Source organism: Hyperolius riggenbachi (assembly GCF_040937935.1). Lineage (NCBI taxonomy): Eukaryota > Metazoa > Chordata > Amphibia > Anura > Hyperoliidae > Hyperolius > Hyperolius riggenbachi. Next base: position 232,244,046 of record NC_090646.1, on the reverse strand, counting down.
ATATGCATGTCCTCAGAAGTGGGGTCATATTTGGGTGTGAGCAGAATAATGTAAGGTATTGCAACGCTAGGCATAGTGTTTTGCGCAGTGACATTAATGTACATGAGTATTGGTGCATGTGTACACATATTTGTGCCAAACTGCCTGCAAAAGCCCAGAGAACACCACTGCTTAGTGCTGTAGCTAGCTAGTGTGTCAGTTTCTACTCCTCTGTTGTGACCCTGCTTGTCTAGCCATGTTGCTGAACCTGTTCCTGTTCATCGTAGAATTGTGTCTTCAGTGTGCAAGGCTTTTAATATTCATATCTACAAGTCATCTACATAGCATCCACAAACGAATGAACAAACTTAATTTGATTTTAGAAAAATTCCCTCAATTTTTCTACTTGCCGAACTCCATTTTTGTGAAATGAGGGATTCCACTCAGTCTGCCTTTTTTCTGGATCCAGCTATTGAAACCCTAGCTCATGTCATTAACAATCATATCACATTCTTTAATCAGAACCACAAACTGTTATAAGTGACTCTCACCAAGGCTCAAGATCCAAGCAGATTGTCACATTAGAGGAGACTTTCAGTTCAGGATAGGGGAACCAGTCTCGCTAGCTACACTTCATTTGAAAGTTCCTTGCCCATCCAAGCAGTTTGTTAGTTGCATAATTTCCAGTGAGAAGGAATGTTAATTTAGTTACTTAAAAATGTTAACTTTGGAAATCTTACAAGATGCATATAATATTTCACCACTTACCGTAAGTCCGTTTAGTAAAGCCAATTCACAAATCAGGAGTTGTCACTACCACTGCCTACTGTGGTCAATGGAGATGAGAAATTTGAAGTTGAAACCACTTTGAATTCTTGGAAAATGATTACTCACATTAAAAGTTTAATGCTTTGCTCTGGCATGAGAAGCTAGAGCACTCCTGAAATGCTATATAGTAATTCCAGATCTTGCCATTTGCTCTTGCCCTCTAATCTAATTGGAATACAGGGAAAATGGGGTCTGCAAGGTTGGAGGTGCACAAGGGATACACATTCTCCCTAGTCTTAGTAGCAACCACTGTCGCATAGAGTTCTAATAGGAGAGCAGATACTTGATTTTGCTCTGACCTAGCAGTGGCAACACATTGTAATGCCATGTAAACTATGTACTGAAAAGAAATCTCCAGACTTAAAATCCAAAACTCCGGTCAGCTCATCACCCTACCAATTCTATTTTTTCACAGACTTTTAACTTTGAACATTAATATGTTATCTATTGTTATTTTTGCTGCTGCTGTTGTTAGTACCATTATTACTATTCATCTCATAATGATCTTTTGCTGACATAGTGATTGCTAACTAGGATTGTTTCTCCCCAGAAAGAGATGCATTCAGGTTCATTATTTTGACATCTTATGCTATATGTAGACATATTCACTGACTGCTGGAAAAACTTCTGTGTTCAGTAATGGGCATGGGCCAAATAATGCAACCTGCGTTATATACACAATACACACGTTGCTTGTATAGTATACGTTTCAAGCAACATGTGCGTTATACATATAATGTGAGTTTCACGATTTGCATTTTGACTCCCTTACCAGATCAAATGGAGAGTCTCTCTGTCCACTCAGATAGATCACAAGCCGCAAAAAAATTAAACTGGCCTCGATATGAGCCATCCACTTATGTAATGCATTGTAAAATTAGAGAACATAAAGAACGTCCATAGACAAAGAACGTCCATAGACAATTCCATCCCCTGTAATGTGCAATGACACAAAGGAGTCAATTGACAAAAATTTTCAAAAATTCCTTATTCTTCACCCACTTAATAAAAATATATATTCAGCAAATTTACAAGCAAAATAATAACTCAAAGTAAGTTGTTCCTGATTAACTTCATTACAATATTACTTTTCTTACCTTAACCACTTAAACTCTCAGTCGTTTTCATCTTTATGCATCCGAGCAATGTTCACCTCCCATTCATTCGCCTATAACTTTATCACTACTTATCACAATGAACTGATCTATATCTTGTTTTTTCCACCACCAATTAGGCTTTCTTTAGGGGGTACATTTTGCTAAGAGCTACCTTACTGTAAATGCATTTTGACAGTAAGAATAAGAAAAAAACGGAAACAATTCATTATTTCTCAGTTTTCGGCCATTATAGTTTTAAAATAATACATGCCTCCATAATTAAAACCCACGTATTGTAATTGCCCATTTGTCACGGTTATTTCACCATTTAAATGATGTCCCTATCACAATGTATGGCGACAATATTTTATTTGGAAATAAAAGAGCATTTTTCCCGTTTTGCATCCATCACTATTTACAAGCTTATAAAAAAATATATATAGAAATATTTCATCTTTATACAGAGATTTAAATAGTTTAAACCCTTAGGTAAATATTTATGTGGTTGTTTTTTTTTTAAATTGTAATGTTTTTTTTTTTTTTATTAAACATTTTATGTGGGTATTTTTGGGAGCTTCCGAGAGAAGCTGTCGCTTTGTCAGCCGGGGAGAGGAATCAGTGATCGGGCACCATAGCCCGATACATTAATTTCTGGGCTACCGAATCCGCGGCCGGGAGTGCGCGTGCACGCGCGCGATCGGCTGCGGGAGCGCGCCTGTCCTCTTTAAAGGACGCAACTATAGCAGCAATTCGAAGCAACTATAGCAGCAATGCTATGTTTCGCACCCCACATACAGGTAATTCAGGGTTCCGGCAATTGCCGGACCCCAAATGATTTCTCCCTTCGAGTTGCTACAACTTGGAGGTGGAATAGTAATTTGTACAGCAACTTGGTGAGCCGTCATTCGTCTCACCCTGCGCCAAAATGACAGCCACCCACACCGAATGTACACAATATTTTTACATCTTATCAATAAAATCCCTTTTAGGCCACCAGCAAGCAAAAAAAAACATTTTGACTGTACTTTCTTACCTATGTTTTGGTACTTTCTCAATTTCAGAGAGCTGAAAAGTTCTTTTAGACAGGAATTATAAATAAAAAAAAGTATCTCCTAGGAGAAAACTACGGATAAAATGTGAATTGGATCGAGCTCAATATCCTTTAACCTCTTGAGGACCACAGGCTTATACCACCCTAGTGACAATGCCATTTTTTACAATTCAGCACACTGCAGCGTTAACAATTTGCTGCACGGCCATACAACTTAGCACACAAGTGAATCTGCCCTCCTTTTCTTGCCACCAACAGAGCTTTCTGTTGGTGGCATCTGATTGCTGCTGCGGTTTTTCTATTCTTTTTTATTATTTTTTTTTTTTTAAATAAAAGTGCCTTTTAAAAAAAATAAAATAAATAACCCCCCCCCCAATCATAGTGATCACCTCTCATAGGCATCAGCCTATGAGAGGGATCAGTTTGTAAGCCACTCGAGGGGACAGCTTAGGTATATAGAGCTGTCCCCAGTACAGAGCTTCGCTAGATCGCATCGCTGTAAAAATGAAAAACAGCTTTTTTTTTCTTTAACAGCCTTCCAGGCTGGCAGGCTGATCACGGAGCCCTGCTCTGTTTATTTACGGAAGCTCGCGCTAGAGCGAGCGCATTGCAAGATGACGCACCAGTGCGTCCAGGAGGAACGAGGAAGCCACTCTGCGGCTGCCATCCTGCGTTAAGGTGGTCACAAAGTGGTTAAATAAAAATGTATGATCTCTGACGTTTGCCGATATCATACAAGTTACACTAATAAAACAAACAAGACATACTTTTATATTTTACATTCTGTGTATTATCATGGAGAGGCATGGATATGCAAATTGCAATGAAAGAGTTACTAAACATTCCACTCTGATTAAATTTACGGAAAAAAAATAATTCCTTTCTGTGCGCCCATAGGTTATATAATGGCTAAATAGCTAAAGGAAACTGAAAATTGACTGTCAAGACTCAGGACACACCACAATAGTGCTGCCAGAGGTCTGGAACTTCTCAGAAGATTAAAAGAGAATTGAGTATAAAAAAGTGGAGACAGAAACTCACATTTTAGATTTGTCTGTGGATACACTCGAGTGTGTGTGAATCTCATATTTTCTGCCCAGTGTCTCCTTGGGGAGCCCATTCTAAAAGCATCCAAGGTATCCACTCACATGCTAAGGTACAGCTCTCTGTTTTATTCCTTTTCATATTTCCAGGCTGTATGTTGTTATTTCCCTGTGTTATGTTTGTGCATTTTAACTGTGTAATAACCAAAGATTTTGTCCATATCATTTCAAGTGTATATCATTTTTTAAAATATGTGTCTATCATTTAACATGTGGTAACAAAATAAAGCCCTACCTGGAAAATTGCCCTAACTGGTGATATTGCCGTGCACAAACAGTGAGAATTATTTGAATCTCATTCATTGACCATCCCTACTAGCCACATTTTAAAAGTGGCTACAGTATACACTGTATTTTGTATGTGACTGAACAGAAATTGACAGTTGAGTAAAGGTGGCTTCAATTATTAATGTTGTTTTTTCTTTATCAACAAATTTCTTAACTACCTAACATCCGCGTCACGCCAATGAGCGTGACCGCGGCGGCAGCCCCAGGACACCTAATGCCAATTGGCATCAAGTCCTGGGGCCAGCTACTGCAGGAGATCGCGCACAGGCTGCACTCGCATCTCCTGCTTGGGGGGGCGGAGTTCCACCCCACCTTCAGTCTCCGCTCAGGAGACTGTTAGACGGCAAAATGGCCGTCTTTCTACTAAGTACAGCGCTGCGATCCACGGCAGCGATGTACTGGGGACAGCTGTGTGACATAGCTGTCCCCTTGGGGCACCAGAGAGCGATTGGATCTAATAGGCTGAAGCCTATGACAGCCGATCGCCGTGATTGGCTGGCGGGGTGTGAGCGGGAGGGGGAGGAAAAAAAAAACAATACGTTTATTTAATAAACATAAATAGCAATAAATATTTGTAAAAAAACAAAACAAACAAACAACTGGGGGGGGGGGCGATCAGATCCCACCAACAGAGAGCTCTGTTGGTGGGGAGAAAGGGGGGGGGACACTTGTGTGCTGTGTTGTGCGGCTCTGCAGCTTGGCCTTAAAGTTGCAGTGGTCAATTTTACTAAATATGGCCTGGTTTTTAGGGGGGTTTAGCACTGCGGTCCTCAAGAGGTTAGGGATCCAGTGATTTGTAATTTAAAGATAATATTTTGTATTATTTTCCTTCTAATGTATATACAGTAGACAGTTTTCCTACTTTCAAATGACTCCAGTTTCAACATTTCTGAGATACAAACAGTTATCTCCATATAGAAAATATACAATATTGTTTTTATATTACATATTTTTACTGTTAAATGTTACAGTATTGTTTAAACTGTAGTTTAAAATACTTTAAAAGCACATTGAAAACAACCAAAAAATATAGTTTATAGTATACAGTATGTCCAAATGCAGAGTTGTCCGAAAGTAAATTATTTATCTACATTTCATCATGTTTATCATAGGACTCGACTTACAAGCAAATTCAGCTTACAAAATCCTGGAATGTAATGTAATTTGTAAGTAGGGGACCGCCTGTATATATACCGTATATACTTGCATATAAGCCGACCCGCATATAAACCGACCCCGCAACTTTTACATTAGAAATCAGGAAAAAGTCAGTGACTCGCACATAAGCCCCCCCCCCCAGTATAAATATTGTGATATGCTCCCAGCATGAGGTGGCCTCCCTCTCCATAACCAAATGCGCACCCAGGTGTTAGGCAGCCCCCTTCCCACAGCCAAATGTGCACCCAGGTGTTAGGCAATCCTCCTTCCCACAGCCAAATGTGCACCCAGGTGTTAGGCAGCCCCCTTCCCACAGCCAAATGTGCACCCAGATGTTAGGCAGCCCCCTTCTCACTGCCAAATGTGCACCCAGGTGTTGGGCAGCCCCCTTCCCACAGCCAAATGTGCACCCAGATGTTAGGCAGCCCCCTTCCCACAGCCAAATGTGCACCCAGGTGTTAGGCAGCCCCCTTCCCACAGCCAAATGTGCACCCAGTAGACATATATTTACAATCAGTTTTTGGTACCTGTGCTTTGGGGAAGTCTGGATCAATTGAAGAAACCTGCCGTCCTGGATGGCAGGAGAGTGCCTGCAGCAGAATGTGGGGCAGAGCTGAGTGTCCGGTCTTAATGGAAGGCAGGATCAGAGGGCAGGATCGGTTGCCAGCAAAGTGGGACAGGTGCTCCTCCACTTTCACTCATGTGTCCCGCTTTCCCTGCACGGTGTTGGCCAGAATGTGTTATGGTTCGGGGCACCAGTGCTGGCAGCGATGTGTCTGGAGTGACAGAGCCCATTCTGAATCACCAGCACAATGATCGGGGATTCCTTCTTCCGTCCTGCACTTGCTGTCCAAAGACGCCACTAGATGGCGTCATCTATATGAAACACGTCATTTATATGAAACACAGCAAATGCAGGACGAAGAGGGAATCCCCGATCAATGTGCTGGTGATTCAGCACGGACTCTGTCACTCCAGACACGTCACTGGCAACATCGGATGCCCGGATCCATAACACATTCTGACTGGCCACCGCCGTGCAGGGAAAGCGGGAAACGCTAGTGGCTAAAAGCACATTGGCATCCGATCCTGTTCTCCGATCCCGGATCCCGCCTTACCACTAATACCGGACACCCCACTCTGCCTCACATTTTCCTGCAGGCACTCTCCTACCATCCAAGACTCCAGGATTGCATCCCGCATCACCACTGAAAGTGGAGGAGCTCCTGTCCCACACAGAAATGGCCACTCAAAGTAGGTGACTCGCATACAAGCCGAGACCCCCACTTTTGGGCCACTTTTTTGGGGTCAAAAATTCTGCTTGTATGCGAGTATATACGGTAAGCCAGAACTAAGAAGCTGCCAAACCTCCACTCATTCGCTGGGTAAAAACACATTAAGGGCTTGTTCACATTAGGGGCGATTTTGTTTTTTTTAGCGCTGGCGAATTTCAAAAATCACCTTAAAAGCGCTTGTGCAATGTTCTCACATAAGTGATGATCTTTCTATCCAATCGCAAACGCTGCTTCTGCACCATTTTATGAGCATATGCATATTTAAATAGAAAGGATAGGGAAATCGCTAAGAGCTTGAAAAAGCGCTTTGAAAGGTGATTTCCCGAGCGCTTTTAATGAATAAGTACATTGTATTTATTCATTTCCAGGGCAAAGAGTTCACTTCCTGACTGATGTCAGGAAGTGAAAAAAAAAACGCTACCCAAAAGCGCTAAGAAAAGCGATTTTCTAAGCGAAAATCGTTCTGAAAGCACTTCGAAAAGCGCTTTCAAAATCGTTCAATAAATCGATCAGCGCTTGCGATAGCGCTGGGGATTTATAATGTGAACAAGGCCTAAATGTGTATGCCTTTATTCATTTTATAAAAGAAAAGAAACATACTGCTGAAAATGTTTTTATTTTTTTCCTCTCCATGAAACAATGTTTGTATAGTTTGTGGCGCTGCAATGCAGTACTGAATGAGCGATCCCAGTTCTGCTGTGACCCATTTTTATTGCTATTCATAATGTGGAGTACAGTTTTAGTATGTCTTCCAGCCTGAGTGACGCAGTCTGTGAAATGGCCCATAAATTAGCCTTAGTTATATCCAAATCATCACCATGCAGTTCTCTCGCTTACAGGAATCAAGTGATATATACAGCTTTTTTTGTGTATGACAAACAAAATGTATATGCATATGTTTTTTCTTATTATGGCAGGAGTTTTTACTTGAAAATAAAATGCTTTTGCTAGAAAGGGGTTTGTCAGGATTCAGCATTTCCTCCAAATATTTTTCTTTTTCCTACAGTATGTAAATTACGTTTTTTTTATTTTTTTTATCTTAACCAGTTCCCTACCCTGGGGTTTTCCCCCTAAAAAACCCAAGCAATTTTCTACATTTCACAGGTCTCCTATTCATTAGCCAATAACTTTACCAGTACTTATCACAAATAAATGATCTATACCTTGTTTTTTTTGCCACCAATTAGGCTTTCTCTGGGTGGTACTTTTTGCTAAGTATTATTTTACTTTGAAAGTATTTTAAAGGAAATAAGGAGAAAAAAAATTAAAAAGTCATTATTTCTCAGTTTGCAGGCATTACCGTTTAAAAATAAAAAGTATTACTGTAGATCAAGCCCACATATTTTATTAGTCCATATGTCCTGTTTATTTCAACATTTAAATTATCTTCCTAGTACAATGTATGGCGACAATATAATATTTGTCAATAAAGGTGTATTTTTCCCATTTTTTTGCTTTGTACTTTACAAACAATTACAAGCCGTATTCGCCAAAATAACAGTAATATACCCTCACGGCATACATATCTAAACTGCTAAGTTAATTTATTAGCTCCCACCCCCGTAGTTAGCAAGATGTGCCCCTTTATTACCCTCCGCCCCCCATAGATAGCCAGGTGTGCCCCCTTATTCCCCCCATCCCCCATAGATAGCCAGGTGTGCCCCTTTACCTTCCCGCCCCCCGCCATTATAGATAGCCAGATGTGCCCCTTATTAGCCCCTCCCCAGTATAAAAGATGTATGTTCCCCCTTGACCCCCATAGATCGCCAGGTGTGCCGCTTTATTCTCCCCCCCTCGATAATCAGATGTGTCCCTTTGTCAGTGCCCCCCCATATATAGCCAGGTGAGCCCCTTTGCCCCCATAGATATCAGTGTGTGCCCCTTTGCCCCCCTACCCATAGATGGCCAGGTGTGCAATTATCCTGCCCCTCTCCCCCTTAAATAGCCCCCAGATAGCCATTATGCCCCCCTCCCCTCACCTCCATGCTGCGATCAGGCAAGCAGCATGGAGGATTAGCATGTAAACAGCTCACCTTGCCTCGTTCCAGCGCGATCAGTGTCCCCTCCGTGCATCACCGCTGCCTGCGTCATTATGCCGAATGGACCGGGTCCCGGCTTGATGACATCAAGCCGGGACCCGATCCATTCGGCATAATGACAGAGGCAGCGGTGATGCACGGAGGGGAGGCTGATCGCGCTGGAACGAGGTGAGGTATGTTGTTTACATGCTAATCCTCCATGCTGCCCGATCGCAGCATGGGGGAAGGAGGAGGGGGGAATACTAAATTACAAGGGATCGGGCTGCGGGTTGGAGGATCGAACCCCCGGGAGGGCATCTTAAATTAGTGTAGTTAGAGGGAGGGGGGTTAATGAGCCCAGACGCGTGCTAGCACGCGCACTGTGCTCATTAAAGGGAGCTGACTTATATTCACGTCATGTGGCTTTCAAGAGCCACTTACAATGACGTGAATATACTGTAGGTAGGATACGAACTGGTTAGGGTAGGCATACATAGATACTTTTTTTTTTGCCCAATTAGAGATTCGATTAGACAAAATATCTAATAGATCATCAATTGAAGTGGATTTAAACAGTTGCGATTTATATTATGATCAATTGATAGATTGATTGGCATATTGATCCTTAAAGTTAGTTGAAAGTAAAATAATCGATTGTTATATTGATCATTCTACTGTATTGATCATAATATCAATCAAAACCAAAATTGAGTGATGATTGGACAGAGTATGGCCAGTTTTACTGCCTGAACTCCATCACAATACCCAAAGAGAAGCTGTGTTAATACTTACTGCTTGTACAGTTACTAATTCTACCAAACATTGTACTTAATTTGGTCATTTATATGTTGCTACCTATTAGCTCAAAATGTTGCTACTAAATTCGCAAAATGCATTTGGTTAATCATTTGTAAAATTTTACCACGAACAGGATGAGGTAAGATTTTTTTAAATTATATGGACTTCAGCACGAACAATATATTTTCAGCTCTTTTTGGTGCCATTTTTTTTTACACAGAGGTAGGGGAGGAACAAAGACTTATGTGATCTCTACATGATAAGAGAGACCTGTGCAAATCACTTAGGGAGGCAAAGCTTGGATGGAATAGAGAAAAATTACTACTGTATATTTTGGCGTATAAGACTACTTTTTAACCCTTGAAAATCTTCTGGAAAGTCAGGGGTCGTCTTATACGCCGGGTGTCATTGATGCCGGGTGATATGCCCTATCTTGTTACCGCCTCTCAAATCTCGCTGCTGAGGACTGTAGTGAAGTGCGCAGGCGCACATGTGTGAGATCTGAGAGTCAGAGAAGAAGGTAAATAGGATACAAGGGTGGGCTAGAAGAGTGAAAGAGGCGTGTTTTATGGGCACAGCGCGATCTATTATTCCATGCTACCCTGATAAACAGGGAGACAAGGAGAGCTGACCAGTACGCTTAGGGAGAGGGAGAGTTTACCAAGTCAACCAGTCAATTTCCTATATACTGTTATATAACTGGGTACCACATACAGTACAGCACCAGTATCTGTTCATACATAGCACCAGTATATGATGTTTTTTAAATTTTTATTTGGTGTGCGTTGGAAGAGGGGTAGTCTTATATGGCAAGTATGTCCTAAACTCTATATTTTAACTGGAAAAGTTGGGGGGCCGTCTTATACGCCGGAAAATGCGGGTACATAAAAAATAAAATACACTTCATCTGAATACATAGTAGTGAAATTAAACCAAGTAATTCTAACGTCACACTTTGGAAGCAATTGATGGCAGTCTGGATGTAGACGATGTGAATAGTTGTCAGCCTGGGGAAATGCATGTGGCTGTTAGAGCCCTTTTCCACGAGCAGTTGATAGGCAGTGAAATGACTGTCAAACTCTCACAGCTGCTTGATGCTGCCTGGTAACTGCTCGCCGCTGCTTGGCAACAGCTCACTGCTGCTTGGTAACTGCTGAGTGCACAGTTCAGAAGCCTGTGGAAAAGGGCCCTTAGTCCGTGGTAGGATGTCGGATGTCAGTTGTCCTGTAAACATTAGTAAGTAAATTTTTGCATGAATTAGCAATAACACCTGGGTTGAAGGTTGCGGTTGCCCATTAGGTGGTGGTCAGATTTAGAGAAAGTTTGATGCTGAGCCATCAGTTTGGGTAGCTTTGTGTAGATGATTTGTTAAGTATACATTGTTCAAAAAAAAAAGTACAGAATACAGAGATATAGCTAAACTAACACATATCAAGGCAGGTTCTGGTTCAGTTTTTAGGTAAATGTATAATATTTATTTTGCATTATGTGCAGGTGTTGGTAAAAGGAGAACTGCTTTGTGCATGTTTATCTGACTCTACACTAATCAGAAATAAAATGTTGACTGGATGTAACAGTATTTGAAGTATGCTAAACATTAAAAGCCCACCTCTCCCTAGTGTCACTCGACATGGAAAAAGCGTTTGACACCATAAGCTGGCCTTATATGCTGGCATCATTGGAGAAGGCAGGTATTGGAGGAAATTTCCTCCAGGCTATCTCTGGCCTTTACTCTTACCCATCCGCTACCCTTAAACTCCAGACACCTGAACATACCCCTATAACAATACAAAGAGGGACAAGACAGGGATGTCCCCTATCCCCGGCCCTATTTGCCCTAGTAATAGAGCCCCTCGCCGAAGCATTAGGGAATAATCCCGATGTTACCGGTATTTCTGTGGCCAATAAGCAATATAAAGCGAGCCTTTTCGCGGATGATTTGCTGCTCACCCTTGCGTCCCCACATATTAGTATTCCCAATGCACTACAAATTGTAAAGAGCTTTGGCCTTATCTCTGGTCTCAAATTAAACATAAATAAAACAGAAGTACTCTTTTCAAACTTAGATAAAACACAATCCCAGCATTTAGCTAACTCTCTTGGAATAGCCCTCCAGACAAAATACATAACTTATTTAGGCATTAAAATCCCTGCAGATCCCTCACAATTATTCCAAATTAATATAACACCAATGATCAACACCCTGAAGCAGGATTTAATTAGCTGAAATTCTCCTTTAATATCCTGGACAGACAGGATACATGCTGTTCGTATGACACTACTACCCAAGATGTTATACCTTTTTAGGTCTCTTCCAATACCAGTTACTCAAAAATCATTAGCTGAACTTCAGAGGTTAATTTTTAGATTCGTTTGGGCGAACAAGCGCAGTAGAATTTCTAAAAAAAATAATGTTTTGGAATAGGGACAGAGGAGGGCTTGGCCTTCCTGACCTATTCAATTATTATCGCGCCGCAAGGATAGCCCAACTCGCTCCAGTTTTTGCAAAATTTAACCCTCCACTGTGGGTCCAGATTGAAAATGACCTCTTGACCCCTTTTAGCCTGCCCTCCCTCATATGGTCAACCAATACAAAAATTTCAGCCTTTAAAACTGTTTCTCCCGTCGCTTATCACTCCCTCTCTTTGTGGTATAGATTAAGGTACATCAAGAGGCTTCAATCCAAACTCTCTCCGCTTATGCAGGTATTTAATAACCCAGCATTTCCCCCAGGGATAGACCCGCAATCTTTCCTATGGTGGAAAAATAACAATCATACAATGCTCCGGCACTATTTACTGAAAGATAATCTACCTAGCTGGAAGCAATTCAATAATGCTATTAGATTCCCTCCAGCTGAATTCTTTAGGGCCCTTCAAATATACCACTTTCTTAGATCCATCCCGGGAGTTGCCAAGGGGCCTGCTGCTGTCACCCATTTTGAAAGATGGTGTGAACATTCCCCCCTGACAGGGGGCCTCATATCACAGCTATATTCTGTGCTATCCCAACCTCTAGACCCATATAAAATGAAGCCAATGCTTCAATGGGAAGCCGACTTCAACACCACTAGGACTATTGCCCAATGGTCTAAATGCTGTCTGTCTATTAATAAGGGAAGCAGCTATTATTCCCATATAGAAACAAGTCTAAAAGTCCTACATAGAACTCACATCACGCCACTTATAATACATGGAATCGACAGCAGCAGGCCCAAAACATGCTTTAGGAACTGCGGCCGAGAGGGTAATCACTCACACATTTGGTGGTACTGCCCCAAGTTTAAATTTACTGGGCATCAATTACTTCCCTGATAGGCTCAATACTCGAGAGAGACCTGGCACCCGATCCTTTTATGCTCCTACTAGGTGACAAACCTAGAGGATGGAAATACCCAATGCATAGGCTGGCACAACACCCAGCTAAGGCTGCCAAGCTTCATATAGCTAGAATGTGGCAAAAGCCTACACTCTCTGTTGAAATGACTATCAATATAATTAACGATATTCTCATCTCGGAAAGATTAATTGCCATAGTGAACGATACATTGCACGTATTCGCTAAAACTTGGCAGCCTTGGCTAGATTACATAGATAACCCTGGATACCGTACTTTGGTTTTGACTCCCTAACCTATAGATGCATAAGATGGATAACAATAAACAACAGAAAATTAAGAAAATGTATACGGGGCACCCCCTGTGCACCCAATGATGTTTTAACACTTTGTGCTTTTGTGGAACTAAAACAAAACATGTTTGTATCTTTCCAAGTTATAACGTTATGCTTTTACCCCATGTTGGGGGACTGTATGAAAAGCTGTCTTGTTCTAATGAGCAAACTGTTCAATAAAAACTTTTTGAAACTAAAAGCCCACCTCTGCCTCCTTAAAGCAAATCTGAAGCAAAAATAAACTTATGAGATAATGGGCTCGATTCACAAAGCGGTGCTAACCCAGTTAGAGACTTTAGGCGTGATAACCATTGCACCACACTGGTGAAAAGCCAGTTTAGGCGTGATAAGTTTAGGCATGATAAGTTTAGGCGTGATAAGTTTAGGCATGATAAGTTTAGATAAGTTTAGATCGCGAGCAAAGTCCCGCACGCAAAGCAGCGCCATTAAACTCTATGCGAAGTGCACCAGACTTTGCTAGCGCAAAACTTTTGATCAGCTGTGCACTGCGGTGCTAACCCACTTGGTGCTTAAACTTATCACGCCTAAACTTATCACAACTAAACTTATCATGCCTAAACTTATCACACCTAAACTTATCACACCTACACTTATCATGCCTAAACTGGGTTTAGGCGTGATAAAAGGCTTTTCACCAGCGTGCTAACTGTTAGCACCGCTTTGTGAATCAGGCCCAATGAGTTGTATGTGTAGTACACATAATAAATAGAACATAATAAATAGAACATTAGTAGGAAAGAAAAGAATCTCATATTCTTATTGTATTATATATAGCGTTATTTATAACATTGCATGAGACTTTCACAGTTGCAGTGTAGAATCCAGGCTCTGTATATCTCAAAATATTATTTTGGCTTCAGACTTTAAGTTAAGTTTCTTTATTTGCATAATTTATTATTATTTTGGATTTATATAGCAACAGCATTTTCTATTCTGCTTTACAATAGAAAATACAAAGTACAAATAGTATGCATCATACAAAGTCAGTGTTGAATCATACATAAAGGTGAAAGATTTGTAACCGGTTACACAGTAGTAATCACACATAAGGGGAGAGAACCACGCCCAACTGGGCTTACAGTCTAGTGGCCCATACTCACGGGCTACTTTTTGTCCCGTCGCCAGCACACGGGAGCAAGTGCGCGACAGGTTCGGCGACAGCTCGTCGCCAGGTCCCTCCGCGTACACACACGGAAGAGGGATCAGCTCTGCGACGGAAGCTGTCGCCGACAATCCTCCCCCTCGCCGGAAGCGCCGTGGATTTCCTATTATGTTGCTGTTGCTAGTCCGCATACTCACGCGGACTAGCGACAATTGCGGCAAAGTTGCGGCGGCAACTGTCGCCGGGCGATTGACCGCGCCAATCGCCTGGCGACAGCAGTGACGAGCAACGGTTCGGGGTGCGCGCCCGTGTTGCGCCTCATACTCACGGGTGACCTGTCGCCGCAACACGCGCGCGCCGCGTGTTGCGGCGACAATTGTAGCCCGTGAGTATGGGCCATAAGGGATAGAATGACAGGTAGGGGGATCTGTGAACAAGGAGGTGGCTGGTGGCTAGTTAAGATTACCGGTACATGCTTGCCAGATGAGGTAAGTTTTTAGGTTCCGTGTAAAGATAGTCAGTGTGGGTGTGTGATGAACGGATTGTGGTTGTGGAAGGGAGCTCCAGAGGAGTGAGGAAATTTGAGAGAAAGCTTTTATGCAAGAATGAGAAGCGGTGACCAGAGAGGAGGAGAGGAGAATGTTATTAGTAAAGTGGGGATTAGGTGCAGAGCGGTATCTGGAGACAAGTGTAGTTAAAGTAGGTAGGGGTGAGACTGTAGAGTGCTTTGTAGGTGAAGGTTAGGCTCTAGAGTTGTATCCTTTGTGTTATAGGCAGCCAGTGAAAGAACTGAAAGAGCAGGTTAGCAGTAGATGAGTGAGAGGAGAGGTGGATGAGTCATGCCACAAAATTCATATTAGACTAGAGAGGAGCAAGCTGGTTAGCTGGAAAGCCACAGAGAAGGGAGTTGCAGTAGTAAATACATGAGCAAATCTTGGCATGCACAAGGAGTTTGATGGCATCCTGATTAAGAAAGGGGCAAATGCAGGATGACAACAGCAGATAGATAGTGAGTCGATCCGTGGTTTGAACTAGACTTTCAGAAGCCACAGTTGCCACAGACTACTTTCTGTTAATTCAGTAATACTGGATATAGAGCACGGTAAGTCATTTGATTTAACATAAGACAGCAAACACATATATTGTATTTAATACTTTTTAGCTAAGGACATTGTAATATATCATGTACTTCTTTGTTGCACCATTATGTTTTCTAACTGATTTAAAAAAACAAACATATGGACAAAAGTGAAAAAAAAGTATGTAGACAAGGCAAGTTGCTATCAAGCCACTATATATTGGAAAACCAAGGCAACTACACTTGGGTACATAATGTAAAATGAATAATTTAGTACCTACAGTAAAGTCACAGACTCAGTTTACAGAATACCTACATAGTTCATGGGAACCCAGAACCACTAGGAAGGTATAGTGGTCTAAAAGAGACAGAAAAGGCCTCTATTACATGTTTAGCCGTAACCACATTTTCAATTTAAAAAGCTTAAAGGACAACTGTAATGAGAAGAATATAGAGGCTGCCATATTTATTTCCTTTTAAACAAAGCAAGTTGCTGATCTATTTAGCTGCAGTAGTGTCTGAATAACACCAAAAACAAGCATGCAGCTAATCTTGTCAAATCTGACAATAATGTCAAAAACACCTGATCTACTGCATTCTTGTTCAGGGGCTATGACTAAAGGTATTAGAGACAGAGGATCAGCAGGATGGCCAGGAAATAAATATGGCAGCTTCGATATAGCTCTCATTACAGTTGTCCTTTAAATCTGAATGGAATGCTGTATATAATAAATATCAGTACAGTCTTATTAAAATGTTTTCCTTATGTAGAATCCTGGAGGTGAGTGATAATAAAAGGTATACTACTTATTATGTTTTTATAAGTAAATAATAAAAACAAATAAAAAGAACAATTTCCTGATTCAGGGCAAGGAAGCCAATGTTTCCTCTTGGTGTGGTCGTTTAGCTGTTTGCTAGATCTCATGCATTTCAAGATCTTGGCCAAGTATTCTAGAAAGTAGCAGTAAAATAATTACATAGGAATACTCCATCAGTCACCTCTATTAAATTGTTGGGTTCTATACCACTACCTAGTTATTTAAGTGTTAAGCAGATGCTGAAGAGTGAAGCCACCTAACAGTCCCTTATTGTTCTCAAGAATTCTGATGGTGAGTTCTACACACAACATTTTTAGATTTCTAATGCTCCTTGTCTTATGAGTAATGGAACATATGAAGTTTAAGCCTTCCTGCCGTAACAGGAACAATGGTATTTCCAGGTAGGCAGAAACTACATTAAGAAGAGCTTTTTTTCAAGTGAAGATCACTTATAGCTGGAATGGCCCTTTAAAACAATACCATGGATGGCCATATATAGAGGGGTCACAGTAATCATATTTCATGGTCTCCATCTCCTTGGTGGTATAGTATAGATCACATCTGGCAAAGTCGGCTGTCAGAGCAGCTGCCTGGAGCTTGACCTGGATGCAGCGCCATCTCCACAAACACAATGATACAAATCCCTAACCACCTTCCCATCTCCATGTAAGTATATGGATTAGCAAAGGGAAGGTAGGTGTCAATTTACATCACAACGTGGGCAGAGATGGGAGGCGAATAGCACTGCATCCAGACAGACAGGTTCATGCAGAGTTTGATGGAGGACAATACACAAACAGGACAGTACTAAACAAGAGACAGGAAGAAATAATGTGGAATATGAGTATATTCACTCTTGTACACAGAGCCATATTTGTTTCACCACTTTCAGAGTCACATCAGGTTCACTTTAAATTATGTAGCTTTTAACTTCCCTGGCGAAATGATTTTTTCCTGTTTTTAGTGTCTAAAAGCTGTACAATTTTTTTCATGTGCTTTCAGAACCTAAAGCCAGGAAAAAGACATACTGTACAGAGATATTTGCAGCAGCGCCTGCACTTACTCACCTCCCCGGCATTAATGCTCCCAGCAACTTTTTTCTTTTACTTTGAGCCTGATTCGGGATTACTGCCAAGGAGGTTAATGTGGCCAGATTTAATTATTATAATTACTGTCCAAAAAGTGATTCACACTATTCTGTATGATACTTTCTGCCTCTTCTGTTTTCAAATATGAAAGTACAGTACAGAGGACTACCCCTCTCCTTATAAAGAGAGCTGAACTTTATCACCTCTGCCTACTACTCCTTCTTGCTAATCCAGGGTCCTCTCCCAGTCCTCATTCTGCTCTGGTAACATCTACATCCTACACTGCCTATGTTCACTCTACCTTACCCACCAACACCTCTAACCTGAATAACCTCATTAATATTCCCCTTCTCCCCCCCCACCCCTCCAATATCTAGTGCCTTCTGGAATGAAAGTTCTGTAGTTAACAAACTGGCCCATATCCAGGGTCTCTTTATTTCTAACTAATTCGCCTTCCTGGGACTTACATCTCTATATCTCTCATCTTTTGAGGTTCATGCTGTCTGTGTCTATTTTCCTCACTATTTACAGATTGCTGTCATTTATCATCCTTCTGGACCAGCTTCTACCTTTATAGACCACTTCTCTGCCTGGCTTCTCCAGCTCCTCTCTACTGACATACCTTCTATCATTATTGGGGGCTTGAAAGTGCCCATAGATTCCAACGGCCTTACTGCCACTAAATTTCTCACTCACCTCCTTTTATGACCTCTGGACTTGGTTTTTACTTGGCTCTGCTCTGTTTCAACCTTTAATAATTCTCAATTTCCCCTCTCAGATCACTACCTTATAACTTTCACAATCTGTCCCTCCCTACAGTCTCCTTCCCCAGCACTGCAACCCACTCACTTAGGCTTTGTCCACATCTAAAATCGAAATAGCTGGCGGCCACATTTTGCAAATTTTGTGAATAATTTTTTTTCCCTTTCCGGCGCTTACCTGCGCACTACGATTTTGTGTAAAGCGATTTTCAAAGCGCTTTTGCAGAGCAATTTGTATTTTCATTTTCTGACGCAAGTCAGGAAGTGAACTCTTTGACACGGAAAGGAATAAATACAATGTATTTATTCTTAAAAGCGCAAACACAATCACCGTATACAGCAATTTTGTGAGCGATTTGCGTTTTTCCTATACATTCTATTATAGCAAACTCGCTCCAAAAATGGTCCATGCAGCGCTTTGCTGAGCAGAAAGCAGACAAAACGTGCTGATATGAACTATCTCATAAGGATTCATTGCACAAGCAATTTAAGGGCGTTTTTTCAAAACGCCGGCGCTCAAAAAAAAACACAGAACGCTCTAGGTGTGAACAAGCCCTTAGGTAGGAATTATCGCAACCTTGATCTATGATTTCTGGCTGATTCTTTAAAATCCCTGAGCAATCTGTCATCCTACGCTTCATCCACTCATTAAATAAAAGCCACCGATGGGCCCAATCCAATTCATTTTTTCTCCTAGGTGATATTTTCACACCATAGCGATAAAATGCCTTTTAAGCCACCAGCAAGCCAGAAAATACTATTTCGGTAGTACTTTTTTATTTACTTTTTGGTACTTTTTCAAGTAACAGCTCGAAATTGTGCTACTGCTGATATAAGAGGGTTTAACATTTTGTATTGCACTAAATACAATGCATATTTCCAACAAGATCAATCCATCATCATCTATCCATACCTAAAATATCGCGCAACACCAACATAATTTAAATATCAGCATTAACTGTGTCACATCAGATTGCTATTCTGATAGACTAGCAAAGGACTAAAGGAAATATAGAAAAGAGTCATCCATATCCTTCAAAATACAACCTAGACACAGAGGGGTTGATACAGTAACTTCCGGTAATATTGTTGTGTACAGGTAGTGCACAGCTGCAGTGCTACCGCCAGCAGTGTACAATGCCTTACACTACTAGTGTGACCCGTGGTACATGATTAAAGCATCTGTTACTACTGGTAATGGGCATTACACAAATAGCTTAATGTGCCTTACCGTAACAATGCTAATCTTACCACTGTACCGCTGGTCGTGCTAATAGTTTAACGTGTGGTACAATGCTGGTAGTAGTAATAGCAATATTGCCATGTGCTACCTGCACGCAGCTATGTTACTGGCTGATAGTACATTAACCCCAGAGTCCACAGAGGTTTTTAAATCTCTGCAATCAAAACTCATTAGAAATGTCTAAATACAGATAATTATCTGTATGTAGCTTTGAAGGTGTTTGATGTTAGAAGTACAGACTAATAGAGGAAATATTACATGTTGCTTTTGTAGTGTGTTAAAGTGTTGTTAATACTACTAATTTCACTACTACAACTTTTACTACTATGATTGCCAACTACTACTGTAATAGTAGTAGTAATAATAATTAGCATCACTAATTGCTAGCAAATGGAGTGTGCTACTGTAAAATACATTGGATTTGCTTAGCACCTTTATTGTCAAGGATGCCAATGAGAAAAAAAAATACTGATAATATAAATATGTTTCTCAGTTGTGAGGTTTTTCTTTGTTCCTGCTGAAAAGCCAGTAGTAATTAGGTAGACAGAGAGCAGCACAGGACAGGTGCCAGGAGATTCTGTGACCTCCAGAGAAAATGATGGAGCACATACCCTGCTTATGGATACAATCAAACACACAAGGGAATTTTTGAATCCCAATGCCCCACCAAATATATCTATCTGTAGGCTTTTATAGGTCACCCATGTTAGAGGGAGCCAGGCAATGGAAGCTTAAATTAAGTTATGACTCTCTGTGTGTGTTTCTACATCTATGTATGTATACAAGTTTGCATACGTGTGTGCATGTTTAACTCATTGTAGCTATTATCTCAGTTCTTTCCTGAATTATTAAATACATTCCAAAATATATCAGAAAGGAAAGCCATAAGGTGTCCGTAAATGGCGAGGTGTCTTGTCTACCCTGACAAAATATCACCTATCTAAACATTACTGTCACAATTGCCAAGCGTCCGAAATTGCAATGACTGTCTCCAGACCTGTCCCATATTTTTATGGATGGCTTGTTAAAGCATAAATGGCAGACAGGAATAAAAAAAGAGAGAGAAATAAAGAAAAGAACAATTAAATCAAGCCTTGTGCAATGTTGCGATTCCCTATTATTTGTATAGTAATTCAGCTTCTTTAAAATGAATGCTATTTTATTCCGAGTCTGCCGGTAACAGTTTACACCACTTTTTCTCATTTGTTGATGTAAATCATTGCCCTTCGTTGAATGCAGTTTCTGCATAATTAGTAACTTTCCCTGCGAGCAAGGCAACAAATATATTTTTATTTAAATGAGGCTACAAATTATTTTTGCATGCTTAGTGCTGCATCCCTAGATGTGTCAAGTCCCTAGTGTAACAGGTATAATATTTCTTGCCAGTTTACGCCTTGAATAGGAATCTTCTGCATTTATGCACTGTGTATCAGTGCTCCAGTTTTTCGCTTGGCACATGCTTGGGAAAGAGCTTTGAAAATAGAGCTACTCTGTTGCTAGGAGACAGCTGTAGTGCATCCCGCTCATTCCATTATCCAGGATTCGCTGTACGCAGGTGATTTCCAAGTTTGTCATAATCCAGGCATAATAATGACTTTTTATTATTGCCTTATAATTAAGCTATCAGTTAAATATTCAGATGATATTAAAATATAATTCAAGCAGGAGGTTTTTTTTACATGCACTTTTGCATAAAAACACAATAGCTATGTGCAATCTTCTAGAAAAACTAAAAATAAAAAAATACTTGACGTAAATATGATTTACTGTGTTCAGTCATTCCTATACATGTAGTATTTTTTTTGGGGGGGATACAATTAAATATAGGATCAATCCAGCTACAATAATGTAGTCACTTCCTGATCACGGGATGGACAGTACTTTGTTTCTGTCTTTGCTTAATTTATTAATTAAATTTGGCATTGAAAATGTATTTTTTTAAATATTATTTTATAAGTGAAATACTACTCATGCAAATATAATATTATTATAGCTCCATTTTAGATTTGGTTTGATTGGCACATTTGCAAGTTCAAAACAGGTTTTAGTACAGTAAATGTACAATAGCTCTTCAAAAAACAATAAGGCCTCGTTCAGACTATACGCGCTGCCGTCCGCATTTTGGCAGCGCGTATAGTGTGCGACACGCAAGATCGATAGAAGGGCATAGACAGCCCTTCTACCGTTCCCATCATATGCGCTGCGTGGCAGCGCGATTGCGCTATCGCGTGCTGCACGCATTTTTGGGAATCGCAGCGCAGATCCCATTCATTGTAATGAATGGGATCTGCAGCGCAGCGCATAGGAGCGCAGATGGCGTGCGATCGGACGCGTTGCGTTCCAATCGCACAGCCATCTGCGCTAATGATGTGAACGAGGCCTAAGGCCTAGTATTTAGTCTATTCTGGAGATGTTGCTGTTGTAATGTTTTTTCATTTGTTTACTGCAACAGTAAAGTAAACATTAATTTGTAATAAAGTTGAAGAGAAATCGAGAGCCCAATATGGTGTAGTATGTCAACATTGATTGGATAAATGAAACAGTGAGATGGTAATACTCACAAACACGGGTTACCACCTAGGTAACCACTCATTAGGCAGGTGAGGAGATTAGACCTGTCCTCACTCAGGATTAAGAAGTCGCTCTCTGTAGATAGGAAGAAAGGGGGTAGATCACCCCTCCACCTGGGGTGGACTCAAATATATTGGTAGGTGAACAGAGGCGCCTGAAGGATAAAAGTACATAAAATTTTTAAAAAATTGCTGGGAGGAAGTGGTGAACTCACCTCCGTTAAAGCAGACACCAAAGACTGTAAATATATAGATATACACATTTATTGAAAATACCCCAAAGATGCAACGCGTTTCGCGGGCACAGCCCACTTCTTCAGGCAATAAGCAGGGGATAAACAACAGCAATTCAGTTGTAGCAAGCAGAGCACCTCTGTGACAGAGGTGCTCTGCTTGCTACAACTGAATTTTATGAATTTTTATTCTTCTGGCGCCTCTGTTCACCTACCAATATATTAATTTGTAATATTTGCTGCATACTACCCCTCCTCCTGTCCCCCCCCCCCCCCCCATTCCCATTAGATTGTAAGCTCGCAAGGGCAGGGCTCTCTCCCCCATTTGTGTCTTGGTAACCATTATACATTTTATTCATCATGTTAATTTTATCACTGTCATTACCAATTCGATAATTTGTATTTTGTATCATTCTTTGTATTTTGTCACTAATTATGTATTTTGTATATTGGTGTACACCATTGTCTGTATTATTATGTACCCCATGTTTGTTTCTTACTTTGTACAGCGCCACGGAATATGTTGGCGCTTTATAAATCAATAATAATAATAATATTTAAAGTTGTCTACACACACTAGATGAAACGCAACTGAGGTGCGCAACTGACTGCCTTGGCCAAGAATCCAGCTCAGCCTGCCATTAGAGTCAGCCCCCTACAGTGTCCAACAAGGGATCAAGTCCTGAGCCGTACTGGGCAACATATCTTGCATATGTGTATGTAACATGAAAAGTAGAGCTGATCACAATAAATGAATAGAATGAATATCCATAATCACTATACATTCCATTTAAATCAGACCTATAGTCTGAATATTAATTAAAACTTAAACAAACACGCATAAAGTATGTGGCTTAATAATATATCACCCATACCCAAATGTGGGGGGTATGTATTAGGGAATCAGGGTAACCAACCCAAAAATCAGACTGAGCAAACAAAGTTCAAGAGATGAAAAAGAATTCCCAACTCTATAACAAAATAAACTGTATGAATAGGCAACCAACTACTGATTGGCTGGTACAAACAGTTTATTAATCTTCAACTTGCAAGATTAAAAACAAGGCGTGGCCACAGAGTCCACATGTCATGGGATAGACATAATTAGCCAATATGACTCCAATAATGATATTCTAATATCCAGTAGTAACAGCCGATATCAATAGAACATAATCAAAAAAGGGAAGCTAATGCTAATAAGAATACAGCAATTGCATAAAAATAATTGATGCCGCATTCACAAAATGTAGGCTCCGATAATTTACAATCAGATACAAAAAATGTCTAGCAATAGTCAGAGCCTGGGTGTGTTCGAAAAAGTAGCAGCGCTAAGTTGTATTAAGTTATCTAGTCTGAAAACCAACTTTGGTTATTGAACAAATGTTGTGTTATTGTGGCCAAAATGATTACCATATGTAATTGGCAGAAATATTACACTGTAATGTGAGAAAATGGCATCTAAAGGTGGCTACATAAACTAATAAAGGAAGAGGATTGGCTCTTGGGTGCATAAGAAAATACAAAACAATCTTTATTATTAGGTATTGACATACAAATAAATACATATATATAATTAGAAACCCCCTTAAAAAACAGTGAATGATCCCCCTGGGCAACACAAGGAATAGTGAGGCTGCAGTCCTCACACTACCTCGCAAGAAAAAAAGAGTTCCACTCCAAGAAAAAACCACAGATGATAAATCAATGTAAAAAATGGCTGATATGAATCCACTTGTAACAAAGAAGCTAAGCCTTAGAAGATCCCGTCACATCACAGTGACACTGGTTGTTAGACACATGCCAGGCACCCACATCATAAAGGGGTGTATTTTGGTTCATATGTTGTGACTTGTAGCGATTAAGGAAAGGTACCCATGGAACAATCCAGCATGAAAATACAGATCCATAGATCCAGGATCAAAGGCGTATGGCAGAGAAGTAGATAAGCCACAAACTGTTCCTGTATGCTGACATAGGTAAATTCTAACAATCCCCCAATCGCAGGGATACAGAGCCTTATGCACAGATGATAGAGGCACAATATGGCAAGCCAGAGCTCAAAGGAGTTAATGCCGGCAGTTGGATATTAGCAAGCAGCAGGTGCCAAGCCAGCCATGCAAAGCTTCATAGTTACCATCCTGTAGTGCACAAAGTGGATCCAAGGAAATGCTGAAGCGTGGATATGGAGTGGCTCGCTTGTGTGTGCCCAGGAGATATGGCTGCCCAAACGCCTTACATGTTTCGCCGCACTAGCGGCCTTTTCAAAGGCAGGCAGCAGAAGAAGCATCACCTCTGAATCCCCAATTGCCAGACATGTACATCTTGAACACAGAGGGAACTCCAGTTTTGTTAGTTTCATTGGCCTAGATCGGGTACACTTACATCCCAGGGGTGGGGATCTTGATAGAAAGCTTCTCCAGCTGGAGTCTAAATGGATTTTTGAGCTAAAAGCAACAGAACCTAGAGGTTTGAATGACAGCATTAATTATAGAGTATTTCTGCCAGGCTAGTTCCTGGGCTTGCCCTGCTGCTCCGCACTCCTTTCCTTTTTCCACCTTGTCTCCCCTCATTTTGGCCGGGCTCTTTGCCCGCCTTCGCCTTTTGCCTAATGTCTTCTCACTAGATGTGGCGGTTTTTCCTTCATTTTTTGGCCTTGTAATTTTGGTGCACACGTATGTGCACACGTAAATTTGGTGCTTTGGTGCACATGTATGTGCACATACATGTTTGTGCATATATTTTTTGTGCATTTAAAATATGGCACCAGGCATATCATTATTGACATGTGTCTTTCCCCTTCATTCTGAATTTAATTTGATTTAATGCAATTTTGGGCCCTTTGCCTGTTTGGCTTCATGAGAGACACCCGGGATGGTTTCTGGCTTCATTTCCACCACACACGCCCTTTGGCACCATTGATGCCAAATCAGCGCTGCCATGCCACCCTGTGGGATCTCTCGTGAATGGGACCCATATTTATATGTTAGCATGTATATATTTTTTAGGTCACACCACTTTCGGACTTTGTTCTGGTCCCTAGGGATGTGCCCTTTTTCTTAGTAATATCAATGTGTTAGTCCCTTTTCTTTGTCATTATTTTTGTTCTTGTTAGCTAGTCTGTTTTGTCTTTTTAGACAAATAAAGCTACATATATCCCCGGATTTCCGCCAGGAGCTGATGCCCGCCCCTCCTCTTACTTCCGCCCGCCTTTGGGCTGTGCCAGGCGTCCCGCTATTCAGCCTCACAGGGATGCGACTAGTCGCTTCCTGTTTGAGGCACGTATGAGCGCATTTGCGCTCCAGCGGGTTGCCGCCCACACGCTCTACGGACGTTTGGTCCGATGTGGGCGTGAAGGGGGCGGGGCGTGCGCGGCGGCGGCGGCTTTCAAAAACGCCATTCTGGCGTTCAGAGGTGATGCTTCTTCTGC
Source organism: Hyperolius riggenbachi (assembly GCF_040937935.1). Taxonomy (NCBI): domain Eukaryota; kingdom Metazoa; phylum Chordata; class Amphibia; order Anura; family Hyperoliidae; genus Hyperolius; species Hyperolius riggenbachi. The sequence goes on along the minus strand of NC_090646.1, from coordinate 232,218,419 downwards.
TGCCTGCCTTTGAAAAGGCCGCTAGTGCGGCGAAACATGTAAGGCGTTTGGGCAGCCATATCTCCTGGGCACACACAAGCGAGCCACTCCATATCCACGCTTCAGCATTTCCTTGGATCCACTTTGTGCACTACAGGATGGTAACTATGAAGCTTTGCATGGCTGGCTTGGCACCTGCTGCTTGCTAATATCCAACTGCCGGCATTAACTCCTTTGAGCTCTGGCTTGCCATATTGTGCCTCTATCATCTGTGCATAAGGCTCTGTATCCCTGCGATTGGGGGATTGTTAGAATTTACCTATGTCAGCATACAGGAACAGTTTGTGGCTTATCTACTTCTCTGCCATACGCCTTTGATCCTGGATCTATGGATCTGTATTTTCATGCTGGATTGTTCCATGGGTACCTTTCCTTAATCGCTACAAGTCACAACATATGAACCAAAATACACCCCTTTATGATGTGGGTGCCTGGCATGTGTCTAACAACCAGTGTCACTGTGATGTGACGGGATCTTCTAAGGCTTAGCTTCTTTGTTACAAGTGGATTCATATCAGCCATTTTTTACATTGATTTATCATCTGTGGTTTTTTCTTGGAGTGGAACTCTTTTTTTCTTGCGAGGTAGTGTGAGGACTGCAGCCTCACTATTCCTTGTGTTGCCCAGGGGGATCATTCACTGTTTTTTAAGGGGGTTTCTAATTATATATATGTATTTATTTGTATGTCAATACCTAATAATAAAGATTGTTTTGTATTTTCTTATGCACCCAAGAGCCAATCCTCTTCCTTTATTAGTTTATATATTTATTTGTTGGCATGATGCATAAGAGAATAATTATTAAGATTATATTTTTCCTCATAACCAATTCCTATCTCATTTGACCACATTCCACATACAATAGAGTCATTACAATTTATAAAGGTGGCTACACACAGTACAAATGATCCGAATTTACAGCAATTTCATAAAAACAATCAGATTTCACAAAAATTCAAGGTTTTTTTTTTGTTTGAGCAAGAAATCCGATTAAATTTCCTATTTTTTTTTCCGATATAAGTCGATCAGGAATGGTGTAGCGTAGATTGTCAATTTCTTAATACGTACACCCAAGCAGTTTTAAATCGTTTTTTGCATAATGGGGAAAAATTGAACACTTGTGGTACATTGGTCAGGTTTTTCAAATGTTAAGGTGGCCACACACCATGCAATTTTTTTTTTTTCAATTCAAGAACTAAATCAATTTTTCTGATTGATTTTAACATTTAAAAAATCTGACCAATGTACCACACACGTGTACAATAAAAAAAATATGATCGAAAACTGAAAGAAATGCTTGAGTCAATACATTAATTGACAATCTACCCTACACCATTCAATTTTAATAAAAAATGATCAGAAAAATCCACCACTCCCGATATACTTGTACAGAAAAAAATGGGAAATTCGATCAGATTTCTTGAACAAATGAAAGGCAAAGCTTGCACGTTTTCTGTACAACCGATTGTTTTTATCAAATTGCCGTAAAATTAGATCATTTTACTGTATCGAGTGTGGCCACCTTTGCTATCAATCAGAAAAATTGACTGTAATCCTTGAATTCAAAAGAAATTGAGAAAAATGTACAGTGTGGCCAACGTCAAGCAATAGCTGACTTTGTCTGTGAGTGTCTTTCAGAGTTACAAAAGATATGAATTCTAGTGTATGTTTTAGGGGTCTCTATATATGAACTGTGGTGCAAACGCATAACAACCACAATACATGAATGCACAACATTCATCCCATTGTTGTAGTGTATTTGTGGCTTTCCAAACATAGCAGAATAGAACTTGCTACGTGGAACTAAAACTCAGCCACAGTTCAACCATGGCAAACCACTCATCTCCTCATGCCTTAAAGAGGAACTCCAGTGAAAATAATGTAAAAGTGCTTCATTTTTACAATAATTATGTATAAATGATTTAGTCAGTTTTTGCCCATTGTAAAATCTTTCCTCTACCTGATTTACATTCTGACATTTATCACATGGTGACATTTTTACTGCTGGCAGGTGATGTCAGCGGAAGGGGATGCTGCTTGCTTTTTTGGCAGTTGGAAACAACTGTAAACAGATGTTATTTCCCACAATGCAATGAGGTTCACAGACAGGAAACTGGTCCTGACATCACACTTTGGGAGGGGTTTCTCCACAATATTAGCCATACAGACCCCCCTGATGATTCGGTTGAGAAATGGAAAGGATTTCTCATGGGAAAGGGGGTATAGCTACCGATTGGGATGAAGTTTAAAGGGAACCTGAAGTGAGTAAAATTATTTAAAATAAACACATGATATACCTGCAAATGAATATTACATACTAACCTCACTGTCAGTTCCTCTCAGAAGCTCACCATTTTCTTCTTACAGTGATCCCTTCCAGTTCTGACAATATTTTGTCAGAACTGAAATATACCAGTTGCTGTCAGATATCAGCAGCTGTCAGTTACAACTGAATGTGCAAGGTAATGTCCATGTTTCCCTATGGCTCAAGTGCGTGATATTACAGTTTAACAGTGTGCTGACCAGGAAGCTGTTTTGGGGTAAGGGCCCTTTTCCACTAGCAATCGCTAGCGTTCACGCTGAACGCTAGCGATTGCTGAATCGCAAAATGCAGGAAAGTTCCGGCGATTGCGTTCACGATTTTGCTATGCTGTAGTGTGCATAGCAAAATCGCGGCAAATATCGCTCCGCAGTGCGATCGCGTTTGAGTCAAAAATGTTATTTAGCAAACTGTAGCGATTTAAAAAATCACTAGCGGTCTGTAATTTTGCGATTCAGCATCGCAAACGCCGCCAGTGGAAAAGGGCCCTAATGGCCATTTTTAAAATGTAGGACGAAGAAATCCATTGATCACAGTGGACAAATGGGACACGGGAAAGGAGAAAGAGATTGAGGGGTAGACTACACAGGAGGCAAGTATGGCCTGTGTATGGTTATTTTGACTTTTTATTTTCAGTTCAGGTTCTCTTTAATTCTTGGTTACTGTTTCTCTTTAAAGCACTGCAGAAATATTGCCAGTGCAAAATATATGTATATAATATAAATTAAGTGGAGACTTGCCTTGGCTATAGGTTATGGTTTTGGCTGAGTTTATCCTACAATGCTTATATATGCAACATTCAATTTCTCTGTTTGAAGATATTGGAATGGAATTGCCTCCAGGATAGTTATCCCACTACAGCAGTCACATGGTCTACCAGTCATGCAACTTCATTTCCAGATCTCTCCTATGTATTGCTGTATAACAAAGCAGCAGCACCATTGCCACAAAAGCAGCCCCTGAGATATGCCTGGCAGCAGACGGGACTAAGTTATGTGTATGAGCAGTGCTTAGTATGAGAGAGACAGCAGCAGTTATGCAAGACTAGAGGATGGTGTGGTCTCCCCTGGAAATACCTCAAGGCAGCAGTCAAAGGACACATTTAAGGCCAGAACTGACGTGGTGATATCTAGGGAACAACAGCACAGAGTGCAATTACACTGGCGCCATGATGCTGATGAAAACCTGGAGATAATCTGTTGCTGTCAGTAGCGTAACAATGTGCAAGGTGAACTTTACCTATGCTTCTCACTGAGTGAATTTAGCAGTATGAATGTAAAGTCCTAAATGCCAGAAATGTTTCCCATCCTAAAGCACACATGAAATGAGAGGGGTATGGAGGCTCACATATGTATTTCCTTTTAAACAATGCTGGTTGCCTGGCTGTCCTACAGATCCTCTGCCTCCAATATTTTAGCCATAGACCCAGAACAGGTATGAAGATCAGGTGTTCTGACTGAAGTGTGACTGGATTAGCTGTATGCTTGTTTCAGGTGTGTGATTATGCCTAAGCAGTCAAAGAGATGGTCAGTGCTGCCAGGCAACTGGTATTGTTTAAAGAGAACCCGAGGTGGGTTTGAAGGATATTATCTGCATACAGATGCTGGATCTCCCTATACAGCCCAGCCTCAGTTGCTATCCCAAACCCCCCTAAGGTCCCCCTGCACTCTGCAATCCCTTATAAATCACAGCCACGCTGCTGACAAACAGCTTGTCAGAGCTGGCTGTGTTTATCTCTATAGTGTCAGTCTGCTGCTCTCCCCGCCTCCTGCAGAACTCCAGTCCCCGCCTGCATCCCTTCCCTCCCTGCTGATTGGAGGGAAGGGACAGGGGCAGGGACTGGAGCTATGCAGGAGGCGGGGGAGCAGCTGAGACTGACACTACAGATGTAAACACAGCCTCACAGCACGGCTGTGATTTATGAGGGATTGCAGAGTGCAGGGGGACCTTAGTGGGGTTTGGGATAGCAACAGAGGCTGGGCTGTATAGGCAGATCCAGCCTCTGTATGCAGATAACATTCTTTAAACACACCTCAGGTTCTCTTTAAAGGAAATACAGTACATATGGCAGCCTCCATATGCCTCTTACTTCCGGTGTCCCTTAAAGAGAATCTGTACTGTCCGATTTGTACAATAAAAAACATGCCAATCGAGTCACTGTGATCTCCTGGGTTCCTCTTTGCCATTTCCACCGCTCCCCGCAGTGATTCTGGCTTTTCATTGCCAGTTTTAGGCAGTGTTTACAAACAAAAAACATGGCCGCTAACCAGGAAGTGATTTTTGTGTATATATATCATGTTACAGTATACTACAAGTTTTTATTACATTGTGAATTATCTGCACTCCAGTCTGGGATTACCATGTGACAGGCAACAGCTCCTTCCCCCCATTAGCCTCACAAACTCAGAAAACTGAGAGCAGAGACCTGTGTGTGAGGGATAAACAAAGCACAAACACAGAGCCTGCAGTGGGGCGTGGAGGAGGTGTGCATAACTTCTCCCTATCACAGCAGAGGCAGCACATTCCTCTCTGAGCCGACAAAGCTTGACAAAGAAAAGATTAGATATATTACAGAGACAGTGCAACTAGAAAAGACTGCAGTAAGCCAGACCGCATTAGAACAGGTATAGGAATTTATAGGATAGAAGAAATAAGGCTGTACATTTTGTTACAGAGTCTCTTTAAAGGACAACTGAAGTGAGAGGTATATGAAGGCTGCCATATTTATTTCCTTTTAAGCAATACCAGTTTCCTGGCTGTCCTGCTGATCCTCTGCCTCCAATACTTTTAGCTCCAGACCCTGAACAAGCATGCAGCAGATCAGCTGTTTCTGACTTTATTGTCAGATCTGACAAGATTATCTGCATGCTTGTTTCAGGTGTGATTCAGTCACTACTACAGCCAAATAGACCAGGAACACTGCCAGGCAACTGGTATTGTTTAAAAGGAAATACATATGGCATATGCCTCTTACTTCAGGTGTCCTTTAAGAGTACCGCCCAGGAGTAAACTCCTGTCAAATAGGGAAAGAACATGGGTACATACGCAAGAGAGTTAAGCCATTAAGCTATGGCAATATTTTAGAAAAGAGTTGTAAGGCTTGCCAGTTTAGCATATATCTATATTGTCAGTAATGGGGTTTCCCTGGTTTGAAATCACAGTTTTGCATTTTTTTATAATCATTAACACTATTATTTATAGGATATTTGTGGCTAAGCAAAGGGAAAGTAAACTTTAATCCTGGAGTACCACTTTAATACCTTGGGCCATATCTATTACTAAACTCGCCAGCGATAAGTGCTGGCAAGTTCTTAAAGAGGACCTCCAGAGTAAATCCTAAAATCCGCCAGCATACTGTAGTAAATAGCTTGGTGGTTTTCTCTGCAGAGAGAGAGGAGGCGGGTCCAGGTGCCGGAAGTCAGGTGATGCAGGGATTTAGGGACAGCATCACGGGACAAGGCTTCTTGAGTAAATATAATGTTGTTTTACTTGCAGGCTGCCGGATTTCAGGATTTACTCTGGAGGTCCCCTTTAAATTAGGCGACGGGAGCATCGCCTAACCCAATTAGATTTAACACCCCACCCCCCCGGGCGGTAAAGAACTGCACACCCAATCCTGTTATCCATTTCTTGCTGCCAACAAGAGCATTAGCTTAGACCTGCAAAGAGCAAGTCTAAACCAGCTAACACATGTGCTGCGCTGCTGCATCTGGGGATATCCTTTAATAAGGAGACCCCCAGAGTTCCCTGTCAGGCCATGCGTGACCACCGAAGCTCCCCACAACTGAGACAGGCACCTGTGTAATTTACCATTAGCCGTCGGACATCCACCGCCTCTCGCTGCAAGTCCCGATGCTGTAATTACAGTATCTCGGAACCCCAGTTGTCTGGACCAATGAAAATGCTCAAACGGCTTGCAGCATATTCCTTATTGTGTGCTTGTTTCTAGTCAGAGCAATCAGAATGATAGCTGTACTTCCAAGCACACAAGAGAGAATATGCTGCAAGCCTTTGGCAATCGATTTTCCTGATCAATTTCCCGATTGGTAATCGGTAGGATGGTAATGCCAGACTAGCATATATAATTATTTGCTCTCCCTACTAATTATTTGTTCAAATAAAATCCTGTCTGGTTTTCAGCTATGTTGATCGGTCATTTGCAGAAACATTTTGCATGTTATGTGCTGGACCAATCCACATTTTAAATGTTCCCTCTCACTGTGAAAGAACCAAGAATACAATTGTTACTAGGTTGTTTCTGATTGGTCAGTAGTAAGGTGGCCACACACCATACAATTTTTTAAATATCTGTTCAATTTAAGAATTGGAATCCATTTTTCTGACTGATTGTAACATTTCAAAAATATGACCAATGTACCACACACCTATGTTAAATATTTTCCTCAATTATGATAAAAATGATTGGAAACTCAGAGAAAATTGCTAGGGTGTGTATATTAATAAATTAACAATACAACACACACCATACAATCTTAAGTAGAAATTGAAGAGAAATATCTGGCATTCTGGATCGATTTAAATCGAAAAAAACGGGAAATCCACTCGGATTTTTCAGTCGAATGAAAAAAAAAAGCTTTCAATTTTTTCGAGAGATATGATCGTTTTTATTGAATTACTGTAAAATCGGATCATTTTAGTGTATCATGTGTGGCCACCTGTAGATTTCCCTTTCAGCCAGCGACCAGTCCAATCATTTTGTTTAGAGGGTTCCTAGATTGGGAGGAAGCGTTGCCTTATCTTAAAGGGAATGTCCAAGCAAAATAAAAAAATTAGTTTCACTTACCTGGGGCTTCTACCAGCCCCATGCAGCCATCCTGTGCCCTCGTAGTCACTCACTGCTGCTTCAGTCCCCCGCTGGCAGCTTGCCGACCTCAGAGGTCGGCGGGACACATTGCGTACATTTTTACGCATTCCCGCTAGTGCAGGAACATTAACACATACATTTTTATGCGTTACTGGTTCAATGCGTACATTTTTACGCATTGAACCAGTAATGCATAAAAATGTATGTGATATTGTTCCTGCACTAGCGGGAATGCGTAAAACTGTACGCAATGTGTTCCGCCGACCTCCGAGGTCGGCAAGCTGCCAGCGGGGGACTGGAGCAGCAGTGAGTGACTACGAGGGCACAGGATGGCTGCATGGGGCTGGTAGAAGCCCCAGGTAAGTGAAACTCATTTTTTTATTTTGCTTGAACCTTTCCTTTAAGCCATGAGACGTAACTGAAGTTCTTTGTAAGGAAACATTCATACATCAGGCCCTTAATCATTTGCTGTGGGCAAAACTCACACATCTTCCGCCTCTGCATGAGTTCCTCGTATTCTTCATTTTCCCACAAAGACATAGGTGATGTAAATATATTATACTGGTGCTTATGTTCAATGAAAAAAAAAACTGTTTCTAAGCAATTATACTGACTGATTACTCATTTTTCCCCCAGGAATTTTGAATACTTTTACTAAATTGTGTGGCTGGTACCAGCCAGGCTAGACTATATGGAGTGCGAACAGAAGATAAATGTGAAATGCCATCACTAACAACTGAGCACCTGATATTAGCCACTCTTCCCAATTAGCATTAATTAGCAGCTTCTAATTTGTTGTAAAATTGCTAAAGAGGCCCCAGGTAGTAAAAGTGTAATATCGTGCTCTCTGTAAAGCTTATGCAAACTGATAGGAAACAAATTTGCTCTTGATTCCCATTAAAGTTGAGGTGTGAATTAGCAAACATTATGGAATTTCGCACATTTATCGCCATGTACATCCCTGCTCTGCTCCTACTTCTAGGTGTTTTTCCCTTAACCTACATTACAGCAGACAGCTAGAGACACAGCTGATATATAGTACTGTATGTATGAAATAACTAACCTCACTGAGTATTTGTAATGTTTGTATTTGTGGAAAATCAATCCTGTGATTCATATGGCCATAGACAGCCCAGCCAGACAGCACAGGAGACTCGTGCACACCACAACCACCGTACTAAGCAACCACCCACACTAAGCTGCCACCCACCACTGTATCCATGGACACTCCGTGTGGGGGCATCGGGGTCTATACACAGACAGACTGAGGGGCACTGATGTAACGAAGGGGCATCAGGGGTTTATACATGGATGCACGGGGGGGGGGGGGCATTGAGAGTTTATACACTAATACACTTGTGTGTGTCTAGGGGGGGGGGGGGTATCAGAGGTTTACTGGTACAACAAATTGCCTAGTTATGGACATGCCTAGCCTTCTGATTGGCTGTAGAGGAGGAGCGGCACAGTAATAAAGTCACCCTTGTACACTCTCTTTTCCAGAATCAGATAGGTAGCATGGTGATGTTGCCTCTTGTAGTGTAAAAGGTACTGATATTATTTGGTTCTAAAAATATATTTAATATTTTTAACCTTTTGGGGACCACGGACGTTGAATCAACGTCCAGCAGGTGGTGCTACCGTTCAGACTGGACGTTGATTCAACGTCCGCGCTAAAGAACCGTCCAGACGCGATCGTGCGCACCAGAGAGGGGAGATTAAGCTGTCATATGACAGCTGACATCTCCCCTCAGTGATCAGCAGCCATCGCGTATGGCTGCTAATCACGTGATCACTACCATCGTAGTGATCACTTTGACAGCGGCGGCAGCAGGGGGAAAAGAAGAGGATCCACTCACCTCCCTGCTGTTCCAGCGACGATCGGCGCCCCCTCTGCTCTGGCCGGCATCTCTGCTCCGTCTGAGGTCAGCGCCGGGTCCCAGCTTGATGATGTCATCAAGCCGTGACCCGACCTGAGCGTCATTTGGAGCGGAGATGCCGGTTGGAAAAGAAGGGGGCTGCTGCGGCTCATCGACGGAGCCTGGAAGGTGAGTGATTGCAGCTGGCGTAAGGGGGGACACTTGCCACCATGGGGGGGGGACTGCCCAGCCAGCCACAGACGGCATCTGGCCGCCCGACCCCCCCAAACGCGCGCACCCCTCTCCACCGCAAAATGCCTGGTCCTTAAGGGGGGTTAGGCGGCCGGTCCCGAAGTGGTTAACATAACTGTATTAGACATTGTCTGTTTTGTATTTACCAATAGTTGGTTTATTTAATGGCACTCAGAAATCGATTGACAAGCACACAAACATAACAAATGAAGCTTCTGAGTGCTGCAGTACCATATTCATATTCAATAGGTTTTTTTTAACTTCTAGTAACTAACTTTTACTAATCTGACGCAAGCTGGCCTTGGATAAGTATTCAGTGCATTCATCTTTCTGATTCCTGATAAACTACATCATGTATACAAGTTATTATTGTCAATGAATTCTAGTAGACATAATGGTTTGTGGAAGACCGTGTGCGGGATACCTGCCACTCATCACCCCTCCCATTCAGGGGCAGCGCATCTCAGAATAAATAATGTACTGAAACAATGGGCACTTAAAGAGAACCTGAGATGGAAATGGAAAAAAAATATATACATACCTGGGGGTTCCTCGAGCCCCCTCTAGGCTTGTCGCTCCCTGGCCATCCTCCTCTGCCTCCTGGTTCTTCTGCAATTGTTCCCGGAAAGTCCTCTGGTCCAGGGCTAACTGCGCATGCACAACCCAACCAGGCCACGCGCGCTCCCACCACTCTGCCAGCGACTGGAGCGTTTGCAGGCACAGGACGCTCCCAGCATCAAAGGATCACATGTGGCTGGACTGCGCCAAGTACACCAGTACATGCCTGATCTCAGGCACAGGTAAATACCGGTATTCTATAAAGTAGATCATGCAATGTGCATATAGACCTTTTGCAGCGTGTATATGGAACCCTGCAATGTGAATATAGAGTATTTGCGTTGTACATATAGAGACTTCCAATGTGCATTTTGCAGGGCAGATCCTGCAATATGCATATGGAGCAGTGGTGTTTTTTCAGAGGAGGCATTATACTGAGCAGACCCTGTGATTTACATATAGAGGGGTGGCATTTTTTCCACAGGAGGTAGACCCAGAAGGTGGAGTCCAATAATGGCACGCTGAACCACCTGTTATATAAGGGCTGGTTCACACTGGCGTTTTTGTGGCATTGAACGCGGCGTTTCAGGTGCAGCGTTTTTTGGGATCTACAGCCGTCCCATTCAAGTGAATGGGAGTGTTTAGAGCTGGTTTTTGCAGGATTTCATGAAAGCCTGGCGGTAGATCCCGGCGTTGCATATAGTCTCGAATGCAACATGTTGCTTTCAGAGGCGGTAAACACCAGGAAACACTAGCAGAGACCAGAATTGCTTGCCTTGAACGCTTCCTAAAAGCCTTCAAAAGCTAGCGTCTAAACGCTGGAATTTAAATGCCGGCGTTTGAAAGTGGCGCCGAGCGAAGCCCGTGTGAACCAGCTCTTAGTCTGGCTCTGTGAGCAGCACTCAGCTCTGACAGGGGCTACAGGGGCTATAAACTTTGACAGTATGCTTATATGTTTGGTGGGTTGTTTTTTTTGTTTTCTGCACTGTTTATGTAATTCACTCCTGAGGAAAGCGTTAGCTGAAACATGTCGAGTATATGTAGCTAGTGCAATGTATGTCCCCTGTTCTGTTGATTGATGTGTGTATGGAGCCATTTTCGATCTATGAGGAACTCTCATATATATCTAACTGAGAGCTTATACCTTTTTTCTTCAATGGATATTTAACCTAGTGAGGACTCTCTAATAACCTGGACCTCAAATGACTCCTATGTTTATTCTAAACTGCACACATTGGGCTGTATTAACAGGACAACCCTTGTTTATTTGTTGTAAAATATTACACGTGCTGCTCACTATTTCTATATATTTTCATTGTTTTTAATAAAGATTATGTTTTTAGTGCGCTAGGGGTCTGTCCCAATAGGGAACACGTAATACGTTTGTTTCCCCGAGTGCTTTATCTTGTATTGTGTATCTTCGCCAAGTGGTCCCAACTGGAGAATTTTCTGGGGCCAGTTGCAGACTAAGGGCTGGTTCAGATGGACGTTTGGAGGCGTCGCGTTCGTTGGCGTCGCGTTCGTGGGCTTTCAGCAGCGTTCGTGTTGCGTTTGGATGCAGTCACGTTTTTTCTTCCCCTAGGGGGACATTAGCCGTCGTGGTTAACCGCCCCTGAAAGCTACATGTAGCTTCCAGGGGCTCCTTGAACGACAGGGAAAAATCGGGACCCGAACGCCGCGTTCGTGTAAACGCGCTTGAAAGCTTGGTACAAACGCTCCCATTCACTTGAATGGGAGCGTTTAACACCAAGCCCTGAACGCTGGCTGTAAACACTCTGCAAGCGTCCGTCTGAACCAGCCCTAACAGGCAGTGGAGAAGGACGGCGTGGGAGCGATAAGCCTGGAGGGCTGGAGGTAACCCCAGGTGTGTATATCTTTCTTTCCATTCCCATCTCAGGTACACAATGCAAAGTGAGAAAATGGTTAGGTTTAACTATCACAGGTTCTCTTTAAAGGACCACTATCGCAAAAATTGTAAAATGTAAAATGCGTGTAAACATTTACAAATAAAAAGTATGTTTCTTCCAGAGTAAAATGAGCCATAAATTACTTTTCTTCTTTGTTGCTGTCACTTACATTAGGTAGTACAAATCTGACAGAACTGTCAGTTTTTGGACTAGCAAGATCCTTATAGGGGACTCTCAGGGTTTTATTTATTTTTAAAAGCACTTCGAGAATGGCAGTAACTCTGGCCAAGTGTGCAACGAGCAGGGAAGTTGGCCAGCATCATTGTATAAATCCTATTCAGGAAATTAAAGTGAGAAGATGTATATTCTGCAATTTGTATACCATTTACAAAAACAATGTCAGTTGACTTGGTCAGCATTCCTTTGCTTTCAGTAGCCTCTGTGTTACACCTGCACAAAACATGCATAAAACATTGAGCTAGTGAAGTCTGATGATTTTATCTACATACTAATACGAGGGGCCCATATTAACTTAGGCTCAGGACTCCATTTTATCTAGAACCGGCCCTTGGTGTTCTGCAAGTAGGTCTCAATTTCCCTCCAGTGATATGCTTTCTGCTGGCAGGAGCGGTAAACGAATGCCAGCATATTAGATAACGTTTCTCCTTAAAGCTGACCTAAACTTTTGCACAGCAGACAAGGGGGAAGTTCTGAGCTTAGGTCTTTTTATTGTTAACATAGCAGAAAAAAAAAATCAGTTTTCTGAACATTCTTTTAAACTCACTCACTCACTCTGTGATACACAGGGTCATATTTACACCCAAGGATAATTAAGTGAAAAAAAAATAGCAATAGGGTGGCAATAACGGACAGGAGAAGGCATTAATTGGTGCTATTTCGTATGAACTTATTGCAGATGATGACATTAGTGCAGAACTGTCTAGACAGCTACATACCTATCACTACATTACAATTAGTTGTATGCCACAATCTAAAGGCTCATACACATGTCCAACATAATGCACCAACCGCACAACATGATCAACTGCACAAGTTGTTTACCTGACAAGTACGTACACACATGCAACTAAAAAAAACAACTCGCTTAAATGCTATGTGCGCAAGCTAAATGACAAACTGCACAACATGTCTGCATTCAAAAACAACAAAGTTGTTTAAAAGACTTGTACACACGTGGCCAACCTGCACAATAAGTGGGCAGGTTGATCCACCGGTTGGATCTGGCAAACAACCTGTTATCAGTTGGTCATCTGGTTGTTTGACAGCCATACACACCCCACTATTTTCCCACAGACCAAGTGTAGAATATAGCTGGTCAGATGGTTGGGACGGGTGTACGTGTCTTTTCTATAGTTGCAAGAATTAGGAAGCAGTGCAGGTAGGAGAGGATGAACAATTTATCAGTGGTGATCCTAGCGTCGGGCGGCAAGAGCGGCCCGCACCAGGTACCCAGCCTTGCAGGGATTCCGCCAGGCCTCCTACCGCGGCCCTCCACTGTCAGCTTCCATGGCCCCCTCTTTGCTATACTCACGTGGCCCGATCCAGCGCAGAACCTCGCCGATCTCCTGCGGGCCGCTCAGCTCCTGTCACCAGTTACTTCCATCCACGCAGACGTGAGAGATGCAGGCCGGAAGTTACCACGGTGATGAGACGCTAAGCAGGAGAGCTTAGCGTCTCATCACCATGGTAACTTCCAGCCTGCTTCTCTCATGTCTGCGCGGACGGAAGTAACTGTTGACAGGAGCTGAGTGGCCCGCAGGAGATTGGCGAGGTTCTGTGTTGGATCGGATCGGGGCCACGTCAGTATAGCAAAGAGGGGGCCATGGATGTGAAGCACACGGAGAGGGACGGGTGGCACAGGACACGGGGCCAACACCCGGCACAGGAGCACAAGAGGTGGCACAGGGGGGACATAGATGGCACAGAGGGACAAGAGGTGGCACACAGAGAACATAGGGGGCACAGAGGGACAAGAGGTGGCACATGGGGAATAGAGGAGCCCAAGAGGTGGCACAGATGGACAAGAGGTGATACAGAGGGGCACAAGAGGTGGCACAGGGGGGACATAGAGGGCACAGAGGGACAAGAGGTGACACATGGGAAACAGAGGAGCCCAAGAGGTGGCACAGATGGACAAGAGGTGATACAGAGGGGCACAAGAGGTGGCACAGAGTTTACTGAGAGGACACACAAGAGGTGGCACAGGGGAACAAAGGGGCACAGAGGGACAAGAGGTGGCGCACAGGGAACAGGGGAGTACAAGAGGTAGCACAGAGGGGCACAAGAAGAGGCACGGGGAGAACATAGGGGACACGAGGTGGCACAGGGGGGACAAAATGGCACAGGGGAAACATAAGAGTGACAAGAGGTTGCACAGATTTACAAGAGATGACCCAGGGGATACATTGGGGACACATTGAGACAAGAGGTTGCATAGGGAGAACACGGGGACAAGAGGTGGCACAGGGTTTACTGAGAGGACATACAGGGATAAGAGGTGAGGTGGCACAGGGGGGACATAGAGGGACAAGAGGTGGCTCACTAGAAACAGAGGAGAAAAAGAAGTGGCACAGAGGGACAAGAGGTGGCACACTAGAAACAGAGGAGAAAAAGAGGTGGCACAGAGGGACACGAGATGGAACAGGGTTTGCTGAGAGGACACACAGGGACAAGAGGTGACACAGGGGGAACATAGGGGGCACAGAGAGACAAGAGGTGGCAGATGGGAAACATAGGGGCACAAGAGGAGGCACAGGGTGAACGGGAGGGGGGGAGGAGTGGCAGGAACCCTATTTATTGAAGTCAGCCTTCCACCATGTATAGTAGTCCAAAAAAAATAATGCCTGTGCTTTGAGATGAAACTCAGGGGGGTGGTGTTTGTAAATAATTAGCACCGGGTGTCAAATACCCTAGGTACGCCACTGCAATTTATCACTACACTATACACAGTAAAAGAAAACAGTGAGAAGACGAGAATCAGAATTCAAATAGTGATAATGCATATCGCTGATTTAATGCCGATTTATAAATCAGCCCCGGGGTTTACAAGACAAGAAAAGCCAGTTTTAGAAGTCTTTCAAAGCAGATTATAAGCAAAAGAAAAACGGTGTTCAAAAATGAGTCGCTGATATAATTAGGAGGATACTTTAATTCAACACATCCTGAAATTCTCCTTGAAAATCCAGCATATATCCAGAATACATGAATTATACCCGCTTTCTGGTTAATTAGTTTCAGTCAATGGCTTAGCTGCATTTAATTAGCTGTGAAACCTGTGTAATTCATATGTGTTAAGCTTAGCCGGTGATCTCAGGACCTGTTACCTTACCTGCGATGAATGATCTTGGCACAGTCACGTAGTATCCTCACTGTATACAAATAACAGCATAGCAATAGGAGACCGGGAGTGAGGTTGCAAGTGCTTCTTTGGGTTCAAAGTTTCCTCTGAATCTACATATTTTGTAATACAGCTGTCATGAAAAAATATAACGTGTGCACAATTGCTGAACAACAGTATTGTAAGTGTTCAAGTAGGTTATTCATGTTAGTATGGTGGATTTTTAGAAGGGCTGAGTTTTTCTTTTTTAAGAGAACAAATCTACAGTATTTCTTTGTGGACAGCTGTGGTATATGAAATTGTCTGATCTGTTATGCAATATCAGTATCCTTATCAGTATCAGATTAATTAGTGATTACATCCTAAAGTCATGTTAGCCATATGGCTGTGTTCAGAACTACCAGGGCCGGATTTACCATAAGGCACTTGCCTTACGTATGTTTATGTAGGCGTGTGCCTATATGCACCTGATGATGGGAAGGCGGCTCACTCCCCTCCCCGAGTGCCTCCCTCCCTCCATCCCTATTCAGAGTTCCGAGCAGAGCGTAAATTAGAGGTTACTCACCCAACTCTTGACATTCTATTATTATTATTATTATTTATTGTATTTATAAAGCGCCAACATATTACGCAGCGCTGCACAATAGATAAATGGGTTAACATACAGGTAGAACATACGGAAACTCACAACAAAACAAGATCATGCAAATGATTTGATAACAATACAGTGTCATAGGTCAAAATAGAGACTGTTCTAGTCCACAAGAGGGGTGGTTGTGAGTAAGATTGCATAATCAAGCTGGATACGTTAGGGAGGAGGGCCCTGCCGGAGGCTTACAATCTAAAGGGTGGGGTGGAGACAACAGGTGCGTCTTTTGAGAGGGGGTCTAACAGAACATATTATGGTGCTGGTGCTGGGGGCAATGCGAGCGTGAAGAGGTGAGTCTTGAGAGCTTGTTTGAAGGTATTAAAGGTGGGGGTGAGTCTGACGGCTGGTGGGAGTGAGTTCCAGAGAGTAGGGGCAGCCCTGGTGAAGTCCTGCAATCGTGCATGTGACTGAGTTATGCGAGGTGCGACAAGGCGCAGGTCATTGGAGGATCGGAGGGGGCGGGCTGGTATGTGCCTGTGGACCAGATCAGAGATGTAGGTCGGGCAGGTCTTGTGCACTAATTTGTAGGCCAAGCACAGGATTTTGAACTTGATCCTAAAGCTGTTGGGGAGCCAGTGTAGTGCTTTACAGAGCGGAGTTGTAGAGGCCTTGCGGTGAGAAGAATTTATCAGTCTGGCTGCCGCATTCATTACCAATTGAAGTGGGGCAGTATGGTTAGAGGGGAAGCCAGACAAAAGCGAATTGCAGTAGTCTAGGCGGGAGATGACAAGGGCGTGGATAAGGAGTTTAGTGGTGTCAGGGGACAGGTAGGAACGGATCTTGGAGATGTTGCGGAGGTGGAAGTTGCAGGATCTGGTAATACCTTGGATGTGGGCTGTAAAGGAAAGTTCAGAGTCCAGAGTAACGCCTAGACAGCGGGCTTGGGAGGTAGGGCGGATGGTAGTATTTTTGATAGTGGATAAGGAGTTTAGTGGTGTCAGGGGACAGGTAGGAACGGATCTTGGAGATGTTGCGGAGGTGGAAGTTGCAGGATCTGGTAATACCTTGGATGTGGGCTGTAAAGGAAAGTTCAGAGTCCAGAGTAACGCCTAGACAGCGGGCTTGGGAGGTAGGGCGGATGGTAGTATTTTCGATAGTGACGTGCAGATCTGGGAGGGGTGCAGCTGTGCGGGGTGGAAATATTAGAAGCTCAGTCTTGTTCAAATTAAGCTTCAGGTACCTGGCAGCCATCCAGGAGGAAATGGATGTGAGGCAGGCAGAGACTTTGTCCATGGTAGAGGAGGAGAGATCTGGGGTGTGGAGATATATCTGGGTGTCATCGGCATACAGGTGGTATTTGAAACCCATGGAGGAGATGATTTTGCCAATTGAGGCAGTATAGAGTGAGAACAGTAGTGGTTCTAGGACGGAACCTTGAGGAACACCAACTGAGAGGGGTGTAGGAGTAGATGAGGAGCCATTGAAAAATGTTGTGAAGGAGCTGTTGGAGAGGTAGGAGGAGATCCAGGCTAAGGCTAGGTCCTGAATGCCCATTAGCTGCAGGGAGTGGAGGAGGAGGGAGTGGTCGACAGTGTCAAATGCCGAGGAGAGGTCCAGGAGCAGCTGGATGGAGTATTTACCTTCGGCTTTGGCAAGGGCAAGGTCGTTTACCACTTTGGTGAGGGACGTTTCTGTAGAATGGGCTGTGCGAAAACCAGATTGCAGTGCATTGAGAAGGGAGTTGGAGGTAAAGAAATTGGTCAGGCGTTGGTGGGCCAGGCGTTCAAGAATTTTTGAGGCAAAAGGGAGGAGAGAGATTGGGCGGTAGTTGGATGGCAGAGCAGGGTCAAGTGAAGATTTCTTTAGCAGGGGAAGCACAGTGGCCTGTTTGAATATGGAGGGGAAGATGCCGGTGGAGAAGGAGAGGTTGAAGAGGTGGGTGAGGACAGGGGCCAGATCAGAAAAATGTGGGCGCAGGAAATCAGATGGGACTGGATCTAGGGGGCAGGAAGTGGCAGGTGAAGTTGCCAGCAGCTGGTTGACTTCCTCCACCGTGACAGGATTGAAGGAGGTAAGGGATGAGAAAGAGGCAGGAGTCGGATGTGGTGGGGAGGCGGGGGCGATAGAGTGGAGGAGAGAAATATCCCTCCGGATGGTTGTAATTTTGTTGATAAAGTAGTTAGATAGGTCAGTGGCTGAGAGGGTGGAGGTTGGGGGGGAGGTGTGGGGTTAAGTAGGGCATTGAAGGTGGCAAAATGACGACGTGGGTTGGAGGCTTGGGTAGCGATCAAGCGAGTGAAGTATATCTGTTTGCTATCAGCGAGGGCAGTATGGTACGTCTGCAACTTGGTCTTGTATCCCAGGAAATCATTGCTGTGGCGGGATTTCCTCCTTTTGCGTTCTGCAGCTCGTGTCTCATTTTGTAGTTTTTTGTGAGGGCAGCGTGCCAAGGTTGGGGGTTGGGGCGACTGTTGGTACGAAATGTCAGGGGAGCAGCATGGTCTAAGGCTGCGGAGAGGTTACTATTGTATTGAGCTGCCGCTTCGTTGGGGCAGGTTAGGCTGGGGAGGGAGGAGGAGAGAGAGTGGAGGGGTGTGGCTAGTACATTGGGGTCAAGGTTGCGCAGATCTCTCTGCCAACATCCAGTTTGGGGAGGGGGACAGGGGGTGCTGGATGGAGTGAGGGTGAAGGTGATGAGGTGGTGGTCGGAGATGGGGAATGGTGTAATGTCCAGGTTTGTAAGTGTGATGGCTTTGGAGAAAATTAGGTCCAAAGTATTACCAGCACTGTGGGTTGTGGCTTTAGAATGCTGAGTGAGGCCAAGGGAGTTGGTGAGCGAGAGAAGCTGAGTGGCAGCAGAGGTGGTAGGCTCATCAATTGGAATGTTAAAGTCTCTGAGGATGATTGTTGGGAGGTCGGAGGACAGGATGTGTGGAAGCCAGGAGGCAATGTTTTCTTGACAAATTCTACTGACAAGATCTCCCTTAAGTCAGGGGCACCTCTAGCTACCTGATACTTGGGGGCACCAGTAGCTACTTAATACTGGGGATAGCTCTAGCTACCTAATGCTAAGAGACACCTGTAGCTACCTATGACAGGCAAGGGAAGTAAGGGAGAAGTGACAGCTGGGTCAGCCAGCACACTTGCGGTGCAATTCGGCGGGGGGTTTGTAGGTTCGTGGAAGCTGAAGTCTAGGGTGCCAGGACATCTGTGTCTGTAGACTTCTGTGATGTAAATCAGAGCCTGAGAACTACCGTACATAAACATTTCTACTTCTTGTGGTCCTACATTATACTGATAGGATCACTGGCGTATCCAGACGGGGGTTCTGGATGTATGGAACACCCCCCTGAGACTCCTGTACCTTTAAAAAAAATTCCCTGAAATCGCTGAAGCAGACAAGCTGGTAAATATACAGAGGCTTGCCTGCAGGGTCTGTGGGAAAAACTCAGCTCTTTCCCTATTGTAAAGACTGCATGTAGACAGCTACATAAGGTATGTCACAGGTTGAAAAGTTTTTGACAGTCCCTAAACTCCAGGAGGGCTGCCTGCAGCTTGTGTGAGAGGCTGACCATCCCTTACATTCTCCACACCCCTATAGACAGTATACCTATATCATTCCCCTATTCCCACAATCCTCCCCACCATGTTAATGTTTTGTTTTTGCTTTGGCAATGCTAAATGTATCTGGTCCTGCCAATAAAGATTTTTTGGATTTGGCTGGCAGGGACAGGAGACACAGCACATGCAAGTAGCCTCTGTGTGATGTGGGACTGCAATACAGATACGCTATCTGCTCTATCTCAGTCTCTCCACTCCACCTGGGGGGCAATCTCCCCCCAGGCCCCCTTTCATTCAGTGATTTAGGGCTGGTGTCTGGTGTATTCAGGTTTGTTGTTGTAAGGCAATGCAAAATACTAGGCTAGCTGATAAAACTGCAATTAACGGGCAGGCAAGCTGGTATATATACACAGCATGATGCAGAGCTTGCCTGGAGGGTCCGTGGGCAAAAATCTGTCTCTCCCCTATGGCATAATGACTGCATCTTGTTAAACAAGGTGAACATTTTTTGACAGTCCTTAGACTCCAGGAGGGCTGCTTTCTGACTTGTGTGAGAGACTGGCAGGGACAGGAGTCCTATTACAGGCAAGTAGCCTCTGTGTGATGTGGGACTGCAATACAGATAATTCTCCATCCCAGGCTATTCTCAATTTCTCTCCACTCCTCTTCTCTCTGGGCTAGTGCACGCCAAAATCACAATAGCAATAGCTAGCAATTAGTGAGTGCGATTTTCAGAGCGATTTCTGAATGAATCACTCAAAAAAATGCTACATGCGGTATACGTGCGATTTTGAAAAAAATCACAACGCTGCTGTGGGAACACCCACATAGGGTAGCATTAGCCAAGCGCTTTTCAAATCAATGTTGATTTGAAAAACGCTCAGAAGCCCTCTTGGTGTGCACCAGCCCTCCCTCATTCACCTTTGTTTCCCTCTTCGCCTAGTGCTGGCTGGCTGTGTCTTCTTGTCATACAGGAAAGCTAAATAAAAGTGCAATCCTGGTGAGGCAAATAATTATTATTTAGTAGTTATATAGCGCCGCCATCTTCCGCAGATGCATATATCCCTGCATCATATGGGTATCGCTTGCGCTATGTGACATGTGACATATTCCACTGAATTGTCCAAACTAAGTCTATCTCCCGTTCCTCTCTCGGGGAGTTGTTCCAGCGCTGTCCCCTGTTCAAATTTGCTGCTTCCAGAAGCCCTCAGAAACACTTGTGTCCTTGAGTACTTCCAAAGATAGGCAGCTCTGTAATACGCCAGCGCACTTTTGTGCATGGGCAGTATGGAGCCACCTGTATTCGGAAGCACTCGGGGACATAAGTGCTTCTGGACCTTTCAGGAATCCCCCCCTTAAAAATCCTGTGTTTGCCCCTGAGGATGTTGCTAAGGAGTTCTATTTTTGTAGTTCATCTAGTTCTAAAATTCTCAAGTTGTCCTAGACTGGAGAATAGAAATGGGCTTTCAACAAAGCGAAAATTCATTTCACACTGCAAAATGTCATTTGGATCTCTACAAATCAAATCAAAAATTAAAAAATGTATATGTGACTTAATTTTAAAAGGTGCATTGCAAATAAAAAGATTGCACAGCAGCCCCATCCTGGTAGCTCACCATGTAGCAACTGGCTCATCATGTACTGTATATCACAAAAGTAGTCATTAAAGTGAACCTCCGGACTAAAAATCGAAAATCTTATACAAGCCTCATTTTTAGCTGCACAGAAGAAAACTGCCCGGGCTTTTTTCCCCTGATGCTGTGCAAAGCATGATGGGATTTCTGATGTTGTTCTCGTTCTGCTGTTTTGGTTCAATTTTTTTTTTTTACATTTTGAATTTGACATTTGAAGCCTAGAGCATGCAGCTGGGAGGGGTTATCAGGACACAGGACAGTTGGAACTGTGTCTCCTGCTCCTTGTCACCTGCTTTCAACCAAAAAGATGGCTGCCCCCATGACAAAGATGGCAGTCCCCCATGAATCACAAACATTTGCCTGTTCTTTTAAAACAGGGTGGGTAAGAGATTATATTATCTATCTATTCTAATTAACATAACCAATGTAACTTAATGACAGTATGTTTGTTTAGGCTGAAGTTCCCCTTTAAGCAAGTCTTTGATTAGCCAGCTAAAAATAAACAAAGGTCAGAACTACTGGCCAATCAGAGGGGGGACTTTTAGCCATGCTCTGATTGGTCAGTAGTTCTGGTTGTTTAGAGTCTTTGTTCAAATTACAATCTGTAGAAGAACAGGTACAGCTGCAGCTTGAACAGGAGGAGGTGGGTAACAAAGAGGAAGATGTTTGGGGCCTAATAAGAGACAGGGGGCCATATGCAATTTAATTTTTCACCTGAGTTTTCTCCTAGGAGATAAGTTTTCATCTTCAATTTAAAATAACTTTCCAGCACTTTTCAACTAAAAAAGTACCAAAAAGCAAGTTAAAAACTACTACCAAAATTATTTTGAGTATTTTCTTGCTTGCTGTTGGCTTAAAAGGCATTTTATTGCCAAGTTTAAAAATATCACCTAGGAGAAAACTCAGGTGAAAAAGTGAATTGCATATGGCCCCGGAGAAGGATATGCCCAGGGGACCCGTGTTTCATACATGTGTGTTCACATGTGTTGCCATAACTTTGGAGGGACTCCCCACATTTGTAACATCAAAAAGTGGCTGGCCACCCTTCTGGGTCGGCACTACAAAGGTAAAATGTCACAGATCTTACTGGCAATAAATACCCTCCTGAGCAGAGTACTGTGTGACTGGCTTTGTGAGGTGTTCCCACCACCACAATCCACACAGGGAACTCAGGCAGACACTGCCTCCACCATGTCCTCCTGTAGCTGCAGCAACAGTAGAGGCAGCAGGCAGCAGATTGTACACATCGAACACTTTAGGCCAAGGAAGGAGTGATTTTCTGGATGCCTGGCAAAACCTTATGCAACATCTCAAAAGTAAAGCGCATGGGGCAATGGGGAATAACCATTAAACACGGATGAAGCACACGGTGCATGATTAAGGTGGCTCTGGTCTGGTGGTCGCATTGACAGCTGCAGTTACTGTATGAGGAGGAGGCTTGTCCGGACAGCAGTGGCCCTATTTAGCTTTGAGTTAATAGACCTGATATCTGCCCGCAGTTGGCATAGTACGCAATCAAGCTTTTTTCATGCCCAGCTTACAGTGTTTTGTCCGAAAGAATCTTAAGGGCTGCTGGCGTGGTAATGGACAACTAATCAAGACTATTGTCTAAAAATGTAAATCAACTAACCTTTTAGAAAATGAAAAGTGGGTTAAGGTGCCCATACACTCGTCAGATTGGCAGCAGATAGATAAGAAATGCATCTGATGATCTATCAGATTCGTTTTTAGAAAATTTTTTACCAGGATAGAATTTACATTAAGGCCAATGCAAACTGATAAGCAATCTCATCAGATCGACCTAAATTTTCCACCCTGCCAGTTCGATGAAAATCCATCGAAATCGATCGAAATCGGCCATCGATCGGTCGATTGGCCAACCGATTTGCAAACGATCAATTGATCGGGATCGATCGGTCGGCCAGAAAATCGGCTGAGTGTATGGGCCCCTTTAGTAGCAACTATCATCCCACCAAATGCAGATGTCACTGATTGACTGACACAAAGACTTACTGGCCAACCAAGATGTCTCTGTGAACTCACACCACCCCTGCGCTGAGTCTGTGGCTGCCATCAGCACCCTGTCAGCTGAGACTGCCTTGGTTGGACTTCTCAACGACTTATCACAATGTAGAGTGGTGTCATTCACTGCCAATGTCATGCTTGCCATGCTTCCAGCTAACACTCTACTTTTTTTCTACTGTTTTTGGGAAGCCAGGTAGCTGCAGATGAAAACCCCCAGCACCTCCACTCTGATAGATACCGTGGCAATTGCCTAATTTGTTTAGCTAGGTATTGTAAGATTGATGGATGGCATTTATGTCATGGAGTTCACGATGCAAACTAACAGTATCATCTTTGTTCAAAAGACAGCAAGCAATGGGCAGCGCTCACAGACTGCAAGTGAAGTGAAAGCTACAGAGAGAGCCCCTTGGGGCTAAATACACACCTTGAATACAAATCAGATGCAAATTATGTGCTAACACTAATCTAAATTCTAAAATTTGAATGTAAGCTAGGAGGCAGCTAGCCTGAAGTATACTTAAATTTTGTACAGCAGAAGAAAATGGCAACGCTTCCAAACAGACACTGCACCTTAAATGACTACCTGCACAAGTATGCAGAGCTCGAATAACGGGCAGATTACACACCTTGCATTCAAAACAGGTACAGAAAAGGGGGGCGTTAGCTTCAGCATAAGTTGTGCACAAATTATCCCTAATAGACTCTCCTACGGCGGTGACGTGCCCCCACAGGAGAGAAACTAACCACTAATCTAGCAGTGAAACATATAAAAAAGTGAAGCATATTCAAACAGTGAAAATTGTCCAAAAAAAAGGGTTAAAACCTCAAACTAATGTAACAGTGAAGCATATTCAACAGTTAACCATATCCAACAGTGAACATCGTTTAACCCTTTTTTTTTTTTTTTTGGACAATTTTCACTGTTTGAATATGCTTCACTTTTTGATATGTTTCACTGCTAGATTAGTTGTTAGTTTCTCTCCTGTGGGGGCACGTCACCGCCGTAGGAGAGTCTGGTAGGGATAATGTGTGCACAACTTATGATGAAGCTAACGCCCCCCTTTACTGTACCTGCTTTGAATGCAAGGTGTGTAATCTGCCCGTTATTCGAGCCCTGCATACTTGTGCAGGTAGTCATTTCAGGTGCAGCGTCTGTTTGGAAGCGCTGCCATTTCCTCCTGCTGTACAAAATTTAAGTATACTTCAGGCTAGCTGCCTCCAGGGGTGTCAGCTGGCATTCAAATTTTAGAATTTAGATTAGTGTTAGCACATAATTTGCATCTGATTTGTATTCAAGGTGTGTATTTAGCCCCAAGGGGCGGGGCATATCTCTGGAGCTTTCACTTCACTTGCAGCCTGTGAGCACTGCCCATTGCTTGCTGTCTTTTGAACAAATTTGTATACCATTTATGGCTAGCTGCACCAGGAAAGGATTATGGTTTTATTTTAGACTAGCTAGGGTTCACTGTTGGATATGTTTCACTGTTGAATATGCTTCACTGTTACATTAGTTTGAGGTTTTAACCCTTTTTTTTTGGACAATTTTCACTGTTTGAATATGCTTCACTTTTTGATATGTTTCACTGCTAGATTAGTGGTGGCCTCGTGGTGAGTGGAGAGACGCTAGCACGGCGGTGGTGAGGACGTCCTGATATTGTTTTATTTACATGCGCATGTTCTGAGTTTTAAATGTGAGTGTACTACTATCTTTTACTACCTTTTAATAAACGGAGTTATGCTATGATACTCTTTATTTGAGTTCATAAAGGGAGAAGGTTGCTGATTACGCATAGGAAGTGTGGTGAAAAAACGTGATTGCTGGACTGTCATGGTCAGCCACGGTATCTGGTGAGCCTTGAATTTTTACTTCACTTGGATACACAGAGTGGTGGTACTTTTCTGGTTCCTGGCACGGAGTGGCGCTATCATTGCTGGTGGTGGGCTAATTGATACCAGGTCTCCATACAGTATTATGCTATCTGTTGTTCCTTGTCTTTGAGCTACTAATAGGAGGAAGAGGCTGATCGTGAGCGGCCACAATACTGTACCAAAGCGATTGATGCTGACTTTAAATTATCAGCCCATCCATCTGGTGAGAGTGATACCTGCTAATATTGCAACTGTGTGCCAACATTGAAATAGAGTAGAGGATTGCGACAACTGGAAATTCAGTTACTGCCTAGGACATTGGTGCATGGACTTGTGTGCAGAGTGGGACTATTTATATGTATTTACGTTGCTGTGCACTGACAAGTGTAGAGCGCCATTCGTTAATATCAATCTTTATTCAGGGTGTTTTTACCCACCCATGTGTGTGGCGATCCACTTGTCAGTTTTATACTGTTTGAGTTTCTTTAGGATATAGGTGCTAAGAGGAGCGCATCTGCCATATTACTCAGCTCGTTCAAAAACCATATTTGCCTGCTGTCACTTTAACTGGCATTTATTGTAAAATCTACATTTGTGGAGCTTTTTATTTTTTCCCCTTGTTGCCACTCTAGAACATTGGCAGCAGAAGAGGTAGAAGAGGTGGAATGCTGCGCGAGATAGTCAACCACCTCTTGTGCATTTTGAAAATTGATAGTTTTTTTTCTTCTGCATAAGATCACATATGCCACGGCCACAGGATGACGTACCACCATGACCCTTAGTACCTCTAGGCTCTGGCCTGCTTCTGCCTGTCATGTTTTTAGAGTGAGTCAAGGGGTATTGTCAAAATTTTAAATAAAACTTATCAATTTTTTTGCCACACAGAGATCACCAAACAAGCAAGATCACTAACCAAGTCCAGCACAGTCCGCACACAGCAGGCTCTGACTGACCAGCCAAGCGGTATTGACAAATTTATATCATATTTACTGTATATATCTTTTTTTTTTTTTTTTTGCAACACCGAGATTACCTAGAATGCACGGTACGGTCACACAAGGGACACGGTAACAGTCAGTGCACGTTCCATACACAGCAGGCCCTGAGTGACCAGCAAAGGCATATTGTCACAAATGTTCTTTTTTTTTATGCACACTGTTATCAGCGATAACACAGTAAAGTCGGTCACAGGAGTGGTGCTGTGACGCTGTATGGGGGTAACAGATGTCAGACAATAAATTACTTTTGTGCAGTGACGGTGGGCTATAATGGTGACACTGCCACACACTGGGCTTGATTCACAAAAGCATGATAACTGCTATCACGGCAGTATCACGCGATCTGCCGCGCACGAAGGTTTGCGTGAGTAAAGTATTACTCCGCATGATAAACTAACATTTGCGCACGCTCATGTGCATGTTTCATTCAAATCTTCGTTTATCACGTGGAGCAATCCTTTACGCGTGAAAACCTTTGCGCGCGGAAGATCGCATGATAACTGACGTGATAGCAGTTATCACGCTTTTGTGAATCAAGCCCAGTGTGTGGCAGTGTTTGGCATCACTCTTTTGTGAATCAAGCCCACAGTATGGTCACGCACATGATGAAGTGACAAGGTAACAGCCAGTACACATTCAAAACACAGAAGGCAGTGACCAGCAAAGGGACATTGTCACAAATGTCTGTCACACTTTTTTGGGGCACACTGATAGGGATAACACAGTATGGTGGGCCACACGAGTGTTGCTGTGACGCTGTGTGGGGGTAACAGCATGCAGCGTGTCACAAGTGTCAGACGATAAATTACCTTTGCGCAGTTACAGATTCATTAAGATCACTAATAATAACTGAAAGGGAATGTGCCCAAGTAGGCACCCAGGGACCAGTAACAACCTAACAAATGTTTTAAGCCCTCCCTACCCTATCTAAAATAAAAATAGAAAATTTTGGCTAGAATTACACTTTAAGATTGTTTGACGTGTTTCATAAAATGAGGTTTTTTGTTGCTGTATGGATTTTTTATATTTTTTTGTTATCACTGTATGATCGCAGCCTTAGCAGATAGCAAGGTGTAAGTACAAAGACAATTTCCTGTTGCTACTATGTGTCAATTGATATGAAGTAAAGATTCTGCCTGTAGAGCAGGGAAACTCCTTTAAGCTTGCAAATGGTGCTAAAATAAAATTGTAGCGTTGTTGTTAGAATGTAAATAAAAATGTCTATGGAAGTTGTTTTGCCAATTAAACTTCACATTCTCTGATTATGCATGCATTTTAGCTATGTATTCTGACCCAATTCTTAAGCAGATGTTGGGAAATAATTGAGGATATCTGCTGTAGAAACATGTATATCCTTTTTTTTTCCCCCCCAAAGTAACAAGAAGCAAATAGTGTGCCTTTTTTACTCTTGGGTAATTTATAATCATATTCTCCTACCTGAATAAAAAAATTAGGAGGAATTTGTCATCGGCTTTCTATACAGTCGTGTCTACAATTTCACTACATTTTTTATAAACAGACTAATAAAAAGGCCCGCCCATTAAAAATAGGCACTATGCCACGGCCGCTACCACCCGCAATGCGCGCCCAGACATGTCGCACTTGCCCATCCCCCACCGCTGTCCAAAGTATATGCACACAGGGAGACGTTGCTTGCTTGGCAGTTGAAAAAAGCTGTTATTTCCCACAATGCAATGAGGCTCACAGACAGCAAATTGTCAGGTCTGGAAGCAGGGACACACACACACAGGACACAGAGACACAGCGGTTTTATTATATAGGATACAAGTAAGTTAACTTCTTGCCAACTGCCTAACGCACATTGGCGGTTGCAGAGAGGCTCTGTTGTTTCTTTAGCACCGTCATATGGCGTCATCTCGCCAGGAGCGAGATTTGACGGGAGCTCGCACGACTGCCTGCCAGTGGCTGATCAGCGCTGGCAGGTTGTGTTTTTTATTTCTTAACAAAATAAACATATAATGCTGACATCTTGCGCAGCACTGTACAGAGTATATTGTCTTGTCACTAACTCTCCCTCTTATGGGTTCACAATAACAGTAATCCCTGCTGTAGCCATATATCTATGTATGTAGCGTGTAGATAATGTAACGTAGTCTAGGGCATGCGTAGGTGGGGCGCGGCTGCGCACTTGTGCAGGCGCAGAGGATGCTGACCTGGCGAGGTTGGCATCTGCAACGGAGGGCACCCGGGACACCAGAGCTGCGGCAAGGGACAGATCAGCTTCAAGGGGCTGGAGGAAGGCCCAGGTAAGTAGATCTTGGGGTTTTTTTTAAAGGGACTCCGAGCTCTACTTAAAAAGTAGACTTAAGAAAGCCCCTGGTGAGTACTATTTTACTTTTTAAGTAGAGCTCGGAGTCCCTTTAACCTCGGATGTGTCCTTTAAGTTCGACTCTACTGTAAAGAACCACACAATCTTGATTTTCTAGTCTTCTCCAATCTTACCCCTTACTTAAAGAGACTCTGAAGCGAAGATAAATTCTATTTTTAACTTGTATTCCTGTCCATCACCATAACTGCTAAACTGTCGCTATCCTGCGGCAAAACGAGGGGTCTATACCCCCCAAGTCCCCTCTGTGGTGCCCGGGGAACACTTCCTGAATGAGGCAGAGCTAATGGCTGTAGCTCTGCCTCCAGTCTCAGCGCGTCAATCCCGGATTATCGCCGCCTCTCCCCGCCCCTCTCAATCTTCGTTCACAGAGAGGGGCAGGGGAGAGGCGAAGATCCGGACGCTAAGTGACGCGCATGGAGGCAGAGCTACAGCTGAAAGCTCTGCATCCAGGAGCAGCAAAATCTACGACCAAGAAAGTCGAGGATTTTACAGGGGGATTTGGGGGGTATTAACTCCTCATTTTTCCACGGAATAGCGGCAGCTTAGCAGCTGTTATACTCAGTGACAGGAATACAAGTTAAAAAATAGAATTTATCCTCACTTCAGAGTCTCTTTAACCTCCTCAGCGGTAAGCCAGAGCTGAGCTCGGGCTAAGCCACCGCAGAGGATTTCTCAGCCCCTGGTGGGCCGATTTGCACACTTTTTGCTTTGTTACACGCAGCTAGCACTTTGCTAGCTGCGTGTACAAGCCGATCGCCACCACTCCGCGCCAATTCGCCGCTACCCGCCGCGTTAGAGGGCCCCCCAGAGTCCCCTTGTGCAGCCTGGCCAATCACCGCCAGGCTGCGCTAAGGGGTGGATCGGGACTCCCCCAGACGCTATGACGTCGATGATGTCATCCCGATCGTCGCCATGGCGACGGGGGAAGCCAAACAGCCGGAGGCGATCGGAAGGGGAGCGGCTATCATGTGCCTAGCGCTAGGCTAGCTACATGATTTAAAAAAAAAAAAAAAGTGCTGCGCCGCCATCCTGGTGGGCCCCTCAGGCCCAAGGGCCCCGATGCGGTTGCAACCTCTGCATCCCCTATTGCTATGCTACTGGGTACATACTAGCATACTTCCCTATACTACATTACAATGTAAACGTACACTACCCCACACAAAACCCTACATGTTTCATTCCCTCAAAGGGGAGCTTTGTCAGGGGTGTAAAAAGTGCCCAATGCTAGTAGAGTGCTATAGTGCTAAGGTGCAAATTTACATCAACGCCACAGAATATGTTGATGCTTTAAAAATCAATAATAATAATATAATACAACATTCAAAATAAAAATCACATAACTTGGCTATTGTTTTCTTTGGCCATTTATGTGATCTTTTTCACTAGCAATCTATCCAGTACCTGAACTGTTTCTTTTTGTTTTCTATCCAGTGTGGAACTGAGGCATTTTAAGATTACATCACCTGGCATTTTAAGTTATGGTCCTGAATGGGACTAGCATACAGGTGAAACTCGAAAAATTAGAATATCGGGCAAAAGTCTATTTATTTAGTTTTAAAAAGTGAAACTAATATATGAAATAGACTCATTACATGCAAACCAATATATTTCAAGCCTTTATTTGTTATAATTTTGATGATTATGGCTTACAGCTTATAGAAACCTCCAAAATCAAAATCTCAGAGAATTTGAATATTGTTAAAAAGTTCAATATTCTAGGCTCAAAGTGTCAGACTCCAATCAGCTAATCAATCCAAAACACCTGCAAAGGGTCCCTATTTCATATATTAGTTTCACCTTTTAACCACTTAAGCCCGAAGGGTTGATTATTTTTTTGCATCTGAGCAACTTTCACCTCCCATTCATTTTCCAATAACTTTATCACTACTCCTCACAATGAATTGGTCTATATCTTGTTTTTTTCCGCCACCAATTAGGCTTTCTTTGGGTGATACATTTTGCTAAGAATCTGTTTATTCTAAATCCATTTTAACAGGAATAATAAGAAAGAAATAGAAAAAAATCATTATTTCTCAGTTTTTGGCCATTATAGTTTAAAATTAATTCATGCTACTGTAATTAAAACCCATGTATTTTATTTGCACATTTGTCCCGCTTATTACACCATTTAAATTATGTCCCTATCACAATGTATGACGCCGATATTTTATTTGGAAATAAAGGTGCATTTTTTCAATTTGCGTCCATCACTATTTACAAGCCCATATTTAAAAAAATTATATTAATGTACTCCTTTGACATGCTTAGTTAAAAAGTTCAGACCCTTAGTTAACTATTTATGTTGTTTGTTTGGTTTTTTTTTATTGTAATTTTTTTTTATTAAAAATTGTATTTGGGTAATTTGTGGTGTCAGAGGTAAACAGCTAATTTTAAATGTAAAATAATACATTTTTTTTAATAAAAAAATAGATATGGGTGTAGTTTTACTATTTGGCCACAAGATGGCCACAGTCAAAAGTCCTGGAAATGTACGATCAGGCTTCCAGGATGCATTAGGAGGACGGGAAACTTTTTTTGACAATCAGAAAAACAGCAGCCTCTGTTATGAGGCTGTCGGTTTTTCAGCCAGGGGCTTCGATCAGTGAATGGGATCTATAATCCCATTCATTGATCGCTGGGCTAACGGCCGGTGGCGGGAGCACACGCAGCCGAACTGGACGAGAATGTTCGTCCAGTTGGGCTTAAGTGGTTAAGTTGAGTTACTGAAATAAATGGACTTTTACATGACATTCTAATTTTTCGAGTTTCATCTGTAAATGCTGTTAATTATCATAAGCTTAAAATAATTTTTGGGGGTTTTGAGCATCATTATAAAGTGGTGCACATATTGTGCAATGGGTGTTAATTTTGCTAATTGCATCATTTTTCAAAGACTGTAATACCAAGTGAGTTACTTATTGGCTAGTTCCTGCATTATTTACTATTTGCAAGTGAGTTCTCACAAGCAGACAGGTATGGAAAACAAAAGTTTGCTTTCTTAAAACAGAAAGAATTTGCGATAATTCAGGTTGGAGTGAGCTCCGAGATTCCTCCCAGTGCATCACTGCTGAATATATGCAAATTAACCATTGTTGTCCTTAGAGGCTAAACACACCTCCAGAGCCGCTGGAATGCAATGATGTGTCAGCTTGTAATTAGTACAGAGCCATAATAATCCAACATGCATACAGACTGTTTCGGATCGGTTGATCCTCATCAGTGCATGGCATGGATTCATTTGGCTCTATGAAGTAGGGCCTGAAAAACCCAGAGGTACAGACTAACCAACAAGCTCATGGTGAACCAGAACTCATTGGAGTGTGTAAGGGGCTACAATGGTCTAAAAAACACAGAGATCCTAATCGGATGCAATAGTTAAGGTAAGGATTAATTCACTTACATACCATGTTTCCTTGAAAATAAGACACTGTCTTCTATTAACTTTTCCTTCAAAATATGTGCTATTGCACTATTACTGCATACATTACCGTAGCTGCTTTCACCGCAAGTTTCCGCTGATGTGCGCACCGCTATGCTGGCTTGAGCTACAGGGGGATCTGGACTTTAAGGTGGGGGCCAGGAGCAGATAGTAGTTAAAGCTGGCGGCTGAGTGAGCGGGCGAGCCAGCATGGGGGGTCTGATTATATAGGGGAGCCTGCCGCTAGGTCTTATTTTCAGGGGATGTCTTATATTTTAAGCATGCTTGAAATATAAGATAGGTATTATTTTCGGGGGGATGTCTTATTTTAGGGGAAACAAGATAGTACAAGATTCAGGTGCTCTCCATGGTGCTGAACTTCTGGTTTCAGCAGCAGATGGTTGGTTTCTCACTGGGCAGGGACACTGGTGGCACATCTGGATTCATTTACACATTTTAGGTTTACAATGGGTGAGAGTAATCATAATAAAAATACAGTAATCCAACACCTGCTAAAATGTAAGTTTTACTTAATCTAATAAAATTGCACATTAGGTTCAGTTATAGTCCATGTGGAGTATTAAAAAAAAATAAACAGTAAATTGAGTGCTGTGGGATACAATCATGTAATCATATTTTCACATGCCTAATGCACTTTTCGCAGATCACAGGTCACTTCTTCAGATACAAAACAATACTTCGGAACACGTCACATTTAATCAAAGTGTACATACTGTAGATATCAAACCATCAATAATGTATCAAACCCTTAAAATTCCACAGCCTTGGAAAAGACCCCATACGGCAGTGTTCCCCAACCCTGTCCTCAAGGACCACCAACAGTACAAGTTTTGTGGAAATCCACAAAGGAAATCTACAAAGCTCTGCTGAAACACTAATTGCCTCACCTGTGTATGTTTGTTGTTTCCTACAAAACATGTACTGTTGGTGGGCCTTGAGGACAGGGTTAGGGAACTATGCCATACGGTATATAAATAGAACATATATTAGCACACAGGTGAAGGTAAAGCCTCATCAGATTTGTGCCAAAATAATAACAGTAATAATTGGAATAAACACATGTTAGCTTTCTTTTTTCTTTTTGAAAATCTTTTTATTGTCTTTTAATGCAGAAAAAAAGACAAACAAATAAAAATGTGCAACCTATTGACAGTGCAAAGTATATAAATACTACCTAAAGTCATATCATAGTATTAATGGCAGTAATATACTCCCCCTGTTCCCCAACCCCCCTTGATGTCTCCTTAGGGATAACGTGATTGCCAAGTGCCACTGGTGGCGCCGTAGTATGGCAGCCTTGGCTCTTGGCTTTCAGACATTTTCTCCCCTTACTCTCACCATCCAACACCCCCTACCCCCCATCCTTCCAGATGCTGTATGAGCCAAAAAACAGTTCTGGGTACAACCCATCCCCTCTTCATCCCCTTTGTACTTGGCAAAATAAATTATTCTTATTCTAATACATTTGGAACAAACCCCCCTCCCCCCCAGTGTTCTCCTCAATTCTACTGCGTCCTCTTCCATCCCCCAGTGAGCGAGTACTGTGATTGGCCCCAATGACAGGGCCGTAGTCCCACCCGCGACACCATCAGTTAAGAAAGGGAGCAGTGGGATGCCTTGATTGTTGGGTCTGGGGCGGCGTCCACCGATTGAGTGGTAGAATGATTCACAAAGCCTGTTTAGGGCTCTCTATGTGTGGCTACTTCCGGCTAATATGGAGCAGCATGCACCATAGTGGCTGTGCAGAGTTCCGTGTGACTAGGCAACAGAGGAGGAGACAAACGGGGATAGAGGACACGGGAAGGCAGGGACATTCGGAGTATAAAATGCACTGACTTTTCCCCCCATACTTTTGGGGGAGAAAAAGTATGTGTTATAGTCCTAAAATTATAGTAAATATTATTTAGCATCAAAAGAAAACTTTATCTGTCCTTAAAATTATATCAGGATTATCTGAGAAAGTATCACATCGTGAAACACAAAAACATAACCTGATACCGAAAGGTGTTTTTATTGTAAAATTGTTAATCTCATAATCAACCATGCAAGTTGAGTGGCTAGAAAAGAGAAAACAGACAGCTCTGAGACTCTGTCACTGACCGATACCATTTGGCTTTCAACATTGGAGGGCCTTGTGTGTAAGTTTGTCACTTCAGTGGGAAATGTAAGTAGTCCCATGTCAGGACCAGCCCATTTTACTTAAACATGTTTTACTTATTTACATTGGTGGGGTTTGCTATCATATTAACCACTTTCCCTCCCCCGGGACAAATAACTACGTCCCTGCATTTTCCCATATCTTCTCACAGGGATGTAGCTACTACGTCTCTTGGTCCCGCACACTCTTGCGCTCATTACTGCCACCCATCGCTGGACGGGAGATCAATGAATGAGAGCCCAGTTCCCATTTATTAATCTAAGTCCCTGTGTGAATGACGCCGCCAACAATGAAATGGTGCCGTCATTCACAAAAGCAATATTTACACGTCCTTGCATTACTTCCTGTTTGCGTAGTAATACTGCGCATAGAAAAGTTATGCGCGAGGACATCTTGTGACCAAATTGCATCGACAAACATTTTTTTTATTAAAGGACATTTTTTTTACATTTAAAATTAACCTCCCACATGCTCCAATAGTTACCCCCAAAAATTTTGTAAAAAGAAATAAAATAAAAAATATACAATTTAAAAAAATACATAAATAGTTAACTTAGGGACTGAACTTTTTTAATATGTATGCCAAAAAGGTATATTACTGTTACTTTTTTAAATTATGGGCTTGTAATTAGAAATGCACCTTTAGTTCCCAAAAATTTTAAATGTTGCAATAACCAGGACAAATGGGCAAATAAAATGTGTGGGTGGTAATTACGGTAGCATGTATTATTTTAAAACTACAATAGTCGAAAACCCTTGGAGGTGAAGGGGTTAAAGGAGTGAACAGCTACTCGTTGTACTGTAATAGCAACATGTCCCTCAACACTGGGGAAATGGTGCTAAGCAAGGAGAAAAAGGACTTGCCCTCTCTCTTCACAAGGTTCTCCCTCAATGCTGAAAGCAATGCAAGTTGGTACTGTACTGGCCACCAAATCTGGTTAGACAAGAAGTTAATGAGGTTTGGGAGGGGGAGGTGGCTATTTTTTAAATAAAATAATAAATATTAATACAAAAAATTGTTTGAGCTTGGATTTGAGCTTGCATTAAAAATATTTTTATTGACAAAAATCATGTTTAAAAACTATAATCACAGTACAACATTTCAACATGTTTTATCAGGCACTACCAATTTTGTAAGGCGGTGTAGCCTGGCCCTGTACGACTAATAATAAATCTCATGCAGCTGCAAAGTACAGGAAAGCACACATACAAAATGGAGGTAACACCAGGGCAACGGGGTCAAATGCAGATGTTGCATGTGTATGATGTCACCAAGGCAACAGGCCCAGATGGTGCAAGTTTAAGGGTTGGTGCACACCAAGAGTGGTTATGAGCGTTTTTAAAAACGCTTGCAGGGTGAAAACCGCTTGGCTAATGAATGTGAATAGGATAGTGCACACCAGAGCGGTTCCTTGGGTCCTGCAGCATTTTTGCGGATTTCTGAGGCGTTTCTGCCTCAATGTAAAGTATAGGAAAGTGGAAAATCGCTCTGAAAAGCGCTAGATTAGACCAATTTTCCAAGCGTTTGTGTTTTAGAAGCTGTTCAGTTAGAGCTTTACTGTAACACAATATAAAATCTGCTAGGCTTGTTTAGAAAATCACTCTAAACATGCCTAGAATCACTCTAAAAACCGCTTCAAAAACCGCTAGCGTTTGCGGATCCGCTATCGGTTTTTGGTGTGCACTGACCCTAAGATGTGCTCACTGCTACATGAAGTGCAAGCATGAAGACCAACCCACACCAGACTCACAGTTGAAACCTCTCCCCTCCCCCCCAAAAAATAAAAAAATACACAA
Source organism: Hyperolius riggenbachi (assembly GCF_040937935.1). Lineage (NCBI taxonomy): Eukaryota > Metazoa > Chordata > Amphibia > Anura > Hyperoliidae > Hyperolius > Hyperolius riggenbachi. Next base: position 232,182,884 of record NC_090646.1, on the reverse strand, counting down.
GTATGATTTTTCTGACCTGTAGTGGCCTAGTACCCTACTCATTATATGATGCTGATGTACCACAAGCTGCAAATTACTGAAAGTCTTGCATGTACAAAATACAAAAAAATCACATGTAAACTACACTTATGCTACATTTTCAGTATGCTTTGCAGCAGGGAACGATATTACTACACATTGCCTGTTGACATGTTGCTGTTTAAGGCTACGCTCACAGTGGTAGGTTGCAGTGGGACGCATAGTAAGTGAAATGTTGCACTGCAGCATAAAACCTATGCAATTTTTACATTTTGTCTGGTGCAATGGAGGTGTAGCATCCCAACTGCATGCAGTGCATTACTGTAAAACGCACGGGTTAGCAGTGACAGTGAAGCATACTTTTCTTTGACTGTATCCATTACTGTATGCGACATGATGGTCATATAACATGTGATGCAACTTTCCTGTTCCGTTGTGTCTCTACTTTTCCACTGTGAACGTAGCACAGTGTACACGTGTAAATGTTTAGTAAAGACCCCCTCCCCTCCCCCCCCCCCCCGAGAAAAATTATTTTTCTAGATGGCAAGTTATACACAGTAGCGTTTTTAACTACCTAACGACCGTGTCGGCAGCCCCAGGACCGCCTAACGCCAATTTGATAGTAATCAGCACAGAACTGTAAATGAAAAATTCTCACATTGCTTACTGCCACTATACTTATAATGTCCTTAACTTGTAATATTCACACTGTCTGTCCTTGTATTGTTTTTGTTTGTGTTTGTGAAGCAACTGCCAAGACAAATTCCTTGTAGGTGCAAACTTACTTGGTGAAAATAAATTGATTCTGATTCTGAATTGGCGTCAAGTCCTGGAGCTGCAGTTTCCCAGGAAACGGCCGCACGCATGCACGATCGTTCCCTGCCCGTTCACGGAGTGGAGCTCCATGATTAGCAGGCGGTTTGTAAACAAAAGGGGAAAAAATCCCCTTTGTTTAAATCCGTACAGCGCTGCGGTCTCCGGCAGTGCTGTGCAAGATCGGCGATCCCCGGCCTCTGATTGGCTGGGGATCGCCATCCTCTCATAGGCTGATGCCTATGAGAAGCGGAACAGGACGGATCGCCGTCCTGTTCAAATGCAGTGAACGGAGGGGGGGAGGGTGAAACAGCCTGATACAAGCAGAAAAAAAAAAAAAACAACTACTGCCACAGCGATCAGACACCTCAGGCTCCATAGCTGGGCTGTGCAGAAGGCTGAAAAGCCTGCACAGCCCAGTGCAAAAAAAAAGAGGCTGGTTGGTAGGGGGGGTTTAACACTGCGGTCCTCAAGTGGTTAAAGTGGATTTGAACTCAGAACTTCCTCTCTGCTCTAAAATATACGCAACAGCATTGTAACCTTTAGGGCGCGTTTCCACTTGAGCAGAAACCGCCGCAAATCCGCAGAGTTTCCCTGCAGGCGGATAGTGCGGGGAAACTCTGCCATAGGGTGCAATGGTAACGCCGGCCGAATCGCTACCGCTAGCGATTCGGCCGGCTTTTCCATCCGAATCGGCGTGGGAGGCTGCGGATCCCATAGCCGTGCATGGCACGGCTGATGGGATTCATGTGCTTTCCCCGCAGACCCGGAAGAGCCGGCTCGCGTCTCGCAGACGCACGCCGCTCTAGTGGAATCGCGCCCTTACAGAAAAACATTTATTTGTTACAGCTGATACAAATCCTACAATAAATTTGCAGTGTGTCTAATTCCTGCTTTCATAGCAGCAGACATATTGTAAGCATCCTGTGCTTTCAAATTAGCTTATCTGCCATGGCAGTCAGCTGACACAGGGAAGTTCTGAGGGGAGAGATCAAACTACAACTTGTGACTAGACACAGATGAGGGGAAATTAGACAGGCTAAACTCTTTAAATACGTACAGGGTGCATTTCTCTGACACAGTTCGAATTTCGGCTCATCCTGTTCAGTAAGCCAGCACCTATTCGGTAGGAGTCCTTGGGCAAGACTCCCTAAAACTGCTACTGCTTATAGAGTGCATCCTAGTGGCTGCAGCTCTGGTGCTTTGAGTCTGCCAGGAGAAAATTATATAATGTTATTTGCCTTGTCTGTCTTGTCTTCTCTATGTTTTCCTTCTGTCCTGTGGAAGAGTTCAGGTCCACTTTATATAATTAGGGGTAATTTCCATACTAAGGACCATGGTATTTCTGTGCGCCCTTACACTTTACTCCCACTGCCCTACAATGATATTTTTTCATCACATGCCCTAAGCTTTCTAGTATGAACCTGACATTACCAGACCCAAAACTGCACCAGAATAGGAACTGAAAATCTTCATTTTAAAAAAAATGATGGAAACAGCAGGGAAATCATTTCAGTAACAAATCAGTTAAAGCCGGCTTGGCTGACACAGCCCAGGTGGGTTACCAGCAAATGATGTGATAATGATAGAGCTAGATGCGATGATTTAAGGAAATCATGGAAAGTTGTCAGAGTCTGGCTGGGATATTGAGAAGAGGTGCTGGAGGGAGCTGCATGAAACGATTATGAATTCAGCACTATACATTTCTATGTGATTTCTGCAAGCTTTGACAACATGATTATTGTGGATATAAAATCAATGCGAAATACCATTCTGCAGTTTTACAATTTCCAACATAAAACACATAACATTAAGCACACCAAAATAAACAGTGCTATTCTCATATTGCTGCTTATTCTTAATCTCACACATTTAAACAGCATAATAACTATGATTTGGCAACAGGACAGCTCCTATTTCAGTAAGATGGATGGCTAAAACTTGGATTACAAGAATCTAAGTAAAGTCAATGTGCAAGCCTCTCACCTTGTACTACAAAACAGTAACGCTCGCCATACAATGGAAGATATCTGGAAGATAACATAAACACTGCATATCTACCTGAGATACTACACTATACAGTGGCTGGATACTGTACTGTTTAACCACTTGAGGACCACATTGTTAACCCCCCTAAAGACCAGGCCCTTTTTCTTAAATTTGGCCACTGCAGCTTTAAGGCAGGGCCGTACAACTCAGCACTCAAGTGATTGCCCCTTGAGAGTTCTCTGTTGGTGGGGTCTGATTGCTCCCCCAGTGTTGTTTTTTTTTTTTTATAAATATTTATTTTATTATTTTTACATTTTATTTCTTTATTTTTTTTTTCCCCTGCTCCCTCACTCCCTCCCCCACCAGCCAATCAGAGTGATCGGCTGTCATAGTCTTCAGCCTATGACAGCGGATCACTTCCACAGTGATGGAGGGGACAGCCATGTCACGCGGCTGTCCCCAGTACAGTGCTGCTGCAGATCGGTTTCGCTTTCTAGCAGTCTCCGAGCGGCGAGACTGAAGGCGAAGCTAAGCTCCGCCTTCCAAGCAGGAGATGCACGCGATCTCCTGCTAGCCCCATAGATGGCCGTTCACCCCAATCGGCGTGGAGCGGTCCTTGGGCTGCCGCACTACTCACGCCAATTGGCGTGAAGCAGTCGGCAAGTAGTTAAAGGTTCTTGCTCTGACACAGGGGAACTGGGTTAGAATCTCTGCTCTTCCTGTTCAGTAAGCCAGAACCTATTCATTAAGGAGACCAACCAGATAAAAATCGGTGCCACAACAAGCATGCCCAATCAATGATCAACTGACCTCATGCCGAAATTGGTAGAATGTATCAGTCGAGCAAGTTGTATAATCTCGGGCCGACTTGATCGAACGGTTGGGTTGGCGTTAATGGCGTGCAATATTGGGAGGGGCAGCAAATGCAATGGAAGCCCTGGGTGCTATCACCCTAATTGTTAATGTGCTCCCCGGTGCCTATGCATTAAAATCTCACTTGCTACAGCTTCCATGAGTGTCCATTTTATGAACTATGAGACGAGTGCCACAGCGTTAGGTGATCCAAGATTGTTATAACAAGCAAATAGATGTATTCCACCTCCAGAGATCCCTCTCCTCCGGTAACCGAACCTGTTAGTACAAACTCCGTGCACGGGAAGATAAAGAGGGATGCTTTCAGTAGATTTATCCAAAGATTCCTTTTATCCATCATAAAACATCAGCAATAAGGTCCACTTACACCTAGAAGGTCCTATGCCAGTTAGGTCCCTCTCCGGTAAAAGCACTTCCCACTTCAGTGGTACTACAATGGATACTTGTGTGGACAGCTTTGCCCGCTCTTGTCCCGACTAGTTTCGGCTTTCTGCCGTCATCAGGGGATACCTGGACCTTGCTGTATTTTAAAAGCTGATGTTTTATGCTGAATAAAAGGAATCAATCCACTGAGAGCATCCCTCTTTATCTTCCCGTGCACGGAGTTTGCACTAACAGGTTCGGTTACCAGAGGAGAGGGATCTCTGGAGGTGGAATACATCTATTTGCTTGTTATAACTATCTTGGATACCTAGCGCTGTGGCACTTTTCTCATATTGCTTGATTGTGGAAGCGGTGACATACATTGAATGTGCTAATTGTGCATACTGGGGAGATTCTACATCTACCACATATGTAACACTGTCGCGTGTGTAACATCACCCACAGGGCGTAGGCAGCGCTGCAAGGTGGCGGCAAAAGGCTGATTCCCGAGAGTTAAGAGTCTGAATGCCATGTGAGTATAATTTGCGCACTGTTGATCACTGATCACCGTGTTACTACAATGGCTACTCATATCAAATTTAAACAGCATTTCCCAACCAATTTTCAATATTTAAAGGGACCTTAAAGTAACATGATATTTAAAGCAGCACCCTAAAAAGAAATTTGGACTTATCTGGGGCTTCCTCCAGCCCCCGTAGGCTGTGAGGTCCCACGGCATCCTCTTCTTCCTTTGTGCAGTACACTGGCAGTGCGCTTCCCCTGCACACCCATCGCATCATCACGCCAGTCACTGTAAGTATCCTGCACATGCGTGGTGCTCTTAAAGCGTGAACCACGCATGCGCAGGATGCTTATGGTAACTGGCATGATGACGTAATGGGGGGCGCACTCGCAACTTCAGTTATGGGTAAATAACCCCTTATCATCCAGCTGCACAGCTGCGGCAATTACGGCTCATTTTAATTAGGAATTCGAGTCCTTACGGATTCGTGATTATTCGTGAGCCCATCACTAATGGCAGCCTCCATATTCTTCTCACTTCAGTTGTCCTTTAAGTGCGTCGTACTTCCAGTGCCCTCCTGTTGGGCTGATTAAGGGAGGAAAAGCAGAGGGGGAGGCTCCAGGAAGCATCTGTAAGGAGACGTGAATAGAGCCTCTCCTCCTCTGGTTGGGTTTGCAATGCTGACATCCTCTGTGAATGTCAGAAGCAGTTTGGCTGGAGTGATCTGTAGTCTATGTGTTGCCCAAACTCTTCCCCCATCCATAATCAGTTTCAGGAAGTGGACAACAAGCAGTCTTTTTCTGTAAACACAGACCTGACCCCGCCCATCTCCTCTATGTGCTTCTTAGAAGGGAGGAGGGTGGGTGTAGTTGGATGATGTGTATAGAAAGGAATTCCAACTCTGCTGGCAGTTCTATACTTAAAGGACATCCTAGGTGAAAATAAACTGATGAGAAAAACAATTGTATCTATCCTCAGTCTCCTAAAAATGACTTTTTTTTAGCTATCCCACAGTTTTATTTTATATCTAAATCTATTTTTAAATTTTTACTATTTCATTGTCTCTGCTCAATGACATCTTCATTGAAGTATGCCACAGCTCAAATCTATGAATTATTGACCCTTTTTTTCTCTTCCCTGCTCTCAGAAGCCATTTACTGACAGGAAAGTGTTTTATGGCTGTAATTACTTATCAGTGAGGGTTATTCTGTAGTCTGACCCAATCTGACTCGTTCCCGACCTGGACAGAAACTGTCATTTGTATACCTGATGTTTAACTTTTTCAGGCAGAGAAAGAAAAAAAGGAACACAGCATAATTATTTGTGTGCTTGGCACTGTACATACACATGTCTGTCTCAACATGTCACATGTCACCTCGGTTGTCCTTTAATGCACACATCTGGGGTAATCTGCTTATCCAAAGTAGGTTTCTCTGGAACAGCTGTAACAAATGTAAAAATTGTGTCAGTTAGGGCACAACCCCCTGTTCACCCTTACTAACATGTAAGATTGGAAAATCCGGATGGGTAATCTAGGCCTTTAAGGCACTGCGGCATTGATTCATTAAATGTTTTTAGGGTGTTAATAGAGAAACCCAGGATGAGTTAGAAGTATGCCTCTTGTTACATCAGTTATTCCAATTCTTTCAATACCATTTCCCTTCCTTATAGAATACTATGAAAGACTGTACTTTATGGAATTTACCTTTAAGGCATGTTAACATTGAACATTAACCCTTAAAAACAGACAGCTCCACTGCTCGTTGTGGAGAACTTAAAGAGAATCTGTATCGTTAAAATCGCACAAAAGTAAACATACCAGTGCGTTAGGGGACATCTCCTATTACCCTCTGTCACAATTTCGCCGCTCCTCGCCGCATTAAAAGTGGTTAAAAACAGTTTTAAAAAGTTTGTTTATAAACAAACAAAATGGCCACCAAAACAGGAAGTAGATTGATGTACAGTATGTCCACACATAGAAAATACATCCATACACAAGCAGGCTGTATACACCCTTCCTTTTGAATCTCAAGAGATCATTTGTGTGTTTCTTTCCCCCTGCAGCTATCTTCCACTGAAGTGTCAGGCTGTTTCTTCCTGCAGAGTGCAGACAGCTCTGCCTGTATGTAATTCCTCAGTATGTGAAAGCCCGGCCAGCTCAGAGGAGGATTTATCCAGCTTGTAAAAGATAATAGAACAGAGAAGCTGCACTAATCTAAATATCACACAGGCAGTGTGCAGAGAGGGGCCTGGATGGGGGAGTTCATAGCAGAACCACAACACTGAAGAACTTGGCAGCCTTCCAGACACAGGCTGACAAGTCTGACAAGAGAGAGATAAGTTGATTTATTACAGAGATGGTGATAGTAGAACATGCTGCAGTAAGCCAGAACACATTAGAATAGCTTTTGGAACTTGTAGGATGATAAAAAACAGGATGCAATTTTTGTTACGGAGTCTCTTTAAAGCAGTCACCTGCCTGTTTGTGCTTACAGCCACTTTTATCTACTGTTTTCTGTTCATTATTTTTCCATTCTGCATGGCTATGGCCCTTATTGTGTGGACTGTGTCTTTCTTCCACAGCATCCAGCTGTTATTTATGTTCGTAGCACATCCATAAGAAGCCATAAATCTGTTATGGTGAAGATAAGTGGTGTTATAAGTGTCATAAGTGGTGTTAGTAAAACTAAATAGTCCTGCTTTTGTGATACAGTGGGTTGCAAAAGTATTTGGCCCCCTTGACGTTTTCCACATTTTTGTCATATTACTGCCACAAACATGAATCAATTTTATTGCAATTCCACGTGAAAGACCAATAGAAAGTGGTGTACACATGAGAAGTGGAACGAAAATCATTCATGATTCCAAACATTTTTTAAAAATAAAGAACTGCAAAGTGGGGTGTGCATAATTATTCGGCCCCCTTTGATATGAGTGCAGTCAGTTGCCTATAGACATTGCCTGATGAGTGCTAATGACTAAATAGAGTGCACCTGTGTGTAATCTAATGTCAGTACAAATACAGCTGCTCTGTGACGGCCTCAGAGGTTGTCTAAGAGAATATTGGGAGCAACAACACTGTGAAGTCCAAAGAACACGCAAGACAGGTCAGGGATCAAGTTACTGAGAAATTTAAAGCAGGCTTAGGCTACAAAAAGATTTCCAAAGCCTTGAACATCCCACGGAGCACTGTTCAAGCGATCATTCAGAAATGGAAGGAGTATGGCACAACTGTAAACCTACCAAGACAAGGCCATCCACCTAAACTCACAGGCCGAACAAGGAGAGCGCTGATCAGAAATTAAGTCAAGAGGCCCATGGTGACTCTGGATGAGCTGCAGAGATCTACAGCTCAGGTGGGAGACTCTGTCCATAGGACAACTATTAGTCATGCACTGTACAAAGTTGGCCTTTATGGAAGAGTGGCAAGAAGAAAGGCATTGTTAACAGAATGCATAAGAAGTCCTGTTTGCAGTTTGCAACAAGCCATGTGGGGGACACAGCAAACATGTGGAAGAAGGTGCTCTGGTCAGATGAGACCAAAATGGAACTTTATGGCCAAAATGCAAAATGCTATGTGTGGCGGAAAACTAACACTGCACATCATTCTGAACACACCATCCCCACTGTCAAATATGGTGGTGGCAGCATCATGCTCTGGGGGTGCTTCTCTTCAGTAGGGACAGGGAAGCTGGTCAGAGTTGATGGGAAGATGGATGGAGCCAAATACAGGGCAAACTTGGAAGAAAACCTCTTGGAGACTGCAAAAGACTTGAGAATAGGGCGGAGGTTCACCTTCCAGCAGGACAATGACCCTAAACATAAAGCCAGGGCAACAATGGAATGGTTTAAAACAAAACATATCTTTGTCTTAGAATGGCCCAGTCAAAGTCCAGATCTAAATCCAATAGAGAATCTGTGGCAAGATCTGAAAACTGCTGTTCACAAACGCTGTCCATCCAATCTGACTGAGCTGGAGTTGTTTTGCAAAGAAGAATGAGCAAGGATTTCAGTCTCTAGATGTGCAAAGCTGGTAGAGACATACCCTAATAGACTGGCAGCTGTAATTGCAGCAAAACGTGGTTCTACAAAGTATTGACTCAGGGGGCCGAATAATTACGCACACCCCACTTTGCAGTTATTTATTTGTAAAAAATGTTTGGAATGATGTATGATTTTCGATCCACTTCTCACATGTACACCACTTTGTATTGGTCTTTCACGTGGAATTCCAATAAAATTGATGCATTTTTGTGGCAGTAATGTGACAAAATGTGGAAAACTTCAAAGGGGGCCGAATACTTTTGCAACCCACTGTATGTGCAACAATCTTCCTTGTGCCGAGCATGGACAATACTGACAGGATCAGGTGATGCGGAGTGACGTGATGTGCCACATGACATGAACCCCCAATGAGCACCAGGGGTTTACAGACCATTAATGGGGGTGGGGGTTAGGAGGGTACACTGCCTGATTCTGTTAGTGGTGACGATCCAGCACATTATGCAGGGTATGCTGCATGAATATTTTATTTGGAGGAACCCTGCCAAATTATGATATTTGGGTGACAATGTTAATTGTGTTGTTTGTAGAACACTTTCTAAACTTTTTTTTTTTGAAGGGCACGCTCTACATACTTATCTTGGTGGGAAGGACATGCCACTAAATTATTTTGTTGGTATCAGCTGCCTAGTTGTTTTGGGAACTTGCTCCTTAATTATCTTGCTTGGAAATACACTCTGCATGATTATGTTGGGGAAAATACTGCACAATACTGCACAATCCTGTTGTTTGGGTGGACAGGTTGCATAATCAAGATGTTTATAGGTACTCACTACCCATTTTATTATGATCTAAGATTCTAGAAGTGAATGTTGGGGAAATTAGTACATACACTATTTTAACTGGTTCCAGACATACGTAGTTTTAATTAATGTCCTTCTTGGAGCCTCTTATCCCTGCCAGGACATGAATTACAAACTCCAATTGCCACATTCATCATGCACTGGTCACTGTGATCACCAATGGAAAGAAAAAAAAAGCCTAGTCCAAAAAAAAAAAAAAAAAAAGTACTACATCTGATAAGGCTGTTTATATGGTGGTTAAGGCCTTATTCTTTCTTTGAAATGTTCATTTTTTTCCCTAACGTTAAACTTTATGATTATCTTAGTAAACCAGTAACAGTCACAACAAGACAGACAAAGCCTAAAATAAAAAAGCTACATTTTCAACACATTCTTAGTGTAGCCATAGCAGCAACTATCCTTTCTGGCTGGTTTTCCTGTATAAATTGCACATATAATACGCTGAGGAAATTATTGGGGTGCCTGGCATTTTATTCATTTTATATTTTTCTTTGTTGTTAATGTAAACCACCATTCAATGAAAGTTCCTTAATTGACACTTTCATATTTGAAGGATAGATTTAGCTTCAGCCAGGGTGAGAAGAAAAGAGTTATCTACAATCTGTATCTAGTATCAAGAGAAGATGTTGACAAAAGTTTATTGCCATGGTATGTTTAGTGTTTCGTAAAAATGGTCTTGTTTGACTGTTAATTGATGGCTGTTTGGCCAAACATCCTAAAATGTTCATGTTCCACCAAAACCGGAATCCACACACCACTGATGTCAATGGAGTGAAAATTCTGGTGGTGTGTTTGCTATCTGGGAAGCTGCTAGAGCAACAAATGGAATGAAATAAAAAGTGTCAATAGCTTTCAGGTCAACAACCAATGAGAACTTCAGCTTTCAGGTATGCATCAATATAATTTTTAAGTTAGCCTGTGATATCAAATTTGGACTGTAGCCTCAATCATAAAGAAATATCAATGAAGATGACACTTCTTTATTGTATTAACGGTTTCATTCAAGTAGATGATATAAGTCAATATTTCGAGACTTCACCAGGACATATAAAGGTGGCCATACATCTATAGATTTGGCAGCTGATCAGTGATCCGATTTGATAATTATTATTGAATTGGATGAAAATCGGTGCCACCAAAAGCATGCCTGATCGACCCTTCGACCAATTTCAGCTCAAAATTGGTTGAATATATCGATTGGATATGCTTCAAGATGTCGAGCTGACATGTTGCGCGGCCCATACATCTTCTGATGTATTGGCACCTGTAGCTTTCTAATCCACCTATCGTACAATCCCTAGTGTCTACCTTCCAAACCATTTCCCACTATGTATTAAATAAGATGCCTATTGCTAGAGATGAATAAAACATTCTGATAACATTCAGCACTACAGCATTGTTGGCCGTGCATGATGCCAGCCACTGACTGGTTTATGGATTGCCAGACGCATTATGGCTTTACTCATTGAATTTAATATTGAAGACTGCACAGGTATTCATTTCTAGATTTCCAAAACTCAAGTCTGTGAATAAATTTGACTTTAACCTGAGCAGAAACAGCAACATTAATTATGTTTATAGTGATACCCCTAGGTGGCAGTGTTGTGACATTTGAAAAGTACGGTAAGTATGTTGATAAAGTTTTCTTATTCAATATGAATCTAGCAGGTGACCAGACATACTGTTGTATGCTTTCTTTCAGCAGACAACAATAAAGATAAGCTGCTATGTTTAAAGCTTCACCAGAGCTGTGACCCTCTGTATTTAGCATATTCTTTACTGTAGCTATTGTACACTCTGGTTTTAGAACATTTACATATTTTTGTAAAAATACTATATTTTAATCTTTTGCTATGAGTTCCTGTTCTAAATCAGTCCATTTATGCCCTAATATCTATGCACTGCGGTGCACAAACAGCACACTGTCAGTAGACATTTCTGGATTTGTCAGATACATCAGGACTGCAGCCCTTGGTTATACTTTAAATAGGACAGTTTAGCTTAAATTGCTTAACATTTGTATTTGCCTTTTATAAATCTGTTAAGCACTCAGGAAACAAGCTTCTTTCCTATCCACACACTGAACTCTGCTCCCACAAATATTTTATCTTGATAGGGCTTTGATTGGAAACCATGGCAATTAATCTCCTCTCCGCATTACTCCTTATTGCCGGAGATCCACATATATATATGTTCAGGCAATTTCTGTGACTTGCAGTAAGGAATTGGACAGGCAGGACAGTTTCTTTCCTTCTTCTCTCCCCCAGGCTGCGTTATTCAGTCTATGGTATCAATCTGGGAAGGCAAAAAAACATGACTTGGACGTGAGCATATGCAGAACTGGCAGCACTGCTTCGTCACTGAATGGTCAAGTGAAATACTTACAAGATGAACATGGGCGTGGCTAGAAATCACTGCCCCCCCCCCCCTGCAAAAGTTTGGATGGGGCCCCTCTTCCCACTCCAAAATAAAAAAAACACAGAAATTTGAAAGTCAGGCCAGGCAGGATATTTAAAAAAAACGTAATATAGGTAGCCAGGTATAGGTGCCCCCATTATAGGTAGCCAGGTATAGGTGCCCCCAGTTTAGGTAGCTAGACGTAGGTGCACCTAGGTAGCCTAGATGAATGCTCATTGATCTCAGCCTTAAACTGTCCCTTTACCATTTAAAAAAAACGAAAACAAATGAATGTCCCGAGAAACTGTGTATGAAACATAAACATTCTGACCTGTGTACATAAGTTGCCTTGTTAAATAAACATCACATCAGAAATGATTAAGGAGATGCTAATTTTCAGAATCGATGCATATCTTGTTGCAAATTGCATGCAGCTTGGAGCTGTGCCAGTTCAAATCAGCAGAATCTGCATTTGATTGGCCCAGTTCCAAGCATGAATACAACTTGGAGTCAAATTTGCATGAGCTTGGAAAATTAGCATCTCATTAATCATCTCTAATGTATGACTTCTTCATGCTTAGGAGCCCTGTTCATTTACAGATGTAGACACAGCTATATTTGTATTACTTTGCATTCGTGTAGCAGTTTCCATATTGTTTTACAGAGAACGATTACTTCATGTCACTATCATCCCTCAGAAAAGCTTACAATCTACTATCACTAATATTGTCCTTGTCTATCTGCCTACCACAGTCTACAGCCAACTTGGTGGGGGCCAGTTAACCTGGCAGAATGTTTTTTGGGTTGTCTGAAAACCTACGTAAACACGATGAGCACACACACATATCATACAGACAGTGCCCTGGGCAGGGATCACAATTGGAATTCTAGTGTTGCATGGCATGAGTGTGCACCACTTAGCAATCATTTGCTGAAGCAAGTGTGATATATGTGTTAGTATACATCAATGAAGCTAAAGCTTTTATGTTTGGTAAATTGATCCAATGGGTTTAACATTTTTAAGGGTAAAGGTGCGTACACACATGCGACTATAGTCGTTTGTAACGATCGTTCCCCGATCTTTACCAACGACGATCGTTACAAAAAACGAACCAACGACTATTAAGGCAAACGACGAACGAGCCAAATCGCTCCAAAAGAAAGTTCTGTCTCGGCTGGATTTTAACCAACGACGATCGTTTGCAAAAGTAGTACATCGTTGGAAACGGTCGTTCGTACTAGGCTTGACATGCGCATTTCACAATTTCTCCATGAAACTTCTCATTTTTATGCGCAGGCGCAATAGTTGCTTTACGTGATGTAACGTTCGTTCTAACGATCAGATCGTTACACACCTTTTAAAACTAACTTTACTTAGGTCGTTCTTTCATCAATTAAAAGTTCGTTCGTCGTCCTCAACGAACGATCGTTGTCGCATGTGTGTACGTAGCATTAGGCTAATTTACTAAATGCTGAAGGAAAGTGGAGAACATATATCACTAAAGTGCCTTTTAAGCCAATAGCAAGCAAGAAAATACTCAGATTAATTTTGACATTGCATTTTACCTACTTTTTGGTACTTTTTTCAACTGCAGAGTGCAGAAAAGTAATTTAAACAGAAGATGAAAAATTGCCTTCTAGAAGAAAATGTAGGTGAAAAAGTGAATTTAAGGGCCAATGAGTGATAAAAAAAGCATGTCAACAGTTAGGTGTTATATTTGCAATCCATGGCCTTTATTCAATTCACCTTTTCTCTTGACTTTTTTCCTAAGACATCATTTTTCATTTTCTGTTTAAAATAATTTTTCACACTCTGCAATAGAAAAAGTACCAAAAAGTAAGTAAAAAAGTACTGTCAAAATGATTTAAGTATTTGCTAGCTTGCTGGTGGGTTACACCTTTGCATTGCTAACACGGTTATGCTAGACACAAGGGCCCCTATTCAATTCACTTTGGGCCCGACCCCATTAACAGTAAAATGCATTTTAAGCCACCAGCAAGCAAGAAAATACTTTTCACAGTACTTCTTCGCCTACTTTTTGGTACTCTTTTGATTGCAGAGTGCTGAAAAGTTATAATTAAGAGAAGATGAAAAACTATCCGGAGAAAAAAATTTGGAGAAAAATTAAATTGCATAGGGGCCAAGGTAAGATCTCTCTATTGGGGCCAATGACAGCCAAATTTTCCATCCCTGCAAGTGCATCTTTACCTCTTTTTTCAGACTTTACATAATGGAAAACCACTCTAATGATTTTATAATCAACGGAATTTTATATATATATATATGCCTAAAAATTGGCCTGGGAATGGAAGTGGTGCAGTACTTTACAGCTAAATGTATACCCTCTTCCCTGTATCTAGCATGGAGTGGGCATCCTGCGTCTGGCTTGAGACAGATTACAGGTGAGAACGCCAATGCTGTTTTTCTTCTGCCTTACCAGTAAAAGTATGCATATTTCTCTGTCTGTTTTGTACCACTATCATTTGACAATAATTATTTTTCTGATTACCAGAAATGTCAGAGGAGATAATTACTTGTATACAAAGTGTCTAGAATCAATACAATCTGCATTTGCATTTAATTCCAAACTAATGAAAATGAGCATTTGGTGATTCTGTTTTTAGAAAGAAATTGGTTGATTGATGTTATCAGTGCAACTTGCTTATCAGCAAGTTTTACTGCTCAGGTTAAAGCACATTTGTTGAACACCAAATATTAGGCAATGCAATGCATGTCCAAACAAGGCCACATACTAATGTGGAACCGACGGGCCTGGGACTCACTGATGGCATTTTAAAGATGACGGGAAACCGCTACAGCAGTGGAACTCTATGAGGGTGGTTCCACTGCAGCACTTGCGCTGGGCGATAGCACTCAATGATTGGACTGCAGAATTTTTGGAGCAATGTGAAATCAAAGCCATTTCCTTAATTCGGCAAATCCTGGGCGCTTGCCTTATGTGGATTTTAGTCAAGTCAGCCATAGATTAACTGACCAACTGTGATTTTGTAGTGCACAGTAATATATATATATATATATATATATATATATATATATATATATATATATATATATATATATATATATATATATATATATATATATTAATATAGATAGCATTAGAACCTGACTGCTATCAGATAAAAAAAAAACCTATAGATATCAGTTGACATGCCACATGGCAAAATCAACTGTTTGAACACATTTTTTGTAGAAATTGTCTGAAGCCCTTTTCTATTTTCCTGCACTGCAAGTGTAAAAGGTGTCCATACATCAGGAGATTATGGGTAGATTTGACAAAGAGACACATTTATCACTAATGAAATCTGATTAGAGATAAATTTGTCTGTTCGTTGAAGCTGCCCATATACTTCAGGCCGGTTCCCATCCGATTTCAACATGAAATGAAAATCTTAAGGGAATCGGCTGTGCACGCCGCATCCACCCCATCGCTACCCCCCCCCCCCCCCCCCCCCCAATGTATAAATGTGCCCCACCATGTTTGCATTTTTACATTACCTGTCCTGTGTCAGCTTTCAATTCATTCAATTCAATTCACTTTATTGTCATTGTGTAACACAACGAAATTACTTTTCATGACATCCCCACGGTGCATATAGGGAACATAGTGATAGTAACAAGGAAGAGAAATTATACAAGTATGCCAGGTATTACAGATGTTTAAACAATTTGTACACAGTGTTAATTATTTCAGAGAGGATTCAGAGTTTATCAAGTTTATGGTGGATGGGAAAAAGCTGTCTTTCAGTCTGTTTGTGTGTGTGCGGATTGATCTAAAACGTTTACCTGATGGAAGGAGCTCAAAAAGGGCATTTCCAGGGTGAGTGTTGTCCTTGATAATGTTTTTGGCCCTTCTCAAGCTGCGAGTATTATACAAAAGTTCCAGTGATGGTAGTTCAGTGCCAATTCAATGCGGTGTACGGAACCTCCAAGCGGCTCTCCATATACACATAGCGTCTGACATCAGAAAGTATGCACCGATGTTAGATGCTATGCATAAGTGGGGTGTACAGAGGCCACCCGGAGGTTACCGACACCGCGCGTAGGCTGACATGGGACAAGTAATGTATAATGCACAGGTGGGGGGGGCACATTTATACATTACGGTGGCAGCAGCGGAGGTTTCGTTGTTCCGTCGCTCGTACTAAAATCGGCCGCCGTACTGCCACACACCCGAGCAACCAACTTTGGCCCAACATCTTGCACCAGGCACGATCGACTGACCCAACCAATTTCAGCCCAAAATTGGTCATATCGTTGATCGGGCCTGCACTTGGCAGCACCGATTTTCAACCAATCCGATAATAATAATCAAATTAGTTAGTTCATGGTCCGCCAAAGTTGTCTGATGTATGGGCACCTTTAAAATTAAGAGTTGAGATCAATGCAAATTAGCTTGACAAAAAGCTTTTGGAATTCAGCCCTTGTCCTGAAAAGTAAATAGAAGACAAAACACATTTATTTGGCTGAGAAAACACTGCTAATAGCATTTTAGTGCTGAAAAGTAGCTTTTTGGCTGTATGAAGAAGATTTTACATCAGACCATCATGGCTGCTGTTTAGAATTTAGTCTTAAAAATGAAAGCCCTGAACTGAAAATAAAAATGTGAGACTGTGTTCTGTGTTACTAATGTTCTATTTAATTACCATTGGCACTGCACATACATAACTATCTTATACATTTATTTTCAGTTCATAAATAAGAAAAACCGAGAGCCCAATATAGTGTAGTATGTATTGGAAACCGTGGATAAATGTAAGTGTGAGCAGGGCCGGATTTGTGGGCAGGCCCCCAAGGCCGGTTCCTAGGGCGGAGACTTCAGCGTCACTTCAATGGGCGGGTGGAGAACTGCACATGCTGTTCGTCTGATCCCTTTCCCAGAAAAGCCTTGCCCGTCCTGTTCACTGCTGCCCACAGAGTAGGAAGAGTGCTCCATATCAGCTGGAGCTCAGTTAGCTTACTTGCAGGCTGCCCGTGCTCTCTCTCTCTCCCCCCTGCCGTTATCTGACACTGTAGCCTGGCAGGAGAGAGGAATGTGCTTTGTATCTGCAGCCGCCCTGCCCCCGCCCCTCTGCAGGGACACAAACACCGAAGCAGGAGAGAGCCATGAGGATGGACAGCTGCTTGTGCTGCCTGTAGAATAGAAGGCGTGAAGGCTGCAGAAATGTGAACGCTGACACTGTACAGTACAGAATTATGCTAAGCTAAGGTACCAAACAAGAAGTTTACTGGTTTTCTGAGTTAAGTGATTAGTGACATGTCCTGCAATCCTTTGTACTGCTGCTGGCCACCATCTTATCACAGTCACACTCATGTTTTTCTGTCTAAAAAATTATTATGACTTTATAGTTGACAAAGTGTAAAGAATGTGTCTGTATCTCATAGAAAACTAAACCCCAGTGCAGAAATCCTGAAGACATTGAGGTTGCCTGTAGTTTGTAATTGGGCTGTGTGGATTAGTGACAGAGCAGTGAGACAGGAGCAGGAGTAGGTCTGGTTCATACGGATTTCTGTAGAACGGTTGACAGTGGCTCATAGCCGATGCAAAATGCTCTTCTACTACTGAGAAGAAAAGTGTTCAGCATCGGTTCTTAGGCCCAGGGCACACTGAGTGGTTTTAGCATTGATTCCCCCAGCCGCATCCGCCAGTGAAAACCCCTGGCTAATGCATTTCAATGGGATGGTGCACACCGGCGGTTTGAGGTTTTTTCAAAACCACAAACACGCCTCCTGCTGCACGTTTGCGGTTTTCAGAAGCGTTTCTGCCTCAATGTAAAGTATAAGAAAAACGCAAACCGCTCTGGAAAACGCTACATCAGAGCGGGTTTCCAGGTGTTTTTGTTACAGAAGCTGTTCAGTAACAGCTTTTACTGTAACAATATTTGTAATCTGCTACACAAAAACGCTCCCAAAAAACGCTAGGCCTGTTTAGAAAACGTCTCTATACATGCCTAGAATCGCTCTAAAATCTGCTCCAAAAACCGCTAGCGTTTTGACGATCTGCTAGCGGTTTTGGTGTGCACTGGGCCGTAGTGATTTGTTTTTGAGCCCCTTAGTGGACATGGGAGCACAGGAACGCAGCCGAGCCTGGATGCTATATGTAGCATACAACATGACGGAAATCTGCGTTTATGTGAATGACGCTTTTTGTCAACCACCGGAAATACATTTACCGCCTGTCTGAATCAGAACTAGGGCCCATTCACACTTGAGCGGGAATTGCGCGATTACCATATTATTATCATTATGCATTTTTATAGCACTGACACCTTCCGCAGCACTTTACAAAGTACATATTCATATCAATGACTGTCCCCAGAGAAGCTCACAATCTAATCCTACCATAGTTATAGTCTCATGTCCTATCATATTATAATTATGTATTTATATAGCAGTGACATCTTCTGTAGAACTTTACAGAGTACATAGTCATGTCACTAACAAACAATTTAATTACTGTAATTTTGTGATCAGTAAACCTAACCTTGATACTTAATTTTATCCATTTTCCCATTATCATATTCTCAAATTCCTAGCATGACCCTAAATTTCCAAGGTGTCTAGCCGATAACCTCCCCTAACCACCTTTATGTTACTTTTACCTTACTTTAACTTCTTTTTTTTTAGAAATGCCAACACTGATTTATTAGTATCCCTAACCTCTCTGCTTTCCCATGTCCAATAACCCAATTCCAACCCCGCTGTAGTCATGGGGCGGCTGGAGATAGTGGGCCTTGGGTGGTAAAAAGTACAAATCCGGCCCTGAGTGTGAGATGAATATACTCACAAACATGGGTTACCTCTTAGGCAACCACTGTAGATGCAGGTGAGGAGATTAGACCTGTCCTCACTCAGGATTAAAATGTCGCTTTCTGTAGATCAGAAATGTAGGGTTAGGTCACCCCTCCACCAGGGGTGGACACAGTATTATCGTAAGAGAACAGAGGCACCAGCAGGATAAAAGGTAATAACATTTTTTTAAATTTGCTGGGAGGCAGTGGTGGACTTACCTCCGGAAAGCAGACTCAAAATACTGTCTGAATTAAACAAATAAGGCTAGAGGCGCTATTCGTGCTACTGACGAGCTACTGTTTGTCCCCTACCTTATTGCCTGATGAAGTGGGCTGTGCCTGCGAAACGAGTTGCATCTTTTGGGGTACCAATAATAAATGTATTTGTTTAATTCAGACAGTATTTTGAGTCTGCTTTCCGGAGGTAAGTCCACCACTGCCTCCCAGCAAATGTTAACATTTTTATTACCTTTTATCCTGCTGGCGCCTCTGTTCTCTTACGATAATATTTTCAGTTCAGGTTGTCTTTAACCACTTTAGGATCCTTGGTACGCATATCCACGCCCCTTTAAACTTCACGTGCGGATCAGGGGCGTAGATATGCGTACTGCTGCCTTACCGTCGCGTTCACGATCCCCGCGCTGTTTTCCGCCGATCCACCATCGCAGCCCCCTCCATCTGTGATCAGGATGTGAGAATCTTTTGATTCTCAATCCCGATCATCGTTCCCGTGTCTTCGGAGAGCTTGTTAACGTCGCATAAGCTCTGAGACCCGACACTTCCGTGTTCGTCTGTGTTCTATTAATAGAAACACGGTCTCAATAGCTCCATCTTGTGGCCAAAAAGTAAAATACACCTATTTAGGCCACTATACTGTTTTCCATAGCAAGTTAATTATTATTTTTATTTTATTTTATTACTTTTAACCCCTTCCATCCCTGCCCCACAGTTACAGAAATAAAACACTTGTTAAAAAAATTTTTAAAAAATTACATCATTTAATTTTTTTTACATAAATAGTTACCTTAGGGACTTTTGTAATACGGATGTCATGAGTATATTTTTTCAAAAAAAGTTCTTGTAATAAGTGAAAAAGTATTAAAAATCCCTAAATGGAAAAATGCTCCTTCATTTCCAGTTAAAATATTATCACCATACATTGTACTAGGGACACAATTTAAACGTTGTAATAAACCGGACAAATGGGCAAACAAGATGTGTGGGTTTTATGTACCAAAGCACATTTTATTTTAAAACTATAATGGCTGAAAACTGAGAAATAATCTTTTTTTTTTTCCTTAGAATTCCCTTTACAATGCATATAAAATAAAATAATTCAGAGCAAAAACTACCACCCAAAGAAAGCATACTTTGTGGCGAAAAAAACAATATATAGATCATTTCAGTGTGATAAGTAACAATAAAGTTATAGCTGAATGAATGGGAGGAGCGCTGAAATGTGAAAGTTGTTTTGGTTTTTAAGGGGAAAAACCTGTGATCCTGAAGTGGTTAATAATGTTTTGGGTTTTTTTCTGTTTGTTTTTTTGTTTAGGAGAGGGGAAATGAGAGCTACACACAACAGTTAATATCCTTCTAAATCCTATGACTCTGGGTATCTGTGAGACACATGGGAATTTTCAACCATCTGAAATCCCCCCCCCCCCCCCCCCCAACACATGACAATTGACTATAAAAAGAAAACATGTACACGGAGCATAAATATAAATGCAATACTTTCGGTTTTGCTCCCATTTTGCATAAGCTGAACTCAAATATCTGAAACATTTTCTACGTACACAAAAGGCCCATTACTCTCAAATATTGTTCACAAATCTGTGGTAGTGAGCAATTCTCCTTTACCTCATGGGTGTGGCATATCATGGTGCTGACTAGACAGCATTCTCTTGCACAGGTGTGCCTTAGACTGGCCACAATAAAAGGCCACTCTCAAATGTACAGTTTGATCACACAGCACAGTGCCACAGGTGTTGCAACGTTTGAGGGAGCATGCAGTTGGCATGCTGAAATAAATATTAATTTTTATACCATAAGCCGTCTCCAAAGGCGTTTCGGAGGATTTGGCAGTACATCCAACCAACCTCACAACTTCAGACCACATGTAACCACACCAGCCCAGGTCCTCCATATCCAGCATGTTTACCTCCATGATCGTCTGAGACCAGCCATCCGGACCGCTGCAGCCACAATCAGTTTGCATAACCAAAGAATTTCTTGCCAAACTGTCAGAAACTGTATCAGGGAAGCTCATCTGCATGCTCGTCATCATCATTGGGGTCTGGACCTGATTGCAGTTCGCCCAACTTAAGTGGGCAAATGCTCACATTCAATGGCATCTGGCACGTTGGAGAGAGGCGGTCTGTTCACTGATGAGCCCCGGTTTTTACTGTTCAGGGCACATGGCAGACAACACGTGTGGCGTCATGTGGGTGAGCGGTTTGCTGACTTCAACGTTGTGGATTGAGTGGCCCATGGTGGCGGTGGGGTTATGGTATGGGCAGGAGTATGTTATGAACAACAAACACATGTGCATTTTATTGATACCGTGATTACATCCTGAGGCCAATTGTGCCATTTATCCATGACCATCACCTCATGATGCAGCATGATAATGCACGGCCCCATATTGCAAGGATCTGTACACAATTCCTGGAAGCTGCAAACCTTCCAGTCCTTGCATGGCCAGCATCCTCTCCTGACATGTCACCCATTGAGCATGTTTGGGATGCTCTGAATCGACGTATATGACGGTGTGTTCCAGTTCCTGCCAATATTCAGCAACTCTGCACAACTATCGAAGAGGACCAGAC
The DNA here is from genome assembly GCF_040937935.1 of Hyperolius riggenbachi. Classification (NCBI taxonomy): domain Eukaryota; kingdom Metazoa; phylum Chordata; class Amphibia; order Anura; family Hyperoliidae; genus Hyperolius; species Hyperolius riggenbachi. The sequence continues at coordinate 232,161,402 of NC_090646.1, read as the reverse complement.
CAACATTCCACAGGCCACAATCAACAACCTGATCAATACTATGTGACAGCAATGTGTTGCACTGCAAATAATGGCCACATCAAATACTGACTCTTCCCCCGCTCCCCCGACTGGATTCCTGCCAGCCTCCCCCCAGGTTTTCTACCCTGTCTAAAGCAAAACTGAGCATATTTCAGAGTGGAGAGTGCAAAATAATGCTGTGTAATCAGCACCTTGATAAGCCACACCCATTAAGTGGGATGGATTATCTCGACAAAGGAGAAGTGCTCACTAACAGATTTAGAAAGATTTGTGAACAACATTTGAGAGTAATGGGTCTTTAAGATCAGCTCATGCAAGATGGGAGCAAAACCAAGTGTTGCATTTATATTGTTTCTCGGTGTATAGTAGCAAAAAAGTTTGTGTACCGTGTTAGCTAAACAAATTATATAGGTAGAAAAAACAATGTTTTAAAAAAATAATACCTTTTAATGGATAAGTGATAGAGTTAAATGATGCAAGCTTTCTGGGATCTAGTCCCCTTCTTCAGGCATATTTCCAGATGTTAGCTAAAGTAAAACACTGATGCAGGTAAATAGTAAACACGAAGATGACAGTAACCAGCACAACTGTTATCTTCGTGTTTACTATTTACCTGCATCAGTGTTTTACTTCAGCTAACATCTGGAAATATGCCTGAAGAAGGGGACTAGATTCCAGAAAGCTTGCATTATTTAACTTTATCAGTTAGCCATTAAAAGGTATTTTTTTTACAAAACATTGTTTTTTTCTACCTATATGCTCAGTGTATAAAAATAATACAGTAAACTTTTAAAAACATAAAATATCAGCACATATTTCCAACACTACAACCACCAATTGCTTTATTGCATATAAAATAGCCCGGGCTAATTTTTCTATTCACTGAATTAATAAAAATATGTTGCCCTCATTTTTCACAAATGTAGTTACCCTTTTTTTCTGCTATTCATTCCCAGTGATTTTCTTTTACAGTTCAAGAATAAAAATACTTACAATCACTGCATTTACGTTGGCCTAGGACTAGAAAGATGGATTCACTGGTTTGTACGTGGTGAATTTTATAATCTTACATGGGAAATCTATAATGGCAGAACTAAAAAAGTATGTTAACTATTTACTACTAGTGATGGGATCGACAGCGGGTAGTATGACTTAATAAGGCAGAATATTTGGGATTTGGATGATAAAAAATCTGAAAACTAATCAACTCACAGGGATAACAATCTGGTGCTAGGAAAAATGGTGATGGAAGGGAATGTGTACAGTGATAGGTGATAGGGAAGGGTTAGTTTATTGCGCTTCATAGGAAACATGCAAATTCTTCAAGATGATGTTGCAGGTTTTTGGTGCTGGTCTGTGGGTTGACTGACTGTTCTCACCATTTGTTGCTTCTGTCTATCCGAGATTCTTCTTCGTCTGCCACTTCGAGCCTTAACTTGAACTGAGCCTGTGGTCTTCCATTTCCTCAATATGTTCCTAACTGTGGAAACAGACAGCCGAAATCTCTGAGACAGCTTTCTGTATCCTTCTCCTAAACCATGATGGTGAACAATCTTTGTCTTCATGTCATTTGAGTATTGTTTTGAGACCCCCATGTTGCTACTGTAGCCCTTTAAGAGAGGAGAGTGTGATGGGAAATGTATTTGACATGTGTAATGTGAAATTGGCAAGTAAGGCTAAAATTTGCCTTGAAAACTTAGCCTGGTGGCGTTAAAACGGCGCATAGATAGGCATAAGCGAGTATTTGGGCGCATAGATTAAGTTGCTAGGCAACTGTGCATACAAAGCGGGGAACCTTCCAGAAGGGCCGCGCAAGCAGAGCTGGAGACAGCACAGGCGCAGTGGACAGAGTGGCACGAGGCCCAGGCTGAGGGAACTGGTTAAAACCATTTCTCCTGACAGAGCGAAAGTCAGTCAGGCGGCGGTGAGCGAGGGGAGCAGAGGCCCAGACCGGAGCAGCCGTAGCATAGCAAGAGGGGACAGAAACCAGGCGGCCACTGAAAAGTATTACAGAAACATCAGGCCAGATCCAAGACAGTGCACAGAGAGAGAGAGACACTGTTGAGACAGATGAGTATAAGTATTGCGACTTTGCCAGAGACTGTGATCGGAGTAGCAGCATGCAATTAGGTGAAAAGAGCCATAATTCAGCATTGGTTATCTGAGAGAAAGTGACAGTTAACCACAGTATACTGAATTTATCCTCTGATGAACATGGTGAGATTAGGATCTGTCTGCTTGATATAACCTTAAAGAAACAGTAACCTTGTGGTAAAAAAGTTCATTTCTACAATTGAGTCTTATATTGCCTAAAGAATCCTACTGTGCCCAAGTTACAGCAAGTGTGAGAGTATTTTGTCACCTAGAGAGTGAAAGGCTTCTGTTAAGTCCCCAATTTGTACAGCGGGAGACATGGCAGAGCTTTCAAACAAAACTTATACCTGAATGATTTATCTGCATTGATGTGCAGAGCTCCAATAACTGGACTATATTACACACCTTTTGTTTATTACACACAGTTTTGTTTGAAAGTGCTGCCATGTCTCCCGCTGTGCAAATTGAACATAAGTATACTAGTGGCTAGCTGCATTCATTGCTTCAAATCTACGTTCAAATTTTTTAGATTAGAATTAGTACATCATTTGCATCTGTTTTGCATTCAAGGCATGTATTTAGCCCCAGAGGGGTTCTGCATTGCCTCTGTTGGCTTACATTTAAGGTGCAGCCTTGAGCGCTGTCATTTGCCTTTCTGTCTGCTTGATGAAATATGTATACCATTTATGATTAGCAGCACGAGGAATATTATGTTTTTATTGCTAGACTAGTGTTAGGTCTTACCCAGGGCGGTCAGTCACCGCCGTGGGGAAGTCTATTAGGTAATAATCTGTGCACACATTATCACTGAAACGAACACCCCCCTTCGCCTGTAGTGAATGCTAGGTGTGTAATATAGTCCAGTTATTGGAGCTCTGCACATCAATGCTGATAAATCATTCAGTTAGAAGTTTTGTTTGAAAGAGCTGCAATGTCTCCCGCTGTACAAATTGAACATAAGTATACTAGTGGCTAGCTGCATTCATTGCTTCAAATCTACTTTCAAAATTTTTACATTAGAATTAGCACATAATTTGCATCTGTTTTGCATTCAAGGCATGTATTTAACCCCAGAGAGGCTCTGCATTGCCTCTGTTGGTTTACATTCCAGGTGCAACCTTGAGCGCTGTAATTTGTCTGTGTGTAAGTCCCCAATTTGATATCTAGCTCAGCCGCAAGTGGTAATTGTGATTCAGAGACATTTTGCCGGTCAGCCTGCAGCAGTCACGAGAATATATAACAGCAAAGTATTGAAGTGAATCGTAAAGTGATATCTGTTCTACCCAAGTGCAAGATTTGTGCAGGAGAGAGTGAGAGAGAGCTTTTGAGATAAAGAGAACCTGTCAGTTAAACAAACAAGTTCTGTTAACCTGTTAACAGAAAAGGAGAAGATCTGTGTTAGAGTCACCCTGCATCCTGTGACACTAAAGAAACTACACTGCAAAGGAAAACAGCATCTGATAGAGAAAAGAAGTCAAAACAGAGTTGGTGAACTAAGTGTTGCTATTGCACAAGTTGGAGCTTGATCTAAACAGCATAGAGAAAGTGATCTTACTGCAGAGGGAGATATTGGTGCTGTTCCTGGGTGCATTTGTTTATTTGTTTATTTTGTTTCCTTTTGTTTATTTTTTTCCTTATCCGTTTATTTAATTATTTTTATTTTATTTGGTTATATTATTATTTTGGGGCCACAGTACATAGAAAGAGAGCTTGAGAAATCCTCTGAGCCAAAAGAGTGGAAATTATCCCAGTGCCTAAAACCAACTAAAGAAAAGGGAGAGCTGTGTCAGTACCATATAAAAGAGAAACTGTAACCCCACCTGAAGGTTTTGCTGAGAAATATAGTTTGGACTTGGTATCAAGGGACTGAGACTGTATAGAACTGAAGTTGCTCAGTAGACCTGTTCTTTCCCAAGCTCCTATATAACACCCTATGGTACTGCGATTATAAGTGTTGTATTGAGTAGTGGTTGGAAATTGTAAGAGAGAGAAGGAATATCTGTTGTAGGTCAATTATATGTAAAAAGTGTCTAAGTAACCTGACTTTTTATTCTGCAGCGTTTTACCGGTGCACCAGCTGTGAAGAGGAGAAGATTGTAGTGTTATGTTTATGTGAAGAGAATATATATTTGTGTTGAAAGGTAGTACTGGTTGAGAAGTTACCAGTTGACCATTGTTAAAGGAATCATCAAGCAAAAAAAAAAAAATGAGTTTCACTTACCTGGGGCTTCTACCAGCCACATGCAGCCATCCTGTGCCCTGGTAGTCACTCACTGCTGTTCCAGTCCCCCGCCGGCAGCTAGTTTCATTTTTGCCAACCTCGGGGTCTGGCGGGGCCGCATTGCGTACATTTCTACGTATTCCCGCTGGTGCAGGAACATTAGTACATACATTTTTACGCGTTAGTGGTGCAACGCGTAAACATTTACGCATTGCACCACTAACACATAAAAATGCATGTGTTGATGTTCCTGCACCAGCGGGAATGCGTAAAAATGTATGCATTGCAACCCGCCGACCTCGAGGTTGGCAAAAAGTAAACTAGCTGGCGGCGGGGGACTGGAGCAGCAGTGAGTGACTACGAGGGCACAGGATGGCTGCATGGGGCCAGTAGAGGCCCCAGGTAAGTGAAACTCATTTTTTTTTGCCTGACAATTCCTTTCAGGTCACAAATACATTCTTGATATTCACATTTAAGTCAGTGTCTGGTGGATTCCTCTCAGTCGGGGCAGAACACACGGATAAATCGGGTTACACTACTCTTCAGAGAAATTTAAAAGAGGAGGGAAACTTGCAATTGACCCCCTTAAATACTCTTTCTTATAATTGGATTCACCTGTGTATGTAGGTCAGGGGTCACTGAGCTTACCAAGCCAATTTGAGTTCCAATAATTAGTTCTAAAGGTTTTGGAATCAATAAAATGCCCAAATTTATGCACCTGCCTAATTTTGTTTAAACAATTATTGCGCGCTTTCTGTAAATACAATTAACTTAATTTCACTTCTTCAATTCTTCAATATCACTGTGTGTGTCTCCTATAATATATATTTAACTGATATTTTGTATCGTAACAACGAACAATTTATACAGGAAAATCATGAGGATTAACAAGGTTGACCAAACTTTCGCATCCCACTGAGCTGTAGGGTGAAAGGAAGTGTGTGATGTAAAACAGGAAATGTTTAGAGGAATATTTGGATTTTTTTAAATATCCTTTCCTAAGTTGGAGCATAAAATAAACAAGATTACTTAAAAATAAGGCTCCTACAATGGTCCCTCCCAGCCCTACCAGCACTGCTTTAAAAATCACAAAACACTGGGGCACACGAGAGGCAGGGACCCCGGCACCCACAACTGCCACAGAATCAAAATGCCAGAGAGGCGATGGCTCACTCCCACACAGTGCTTTGCCATTTAAATTGGTCCGCAGGTAGCCTTGTCAGCCAATAAAAAGAGCATAATACTCGTACCCGTGTCTGCAGTACTAAATTTAGCAAGATCTGAGACGAACAGCCATAGACAAGAGACAGGGCTTAGCCACACAATTGTAGATTATGTGACCAGCACTGCCTCAGATATGCTTTGGCCTTTGGTATCTGTATTAAGTTACTTTTCAGCTTTAGAGTGAGGATATATCAAAGTATAGCAATGAGTGACGGATCCTGTAGCTCAACCTATCAGCTCTTAAACTGTGCATCTTGGTAGACAGACACAGCTCGGTAGATGGCTTCTTTATCATTCTGAATAGTTTACCAACCCTTTAACAAGCTGCAGTCTCTAGTGGATGTAAGCAGCAGCTGGAGCATTTATCAACAAAGCTTCCTCCCTCGGGCTGCTAGGCTCCGCTAATTCTCCGGTCCTGGATCTCACAAATGGCTGTAATCAGATATTAGGGGCCATTATAGGCAATCAAGTAAGACTGCAGGGAAACATTATAGGGAAACTTTTATTTATAAGTTCCCTTATCCTTGAAATAACTGGAAATACGTCTGTTTCCTATGCATAGTAAATATGCTGAAGTGTTGCAGGGTTCAAAGAATAAAGGTAATTATATAAGAAGAAGACAAGGCTTTTCATAACTTCACAAAATTCATTTTAGCTTACTGCAACTTAGGACATTTTACAGTTTTCAGTCAACACAAATTATTAGACTTTAATGTGATAATCACAGTACAAAAATAAATGACAAAACAACCTCTGCTTTAAAGCAGGAGGGTCAGCAATACTATCCCAGGAAAAAACACATATAAGTAAATACTTGTTCTACCGACATAACATACTGTATGCATTGTACTGTCCATGTTTTGGTTTCAGTGAATTTTATTTAGTAAATAAAGAGAAAACTGTTTCAGGCATTTTCCATTTTTACTGCCTCTGACTGAAGCCAATCCTGATGTCATTTCCTCTCCTAATCTTTTTTTCTCCTTGAAACTGCACTAACATATCTAGATTGCTTTGTGAACAGGCTTTTGAGCACAGCATAGATCGTATTTCAACAGCTTCTGCAGAGGGGTGAGGTGTAGTTCCCTTCTCAGCCTTGTCACACTAAACTGCCCTCAGCGAATCAGTGAGGAGTAGGAATGTGGGAGGGGGGATAACAAACTTCCCTCTTATCGGCAATGTACCAAATAAAGCCAGGCTGACTGAGATAAGATTTAGGGCCCGTTTCCACTATAGCGTTGCGGAATCGCCGGCGAATCACCGCAGGCAAATCACATGCGGGTGCGATTCCGCATGCGTTTTTTGCCGCGATTTCGCATGCGATTTCGCATAGGTAAGGCTGTATGCGAATTTAACCATGTCACTGCCTGTGTAAATTAACATTAATACCTATGCGAAATCGCGGCAAAAAACGCACGGGGAAAACGCATTTCCCTATTAAATACATTGCGTGCGATTCGCCTGCATTCCACACGCAGGCGAATTCTGAGGGCCCTACCCTGCAGATTTTTTCTGCACAGAAAAACGTGCGGGGAAACGCACAAGTGGAAACAGTCCCATCCACTTGTACTGACTATGCGAATCCGCATGCGGGCAACGCATGCGGATTCGCGATAGTGGAAACGGGCCCTTATAACAGCAGAAACATTTATGATTTTATTGAAATGCTTGCAATGCAGTGTCAAGTTGTAGACTGCATAATAAACACAGAGCAGTGGGTAAATGCAATTTGATTTTATGGCTGACAATCCCACTTTAAAAAAAAAAATAGTAACATTTCTGAAGTAATTTTGTGATACAGTTTGTGAAACGCTGTGTAGATAATGAGGAGACAACCTGTGGAATTGAATTGAATTAATTACCTCCTATGATGACATCCAGCATACCAGTAGGTCATTTTTCAGTACTGTGTGGACTTGCCATGTGAGGGGATGTTTTTCCTTGCATGGCTATTACATTCCCTCACAAAGTGTACTTAATTGTATGATATACATCCTGTTCTTCATGACTATGCCCTGAATGATTCATCAGACTAAAGATGGACACACACAATACCACAAAAAGATTTGATTTTATAGAAATTTTATAAAAACGATTGGTTGCACACAGGAGATCAAAGTCACTTGGGAGTGGCTGATTTTTCTGATTCATTTACATGACAATTAAATGGTGTAGGATAAATGATGAAATTCTTGATGTTTAGAAACAAGCAATTTTTTTTCAGTTGACTTAACCACTTCATAACCCAGCCTTTACCCCCCCCCCCCTTAAGGACCAGCACTGATTTCGCTAATCTGTGCTGGGTGGGCTCTACAGCCCCCAGCACAGATCAAACACCAGGCAGAGCGACCAGATCGCCCCCCTTTTTTCCCCACTAGGGGGATGATGTGCTGGGGGGATCTGATCGCTCCTGCCTGCGTGTGGCTGGCGGGGAGGGGGGGGCACCTCAAAGCCCCCTCAACCGCAGGATTCCCCCCTCTCCCTCTCCTCCCTCCCTTCCCCGGAGATCGGAGGCTGCACAGGAACGGATCTGTCCTGTGCAGCCTCTAACAGGCTCCTGCCTGTCATGTGACAGCCATCCCCGCCGCCGCTGATTGGCCGGGGATCGCTGATCTAGTACAACGCTGCTACTGTTAGCAGCGTTGCACAAATGTAAACAAAGCGGATTATTTCCGCTTGTGTTTACATTTAGCCTGCAAGCCGCGATCGGCGGCCCGCAGGCTATTCACGGAGCCCCCCGCCGTGAAATGACAGGAAGCAGCCGCTCGCGCGAGCGGCTGTTTCCTGATTAATTAGCCTGCAGCCGGCGACGCAGATCTGCGTCGCTGGTCCTGCAGCTGCCACTTTGCCGACGCGCGTTATGAGATCGCGGTCAGCAAGTGGTTAAAGAGAAACCATAACAAAGAATTGAACTTCATCCCAATCAGTAGCTGATACCCCTTTTCCCATGAGAAATCTATTCCTTTTCTCAAACGGATCATCAGGGGGCTCTGTATAGCTGATTTGGTGGTGAAATCCCTCCCACAGTGTGATGTCAGCTCCTCACAGCACTGAGGTACTGACATAACACTGCGGGAGCCTTGTTGCATTGTGAGAAATAACAGCTGCTTACAACTGCCAAAAAAGCAAGCAGCATTTCCTTCCAGTGATATTACCTGCCAGCAGTAAAAATGTCGCCATGTGATAAATGTCAGAATGTAAATCAGGGAGAGGAAAGATTTTACAATGAGCAAACACTGACTAAATCATTTATACATAATTATTGTAAAAATGAAGCACTTTTTTATTTCATTATTTTTCACTGGCGCTCCTCTTTAAAGGTCAATAAGGATGACCTTTTTATCAGAACTTTTATAATATTTAACTCAGTTCTTTTGTTATTTCAGTTTTAGACATTTAAATACATTTGCCTTACTTTTGGAATATAGTCCAAAAAGAGGTCACTAATTGGAACTTTTAACAGACGATAAAACAAAATCAAAATCCACATTAGTAAAGTAAACATATTCACAGAGATCTTAGTTTGAGTTTTAAAACTTCACGCTCATTTAAACATTCATTCAATTCAAAAAGTCAGGGCCATAGGACCCTCAAACATAATAATAAGAAAAATTAAAGGAAATCTAAAATCAGAAAAACAGTAGTTTTACTTGCCGTGGGCTTCTTGCAGCCCCCTGCACTCATCCTGTGCCGCGACCCTCCAGCAAGCAGCGGCAGGCCCTTAAAAGCTTGCAGGCCTCCTCATCTCATCCCCGCACACAACAACATTCTGCGCATGCACAGTACGGGAAAATTGCTACTGCGCCTGTGCAGAATGCTCCCAACGACGGGAGCACGATCAGGGTGCGCACGGCTTGGGAGCGCGCATGCACAGTAACCACTGACAGGCCACAGCCAGCCAGCTTTAAGGGGGTTGCTACTGATCACAGAATGCTGCCACAGGCACAGGATGACTGCAGGGGGCTGCAAGAAGCCCCTGGTAAGTGTCAGTTTTCGTTTTTTTAAATATGTCACAGAACCTCTTTAAGGAGGATTAAAGAAGAAAGTGCAAAAGCTGTCTTAATGCTAAACATAGAAATGTTTAATTTTAAGTCAATAATTTCAACTAGCCCTTTGTAAACAGATGGACAAATAGAGGTAGAAACAGATCTTAGCTCAAAAGTCTCTCCAGATAGTAACTACAAGCATAAAATAAAAAATTGCTGTTTTGGAGAAAAGCTATAACATATAGTAAGACAGGAAGGAGTAGATTCAACCCTAATTTGAATTATGTTTTTTGGAACTCCCCAGTATGGATCTCTAAGAAATAATTTGCTGAGATAAATAAAATAATTGTTTCTTTTATATGCTCTAATAAACTACCACGTATCTCCCTAAAAACTCTTGAACTACCACTCTCGGAAGGAGGGCTAGCTATGCCTAACTTCTTCTATTACTTTCTAGCAGCGATTTTAGTTACAAAATGTTGGTGGTTCTCTCGTAATGAGCAAAATTCAGCTGTAGTGATTAAGGCTGCTATCTTGGGCTCTTTTGAGGCCTTACTGAATCTGCCATTTAGAGCGCCTGGCTCATCTCCAAATGTCACACTGGTTATAAAAACGACCTTGAAAGCATGGAACTATGTCCATTCTAAGTTTGCGCAACCTTCTACCTGGTTCCCTTACACCCCATTGTGGGAAAACCCTAACCTTCCTCACTTTAATACTATACCTGATCCTGCACATTGGGCTAGATTTGGAATTAAAATGTTAAGAGATATCGCCCCCAATGGAATTATATTGACAGTGAAAGAACTTAGACAGACGCATGACCTCCATGGTCACATGCTCTTCCGATGATTGCAACAGTGACATGCGGCATTCTCACAATTTGGAAAGACAGGAATTAAGTTGGAACCTAATTCCATTGAAGCCCTGCTCACCATAGAACGCCTGAGCAAACCATTTTGGCGATTTACTCCGAATTAATTAACTATCTTTGTTATAACACAGATAAGATTAAAGCACCATGGGTTTGAGATGTAGGTGAGATTGATGAAGAGGATTGGGATGAAGTGGTGGGTAGAGGGGCTGAATTCTTGACCTCATCCAGGGATAGGCTTGTCCAGCTAAAATATCTCCATAGAGTGTCCTTTACCAACCAGATCACATAAAATTGATAATTCTCACTCTAATCTATGTACCAGATGTGGGCAGATAAAGGCACTTTTTTTCCACATGTTCTGGTCGTGCCCAGCTCTGGCGTGATTTGTAACCAAATTGAAAAGGTTATAGGCCTAATACTAGATTGTCCATTGACACTGGAACCAAAGATGGGGGCACTTGCTAGTTTTGAAGAAAAAGGCTTTAATAGATATAGGAATATTCAGATTTTGACCCTTTGCCATATAGCTAGAAAAGTGATCCTGTCTCATTGGAATCTGACTACAATCCCTACCAAATCTGAATGGATCCATTTGGTTAACAAACTCCTCCCACTGTGTAAACTAACCTACAACAGCAGAAATTGCCCTAACAAATGTAATCGCATCTGGTCAGGGTGGTGTAATAAATATTTCCGAAATATCGATATAGAAGTTTAATAGCGGAGACACCGCTGAGTAACGTGCAGCTATAGTCATTGATACTATATTCCAATGCATGCCTGGCTAAACATTTACACGCTGGACTCTGTGTTCTGCCCTTTGATGACCTGTGCTGACTTATAAAACCATGATATATATTACTGCTGACCAGAAAAGTTTGAGATACTTTGCAAATATGAAGGTAGAGTTGGGCCGAACGGTTCGCCTGCGAACGGTTCCATGCGAACTTCAGTGGTTCGCGTTCGCGTCCCGCAGGCGAACCTTTGCGGAAGTTCGGTTCGCCCCATAATGCACATGGAGGGTCAACTTTGACCCTCTACATCACAGTCAGCAGGCCCAGTGTAGCCAATTAGGCTACACTAGCCCCTGGAGCCCCACCCCCCTTATATAAGGCAGGCAGCGGCGGCCATTACGGTCACTCGTGTGCTGCCTGCGTTAGTGAGAGTAGGGCGAGCTGCTGCAGACTGTCTCTCAGGGAAAGATTAGTTAGGCTTAACTTGTTCCTGTCTGGCTGCATACCTGTGCTGTGAACCCACCACTGCATACCTGTGCTGTGAACCCACCACTGCATACCACTGCATACCTGTGCTGTGAACCCACCACTGCATACCTGTGCTGTGAACCCACCACTGCATACCTGTTCAGTGAACCCACCACTGCATACCTGTGCTGTGAACCCACCACTGCATACCTGTTCAGTGAACCTGCCACTGCATACCTGTTCTGTTCAGTGGACCCGCCACTGTATACCTGTTCATTGAACCCACCACTGCATACCTGTGCTGTGAACCCACCACTGCATACCTGTTCTGTGAACCCACCACTGCATACCTGTGCTGTGAACCCACCACTGCATACCTGTTCAGTGAACCTGCCACTGCATACCTGTTCTGTTCAGTGGACCCACCACTGTATACCTGTTCAGTGAACCCGCCACTGCATACCTGTTGTGTTCAGTGAACCAGCCACTGCATACCTGTTCTGTGAACCCGCCACTGTATACCTGTTCTGTTTAGTGAACCCGCCACTGTATACCTGTTCTGTTTAGTGAACCCGCCACTGCATACCTGTTCTGTTCAGTGGACCCGCCACTGTATACCTGTTCAGTGAACCTGCCACTGCATACCTGTTCTGTTCAGTGGACCCGCCACTGTATACCTGTTCAGTGAACCCGCCACTGCATACCTGTTGTGTTCAGTGAACCTGCCACTGCATACCTGTTCTGTGAACCCGCCACTATATACCTGTTCTGTTTAGTGAACCCGCCACTGTATACCTGTTCTGTTTAGTGAACCCGCCACTGCATACCTGTTCTGTTCAGTGGACCCGCCACTGTATACCTGTTCATTGAACCCACCACTGCATACCTGTGCTGTGAACCCACCACTGCATACCTGTTCTGTGAACCCACCACTGCATACCTGTTCAGTGAACCTGCCACTGCATACCTGTTCTGTTCAGTGGACCCGCCACTGTATACCTGTTCATTGAACCCACCACTGCATACCTGTGCTGTGAACCCACCACTGCATACCTGTGCTGTGAACCCACCACTGCATACCTGTTCTGTGAACCCACTACTGCATACCTGTTCAGTGAACCCGCCACTGCATACCTGTTCTGTTCAGTGGACCCGCCACTGTATACCTGTTCAGTGAACCCGCCACTGCATACCTGTTCTGTTCAGTGGACCCGCCACTGTATACCTGTTCAGTGAACCCGCCACTGCATACCTGTTGTGTTCAGTGAACCTGCCACTGCATACCTGTTCTGTGAACCCGCCACTGTATACCTGTTCTGTTTAGTGAACCCGCCACTGTATACCTGTTCTGTTTAGTGAACCCGCCACTGCATACCTGTTCTGTTCAGTGGACCCGCCACTGTATACCTGTTCAGTGAACCCGCCACTGCATACCTGTTGTGTTCAGTGTAACGATACCAGGTTCACAACAGGAGTACAGAATACAAGGTAAATTTTCTTGTGGGTCCACCAATCTGGTATATCTGATCATGTGTGCTAAATGCCCCAATGTTATGTACGTGGGAGAAACTGGACAAACTCTGCGCAAACGTATGAATGGACACAGGCACACTATTAATGATACCAAATCTGGACTCCCAGTTGCTACACACTTTCGGTCCAACGGACACAGCATGGATGATCTTCGTGTCACTGCCCTGAAGGGCGGCTTCAAAACGTCAAATGACCGATTAATAGCAGAAACAAAATTTATAAATTGTTTCAAAGCTGTGCAGAAGGGTCTGAATAAGGACAACAACTTTCTATATTGGTATGAGATTGATGATATATGAACTGTCTCAGCCACCCTAGCTGAACTTGTGAACTAAGAATTTACGATACCTCTGGGTCAATCCTAATACCAGGTCTGTGAGCAATAAAGTAAACAAGGATCCTTATCTTACCCCATTTAGATGGTCTGTTTGTATTAAGGCATCTTAATGATGTATTTATGCTTGAAAAAAATATCTGTTTTTCCTTTTGATGTTGCATGTATATAAGCTGTCTGTACCACCAGCTTGCAAACTAACAGGATATAAACCTGACGAAGGCTGCAAGGCCGAAAGCTTGTTTATTCTTATTCATTTGTAGTTAGCCAATAAATGGTATCATCCTGATTTAAAACTTCTTGCTTTTACTGATGGCTAACACGGTACAATACCCTACTGCTACTGTTGTGTTCAGTGAACCTGTCACTGCATACCTGTTCTGTGAACCCGCCACTGTATACCTGTTCTGTTTAGTGAACCCGCCACTGTATACCTGTTCTGTTTAGTGAACCCGCCACTGCATACCTGTTCTGTTTAGTGAACCCGCCACTGCATACCTGTTCTGTTCAGTGGACCCGCCACTGTATACCTGTTCAGTGAACCCGCCACTGCATACCTGTTGTGTTCAGTGAACCAGCCACTGCATACCTGTTCTGTGAACCCGCCACTGTATACCTGTTCTGTTTAGTGAACCCGCCACTGTATACCTGTTCAGTGAACCCACCACTGCATACCTGTTGTGTTCAGTGAACCTGCCACTGCATACCTGTTCTGTGAACCCGCCACTGTATACCTGTTCTGTTTAGTGAACCCGCCACTGTATACCTGTTCTGTTTAGTGAACCCGCCACTGCATACCTGTTCTGTTCAGTGGACCCGCCACTGTATACCTGTTCAGTGAACCCGCCACTGCATACCTGTTGTGTTCAGTGAACCTGCCACTGCATACCTGTTCTGTGAACCCGCCACTGTATACCTGTTCTGTTTAGTGAACCCGCCACTGTATACCTGTTCTGTTTAGTGAACCCGCCACTGCATACCTGTTCTGTTCAGTGGACCCGCCACTGTATACCTGTTCAGTGAACCCGCCACTGCATACCTGTTGTGTTCAGTGAACCTGCCACTGCATACCTGTTCTGTGAACCCGCCACTGTATACCTGTTCTGTTTAGTGAACCCGCCACTGTATACCTGTTCTGTTTAGTGAACCCGCCACTGCATACCTGTTCTGTTCAGTGGACCCGCCACTGTATACCTGTTCAGTGAACCCGCCACTGCATACCTGTTGTGTTCAGTGAACCTGCCACTGCATACCTGTTCTGTGAACCCGCCACTGTATACCTGTTCTGTTTAGTGAACCCGCCACTGCATACCTGTTCTGTTTAGTGAACCCGCCACTGCATACCTGTTCTGTTCAGTGAACCCGTCACTGTATACCTGTTCAGTGAACCCGCCACTGCATACCTGTTGTGTTCAGTGAACCTGCCACTGCATACCTGTTCTGTGAACCCGCCACTGTATACCTGTTCTGTTCAGTGAACCCACCGCATCAGTGCGCATACCTGTGCAGTTAAGTGAACCCACCTACCTACGTGAGTGCACGCAGTGTGATATACCACTCCGTGCATACCCGATATGGACAAAACAGGTAGAGGAAGAGGTAGTGCCAGAGCCAGAGGAAGGCCACCCGGCAGGTCTGCGCGAGGTCGTGTAAATGTAATTTCGTGTGGACCTGGCCCACAGTACAGTGCTCGGAAGAAGGCACGTCCCATCACCTCCCAAGATTGTCAGGACGTGGTTGAGTATTTAGCGACACAGAACACCTCATCTTGCTCAGCCACCAGCGCTACTACTAGCACCACTTCCGCTGCATTTGACACTTCGCAAGAATTATTTAGTGGTGAAATCACTGATGCACAGCCATTGTTGTTACAGCCAGATGAATTTTCACCAGCTAATATGTCTGAGTTACGCGGCAACACTATGGATGTAACGTGTCAGGAGGATGAAGGACCTACTGATGGTGCAAGTTTGGATTTGTCTGAGGCAAGCGAAGCTGGGCAGGATGACTACGATGATGACGGTAATAGGGATCCTCTGTATGTTCCCAATAGAGGAGATGAAGAGGGGGACAGTTCAGAGGGGGAGTCAGAGAGTAGTAGGAGGAGAGAAGTTGCTGAAAGAAGCTGGGGCAGCTCTTCGTCAGAAACAGCTGGTGGCAGAGTCCGGCACCATGTATCGCCACCTATGTACAGCCAGCCAACTTGCCCTTCAGCATCAGCTGCTGAGGTCCCCATAGTGCCCACATCCCAGGGTGGCTCAGCGGTGTGGAAATTTTTTAATGTGTGTGCCTCAGATCGGACCAAAGCCATCTGTTCGCTCTGCCAACAAAAATTGAGCCGTGGAAAGGCCAACACTCACGTAGGGACAAGTGCCTTACGAAGGCACCTGGAGAAAAGGCACAAACAGCAATGGGATGGCCACCTGAGCAAAAGCAGCAGCAGCACACAAAAGCAAAGCCACCCTCCTTCTCCTCTTCCTCCTCCATCAGGTGCATTATCTGCTTCTGCCGCTTTCTCCCTTCCACCTTCACAGGCACCCTCCTCCACTCCGCCTCTGCCCTTGAGCGCTTCCTGCTCCTCTGCCCACAGCAGCAGTCAGGTGTCCGTGAAGGAAATGTTTGAGCGGAAGAAGCCAATTTCGGCCAGTCACCCCCTTGCCCGGCGTCTGACAGCTGGCGTGGCGGAACTGTTAGCTCGGCAGCTGTTACCATACCGGCTGGTGGACTCTGAGGCCTTCCGTAAATTTGTGGCCATCGGAACACCGCAGTGGAAGATGCCAGGCCGCACTTATTTTTCGAGAAAGGCCATACCCCAACTGCACCGTGAAGTTGAGAGGCAAGTGGTGTCATCTCTTGCGAAGAGCGTTGGGTCAAGGGTACACCTGACCACGGATGCCTGGTCTGCCAAGCACGGGCAGGGCCGCTACATTACCTACACAGCCCATTGGGTGAACCTGGTGGTGAACGATGGCAAGCAGGGCGCAGCGGACCAAATTGTGACACCTCCACGGCTTGCAGGCAGGCATCCTGCCACCTCCTCTCCTCCTGCTACATGCTCTTCGCTGTCCTCCTCCTCCTTGGCTGAGTGGCAGTTCTCCTCTCCAGCTACACAGCCCCAGCTCCGCAGGGCCTATGCTGCATGCCAGGTAAGACGGTGTCACGCCATCTTAGACATGTCTTGTCTCAAAGCGGAGAGTCACACTGGAGCAGCTCTCGTGGCTGCTCTTAAGAAACAGGTGGATGAGTGGCTGACCCCGCACCACCTGGAGATAGGCAACGTGGTGTGCGACAACGGCAGAAATCTGCTTGCCGCTTTGCATATGGGGAAGCTGACACACATACCCTGCATGGCACATGTCATAAATCTAATGGTTCAAAGATTTGTGGCAAAGTACCCTGGCTTAGCGAATGTCCTGAAGCAGGCCAGGAAGTTCTGTGGGCATTTGAGGCGGTCTTACACAGCCATGGCACGCTTTGCGGAAATTCAGCGCAAAAACAACATGCCGGTGAGACGCCTCATTTGCGATAGCCCGACTCGCTGGAACTCGACCCTGCTCATGTTCTCCCGCCTGCTAGAACAGAAGAAAGCCGTGACCCACTACCTCTACAACTACAGTAGAATGAAACAGTCTGGGAAGATGGGGATGTTCTGGCCCGACAACTGGACACTGATGGAAAATGCATGCAGGCTCATGCGGCCGTTTGAGGAGGTGACCAACCTGGTGAGCCGCAGTGAGGGCACCATCAGCGACTTAATTCCCTACGCTTACTTCTTGGAGCGTGCTGTGCGTAGAGTGGCGGATGAAGCTGTGAAAGAGCGTGACCAGGAACCGTTACGGCAGGAACAGGATTGGGACCAATTTTCATCAGACCCAGCTGTTTCCTCAACACCTGTGGCAGCACAGAGGGGGGAGGAGGAGGAAGAAGAGAAGTCGTGTGCAGAAGACGAGTCAGACTCAGAGGATGATGAGCAAGGTGTTTCTTTGGGGGAGGAGGAGGAGGAGGGGACAGCGGCAGGAGAACAACCTCAGCAGGCATCGCAAGGGGCTTGTGCTGCCCAACCTTCCCGTGGTATTGTTCGCGGCTGGGGGGAGGAGGTTGACTTACCTGACGTCACTGAGGAAGAGCAAGAGGAGATGGAGGGTACTGGATCCGACTTTGTGCAGATGTCGTCTTTTATGCTGTCCTGCCTGTTGAGGGACCCCCGTATAAAAAACCTCAAGGGGAATGAGCTGTACTGGGTGGCCACACTACTAGACCCTCGGTACAGGCACAAAGTGGCGGACCTGTTACCAACTCACCGGAAGGTGGAAAGGATGCAGCACATGCAGAACCAGCTGTCAACTATGCTTTACAATGCCTTTAAGGGTGATGTGACGGCACAACGCCAGCAAGGTACCACTGCCACTAATCCTCCTCCCGTGTCCACGCAGTCAAAGACAGGACGCTCCAGCGATCTCATGGTGATGTCGGACATGCGGACGTTCTTTAGTCCAACGCCTCGCCGTATCCCTTCCGGATCCACCCTCCACCAACGCCTGGAACGGCAGGTAGCCGACTACCTGGCCTTAAGTGTGGATGTAGACACTGCTGTGAACAGCGATGAGGAACCCTTGAACTACTGGCTGCGCAGGCTTGACCTGTGGCCAGAGCTGTCCCAATTTGCCATCCAACTTCTCTCCTGCCCTGCCGCAAGCGTCCTGTCAGAAAGGACCTTCAGCGCAGCTGGAGGCATTGTCACAAAGAAGAGAAGTCGCCTAAGTCACAAAAGTGTTAAGTACCTCACCTTTATCAAAATGAATGAGGCATGGATCCCGGAGGGCTGCTGCCCGCCCCAAGACTAAGTCAGGCCCGCACACACAGCATCTCTGCCTGCACGCCGTGTGACTGGCTGCCTGGCCTGCCCCAAGAAGACTAAGTCGCTCCCAGTCCCTCCACACAGCATGTCTGCCTGCAGGCCGCTTGACTACCTTCTCCGCCACCACCAACAGGGTCTGGGACTCCAGGTGGATTGCTGAATTTTTTAGGCCGCTGCTAGCAGCGGCCGCTGTAATAATTTTTCTGGTGCGTGTACATGATTGCCTAATTTTTCTGGCTGCACTGCGGGCAGCTGCAACAACAAAAGAAAAGGCATGTACATGCGCCCATTCCCCTTCGTTATCATTACCTTGCCGTGGTGAAGGGGCTTGCGTATCACAATGAAGCAATGACCGGCGCCTAGATGAGTGTCTCGGGGGGCACACCCACGATAATAAGGTCGTTGCCTCATTGTGGTCAGACCAAATTTGATCAGCTGGACAGTCACTGTTCTGTCATTCAGCTACATCAGCCAGGCGACCATATGGGCTGTAAAGCCACCAAAACCTGCACTCTCGCCATGGTGCGCACCAGTCCAGCACGGCCGTCACTACACAAACAGCTGTTTGCAATGCGTTACACGGTGAGTTTGGTGTGTCAGTGTGAAGCAGTACCTTAATTACACTACCTGATTGATGTATACACATGCAAGATGTTTGAAAGCACTTTAGGCCTGTCATTTAGCATTCAATGGGCTTGATTCACAAAGCGGTGCTAACCTACTTAGCACGTCTAAAGTCTTTAGACGCGCTAACCAGGGTGCTAAGTAGGTTAGCACTGGATTTCTCAATCAGATCGCGCGCTAACTTTGCGCGCGCAAAGTTTTACGCGCGCAAAGTTTTATGCGCGCTAAGTCCCATAGGCTTTAATGGGCACTTCGCGCGGTGCGCCCTGCGCTCTGTGCAGTGTGCGCGTAAAGTTTTACGCGCGTAAAGTTTTATGCGCATAAAGATTTATGCGCGGAAAGCTGGTTTAGACGTGCTAAGGGGGTTTTCACAGGCGTGCTAACAGTTAGCACCGCTTTGTGAATCAAGCCCAATGTGATTTCTGCCCTTAAAACGCTGCTTTGCGTCAAATCCAGATTTTTCCCCGGGACTTTTGGCATGTATCCCACTCCGCCATGCCCCCCTCCAGGTGTTAGACCCCTTGAAACATCTTTTCCATCACTTTTGTGGCCAGCATAATTTTTTTTTTTCAAAGTTCGCATCCCCATTGAAGTCTATTGCGGTTCGCGAACTTTAACGCGAACCGAACCTTCCGCGGAAGTTCGCGAACCTAAAATCGGAGGTTCGGCCCAACTCTTTATGAAGGTCAATATCTATAGAGGAGCTTGATTTGATGATGATACCATTATGGTTTCTGACAGACTCTCATGATCCACATCATGTGTGGTGTACCATTCCGGTGGGGGGTTGGATTTCCAGTTGGTGGTTCTATGACTCTGTTGCTGGTTAATTGGGGGCCTTTTCCTTTAAATAAGATATGGTACTATAACACCTATAACTTCTTTATCAGAGCATAATTCATGTTGTGTTCATTAAAACTTTAAATGTACATGCAATATGATGATGTATAACTTATACTTGTCTCACCCCTCCCTCTATTACTTGTCATGAGGGAGGGCCTCTCCTTTTCCTTTCCTTCTTCCTTCCTATTTCTTGATCTACAGATATGCATCGGAGATGTATGTATTATTGTGAATTGTACTGTTGTGTTAATGTTTAACAAAAAAAATCCATAAAAACTTTCCTGTTAAAAAAGAAAAAGAAAAAAATCAGGTTTGACAAAAGAGATAATATTGTGGAAAACACATGTTAAGCTTGATTTTAAGCTTAATGTTTAGGCTTACTAGAAGGGTTAAATCTAAATCTCTGAAGAGGTATCAAGATGGTTGTTAAAGAGAGCCCTAGGTGGGCTCAAAAAATAAAAAGTAGGCTACCCTACACCTCTCCCCGAATGAAGCCCCATCTCCAGAATGAAACCACGCCACCACGGGTGTTTTTACCTCTTTCTGACCCCTTGTGCCCCTTTCTATCTCTTTGTGCCACCTTCAGTTCCTCTGTGCTACCTCTGCCCCCCTGTGTGTCCCTCAGTCCCCATGTGCATCTAGAGATGAATTAAAGTGAAATGGTGCCCTAGGCAAGCAATGACTGTGGGCACTCAGATTTTTTAGCAAGAATTCTACGGGGGTTAGCATAAACCAGGCTCCTAGAATCTCTCCAGGCCCTAGGAACCTGCCTAAGGTGCCTTGTGGATGATCTGGCTCTGTGTGCATCCCTCTGTTCCTCCCTCTTTCCCACTGTGCCTCTTTTTATCCACCTTTGTCCCTCCTTCTGTCCCCTTGTCCCACTATCTGTTCCTGTCCCTCTCTGGTGCTCCCCCAGTCCAGTGTGTAAAGGCAGAGTATAGCGCAGCATGTAATCACGCTACATGCAGTAGAAGATGCTGGGTACTAGGGCAAGTGGTGAGCGACAGGTGGAAGTAAAGCACTGGACTCCAGCGGAGAGGTGAGAGCACAGCTTCTGCTGCACTATACTCTGCATTTACACACTAAGCTGTTGTAGTGCAGGAAGGGGGTGTGTAACGAAACGCAACAATATTGACAGATTGTCTGTTTGTATGACTCCATGTACTATGCATCCACTCTATACTACAGCACATGGTTTATATTCTCTAGTGAGTGGTGTTTTTTCTTTGGGGGGGGGGGGGGGGGGGGCAACACAGGACTTTTTGCCTGGAGTGACAAAAATGGCTAGAAACGCCCCTGGCCCATAACATACAAACTTCATGCAGATAGTGTTTAGATTGAGATTTGATCCCAGCAGTCTAGCACAGCAAGGCAAAAGCACTAATCAATATGCCATTGTGCTATTCCAAAATGTAAAAGCAAACAAAGAGGCTGGAATAAGAAAGAGGAGTGAACAAGTATAGTAAGAAAGGGTCACTTAAAAATGGCTTGCAGGCTAAGTTGCAATGATTGAAAACATTTCAGAAATATACCAGTGGGAAAATTGAAATACACCTAAATAAGAGGATTGCCTCATATGAACTTTGTTTTTTTTAAAAACAACATGGCCCTTCTGGCCTTTCTGATAATGACAAAAATGCCACTTAGATCTGTAAGGGAAACGGTTGTGTCTGTAATAGATGCCATTCATTATTCCTGTATACTGCAGCGCACAGAGCAGACTCTTGACCTCCTGTGAAGCGGCTATGCAAAATCATGCTATATTTTTCCCCTAATGGCAGGAACCAAATAATTTAACTTACACGCTGGCTGTCCAAAAATAACAGGGAAGAAATCAGAGATAAAGAAATAAGCTGTTTAAGCAAATATTCAAATAAGTAACTAACACAATATCTTTGCCTTAAAATATATCAAGTCTATGTAAAGCTACTATTAGGCACCTGATTGTATATATGGTAACATTGCCACTTCAGCAATTAAAGTATTTATACAAATGGTAAAGCTTTTCCCTTGACGACCGATGGCTAGAAAAATTTTTTGGGAAAGAATCAGCACAAATGATTTGTTTCCAAAAGCAAGTGCGTTGGACATTTGTGCTAAAGGTCACTGCATAATGAACAGAATACATTTCAATCGAAGGCAACCGGTGTAAACATTTTGCCCCAACATGTAATACAATGTATTAAGTTTTCAATTCTAGATATTATGAATCATTTCAGAAAGTCGGACCCATAACTGAATTAAATAGCCTGGGATTGAATCTCTGTGGTGAGAAAGTGCCACTGTGGAAAATTAAAGGGGAACGTCACTTTTATTTAAAAAAAAAATGCCATCAAAACATAAGATTGGTGACCCATGGGTCTTTTTACAATTTGATGTGATTACAAACATTGTTTCCTTTTTAATCCTTGTAAATCTGCTGTTTCGGACAAGGTCCTTCTTTGAGCTGTATCAGAGAGCCTAAGGGCTCGTTTCCACTATCGCGAATTCGCATGCATCCAACGTATGCGGATTCGTACATGTAATGCAAGTGGATGGGCCTGTTTCCACTGTAGCGTTGTTGAGGTGCGTTTTTTTCAGCGGTGAAAAAACGCACAAAAGAGCCGCAGAATTCACCTGCGAGTGGAATGCATGCGAATCGCATGCAATGTATTTAATAGGGAAATCGCATGCGGTTTCCCCATGCTTTTTTTGCCGCGAATTCGCATGCAAATTCACATAGGTGCCAATGTAAATTCACACAGGCAGTGACATGGTTAAAATCGCATATACCCTCACCTATGCGAATTTGCATGCGAATTCGCGGCAAAAAACGCATGGGGAATCGCATCCGCATGCGATTTCATCAGCGGTGGAATCCAGGCGATTCCGCACCGCAATAGTGGAAACGAGCCCTGATACAGCTTGAGGAAGGACCTTGTCCGAAACAGCGTCTGTCGCTGTTATGGCTATCTCTTTGTCATTTTAATTCAATAAAAGAGCTATACATTACCGACATGGTGCTGTGGATTCTTCATGCTGTGGAATAAGCTTCAGAAGACAGACTCTGCGACTGTGAAAGTCGGATAAGTCAGTGAAGCTCTTTTGCATAGATAACAACTGGAATTTCTTAACTCTTCCTGTACTGGAAACAATATAAGACTCATGTCTCTGCTCCTAATGTTTTATCTCTTAGCTGTACTACACATACAAATCATCATATCATAAGTTTATTTTCACTTCAGATTCCCAGGGTTTTCCTTTATGTTTAAACATAGTTGAATGTTTTGCTGTCTCTAATCAGTGGGTATTAACCTCCTTGGCGGTTAATTTTTTCTGCAAAAATTGCAGAATTCCAATTTTTTTTAATTTTTTTTTTAATGTTTCATGTAAAGCTACCAGAGTGGTAGCTACATGAAACACCACTAGAGGGCGCATGTGGCCCTCTAGTCCGATCGTCGCCGGCATCTATAGCAAACAGGGGAACGCGTATATAACGCGTTCCCCTGTTTGGCTTCTCCTGTCGCCATGGCGACGATCGGGATGACGTCATGGACGTCAGCCGACGTCCTGACGTCAGGGACACACGATCCAGCCCATAGCGCTGCCCGGAACTCATTGATCCGGGCAGCGCAGGGCTCTGGCGGGGGGGGGGCCCTCTTCAGCCGCTGCGTGCGGCTGATCGCCGCAGAGCGGCGGCGATCAAGCTGTGCGCGCGGCTAGCAAAGTGCTGGCTGCGCGCACAGCAATTTACAAAATGAAAATCGCTCCACCAGGGGCTGAGATCTCCCCCTGCGCGGCATAGCCCGAGCTCAGCTCGGGCTTACCGCCAGGGAGGTTAAGTGTCCTAGGGCCCTATGCAATTACCAAACTCGCCAGCGCTAAGTGCTGGCGAGTTCTTAAATTAGGCGTCAGCAAGGTCGCCTAATGCAATTGCATTTAACACCCCCCAGGGCGGAAAAGAACTCGCTTGGGCGATATAATCGCCCAGCAAGTTCCTTTCCCCCTATGCAATTGCATTTTGCACCCCCCGGGAAGCGATGCTTCCCGCCAAACATAGGTGCTAACTTTTCACCTGCTCTGTGCAGGCGAAAAGACCTATCGCTGCTGTCAGCGGGCTGATTTTGGCATCTGGGAGCCTCCTTTACTAAGGAAACCCCAGATGCCAGTGATTTAAATAGGTAAAGGAGTTAGCTTTGACTCCTTACCTATTTAAAATGTAACAAAAAAACATACCTCCATCGTTCCAGTCTCGCCGCTTGTCCCACGCCGCTCCTCCGCTCATCTCTGTGACTGTGAGTATTCTTGGAGCCGGCAAAGCATCTTTGAGTCTCCCGCCGGGGCTCCCCATTCGTCCACTAGGTGGCCCAATGAGAATCATCCTGATTCTCATTGGTCCAATTAGAATCAGGATGAATCTCATTGGGCCACCTAGTGGACGAATGGGGAGCCCCGGCGGGAGACTCAAAGATGCTTTGCCGGCTCCAAGAATACTCACAGTCACAGAGATGAGCGGAGGAACGGCGTGGGACATGCGGCGAGACGGGAACGATGGAGGTATGTATCTACTGAAGGTCCCGCGGTAGCGACGAGCGACAGGAGGCGACGGGCGGCGGGTACGAGCCTTGCAACGATGCGCTGGCTCTTGCAACGATGCGCGCGCATCTTCCCGGGAGCGAGGCAGCAGTGTTGTGGTGCTGAAGGACAGCTCCACGGCACAAATGCCTCGCTCCACATCGCTGGCCACACAGGAGCATTGCTCGGCGAATACCTAGTATTCGCCTGAGTTATGCTCCTTTACGCAAGGACATCGCTCAGGCGAAACTGGCAATTGAATTTGCCGGTAAATCCTGAGCGATGTGAGGAGATAAGAAGCTCGCATGTTTTCAGCTTCTTATCTCCCCGAATTGCATATGGCCCCTAGAGTTATGGCTATGGCTGTGCTCAATGACTCAATCTAGTGGCTACCTTTGCACTGCCAGTACCATGCACCATGAACTGCCGTTACATGGCAACACAGTGAGCATAGCCTGACGCTTCTTTCACATGGGCAGCTGAGCTGTTTGCTTGTTGGGCAGTTCAGCCTCCTGTCCTGGCTGTTGAGCAAAGAGTGCCTTTCATGTAGCAATCTCATGGGGCTGTATGGCAGCATTTGTAACCCTACACAGGCAAACATTTCACACGGAATGAACTTACAAGGTGGAAGAAAACTGCATCATATTGTGTCTGAGCACAGCTATGGCTGTGCTCAGTAACTCCATCTAGTGGATAGCAGCACCGCAGCCAACAAATTTAAAGTTTGTCACACATTGACTTCCATACATTCTGCCACTGCTGCATTGCCGCGGAAGTCTGATGGTAATGCACTGATGACGTTGCGGCGGGTCAGCAGCTAATCGGGAAGTTCCGGTGAAACACGACGGGGTAAGTGTACGGGGTCGTATAGACTTTTACTGCTGTTGCGTTACCCTGAGTGCCGAAATGGAAACGCAACTTAACCTCCCTGGCGTTCCGTTTGAAAAAATCGGCCCACCAGGGCCTGAGCAATACACCGCGGCGTTACTGGACGAGCTGAGCTCGTCCGTAACGCCCAGGAGGTTAATGAAATCAGCACAGTATAAAAGGTGCCTTAAAGAAAACCTGTAATAAAAAAAAAAACCTCCGGGATACTTACCTCAGGAGGGGGAAGCCACTGTATCCTAATGAGGCTTCCCCCGTCCACTGGTGTCCCAGCAATCCACCGCTGCAGCCCCTGAACAGCTGCAAGGTAAATATTAACCTACCACGATCCTGCGCAGGTGCATTAGCAGCTCTCCGTTCGGGTTAAGGAGGAAATAGCTAAACCCGATCGAAACAGCTCTACTGCGCAGGCACGAGTCCTTTGCGCCTGCGCAGTTGAGCGGATATGATCTGGTTTCTGCCTTACCCGAACAAAGAGCCACTAGCGCGCCTGCGCAGGATCGCGGAGAGGTAAATATAGCCTGTGTCTGCGCACCCTTGTCAAGCTTGCCGGGGGAAGTTTCGGAAGCGCAAGCGCTGGATTCCCCAAAGCTACAGAGGACGGGGAAGCCACATTGGGACCCTGAGGCTTCCCCCTCCCGAGGTAAGTATCCCCCAGAGGGGTTTTTTCTGAGTAGAGAGTCTCTTTAAGATGCTCTTTTGATTTACAGCATCAGTTGTATTTATTTATTACTAAACACAAAGCCATTAAACAGAGAAAGACACCCTCAGATTTTCAGCTCTAAGTTTGGCAACATTAGAACAGCTTTTTGGCCTTTTTAGTATGCAATGTATGCAAGTAGAAAACTGTCTATAGCCACAATACATGAGTTCTGTGTTGGAAGTGAGGAGAATCTCCCCAGCATTTCAGTCCAGCTGAAAGTATAATTACATGCAACAAATTCTGATAATTGCATGAGGTGTTCAGCTCTGATGGTTCCTAATTAAATAGTAATGTGTTTATGGGATTGCACTGGTGTCTCTGCAGCATTAAACAAAAAGCACTTACATGTGTGTTATTATGCAAACGTGTAGTGTATTGAGCAGTCAGTGCGAGTGCTTGGTTCAACATGAATGACAAGTCTGCCATGCATTCTCATTGCTTGTACATTAAGCATTTGGAAAATCATTCAAATACTACAAAGCTTATGCAAGCGAGAAAGTTAAAACTAGATATTTAATTTTCAAAGCTTTAGCTTTAATGTGGTTCTAATAACAACATCATTCACCAATGGCAGTCTGCCCAAACGTGCCAATGGTTCATTGAGAAAAATATATTTGTAGGTTTGATTGTGTTTGTTTCTTCGCTATTGTTACAATGTTGCTTCCCAGTGCTGTTTTAACGATTTGGGAAAACAGGAACTTGCGCAAGGCCTGGTAGGACAGGAACTCGCATTATACCTACTCTCAATGGAACGTGGGTAGGTTACTCCATAATAAGAGTTCTTATTTAAATCCTGAAGTGTCTTAGAAAATTTACAAAAATGAATCCTCCTCTCAATAAAGCTTAGTGTTGTTTGCCTTCTTAAAACAGAAGGAATTTGCAATAATTCAGCTGTGAACATCTGTAGTTCCCCACAATGCACCGCTTCTGAATATGCAAATTATTTATTTATGCCTAAAGCCAGCCTTACATCCAGAACCGCTGGTGTATAACAAGCCTATAGATTTAAATTTTACAGAGCCACATCAACCCAACATATAGACCGCCTGTTTCAGACTTTTGGGTCTCCTCAGTACATGGTAGGGATTGATATGGCTCTATGGGATAGGGCTTAGACCAGTACAACACAGTCACCAAGCAGCTCGGGGTGACCCAAAATCAAAAGGAAAGTACAGGGCAGTGTTTCTCAAACCTGTCCTCGTGACTCCCCAATGGTGCATGTTTTCCAGGTAACCTAACCTGTGCACAGGTGGGGTAATTAGTGTCTCAGCTACATGGATAAAAGATGGGTAAAAGAGACTGAAAAGCCCTCCTACTAAAAAGCAATGTTTAGTGTGGTTTGCCTTCTTAAAACAGAAGGAATTTGCATTAATACAGCTTTAAGTGAACATCTGTGGTTACTCACAATGCACTGCTACGGAATATGCAAATTATCTCTATATGTGTAATAGATTGCGGAAAAGCCGCCGCGCGGACTGGCAGCAAGGCGACGTCCAGCGCGGCGGTTTGCACGCAGCAGCGTGCGTCTGAAGTGGCTGGGTCTGTTAGTTCACACAGGTTGAGGAATACGCGTGGGCGCGGTGAGAGGCAGAACCTTTATGACAAACGAGGAGGGATCAGCTGACCAGGTTGGTCAGCTGATCTCAGAGCAAGTGGCTATTGGTTGATCGGTGATGGGTGGCGCCGGGGAGCTCCGCTCTATATATAGTTACTGCTGGTCAGTCTCAAGTTGTCTGCCGTTGCGAACACTTACGTGAAAGCACTCAGACCATAGTCAGATCCCACAGTGTGTTAGAACCAGGAGGACCTGGGAATTCACACTGAGCCAGATTACTTCTGTGTTATTATTGTGTTATACTTCAGACTAGTTCCAGGGTGTTGAGACCACGGACCTCACACCCAAGACTAGGGATACTGTGTTATCATTGTGTTATACTTCAGACTAGTTCCAGGGTGTTGAGACCACGGACCTCACACCCAAGACTAGGCATTGTTTGATATCTGTTATGACCTATTGCATTCCTGACTATCCCTCTGCTTTCTGATTCGGTACCTACGCATATCTGATTACCTGTTGCCAACCCTGCCCGCCCTTGGTTACCGAATCAGCCTTCTGTCTCTGTACCTTATCTGCCCGTGTGTTGCCGACCTGGCTTGCCCGACCTTGAGAGCCATCCCTCACCATTGAGAGATTAGTCTCCAGACCTGCTTGTGACACCCACCTTCCAGGTGTCACTCAGCCACAGGTCCTTCCTGCTATTCAGCCTGGGGCTCCACCCCTTTGGATGTCTCAGGCTGCTGAAAGGTCTTTGCACTTCCCAGAGGGAGGTATTTCCCATACTGCCAAGGACCACCTGCTCCTCGGGTTGTCCCACTCAAAGTCATTACTGTTGCACCAAACACTTACACTATATAGGTGTCCAGAGGTTAGTTATACTTGTATTATTGGTGATTCTGCAGATCATCAATAATCAGGTATATATCTGTATTCTTGGTGATACTGCAGATCACCAATAATCAGATTCTCTCTGTGTGCTGACACCGATCGTTACATTATGCCCCTGAAGCCAGCCTTACATCCAGAACCACTTATTGCAAAGCTATTGCAAAGCACCGAACAGCCCTCCTGCTACCTCTTCAGAAGTACTCAGGGACACAAGTACTTCTGAAGGCTGCCTAAGGAGGGCCAAAGACATATTTGACCTAGCTGATCAAAGAAGTTTACTGGGGCCCAGCGCTGGAACTACCGGATGAAGAGAGGATTGGGAAGGCTCTATGGAATCCAGAGCCTTCCCACTTCTTATGTAAATATCAAACTCATTTTTGTGCTGCTTCGTATCTACTTTAAAATGAGATTATACTCCTAAAACTAAACTTTCAGTAACTACTCTTAGTTACATAAAATAACGCAGCATTCCTGTGATGATCCGCTCAGCTGGCTGCACAGGCAGACAGCTGTTTGTCCATTCCTCTAATCTGTGGGCTGCAGGTCTCTGGAACAGAGACCTGTCTTTCCATTGCAAGTTTCTGGTCTGTTCTCTTGCTGGGGAATTTGCATACATTCGTTATGCAAATCCCCTACCTGCCTTCTCTGATGACTGGCACTATAAGAGCTTTATGTTTCCCAGAAGGCTTTGCTGGTCATTTCCCTTCTATGGTCTGTTCCTGATGGACACTGCTGGAGTGTCAGCCATTGCTATCTAGTATAGTTAATTCCTGGGGGTTGCTTTAGGCTCCCCTTCTAGCCCAGTCAGGTTGTATTATCTGTATTGCCTGTTCTGTCTTGTCTTGCCTGTTGCCATTGTCCTGTCCCAAAGGTGGTCGACAGGAAATGGTTCTGATCTCTGTTCTTGGAGTGTAGCTGGTGCAGCGGTTGCTACCAGCTATCTCTTCTGTTCTGTCTCCTGGGATCGCGCTAGCTACTTTTCGCTAGCGCTGGGGATCCTTCTGTTCTGTCTTCTGGGATCGCGCTAGCTACTTTTCGCTAGCGCTGGGGATCCTTCTGTTCTGTCTTCTGGGATCGCGCTAGCTACTTTTCGCTAGCGCTGGGGATCCTTCTGTTCTGTCTTCTGGGATCGCGCTAGCCACTTTTCGCTAGTGCTGTGGATCCTATCTCTCGCTTGTCCCTGTTTTCGTGTGTCTGTCTTGTCTGCTACGCTTGCTGGAGGCTCGGTGAGGTAACCGTTAAGCAAGCGCTCGCGTCCTCTGTTTCATGTTTGTCTGTTAATGGTTAGTTAGGCGTGCTTGTCTCTATTGTGCTTAACACGTGGAGACCGCGCATAACCGCGTGCACTGTTGCGAATGAGTGCGGTGTTCACGGTTAGCTAGTGTTTGTTATTTTCCGTATCTCCTCATTGTATTATTTGCTGTGCCTTTGCTACCTCGTATTCTGTCCTGATCTGCCTTGTGTCACGTCTGGCGATCGCACCTCTCGCGATCGCGTTCCTATTTCATATCTGCTGTTGTGTGTGCGCGGTCGCGGGGTGGCGACTGGATTGGCGCACACACATACAACCTGTCCCTTTGCTCGTTCTCATTCGCAATCGCCTCTCTTGCGATTGCGTTCTGCGTTTCGTACAATTCCTGTCTGGCACTTGTGGAGGTACAGAGGATTGGTTCCTCTGCACTCCTCAGCGCCATCTGCCGACAGGAATTTCCCTCTACAGGTGCGTAGCACCTTTTGCTGGGTGCCTGCAAATATACGCTTGTGGAGGATTTCCGCCGTGTCAGCGCACGCGTTGTGCGCTGATCACGGAGAAAGTTCCACAATCGTTACAATTCCTAAGCATTTCCTGTGTGTACAATTGTTTATTCCAACTGCAGAGTAAAGTAAAATCTTGCTTATCTCTGGTCATTGGCAAAGGCAAGAATCTCCCTGTCCCTGTGTCTTCACTCTTCTCTCCCTCTGCTAAACAGAAACATCACCCTGGCAGGCTGGCAACAGCTGAGTCACTTCAGCAGAAAAGGAGGGGAGCAGAGAGAAGATGCAGGCACAGGCAGATTCTTGCTTTTTATGATGACCATAGATAAGCAAGCTTCTACTGCTCTCTGCAGTGCAAATAATTGATTTTACATACAGGAAATGCTTGGGAAGGTTCTCAAATGTTCTTTCATGCAACAAGTGATGTCTGACGTCACACACGCATCCTTACTAGGAAACCACGTGGGGTGCATGTGTATGCAGAGGAAGAATCCTGGAAGCAGCGAAGCATAGCTTCCAACTGTCCCTCTTTCGGAGGGACAATCTCTGTTTGGGAGCCCTGTTCCTCTGTCCCTCTTTCCTCCTCATTTGTCCCTCTTTCAGGACTTTGTCACTCTTTCGATGTAAATATATGTATTTATCTACTAAAAAAATGGGTTTGACTCTAAGCTTTATTCTCATCCTTTAAATTGATATATTACTAATTTTAAAATGTTAATATGAGGGAAAATGAACCAGGATAGAAAGGACCAGAGTGGTTTGAATTACAAAACAACATATTTTTCTTATGAAATCTTTATGGTATGCGTGACTAGGGGTTGTGATGAGGGCGTGATCAGAGGTGTGGCAGGGGCGTGGCTTAAGTGTCCCTCTTTCTCATCTCAAAAAGTTGGGAGGTATGGCAAAGGGACAAGCGAAGGCCGCGGACAGGTAATGTATACTTTGCACGGGGTACCGGGAGGACATTTATCATTGGGGGACAGCGCTGGGGGTTTCACCGCGATCATTCATCGTTCGAAATTGCATGCTGTTCCCGCCGCGCCCCCGATCGAGCAAGTTGGCCCAAACATCTTGCAGCATGCGCAACTGACAAATTTTCGTCCCGAAATTGGTTGCATTGTTGATCGGGCATGCAGCTGGCAGCACCGATTTCCATCCCATTCGATTATAATCGAATCGGATGGTTGATTGGCCGCCAAGTCGCCTGATGTATGGCCACCTTAACCACTTCCCGACCGCCCACTACACAGGGGCGGCGGGGAAGTGGAGCCCTGCAGGACGGCCTCACCCACAGAGGCGGCGGTCCATTTAAGGGCATGGGCGGAGCGATCGCGTCATCCGTGACGCGATCCTCCGCCGGCGCCTGTCACCGCTCGCTCGCCGCAACATCCCGCCGGCTATACGGAAGCGCCGGCGGGATGTTAACCCCGTGATCGCCGCATACAAAGTGTATAATACACTTTGTAATGTTTACAAAGTGTATTATACAGGCTGCCTCCTGCCCTGGTGCTCCCAGTGTCCGAGGGACCACCAGGGCAGGCTGCAGCCACCCTAGTCTGCACCCAAGCACACTGATTTCTCCCCCCCCTGCCCCAGATCGCCCACAGCACCCATCAGACCCCCCCCCTGCCCACCCCCCAGACCCCTGTTTGCACCCAATCACCCCCCTAATCACCCATCAATCACTCCCTGTCACTATCTGTCAACGCTATTTTTTTTTTATCCCCCCCCCTGCTCCCTGCCCCCTCCTGATCACCCCCCACCCCTCAGATTCTCCCCAGACCCCCCCCTGTTTACTGTATGCATCTATCCCCCTGATCACCTGTCAATCACCTGTCAATCACCTGTCAATCACCCGTCAATCACCCATCAATCACCCGTCAATCACCCCCTGTCACTGCCACCCATCAATCAGCCCCTAACCTGCCCCTTGCAGGCAATCTGATCACCCCCCCACACCAATAGATCGCCCACAGATCCGACATCAGATCACCTCCCAAATCCATTGTTTACATCTATTCTCTCCTCTAAACACCCACTAATTACCCATCAATCACCCATCAATCACCCCCTATCACCACTTGTCACTTTTACCTATCAGATCAGACCCTAATCTGCCCCTTGCGGGCACCCAATCACCCGCCCACACGCTCAGATTGCCCTCTGACCCCCCCTTATCAATTCACCAGTGCATTAATTACATCTGTTCTTCCCTGTAATAACCCACTGATCACCTGTCAATCACCTGCCAATCACCTATCACCCATCAATCACCCCCTGTCACCCCCTGTCACTGCCACCCATCAATCAGCCCCTAACCTGCCCCTTGCGGGCAATCTGATCACCCACCCACACCATTAGATCGCCCGCAAACCCGCCGTCAGATTACCTCCCAAATGTATCGTTTACATCTGTTATCTTCTCTAAACACCCACTAATTACCCATCAATCACCCCCTATCACCACCTGTCACTGTTACCTATCAGATCAGACCCTAATCTGCCCCTTGCGGGCACCCAATCACCCGCCCACACGCTCAGATTGCCCTCTGACCCCCCCTTATCAATTCACCAGTGCATTAATTACATTTGTTCTTCCCTGTAATAACCCACTGATCACCTGTCAATCACCTGCCAATCACCTATCACCCATCAATCACCCCCTGTCACCCCCTGTCACTGCCACCCATCAATCAGCCCCTAACCTGCCCCTTGCGGGCAATCTGATCACCCACCCACACCATTAGATCGCCCGCAAACCCGCCGTCAGATTACCTCCCAAATGTATCGTTTACATCTGTTATCTTCTCTAAACACCCACTAATTACCCATCAATCACCCCCTATCACCACCTGTCACTGTTACCTATCAGATCAGACCCTAATCTGCCCCTTGCGGGCACCCAATCACCCGCCCACACGCTCAGATTGCCCTCAGACCCCCCCCCCCCTTATCAATTCGCCAGTGCATTAATTACATCTGTCCTTCCCTGTAATAACCCACTGATCACCTGCCAATCACCTATCACCCATCAATCACCCCCTGTCACTGCCACCCAACAATCAGCCCCTAACCTGCCCCTTGCGGGCAATCTGATCACCCACCCACACCAATAGATCGCCCGCAGATCCGACATCAGATCACCACCCAAGCGCAGTGTTTCCATCTATTCTCTCCTCTAAACACCCACTAATTACCCATCAATCACCCCCTGTCACTGCTACCTATCAGATTAGACCCCTATCTGCCCCTAGGGCACTCAATCACCCGCCCACACCCTCAGAATGCCCTCAGACCCCAGCCCTGATCACCTCGCCAGTGCATTGCTTGCATCCATTCCCCCCTCTAATCACACCTTGAGACACCCATCAATCACCTCCTGTCACCCCCTAGCACACCTACCCATCAGATCAGGCCCCAATTTGCCCCGTGTGGGCTCCTGATCACTCGGCCAAACCCTCAGACCCCCTTCCGATCACCTCCCCAGTGCATGGATTGCATCTATTTTCCCCTCTAACCACCCCCTGAGACACCCATCAATCACCTCCTGTCACCCCCCTAGCACTCCTATCCATCAGATCAGGCCCAATACAACCTGTCATCTAAAAGGCCACCCTGCTTATGACCGGTTCCACAAAATTCGCCCCCTCATAGACCACCTGTCATCAAAATTTGCAGATGCTTATACCCCTGAACAGTCATTTTGAGACATTTGGTTTCCAGACTACTCACGGTTTTGGGCCTGTAAAATGCCAGGGCGGTATAGGAACCCCACAAGTGACCCCATTTTAGAAAAAAAAGACACCCCAAGGTATTATGTTAGGTGTATGACGAGTTCATAGAAGATTTAATTTTTTGTCAAAAGTTAGCGGAAATTAATTTTTATTGGTTTTTTTTCACAAAGTGTCATTTTTCACTAACTTGTGACAAAAAATAAAATCTTCTATGAACTCGCCATACACCTAACGGAATACCTTGGGGTGTCTTCTTTCTAAAATGGGGTCACTTGTGGGGTTCCTATACTGCCCTGGCATTTTAGGGGCCCTAAACCGCGAGGAGTAGTCTAGAAAACAAATGCTTCAAAATGACCTGTGAATAGGACGTTGGGCCCCTTAGCGCACCTAGGCTGCAAAAAAGTGTCACACATGTGGTACCGCCGTACTCAGGAAAAGTAGTATAATGTGTTTTGGGGTGTATTTTTACACATACCCATGCTGGGTGGGAGAAATTTCTATGTAAATGGACAATTGTGTGTAAAAAAATCAAACAATTGTCATTTACAGAGATATTTCTCCCACTTAGCATGGGTATGTGTAAAAATACACCCCAAAACGCATTATACTACTTCTCCTGAGTACAGCGGTACCACATGTGTGGCACTTTTTTACACCCTAAGTACGCTAAGGGGCCCAAAGTCCAATAAGTACCTTTAGGATTTCACAGGTCATTTTGCGACATTTGGTTTCAAGACTACTCCTCACGGTTTAGGGCCCCTAAAATGCCAGGGCAGTATAGGAACCCCACAAATGACCCCATTCTAGAAAGAAGACACCCAAAGGTATTCCGTACGGAGTATGGTGAGTTCATAGAAGATTTTATTTTTTGTCACAAGTTAGCGGAAAATGACACTTTGTGAAAAAAAACTATTAAAATCAATTTCCGCTAACTTGTGACAAAAAAATAAAAACTTCTATGAACTCACCATACTCCTAACGGAATACCTTGGGGTGTCTTCTTTCTAAAATGGGGTCATTAGTGGGGTTCCTATACTGCCCTGGCATTTTAGGGGCCCTAAACCGTGAGGAGTAGTCTTGAAACAAAAATGACCTGTGAAATCCTAAAGGTACTCATTGGACTTTGGGCCCCTTAGTGCAGTTAGGGTGCAAAAAAGTGCCACACATGTGGTATCGCCGTACTCGGGAGAAGTAGTACAATGTGTTTTGGGGTGTATTTTTACACATACCCATGCTGGGTGGGAGAAATACCTCTGTAAATGACAATCTTTTGATTTTTTTACACACAATTGTCCATTTACAGAGGTATTTCTCCCACCCAGCATGGGTATGTGTAAAAATACACCCCAAAACACATTGTACTACTTCTCCCGAGTATGGCGATACCACATGTGTGGCACTTTTTTGCACCCTAACTGCGCTAAAGGGCCCAAAGTCCAATGAGTACCTTTAGGATTTCACAGGTCATTTTGAGAAATTTCGTTTCAAGACTACTCCTCACGGTTTAGGGCCCCTAAAATGCCAGGGCAGTATAGGAACCCCACAAATGACCCCATTTTAGAAAGAAGACACCCCAAGGTATTCCGTTAGGAGTATGGTGAGTTCATAGAAGATTTTATTTTTTGTCAAAAGTTAGCGGAAATTGATTTTAATTGTGTTTTTTCACAAAGTGTCATTTTCCGCTAACTTGTGACAAAAAATAAAATCTTCTATGAACTCGCCATACTACTAACGGAATACCTTGGGGTGTCTTCTTTCTAAAATGGGGTCATTTGTGGGGTTCCTATACTGCCCTGGCATTTTAGGGGCCCTAAACCGTGAGGAGTAGTCTTGAAACGAAATTTCTCAAAATGACCTGTGAAATCCTAAAGGTACTCATTGGACTTTGGGCCCTTTAGCGCAGTTAGGGTGCAAAAAAGTGCCACACATGTGGTATCGCCGTACTCAGGAGAAGTAGTATAATGTGTTTTGTGGTGTATTTTTACACATACCCATGCTGAGTGGGAGAAATATCTCTGTAAATGGACAATTGTGTGTAAAAAAAATTAACAAATTGTCATTTACAGAGATATTTCTCCCACCCAGCATGGGTATGTGTAAAAATACACCCCAAAACACATTATACTACTTCTCCTGAGTACGGCAATACCACATGTGTGGCACTTTTTTGCAGCCTAACTGCGCTAAGGGGTCCAAAGTCCAATGAGCACCTTTAGGCTTTACAGGGGTGCTTACAATTTAGCACCCCCCAAAATGTCAGGACAGTAAACACACCCCACAAATGATCCCATTTTGGAAAGTAGACCCTTCAAGGTATTCAGAGAGGGGCATGGTGAGTCCGTGGCAGATTTCATTTTTTTTTGTCGCAAGTTAGAAGAAATGGAAACTTTTTTTTTTTTTTTTTTTTCTCACAAAGTGTCATTTTCCGCTTACTTGTGACAAAAAATAATATCTTCTATGAACTCACTATGCCTCTTAGTGAATACTTTGGGATGTCTTCTTTCCAAAATGGGGTCATTTGGGGGGTATTTATACTATCCTGGAATTCTAGCCCCTCATGAAACATGACAGGGGGTCAGAAAAGTCAGAGATGCTTGAAAATGGGAAAATTCACTTTTGGCACCATAGTTTGTAAACGCTATAACTTTTACCCAAACCAATAAATATACACTGAATGGGTTTTTTTTAATCAAAAACATGTTTGTCCAAATTTTTCGCGCTGCATGTATACAGAAATTTTACTTTATTTGAAAAATGTCAGCACAGAAAGTTAAAAAAATCATTTTTTTGCCAAAATTCATGTCTTTTTTGATGAATATAATAAAAAGTAAAAATCGCAGGAGCAATCAAATAGCATCAAAAGAAAGCTTTATTAGTGACAAGAAAAGGAGCCAAAATTCATTTAGGTGGTAGGTTGTATGAGCGAGCAATAAACCGTGAAAGCTGCAGTGGTCTGAATGGAAAAAAAGTGGCCGGTCCTTAAGGGGTAGAAAGCCCTAGGTCCTCAAGTGGTTAAGAGGGATACAGAGGATGCCATATGTATTCCCTTTTAAACAATACCTGTTACCTGGCTGCCCTGTTGACCATTCTCAAATCAAAAGTGTCTGAATCACACACAGTTACATTTTTGACAGCAACTTCTGATCTGCATGCTTGTTCAGGGTCTATGTATGAAAGTATCAGAGGCAGGTGATCAGCAGGACAGCCAGACAGCTAGTATTGTCTACAGTGGGCTCTTGCACAGGACAGAAGGAAAACATATAGACATGTATGCTTAATGTATTGAGAGCTTAGTCTGTCTAATGCCCTGGCATCTGTGACTAATCATCACTGTAAATTGATCTCTTCAACTGTGCTCAGCAATCTCCTCTGCCAAAGCAGAGCTGCTAATTTATAGCAGAATGTTAACCCTATGTCTACTTCCATGAAAGCAGGAAGTAGACGCACTGCAGATTTATTGCAGGATTTGTATCAGCTGTAACAAAGAAATGTTTTTCTTTAAAGGTTATTATGCTGTTGCATATTTTTTTAGAACAGAGAGGAGGTTCAGGTCCGCTTTAAGAAAATAAATATGGCAGCCTCCGTATCTTTCAATACACAAAAATATCCCTCGAATGGGACTAAAATTTAACTTTTAATAGTTGCTAGTTAAAATCATCAAAAGTTACAAGTTAAGCTAAGATGTCTGAACTGGTGCAAATGATGGAGGATCCTACGGTAAGTATAAGTTCATCTGAGAGAATTCTCACAGACCTCCTATCATAACCCGAAGTACATACATAAACACTACCCCCACCAAAAACACAACATGTTTCACTTTCCGAGGAAAGCTTTTTCAAACCGGCACTTTGGCTACGCCCCATCCACCCAGCTTTACCAATGGGGTGGATGCGCTGTCACAATAGAACGCCCTGGGTCGGGGATACGAGTGTTGCCGTATGTCACACCATCCTGTGTCGCGTACTATTGGCTGCTGCTGCGGCCATCTCATGTGACCCAGAGGACCAATCAGAAACGCCAAAATACGATCTTCGGCATTTCTTCGCTTAGTGCCAAAGAGACACGGCGATGGAAGGTGAATATAGTTCTTCTTAACTATAAGCACAAATGTTTTGTTGCGCAGAGAAACAGACTTTACAGCCTTATAAATGTTATATTGCAAACATAGGATCAGTCCATGATTGGCTGAAAGTTTGAGTGATCTATATTTTGACCAATGGAGACCCTGAATCAAGTAGGCATGTCTGTCATGTGACCCAAACCCCTCCCTCAGGTCCTATAAATGGTATAAAAGAGGACTGATGTGAGGAAGTGTTCGTTTGGCTGCTATCATATGGCCATCAGGCTACACTAATGTACTGAAAGATTATTATTGTATATATATGCACCTTAGCAAGTTTTTAGCACTCTGCACTTATGTACGTCTCCCTTGAAAAAGCTTCCCTCGGGAAGTGAAACATGTCGGGTTTTTGGTGGGGGTAGTGTTTATGTATGTACTTCGGGTTATGATAGGAGGTCTGTGAGAATTCTCTCAGATGAACTTATACTTACCATAGGATCCTCCATCATTTGCACCCGTTCAGACATCTTAGATGTTTTTACTTCTAGCTTTTGATGATTTCAACTAGCAACTATTAAAAGTTAAATTTTAGTCCCATTCGAGGGATATTTTTGTGTATTGTAACCTACTCAGGTCCTTTGTTGTTGGAGCCTCTGTATCTTTCTCAGTCCTTTAAAGGAGTACAGGTAAGAAAACCCTAGTCCAAAATCCCATTTAATAACCTATTACAAAAAAATAACATCGTTTGAATAAATTCCTAATGGAGAACTCTAAAGCTTCATTTTACTGTAACTATTTCTTTAAAAGTTTTCACAAGTCAAACAATAAAAATCAAACCTTGCAAAAATAATGCTATTTAAATGAGTTTGGAGCCCGAGGAGTAACGTAGGCGATACCTTTGCGCATGCCCTCGTAGCTTGCCTTCAGGCCTAGGTATTAATTCTCCACCTTCTTCATCCCTCACTGTAGGAGAGGATCCTTGTGCGTCTGGGGAGCTGAGGGACCGGTGAAAGGCGATTGGGTTTGTCATGGCTATATCCTTTCTGCATTGTGCCGCGGGCTAAAGGATGTAAAGCACATCTTTATGCTGAGAAAGTCTCCTGCAAATCTTCCCCCCCCCCCCCCTTCACATAAAACATATGCACTTAGAATGCAATGCTCCACAGAGGATTACTTGGTAAAGCTGAAGCTCATGTATATCGCTGAACTCCTCCTCAGTCATTCGTTTCACAGTCACCTCCCCAGGCATTGCTTCATCCGGAAGCTCTATTCCTTGGCCTCCGTGTCTTAACCCCCTTCTGTGCAATCACATTAGTGTAAAATACAAATCCAAGATATTTATGAATCCCTTACCCGCAGTTACATTAAAATGACATTAATTACATACATTTCTTTACTGCTGTGAATACGCTCTGGAATTAAAAATGGCGGGGTTGTATATAATGTGCTGTAACAATTAAGGAGAAAGAATGTAAAGATGTTCTGGAGAGGTATAATGTTGCAAATGCTACGTGGTCACAAAATTTACAGCAATAAATTATTAAACGTGCATTAATCACACTCTTAGAATAAAAAGCCATTTAAAAATGCACCCTATTTAAACAAATATTGCAATGTATACATTGGAAGAGTGGTGTATGGAAAACTGTTATGAGAACCTACGAGGAGAGTAAATATATATAGTTATGCAAGTAGCATCAATGATTGCTAATGTATATAATCTACATAAAGCACACTCCTTTGTAAAAGAAATACGTTTTACTGATATTGGGCAAAATATTGCACCAATTGTGCAGCGAGCAGAATGCTTTTTCACTCCACGCTCTTAGTTATCAGTCTCTCCAGGGGGCCCCCTGTGGCTTCTCCTCACAAGACCCTGCTGCACACTGACTGAATAGGGACTGTCTACAAATATTTTTCTACTGAGCAGATGCAGTCATTAAAGCGATTCTGAAGTGTCCCAAATGACCTCTTTTTATTTCAGAGTCCTCTTGAGCAGTAATAGCAAAGATGATTTGTTGCATCCCCGCGGCCGTACGAGGTCTTTCTCCCCCCAAATCCGAGGGGGAAAATTTGACAGCTTTCAAAGTCATCGATTTTGCTGCCTGGAGGAGGCAGAGCTTTGTGCTGTAGCTCTGCCTCCAGTCCATTCAATCACCGCTGATCGCCGCCTCTCCTCCGCCACTCTCAGTGAAAGAAGACTGAGAGGGTCGGGGAGAGGTGGCAATCGGCAGTGATTGAATGGACTGAAGGCAGAGCAACAGTACAAAGCTCTGCCTCCTCCAGGAAGTACCAGAGGATTTTACTCCGGTGATTTTGGGGGGATAAAAACCTCATACGGCTGCAGGGGTGCAGCAAATCATCTTTGCTATTCCTGCTCAAGAGGTCTGTGCAATAAAAAGAGGTAATTTGGGACATGTCAGACTCTCCCTAAAACAATTGTGCAGAGATCAGAAAGTTTTTTCTCTCCTGACCCTTAGTTGTAAGTCTCTCAGCACAGGAAAATGAAACTCCTCCCCCACGGGTCCAATGCGGTTTCTTCTCCTCCCACGTGTCCCCCTGCGGCTGCATCCCTTGCATCTCCGATTGTTCCGCTACTGGTTCAAGCGATCGGAAAATTGTAATCAGATTAGCAGAAAAAAAAAAGACTGGTAACAACAACTGAATCGACTGCGAATGATTCTTAAAGTGATCCTTGGACAGGAATTTTGTTGATCGGAAAAACTTTT
Organism: Hyperolius riggenbachi; assembly: GCF_040937935.1. Classification (NCBI taxonomy): domain Eukaryota; kingdom Metazoa; phylum Chordata; class Amphibia; order Anura; family Hyperoliidae; genus Hyperolius; species Hyperolius riggenbachi. The sequence goes on along the minus strand of NC_090646.1, from coordinate 232,120,723 downwards.
TTTGTAATTGGTTGTGATGGAGAGGAAGTACAGATTGGGTAGGTGATGGTTAAATAATTGATTTATTACAACATGTTAGGCACCTTAACATCTGTAACATATTGTCAGACTTCTAAAATATTAGATTTGGGAACGTTACATTTACATTTGTGAATTAAATTAACAATCTGCATAAAAGTTACTTATATGTAAGGTTTTAGTGGAAGGCTGTGCTAGCTGTGTGCTATGAAACACACTGGCAGCGAATAACTGAATGCAGCATTAGAGTAAAAATAGCATTTAGCAGTGTCATGGCCTTCTGCTGCTCTGCAGGCTGCCTCTGCCTGTCAGCTGATGGCTTGATTGTTAGTAAACACAGGGCAGAAATGAACAATCAGCCCCTCCAAATGACCTTATCTTCCCCTGACGCTGGAATACTCGGATCACGCTGGGTGATCATCCTACACTTGCTTATTCTTATTTGGCTACATTTATTCTACATTTGTATATGCTCCACTGGCCAAGGAAAATGCAAGTTGGATAGAACTTCCCAGATCAATATTATCCCTTATGTGTCTCAGAAATGTACACAAGATGGTGATCATTATAATGTATTAGAACTTATTTGCACTTATCTTTTCTGTAGATGATGTAATTCATATTTTACATATCTGACTATATGGGAACAGAAAGTTTGTGTTCTTCTTTTCTCTTCCTTACTGTGTATCAGAAATGAATGTTAACCATTTGCGTACCAGCAGAGACTGCTGGTACCAAAAAACGTGGCTTACTGACAAATCGCTCACCCATCGCCGCAGGCCCCTTGCTCTACCGCCGCTATGGTGGCCGAGGTCTGTGAGACGGTTAGGAACTGATTTAATTGGCTCCTGACCCTGTCATCAATGTGAGCCAATGGGATTGGCTCACAATGATCACGGGATCAGGAGCCGGCTCACAGAGCTCTGACATCATAGCGACATCAGAGCGAGTGGCCTGCGGTGAGAGATGAGCGAGTGCTGCAGTCCATGCGAGCGCCGTAATTGAAATTTACACCCTGACAGGAATAAGCAGCCACAAACAGGGCCTAGATTTCAATTACCATGGTCCAGAAGCGGTTCATTTCCATAAAATGTTTGTTATGACTCTATTATTTGTACTGGGCTAAGGGCTCTTTCACACTAGGAGCTATTTCGTCTGTTTTGACGGAACGCACTTAGGATGCGGTAAGAAAGGTAACATGAAAGTCTATTGACTTTCATGTTACCGTTCACATTAGACAAAGCGTTCTCTGGGATCATATGACTCAAGCGTTTTCCCATTGGGTGAATTAGAACAAGCGCCACTGATACGCGTTGAACCGCAACTTCCCTACGTCATGCCGTGCTCATAACGCATGCACGAAATCGAGTTTGTGCACACGTTAGCTAGTGGGAAAGGGCCCTAATTTGCAAGTGAAAAAATGTATATACAGTATATTTTCTTGGTATCAATAACAAGCTTGAATACTTTCTACACATCAGGCTCTGAGCCACAGTTTTTTCTTTGAAAAGATGGCAGTTTTGAAATCTGTTGTTGTGATGTGCTGCATGCATATTGCAACAAATTCACGTTTGAACTTAGCCTAGAGAGCATTTGTTGACCTTTGTATGCTGAAGTGGGTGGAGTCCAGCTTTGCAATGCTTTTTCTCATTCTGTGACTGTGGGAATGAGGATCCATCACTCAGTGGGGGATTACATTCCTGTCCTAACTTTCAGTTAGTGGCGTAGCTAAGGAGCTCTGGGCCCCTGTGCAAGTTTTACAATGGGCCAACTCCCCCGCCCCCCCCGCAAGCACTCTATACATAACAATTGATACAGTGCACCAAAACCTGACAATGGCAACTACAGTGCCAGAGGTGCGAGAAGGGGATGGGGAACAGTTTGTTAATGATTACCGCTATTCAACGCATCTATAGAAGTGATTATTAACAGCACAGGACCAATAGAGAGCTAATATTGTGCTTGTGGGAGGGCCTCTCAGGGCCCAGATGGGGTCGCTACCTCTGCAACCCCTATTGCTACGCCACTGCTTTCAGTAATCAGCAAAAGATAAATAACTAGATCTGCCACATGCAGTGAAAATTATACTGACTAACATGTTTTGAAGAGCAAAATTCTTCATTTGTATGATTTAAAATGGTGTCATGCAATGTAGGGGTGTAACAATAAACCCAAGGGGCCCCCTGAAGAACTTTTATGGGGTCCCCTGGGATCCAAACTCCTCCCACCATACCCAATCCTTCCCATGCACACAATTTGCCCCAAAACCAGTGCAGAGTAGCTCAGGGAGCGGAGTAATATCCACCCACTTCCAGTGCTGCTAGCCTCCTCCATACATCACAGCCACACACTCTTTTCTGCCATTCTCCACCTCCCGTTCACGTGGCCCACATTGGTCACGTGATTGTAGTCGGCAAATGGCAGCAGAGAGTGTGCTGCTGTGAAAAATAGAAGAGACCCGCAGCACTGGAGCAGGTAAACATTACACAGCTCATAACACTACACTGCATATGGGTTGGGAGAGGGAGGATGAGTGCCCCACGGCCCCTGCTCCCCACAATTATGGGGGCTATTGTTATGCCCTTGCACTGGCTTTATACAATGTTTTGGGAGCATGTCAGCTACGCATGGATATCTGCCTGCTCCCTTGCATTCTACTAGCAGCAGCAACTAGTCCCTAGTCCAGCTAAATCTGATATCGTTTGCACTACCAGCAAGCTAGCTTTAGCAGCAGCAACATAGTGATTCAGCAGAATTCCAGGGAGGGTAACAGGCTACGTACAATTTACACTACTAAAAGGTAAGGTATTGGGTAGGTAATATAATGACACTGCTATACTGACAAATTCATTTTAAATAAAAATTGACTGTAGATAGGCTTTAAATTTCACAATTTGCACCCTTGCTATTCATTAAAATATACTATTAGATAGTACCTCAAACATCTAAGGCAGAAAGAATAGTCAACCAGTGAAAATTAGGAAAGAAGAATGAAACAATGACTAGAAATTTCACGTTATTGTATTGAGAATTTTCTCAAGTGCTCTTGAAATTATTTTCTGACAGCTCAGAGAAAAAAAGCAGTTATGTGAATCCAGTTGAATCAGCTCCATAATGTTCATCAGATATTAGCAAATTCACAAAAATAGATTCCCTTATGCAAAAACGATATTCTGCAGAATGGAGTCTGAGTAAGAAGCTGTGTTCTTCATCGGGGCTGAGCATGATTGCCTCCTTGTGTTGCAAAATGGTTTTCATGAAAACCCTAAAATATAGAAAAAACGCTAAAGATAAATAAATCAAATCAAAGGAAAATGTAACATATTCCTGCATCCCAAAAGGGGTCATTTAAACGTCAACGCTGCTTAAACAATAGCCCAGTTTTTGGATTCTGCTAGAAACTGCGTGACTTATTTAAACTGAATTGTTACTAGGTGTTGACTTGCTGCAACCCTTTTCTGGATCATATTGTGGGATTACCCTAAGGCAGAAATCCAGTGAATATTGCACATTGTATGGATCCTCTTGTTGTGTAACAATATAATTACATGCTGGCTAATTTTCATCTAAATCTCTCCTGGAGCTTCATGTCGCCAACTTCCGGTGCGTAGCCCCGCCCCCTTGCAGCAAAACATCATGGAGTGCTCTATGCTAAAGACAGACAAAACACCATGGTGTTTTATTGCAAGGGAGAGGAGAAACACACCAGAAGTCTTCGGCATGAATCTCCAGGAGAGATTTAGATGAAAAATACCCAGCAGGTAATTATATCGTTACACAACAAGAGGATCCATACAGTGTGCAATATTCACTGGATGTCCGCTTTAAAGCAGGATTGTCAGCCACAAAATCAAATTCCATTTACTCACTGCTCTGTGTTTACTAACTAGTCTACATCCTGACCTTGCATTGCAAGCATTCCAATCTAATCATAAACATTTCTGCTGTAATGAATCTTATCTCAGTTAGCCTGGCTCATTTCTAGTACATTGCAGAGGAGAGGGAAGCTTGTTATCTCACCTCCCACATTCCTGCACCTCACTGATTGGCTGAGGGCAGTTTAGTGTAACATGAGGCTGAAAAGGGAAATACACCTCACCCCTCTGCAGAAGCTGCTGAAATATGGTCTATGCTGTGCTCACATGTGTTTACAAAGCAAACTAAATATGACAGTGCAGTTTGTAGGATAAAAAAAGAGTAAGGGCTGACCTACACTACAAGAGCACTAGAGATCTAAAAAACTCTTGGTAATGCAATGCTCTGAGGGATTTTTACAAAATCACTTTGCTCCAGTGAGCAGTGATGCTCGGATACCCCCCAATCACTGATTCGGCTACTCGGCCGTGATTGAAAAAAAATCTGGAAACAGCATGATTAATTTCCGGATTTGAGATGGACTCCCGAATTTGACTTGGAATTTTCCCATGAATGAGGCAATCACGCCTAATCACGGCCGTGATCACGGAATAATGTTTAAGCTATTATTAAAGCCCCCCATGCATTCTATAATCCCCCAAATTGCATGAATAAAGGGCTACAACTTAAACAAAAAAAATTGCAAAAAGAACTTTTAGTTTTTGAGAAAATGGATTTTAAAGTTAAATAAACACTTTAAATGGGGCTATGAATTGGTAATAATTGTTTTTAAACAGGGAAATACACTTTAATCAAATGCAGAGGTGATGGCGAGTATCAATGATACCTGGCGGTGGTGGTACCACTGGAGGAGGATGAGTGGGCGACGCCACAAAAACACCCAGAGAGGTTTTTGTAAATGTTTTTTTTTTCTTGCATCGATAGCAATATAGCCAATTATGAGTACCAGGCAGGTTCTAACTTGCTTTGGAAAGGCAGGTATTGATAAAAAATTGCAGCAGCCACTTCATGTCCCCCTGTGGACGACAGCAGGGGCCAAGAACTCACCTTGCACCCAAGCCTGGTTAATTTTGAGGAAGGTGAGTTTGTTCACATTGTCACCGGACAGCCGAGAGCTCTTCTCAGTGACCAGGCCACCGGACGCACTAAAGCATCTCTCGGAGAGGACACTGAAAGGGGGGCAGGACAGGACTTACTGGGCAAGCTCCCTCCAGATGTCCAGTCTCTTGACCCAGTACTCCATGGGGTCCACGGGGCTGTCGGTGTCAAGCCCGCTGAATGACCCCATGTAGTTTGACACCATGCTGGTCAGTCACTGCTGGTGCTGGTTGGAGGAGGATGCTGTGTCTGCTGGCACCTCTGCTCTGGGCGGCTACACTGCATACAGGCTCTTGCTTAGGCTCATCAGGTCTCCAGGGTGCTGGCTGCTGCTGGTGGTGGCCGCAGGCACCTGTTGCTGGGTTGGCCGAACAGCAACAGTGGGGGTGGAAGGCTGGGGGAATGCTTGCAAGAGTCTGCGCACAAGGGCCTCCTGCAACTCCCTTGTGCATTGCTGGGTGGTGGATGGCGACATAAACTCCCCCAGCTTCCCCTTTAGACACGGGTCCAGCATCAAGGTGATCCAGATGTCCTCCCTTTCAAGCATCTGGATCACCCGGGGGTCCCTGCGAAGGCAGTGCAAGATGTGCGCAGCCATGGGGAACAGGTGGGCATTGGCAACACGATCTTCGTCCCCGAGGACACGCTCGTCATCCTCTTCCTGCCGAGTGTCCACCACCTCAGTTTCCTGCTGAGTGTCCTCTACCTCAGTCCGCCACCCAGCGGCTCTCTGCTGCTTCCACCCAGCATTCAGGTTAGGGACCTCCAATTCCTCCTCCTCCACTATCTCTGAGTCCTCCTCCTGTGAGGTGGATTGTGCTGCCTGCTCCTGATCCAGCTGCCTCAGGGCTGCCTCCCCCACTTCCATTAGATCAGACATTGCCCTGTCCAGCAGGCAAACCAAAAGTACCCACTCACAAACGGATGCCCGCTCCCGGCTCACTATCTTGGTTCCCTGCAGGAAGGGACTCAGGACCAGGCACACTTGCTGCATCTGTGTCCACTGAGCTGCAGTGATGATCACTTGGAGTTGCTGGTTCTCTTCACTACATATGTACTTGGTAAGAGCCGCCCTGTGCTGCAACAGTTGAGTTCCAGCGAGTTGGGACATCAATAATTAGCCGGTGTGATGGCAGGTCCAGGCTCCGCTGCAGGTTGGCCAAATTTGCAGAGGCAGAAATGGCGCATCACGTTCCGGGAAACATCCAGCAGAATGCCTATTCCGCGGTAGGTGTGCAGGAAGCGCTGCACCACTAAATTAAGCACATGGCCCATGCAGGGGATGTGCTGGAGGTTTCCCTGCTGCACTTCGGCCACCAGGTTGGCCCCATTATCGGCTGCCACATACCCCACTTCCAGGCCTCTGGGGGTCAGCCACCTCCGCTCCTGCAGCCTGAGGGCAGCCAGGATGTTGGTGGCCGTAAGTTTTTCCATCTCCAGGCTGACTACTTTCAGCAGTGGTTAGCGCTGCTGCTGCTGAGGCGGGCTTGCTTGCGGGGTGTGGAGGCACTGGGATCAGAGGAACCTGCGGCATCCTCCCCTGATCCCGTGTGGTGGCACCACCAACTGGGCTACTGCGATCTTGTCCTCCCCCTTCCACTAATGTCACCAAGTGCGCCATAAAGGATAGGTAGCGGCCTGTACCAAATCGGCTACTCCACGAGTCCATGGTGATGTGGACCCGCTCGCCCACGGCGTAGTTGAGCGAACCGGCCATGTTTTCCACCACAAACTTGTGCAGTGCTTGGATGGCTGTCCTCGAAAAGTAATGGCGGTTAGGGATTTGCCATTCTGGGATGCCAAACTGGAGCAGCATGCGAAGATCGCTCCCCTCCTGACTACAACTAACTTAAGTAATCACTCACTGGCTAGCTAAATACAAGTATACAGTCAGTAATAAAGCAGTAGTAGATAGAATCAGTGAAGCCTGCCTGCACTGCACTAAGCACAGCAATCAATCAGTACACTCTCTCACTGAACTACACTGACTACAACTAACTTAAGTAATCACTCTCTGGCTAGCTAGCTGAATACAAGTATACAGTATACTACAGTATAAGAGGACTGTTGGGAGTAAAAACGCTATGTTTTTAGGACAAAACGCGCTTGCTTTAGCAACAAATGGCCTGGAGATGATCCTCTCAGTGCCACAGTCTAGCAAGGACGAAGCTTTTTAAGATGGCCACTGCTTTATATACAGGAGGGGAGGGCATAGCCTCCCCGCCCATGATTGGTTGCTAGGGTCTGGCTGGGGGGCCTCTTATTGGCCCAGAGACGCCATTTCCACCCAATCACGACCTATTTAATCATGGCTTTTTGCCGCGATCACGAGCGTGAGCACGGCCTGAATATTTCTAATCACGTTTGCCTCGTGGCCGAATACCGTGATTGAAAATCGGTCACGGCTTCGGATTCGGCAGTCGAATAGTGGAAAAATTCCTTTGAAACAAGCATCACTGCCAGTGAGACCACATCCATAGGATAACATTAGCAAGAGCTTTTAAAATCACAGTGCTTAGAAGAGCTCTTGTAGTGTGAATTAGCCCTAAAGGAGGAAATTATATAAGGTTTGACTTCAATCAGAGGCAGTAAACATGGAAATGCCTGGAAAAGTTTACTCTTTATTTACTATATAGAATTCACTGAAATCAAAATGTGGACAGTACAATACATATGTTATGTAAGTAGAACAAGTAATTGGTCTACTTATACAGTAAATGTTTTTTTTCTGGGATAGTATGGCTGTCCCTGCTGCTTTAAGGTTATTGAATTGGTGGCTGTGTGCAGACACCTGCAGTGCGAAACCTCTTTTTAGTAAATACAGGGAAAACGGAAGTAAAAGGGATATGGAGGCTGCCATATTTATTTCATTTTAAACTATACCAGTTGCCTGGTAACCCTGCTGATCCCTTCAGCTGCAGTAATATCTGGATCACACACCCGAAACAAGCACATGGCTAATCTAGCCACAGACAGAGCACCTGATCTAAATGCTAGTTCAGGGCCTATGACTAAAGGAATTAGAGGCAGAGGATCAGCAGGACAGTCTCCATATCCCTTTTACTTTAGGTATCCTTTAAAGAGGAAGCTGGCACTCAGCCATGGATGTCCCAATAATGTTCCAGAATTGCAAACAGGGCCGGCCCGCTCATGAGGCAGGGTGAAACATTTGCCTCAGGTGGCATTTCTGGGGGACGGCCTCCGCCTGTCTATGGGTGCGAGCTGGAGGGGTAGCGGGCAGAAAGGGGGTATTGGGCCTAGCGGTGGTCGGAACCCCCCCTCCCTCGCCTGGGTCCCCCGATCTGCGCTCCCCTCCAGCTTTAAAAAGTGAAGTTCCAGCTCTATGATTATTATTATTATCTATTATCGCAGATTCTTTCTGTTTTAGGAAAGCAAACTTTTGTTTTTCTTAACATCTTAGTAAGGGGGCTTTTAGGACCATTGTGGTCCCTTACACATTCCAATAAGTTCTGGGTCACCATGAGCTTGCTGGTTAGTCTGTGCCTCTCGGATTCACAAGCCCTACTCCATAGAGTCAAATTAATCCATGCCATGCACTGATGAGGATCAAACAATCCGAAACAGTCTGTATGCATGTTGGATTATTATGGCTCTGTACAAATTAACAAGCTGACACATCATTGCATTCCAGCGGTTCTGGAGGTGTGTTTAGCTTCTAAGGGTACAATGGTTAATTTGCATATATTCAGCAGTGTTGCCTGGGAGACATCTCGAGCTCACTCCAACCTGAATTATCCCAAATTCTTTCTGTTTTAGGAAAGCAAACTTTTGCTTTTCTCAGCTCTATGATTAAGAGGCAACGGGCGGGGATCACTCACCTTTTCCGCGTTCCAGCGTGCGCTCCACTGACATCACTTCCGCCCACTGTATTGTAAGTGGACGGCATTACAGGAAGTGACCGCTAAGCCCAATACCCCCTTCCTGCCCGCTACCCCTCCAGCTTGGCGATTTTTTCTAATTTTGCCTCAGGCGGCAAAAAGTCTAGGGCCGGCCCTGATTGCAAATGGCCCTTTTTAATTAATTTATGTGTGCAAAGAGTAAAGGTGTTCATAATAAAAAAAAAACAAGCAAAGGGATATTGTGTATGTTATAGAACATCACAAACTTTTGAAGAAATGCATGTCTTTTGGTAGGAATACATTCAAAGAGCAGAAACTGATATTTTCCAGCCTTCCTTTGCTTTTATAAATCCCCTTAGTGTCTTTCTAAAATGTATTAAAGAGGATAAGTCCCATTTGTGATTGTAATCTCTTTGTCACAGTCAGATCAGCAGCTCTGAAAGGAGGTGCAGTGGGGTAAGGTGCTGGTCACGCCTGCAAGTCCGCACAATATACAGAGATTAATCTGCGAGGCAGCCAGGGGGAACATGGATAATCCCAATTTATTGATGCTGTGCATACAGCTACTGTTTCCACTGCATCAATAATTTAGTGTTATCCTCTGCTGAAACGCAAGCTGTGCGCTGTCTGATTGCTTCATTATTTCTCCTCCCTCCGCACATGCACCAAAACCACAGCTTTATGATTTCAGAATTCAACATGACGACTTTTATCCTCAATGCATGTGGCCACTGTAGAAAAGCCTGCTGGCTATTTATGAGTATGGCAGCGCTATGTGGAAGCCTGCATATTGTTCATGCTAGTTTCAGGGTGGTGTTCTTGAAAGCAATGTAATGATAAGCATGCATTATGCCAATGCTTTATGTAAGATCACTGAATGGAAATTCAACAAGACAAAGTTTACAATATACCCTATGGGAATCTACACTGCAATGGCCAGTCCAAATTAACGTCCAAATATATCACAATGTACTATTCTCAAATGAACAACTAGTGTAATAAATATATTCTCACAATGCAGTATTGCTAAACAGGCAATAAATACCCCCATCTGATGTATATAATTATGCATACTTTCTACAAGTTACTATAACCAACATAGTCCCTGCTATGGAATTTTATCAGCATAGTGTAGCCGGAATGCAGCAGCTGTGCCATGCAATGGAGGGTTCTTCATTCAAAATTATTGAGAATATTGGTGTTGGATAATTTATTCAAGTTATTTATTATTAATGTACACCTGATGTAAGAAGCACATTGTGACTGCCATATTTGTTTACTTTTAAACAATACCAGTTGCCTGGCAGTCCTACTGATCTATTTGGCTATTGTGGTGCCTGAATCACACACCTGAAGCAAGCATGCAGCTAATCTTGTCAGACTTCAGTCACGCACCTGCTGCTCATACCCGTCGGGACTCATAGACCCACGATTGGTGAAAAGGAACAAGTGTTCCCTGAGCCAATCAAAGTGCCTGTAAGGAAAGATCGTGGCTTCAATGAGAAGCCAATGATCTTTCCTGTAACAACACTGTCCTGTGAGAATAGTGTCCTGTCCTGTGAGAATAGTGTGTGTGGGGACATCTAGTGGTAAAACAACTTTTACACTACATTTTACACTTAATACATTACATAAAAAATACATTAATCCCTCCTTCCCCACTCTCCTGCCCCCCATAGTTACCAAAATAATAATTAAAAAAAAAACAAGCAAACAAAAAAAATGTGACAGCATTTTTATAAAATAAAATACATAGTGTTGTTAGGGACTTTATTTTATTTTTTTTACTATGTATGTCATTACTGTTATTTTTGTAAATACAGACATGTAATTATTGATCATGTACAAAAAAAACCTCAAAACAGAAAAAAATATACCTTTATTTCAAAATAATATATTGTCACAATAGTCACCATACATCGTACTAGGGACATAATTTAAACGTTGTAATAACTGTGAAATATGGGCAAATAAAATGTGAGGGTTTTATTTACAGTACCATTGTTTATTTTAAAACTATAGGAAATGGAATTGGAGAAATAGGTTTTTTTTTCATTTTTTCCAATGTTTTCCTCTTAAAATGAATAGAAAATAAAGTAATTACTGAAAACAAATATCACCACAACAAAAAAAAGCTTAATTTGTGGTGGAAAAAACAAGATATAGATCATTCTTGTCTGCTAAGTAGTGACAATGCTATTGGTGAATGAAAGGGAGGAGCGCTGACAGGGGAAAATTGCTTTGGTCCATTAGAGTAAAAGCCCTTGGTGGTGAAGTGGTTAATAGTCATTTTGAAAAATGACACCACTGAGCCACAGTATTATGCAAACTTACTAAAAATATTTGGCCATTGTCTGCCAGTATTAAAATAATAAACAGATACTTAGTATGTGGAAAATATACACTATGTAGAGCAGACCTTTTTTATTTGAGTGAGGGAAATGTAAGGTTTACTTTAAATGGCATTTTTGACTAATTGTTTTTAAGGTCAAATATTATAAGTCGTTGAATCCTTATTATTTATTATTATCTCATTAACAAATCCTACCATGTCTTATGTGAACTTTTTAACTGCCGCTATAGATTTAGTCCATCAAGTGTGTCCGTATATTCATTTAATAATTCTTTTATGTACCAGGCTGCTGAAATAGTTATTTTTACCCTGTGATGAAAACATGAGCTCTGGGTCAGACAGTGGATGGTGCATTTCTATAACACACGCACTATTGTGCAGCGGTAATTAGGGTTATTACTTAGCTCCATGACTCTGTGACCATTTCAACCCTTCATAGAAAGCAGACAAAGGAGCCTCTTTCTGCCAGTGTCATACTAAGTTTAAAAGATACAGCCTTCACATTTAATTGCAATTTTTCATTAGGGATCTTCCATTAGCATACTCCTTTCACTAATATGAATATAGAATAAAAAAAAATCATGTGTATGTATCTGTGCTTTATCAATACATTTCTATGCTGCATTGAAAATGTCGTGACAAAGTGGGTATGTATGAACGCATTGGTAGCATAAATAACCTATTGACATCTGGAGTTTAAGGGGAGTCTTATGTGTAGTAAACATTAGGAATGCACTACCTTTCTGCTTTTCATTCATGCAATATAGCGACCCCAAAAGGATCTCTCAGTAGCTGCAGTAGCAAACACCCTAAAAAAGACAAAACAATGGGAGCCCCAATGGTTCAGTATGTCGCAGAAAAAATAGTGAATATCAAAGAAAATTAGGGTACTCACAAAGGCAGGTTGCAAAGGGGGCACCCAACCACTGAAGGCAGGTGGAGATCAACAATCCCGACTCCACTCAGATTCCAGATGGAACTGGATACGGCTGCACTCTTGGGAAAAACAACAAAAGTTCCTATTGGTGGCAAAGCCACTAGTTACCAATATACACCCCTCTAAACAGAGGGTGAAAAGCACAAAAGGGGTAAAGAGGCACTCCATTCTTGGCTTGGATACACCTTTGGCACTATATTTGGCCTAAGGAAGTGGGTACAGATCCACCACAAAACGTGTTGCCAGTGCTTATTGAAATTCATATTCATAGGGCGTGGCCTGACTATGGCGCTGTGAGGACGTGCGGCTCGTAGCTCCTCAGAATCCCCGCTTATCCTGCTGGAATTCTGCCTCGGACGCTGGCGCTTTTGCCCCCGGATAGCTCACAGAGACACTCTGCACGGAACCCACCTCACAGAATGCAGAATTCTGCGGCTCAGCAACCCTCGTCTCTGAACAGCTGGCCCAGTTCGCTCACAGCCCTGCTCAAGATGGCAGCGGCGCTTCTCCTCGCTCCTCAGACCAGGCTCAAAGTGCTCTGGATGATACTCTCCCGCTGGACAGAGATCCTTGCCTGTCTCCATGCTCGGAATCCCACAAACAGGATTGCAGTGAGTACACACAGCCCTCAGAGGCTGGGGAGATGAAACAAACACACACAAGCAGGCAAAGCAGACATTTGTGATGACGCAGCTGAGGAGCCCTCGCGCTTGCAGCTCTTAGAAGCCATTTCTGAGCTTAAATCTTTCATTACTGGCAAATTTGACACCGTGCAGTCAGAACTATCTTTTGTTAAAGCTGATTTACAGAAAATGAGAGAGCGTACTAGTGAGGCAGAAAAAAGAATCGGGGCCCTGGAAGATGAAGTGAGGCCTATTCACACTGAGCTCTCCTATCATAACCAGCTGGTTGATGCACACACATCCAAACTAACGGATCTAGAAAACAGATCCAGAAGAAATAATTTGAGATTTGTGGAGTTACCTAAAAAGTCAGAGGGATCGTCTGCAGAGGACTTTCTGGAAAAATGGATCACATCTGCTTTACCAGACTTCCATCCATCTCGAACGTTCTCTATTGAACCTGCGCACATGATTCCTGGAGGCCCCTCTAAGCCTGGTCTGCCTTCACGTCCACTGATAGCTACATTTCTCAACTATAGGGACAAAAATGACATATTAAAAGCTACAAGGCAACTGAAGGATCCCCCAAAATTTAATGACTCTCAGATTCATATCTATCAAGATTTCTCAGTGAAGATCCAAAAACAAAGGCTTGCTTTTTATGAGGTTAAAAAAGTCCTCAGAGAAAAACAAATTCAATACAGCATGATGTTTCCAGCCAAATTGAGGGTTGTACATGAGGATAAAACCATTTTCTTTACTTCCCCATGTGAAGCTATGAACTGGCTTGAGCACATGGCGGTGGAACGTCGCCGATCTCGTCAAACCAACAGATGAATCTACTATCTATGGTGTCATCTCTCTGTTTTTCACAATCCATACACCTCTCCTTTGCTTCAAAACCATGACAGGTTTTGCAGATAGGATATTTCTATTCCTATGCTCACAAGCAGCTCCACTGCCATAATTCTGCTACCATACGCAAATGCTACAATATTATTATTGAATTAAATATGCATAGAATACCCATTTACTGTATAATACATAGAGTTCACTCCACTGATATGTCACTCATGGTGGACTATCCTTAATGCAATAGAGTGTTATGGCCTGTTCATTGTTGCCTTAGTATTATTTTTCTTTTAGTGCTGATTTATACCTGCATATTTAATATATCATAAAAAGGATAATTAAGATGGGTTTAAAGTTTATCACTTTTGTGGGATTGGGGGGGAATGTCTCTAGTGCGAGGTAACTGCTTTATGTTCTGATGCGGGGTTCTGGAGGCTTATCTCTAGTCTCACGCCTCAATAATGCCGCTCATGTTTGGGATTAAAGCGGGTTGTAGTTTGGGACAACTTGCGGGGTGGGTAGGGGTTAAGGAACATAAGGTTTTGGGTTTTGTTTTGTTATTTGTTTATTGAAAATTCAATAAAAAGACTTAAAAAAAAATCATATTCATATGAACTTGTCATTCTTGTAGTTAGCCACCTCAATTGTTCTATTTTATTTGTTTTTTGACCTAGTGTTACCTACCTCTGGGCACCTCTAAACCCCGTTGTGCTCTCAGTAGCTATTATAGCATTAGGGAGCTGCATTTCTGAGTGCCCACATGTAAAAGGCCAGAATAGGAGAGGTTGTACTTGACAACGACAGATCTGTGCTGTACTATAGATTTCAGTAGACTGATCCATTTTTATTGTCCTACACTTTGTTCATAGAGCTAACGTTTTCACAACGACCCTTATAAGAACTAGAAGGACACAAAAACACTATCTTGCGCTAAATGTATAGTTCTTTGTACTTGTATAATGGTTGTCACATAGTACCACATGCAAATTAGGCAATTACAACCTATCAAGATACTGTACAGTTTTGTGGCCACATAGGGCTGCTGGGCTCCTCCCCTATTCAGAGATGCTTTATACCAGCATAAGGAATCCTATTTGGGAGTTCACAGACCAATAGCAAGTCCTGGAAGCAAATTCAAATATGCATTTGCTGAGGTTCCTAGTACTGCAGCAGTAGCAAAGAAGTAGAGAAGGGAGCCCTGGAATAAAGCAACTTTGAATCTGCCACCAAGGCTTTTCATTGGTTCTTAGATCTGACTGGTGAGAATCCTACTCAGGAAAAATTCTCATGGGTCCACTCATTAAACTTATTGGGATCCCTGGAGAAGGGTTTAAAGTCACGAGATTCAAATATGGGTAGACCCCAGTTAACACACAAGTCAGGGACTGTAGGTTCGTTCTTAACCTGAATGTGTCCATTAGTCAAAACACACTGCCATCTCTGTCCTCTGTACCTCCCCTATGCCCTCCTGTGCCTCCAGTGTCCCCCTCTGTGTCACCTCAGTTCTCCCATGCCTTTAGTGTACCCCTCTGTTCCACCTCTGCCCCCTCCCTTTCAAAAAATAAAAGGTATTTTTGAAAAAAAAAATGTTTTTTCTTGTTCCCACAGGATCGAGTTTCACATTTTCGTGCTGTTGATTTGGGCGGGTCATTTATAAGTCAGGCACTACCTGTATACAGAGGAAGAAAGAAAACTACAAAGTAGAAGGCAGAAATAAACAGATTAAAAAAGGTGCAGATCCAGTTTCTCCCTTCAGTTCACTCCAGAAACCTTTCTGCTTCACGGTTCTACTGAATCTTTAAAAAGCTATAAGAAAAATCTTCAATCCCATTCCTTTTAAATGCCGCTCGAGCCCTGATCCTACCATGTGGAAATCTGCAACAGTCCCGACCATTCGACAATGGATCCAGAGAGTTGAAAGAATAAAGCTGGCCACTAACGGTCAAATTTCTAGCGAAAAATCGTTTGAGCGATCAGAAATTCTGATCGGATTGGTTGTAAATAATCTCCATTGGTGGACACAATCCGAGTGAAAAAAATGTCGCCCGAATGAATTTTCGTCGAACGAAAATTTGGATTTTCTTGCTGGTCGTGATAGATAGGAAGCAATGATTGGTTAGTTGATGGTGTAGTGAACGATTTTTCATCCGATCAGAATTTCTGATCGCTCGAACGATTTTTCACTAGAAATTGGACCGTTATTGGCCAGCTTTAAAGAGGTTTATATTCTGTTAGCCCAAGAGGAAGATATTCTGTTAGCCCAAGACAAAGCAGAAAAGATCACTCTTATTTGGGCCACTTGGTATGAGTTCCAAGACTCTAATACTTATAAACAAATTCTTGTAACTGATTTAGCCCCTGGACTGCATTTTAACCACTTGAGGCCCACAGTGATTAACCCCCCCTTTTTTGTGAAAATGGCCACTGCAGCTTTAAGGCTAAGCTACAGGGCCGCACAACACAGCACACGAGTGATCCCCCCCTTTTCCCCACCAACAGAGCTCTCTGTTGGTGGGGTCTGATCGCCCCCAGATGTTTTTTTTTAATTAATACTTATTTGTTTATTGTTTTAATATTTTTTACATTTTTGTATAATTCTACATCCCCCCCCCCCCCCATCTCCCTACCCCAGTCAGCCAATCATAGCGATCGGCTGTGATAGGCTTCAGTCTATCACTGCCGATCGCTCCTGTGTGTCCCAGGGGGACAGCCGTGTCATACGGCTGTCCCGAGTACAGCACTGCTGCTGATCGCAGCACTGTACATGCTAATTAGACACGGCTGTCCTCTGGGACACACAGGAGCAAGCGGCTCCGGAGACTGAAGGCAGGGTGGAG
Source organism: Hyperolius riggenbachi (assembly GCF_040937935.1). Lineage (NCBI taxonomy): Eukaryota > Metazoa > Chordata > Amphibia > Anura > Hyperoliidae > Hyperolius > Hyperolius riggenbachi. The sequence goes on along the minus strand of NC_090646.1, from coordinate 232,104,269 downwards.
CTCCGCCCCCCAAGCAGGACATGCGTGCATTTCCTGCGCGTGATCTCCTGCAGTAGCCGGCTCCAGGGCCTGACGCCAATTGGCTTTAGGCGGTCCTGGTGCTGTCACCGCATTCACTCCCATTGGCTTGACGCGGTCCTTAGGTAAAGTGTTTATTATTAATAGGTGAAAGTTTGATCTTCTTGCCGGGGCCAGATTAGAACACAATGGCCTCAATTCACTAAGATCATGCTAGAGATAATAAGGCAAGAGAAAACTTACCTCCACACGTGAGAGAGTTATCTTACCTCTTCATTCCTTAAGTTACCTCTCCTGTAGTTAATTTACCTCCTCTGTAGTTAATTTACCTCCTCTGTAGTTAATTTACCTCCTCTGTAGTTATTTTCACATGCAGCTAATTAACAGCTTGTCTTTAACTCTGGAGTTATTTTAAGGATTGGAGAGTTAATTTAAAGACAGAGTTAACTTTAGGCTTGCCTGGGGTAAAATGTTTCCTGAATACTACATGCCTTATCACTATGGTAACAACTCTAGAAGAGTTATTAAAGACAGGAGATAAGTTTAGTGAATTGAGGCCAATGTGGGTTGCTTAAAAAGACTTTTTAATAAATCCAGACTGTCGTGATTTTATTTCAAATAAAACTCCTTCTTGTGGGTGTGATGAAACGCGGAAAAGCCGCTGTCTCTCAAGGCGAGGCGGCTGTTTCCGCGTCCAGCATGGCGTCACAACGCGGAAAAAACGCCGCATGCCGCTTAGGCAGAGCGGCGGAATCCACATTGGGAACGGCGGAATCCGCATTGGAGGCGGTTCCCGCACTCAGTTCACTGGATACATTGCAAAACAGTACTGGTGTGGCTGGGACTGATAGTCCACCAAGATTCAGACTTACACGCGCGCGAGCACAGAGGCAGAGTTTAAATAGCAGTTAGAAGGGTGTCGGCTGACCAGCTGGGTCAGCTGACAAATTCCACTGCTCCCATTGGACCAGCAATTAGGGAGGTCCTGGAAAGGTCCTAGAGTATATATACTGCTGGTTGTTCACTTGCTCTTTGTCTGGCGTGCGATCACACATGTGGGAGCACCCAGATCCGTAGTCAGATCCGCAAGTGTGCCGGGACCAGCTGGAGCTGTAATCCTACACTTAGCTAGATTCTGTTGATAGCTAAAGTACTAGTTTGATTGTGATTATTTGTTATGACTTTTGCCTGCCTTGACTATCCTCCTGAACTCTGATCTTGCACCTCGATATTTCTGATACTCTGTTGCCGAACCCCGGCTCATTCCTTGACTCTGCCTCTGCCTCCTGATTTTGTACCCCGATATTTCTGATGCCCCGTTGCTGAACCCTGCCTGTACTTTGACTCCGCCTTTGCCTTCTGATCTTGTACTTTATCTGTCCGTGTGTGTACGACCTGGCTTGTCTGACCTCGAGAACCGACCTTACTGTTAGAGGCGGTTCCTCGCTCTGTTAGTGATCCTTCCTCCTGAAGGTTACTTTCAGTCTGTCCTTCCTACTGTCAGTCTGACTTCTCCCGTCTTGGAGAGCTCAGGTCTGCGGAAGGAATCTGTGCAGTACTCCTTGCTGCACTGAGGCCTAGTCCTCAAAGTGTTACTGTTACACCAAACACTACACTCTACTCAGGTGAACAGAGGTTAGCTAGTATATCGGATTATCAGTGATACTGCAGATCACGTATAATCTGGTATACATCTGTATTTCCAGTGATTCTGCAGATCACTGGTAATCAGGTCCTCTCTGTGCTTCACCGATCGTTACAGAACGCCAGACCAAAAATACTGATGGACGCACGAGCTGACCCTCTGTCTGTGCTTGCCACTTCGGTGGATAACATCCATCAAGCACTGGGCCAGCACAAAGCCTTAATTGATGCTCTTAAAGGCTCTGTGCAAACCCTTCAGACGTCGAGTTGATTCGGTGCGATCCCCTCCTAGTGATGACATACGTATGCCCGTACCTGATAAGTTTTCCGGCCACAAGTCTGACTTCCGTAATTTTAGGAGTAGAGTGTTGTCATATTTCGAATTGAGACCCCGATCATCGGGGACTGAGACCCAACGGGTCATTTTTATTAAAACATTGTTAACCGGTGACTCCCAGACCTGGGCATACAATCTGCCTCCCACAGATACAGCTCTGACGTCAGTTGAGGAATTTTTTAGGGCTATGGCCGTGATATACGACGACCCTGACCTTGCGGCAACCTCTGAGCGGAAGCTCAAACTTTTGCGCCAAGGCAGAGGGTCGGTCGAGGATTACGCGGCAGAATTCCGTAGGTGGTCCGTCACCGCTAGATTTGACAACTTTGCCCTGATAGATTACTTCCTGTCTGGGTTATCGGAGGAGGTCTCCGACCTAATGTTAACTGTACCTGAGCCCAAGACAGTTGATCAGGCCATATCATCGGCCATTCGAGTTGATCGCAGGCTACGTCATCAGAGGCAGGCTAGGGGCAGTCACCGTGTCAGGGTGACTTCGTACGCGGCACCATCCGCTACTCCCCTAGTAACACCTTATCCGCCTGTCTCAACCTCTCCGGCCTTGCCTCCGCCCGAACCAATGCAGATTGGTCGAGCGAAACTGCCCGAACAAGCTGGGAAACGAGTCTGCCTAGGAGTAGTGGGGGGTGACACCCTAGGCACGCCATTCTCACCCCAAAAAGAGAAAAGATTGCTTCTCCCCTGTACGATTACATGGGATAATAAGTCTGTAGCCACTAAGGCTTTTATTGATTCGGGCTCAGCGGCTAATTTTATGAACACTGAATTTGCTCAGGAGTTGGGTATTCCTCTCACTCCAGTGAGTCCCCCCATTCAGGTCACGGCAGTAGACGATTCCCCTCTGCAACGGAATCGTTCCCTGTCACAGACACCGCAGGTGAAGGTCACCTTAGGGGTACTGCATGGGGAACATCTACAGTTTTTTGTATTGCATATGTCAACCTCCACTATCATCCTAGGCATGCCGTGGTTACAAGTCCATTCTCCACAAATAGACTGGGCTACGGGTCAGATAACCAGATGGTCCGATCATTGTCACCAGCACTGTTTAGGGAGGGTGACTTTGGGCCAAACCAGGGTTCAGGTGGAGGGGGTTCCTGAACAGTACATGGAATATGCTGACGTATTTTGTCCCAAGGCAGCGGATAAGTTACCCCCACATCGCCCTTTCGACTGTCCCATTGAGCTCCGTTCCGGTTGTGTACCTCCCCGGGGTCATTGGTACAATCTGTCAGGGCCCGAAAAATTGGCCATGCAGGAGTACATCCGTGAAAATTTGGCCAAGGGTTTCATTCGCCCGTCCCGGTCCCCTGCTGGAGCAGGGTTCTTTTTTGTCAAAAAGAAAGATGGAGGCCTGCGACCCTGCATCGATTATCGCGGTCTCAACAAGATTACTGTAAAAAATCGCTATCCGTTGCCACTGATAGATGATTTGTTCACTCAAATTACGGATGCTAAAATCTTTTCTAAGCTAGACTTGCGGGGCGCGTACAATCTGGTGCGCATAAGAAGGGGCGATGAGTGGAAAACGGCCTTTAATACACCAGACGGGCATTATGAGTACCTGGTGATGCCCTTCGGGCTATGTAATGCTCCGGCCGTTTTTCAGGAACTCATTAACGAGGTATTCCGGGAGGTGTTGGGGAAATTTGTTCTGGTTTATCTTGATGATATTCTTATCTTCTCCAACAACCTCGCTGAACATAGAAACCATGTGAGGTTTGTGTTGAATCAGTTAAGGCAGAACTCGTTATACGCAAAACTTGAGAAGTGCATCTTTGAAGTAACATCTGTCGCTTTCTTGGGGTACATAATCTCCACCACGGGCCTATCTATGGATCCTGCCAAGGTCTCCGCTGTTCTGGAGTGGCCACAACCGGTTGGGTTGAAATCCCTTCAGCGCTTTCTTGGCTTCGCCAACTACTATAGACGGTTTATAAAGGGGTACTCCACGGTTATTGCTCCCCTTACCTGTCTCACTAAGAAGGGGGCAGATACCACCCACTGGTCTCCTGAGGCTTTACAGGCCTTTGCCACCCTGAAGGGCCTATTCTGTTCAGCACCCATCCTCAGACATGTGGATGCCTCTTTCCCATTCATTGTAGAGGTGGATGCCTCGGAGGTTGGGGTGGGGGCTGTGCTGTCTCAGCGGTCAGGCTTGCAGGGTAGATTGCACCCGTGTGCGTATTTCTCTCGCAGGTTCTCCCCTGCAGAGAGGAATTACGATATTGGCAACAGGGAGCTTTTGGCCATCAAGTTGGCTTTCGAGGAATGGCGACATTGGTTAGAAGGAGCTGAGCATACCATCACGGTTTACACCGATCACAAAAACCTAGAGTATATCGAGGGGGCTAAGAGGTTGAGCCCGCGCCAGGCTCGGTGGTCGCTGTTCTTCTCCAGGTTTAGTTTCATTATTACGTACACTCCAGGTAGCAAAAATGTTAAGGCGGATGCGTTATCCAGGTGTTTCAAGTCAGAGGCAGCACAGCCCTCCGTTCCAGAGACCATTGTTCCCCAGAGGTTGATACTGGCAGCAACTGGAACTTGGGAGGACTGGAAGGAGACTTTGCCTCCTTTTCAGCAGGACATCCCGGAAGGGAAGCCCGCAGGGGTTTTGTTTATTCCTCTGCCATTTCGTCTCCAGGTACTGGAGATGTTCCATGCGCATAAGAATGCTGGCCATCCAGGGGCATCTAGAATACAGGATCTGGTGGCCAGATGCGCCTGGTGGCCGTCACTGGCAGCAGATTGCAAGGAATATGTGAAGGAGTGTACGATATGTGCCAGGAGCAAACCCTCCCGGCTGGCACCTGTCGGTACCTTACAGCCTTTGCCCACCCCGAGTGAGCCGTGGACCCACTTGTCCATGGATTTTGTGGGTGAGCTTCCCATATCTGAAGGCATGACAGTCATTTGGGTCATAATTGACCGCTTTAGCAAGATGGCCCACTTTGTGCCATTGAAGGGACTCCCCTCGGCTCAGGAGTTGGCCGAGTTATTTATTACACATGTATTCCGATTGCACGGCATTCCTGAAGACATAGTTTCAGATAGGGGAGTGCAATTTGTTTCCCGATTTTGGAAGGCTTTTTGCCAACTCATGGGCATAAAGCTATCATTCTCGTCTGGTTATCATCCTCAGACAAATGGCCAGACTGAGAGGATAAACCAGTCCTTAGAGCAGTTTTTGAGGTGTTATGTTGCAGAGGCGCAAGACGATTGGATCAGATTCTTGCCCTTCGCGGAGTTTGCTCAGAATAATTTAAAAAATTCGTCCTCCGGATTTTCCCCCTTTCAGGTAGTGACAGGGAGATCACCCAAATTTTCCCCATTGCCTGTGGTCTCCACTCCGTTCCCAGCCCTGGAGCTCTGGCAAAGGTCATTTAGGAACCTTTGGGGGACGGTAAGAAGTAACCTGGAAAAAGCATTTCTGAGTCAGAAGGGTCAAGCTGATAAAAGACGCTCAGTGGAGTGGAGGTTCAGACCAGGAGACTTGGTCTGGGTATCCACACGTCACTTGACCCTGAGACAACCTTCTGATAAACTTGGTCCCAGGTTTGTGGGTCCATTCCCGGTTGTCAGGAAAATTAATGATGTTACATATACCGTTGACCTTCCCACCAGCATGCGGGGAGTAAGGTCTTTCCATGTATCCCTTCTTAAACCAGCAGTCCAGGTGGGTCCCACTCCTCCTCCTCCTGTATTGGTAGATGCCCAACCCGAATATGAGGTGGAGAAGATTATTGATTCACGTACTGTACAAAACTTGGTACAGTATCTCGTTCATTGGAAAGGGTACGGCATTGAAGAGAGGCAATGGGTACCAGGGAGGCGTATGCATGCGGATGAGTTAAGGAGGGAGTTTCATGCCTTACACCCTGAGAAGCCTGGTAGGAGTTGTCCGGAGTCCACTCCTCGGGGGGGGGGGGGGTACTGTGATGAAACGCGGAAAAGCCGCTGTCTCTCAAGGCGAGGCGGCTGTTTCCGCGTCCAGCATGGCGTCACAACGCGGAAAAAACGCCGCATGCCGCTTAGGCAGAGCGGCGGAATCCGCATTGGGAACGGCGGAATCCGCATTGGAGGCGGCTCCCGCACTCAGTTCACTGGATACATTGCAAAACAGTACTGGTGTGGCTGGGACTGATAGTCCACCAAGATTCAGACTTACACGCGCGCGAGCACAGAGGCAGAGTTTAAATAGCAGTTAGAAGGGTGTCGGCTGACCAGCTGGGTCAGCTGACAAATTCCACTGCTCCCATTGGACCAGCAATTAGGGAGGTCCTGGAAAGGTCCTAGAGTATATATACTGCTGGTTGTTCACTTGCTCTTTGTCTGGCGTGCGATCACACATGTGGGAGCACCCAGATCCGTAGTCAGATCCGCAAGTGTGCCGGGACCAGCTGGAGCTGTAATCCTACACTTAGCTAGATTCTGTTGATAGCTAAAGTACTAGTTTGATTGTGATTATTTGTTATGACTTTTGCCTGCCTTGACTATCCTCCTGAACTCTGATCTTGCACCTCGATATTTCTGATACTCTGTTGCCGAACCCCGGCTCATTCCTTGACTCTGCTTCTGCCTCCTGATTTTGTACCCCGATATTTCTTATGCCCCGTTGCTGAACCCTGCCTGTACTTTGACTCCGCCTTTGCCTTCTGATCTTGTACTTTATCTGTCCGTGTGTGTACGACCTGGCTTGTGTGACCTCGAGAACCGACCTTACTGTTAGAGGCGGTTCCTCGCTCTGTTAGTGATCCTTCCTCCTGAAGGTTACTTTCAGTCTGTCCTTCCTACTGTCAGTCTGACTCCTCCCGTCTTGGAGAGCTCAGGTCTGCGGAAGGAATCTGTGCAGTACTCCTTGCTGCACTGAGGCCTAGTCCTCAAAGTGTTACTGTTACACCAAACACTACACTCTACTCAGGTGAACAGAGGTTAGCTAGTATATCGGATTATCAGTGATACTGCAGATCACGTATAATCTGGTATACATCTGTATTTCCAGTGATTCTGCAGATCACTGGTAATCAGGTCCTCTCTGTGCTTCACAGATCGTTACAGTGGGAAGGACACAAAAACACACACTAGACGTTTTCAAGAATTTTTGTGAATAAAAACATGAATTTTCTGAAAAATGTGAACTTTCATAAAAATAAAGAGCACGTTGTGAAAGACAACACTGATGTAAAACACACATGCATTATGGTTAATAAGGAATGCATGAGATTACTATAATTCATTTCTACATTTCCATTTAAAAGAAAACACAATCTTTTGTGTTACATACCAGTTCTGTGTATTTTCTTAAACTTTTTAGCTCAAGCAAAAACTTAATTTTCATATGAAAATGATGCTGTAGATAGTTCATGATCTTCCATCTAATAGCAGATGATTTTTAAGAAATCCAGCGCAGTTGTGCTGGCAGACCTAAGTGCTCCTGCATTCTACACCTTAATTAATCTCTATGTGTCGCCTACCAAAATGGCAGTATTACCTATTACTCCATATGTAAGGCCATTAATACAAAGAACAGAAATAACTAGATCCCTGTGGCACACCACTGCTAACCTCAGCTCACCTTAAATGTGTTTCATTTGTGGCTATGCTTTGATGTCTATACTTTCAGTAGTTCTTTGCCTATTTATGTACATACAGAAAGATTTTTTTTCTGGCCATGTGAGCAGCAGGGGAATGAAAGTCATCTTTTCCCACAGTAAGGATATTGAAGTTTGTGTATGTGTGGAATTGTGTCAAAGCGACAAGCAACCAACTATAGCTCTATCTAGGTACCTAAGCATGTGCCCTGGCTAACAAAACATAGAAGGCAATTATTACTGACAGAGGTGCACCACATTGTTCTTGTGGAAGACGGGCAATAATGCATAGGCATTTCCTGGATGTGTGTGGTGAGGCCCTGTCACAAGCAACTTTTTTCATCTGGGTGTGTGAAATTAGGAAGGAAACTGCTGAAGGTTGGAATTACTGTACTTTCCACCATATAAGACGCACTTTTTCTCCCCCAAAAATGGGGAGGAAAAGTCCCCGCGTCTTACACGGCAAAGGCAGGGAATCCCCGACTAACGGACGCCCGCCGATACGAACTGCCGACCCACCGTCATCGGGTATTCCTTGCTATTGTGCCCACTGTGGCTGAATTCCCTCCACCCCCGCTTGTCTCTACCCCCTCCTCGTGTCGCCGGGTCCCCCCCGTGTCAGAAACGGCAGCGGCAGAAGCTTACCTCCTCCATCATGCCCGCGGCGATTGAAGACATCCGGCTTCTGTGTGTCGCTTCCCCTAGTGCCGGCTTCTAATGACGCGCCATCAATGACATGTCATGTCAACATATACAGTATATGTTTTTTTCTGCCTATGCTTGGACAGAGGGGACCCCTAAAGGCCCCAAAACGATCGTCGGCCAAAACGGTCTGATGAACATTGCATGTGTGTAATGGAGCAATAAAAACTTGCACTTTTTGCTTCACTTAAAGTGTGTGCGAACCCCTCCTTTGGATACTTGTTTATGCTGCCTAGGAGTCTTGCACCAGCACTCGCACAATACGGTATGCAGTTCCTTTTCTGTTACCTAAAAATGAGCAGCTCCACAGAGTGCCTTGTCGGTGTGGAGCTATGCGGTAAAAAAATGAATCTGGTCAAATTAAATCCACACAGAGACTCATCTCAATCCTAATTGACAGCTGCCCATAAATCTGAGCTGGTAACAATAGAAGAACAGATACATCTGCAAAGTTTATATTTGGAAAAGTGAACCTCAAACCAGTATCCCATAGCATTGCCATTCTTAGAATGCCAGACTGGGGAATTAAAATTTGGGCCATGTTGTCATTATAGTAAGAGAATCTGTTAATTTTTGAAGAGTATGCAAATCACTTTGATCATGGCGGACATACGGCCGTGCAGGCCGTGCCGCCGCACGAGGGCCCCTGAAGTTCAGTTTTCTTCAGGGGCCCATTAAGTATTTTTTTTTTTTATATATATTTTTTTTAATTATTTTATTCCCCGGGGGCCCCCGACTCCTATCCTCCCTCCCTCCCTCACCTCGGGGGGCCCCCTCCCGATATGCGCGGCGGGAGAGCGAGCGAGCGAGCGGCAAATGCAGGAAGTCTTCAGGGCTCTCCAGGCATCCGCTAGAGGCCCAGCCGCTTAGTCTCCAATATGTCTCCAGTTGGAGACATATTGGAGACTCAGCGGCTGGGCCTCTAGCGGATGCCTGGAGAGCCCTGAAGACTTCCTGCATTTGCCGCTCGCTCTCCCGCCGCGCATATCGGGAGGGGGCCCCCCGAGGTGAGGAAGGGAGGGAGGGAGGGAGGATAGGAGTCGGGCCCCCCACCCGGATAGCTACCCACCCGGCTACCTAACCACCTACCCACCCGGCTACCTACCTACCCACCCACCAGGCTTCCTACCTACCCACCCGACTACCTAACCACCCACCAGGCTTCCTACCTACCTACCCACCCGGCTACCTACCCACCCACCAGGCTTCCTACCTAACCACCCACCCAACTACCTAACCACCCACCCGGCTACCTACCCACCCGGCTACCTACCCACCCACCAGGCTTCCTACCTAACCACCCACCCAACTACCTAACCACCCACCCGGCTACCTACCCACCCGGCTAGCTACCTACCTACCCACCCGGCTACCTACCTAACCACCCACCCGGCTACCTACCTAACCACCCACCCGGCTACCTACCGGGCTAGTTACCAACCCACCCACCAGGCTACCTACCCACCCACCCGGCTACAAACCCACCCACCAGGCTACCTACCTTCCTACCCACCCGGCTACCTACCTAACCACCCACCCGGCTACCTACCTAACCACCCACCCGGCTACCTACCTAACCACCCACCCGGCTACCTACCGGGCTAGTTACCAACCCACCCACCAGGCTACCTACCCACCCACCAGGCTACCTACCTACCCACCCACCAGGCTACCTACCCTTCCTACCTACCCACCCGGCTACCTACCTACCCACCCGGCTACCTACCCACCCACCAGGCTTCCTACCTACCCACCCGGCTACCTACCTAACCACCCACCCGGCTACCTACCTACCCACCCACCCGGCTACCCACTCACCAGGCTTCCTACCTACCTAACCACCCACCCGGCTACCTACCTAACCACCCACCCGGCTACCTACCAGGCTAGTTACCAACCCACCCACCAGGCTACCTACCCACCCACCCGGCTACCCACGCACCCACCAGGCTACCTACCTAACCACCCACCCGGCTACCTACCTAACCACCCACCCGGCTACCTACTGGGCTAGTTACCAACCCACCCACCAGGCTACCTACCTACCCACCCACCAGGCTACCTACCTAACCACCCACCCGGCTACCTACCGGGCTAGTTACCAACCCACCCACCAGGCTACCTACCTACCCACCCACCCACCAGGCTACCTACCTACCCACCCACCGGGCTACCTACCTACTTACCGGGCTAGTTACCCACCCACCAGGCTACCTACCCACCCACCCACCAGGCTACCTACCCACCAGGCTACCTACCCACCCACCCACCAGGCTACCAACCCACCCACCCACCAGGCTACCCACCCACCAGGCTACCTACCCACTAGGCTACCTATCCACCCAACCACCCATGGGAGCTGCGCGCCGGATGGAGGCTGGGACAGGAGGTCTGCTGCTGCAGGTGAGTAAATGTTTTTGTTTTATTTATATTAGCAGGTGTATGTTCTGGGCAGGTCTGCCACATGATTGCATGTATTTTCTTCGCAAATCTGCCGACATGATTGCATGTATTTTCTGGGCATATCTGCCGACATGATTGCACGTATTTTCTGGGCATATCTGCTGACTTGTTTGCACGTATTTTCTGGGCATATCTGCCGACTTGTTTGCATGTATTTTCTGGGCATATCTGCCGACTTGATTGCACGTATTTTCTGGGCATATCTGCCGACTTGATTGCACGTATTTTCTGGGCATATCTGCCGACATGATTGCACGTATTTTCTGGGCATATCTGCCGACATGATTGCATGTATTTTCTGGGCATATATGTGTATTTTCTTGAGAAAACCTGCACAATTATGTGAATTTTCTGGGGAAAGGGTCACCAAAACTTGGGCCCACTGTCTTTGCGTTGCACTTTTCAAGGGAACCTGAGGTGAGAATAGTATTGAGGCTGCCATATTTCTCTCCTTTTAAGCAATACCAGTTGCCTGGCTGCCGTGCTGGTCCTCTGCCTCTTATTCTTTCAACCATAGACCCTGAACAAGCATGCAGCAGGTCAGGGGTTTCTGACAATATTGTCAGAACTGAGAAGATTAGCTGCATGCTTGTTGCTGGTGTAATTCAGTTTATTACTGCAGCCAAATAGATCAGCAGGGCCGCCAGGCAACTAGTATTGTTTAAAAGGAAATAAACCCTCACCCCGGGTTCGCTTTAAGTTACAGTTAGCTCCGCCCTCATCCGGTCATTGTCACGCCCATTTTTTTGCCGCGGCGCTATGCGCCGCAGGTTCTAGCCACTATTTTTTGCCGTGTAGCCACGCCCATATTTTGCCACAATTACAATTTTGCACAGGGGCCCACTGCTGGCTGTGTCCGCCACTGTTGTGCAGCATGTGCCTCAGTCAGAAATGTCCATTTACATTGGAAATGGAGGTGGAGGTAAGTAAACCAAAGCTGTTAGCCACTGCCTAGTTAGCCTACAGCTGATTAACACATCCACAGGCTATATGATGAGCAGCAAGAGAATTTGATTTGCTGGTTGCCACTTCCATTTCCTATTTAAGTGTTGACCGGCATCTTCAGCAAATTCTCCACTCAACACTAATCGAAATAATGCAATAGGCACAGGGCCGGACCGCTCATGAGGCGGGGTGAAACTTTTGCCTCAGGCGGCAAATTTCCAGGGGCGGCATCCGCCCGTCCGTGCGGGGAGCCGGCCGCCGAGCTGGAGGGGTAGCTGGCAGGACGGGGGTATTGGCCTAGCGGCGGGGAGGGGGGGTCGGACCCCCCCCCCTCCCTCGCCTGGGTCCCCCGTCCTCCGCTCCCCTCCAGCCTTACATAGAAGCAGCCGCTATTTGTAAGAGGCACGGGCGGGGAGGACTCACCTCTTCCTCGATCCAGCGTGCGCTCCACTGACGTCACTTCCTGCAACGCTGCAGGAAGTGATGTCAGTGGAGCGCACGCTGGGAAGAGGTGAGTCCTCCCCGCCCGTGCGTCTTACAAATAGCGGCTGCTTCTTCTATGTAAGGCTGGAGGGGAGCGCAGTTCGGGGGACCCAGGCGAGGGAGGGGTGGTACGACACCCTCCCCGCCGCTAGGCCCAATACCCCCGTCCTGCCAGCTACCCCTCCAGCTCGGCGGCCCCCCAGAGCGCCCCCCCCCCCCACACCTTGTGGCGGCGGAAATTTTTTTTTGCCTCAGGCGGCAAAAAGTCTAGGGCCGGCCCTGAATAGGCATGTGATACCAGGTATTCTATAACAACCATACGAAAAGGGAAATATAGAACAGACCTGACAGTTGGCAGATGTATGTGATATATTGCACCCAGCAAACGAAGTAAGCAATGCATTCTCATAAATAATGTCACTGGCGCTCTTAACCAACCTGATATCAAAGCCATATACAGTATAAATATTCTGACAGTTATCAATTATTGGCTTCAATATACATTTCTCCAATATTATGTGTACTTCCCAAAATGAATAAATTACCACCAAGTGGTTATATAATATATTCTAAATCCTTACAGCAGTGCACACAGCAGCCACACATAATATTCATTTTCAAAAACAGTCTTGTCTGACTCCAGACTTTAAATAACAAACTTCAGAGATGCTTCATATACAAGACATTTCTCAATGGCAAAAACACAGGCTAAGGTATGAGTTAGCAACTTTACTATTGGAAGACTTTCCTTGCCAATAAGTCTGTCCTAATCCCACCTTTCAAATATTTTTGTCTTGCGTAAACTCGGTGGGCTTAATCGCCAGTGGCAGAGTGGCAGTGCAGTACAGTTTGGCGCTATATAAATACTAAATAATAATAATGATATCCAGTTATAGTGTAGCAGCTGTTTTAAATCATACACCATACTTTAAAAATGCACTCACAAGAGCACACACCAGCACCCTATGGTACATTGTTGGACTACAGATTAAATACCACATGCAGTAAACACATACAATCATGGGCAAAAATATTGGCACCCTGCATTTCTTAAAAAATGTACCACTTTTCCAAGAAATGTGTTGCAATTGCAAATTATTTGGTTTTGTCATGTTTATTCCTTTTGATGGCACTGGGAGAACATAAAATAGCTGATAGAAAGCAAAAAATCTGAGACATTCCACACAAAATGTCAACAATGGTCTGGACAAAATTATTGGCACCCTCCACTATTACCACGTTGGTAATACAACCTTTGTAAGAAATAGCTGATGGTAATCAGGGCCGGAGTTGTACTCTTTACCGCCCAAGGCCACTGTCACCAGCCGCCCCCTTCAGTTTAGGTAGCCAGATGACCCCTGCCCCCCTTCCTCCCCAGTATAGGTAACCAGAGAACCCTTCTCCCTCCCTCCAGTATAGATACCCTGTTGACCCTTACCACTAGCATAGGCAGCCAGATGACCTTTGCCCCCAGTACAGGTAGACAGATAACCCTTCCCTCAACTCCTCCAGTTTAGACAGCCTAATGACTCCCCTCCCCCTTCCCTCCAGTATAGGTAGCCTGATGACCCCTTACCCACCTTCTCTCTAGTATAAGAAGCTCTCCCCCCTCTTCTGAATAGATAGCCTGATGACCCCCGTCCCTCCAGTACAGGTAGCCATGTGAACCTTCCCTCTACCCCAGTATAGCCTGCTGCCCACCCGCCCTTAATTCTGTGGTGGCCTAGGCCATGGGCTATGTGGCCTTGTCTTAAATCCGGCCCTGATGGTAATTGCTACTGGAATTCTGGACCACTCTTTCTTTGCCATCTGCTCCAAGCCGCTCAGATGTGAAGGGTTCGTTCTCCCAGCTGCTGTTTTTAGATCTCTCCTTGGGCACTCTATGGGATTTAGATCTAGCCTCACTGCTGTCGTCTTCAGAACTCTCCAAAGCTTTGCCTTAATCCATTGGTGGATGCTTTTTGTAGTATGCTTTGGGTCACTGTCTTGCTGTAAAAACCATGACCTCTGGCTGAGACACATCTTTTTGATACTTGGCCCAACATTGCACCGCAATTATTCAATAGTCTTTAAATTTTATAATACAATGCAAACAGTGTCGAAAACAGCAAAGCAACCTTAAAACATCAGTGAACCTTCTAAATGTTTGACTTTAGGGAACATGTTTCTTTTCTTTGAAGGCTTCTTTTCGTTTTCTGTGTATAATCAAATGATGTACTATATTTTTGTCTCATCTGTCCAGAGGACATTCTCCCAGCATGATTGTGGCTTCCACAGGTACATTTTAGCAAAGTCTAATCTGGCCCTTTTCATGCTTCTGTGTAAGCAGTGGGGTACTCCTGGATCTCCTACCATGGCATCCCTTTTCATTCAGATGGTGACAGACAGGGCAAGCTGACACTGTATTTATTCTGTAGTGTTGCACCTAACAGCACTAAAGATGTCGCCACCTGTAACAAATTTCAGATTGTAAATCAGGGTGAGGACAGGTTTTACCAAGGGAAAACACTAACTAAATAATTTATATATGAATATTGTTAAAAAAAAAAATGCAATTTTATTAATGATGTTATTTTTACTACAGTTCCTCATTCTTCATGCTTTTCTATCATTTTAGTTCTCTAATCCTAAGATAATGATTTCCTCTTCTTTCTTTTCTCCATGCTCATTGTGGTACACATAGACAACCAAAAACAAGATATAGTCAACATTTCTTCATTTTAACTTGTTGCTAGTGGGGATGTCCCTATTGTCAGCACCTGCTAATTGCTACAGGTGAGATGATTTACAAATTAAAATACCACCACAAGCTTGTAATACTATTATTCAGTACAATTTTAATAAGGTGATGATAATTTTGCCTAGGCCATGTCTGATGATTTGTTGTGGAATGTCTCAGATTTTTTGTTTATTCTCTGCTTTTTTGTCCTCTTCCAGTTCTAGCAAAAGAAATAAACATGAAAATATCAAAGCATTTGTAACTGCAACAATTTTCTGGGAGAGGTTTTCTGTTGTAAATCTAAGGGTGCCAATATTTTTGCTCATGACTCTATGTAATCTGTACTTTTTGATCATACATTAATAGATAGGGCTAAAGGATAAATCCCTATTTGTATATAAATGATAAATAATTAAGATCCCTAGCCACTAGCAGGGTTTACTATGACCAAAGACTATATACTTCATCTCAACCTTGATTATAGAACTTAAAGGAGAAACTGAGGCCACATGGAAGCAGCAAAACAGACAAAAAATCCTTCTCACATCAGGCTTAAAAAATAAGAGAGAAAAAGAGTTGTAGCTTTTTTTTGCCAAACTTTGCTATATTTTCTAGTCCTAGATTCTATGACAATAACAAGAAGTCTAGTGGAATCTTCCATAGAAAAAAGGGGTGCTTTATTTTCCTTCTTTTACAGTTTATATACAGTACTTCATACGCTAGATGTGTTGCCTCCGAACTGTCTAATTACCTACAGGATTAGGCTGCTTACATACCAAGACGTTACAGGCGCACGTTAGTGCGCCTGTAACGCTCCCCCAACGCACAGCAATGGAACACAAGTGGGCTGTTCACACAGCCCACGTTGCGTTACATGTAATGCTGCACGTTCGGTGCAAAGTGCAGCATGCTACGGCGTTGGAGCGGCTATAGCCGCGTTAGACTGTTTGCACATGCGCAGTGGGGGGCGGAGAGGAGGCGGGGAGAGCCAGCTACAGTAGCCGCGCACATGGCTACTTAATATTCACTGCACTGGCGGCAGCTGATTGGCCGGCGGGACCACGTGATGCGGAGTGTCTCGCTCCGCATCACGTGGTCCCGCTGGCCAATCAGCGCCACTCTGGGAGACATTATAGGAATCGAGCCGCCGAACGCGGCTCACTCTACCGTCGGCTTTTGCAGCACCATACGTTGTGTTAGGTGCACGTTATGCGACCTTAACGTGGCACCTAACACAACGTCTTGGTGTGCAAGAAGCCTTAAAGGAGGATTTGGAGTATCAAATAAATACAGAAAAAATTGCATTACAAGCCTAATCCTTTATTCTCAAACAAAACACCTGGGCCCATATGAAATTAACTTTTTCTCCTAAGTTTTCTCCTAGGAGATAATTTTTGTATCTTCTATTCAGAATAACTTTTCAGCACTTTGCAATTTAGAAAATAACAAAAAGTAGGTGGAAGAGTACTGTCAACATTATTTTAAGTATTTTCTTGATTGCTGGTGATCTAAAAGGCATTTTAATGGCATTGGCAAATCTGAAAATATCACTAAGAAAACCCAGGAGAAAAAGTGAATTGCACATGTGCCCTAATATGTACAGTTTTCCCACTGAATGGTGCAGTAGCTTTAAAGATCTTTTAATTTATAAAAGGTATGTAAAGCTTTTCTTCCCAATTAGAAATTCTCTCACAAACTTTCAGGGGAATTTGGAATCTTTACTCCCAATAGCAAACACAGTTCTTATGAGGTGTGAGCTTTTACAACCAATTTTACTTATTTATACAAACAGCACAACCAGTGGTGTACCTAGAGATCATGGGGCCCTCAGATGTAGGCACTCTTGAGGACTGTGGGCTTTACCCCCCTTAAGGACCAGACCCTTTTTTTCCATTCAGACCACTGCAGCTTTCACTGTTTATTGCTCGCTAATACAACCTACCACCTAAATGATTTTTGGCTCATTTTCTTGTCACTAATAAAGCTTTCTTTTGGTGCTATTTGATTGCTGCTGCGATTTTTACTTTTTATTATATTCATGAAAAAAGACATGAATTTTGTAAAAAAAATGATTTTTTTAATTTTCTGTGCTGACATTTTTCAAATAAAGTAAAATTTCTGTATACATGCAGCACGAAAAATGTGGACAAACATGTTTTTAATAAAAAAAAAACCCATTCAGCCTATATTTATTGGTTTGGGTAAAAGTTATAGCGTTTACAAACTATGGTGCAAAAAGTGATTTTTCCCATTTTGAAGCACCTATGACTTTTCTGACCACCTGTCATGTTTCATGAGGGGCTAGAATTCCAGGATAGTATAAATACCCCCCAAATAACCCCATTTTGGAAAGAAGACATCCCAAAGTATTCACTGAGAGGCATGATGAGTTCATAGAAGATTTTTTTTTTGTCACAAGTTAGCGGAAAATGACACTTTGTGACAAAAAAGAAAAAACAAAGTTTCCATTTCTGCTAACTTGCGACAAAAAAAATGAAATCTGTCACGGACTCACTATGCTCTTCTCTGAATACCTTGAAGTGTCTACTTTTCAAAATGGGGTAATTTGTGGGGTGTGTTTACTGTCCTGGAATTTTGGGGGGTGCCTAATTGTAAGCACCCCTGTAAAGCCTAAAGGTGCTCATTGGACTTTGGGCCCCTTAGCGCAGTTAGGCTGCAAAAAAGTGCCACACATGTGGTATTGCTGTACTCAGGAGAAGTAGTATAATGTGTTTTGGGGTGTATTTTTACACATACCCATGCTGGGTGGGAGAAATATCTCTGTAAATGACAATTGTTTGATTTTTTTTACACACAATTGTCCATTTACAGAGATATTTCTCCCACTCAACATGGGTATGTGTAAAAATACACCCCAAAACACATTATACTACTTTTCCTGAGTACGGCGATACCACATATGTGGCACTTTTTTGCACCCTAACTGCGCTAAGGGGCCCAAAGTCCAATGAGTACCTTTAGGATTTCACAGGTCATTTTTGTTTCAAGACTACTCCTCACGGTTTAGGGCCCCTAAAATGCCAGGGCAGTATAGGAACCCCACTAATGATCCCATTTTAGAAAGAAGACACCCCAAGGTATTCCGTTAGGAGTATGGTGAGTTCATAGAAGATTTCATTTTTTGTCACAAGTTAGCGGAAATTGATTCTAATTGTTTTTTTTCACAAAGTGTCATCTTCCGCTAACTTGTGACAAAAAATAAAATCTTCTATGAACTCACCATACGCCTAACGGAATACCTTTGGGTGTCTTCTTTATAGAATGGGGTGATTTGTGGGGTTCCTATACTGCCCTGGCATTTGAGGGGCCCTAAACCGTGAGGAGTAGTCTTGAAACCAAATGACGCAAAATGACCAGTGAAATCCTAAAGGTACTCCTCACGGTTTAGGGCCCCTAAAATGCCAGGGCAGTATAGGAACCCTACTAATGACCCCATTTTAGAAAGAAGACACCTCAAGGTATTCCGTTAGGAGTATGGTGAGTCCATAGAAGATTTTATTTTTTGTCACAAGTTAGCGGAAATTGATTTTAATTGTTTTTTTTTCACAAAGTGTCATTTTCCGCTAACTTGTGACAAAAAAAATAAAATCTTCTATGAACTCACCATAGCGCACTTAGGGTGTAAAAAAAGTGCCACACATGTGGTACCGCCGTACTCAAGTGAAGTAGTATAATGTGTTTTGGGGTGTATTTTTACACATACCCATGCTGGGTGGGAGAAATATCTCTGTAAATGACAATTGTTTGATTTTTTTACACACAATTGTCCATTTACAGAGAGATTTCTCCCACTCAGCATGGGTATGTGTAAAAATACACCCCAAAACACATTATACTACTTCTTCTGAGTACGGCGATACCACATGTGTGGCACTTTTTTGCACCCTAACTGGGCTAAGGGGCCCAAAGTCCAATGAGTACCTTTAGGATTTCACAGGTCATTATTGTTTCAAGACTATTCCTCACGGTTTAGGGCACCTAAAATGCCAGGGCAGTATAGTAACCCCACTAATGACCCCATTTTAGAAAGAAGACACCCCAAGGTATTCCGTTAGGAGTATGGTGAGTTCCTAGAAGATTTTATTTTTTGTCACAAGTTAGTGG
Organism: Hyperolius riggenbachi; assembly: GCF_040937935.1. NCBI lineage: Eukaryota > Metazoa > Chordata > Amphibia > Anura > Hyperoliidae > Hyperolius > Hyperolius riggenbachi. The sequence goes on along the minus strand of NC_090646.1, from coordinate 232,085,221 downwards.
AAATAGATTTTAATTTTTTTTTTCACAAAGTGTCATTTTCCGCTAACTTGTGACAAAAAATAAAATCTTCTATGAACTCACCATACTCCGAACGGAATACCTTTGGGTGTCTTCTTTCTAGAATGGGGTCATTTGTGGGGTTCCTATACTGCCCTGGGATTTTAGGGGCCCTAAACCGTGAGGAGTAGTCTTGAAACCAAATGTCGCAAAATGACCTGTGAAATCCTAAAGGTACTCATTGGACTTTGGGCCCCTTAGCGTACTTAGGGTGTAAAAAAGTGCCACACATGTGGTACCCGCCGTACTCAGGAGAAGTAGTATAATGTGTTTTGGGGTGTATTTTTACACATACCCATGCTGGGTGGGAGAAATATCTCTGTAAATGACAATTGTTTGATTTTTTTTACACACAATTGTCCATTTACAGAGAGATTTCTCCCACCCAGCATGGGTATGAGTAAAAATACACCCCAAAACACATTATACTACTTTTCCTGAGTACGGCGGTACCACATGTGTGACACTTTTTTGCAGCCTAGGTGCGCTAAGGGGCCCAACGTCCTATTCACAGGTCATTTTGAGGCATTTGTTTTCTAGACTACTCCTCACGGTTTAGGGCCCCTAAAATGCCAGGGCTGTATAGGAACCCCACAAGTGACCCCATTTTAGAAAGAAGACACCCCAAGGTATTCCGTTAGGCATATGGCGGGTTCATAGAAGATTTTATTTTTTGTCACAAGTTAGTGAAAAATGACACTTTGTGAAAAAAAAACAATAAAAATCAATTTCCGCTAACTTTTGACAAGAAATAAAATCTTCTATGAACTCGTCATACACCTAACAGAATACCTTGGGGTGTCTTTTTTCTAAAATGGGGTCACTTGTGGGGTTCCTTTACCGCCATGGCATTTTACGGGCCCAAAACCGTGAGTAGTCTGGAAACCAAATGTCTCAAAATGTTCAGGGGTAGAGTTGGGCGAACAGTTCGGCTGTGTTAGCCGAACTGCAGCCGAACTGTTCGGCTGCCCAACCTGTCATTTTGCTGTGGCTCTTACTACTTCCGGGCCGCAATGACCCGGAGTAGTACGTCTGCGCTGGCCCGGCGGAGCGCGTCCTAGATCGCGCTCCCGTTGCCGGGCACTCTCTGCGCATGTGTGCGACGTCACTCATGACGTCACACACATGCGCAGAGAGCGCCCGGCAATGGGAGCGCGATCTAGGACGCGCTCCGCCGGGCCAGCGCAGACGTACTACTCCGGGTCATTGCGACCCGGAAGTAGTAAGAGCCACAGCAAAATGACAGGTTGGGCAGCCGAACAGTTCGGCTGCAGTTCGGCTAACACAGCCGAACTGTTCGCCCAACTCTATTCAGGGGTATAAGCATCTGCAAATTTTGATGACAGGTGGTCTATGAGGGGGCAAATTTTGTGGAACCGGTCATAAGCAGGATGGCCTTTTAGATGACAGATTGTATTGGGCCTGATCTGATGGATAGGAGTGCTAGGGGGGTGACAGGAGGTGATTGATGGGCGTCTCAGGGGGTGGTTAGAGGGGAAAATAGATGCAATCAATGCACTGGGGAGGTGATCGGAAGGGTGTCTGAGGGGGATCTGAGGGTTTGGCCGAGTGATCAGGAGCCCACACGGGGCAAACTAGGGCCTGATCTGATGGGTAGGTGTGCTAGGGGGTGACAGGAGGTGATTGATGGGTGTCTCAAGGTGTGATTAGAGGGGGGAATAGATGCAAGCACTGCACTGGCGAGGTGATCAGGGCTGGGGTCTGAGGGCGTTCTGAGGGTGTGGGCGGGTGATTGAGTGCCCTAGGGGCAGATAGGGGTCTAATCTGATGGGTAGCAGTGACAGGGGGTGATTGATGGGTAATTAGTGGGTGTTTAGGGTAGAGAACAGATGTAAACACTGCACTTGGGAGGTGATCTGATGTTGGATCTGCGGGCGATCTATTGGTGTGGGTGGGTGATCAGATTGCCCGCAAGGGGCAGGTTAGGGGCTGATTGATGGGTGGCAGTGACAGGGGGTGATTGATGGGTGGCAGTGACAGGGGGTGATTGATGGGTGATTGACAGGTGATTGACAGGTGATCAGTGGGTTATTACAGGGAAGAAAAGATGTAAATATTGCACTGGCGAATTGATAACGGGGGGTCTGAGGGCAACCTGAGCGTGTAGGCGGGTGATTGGGTGCCCGCAAGGGGCAGATTAGGGTCTGATCTGATGGGTAACAGTGACAGGTGGTGATAGGGGGTGATTGATGGGTAATTAGTGGGTGTTTAGGGTAGAGAACAGATGTAAACACTGCACTTGGGAGGTGATCTGACGTTGGATCTGCGGGCGATCTGTTGGTGTGGGTGGGTGATCAGATTGCCCGCAAGGGGCAGGTTAGGGGCTGATTGATGGGTGGCAGTGACAGGGGGTGATTGATGGGTGATTGACAGGTGATTGACAGGTGATTGACAGGTGATCAGGGGGGATAGAGGCATACAGTACACAGGGGGGGGGGGGTCTGGGGAGAATTTGAGGGGTGGGGGGTGATCAGGAGGGAGCAGGGAGCAGTTTAGGGAATTTAAAAAAATAGTGTCCACAGATAGTGACAGGGAGTGATTGATGGGTGATTAGGGGGGTGATTGGGTGCAAACAGGGGTCTGGGGGGTGGGCAGGGGGGGGGGGGGTCTGAGGGGTGCTGTGGGCGATCAGGGGACAGGGGGGGGGGGGAATCAGTGTGCTTGGGTGCAGACTAGGGTGGCTGCAGCCTGCCCTGGTGGTCCCTCGGACACTGGGACCACCAGGGCAGGAGGCAGCCTGTATAATAGGCTTTGTATACATTACAAAGCCTATTATACGCTGTGATCGGCGGATTTCTTCCTTCCTCCGCCCGCCGGCACTGCTAAGTGGCCGGCGAGCTGGAGGCTAAATCCCCGGCCATCGATCCCCGGCGGAGGATCGCGTCACGGATGACGCGATCGCTCCGCCCATGCCCGTACAAGGACCGCCGCCTCTGTGCATGCGGCGGTCCTTGCCGGATCCACTTGCCGGCCGCCTCTGTGCAGTGGGCGGCCAGCAAGTGGTTAAGCAATGCCACCTGCCCTTACCCTATGAATAAGAGATAATTGGGAAATGTACATTCTCATGCAATTAACACTGCACATAGTTCATGGGCACTGAGACACAGTCAGAGGGTGGAAAAATGCAAGTTCATGCTGAATATACAGGGAGTGCAGAATTATTAGGCAAGTTGTATTTTTGAGGAATAATTTTATTATTGAACAACAACCATGTTTTCAATGAACCCAAAAAACTCATTAATATCAAAGCTGAATATTTTTGAAAGTAGTTTTTAGTTTGTTTTTAGTTTTAGCTATTTTAGGGGGGGCATCTGTGTGTGCAGGGGACTATTACTGTGCATAATTATTAGGCAACTTAACAAAAAACAAATATATACCCATTTCAATTATTTATTTTTACCAGTGAAACCAATATAATATCTCAACATTCACAAATATACATTTCTGACATTCAAAAACAAAAACAAATAAGTGACCAATATAGCCACCTTTCTTTGCAGGGACACTCAAAAGCCTGCCATCCATGGTTTCTGACAGTGTTTTGAACTGTTCACCATCAACATTGCGTGCAGCAGCAACCACCACAGCCTCCCAGATACTGTTCAGAGAGGTGTACTGTTGTCCCTCCTTGTAAATCTCACATTTTATGATGGACCACAGGTTCTCAATGGGGTTCAGATTTGGTGAACAAGGAGGCCATGTAATTCGTTTTTCTTCCTTTATACCCTTTCTTGCCAGCCACGCTGTGGAGTATTTGGACGTGTGTGATGGAGCATTGTCCTGCATGAAAATCATGGTTTTTTTTTAAGGATGCAGACTTCTTCCTGTACCACTGCTTGAAGAAGGTGTCTTCCAGAAACTGGCAGTAGGACTGGGAGTTGACATTGACTCCATCCTCAACCCGAAAAGGCCCCACAAGCTCATCTTTGATGGTACCAGCCCAAACCAGTACTCCCCCTCCACCTTGCTGGCATCTGAGTCGGACTGGAGCTCTCTGCCCTTTACCAATCCAGCCACGGGCCCATCCATCTGGCCCATCAAGACTCACTCTCATTTCATCAGTCCATAAAACCTTAGAAAAATCAGTCTTGAGATATTTCTTGGCCCAGTCTTGACGTTTCAGCTCGTGTGTATTGTTCAGTGGTGGTCGTCTTTCAGCCTTTCTTACCTTGGCCATGTCTCCGAGTATTGCACACCTTGTGCTTTTGGCCACTCCAGTGATGTTGCAGCTCTGAAATATGGCCAAACTGGTGGCAAGTGGCAACTTGGCAGCTGCACGCTTGACTTTTCTCAGTTCATGGGCAGTTATTTTGCTCCTTGGTTTTTCCACACGCTTCTTGTGACCCTGTTGACTATTTTGAATGAAACGTTTGATTGTTCGATGATCACGCTTCAGAAGCTTTGCAATTTTAAGACTGCTGCATCCCTCTGCAAGATATCTCACTATTTTTGACTTTTCTGAGCTTATCAAGTCCTTCTTTTGACCCATTTTGCCAAAGGAAAGGAAGTTGTCTAATAATTATACACACCTGATATAGGGTGTTAATGTCATTAGACCACACCCCTTCTCATTACAGAGATGCACATCACCTAATATGCTTAATTGGTAGTAGGCTTTCGAGCCTATACAGCGTGGAGTAAGACAACATGCATAAAGAGGATGATGTGGTCAAAATACTCATTTGCCTAATAATTCTGCACTCCCTGTATTACGTACCCACTGGGCCCCCATGCTCCAGGGCCCCGTAGCAACTGCTATGGCTGCTATGGCTATTGCTACGCCCCTGAGCATAACACACATTATGCAAGAAATGTGTGTGTTGTGTGCAGAACACGAGTTACACTATTTGTGTGAAGCCCATTACGTACTTTACGTTAAAATTGACATGCTCTATCTGTGCACATACATTTTACTGACAGTTAGTAAATCCACCCCATGGTGTGCATTCTGAAGGGATATTCTTTTTATAACATCTTTTTATCACGTCTATTCTTTTTATCTATCACATCTAAGCTTTGTGCTACTGTGCCATGCAGTATTGTATGGCAGTATGCATTTTGGTGGCCTACACAGTGCTGCCCTATTCACTCTTATAGAAGAGGGGTCACATAATTGACAGCAATTGCATTCCTCTTGCATGAACAATCTCTAATTGTCCTAGCATTCCAAGGTAAGGATGACATGCAAACATTAGAACATTGTAGAGTGATGGACTGAAAATGATTTGCTTCATCAAGCTTTCCTTTTGCCAATGAAACCCATTTCTCCTGTCATAAGTCCACACTTAATTGCACCTGTACTGTGTGTCTACCATCTAGGCCAGAAAAAATATGGTCTTCCATGGCTATAAAAGTGGATAAAAGTGCCAAAGCGCTATGGAACAATTAGATCACATTACACACAGCAAGGGTATGGATTACTGCAGCTCTTAAAAGTGGCAAAGTGGGATAACAAGCTTAAAGTTAAAGTGATATTTCACATTTGTTGATAAAACAGATAGTTCAGATGTATACAGTACGACAAATTTTGCAAGCAATATTTCAGACATTTTTTTCTTTGATCTAGCTGCAGAAACAGCATCATCATTTGTCACAGCATTAGTAACATTATCATCTTTACAAGGTATGTTAATTTGCTGATTACTGCAGGTGATTATTTCAGAGTTACAATGTGTCCTGCTTTGTGCAGCTAATCCATCATGTAGGAATATAGAAGTTTCCAGGGTGATACTCAGTAAGGCTTATTTAAGAGCTTGCACATAAATGTTGAGTGTTCAGACATTCCTAGCTGCCTACAAACTGGAATGTAAAGATCATTTTTGATAGTAGTATATTATGAAATTACTGCATAGCAGCAATACAGCACAGGATTTTTTTAACATGGAATTTCACTTTAAAAACTTTATTTAATTTAACGTGTAAGTGATTTTGCTCCCTCTGGGGATATAACAACCTACTGGCTGCGTATTGATTACAAACACTTTCCCATCACAGCAGCAAGTACCGGCATTTGTGCCAACAGTACACCAGCTCTACAGTATTTGCACTGTGCTGCTGGGCCAGCTTCCCATGCCTCTTTCAGCTCCCTGCAAACACCTCACTGTTGCCATTTCAACTCTTTACTCGCAAGAATGTGATTTCAAGGCAGATCTGATCACTGCTCTCTTCATGCATTATGCCAAAACCACTTAATATAGTCAGATGTCTGAGGAGACTTTGGTGAAGCAGAAAAGGATGAAGTATCAGAGCTAAAGCTGATAAAGATAAAGATGATGAAAGATATTGATTAGCATTATTGTATGCAGATTAAGGTTAGGAATATTTTAGTAGAGTTAGCATTAGGCAAAAAGGTAGGAAGAGGTTAGCTTCATTAGTTAGGGTTAACAAGTTAGAGAACAACTATCATGAAAAACTTTGTGAAATTTAAAATACATTTCTTCCTAAGTAAAATACAGTATAAATTACTTTTTTCCCTTTATCACTGTCACTGGTAGAGAAAGTAGGTCTTGGACTACTTATTGGAGTTTCTCAGTATTTCATTTATTCCTTAGAAAAGCACTGCCTAGAAAGGATTGATAAAAAGCTGTCAGCCAGCCTCCCTACTCATTTAAAGAGAACCCGAGGTGGCTTCCTAAGAATTAAATCCGCACACAGAGACTGGGTCTGCCTATACCAGCCTCTGTTGCTATCTCAATCCCCCCTAAGTTCCCCCTGCGCTCTGCTATGCCCCATAAATCACAGCCGCGCTGTCGACATGCAATGGGCTGTGTTTACCCCTGTAGTATCACTCTCGCCGCTCCCCCCGCCTCCTGCATAGCTCCGGTCCCCACCCGAGTCCCTTCCCTCTAATCAGCGGGGAGGGAAGGGACGTGGGCGGGGACCGGAGCAATGCAGGAGGCTGGGGGAACGGTGAAAGTGACACTACATAGGTAAACACAGCCCGCTGCAACACGCTGCCTGTCGACAGCGCGGCTTTGATTTATGGGGGATAGCAGAGCGCAGGGGGAGTTTAGGGGGGATTGAGATAGCAACAGAGGCTGGGTAGTATAGGCAGACCCAGCCTCGGTGTGCGGATTTCATTCTTAGGAAGCCACCTCGGGTTCTCTTTAACACTACGGACTAGTCCACAACATAGTTCCCCACCAAGTCAGTGATTGTAGAGACCAATGGGGAGCCTGATGTAATTGGACAATTTACCACGTCCTCTGATATATATATATATATATATATATATATATATATATATATACAGTAGTACAGACCAAAAGTTTGGACACGCCTTATCATTCAAAGAGTTTTCTTTATTTTCATGATTACGAACATTGTAGATTCACACTGAAGGCATCCAAACTATAAATTAACACATGTGGAAGTATAGTACATGACCAAAAAGTGTGAAACAACTGAAAATATGTCATATTCTAGGTTCTTCAAAGTAGCCACCTTTTGCTTTGATTACTGCTTTGCACACTCTTGGCATTCTCTTGATGAGCTTCAAGAGCTAGTCACCTGAAATGGTCTTCCAACAGTCTTGAAGGAGTTCCCAGAGATTCTTAGCACTTGTTGGCCCTTTTGCCTTTACTCTGCGGTCCAGCTCACCCCAAACCATCTGGATTGGGTTCAAGTCTGGTGACTGTGGAGGCCAGGTCATCTGGCGCAGCACCCCATCACTCTCCTTCCTGGTCAAATAGCCCTTACACAGCCTGGAGGTGTGTTTGGGGTCATTGTCCTGTTGAAAAATAAGTGATGGTCCAACTAAACGCAAACCGGATGGAATAGCATGCCGCTGCAAGATGCTGTGGTAGCCATGCTGGTTTAGTATGCCTTCAATTTTGAATAAATCCCCAACAGTGTCACTAGCAAAGCACTGCTTTGAAGAACCTAGAATATGACATATTTTCATTTGTTTCACACTTTTTGGTTATGTACTATACTTCCACATGTGTTAATTCATAGTTTGGATGCCTTCAGTGGAAATCTACAATGTTCATAGTCATGAAAATAAAGTAAACTCTTTGAATGAGGTGTGTCCAAACTTTTGGTCTGTAACTGTGTATGTGTGTGTGTGTGTGTGTGTGTGTGTGTGTGTGTGTGTGTGTGTGTGTGTGTGTGTGTGTGTGTGTGTGTGTGTTTGTTTGTGCGTGTGTGTGTGTGAACTGTATATATTCATAGTATGGGGGTGTCTGATCTGACTAGACCAAGATGTAACTCCAGTGGTTGGAAAGAGAAAAGACAGAGCCAACAGACAAGGAGTGCCAATTGTGTAGTATTTTCACAAATAAGGGAAATTATTCCTCAAAAAATACTACTTACAAACACGGGATGCTACTAGGCAACCACTGTTATGAGCATGTGGAGAAATCCATCTCCAATGGGATGGAAAGTCCTCTTCCGGGCTTGGGCCACTTCCCAGTTGAAAAATGTCCACTGGAACCACTGATTATTGGCTGCAGCGATGATCCCTAAGAAGGTAGCTAGACTATACTGGGTGGGAGGAGGAGCCATAATGTAAGTGACAGAAGACAATATTGGTGTTAGTAATGAACAATCTTACGTCAGTGTGGAGGTTAAATTTATTGGACACCAATACAAATGTTGCGTTTCTCGGGATTCACTTGCTTCTTCAGGTTCATAACACTGGCCCATATGCAATTATTTTTTTTTCACCTAAACTATCTCCTACGAGATCATTTTAATCTTCTCTTTAAACTACATTTTCAGAATTTTACAATTGAAAAAGTACCCAAAAGTTTGTGAAAATGTGATATCAAATGTATTTTGAGTATTTTCTTGCTTGCTGGTGGCTTAAAGGGCATTTTATGACAAGTTGTGAATATATCACCTAGGAGATAACTCAGGTAAAAAAGTGAATTGCATATGGGCCCCTGTGTCGTATCTTCTTGCAGCATTAGTGAGGAGCGCCTGTATATATTGATACTTCAGACTTGAGTTATCTTGAAAAAAGAGCTAGGGCTACTCCGAAACATCCTGTTTGCTATAACTCTTGTTTCATTATTAAATGAACCAATAAATGAGCATATTATATATTGGACAGTGCTGACCATCATTCTTTCTGCTACATCTTATATTTATGCATTTTTAATTTTACAGTTCTTTGTGATAGTGGTCCTAAAGTTAGTTGTTAAAGGTAAAGGTTAGAACAGTGGTAATAAGGGATACAAAGTTAGTGACCACCAGGGGCTCTTATTTAAATGCTATATTAACTCTTCTTTAATACTATGCTGGTAATTATCAACTCTATATGTATCTTGAATAGTGATAATGATTAAAGGGACTCCAAGCAGTGCAGAAACTATGGAAAGATGCATATCATTTTAAAGCTCTCTTTCTCCTCTTTCCAATGATATATAAACCGCCACCCTACGCCTTTTAGTTTTTGCTATTTTCGCGATTGAAATTGTCGCGGCCGCGATTTCAATCGCGAAAATAGAGAAAACTAAAAGGCGTAGGGCGACGATTTAGGTGTCGCCAGAAAGAGGAGAAAGAGAGCTTTAAAATGATATCCATCTTTCCATAGTTACATTGTATTACACAGCGACTTTTTCCTAAAGTCAGCAGCTCCATTCTGCTGAATGGAGCTGCTGACACTGGGGAAAGTGTCGTCCTGTGTAATACAAGTAACTATGGAAAGATGGATATCATTTTAAAGCTCTCTTTCTCCTCTTTCTGGCGACACCTAAATTGTCGCCCTACACCTTTTAGTTTTCTCTATTTTTGCGATTGAAATCGCGGCCGAGGCAATTTCAATCGGGAAAATAAGGAAAACTAAAAGGCATAGGGCGGCGGTTTATATATCATTGGAAAGAGGAGAAAGAGAGCTTTAAAATGATATGCATCCTTCCATAGTTTCTGCACTGCTCGGAGTCCCTTTAACAAACTGCCCCCCCCCCCCCACACACACACACACACACACACACGCACATTTAAACTTGTCTGACACCATGGCTGTCTTTGGTGGGATATTTAGTTCCATAGCAATTGTTATGTATAAAGAGTGCTGGAGGGGGGCTGATGCAAAGCACACACTGAGGCCCATAGCTACAAAGGCCACAATTCACTATGTCTCCTGTCTATAATAATTATTCTGAGCTATTTTACTGTTGTCACCATGGTGATAAGTCATTTATTATTCACTAAGCAATGTGCCTCATGCAATCCTTAAAGTAAGGACTCTGTCCTTAAGTTAAGAAGTAATTCCTAAAGTTAATGATTGAATCTTTAAATTAACAACTGAATCCTAAACTTAAAGACAGGGGCCAATATGCAATTCGCTTTTTCTCCTGAGTTTTCTCCTAGGAGAGGATTTTTAATATTCAATCTAAATTAACGTTGTAGCATGTTTTAGCGTATAGGTGAAAAAGTAATGTCAAAATGATTTTGAGTATTTGTTTGCTTGTTGGTGGTGTAAAAGGCATTTTATTTACAAGTTGTGAAAATATCACCTAGGAGAAAACTAAGGTGAAAAGTGAATTGCATATAGGCCAGGATGTTAATTCACTGAGAGGAATACAAGTGATAACAACTGTAAACTGTGAGGAATTATCACCTGGCCTCAGCTGTCGTTAAGTGGAGTGTTACTACTGACTGCAATGTAAAAACAGAGTATTCTGAGCTGCCTGCTTCATTTTGTAATATTTCATACAAAAAGGGACTCTATATAGCAAGAAACACACAGCAGGCACAGGGAGAGAGAGAGGAAGAGAGTGACATGTATGTATACACAGACACACACACACACACACACACACACACACACACACACACACACACACACACACACACACACACAGCCACTTTGCAAATATATCCACAGAGAGACAACCACACAGAGACACAGCCTCTTTCTCTCTCCATCTATCTTTCTCTAGCTCTTTTTGCTTCCCTGGCTGCCATAGACAAGCTGCAGGCTAGTTGTAATCATGCTGACAGAGGAGGCCGCAGAAGGGGAGGAGCTACATCCTGCCTGCGTGTACTCATTCTTCTATCTACTGCATGTAAGAATAACTAGAGAGGTGATAACTTAAGAACTGGAATGACAATATAACACTCACTGTAAAAACTTATCACTACATATTAATAAGGCAAGCTTCTTTAGTGAATTAATTCTTAAAGGAATGCTATCAATACCCAAGTGTTCTAAAATGACAATGTACAAATAATGTCTAAGTAGCTGTGTAAACATTTTCCTTCTTTTCATGTTAAATATCAGAGGCAAAAGCTGTAATTTATTGAGGGTAGGATTTAGCTATATTGGGACAAATCAATTGCAGAAGGGGTGTCTGCTACAATGCACAGCCAGAGTTGCATATCAGACTACAGAAAGCAAATATCAAACATATCAAACTCTGAAAGCAAAAACAGTATGAAAAGCTGTGACTATTAGTTACATTTCCTCTGCTCTCTTCAGACACTTCAGTCAGAAACACAGGACACAGAAGCTGCAGCTGTTAGAAGCTTTCTCTCTCTCTCACACACAGAGTTACACATATAGTTAACTGATCAAGTGTGAGGGGAATTTCCCCTCTCCTCATGGCTCAGTCTGCTGTCAGTTTTGGTGTCAGTAAAGTTTAATAGTATTTTGATAACAGTAAACAAAGAGGTTGCTACTAAAATGTATACACCAGTACTTAGCAGCACTTCCCAAACAATTCCTGTGTCAATTGAAAAAAATATGTGAATCGATAGTATTCCTTTAAAATACTGATCAATATGTGGTGATAAGTTTTCACTTGCCTTATTATCACCAGCATGATATTAGTGAATTGTGGTCATCGTTTCTTAACTATGCACTATGTTAGAGATAGGCATGGAGAAAGGGTGTTTTTGACAAGGGCAGGTTTGGGTTGGGTGATAAAACCCTGAAACTGCTGACAAAAAAATGGCACAGCAGATGTGAAACTGCAAACTAAAACTCACTGTTAAAACCACTGGTACCAAATTCAAATTTACAGTGGTCTGTGCCTAGGATGCAAGATGGGAATGCACAGAAACAAAGCATGCAGGAGGACAAGGTAAACAGCAGAAAGCAATAATTGCACTTGATTGATAAATCACAGATTTGTGGTAAACCGCTGCCCATAGAGAGTCGATGGTATTAGAGGTGGTGTACAGTGTGCAATGTATATTGACTGAGGTGTTACAGAAGGCAGATCTCCCAATTGTTTGAGACAAGAAAGCAGGACTACATAAAAACATGCTCTGCCACACCTCCAGCAAGGCCTTGCCACATCCCTAGTACACATTTCATGAATAATTATAGTTTAATACATCCACTAGCCAACTATCCTGCCTCTCTCCCCTAATTTAGAAGACCATACTCAGAGGTTACAGGTGTCTCATCTGTCCTATGCTGGTGCAGCTCTCCTGTCCTGAATAAGGGCCCAAGCCTTCTCTTGAGTTCATCCAAGATCTGCAACATCTGCTGCCAATAGCATGATCATGTGATGCCATACATTTATGTGGCAGGTACAGACATAGCTGGAGGGAACATGGAGGAGACCTGGGCACTTAAAGTGACACTGAAGTTAAAAAAACAACAACCTTATGATATAATGAATTGTATATGTAGTACAGATAATTAATAGAACATTAGTAACAAAGAAAAGAGTCTCATATTTTTTATTTTTCATATAGCTTCTTTATAACATTGCATCATTCTCTAATATTTGCAATTACAAACAGTACTCTGTATTTTAAACTATGAAACAAAGCAGAGCTAATGATCTTTTAAACTCCCCTGCAGTAACACCTTATCTGAAGCTGTTTTTCACTGTTTCTTTGATGTAAAAGTCCTTCAGAAAATAGCACTGTCTCAGACCCACATTGGGTCCCAGAGCTCAGAGAAGCTCTTTTGCATAGATAACAACTGAAGTTTTTCTTTAACTCTTCCTGTACTGGAAACAACATGAGACACTTTCCTTTGCTACTTATGTTCTATTTCTTAGCTGTACTACACATACAATTCATTATATCATAAGTATATTGTTCCTCTGCATGCCATACCCTGCAATGGATAGAGGGCAATAAGTAGATTACAAATGGCACATAATTGACCCTGGATAGATAGATAGATAGATAGATAGATAGATAGATAGATAGATAGATAGATAGATAGATAGACGGTGTGTGTGGAATGCAAAAAGGGTTTTAATAAGTTCCATTTAATAACCCATTTTTGTAATATGTTTTGTGAAATACAAATTGCAATAGATTTTTTGAGTAATTTGACTACAATAAATCTCATGTGGTTTGTTCATCAGTAGTGTTAATCATGGTGTTCAGATGAATGGAATAATGAAAGGAGAGACTGGTTAGCAACGTGCTTAACACTGGCAGAACCTGTTAATAGTGGCAGCCATGACAGTGAAAACAGCTGGAAATAAATATTCTTTAATATCACCTGAACAGCTTCAATATGTTCTGTCAGTAAGATACTTTGTATTTAATATCTGCACATAGATTTAACAAAAAAACTAAGGGAAGAACTGGCATCCTAACAGCTCTACGTACTCGCATTTTCCAGTAAAATATCAATGTCAATTATATTTTATTTCTTTCATTATTTAAAAACTGCAATCCTTTAGCAAGACATCCAGAGCCGGAAAATTTGTTAAACTGATTGATTCAAATGAGTTTCAATCAATGTAATATGTCAGAATGTCAAATTATGCTTATAAAGCTGATAGAGGAAGATGGTAACAAAACTGGCTCTGATAGTCTGGTTACATGTTTGAGAGGGTAGATTTATATTTCATGGCATTTACTGATATCCCCATTACAGACCTGTAGAGCACAGAGAAAAAAGATTTACCCTATTTCTCATTTTCCCTGTTACTGCATATTTTTTTCAAACTGAATAGTTTCTGATTTTCAGAGCAGGTTTATATATTTGCACTTTTTTTGGCTTGCTAAAACTTCATGGTTGCCTCTCGCTAGGTATTAGTAATGGTCCTGTCTAGGAGAACTCAGAGAGAAGCATGTGATTTGTTTGATTAACTGATTAGCTCTGACTTGCTGTGATCACATCCTGCTTTAGCACACAATCATCATTAGCAAATCAGAGACTTGCAGATCTATCACCTGACTTAAAGGGGAACTGAAGAGAGAGGTATATTGAGGCTGTCATGTTTATTTCCTTTTAATCAATACCAGTTGCCTGGCAGCCCTGCTGGTCTATTTCTGTGCAGTAGTATCTGATTAAAACCAGAAACAAGCATGCAGCTTGTCTTGTCAGATCAGACTTATAAGTCTGAACCACTGAAACACCTGATCTGCTGCATGCTTGTTCAGGGGCTATTGCTAATAGTATTAGAGGCAGAGGATCAGCAGGGCTGCCAGGCAACTGGTATTGTCTAAAAGGAAATAAACATGACAGCCTCCATATACCTCTCTCTTCAGTTCCCCTTTAACTGATCACACACTTCTCCATGAGTTCTCCTAGTCATGGCCATAACTGCTATGTATAAATGAAGGGGCCCATACACCTAACGATTTTCCTGCCGATATACAGCAGAGTCGACCACTGTGATTGAATCTGCTATGAAATCGTTGCGCAAACGCAAACGCTAACAATTGATTCCGTCCGAAATCAATCATTCCCGTCGATCCCCATTGAGCCGTCCATACGAGAGATTTTTCTCGATCGCCGGCGGGTCGGGAGTCCGTCGATAGCGGCGTTCTAATGCCCGACGACCGACGCAGTACAGCGGCAATACATTCCCTGATCCGGCCGGCGCGAGTCTTCTTCTCCGCTGGGTTCCGCGTTCCGGTCCGGCTGGCTTCACATCCTGTCCCGGAAGGAAGTTAAAACAGTAGAGCGCCCTCTACTGTTTAAACTTCCCCGGACAGAAAGAAGTGAAGCCAGCCGGACCGGAACGCGGAACTCAGCGGAGAAGATGACAGCGGGGACACGCGCCGGCGGAGCAGGTAATATATTTGCGGAGGTGGGGGGGGGGGGGCTTGAAGGCAGCAGCAGCACCATCAAAGATTGTGATCAGTTTCATGCTGAAATTGATTCACAATCTGTTTGCAGTAAAGGCAGCCATACGATCCCTCTCTGATCAGATTCGATCAGAGAGGGATCTATCTGTTGGTCGAACCTGATGGCAAATCAACCAGTGTATGGCCACGTTAAAGCGCCCCCTCAACTTAAAACCTTCAATACTGGTGATGAAGATCCAATGGCCACATGTGCTAGAAGACCAAGGTCCTCCTTGGTCTTCTGCACTGCTTCTGGAAAATAGGTGTGATGCAGTGGTGCATGGTGCACCATTATCTATTCCCATTGTTATGTTACACAAGATATGTGTCTTACTTAATTAAACAACCCCCCTTTCCTTACGGTATGATATTTTTTTTTACCTTCCTAAAGTGGATCTGAACTCTTGCACAGGACAGAAGGAAAATGTAGAGAAATGCACCCTGAATGTATTTAGAGAGTTTAGCCTGGGTAATTCCCCCTCTTTTGTGCCGAATCACTAGTTGTAATTTGATCTCCCCCTGGCCCATATGCAATTCATTTTTTCTCCTGATTTTTCTCCTAGGTGATATTTCTAAACTTGTAAATAAAATGCCTTTTAACCACTTGAGGACCACAGTCTTTTCGCCCCTTAAGGACCAGAGCCTTTTTCTCCATTCAGACCACTGCAGCTTTCACGGTTTATTGCTCGGTCATACAACCTACCACCTAAAGGAATTTTACCTCCTTTTCTTGTCACTAATACAGCTTTCTTTTGCTGCTATTTGATTGCTGCTGCGAGTTTTAGTTTTTATTATATTCATCAAAAAAGACATGAATTTTGGCAAAAAAATTACTTTTTTAACTTGCTGTGCTGACATTTTTCAAATAAAGTAAAATTTCCTATACATTTGAGCGCGAAAGTTATTCTGCTACATGTCTTTGATTAAAAAAAAAAAACATTCAGTGTATATTTATTGGATTGGGTAAAAGTTATAGCGTTTACAAACTATGGTGCCAAAAGTGAATTTTCCCATTTTCAAGCATCTCTGACTTTTCTGCGCACCTGTCAGGTTTCATGAGGGGCTAAAATTCCAGGATAGTACAAATACCCCCCAAATGACCCCATTTTGGAAAGAAGACATCCCAAAGTATTCAGTGAGAGGCATAGTGAGTTCATAGAAGATTTTATTTTTTGTCACAAGTTAGCGGAAAATGACACTTTCTGACAAAAGAAAGAAAAAAAAAAAATTCCATTTCTTCTAACTTGCGACAAAAAAAAATGAAATCTGCCACGGACTCACTAGTGTTGGGCGAACAGTGTTCGCCACTGTTCGGGTTCTGCAGAACATCACCCTGTTCGGGTGATGTTCGAGTTCGGCCGAACACCTGACGGTGCTCGGCCAAACCGTTCGGCCACATGGCCGAACTAAGAGCGCATGGCCGAACGTTCCCCGAACGTTCGGCTAGCGCTGTGATTGGCCGAACGGGTCACGTGGTTCGGGCCCGAACGCGCTCTGATTGGCCGAACGGTCACGTGGTTCGGGTAAATAAATACCCGAACCACGTCATATCTCCGCCATTTGTCTGTGTGTTTAGCTTTGGGTAGGCAGGCAGGGTAGTTCGCTCTCCAGCCACGCTAGCCAGGGTCCCCCCCAGTCATTGTGTGTCGCTGCTGGGAACAGTAGTACACCGCTCGCTCAGCCACACTATATATAGCATTGTTTACTGCCACTGTGTACCTCGCTCAGCCACGCTATATATATAGCATTGTGTTTTCTGACACTCTGTGTACACGGCTTAGCCTGACTAATATAGCATTGTGTGTACTGCCACTGTGCACCTCGCTCAGCCACGCTATATATAGCATTGTGTGTACTGCCACTGTGCACCTCGCTCAGCCACGCTATATATAGCATTGTGTGTACTGCCACTGTGCACCTCGCTCAGCCACGCTATATATAGCATTGTGTGTACTGCCACTGTGCACCTCGCTCAGCCACGCTATATATATAGCATTGTGTTTTCTGACACTCTGTGTACACGGCTTAGCCTGACTAATATAGCATTGTGTGTACTGCCACTGTGCACCTCGCTCAGCCACGCTATATATAGCATTGTGTGTACTGCCACTGTGCACCTCGCTCAGCCACGCTATATATAGCATTGTGTGTACTGCCACTGTGCACCTCGCTCAGCCACGCTATATATATAGCATTGTGTTTTCTGACACTCTGTGTACACGGCTTAGCCTGACTAATATAGCATTGTGTGTACTGCCACTGTGCACCTCGCTCAGCCACGCTATATATAGCATTGTGTGTACTGCCACTGTGCACCTCGCTCAGCCACGCTATATATAGCATTGTGTGTACTGCCACTGTGCACCTCGCTCAGCCACGCTATATATATAGCATTGTGTTTTCTGACACTCTGTGTACACGGCTTAGCCTGACTAATATAGCATTGTGTGTACTGCCACTGTGCACCTCGCTCAGCCACGCTATATATAGCATTGTGTGTACTGCCACTGTGCACCTCGCTCAGCCACGCTATATATAGCATTGTGTGTACTGCCACTGTGCACCTCGCTCAGCCACGCTATATATATAGCATTGTGTTTTCTGACACTCTGTGTACACGGCTTAGCCTGACTAATATAGCATTGTGTGTACTGCCACTGTGCACCTCGCTCAGCCACGCTATATATAGCATTGTGTGTACTGCCACTGTGCACCTCGCTCAGCCACGCTATATATAGCATTGTGTGTACTGCCACTGTGCACCTCGCTCAGCCACGCTATATATAGCATTGTGTGTACTGCCACTGTGCACCTCGCTCAGCCACGCTATATATATAGCATTGTGTTTTCTGACACTCTGTGTACACGGCTTAGCCTGACTAATATAGCATTGTGTGTACTGCCACTGTGCACCTCGCTCAGCCACGCTATATATAGCATTGTGTGTACTGCCACTGTGCACCTCGCTCAGCCACGCTATATATAGCATTGTGTGTACTGCCACTGTGCACCTCGCTCAGCCACGCTATATATATAGCATTGTGTTTTCTGACACTCTGTGTACACGGCTTAGCCTGACTAATATAGCATTGTGTGTACTGCCACTGTGCACCTCGCTCAGCCACGCTATATATAGCATTGTGTGTACTGCCACTGTGCACCTCGCTCAGCCACGCTATATATAGCATTGTGTGTACTGCCACTGTGCACCTCGCTCAGCCACGCTATATATAGCATTGTGTGTACTGCCACTGTGCACCTCGCTCAGCCACGCTATATATAGCATTGTGTTTACTGCCACTCTGTGTACACCGCTCAGCCAGACTATATACCGTTGTTTACTGACACTCTGTGTACACCGCTCAGCCAGACTATATACCATTGTTTACTGACACTCTGTGTACACGGCTCAGCCTGACTATAAAGCATTGTGTGTACTGCCACTGTGCACCTCGCTCAGCCACGCTATATATAGCATTGTGTTTTCTGACACTCTGTGTACACGGCTTAGCCAGACTATATAGCATTGTGTGTACTGCCACTCTGTGTACACCGCTCAGCCAGACTATATAGCATTGTGTTTACTTCCACTCTGTGTCTGCTGGGCCTGGGAACAGTAGTACACCGCTCACCCGCCACTGTATAGCATTGTGCTCTGTGTCGCTGCTGGTAATAGTGGTACTGTATAGCATTTCTGTACTGCCACTGTACTGCTGCCAGTCAGCGTGTACTGTAAGGATAAGTGAAATGAGGAAGAAATCCGGTGAAAGAGGAAGGGGCAAGGGAAGAGGTGTTTCCCCTGACGGTTCACGTACAGGCCACAGGGGAGCACCCAAGAAAACCCACTCAATACCGCCCATGTTGTCCAGGACAACAACCCTCACAAATCCAAAAGAACAGGACCAGATAATTACTTGGATGACCTCTCAAGCGTCCAGCAGTGGGTTAAGCAGCACCAGCACATCACGCACGAGGTCCGAGTCCTCAGCCAGTTACAAGGAGCCAGTGGGCACAAAGCTGACACAACCGGCAGCGACACCACGCACACAACTGCCAGATAACCAGTCCTATGAATTACCTCAGGACACAATGGGGTATTCGCAGGAGCTATTCCCAGCCCAACAAACTTCCACCTATGAAAGGTCAATGGAGGAACAGCCAGAAATGTTGTGCCCGGATTCACAACCATTAACTGTGGGAAATGCACCGCGCACTGAAATACAAGGCGAGTCCGAGGAGGACTCGGAAACCCAAATCCCAGAGCAAGTTGGGCAGGAGGGGTTGCAATTGCAGGAGGTCGGCCGACAAGATCTGGAAGACGACGTTGGAGTGAGCTGCGCAGAGGTTGTTCTGGGGAGCTCTACTCCACGGCGGCGGCCCCCCACAATGACATATGACGAGTTTGAGGAGATGGAAGAGGAGGGTATGGACAATGTGGACAGAGACCCAGATTTTATTTGTGAACGAGAACATCGCCGTCGTAGCAGCAGCACAGATGAGTCTGTTGAAGAACCCACTGCTGCACGAGTTCGCCTTGTGCCACAAGGTAGGCGGCGCGCAATTTCAGGCACCACAAGCGTGGAAGTTAGAGTGAGAGGCAAAAGAGGAGGAAACAGAAATCGCCAGCAAGGAGGCAGGTGCTCCAAAGTCTGGGCTTTCTTTGAAGACTGCACTGAGGATGTTACCATGGCGATTTGCAAGGTGTGCAAGACTCGCCTGAGCAGGGGGAAAAGTATTAACAACCTCTCCACCACCAGCATGAGCCGCCACATGCTATCCAAACATCCCACTCTGTGGGCAAACGCGGCAGGACAGGGTACCAGCAACACTGCCTCCCTTGGGTTCACCAGACTCACCACCAGACCCGCCTCAGCAGCAGCAGTAGCCCAGCCATTGCGTGGTTCACAACATTCACAAACATCAGACGACGCTGACACTGTCACTTTCCGGAGTAGTGCTCTTGAGGTCTCCCAGTGTTCATCAAACACAACAACCAACAGCCCTTCCGTGTGCAGCGCTACGGTTCAGTTGTCTGTGTCGGAGATGTTTGAGCGCAAGAGGAAATTGCCAGCAAATGACCCCCGGGCCGTGGCAGTAACAGCCAGCATAGCCAAGCTTCTGGCCTGCGAAATGCTGCCATATCGAGTGGTGGAGACAAACAGCTTCAAGGGCATGATGTCAGTGGCCATCCCACGTTACGTGGTTCCCAGCCGCTACCACTTTGCGCGCTCTGCAGTGCCTGAGTTGCATGAGCACGTGGTCAGCAAAATAACCCGAAGCTTGAAGAATGCCGTTGCCTGCAAGGTTCACCTCACCACTGACACTTGGACGAGTGCGTTCGGCCAGGGTCGATACATCTCCCTTACCGCGCACTGGGTGAACCTTGTGGAGCCTGGCAGCGATTCCTCACCTGCTACGGCGCGGGTGTTGCCCACGCCGCAAACAGCTGCACCGCCGTCCCTCCCACTGGATAACAACAGCAGCACCTACCTCTCTGACTCCTTCTCCTCCAACGCATCTCAAAGCTGTACCTCATCCGGAAACGCTAACCCAGCAGCAGTAGGATCGTGGAAGCAGTGCAGCACAGCTGTTGGCATGCGTCAGCAAGCGTTGCTGAAGCTGATCTGCCTTGGGGATAAGCAGCACACAGGGGAGGAAATTTGGAAGGGAATAAAGGAACAGACGGATTTGTGGCTGGCACCGCTGGACTTGAAACCGGGCATGGTTGTGTGTGATAATGGGAGCAATCTCATTCGCGCTTTAAGGTTGGCTAAGCTGACACACATCCCTTGCCTGGCGCACGTGATGAACCTAGTAGTTCAGCGGTTCCTGAGGACATACCCAGGCGTGGCCGATCTTCTGTTGAAGGTGCGTCGAGTGGCCAAACATTGTAGAAATTCCAGTACTGCTTCGGGGGCACTCGCCAAGATGCAGGAGCGCTTCAATCTCCCCCACCATCGCTTGCTGTGTGATGTCCCTACTCGCTGGAATTCTACGCTGCACATGCTAGCACGCTTTTGTGAGCAGAAGAGTGCAGTGGTCCAGTACATGACGGCGCAGTACCGAGGCGCATCCGGACAGCTGCCAAGCTTCTGTGGATCCGATTGGGCCAACATGTTGGACCTCTGCCAAGTCCTTCAAAATTTTGAGCAATCCACGTTGCTTGTGAGCAGTGACAACTCTTCAGTCAGCATTACCATACCACTGCTGTGTTTACTGAAGAGGTCAATGTTGAAAATCAAGGAAACAGCTGTCATGATGCAACTGGGGCAATCTGAAGGAGAAAACGATCAGCGTGATGGTACCAACATCAGGCCATCCGCCTCAGGGAACGCTGGCCCCAGCAGCTATGACGAAGAAGAGGAGGAGGAACAGCTGGAGTTGGAGCAGGAATTTCATGCCACCACTGACGAGGGCCAGAGCGGTGCACGTTAGACTTCCACAATTCAGCGCGAATGGTCAGCAGAAGCAGACCAGGAGGAAGGTGACGACTATGATGCATCACAACAACTATCACAACGCTCACAAGAGGATGATGAGGATTCTGGTAGGACTCTTGCACACATGGCTCAATTCATGCTAGACTGCATTGAACGCGACCCACGCATTGTGCGCATTCTGGACAACACCAATTACTGGGTTTATACCCTTCTGGATCCACGGTACAAACACAATGTTCCAAAACTGCTTGAAGAAAGAGTCAGACAGGTCAAAATGGAAGAATACCAGCAGGCCCTTGTGGAGACTTTAGAGAGGAGATTGACATCCTCCCCTCCTCTAGCCAGTTGTACGCCGACAGACTGACTTCCGCAAACCCAGGACGACCAGGAGGGCAGCAAACAACGCAAGCCGCAGCTAGTGCCCAAAAGGGAACGGTATCGGCAGTGTCCTTGGAGTGGGAAAATTTTCTGACACCCATGCAGCAGCAGCCCACTGAACAGGAAGCGTGCAGATCCACCTCCAACACCGATCGCCTGGAGAAGATGGTCAAGGACTACATGTCAGATGACGTAGCTGTGTCGAACAATCCATCTGCACCCTTCAACTATTGGGTATCGAAGCTAGACACCTGGCACGAACTGGCAATGTACGCAATAGAGGTGCTGGCTTGCCCGGCAGCCAGCGTTATGTCGGAACGCTGTTTCAGTGCTGCCGGAGGCATCGTCACAGATCGGCGTATCCGCCTCTCCACAGAAAATGCAGACCGTCTGACTCAAATTAAAATGAATCAATCCTGGATTGGAAACGACTACGCAACACTCCAGGACCCCAACCAAGTAACATGACCAATGAACATCTGGGATGGTGTAGCGTTACCGGTCCCTGTTTATTGAACCTCTCATCTGTATTACATTTATGACTGCATGGCGGCAAAAAGCATTGCTGCTATATCCGCACGCTTTTTGTCCTCATGCAAGGCCTGGGTTGTTGTGTCTCAAAAAGCATGGCCTTCTCCTCCTGCGCCTGCTCCTGTTCCATCACGTGTGCTGCTGCTGCTGCTGGGTTAGCGTTGCCGCGTGGTCCCTGTTTATTGAACCACTTATCTTTATTACATTTATGACTGCATGGCGGTACAAAGCATGCTATCCGCACCCTTCTTGTCCTCATGCAAGGCCTGGGTTGTTGTGTCTCACAAAGCGTGGCCTTCTCCTCCTGCGCCTCCTCCTGTTCCATCACGTCTGCTGCTGCTGGGTTGGCGTTGCCGCGTGGTCCCTGTTTATTGAACCACTTATCTTTATTACATTTATGACTGCATGGCGGTACCTCATGCAAGGCCTGGGTTGTTGTGTCTCACAAAGCGTGGCCTTCTCCTCCTGCGCCTCCTCCTGTTCAATCACGTCTGCTGCTGCTGGGTTAGCGTTGCCGCGTGGTCCCTGTTTATTGAACCACTTATCTTTATTACATTTATGACTGCATGGCGGTACAAAGCATGCTATCCGCACGCTTCTTGTCCTCATGCAAGGCCTGGGTTGTTGTGTCTCACAAAGCGTGGCCTTCTCCTCCTGCGCCTCCTCCTGTTCCATCACGTCTGCTGCTGCTGGGTTAGCGTTGCCGCGTGGTCCCTGTTTATTGAACCACTTATCTTTATTACATTTATGACTGCATGGCGGTACAAAGCATGCTATCCGCACGCTTCTTGTCCTCATGCAAGGCCTGGGTTGTTGTGTCTCACAAAGCGTGGCCTTCTCCTCCTGCGTCACCCTCCTCCTGTTCCATCACGTGTGCTGCTGCTGGGTTAGCGTTACCGGTCCTTTTTCCTGGAACCTCTTATATGTATTACATTTATGACTGCATGCCGACAAAAAGCATGTTACCTGTGCAAAGAAAACAGACATTTCCCGCATTTAAAAGACAGTTTTCCCTTTGAAACTTTAAAATCGATTTTCTCAAAAACTATAACCTCTTTTTGCTAAAAAAAATTTTCCTCTTGTACCCACTCCCAAGGTGCATTTACCCTGTAAATTTGGGGTATGTAGCATGTAAGGAGGCTTTACAAAGCACAAAAGTTCGGGTCCCCATTGACTTCCATTATGTTCGGAGTTCGGGTCGAACACCCGAACATCGCGGCCATGTTCGGCCTGTTCGGCCCGAACCCGAACATCTAGATGTTCGCCCAACACTAGGACTCACTATGCTCCTCTCTGAATACCTTGAAGTGTCTACTTTCCAAAATGGGGTCATTTGTGGGGTGTGTTCACTGTCCTGGCATTTTGGGGGGTGCCTAATTGTAAGCACCCCTGTAAAGCCTAAAGATGCTCATTGGACTTTTGGCCCCTTAGCGCAGTTAGGCTGCAAAAAAGTGCCACACATGTGGTATTGCCGTACTCAGGAGAAGTAGTATAATGTGTTTTGGGGTGTATTTTTACACATACCCATGCTGGGTGGGAGAAATATCTCCGTAAATGACAATTGTTTTATTTTTTTTACACACAATTGTCTATTTATAGAGATATTTCTCCCACTCAGCATGGGTATGTGGAAAAATACACCCCAAAACACATTATACTACTTCTCCTGAGTACGGCGATACCACATGTGTGGCACTTTTTGGCACCCTAACTGCGCTAAGGGGCCCAAAGTTCAATGAGTACCTTTAGGATTTCACAGGTCATTTTGAGAAATTTCGTTTCAAGACTACTCCTCACGGTTTAGGGCCCCTAAAATGCCAGGACAGTATAGGAACCCCACAAATTACCCCATTTTAGAAAGAATACACCCCAAGGTATTCCGTTAGGAGGATGGTGAGTTCATAGAAGATTTTTTTTTTTTGTCACAAGTTAGCGGAAATTGATTTTAATTTTTTTTTTCACAAAGTGTCATTTTCCGCTAACTTGTGACAAAAAATAAAATCTTCTATGAACTCACCATACTCTTAACGGAATACCTTGGGGTGTCTTCTTTCTAAAATGGGGTCATTTGTGGGGTTTCTATACTGCCCTGGCATTTTAGGGGCCCTAAACCGTGAGGAGTAGTCTTGAAACCAAATGTCGCAAAATGACCTGTGAAATCCTAAAGGTACTCATTGGACTTTGGGCCTCTTAGCGCACTTAGGGTGCAAAAAAGTGCCACACATGTGGTACCGCCGTACTCAGGAGAAGTAGTATAATGTGTTTTGGGGTGTATTTTTACACATACCCATGCTGGGTGGGAGAAATATCTCTGTAAATGACAATTGTTTGATTTTTTTTTACACACAATTGTCCATTTACAGAGAGATTTCTCCCACCCAGCATGGGTATGTGTAAAAATACACCCCAAAACACAATATACTACTTCTTCTGAGTACGGCGATACCACATGTGTGACACTTTTTTGCAACCTAGGTGCGCTAAGGGGCCTAACGTCCTATTCACAGGTCATTTTAAGGCATTTGGATTCTAGACTACTGCTCACGGTTTAGGGCCCCTAAAATGCCAGGGCAGTATAGGAACCCCACAAGTGACCCCATTTTAGAAAGAAGACACCCCAAGGTATTCTGTTAGGAGTATGGTGAGTTCATAGAAGATTTTTTTTTTGTCACAAGTTAGCGGAAAATGACACTTTGTGAAAAAAAAACAATACATATCAATTTCCGCTAACTTGTGACAAAAAATAAAATCTTCTATGAACTCATCATACACCTAACAGAATACCTTGGGGTGTCTTCTTTCTAAAATGGGGTCACTTGTGGGGTTCCTATACTGCCCTGGCATTTTAGGGGCCCTAAACCGTGAGGAGTAGTCTTGAACCCAAATGTCTCAAAATGACCTGTGAAATCCTAAAGGTACTCATTGGACTTTGGGCCCCTTAGCACAGTTAGGCTGCAAAAAAGTGCCACACATGTGGTATCGCCGTACTCAGAAGAAGTAGTATAATGTGTTTTGTGGTGTATTTTTACATATAACCATGCTGGGTGGGAGAAATATCTCTGTAAATGACACATTTTTGATTTTTTTTACACACAATTGTCCATTTACAGAGAGATTTCTCCCACCCAGCATGGGTATGTGCAGTGGCGTCCCTACCATAGTGCGCAGGGGGGCGGGGCGCACCGGGTGTCAGACACCCAGGGGGGTGTCACCACGACCCCCCACAGCAGCACAGCAGGAGGGAGAAGCAGGGCTAGAAGGAGGGGCAGTGGGGGCAGCGTTGGGGAGGAGGGCAATATCCCCCCCCCTCCCTTACCTGGGACCCCTCCTTCTGCCTCTCTCCCCCTCCAGAATAGCGGCGACAAGTGCGGGGCGGCCGGAGGCGTATGAACAATTACTCACCTGATTTCCGCGTTCCAAGCGTGGAGCGCAGCGTCTTGACGTCACAGGTCTCTGTCTTCAATGCCGCCCACTGTGCTTCCTGATTAGTGGAAGCACAGTGGGCGGCATTGGAGGCGGAGACCTGTAACGTCATGACGCTGGGAACGCGGAGATTAGGTGAGTAATTGTCTATACGCCTCCGGCCGCCCCGCACTTGTCGCAGCTATTCTGGAGGGGGAGAGAGGCAGAAGGAGGGGTCCCAGGTGAGGGAGGGGGGGGGATATTTCCCCCCTCCCCACCGCTGCCCCCACTGCCCCTTCTTCTAGCGCTGCTTCCCCCCCCCTCCTGGGCATCTTTACTGGGGGGGGAACTGTACTAGCTATACTGGGGGCAACTATACCAGCTATACTGGGGGCAGCTATACTAGGGGCAACTAAACCAGCTATACTGGGGGCAGCTATACTGGGGGCAGCTATACTAGGGGCAACTAAACCAGCTATACTGGGGGCAACTATACCAGCTATACTGGGGGCAGCTATACTGGGGGCAACTAAACTAGCTATACTGGGGGCAACTATAGTGTGGGCAACTATACCAGCTATAGTGGGGGCAACTATACCAGCTATAGTGGGGGCAACTATACCAGCTATACTGGGGGCAGCTATACTGGGGGGCAACTATACTAGCTATACTGGGGGGCAACTATACCAGCTATACTGGGGGGCAACTATACCAGCTATACTGGGGGGCAACTATACCAGCTATACTGGGGGGCAACTATACCAGCTATACTTGGGGCAACTATACCAGCTATACTGGGGGCAACTATACTGGGGGCAACTATACCAGCTATACTGGGGGCAACTATACTGGGGGCAGCTATACTGGGGGCAACTAAACCAGCTATACTGGGGGCAGGTATACTAGCTATACTGGGGGCAGGTATACTGGGGGCAACTATACTAGCTATACTGGGGGCAACTAAACTAGCTATACTGGGGCAACTAAACCAGCTATACTGGGGCAACTAAACCAGCTATACTGGGGCAACTAAACCAGCTATACTGGGGGCAACTATACTAGCTATACTGGGGGCAACTATACTAGCTATACTGGGGGCAACTATACTAGCTATACTGGGGGCAACTATACTAGCTATACTGGGGGCAACTATACTAGCTTCACTGGGGGCAGCTATACTGGGGGAAACTACTAGCTATACTGGGGCAACTATACTAGCTAATACTTTAAATTACAGTTAGCTCCGCCCTCATCCGGTCATGACCACGCCCATTTTTTGCCAGGTTGTGGCCACGCCCATTTTTTTAGGGGGGGGGGGTGTCTTTTAATACCCAGCACCGGGTGCCAAATGCCCTAGGTACGCCACTGGGTATGTGTAAAAATACACCACAAAACACATTATACTACTTCTCCTGAGTATGGCGATACCACATGTGTGACACTTTTTTGCAGCCTAGGTGCGCTAAGGGGCCCAACGTCCTATTCACAGGTCATTTTGAGGCATTTGTTTTCTAGACTACTCCTCACGGTTTAGGGCCCCTAAAATGCCAGGGCAGTATAGGAACCCCACAAGTGACCCCATTTTAGAAAGAAGACACCCCAAGGTATTCCGTTAGGGGTATGGTGAGTTCATAGAAGATTTTATTTTTTGTCACGAGTTAGTGAAAAATGACACTTTGTGAAAAAAACAATAAAAATCCAATTTCCGCTAACTTTTGACAAAAAATAAAATCTTCTATGAACTCATCATACACCTAACAGAATACCTTGGGGTGTCTTCTTTCTAAAATGGGGTCACTTGTGGGGTTCCTATACTGCCCTGGCATTTTACGGGCCCAAAACTGTGAGTAGTCTGGAAACCAAATTTCTCAAAATGACTGTTCAGGGGTATAAGCATCTGCAAATTTTGATGACAGGTGGTCTATGAGGGGGCAAATTTTGTGGAACCGGTCATAAGCAGGGTGGCCTCTTAGATGACAGGATGTTTTGGGCCTGATCTGATGGATAGGAGTGCTAGGGGGGTGACAGGAGGTGATTGATGGGTGTCTCAGGGGGCGGTTAGAGGGGAAAATAGATGCAATCAATGCACTGGGGAGGTGATCGGAAGGGGGTCTGAGAAGAATCTGAGGGTTTGGCCGAGTGATCAGGAGCCCACACGGGGCAAATTAGGGCCTGATCTGATGGGTAGGTGTGCTAGGGGGTGACAGGAGGTGATTGATGGGTGTCTCAAGGTGTGATTAGAGGGGGGAAATAGATGCAAGCAATGCACTAGCGAGGTGATCAGGGCTGGGGTCTGAGGACGTTCTGAGGTGTGGGCGGGCGATTGGGTGCCCGCAAGGGGCAGATTAGAGTCTAATCTGATGGGTAACCGTGACAGGTGGTGATAGGGGGTGATTGATGGGTAATTAGTGGGTGTTTAGAGGAGAGAAGAGATGTAAACACTGCACTTGGGAGGTGATCTGATGTCGGATCTGCGGGCGATCTATTGATGTGGGTGGGTGATCAGATTGCCCGCAAGGGGCAGGTTAGGGGCTGATTGATGGGTGGCAGTGACAGGGGGTGATTGATGGGTGGCAGTGACAGGGGGTGATTGATAGGTGATTGACAGGTGATCAGTGGGTTATTACAGGGAATAACAGATGTAAATATTGCACTGGCGAATTGATAAGGGGGTTTTGAGGGCAATCTGAGCGTGTGGGCGGGTGATTGGGTGCCCGCAAGGGGCAGATTAGGGTCTAATCTGATGGGTAACAGTGACAGGTGGTGATAGGGGGTGATTGATGGGTAATTAGTGGGTGTTTAGAGGAGAGAAGAGATGTATACACTGCACTTGGGAGGTGATCTGATGTCGGATCTGCGGGCGATCTATTGGTGTGGGTGGGTGATCAGATTGCCCGCAAGGGGCAGGTTAGGGGCTGATTGATTGGTGGCAGTGACAGGGGGTGATTGATGGGTGGCAGTGACAGGGGGTGATTGATAGGTGATTGACAGGTGATCAGTGGGTTATTACAGGGAATAACAGATGTAAATATTGCACTGGCGAATTGATAAGGGGGGGTCTGAGGGCAATCTGAGCGTGTGGGCGGGTGATTGGGTGCCCGCAAGGGGTAGATTAGGGTCTAATCTGATGGGTAACAGTGACAGGTGGTGATAGGGGGTGATTGATGGGTGATTGATGGGTAATTAGTGGGTGTTTAGAGGAGAGAAGAGATGTATACACTGCGCTTGGGAGGTGATCTGATGTCGGATCTGCGGGCGATCTATTGGTGTGGGTGGGTGATCAGATTGCCCGCAAGGGGCAGGTTAGGGGCTGATTGATGGGTAGCAGTGACAGGGGGTGATTGACGGGTGATTGACAGGTGATTGACAGGTGAGCAGGGGGGATAGATGCATACAGTACACGGGGGGGGTCTGGGGGGGGGGGGTCTGGGGAGAATCTGAGGGGTGGGGGGGTGATCAGGAGGGGGCAGTGGGCAGGGAGGGATAAAAAAAAAAAGCGTTGACAGATACTGACAGGGAGTGATTGATGGGTGATTAGGGGGGTGACTGGGTGCAAACAGTGGTCTGGGGGGTGGGCAGGGGGGGGTCTGAGGTGTGCTGTGGGCGATCAGGGGGCAGGGGGGGGGGAAATCAGTGTGCTTGGGTGCAGACTAGGGTGGCTGCAGCCTGCCCTGGTGGTCCCTCGGACACTGGGACCACCAGGGCAGGAGGCAGCCAGTATAATAGGCTTTGTATACATTACAAAGCCTCTTATACATACGTGCAGCGGCGATCCGGGTGCTAGTAACCCACCGGCGCTTCCGAACGGCCGGCGGGTTACTACGAGCGGTGGGCGGAGCGAGTCCCCGGCGGCTGATCGCGTCACGAATGACGCGATCGCCGCATAGCCACTCCCGCAGCCGCCCCCGCCAATGGGCGTATTGCGGTCGTTTGGGCCCGGACTTTGCCGCCGCCCATCGGCTGGGGGCGGTCCTCAAGTGGTTAAACACCCAGCAAGCAAGAAAATACTCAAAATAGTTTTGATAGTACTCTTTTACCTAATTTTTTGTACTTTTTCAATTGCAGAGTGCTGGAAAGTTAATTTAATAGAAAATGAAACATTATCTCCTAGGAGAAAACTCAGGTGAAAAAGTTAATTGCATATGGACATCTGTGTCACATGACTGCCTATGGCAGATAAGTAGATAAGCCCATTTGAAAACACAGGCTGTAAACAATAAGTCTGCTTCCATTAATCAGGAAGTAGAAACTGAGCAGATTTATTTGAGGATTTTTATCAACTGTAACAAATACATGTTTATTATGTTGTATTTTTTAGAGCAGAGAGGAGTTCTGAGTTCAGGTCGACTTTAACCCTTTGATTGAGGCGTTCAGAAAATATTGCCTTTTACATACCTACTCTGGGAGAGGTTTGTTCCTTTATTACAGGTGTCAAGATGCCATGTAGATGGAAAAAAAGAAAAATGCTGGCACTGCACTAGCCGTATGCTGTCCAGGGAGGAGGAGGGGGGGGGGGGGGGGGGTGGGAAGGGCGACACAGTCCAATGTTGACACGTCACCAATGGTATGTGTCTTTGGATTTTGATTCTTGAAATGGATAATGTTACTCCG
Organism: Hyperolius riggenbachi; assembly: GCF_040937935.1. NCBI lineage: Eukaryota > Metazoa > Chordata > Amphibia > Anura > Hyperoliidae > Hyperolius > Hyperolius riggenbachi. The sequence continues at coordinate 232,054,781 of NC_090646.1, read as the reverse complement.
CTTTTTTAAGTATTTGGATTAAAGTATATGACAGCAGTGCCGGTTTTCTCCTTTTCCTTTGGCATTTATTACAGGTGTGACTAGAAAGCACCAGCGGTCCCATGGCAATAAGTTACTCCCATCTTGTTACTTTGTTGTGGGCTTGTACTTTAGCATTGCTGCCTTGGGGAGTAGAGGACCTTTTCCCAAGTAAAGAATCATGGGTGATGGTTAATACTTGTGAAGTTTTTATTGCTATTTGAAAATGTCACTAACTTCTTGTTCCTTTTACGGTGTCATAGAACGTAGGCAGTGAACAGAAAGTTTCCAATATAGACTGCTACCCAGGGCCAGATTTCTGGACAGACCACAAGGGCCCGGGCCTTGGGTGGCTGCACGCCAAGGGGCACCTGGACATGAAGGAGGTATAACTACATATTATTATTATTGATTTATATAGCGCCAGCATCTTCCGTGGCAGAAGGAGGGGGAAAATGGGGAGTAACACATGAAAAAGGAAACGGATGCTCAAGGGAGCTGTTCATGAAAGAAAGGGGCTGCTGTACATGGATGATACACATGGAAGAGAGGGCTGTATATGGAATGGGAGGCACGCTGCTCTACATGAAAGCGGAGTCCAAACATACTAGGATAAAGGGCACAAAAAGTATGAATCCAGCCTTGCTGCTTTCATGAACTGTAAGTAGTTTAAATCCTTCCTGTGTCTAAAGTTAGGAATACTTTTGGGGCTATAAGTTGAACTATAAGAGTCAGGAACAGTCACTCAGACATACTTCTGCTGAGCTGAAATTCAGATCAAACATTCATACTGCAAGGTTTTTTGCTAACTTTACTGCAGATCCCTATCACTTCTGTTGAGCAAAAACTGAAATATACTGTTCTCATGAACCTGCTGCTACATTTCAAAATGCTAGGTGTAAAGTTCTGTCTTTGCTGCAATCACTAAGAAACACTACGACCCAGAAACACACAAGAAGAGGAAGTTGTTCTCCAAAGATGGAACTCCCCATGAACTAAGCCTAAGGATATTGCCAGCTGTGCCATATTCAATGCAACCTGTGACCTCAAGGTCTGTGCAGACCTTAAGGAAATGTAGTCAGCCAATTACATCAGCAGGGAATAAAGATTCTATAAAATCTTGAAGTCAGTCTGTAAGATATCAAGGTTCCAGCAACACAATGAGGTGTCACAAACAGAACACAATCCTTATTTAGATACATTTTTTTGTGAACATTAACAATTTCTGGAATATCTTGTGCTTATTATGTGCCCCTTGGAATCTGGGTCAGTGAACAAATTCGGTATTGTATGCAGTTAACTGGTTTTGATGTGCTTTCACAGCAGCTGGCAGTGTCACACCTTGCTCTGTCAGCAGGGCTGGACTTGTACTTTTCACCACCCAAGGCCTCCAAAATGTAAAGGTGTAAACACATGATCAATGACTGCTGTCCATAGCTATTGTGATCCCAAATGGCAAGTGTGGCCAATCTAATTCCTTCTCTCTTTACAGTGGCATAACTACAAATCATGGGGCCCCCTGCGAATCTTTGATGGGGCCCCCCATTGTTCACACCCCTTCCCTTGCCTCCCCTTGTTGCCCCTAATTGCCTTAGGGCCCATCTCACAAGGGTCATATAGCAAGTTTGTCCATCATGATCTCCACACCTATAACAAGTGTAACCACAAAAACTCCTGATCTGAAGTATAATCCCCTGTATCGGAGGAAGGGAAGTATTTGGGGCACCAAAACAACTCTGCAAGGGGTGCTTCCCTCTAGTTACGCCATTGCCTCTGTACCATCCCCAGCAGCTCTCCCTCCTCATATGCAGAGTAGTGCAGCAGAGCAGACATGGAATACTCCTTCACAAGGGATGAGAAATATCCAGACTGGCGAGAAGTTCTGATTGATCCGTGAGAATCTTGCAAATCAGTTTTTCTAAACTCGCACACTTAATTTGAAAAAGTATCATAAGCAAATACAAGTAAAAATAATCTTAAATCGAAATGAAACAATCAATAACTCACATCTTTTGATTGTTGTTTATAATAATTACATTCTATTTACAATCGTTTTTTGACAATTCCTTGTAGTATATTTGCCAAGAATGCCTATACAATCTCTGGCAAAAATACCAAAACTTGCCCAGAGGTTTCCTGTTTCCTGAACATTCCTGAACATTATCCAACAGGAAATCCTAGTGGTAAATTCACTGCTGTTACCTGGGATATACGTACAGCTGCAATATAGATGGGTAAGGATAAGGGATACACTATCTGTCATTTAAACACATTTAAAAATCATTTTTATTTTTATACCATTAAAATCACTTTGCTTAGGAGCTACAAGGTCTTTTTGATTGTTTCCAACTATTTGTAACATACCTAGTATGTTGGTGATGATAGCATGTATGGGACTTTGCTATTAAAACTGGCACCATTGTGTTAAGTGTAAAATGAGAAATTTAGTCTGAAATCTGCTAAAAATGAACATTTTTACTTCTATTTACATTTAGAATGGAGGCTCAGTATGTACCTGATGAAGCTAGCCTATGCTAACATGTTCTGTTGAGCTCAATTAACTTTTTACCTTATTTCGGCTATTGTGGTCCTTTGAAGGTAAGTCCACTCCTCCCTCCATTTTGCATTGTTTATAAATACCTTATATTTTTGGCACCTCCTTACTTAGTGATATTACTTCTATGTATGATTGTTTTTACAGAAAATCTTTGTTCTCACTAAAATTGTCTTCATGGCGAAAATGGTTGCCAATCCCATGAGCATCTTGCTGTGACATTGAACTTGCTTGTTCAACCCTACTCTTTACTACAACTGCTCACTATGCTGCTGCATAACTACATATAGCTCCAGATATATTCAATCAAAAGAGAAGAAGGAGATGGGCACAGCTGCTAAAACACCCTTTATTGTGGCTGGGTTAACACAAAAAAAGCTTACGGCAGTGGGAGAAAAGACAAGTCTGACAGCTGTTTCGCAGGGACTAGCCCTGCTTCATCAGAGAGTCTCTGATGAAGCAGGGCTAGTCCCTGCGAAACAGCTGTCAGACTTGTCCTTTCCCCCACTGCTGTAAGCTTTTTTGTGTTAACCCAGCCACAATAAAGGGTGTTTTAGCAGCTGTGCCCATCTCCTTCTTCTCTTTTGATTGAAATTGTGGACTTCCATTGGAGCACGCTGCAGGTAAGCCCAGTGTGGCAGCATCCACCCCTGCTGCATTTTGTGCAAGTGCTTTCTTCTCTCCATATTTGCAGCTCCAGATATATATCCCATGACTTTTGCATTGGAAGTTTTTCTGAGAAATGATCCACAGCAGATGGGTGAACAGGAGTAGAGTACCAAGTGTTGGGGCAGATATGTGCACTCTGCTAGGCTACCACTGTTCCTCTTGTATGCCCCACATTGGTATTCTCCCCCTGTCCTGTGGAGAGCTTGCAACAGATCAGCTGTCATACTCATCTGTCCTCCAGTCTCTAGTATATTCTCTACTTTCATAAGTATAGTGTTAGCCCTGATCTAATTTGTAACTATTCTCTAATACTAACCATCCATCAATCCTAGCCTAACCTGATCATTGACCTGAATCCTAACATTAACCCCTTTCCTGTCCTTCCTAATCCCCGTTACTAGTGTTTTTGACCTATCATAGTCCCAATAAGTATAGGCACAGCTCTATACAAAAGAAATACAATATTTCTATATTTAATGGTTTGTTATTTACAGGAATCATATAAGTAATTTCTGTCATTCAAATTTCAATCACAAAACTACATGAAAAATCTGATCTTAGTCTCTAACTCTGTATTAGGTAAATTCATCTTAGCATGATGTAAAATAAATGTGATCAGTCACATAAAAAGTCTAAAAACAATACAAGAACTGTACACTGCAAAATGCACTGCTGAATCTTTTAAGGACTATTTGACTAAGAAATCTAAAAATGGACAAATTATATCTCTGCATAATTGATACAATTTAATGCTAAGGGTTTTAATAACCGAACACCATGCAAAAGACTGATCCATCCCTTTAAATTGTATTGCGACTCAAAGCATGTGAGTAAATGCGTGCAGACCTCCCCATCCTAGTAATTAGCTGTCTGCTATGACACCACTCACTGCCCTCTCAGTGTATAATAGTACGGGTTAGAACCTTGGATAGCAACCCATATCAATCATTTTTTTCCACCTCATTTCCTAATGCCTTCTGAGCTGACTTAATGAAGTACATAATAGAAATATAGGCAACGCTTTGAAAAGAATAGTAAGCATGCATTTCCTTGTGCAAATACACATATATTATTTCTGACAATTTTTATTATACTGTATTATCTTTCAGATTCAGCTCTGACCTCGGTTTACTGGCACCTATTAATGGTAATGTTAATTACACAAGCAGGTCATCTAATGGATGCAGTAAGGGGGAAGCAACTGGCTTAACACATACAGTGCTGGTTTAAAAATGTTTAGAAATACAAATCTCTCACTCTGGCAGGTTTGCTTTGACATGCTCTGAGCAGTAAATCCTAGTGACCAGTCAGAGATTACCGATTACTGATGTGGCTGCAATCAATTAAAATCTTACTGATTGCTTGGAATATGGTTTTTCACATCATCATTGATCTTTGCTCTTGTTTACACATCCAAATATTGCAAGACCTTTCCCTTTTCTATTTTCTATAAATATTGAGCCAGGCAGTCACAGGGTCATACTGAAATTGTTTACAATGAATGCTAAGTGAGGAGTTCTTTATCCAAGCATTGTAATAAGAAACACCATAGCATAGCAGGAACTTTACTGAAAGATAGTAGTGGGAGGGGGTATGTATATATATATATATATATATATATATATATATATATATATATATATATATATATATATATATATATATATACAGTGGAGGAAATAATTATTTGACCTCTCACTGATTTTGTAAGTTTGTCCAATGACAAAGAAATGAAAAGTCTCAGAACAGTATCATTTCAATGGTAGGTTTATTTTAACAGTGGCAGATAGCACATCAAAAGGAAAATCGAAAAAATAACCTTAAATAAAAGATAGCAACTGATTTGCATTTCATTGAGTGAAATAAGTTTTTGAACCCCTACCAACCATTAAGAGTTCTGGCTCCCACAGAGTGATTAGGCACTTCTACTCAATTAGTCACCCTCATTAAGGACATCTGTCTTAACTAGTCACCTGTATAAAATACACCTGTCCACAGAATCAATCAATCAAGCAGACTCCAAACTCTCCAACTTGGGAAAGACCAAAGAGCTGTCCAAGGATGTCAGAGACAAAATTGTAGACCTGCACAAGGCTGGAATGGGCTACAAAACCATTAGCAAGAAGCTGGGAGAGAAGGTGACTGACAACTGTTGGTGCGATTGTTCGAAAATGGAAGGAGCACAAAATGACCATCAATCGACCTCTCTCTGGGGCTCCACGCAAGATCTCACCTCGTGGCGTGTCAATGGTTCTGAGAAAGGTGAAAAAGCATCCTAGAACTACATGGGAGGAGTTAGTGAATGACCTCAAATTAGCAGGGACCACAGTCACCAAGAAAACCATTGGAAACACATTACACCGCAATGGATTAAAATCCTGCAACGCTCGCAAGGTCCCCCTGCTCAAGAAGGCACATGTGCAGGCCCGTCTGAAGTTTGCCAATGAACACCTGAATGATTCTGTGAGTGATTGGGAGAAGGTGCTGTGGTCTGATGAGACCAAAATAGACCTCTTTGGCATTAACTCAACTCGCTGTGTTTGGAGGAAGAAAAAATGCTGCCTATGACCCCCAAAACACTGTCCCCACCGTCAAGCATGGGGGTGGAAACATTTTGCTTTGGGGGTGTTTTTCTGCTAAGGGCACAGGACAACTTAATCGCATTAACGGGAAAATGGACGGAGCCATGTATCGTGAAATCCTGAACGACAACCTCCTTCCCTCTGCCAGGAAACTGAAAATGGGTCGTGGATGGGTGTTCCAGCACGACAATGACCCAAAACATACAGCAAAGGCAACAAAGGAGTGGCTCAAGAAGAAGCACATTAAGGTCATGGAGTGGCCTAGTCAGTCTCCGGACCTTAATCCAATAGAAAACCTATGGAGGGAGCTCAAGCTCAGAGTTGCACACAGACAGCCTCGAAACCTTAGGGATTTAGAGATGATCTGCAAAGAGGAGTGGACCAACATTCCTCCTAAAATGTGTGCAAACTTGGTCATCAATTACAAGAAACGTTTGACCTCTGTGCTTGCAAACAAGGGTTTTTCCACTAAGTATTAAGTCTTTTATTATTAGAGGGTTCAAAAATTTATTTCACTCAATGAAATGCAAATCAGTTGCTATCTTTTATTTAAGGTTATTTTTTCGATTTTCCTTTTGATGTGCTATCTGCCACTGTTAAAATAAACCTACCATTGAAATGATACTGTTCTGAGACTTTTCATTTCTTTGTCATTGGACAAACTTACAAAATCAGTGAGGGGTCAAATAATTATTTCCTCCACTGTATATATATATATGTCCCAGTAGTACTCTCAGTGGTGAAGGTCAACTTTGTAGGCTATTTGTGGGCTCTGCTGTGATTTAAGACTGAGTTCCGCTTCCACGGGTCCCCTAAGGTCAATATACTTCCAGTTACTGTATTTTAACATATAATATAAAGTTCATGAAATGTATATAGAGTGGGATATAGTACTGTATTAGCTATGTCTATTTTTAGCATTGAGTTTTAAGGAACCACAAAGCACACTTATCCGGCATCAGCCGATCCCCGTCAGTGCTGGCTAACCAAGACTCTACTGTACACAGATTTATATTTGTTATATATGTTAAGGCACCTGCCCCTCCAGAGACAGAAACGAACTCTGCCAAAGAATCCCGGTTGTGAATGGCCTGAGTTCTCGGCCTAGTTGCAGTTCTCCTTATAGCCAGTAAATACCATAGTCTTTGCCCAGATGGTCAATATGTACCCTTCTTCATTGCAGACAAGACAGACTGCTACCAAGGAGGTGTCCTTATCATCAGCTCCATCCCCAACACTGCCACCAGAAGAGCAATCCACTCCACCATCCTCTTCTGCCATCACCAGTCCACTGCCACTAATTTAACATGTCCAAGAAAATGAAACATCCCAAACAAGAAGAACTACAAAAGGACCACTTGGTTCTTCCAGCAGAAGGGAGACAGAAATTGGTATGTCTGGGGCAGTAAGTGGTATCCTTGGAATTAATAAATAAAAATAAGTGAATTTATTACATTTTGGTAGAGTTTTTTTATTTTTTTTTTTGAGCTCAGAAGCTCTCAGGCCCACCATGTTCCAACTAGTTGCCTTGGTAGGCTTAAAGAAAATCTGTAATGAAACCCCCCCCCTTCCTGGTGGGTACTCACCTGGGGTAGGGGAAGCCTCCGGATCCTATTGAGGCTTCCCCCATCCTCCTCGGTCCCACGGTGGTGACGAAAATCCTCCCGGAGCGGCGGCGATGTAAATATTCACCTCTTGGCTCCATCGCAGGCGCAGTATCCGCTCTTTGCACGGAGATAGGCGAAAAAATAGCCGATCTCCGTCGGGCCGCTCTACTGCGCAGGCGCAAGCCTCCTGCGCAGTAGAGTGGACCCGACGGAGATCGGCTATTTTCACCTATCTCCGTGGGAAGAGCCGCAACAGCACCCCTGCTGAAGTAAGAAAAGGTAAATATTGCACAGCCCGACAATTGTCGCCTGTGCGTTCCGTGGGCTGCAGCGAGACCGCCGTGGGACACAGGAGAATGAGGGAAGCCTCAATAGGGTCCAGAGGCTTCCCCCTACTGAGGTGATTACCCCCCCAGGGGAACTTTTTTCAGTACAGGTTTTCTTTAAGGTATCTACACATGCTCAACAAAAGTCATTTGAAACGTACAACGAATGACAGAGTTTGCCATACCCAAGTACAATCATGTTAAATAATGTAGCCAAATGACAATAAAGACACCGATATCAGGCATTTTTCCTGATGTATCTAGTGGATCAATTCAGACAACTGTTGGGCAGATATAATGCAGTCGCTTTACTGATCCATTGTTCAGAATATTACTCCTAGCTGCCATAAGAATCACGTCATCTGTGGAATGAATTTTGTCATTTGAGAGGCAACTCAGGTCACTCTCAGGAGTGATAGCCAACACAGCAAGGCTGGGGGCTCAGGCAATGATATAGCCACCACAATGTTAATAAAGCAGAATGCATCAATGAAAAAATAGAGAGTATTCCTAGAGTCCCTGAAGCAGATTGGGCCAGGAAGATGCATTACACCACTGTCTAGCTAGTTTTGTATTCCTCTATGCAGAACAAAACTGTACAGATGCTGAACAACTCACCTACCCTCTCTCTCCCGCTTCGGTACACATGCAGGGGTATGAATGGGGAAGAAAGAATGATTTCCCTGAGAAGGAAACATGGCTAGAGATGGCTCGAACCTCCGATTTTAAGTTTGCGAACCTCGAACGTGAACTTCCGCAAAAGTTTGCGAACCTGCAAACTTTTAGAACCGCAATAGACTTCAATGGGGAGGTTAACTTTGAAAACTACAAACATTTATTCTGGCCACAAAAGTGATGGAAAAGATGCTTCAAGGGCTCTAACACCTGAAGGGGTGCATGGCGGAGTGGGATAGACGCCAAAAGTCCCAGGGAAAAATCTGGATTCCACGCACAGCAGCGTTTTAAGGGCAGAAATCACATTGCAATGCTAAATTGGAGGCATAAAGTGCTTTAAAACATCTTGCATGTGCATACATCAATCAGGGAGTGTAATTAGTGTACTGCTTCACACTGACACACTAAACTCACTGTGTAAAGCACTGCACACAGCTGTTTGTATAGTGATGGCCGTGCTGGACTGGTGCGCACCATGGCGAGAGTGCAGGCCACGGCGGTTTTCAAGCCCATATGGTCGCCGGGCTGTGGTAGCTCAATGATAGAACAACAGTGACTGTCCAGCTGATCGAATTTGGTCTGTCCACAATGAAGCAACGACTTTATTATCTTGGGTGTGCCCCCCAAAACTTTCATATAGCCCGCGGTCATTGCTTCATTGTGATACGCAAGCCCCTTCACCGCGGCAAGGTAACAATCACGAAGGGGTATTGACACATGTACATGCCTTTTGTTTTGTTGTTGCAGCCGCAGTGCAGCTAGAAAAATTAGTCAGGCATGTACACACACCAGAAAAATTATTATAGCAGCCGCTGCTAGCAGCGGCCTTAAAAATTCAGGAATCCACCTGCAGTCCTGGACCCTGTTGGTGGTGGCAGAGAAGGCAGTCAAGCGGCCTGCAGGCTGAGATGCTGTGTGGGGACTGGGGACCGACTTAGTCTTGGGGCAGGCAGTCACATGACGTGCAGGCAGAGATGCTGTGTGTGGGGACTGACTTAGTCTTCGGGCAGGCCTGACCATGCTTTGCAGACCACGTGGTCAGATGGACCCTTGACCCAACGCTGTTTGCCAGAGATGACAGCACTTGCCTTTCAACATCACGGTACAGTTTGGGTATCACCTTTTTTGAGAAATAATTGCGGCCTGGTATCTTCCACTGCGGTGTGTGGCTTTGCTTTCGTGTGCTGCTCTTACTCAGGTGGTCATCCCATTGCAGTTTGTGCTTTGTCATCATGTGCCTTCGGAAGGAAGTTGTCCCTACGCGGGTCTTGGTCTTTCCACGGCTCAATTTTTGGTGGCAGAGACTATAGATGGCATTGCTCTCATGTGAGGCAGACACACAAAAACATTTCCACACTGCTGAGCCCTGGGATGATGGCACTTGGTAACACATGGTGGTGGCGGCTGACTGAGTGTTAAGTGGGGTGCCAGAATCAGAGCAGGAGAAGGAAGATATGTCACGGTTCCGTGCGGAAGCTGAGGAAGGTGAGGTGTTCTGTGTTAAATAGTCAACTACGTCCTGACAATCTTAGGGGTTGATGGCACGTACCTTCTTCTGAACACTGTACTTTGGTCCAGGGTCGCACAAAATCACGACAGCACTACCTCGAACAGACCTGCCGGGTGGCCTGCATCTGGCTCTGCCTCTGCCTGTTTTGTCCATATTGGGGGGGATGAAGTGAAAGGTATGCACTGACTTGACTAATACAATGTGCAGTCACATAGGTGCAGTGAACAGGTATGCAGTGACTGGTACCAATAAAATGTGCAGCTGTCACACACACGGGTACCGTGAACAGGTATGCAGTGACTGGTATATAATATAACACTGCATGCTGTCACGCAGGTGCACTGAACAGGTATGCAGTGACTGGTATCAATACAATGTGTAGCTGTCACACACACAGGTACCGTGAACAGGTATGCAGTGACTGGTATATAATATAACACTGTGTGCTGTCATGTAGGTGCACTGAGCAGGTATGCAGTGACTGGTATCAAAACAGTGTGCAGCTGTCACACACACAGGTACCGCAAACAGGTATTCAGTGACTGGTATTACAAATGTGCAGCTGTCACACACACAGGTACCGTAAACAGGTATGCAGTGACTGGTATATAATATAACACTGCGTGCTGTCACGTAGGTGCACTGAACAGGTATGCAGTGACTGGTATCAATACAATGTGCAGCTGTCACACAAACAGGTACCGTGAACAGGTATGCAGTGACTGGTATTACAAATGTGCAGCTGTCACACACACAGATACCGTGAACAGGTGCAGTGACTGGTATATAACACTGTGTGCTGCTGTCACGCAGGTGCAGTAAACATGTACAGGTATGCAGTGACTGGTATTACAAATGTGCAGCTGTCCCACACAGGTGCAGTGAAAAGGTAGTCACTGAATGTGCTGGGCCTTGCACAGTATAGAAATTAGCAAGGGCCAGCTGCCTGCGACTGACAGGTCTGTATATGCAAGTGTCAGTGGGCCACACAAAAAAAAAACACTTAGCAATAAGTATCAGCAAGGAGCAAGCTAACAAGCCTAACACGAGCCTAACTAAGCTTTCCCTAATCTGTGCAGCAACCCTTCTCTAATTACTGCAGCCACACCGAGTGAGATAATGGTCGATGCAGCTGCCTTATATGGGGGGGGGGGGGGCTCCAGGAGGGAGTGTAGCCTGATTGGCTACCCTGTGTCTGCTGACTGTGATGTAGAGGGTCAAAGTTCAGCCTAATGATGTAGTATAGGGGGTGGGTCGAACGCGCATAAAGTACGCGGTTCACTGTGAACGCGAACCACCGATCTTCACGCGAATCGGTTCAAAGTTGAACCGTTCTGGCCATCTCTAAACATGGCACTGGAGAAGGTATGCCTTCTCCACTTCGCTCTACTCTAGAGTCGAGAATATTACTGTGCCTATTGAAAAAACAGGCAATCCAGAAGTCTGCTTCTCTGCATGGCCATTAGCAGCTGGGGGGTTTCCAGTCCACTGTGCATAAGGAGATATGCATGAGGAGAGGGTGAATTGAATGGCAGATCATATGGAGGAGACTTTGTCTGAGATGAAGTAGGCACAGTTCTCACACAGGTCCTGTGAAGGTCTGATGCTGGATTTCCTGCAAGTTGCAGAGATTGTCAACTGCGCAGAAAAGCTGGACTGGTCTGTTGGCTGCATTTGTAACCTCCTGAGACATAAATAAGGACTTTTTCTTTTTGATCAGTAGTTGATATTTTTTTTTCTGGTGAGCAATTAAGAAATGTTTGTCTTCAGAGGACTGATGTTTGTCATTCCAGTCTGCGCCACTCTTTCTTTAGTTCATTTACAGAGTTGTCAAACCAGTAAACATTATGTAATGGTGCAGAATGTTTAATGCATAAGGGAGCTTTGGAGTCAAAAGCAGCTGAGACATAGTGGTTATATTTAAGGCCCTTGGAGTCAAGGCCTAAGTTGCGATCTGTCAGTCCATCTAGACTGAGATTGTTCTAAAGGTGTTCGGGTGACAAACTTTTCACGGAACAATAGTTTATTACCCGTAAATACTTGAATACACTCGACTCGTGTATAAGTCAACTGCAACATTTGACCCTCTCAAGCTGGAATTTGTTACTGACTCAAGTTAATGGCTGCACTTGAGGACCAGGAGAGGTTACTGAATGCACTGCATACAGTATTTCAGCCATAAACTCCTCCTGTCCCTTAAGTGCAGCCAATAATTCTTCCAGGCCCCCCAAGTGTAGCAATTATTCACTCCCCTTCCTGCAGTCCAAGATTTTCCCCCTGCCCCTTTCCTTGTTAATTGTTGTTGCCAGAACTTTCAGACCTGTGCTTTCTTGACATTTCCATTAATAATGTGTCACTTACCACTGGGTAAATTGCTGCAAATGGGAATGTCACTAATAGTACACTCATTACTCAGTGTGCTCAGTGTTGCCTGTGATTCGTGTATAAGTCGACCCCTATACTTTTATTTAGTGAGTCAGACCTAAATTTCTAGACTTATACTCAACTATATACGGTAGTTCTTTCACTTGGTGTTTTAAAGGCGCTATACAAATACTGCAATTATTATAATGCAGTGTCAGTGGGCAACACAAAAAAAAAACACATCAGGAGAACATTAGCTCTCAACAGAGCTGTTGTGGGGTGCTATTATAGCAATAAGAATCAGCCAGGAGCAAGCTAACAAGCCAAGAGCCTAACTAATCTTTCCCTAGGAGAAACAGTCTGCAGCAGCTCGCCCTACTCTCACTATAGCAGGCACACGAGTGAGTGTAATGGCTGGCACTCCCTGTCTTATTTACAGGGGGGATTGGCACCAGGACTTAGTGTAGCCTGATTGGCTACAATGTGCCTGCTGACTGTGATGTAGAGGGTCAAAGTTGACCCTAAGGTAGCATTATGGGGGCCATCCGAACTTCCGGGAAAGTTCCCAAAGTTCGCCTGGAACCGTTCGCTGGCGAACCGTTCGGCCCATCTCTAGCCACCATTACAAATAAACCTTCCACACCTTACTATTTTACAGGACCAGGTCACTTTAAAACCAAATGACAGCTGTTTAAAAAATATTTAGGCTTTCATAAACCACAAAATGGGTTTATGCGACATTTTACAGATTTATAATGCTGTCCACTAACTGCTCTAATGCAACTAAAAGTATTACACCAGCCAGTCAGTTTTACTTCAGGGTGGTGTTGAATGAAACAAATTATTATTGCTTTTAAGGTCAGCACTCAAAAACAAGCGACGTCGATCAAACAACATTATCTGTTAAAAGGAAAAAACATGTAATTTAAATAATGTTGTTTACACACGACGATATTGTGAATGATTATGTCATTCGAATACTGCATGTGCAAAAAGTGACATTTCGCATCCATGCTCTGGAACTAATGGCCACAATTCACTAAGACCACGCTGGTGATTATAAGGCAAGTGAAAACTTATCACCACACATATTTTAAGTGTTAATTCACTAAAGAAGCATGCCTTAGTGTTGGTGCACACCAGAGCGGTTCTGGAGCGTTTTTTAAAACGCTTGCAGGGGGAAAACCGCTTGGCTAATGAAAGTGAATGGGCTGGTGCACACCAGAGCGGTTCGTTTTTTCCACAAATGCAAACTTGGGGGCTGCAGCATTTTTTAGATTTCTGAGGCGTTTCTGCCTCAATGTTAAAGTATAGGAAAGTGGAAAACCGCTCTGACAGAGCGGTTTTCCAGGTGTTTTTGTTACAGAAGCTGTTCAGTAACAGCTTTACTGTAACAATATTTGTAATCTGCTACACAAAAACGCTCCAAAAAACGCTAGGCATGTTTAGAAAACGTCTATAAACATGCCTAGAATCGCTCTGAAATCTGCTTCAAAAACCTCTAGCGTTTTGAAGATCTGCTAGAGGTTTTTGGTGTGCACTAGGCCTTATTAAAGTATAGTGATACGTTTTCACGGTGAGAGTATTATCTTATCACTCCTGTTCTTAAAGAGGAACTAAAGTGAAAAGGGGGAAAAAAAATAAATATGTTGGAAAGTGAGTAGTTAAAAAATAGAAGAAAGATCAATAAATTATTGATATTCGCTATGTAATTTGTTCATATTGTTTGATCCACAATCAGCATGCACATAATCATCTTTACTACTGGCAGACATGAAAAAATCAGCACCAACTTCCATTAATTATAACCACACCCCCTAACAATGTGATAGGCTAAAAGGATATACATATGCATAGAGGGAGAAACTGGTTGCTTGGCAGTTGGAAACAGCTGTTATTTCCCACAATGCAACAAGGCTCTCAGACAGGAAACTGGCAGGATTAAGGGCCTGACATTACACTGTGGGAGGGGTTTTACCACAATATCTGTCATAAAGTCTCCCCTGATGATCTATTCGAGAAAAGGTAAAGATTTCTCATGGGAAAGGGTGTATCAGCTACTGATTCTGATGAAGTTCAATCCTTGGTTCCAATTTATCTTAAGTTATCAAGTCTGTAGTTATTCTTACATGCAACAGATAGGGAGGTGAGGAGCACACGGAGGCAGGATATAGCTCCGCCCCTCCTGATGTCTCCTCTACAGCATGATCACAGCTAGCCTGCAGGTGCCGTGTATGGCAGTCAGGAAAGGAAAGAGAGAGAGATGCTGTGTCTGTCTGTGTGTGGCTGTGTGTGTATGTGGCTGTGTGTGACTATACATGAGCTTGATGGCTCTCTCTTCCTCCCTCCCTGTGTTCCCTATACAATAGTAAAAAAAACACTTTTTTTTATTGAAAACATATACAAATAAACAAAAATAAATAAACAAACAAACATCTGGGGGGCAATCAGACCCCACAAACAGAGAGCTCTGTTGGTGGGGAGAAAAGGGGGGAGAATCACTTATGTGCTGTGTTATGCGGCCCTGCAGCTTGGCCTTAAAGCTGCAGTGGGCAATTTAATGAAAAATGGCCTGGTCTTAAGGGGGGTTTAACACTGCAGTCCTCAAGTGGTTAAAATAACTTTGAAGTGTTTTACCATTGAAAAAGTACCTATAAGTTGGTGAAAAAGTACTATCTTATTTGCTGGGGGTTTAAAGGGCATTTTATGACAAGATGTAAAAATATCACCTAGGAGAAAACTCAGGAGAAAAAGTGAATTGCATATGGGCCCCTGTCTTTAAAGAGAATCTGTACTCTAAAATTCTTACAATAAAAAGCATACCATTCTATTCATTATGTTCTCCTGGGCCCCTCAGTGCTGTTTCTGCCACTCCCTGCTGCAATCATGGCTTGTAATTGGCAGTTTTAGGCAGTGTTTACAAACAAAAGACATGGCATGTGATAGGCTGAGAGGAGCTCAGTCTGTGACTCATACAGAGCCTGCAGGGGGTGTGGAGAGGGTGAGTATAGCTTCTGCCTACAACAAGCGGTGCAGAACATTTCAGCCTGAGTGCCTGAGCCTGACAAAGCCGTCAGAGGAAAGAAGATTAAATTATATAACAGGGATAATACAGCCACTGTGCAACTAGGAAAGGCTGCAGTAAGACAGACCACATTAGAACAGGTATAGGAACTTATAGGATAGAAGAAATAAGGCTGAACATTTTGTTACAGAGTCTCTTTAAGATTAGGATTCAGTTGTTAATTTAAGGATTCTGTCGTTAACTTCAGGAATTACTCTTTAACTTCAGGAGAGAATCCTTATTTTAAGGTTTGAGGTAAATTGCTTAGTGAAAACTACATGGTTTATCACCATGGTGATAACAGTAAAAACAGCTCAAAATCATTATTAAAAACAGGAGATAAGCTTAGTGAATTGTGCCCAATGTAATTTAGGCCCCTTTTACACTTGCATTGGAAACCCGTGTTACGTTACCCTTTACTACAGCAAGGGGCTGCAAAAGCAACGCAAGTCAATGGAGCCTTGTGCACTTAGGGCTTGATTCACTAAACCGTGATAACTCAAATACAAAGATATCACACATTATCAAAGATATCACACCCTATCAAAGTTAACACGCCTTATCAGAGTAGCATAGCGAGCGCTACAAACTTATGCCTGCTAATTGGCAATGGCACTCGGCCTGCCCTGAGCCCCTGCGGGTTCGTAGCGCTCGCTATTCTACTCTGATAAGGTGTGTTAACTTTGATAAGGTGTGATATCTTTGATAAGGTGTGATATATGAATTATCCCGGTTTAGTGAATCAAGTCCTTATGCATTGCACTGGAAGTTGCTGATCTGACGCAAGGGATTCAGCACTTTACTGGATGCACCATGCCTGACGCATGGTGCATGCTGTAATGCAAGTCTATGAGCGATGCAGGTAGTGTAAACGAGGCATCCCGGTGCGGGGAGTACGTCACTGAGCAGGGGCGTAGCCTTGCATATGACCCTGTCGGGGCACTCTGCTACAGGGTCAAATGTTTGACTTTTTTGCGGTGCAATGGGGCAGGAGCATTGTGCTGCTAAAATCGGTGTCTAATTACATTGTACGGTTCGTGATATCTGCCCAATAACCATCAGAATTGATGACCCAACAAACTCTGATGTCACTTCTCTACTGCATGTGCACAATATTCAAAATTGATTGTTCGCTTTACCATAAAGCCAGTCTTTATATGTTACATGAGGTTTTTTGGTTAAGAGATTTTCCAGTCAGCGATCACATGTTAATGTTATTCCTAATGATCGTCATTGTAAGTGTGTATGTAGCTTGATTGTCAGATCAGTTAGTAGTCTTCAGACTAGAACCTGCTTTGTGCAGAAAAGATTTTACTTGAGTAGAAATATGTTTGTTGTCTTTCCAATTTAAGCTGGGAGCACACTAGGCAGTGCAGAAAACCATGTTTTCTGCACTGTGCATTTTTTTTTTCATTTTTTTGTGCGTTTTTGTATATTTGTGTTTCCCATGTGTGCTTTTCATGCATTTATGGTGCGTTTTTCAATATTTTCCCTCTATCAATGTAATAAAATACAGTATCATATTTCCATTAAGATACATTATGTGCGTGGTGTTTTTTGTATTTTTAATTCGTGTCCTTTTCCACTGCTGCTTGCTCTTGCAGCAATTTTCACTTGCCGCCATTTGTTCTGTAGCCGCCAGAAACGTAGTGCAATCGTGGCGAGAATCGCACAAGCTAGCAATTGCGTTTGAGGGGAAAATCACGCAGGCTACTGGGAAATGAGCACCGCAATGTACATGTAAATCGTAGTGCTCTGGTGATCGGCAAAACGGCTGTGATACGCTTTTTGGGCCCTTATGTAGCATATGCATTTTCAAAAACACACACTGTAAAACGCACATATATGTGTTTTTACATTTGGTCCATAGACCTTCATTAACGGAAAAGTCTCTAGTGTTTTCCACCACGCCAGCATTTGCGCCTGGTGTATTCCTAGCCTTATACCAAAACACTTACCGTCAGTATAACGTTATGCACGCACTTTACATCAAGGGAACTTTCATTCTGCAGCAGCCTGCAGACCTAATAATAGCTGCATTTTGGAAAACATTTCCAGCGATTCAGCGGTCACAAAGCACACTTCTACGTGATAACGCACACATCTCTTCAAATACTATTAGCCTAAGCAAGAAGGTGCTGATGGGAAATATGGTTTTATGCCCTATCAGCCGTCCTCCATTAACAAATTAGAAATAAAATGAAATGGTGTGTCACATGTTCCGATATCTGTCTTAGAGCAAGTGTGTATTCAGCAGCGGGAATTGACAATTGTTTGGCTCTATTACAGAGAAGCCTGCGCTGGCATTTCAGACGCCACCCACCTAAGAATCATAATTTGAAAAGGATGTTGATGGATTATAGAGGATCCCTCTGTCTGCTCCAATTAGGATCAACATTTTCTCTTGTTGTTCACTGAGCTTTTAGGTATTAAATAGCTGAAAAAAGGTTGCCCCCTGCTGGACTATCATAAGATTTGCTGTTTATGTTCATTTTTTTTTTTTGTCTTTCCCAAAGAAAATTCATAGTGATGTTTGTTTTTTGTATATCCTCCTTATTTAAAATTAAATATATTATTGGCATGTTTTGTGTAGCTTCATTCAATCTGACAAGCGCTTACTATAAAAAAAAAGAATATACTTAATATACTTAAAAATGTAACTTCAGTCTGCAGCATTGATTGCAATGATATATGAGTCCCCTTTTTCACTAGTTTTACAGTGATTGTGGAGCCTGGTAACCTGGCTATGATAATGTAATCTGATATCCAGCAGCTACCCAACTATAAATGTTTCCTGTGCTACAAAATATGAGTGCCGTTTATCTGGAGCTGCAATGTGAAGCGTGCGCTTGTAAATCTCGTGTTAGTTCATGTGCTATTTTATCATCCAATTACTGTGTGTGACTTATTGGTGCTCTGACTTCAGGATTATCACTGCCATATTTTAACCCGCTTGCTGCCTATTTGTAAATTACTTGTGTGACTGAAGTTGTACTGATTCTTTGTATGGCTAACATTTTACATATGGAGGCTATAAAAGCTAATATTAATAAAGTTTATTATTCTGTAATGTGTTTTAAAGTGGATCCGAGATAAACTTTTACTCATTGCATAATTGTTACTTTCATATAGTTTATAGGGCATTCCTCAAGCCAAATACTTTTTTTGTTTTGTTTTAATTTTGTCTAATTCACTATAAACTAAACAAGTCTCGCCCACAGCCTTTCAGAGAGCCTTGGCATTTTCCGACAGTAGCAAGGGCTTATCGGAGCTCAGTCTGGGCAGGAGGAGGGGGAGGTTACTAGCCAGAGATATCAAAGGCAGAGGGGAGGAGGGAGGAGGAGAGGGGATTGAATTTACACACAGCCAAGCTGATAGCATCTCCAGCCCTTAGCCTGTGACAATGTGACAAACAGAACATGGCTGCCCTCATTGTATCACAAGAATGAATAATCATAAAATTTTGCAGCTAGATATGCTATGTAAACTATCTAAACTTTAGATAAGATATTTAGACAAGTTACTTGTTATAGTTAGTTTTTAATCTTGGATCCGCTTTAAGCGCTTTGCTTACTTTGCACTGATAGGCCAATAGTGAGTGACCGAAGCAGCTAGAAAGGACGCCAGAGGTGCCCTGTTAAAAATGGTGCTTCCATAGGCGACAATGTTAAAAGCTGCAATTAAGGGCTATAAATGGTAATTTGTGCACCGGAGGCATGCACAAACATGTAATAAAGGTGCCTACAGAAAAGGGCACTAGCTATTGCCGCTAGCAGAATATCAGTTAAGTTACCGATATTCTACTACTTAATTCCGATAGTAAAATATTGGTAACTGATATTTTACTATGACCTATCCCTACTCTCACACAGAGCCTTCCCTCTACCAATGCCTAACCCTTAACCCTGCCCACCCCCTAACCCCCCGTGGTGCTTACACTTTAACCCTCCTCTGGTGATGTCTAACCCTGGTTCTGTGGGGTATAAAAAAAGACAAAAAGTGTCACTTACCTGGGGCTTCTACCGGCCCCCTGCAGCTTTTAAGTCCCACACCGTCACTGAAGCCCCCTCCGTTCATTACCGCTGGTGACCTGCGAATTATTAGTCTAACTAGACAAATAGCATTGCGGCGCGCCCTCGCTCCCGTGCTCGTCATCGGGAGCTTACTGCGCATGCGCAGTACAAGAAAACTTTGTACTGCTCCTGCGCAGTAAGCTCCCGATCACGCGTGCGGCCAGCACAGCTGCAGTGCTGTTTGTCTACTTAGACGAATAATTAGCAGGTCACTGGCGCGACGAACGGAGGGATTTCAGTGACAGCGTGGGACTTAATAGCTGCAGGGGGCCAGTAGAAGCCCCAGGTAAGTGACACTTTCTGTCTTTTATTTATACCCCACAGGACCCCTTTAAAGAGAACCCGATGTGGTGCGGGGGGAGGGCAGATGGGACACAGAGGATGTTCCCTGCCTCCTGACATGCCTCTGTGCTCCCCACCGGCGTGCTATACCCTACCCTCCTCCCCGAAGTTAGTGACAATATTTGTCAGTATCTCAGAGGGTACTGGGAGGAGAGGGATTCCCTGCTCAAACACCCACTAGAAGCGTTCCTACAGGGTTTCCAGAGCTTCCAGAGCCATTGGCCAGCTCTTTCTTCCTGGCCCTGCCCACTGCCACTCCCCCCGCCTCTCTGAATGCTAGGAGAGAGAGAGATCTCTCTACTTCCAGTGTCGTGGCCCAGAAGTCACAAAAGTGAAAGTGGGCTCTAGAAGGACAATGGAGCAGCAGAGAGTGGCGGGGATGGTGGCTATCTGATCCACCCAGCACCCAGGGTCAGGTAGCCTACGTTTTTTTTTTATTATATCAGCCCACCTCAGGCTTTCTTTAAAAATTGAGACTTCCTATTGCCCTTATATGCAATAATGGGAGAAAATGAAAGCGGCTATCTTTTTATAGGATGCCTTTTTTAGGTGTACGCTGCCCAACATATTATGGGAATGTTTATATTAAAAGATGCAGTTTTACCTAGCCACATCAATATATTTTCTAGGTCCCACCACGATTGTCTTAGTGGTACAGTGGTGGAAGCTGGCATCTGTCATGAATCTGTCCCTAAGCTCTCTCCTGCTTAAAGAGAAACTCCTGTGAAAATAATGTAATAAAAAAGTGCTTTATTTTTACAATAATTATGTATAAATGATTTAGTCAGTGTTTGCCCATTGTAAAATATTTTAAATCCCCGATTTATATTCTGACATTTATCACATGGTGACATTTTTACTGCTGGCAAGTGATGTAGCTGCTGCTTGCTGTTTTGGCAGTTGGAAACAGCTGTAAACAGGTATTTCCCACAATGCAGCAAGGTTCACAGACAGGAAACTGCCAAGAGTATGTACTCAGAATTTCTTTGTGGGAGGGGTTTCACCACAATATCAGCCATACAGCGCCCCCTGATGGTCTGTTTGTGAAAAGGAATAGATTTCTCATGTAAAAGGGGGTATCAGCTACTGATTGGGATAAAGTTCAATTCTTGGTCGGAGTTTCTCTTTAAGAATGATGTGCGTCACTCAACCTCCCCTTTGGTACCCCCCCCCCCCCCCACCCACAGCTTGTTACAGAAGTTGGGCAGGAGCTGGAACAACATGGCATACAAGATTGTTCCTTTAACTACTTCCCGACCGCCGTATAGACAAATGGCGGCCGGGAAGCAGACGCCGCAAGGACCGCCGTATTGACAAAATGCGGCGGTCCTTGTTTGGGCATGGGCGGAGCGATCGCGTCATCCGTGACGCGATCCTCCGCCTCCGCCTGTCGCCGCTCACTCGCCGCAACATCCCGCCGGCCATACGGAAGCGCCGGCGGGATGTTAACCCGACGATCGCCGCATACAAAGTGTATAATACACTTTGTAATGTTTACAAAGTGTATTATACAGGCTGCCTCCTGCCCTGGTGGTCCCAGTGTCCGAGGGACCACCAGGGCAGGCTGCAGCCACCCTAGTCTGCACCAAGCACACTGATTTTCTCCCCCCCCCGCCCCAGATCGCCCACAGCACCCATCAGACCCCCCCCCTGCCCACCCCCCAGACCCCTGTTTGCACCCAATCACCCCCCTAATCACCCATCAATCACTCCCTGTCACTATCTGTCAATGCTATTTTTTTTAATACCCCCCCCCTGCCCCCTGCTCCCTCCTGATCACCCCCCAACCCCCCAGATTCTCCCCAGACCCCCCCCAGACCCCCCCCCCCAATGTACTGTATGCATCTATCCCCCCTGATCACCTGTCAATCACCTGTCAATCACCTGTCAATCACCCGTCAATCACCCGTCAATCACCCATCAATCACCCCCTGTCACTGCCACCCGTCAATCAGCCCCTAACCTGCCCCTTGCGGGCAATCTGATCACCCCCCCACACCAATAGATCGCCCGCAGATCCGACATCAGATCACCTCCCAAATCCATTGTTTACATCTATTCTCTCCTCTAAACACCCACTAATTACCCATCAATCACCCATCAATCACCCCCTATCACCACCTGTCACTTTTACCTATCAGATCAGACCCTAATCTGCCCCTTGCGGGCACCCAATCACCCGCCCACACGCTCAGATTGCCCTCAGACCCCCCCCTTATCAATTCACCAGTGCATTCATTACATCTGTTCTTCCCTGTAATAACCCACTGATCACCTGTCAATCACCTGCCAATCACCTATCACCCATCAATCACCCCCTGTCACCCCCTGTCACTGCCACCCATCAATCAGCCCCTAACCTGCCCCTTGCGGGCAATCTGATCACCCACCCACACCATTAGATCGCCCGCAAACCCGCCGTCAGATTACCTCCCAAATGTATTGTTTACATCTGTTATCTTCTCTAAACACCCACTAATTACCCATCAATCACCCCCTATCACTGTTACCTATCAGATCAGACCCTAATCTGCCCCTTGCGGGCACCCAATCACCCGCCTACACGCTCAGATTACCCTCAGACCCCCCCTTATCAATTCGCCAGGGCATTATTTACATCTATCCTTCCCTGTAATAACCCACTGATCACCTGTCAATCACCTGCCAATCACCTATCACCCATCAATCACCCCCTGTCACCCCCTGTCACTGCCACCCAACAATCAGCCCCTAACCTGCCCCTTGCGGGCAATCTGATTACCCACCCACACCAATCGATCGCCCGCAGATGCGACATCAGATCACCACCCAAGCGCAGCGTTTACTCTCCTCTAAACACCCACTAATTACCCATCAATCACCCATAAATCACCCCCTATCACCACCTGTCACTGTTACCCATCAGATCAGACCCTAATCTGCCCCTTGCGGGCACCCAATCACCCGCCTACTCGCTCAGATTACCCTCAGACCCCCCCTTATCAATTCGCCAGTGCAATATTTACATCTGTTCTCCCCTGTAATAACCCACTGATTACCTGTCAATCACCTATCAATCACCCATCAATCACCCCCTGTCACTGCCACCCATCAATCACCCCCTGTCACTGCCACCCATCAATCACCCCCTGTCACTGCCACCCATAAATCAGCCCCTAACCTGCCCCTTGCGGGCAATCTGATCACCCACCCACACCAATAGATCGCTCGCATATCCGACGTCCGATCACCTCCCAAGTGCAGTGTTTACATCTGTTCTCTACCCTAAACACCCACTAATTACCCATCAATCACCCCCTGTCACTGCTACCTATCAGATTAGACCCCTATCTGCCCCTAGGGCACTCAATCACCCGCCCACACCCTCAGAATGCCCTCAGACCCCAGCCCTGATCACCTCGCCAGTGCATTGCTTGCATCTATTCCCCCCTCTAATCACACCTTGAGACACCCATCAATCACCTCCTGTCACCCCCTAGCACACCTACCCATCAGATCAGGCCCTAATTTGCCCCGTGTGGGCTCCTGATCACTCGGCCAAACCCTCAGATCCCCCTCAGACCCCCTTCCGATCACCTCCCCAGTGCATTGATTGCATCTATTTTCCCCTCTAACCACCCCCTGAGACACCCATCAATCACCTCCTGTCACCCCCCTAGCACTCCTATCCATCAGATCAGGCCCAATACAACCTGTCATCTAAAAGGCCACCCTGCTTATGACCGGTTCCACAAAATTCGCCCCCTCATAGACCACCTGTCATCAAAATTTGCAGATGCTTATACCCCTGAACAGTCATTTTGAGACATTTGGTTTCCAGACTACTCACGGTTTTGGGCCCGTAAAATGCCAGGGCGGTATAGGAACCCCACAAGTGACCCCATTTTAGAAAAAAAGACACCCCAAGGTATTCTGTTAGGTGTATGACGAGTTCATAGAAGATTTTATTTTTTGTCAAAAGTTAGCGGAAATTGATTTTTATTGTTTTTTTTCCACAAAGTGTCACTTTCCGCTAACTTTTGACAAAAAATAAAATCTTCTATGAACTCACCATACTCCTAACAGAATACCTTGGGGTGTCTTCTTTCTAAAATGGGGTCACTTGTGGGGTTCCTATACTGCCCTGGCATTTTAGGGGCCCTAAACCGCGAGGAGTAGTCTAGAAAACAAATGCCTCAAAATGACCTGTGAATAGGACGTTGGGCCCCTTAGCGCACCTAGGCTGCAAAAAAGTGTCACACATGTGGTACCGCCGTACTCAGGAAAAGTAGTATAATGTGTTTTGGGGTGTATTTTTACACATACCCATGCTGGGTGGGAGAAATTTCTATGTAAATGGACAATTGTGTGTAAAAAAATCAAACAATTGTCATTTACAGAGATATTTCTCCCACTTAGCATGGGTATGTGTAAAAATACACCCCAAAACGCATTATACTACTTCTCCTGAGTACGGCGGTACCACATGTGTGGCACTTTTTTACACCCTAAGTACGCTAAGGGGCCCAAAGTCCAATGAGTACCTTTAGGATTTCACAGGTCATTTTGCGACATTTGGTTTCAAGACTACTCCTCACGGTTTAGGGCCCCTAAAATGCCAGGGCAGTATAGGAACCCCACAAATGACCCCATTCTAGAAAGAAGACACCCCAAGGTATTCCGTACGGAGTATGGTGAGTTCATAGAAGATTATATTTTTTGTCACAAGTTAGCGGAAAAAGACACTTTGTGAAAAAAAACTATTAAAATCAATTTCCGCTAACTTGTGACAAAAAAATAAAAACTTCTATGAACTCACCATACTCCTAACGGAATACCTTGGGGTGTCTTCTTTCTAAAATGGGGTCATTAGTGGGGTTCCTATACTGCCCTGGCATTTTAGGGGCCCTAAACCGCGAGGAGTAGTCTTGAAACAAAAATGACCTGTGAAATCCTAAAGGTACTCATTGGACTTTGGGCCCCTTAGTGCAGTTAGGGTGCAAAAAAGTGCCACACATGTGGTATCGCCGTACTCGGGAGAAGTAGTATAATGTGTTTTGGGGTGTATTTTTACACATACCCATGCTGGGTGGGAGAAATACCTCTGTAAATGACAATCTTTTGATTTTTTTACACACAATTGTCCATTTACAGAGGTATTTCTCCCACCCAGCATGGGTATGTGTAAAAATACACCCCAAAACACATTGTACTACTTCTCCCGAGTATGGCGATACCACATGTGTGGCACTTTTTTGCACCCTAACTGCGCTAAAGGGCCCAAAGTCCAATGAGTACCTTTAGGATTTTACAGGTCATTTTGAGAAATTTCGTTTCAAGACTACTCCTCACGGTTTAGGGCCCCTAAAATGCCAGAGCAGTATAGGAACCCCACAAATGACCCCATTTTAGAAAGAAGACACCCCAAGGTATTCCGTTAGTAGTATGGCGAGTTCATAGAAGATTTTATTTTTTGTCACAAGTTAGCGGAAATTGATTTTAATTGTGTTTTTTCACAAAGTGTCATTTTCCGCTAACTTTTGACAAAAAATAAAATCTTCTATGAACTCACCATACTCCTAACGGAATACCTTGGGGTGTCTTCTTTCTAAAATAGGGTCATTTGTGGGGTTCCTATACTGCCCTGGCATTTTAGGGGCCCTAAACCGTGAGGAGTAGTCTTGAAACGAAATTTCTCAAAATGACCTGTGAAATCCTAAAGGTACTCATTGAACTTTGGACCCTTTAGCGCAGTTAAGGTGCAAAAAAGTGCCACACATGTGGTATCGCCGTACTCAGGAGAAGTAGTATAATGTGTTTTGTGGTGTATTTTTACACATACCCATGCTGAGTGGGAGAAAGATCTCTGTAAATGGACAATTGTGTGTAAAAAAAATTAACAAATTGTCATTTACAGAGATATTTCTCCCACCCAGCATGGGTATGTGTAAAAATACACCCCAAAACACATTATACTACTTCTCCTGAGTACGGCAATACCACATGTGTGGCACTTTTTTGCAGCCTAACTGCGCTAAGGGGTCCAAAGTCCAATGAGCACCTTTAGGCTTTACAGGGGTGCTTACAATTTAGCACCCCCCAAAATGTCAGGACAGTAAACACACCCCACAAATGACCCATTTTGGAAAGTAGACCCTTCAAGGTATTCAGAGAGGGGCATTGTGAGTCCGTGGCAGATTTCATTTTTTTTTGTCGCAAGTTAGAAGAAATGGAAACTTTTTTTTTTTTTTTTTTTTCTCACAAAGTGTCATTTTCCGCTTACTTGTGACAAAAAATAATATCTTCTATGAACTCACTATGCCTCTCAGTGAATACTTTGGGATGTCTTCTTTCCAAAATGGGGTCATTTGGGGGGTATTTATACTATCCTGGAATTCTAGCCCCTCATGAAACATGACAGGGGGTCAGAAAAGTCAGAGATGCTTGAAAATGGGAAAATTCACTTTTTGCACCATAGTTTGTAAACGCTATAACTTTTACCCAAACCAATAAATATACACTGAATGGGTTTTTTTTTATCAAAAACATGTTTGTCCACATTTTTCGCGCTGCATGTATACAGAAATTTTACTTTATTTGAAAAATGTCAGCACAGAAAGTTAAAAAAATCATTTTTTTGCCAAAATTCATGTCTTTTTTGATGAATATAATAAAAAGTAAAAATCGCAGGAGCAATCAAATAGCATCAAAAGAAAGCTTTATTAGTGACAAGAAAAGGAGCCAAAATTCATTTACGTGGTAGGTTGTATGAGCGAGCAATAAACCGTGAAAGCTGCAGTGGTCTGAATGGAAAAAAAGTGGCCGGTCCTTAAGGGGTAGAAAGCCCTAGGTCCTCAAGTGGTTAAGCGCTGTGTGTTGTAATTATGTCACCACATGGGGGGGGGGGGGGGGGGGGTGAGCCTGAAATGGAGGGGACCATAGAGCTGCTCTTCACAACTAGTGTTGAGCGTGATGGATAATGTTTTCCTGAAATTTTAGGTAATTTTCACAATTACAGTATAATACTGATCTTAAAGCGGACCTCAACTCAGAACTTCCTCTCTGCTCTAAAAGATAAGCAATATGATAGTAACCATTAATGAAAAACATTTCTTTGTTACAGCTTACAGAACTCATGCAATAAATCTGCAGTGTGTCTACTTCCTGCTTTCATGGAAGCAGACGTATTGTTAACATCCTGTTTTTACCCATTAGCTCTCTGCTGTGGCAGTCAGCTGACACAGCTAAGGGATCAAATTACAACTTGTGCTTAGTCACCGATGAGGAGGAATTAGACAGGCTAAACTCTCTAAATACATGCAAGGTACATTTCCAAATGTCTTCATTCTGTCCTGTGCAAGCGTTCAGGACCACTTTAATTATGATTTTGCATGTAATTTTGATTTTGTGTAATTTAAGTTATGCCAAATTACTAAAGAATGTATGTTTATATGTGCAAAAATGTATGGGCATGCATGCAAAAATTCATTTTCACCAAATGCATTGAAGTCAATTGGAATGAGAAAGAATATTTTCGCATAGCTGCGTATAAATATATACAGTGGGATGCGAAAGTTTGAGCAACCTTGTTAATCGTCATGATTTTCCTGTTTAATTCGGTGGTTGTTACAATAAAACATGTCAGTAAAATATATCATATAGGAGACACACACAGTGATATTTCAGAAGTGAAATGAAGTTTATTGGATTTACAGAAAGTGTGCAATAATTGTTTAAACAAAATTAGGCAGGTGCATAAATTTGGGCACCACAAAAAAGAAAAGAAATCAATATTTAGTAGATCCCCCTTTTGCAGAAATTACAGCCTCTAAACGCTTTCTGTAGGTTCCAATGCCTTAGTGGATTTTGAGCAGTGTTTAGGGTTGTTGTCTTGTTAAAAGATCCAGCCCAGGCGCAGCTTCAGCTTTGTCACTGATACCTGGACATTGGTCTCCAGAATCTGCTGATACTGAGTGGAATCCATACGTCCCTCAACTTTGACAAGATTCCCAGTCCCTACACTGGCCACGCATGATGGAACCATCACCAGATTTTACTGTAGGTAGCAGGTCCTTTTCTTGGAATGCTGTATTCTTTTTCCTCCATGCATAATGCCCCGTATTATGCCCAAATAACACGGCTTGTCCAAATGTGCTTTAGCATACCTCAAGCGGCTCTGTTTGTGCTGTGGGCGGAGAAAAGGCTTCCTCTGCATCACTCTCGGATACAGCATCTCCTTGTGTAAAGTGCGCCAAATGGTTGAACGATGCACAGTGACTCCATCTGCAGCAAGATGATGTTGTAGGTCTTTGGTGCTGGTCTGTGGGTTGACTCTGACTGTTCTCCCCATTTGTTGCCTCTGTCTATCCGAGATTTTTTCTGGTCTGCCACTTTGAGCCTTAACTTGAACTGAGCCTGTGGTCTTCCATTTCCTCAATATGTTTCTAACTGTGGAAACAGACAGCCGAAATCTCTGAGACAGCTTTCTGTATCCTTCCACTAAACCATAATGGTGAACAATCTTTGTCTTCAGGTCATTTGAGAGTTGTTTTGAGACCTCCATGTTGCTACTCTTCAGAGAAAATTAAAAGAAGAGGGAAACTTACAATTGACCCCCCCCTTTAAATACTCTTTCTCATAATTGGATTCACTTATGTAAGTAGGTCAGCGGTCACTGAGCTTACCAAGCCATTCTGAGTTCCAAAAATTAGTTCTAAAGGTTTTGGAATCAATAAAATGACAACAGTGCCCACATTTATGCACTTGCCTAATTTAATTTAAACTTGAAAACTTTCTGTAAATCCAATAAACTTAATTTCATGTCTCAAATATCACTGTGTGTGTCTCCTATATGATATATTTAACTGACATTTTTTTATCATAACAACGAAAGATTTATACAGGAAAATCATGACGATTAACCACGTTGCCCAAACTTTCGCATCCCACTGTGTGTGTGTGTGTGTGTGTGTGTGTGTGTATGTATATATATATATATATATATATATATATATATATATATATATATATATATATATATATATATATATATATATATATATATATGCAAAAATATGCATGCAGATATTAATTTTCCCCAAATGCATTGATGTCAATGGGCAGGAGAAAACATATTTTCATTTAGATGAAAATTGTGTGAAATTACACATTCTAATTACTAATACATGCCAAATATAAATTGCAATGAAATCCCACATTGCGCTTTTGCATTATAATTGTGAATTTTGCAGCTAAATGACTACCATACAAAATTCAAGCTCATCACTGCTCACAACTAAATGGATACTTTAGTGAGGGGAAAATTAAGAGCATACAAGGAACTCACAACAAAACAAGATGATGCAAATATCTTTAATAACAGTAGTTTAGTGTCTTTGTTCAAAATACCTTGGGCCTGATTCACAAAGTGGTGCAAACTTTTTCGCGGACTTTTGCGCGTGCAAAGTGCCGTGATTCGTGCGATCGCGGACTTTTGCGCGCGCAATTTGCCACAATTCGCGCAAATCGCGGCAAATTGCGCGCGCAAAAGTCCGCGATCGCGCAAATCGCGACACTTTGCACGCGCAAAAGTCAGCGAAAAGTTTGCACCGCTTTGTGAATCAGGCCCCTTGTATGCTAACCCATTTATCTATTGTGCAGCACTGCGTAATATGTTGACGCTTTATAAATACAATGATTAATAAAAATAATAAAACACACCTGGAACACAAATGCGGAAACAGTAAATTCGGGCGCCTGAGGCTAGTGGACAAATCGGGCGCCGCCATTCACTCCTATAATAAATATCGTTTAATGGGCGCCCGATAGGAAAAAAGGGCGCCGGAGAAAACTAACGTTTTAAAAGCGGCGCCCGGAGACTTAATGTTTTATTACTGTTTCTCATGATTACACATTATTTAATGATTTATACATTTTTAAATATTATTTTTAAACGAAAAACAGTACAATATTTTTCCCCAAACATTATTTTTAAACGAAAAACAGTACTTTTTTTTTACATTATTTTTAAACGAAAAAACCAACAGGGGGGTCTTAGGTTTAGGCACCAACAGGGGGGTCTTAGGTTTAGGCACCAACAGGGGGTTTTAGGTTTAGGCACCAACAGGGGGGTCTTAGGTTTAGGCACCAACAGGGGGGTCTTAGGTTTAGGCACTAACAGGGGGGTCTTAGGTTTAGGCACCAACAGGGGGGTCTTAGGTTTAGGCACTAACAGGGGGGTCTAGGGGTTAGGGGTAGGTACAGGGAGGGTTACTTAGTAATTTTTTTTTAAACGTTATTATACGTTTGACTATTTAAACGAAAGATTAACGTTTTTACAATTGCCGATTTAATGCACATTATTTAATGATTTATAACTTTAAAAAACATTAATTTTAAACGAAATACAGTACAATACAATTTTAAACGTTATCCATGCTTATCGTTAAAAACCCGGCGCCCTTTTTTCCCAGCGCCCCTTTTTAACGTACGCCACAAATGCGGTCAGCAGATAAAACCTGCATCGGAGTACCTGATCTGCATACTAGCTTTGGCTTTGAATCATGAAAGTTATTATAAGCATAGGATAAGCACAACAGCCAGTCCTTTTTTAAGATCTCTTTTTAAATTAAGTAGGAGGTACCTGGCACATATGAAACAAATGAAGCCCAGTGTACAATGGGATTGTGGGACACTACTTGCATCACAACAGGGACCACATACCATGATAAGTAGAAGAAAAAGAAATGTATTACAGCACTTTGAGGCAATGTGTTTCATGATGAGATGTGCTTCTGCTGAATGATTGGCACAAAAAGGACCTGCGCAAGCAGAAAGAATACCCATGAAACATGTCTGAAAGTGCTTTCATCTCTTTTTTTTTCTGGTCTGGTGGTATGTGGCCTTTTGCTGGGAGGTAAATAGTGTCTTACCAATCCATTTTAAACTGTTTTATATTTTCCCTTGTTAATTATAATTGAAATCTCATTGGGGTGGGCCTGTTTGTGCTTATCTTACAAAATGGTAATTTCCTTCAAGGTTGTGCTCCCCGAATACTAATACACAGGTCTGTGAGTATGAGTTAGGCAAAAACGGCACTAGAAATTTGGGCACACCATGCGCCGCACTAGGCCGTAATGTAAATTTTGGCTTATAGCGGTGCTCAGTCAGTAATTTGGACGCTGTCAAAAGACAGTGCCCAAATTATGATAAAAATAGCATAATTTGGCCTCCAACAATAGCAGCCGAATTACATCTTACCCCTGAGTCAATGGTTGCCTGGAGGGGGAATAGTAATTAACTCGCTGGGACATTTGCAGGAGCAAGATGAGCCATTTTTTGGCTTTACCCTGTGCCCAAATTCCCCAGCGCCTTAATTACATGAACACCTGTGAGTACCCTAACAGCTATTATACTGTATTTAATCATACATTGTTCGAGCTACTAAACTATTAATCCTTAGGCTGCTTTCACAGTGGGACGTTACAGGCGCACGTTAGAGCAGCCTGTAATGCAGCCCAACTCACAGTAATGAAAAATCAATGGGCTGTTCACAGTGCCCACGTTGCGTTACAGTGTAACGCTGGATGTTCAAAGAAAGTGCAGCATGCTGTGCGTTATAGGTGGTTTTAGCTGCGTTAGACTGTTTGGACATGCTCAGTAAGGGGACAGTCCCCTATTGTTCCTAGCCACACGGCTAATTAATATTCACTGCACTGTAGTGTTGTCCAGATCATGAACAATTTGGATCTTTGATCCGGATCTTTTTTGTGAGTCGAATCATCCGGATCATCACAATGAAGGATTCGGTTCACAGTGGATGTCTGGAAGAAACAGAAACTGCAGCTTCTGTGCACAAGCACAATCTTCCTGGTGCATCTCTCCCTTCCCCATTAGCACCCTCAATGTGCCCTCATTCTCCTGCACCTCTCACTCTGCTGCACCCCTGCTTCCTGCTTCCCTAGTAAAATTATTCAAAGATTCGGTTCAAAGATCCGGATCTTTTCAATGATCCGATTCGAATCATCCAATCATTGAAAAGATCCGGACTTCCCAGTATAGCACCAACAGCCTCATAACGCAGCTCAATCTGACGTCCAACTTCAACACCACCATGCGTTGCGTTAGGGGCATGTTATGCGACCATAACGTCCCCTAAAACGCAACGTCTTGGTGTGAAAGAGGCCTTAGTTGTGTTTTAGAGTATAGAGTACTCTATATCTCTCTGACCTTTGTCAAACTTGACACAATACCCACTTAGGGTTATGCCACATAGGTGACCGAGTCACTTATCATAGCAACAAGTTACTAGCATTAGTATCTAGTCACTGGAATTAATTACAAGTACTAGCTAGCTGTAATTATCCACACAAACCAGGAAGAAAAAAAAATCTCATTTGCATTGCTCCAGGTTCCTTCACAAGGTCCACTGTTACAGTGGCAACACAAACGGCTGTTCAGACAAATCTTGCAGGCAGGGCCGGATTTCTGGCAAGGCCACATAGGCCATGGCCTAGGGCACCAGAAGTTTAGGGGCGGCTCAGTGAGGGGCAGGAAAGCTGTTCTATGCAGCCATCCCTATCTACAAGGACAGCTTTAACCTTTGAACTCTCTGTCCTGTACTTGTGCTGTCCCTGCAAGATATGTAAGCTCTATCCTGCAGGTACACATCAGCCTAACTCTCATGGTGACACATTGGGTCCATCGTCAACGAGATGGCAAGCATACCATAAAAGTTCAAAACGTAACATATAATCTATACGCATATTACTAAAATAGCTATTGTCTGTGACACCAATGATGGAAAGTAAGTTGAATTCTCGTTGGGGCACACAGAGCTAACAACCATACAGACGATATAGTTGGCCTTGGGCGGTAAAAAGTACAAATCCGGCCCTGCTTGCAGGTATGAATTTTCTGCAAGGTTCTCATAAGTAATGAGTTTATGAGAACTGGTTCACAGAAAATCAGCAGCCCTGATCTCTCCATTTTGAGTAAATTGCCCAGTTTCTCAAAATAGTATATAATTTTAAAACAATATAAATAATAGTTGAAATGATGTCTGCTAATCCCTTGTGCTAGAAATGTCATTATTAAATGTATTAACAGTTTGCATCATATTATATTATACAAAAGTTCCTCCGGAGCTCCAATTTAATAGTCCTTCCACATGAATGTTGCACCTTCCATTGTCTTTTAATGTGGACCTGAACTCTTGCACAGCACAGAAGAGAAACAGAGAGAAATGAACCCTGTATGTATTTAGAGAGTTTAGCCTGTCTAATTCATGCTCATTTGTGTCTAATCACAAACTGTAATTTTATCTCTTCCCTGTGTCACATGACTGCCACGCCAGAAAAGGCAGATAAGCTCATTTAAAAGCACAGACTGTAAACAATGGGCCTGATTCACAAAGCGGTGATAACTCAGTTATCACGCCTAAAAGACTTTAGGCGTGATAACCTTTGCACTGCTGAGTTAGCACCGTTTTGTGCTGTTTATCGCGCGCAAAGTCCCGCGCGCAAAACTTCTCGCGCAGCGCCCATAGGGTTTAATGGGTGCATTGCGCGCACCGAATCGTGCGCCGCGCGATTGTGCGCGCAACACTTTGCGCACGGAAATTTCGTGCGAGTTTCATTTTATCACGCCTAAACTGAGTTTAGGCGTGATAAAGGGCTTTTTACAGGCGTGCAAACACTTTGCACCGCTTTGTGAATCAGGCCCAATATGTCTGTTTCCATGAATCAGGAAGTAGAAACAGTGCAGATGTATTTTAGGATTTTCTTTCTCCTGTTCCACCCCTCCCTTTCATAGGGTTTGTTATCCACAAGCGCCACTTAAAGTTTTTATAGTATTTTAGGATTTGTATCAGCTGTAACAAATAAATGTTTTTTAAAGGTTATTATGCTGTTGTGTATCTTTTAGAGCAGAGAGGATGTTCTGAGTTCAGGTCCGCTTTTAACATCCACAACGTCTTCCTCCTGTACAAACAGATAACCTACACTAGGGGGAGTCTGCTGGTGTATTGTTCCCAATGTCACAACCTGAGTGCACCATTTGGAATACACAGTGATGTGGGCACGACCAGTTCATGGTGGCTGATCTATAAGCAGAATGCAGCAAGTGATAAGAACATGAATCTACTCTATGTGGCTAAGTTGAATGCTTTTAACCTTTTTTATTCTGTAAGCATGGTTACAATATGTTTTTACCTTAATAAACAGGCTTCATTATCATAAGTTTTCTCTTGTGGAGTTATTCTATAGGAGTTGTACACTCTTTTCAAGGGTCGGCCAAGTTGAGGGGTACGATGAGTATATTAGACTTATGAAAACCCCACCTGTTCCAGCGCTGCGTAATATGTTGGCACTTTATAAATACAATAAATAAATCAATAAAAGAGCATAATCGCACAATAAGGTGGTGAAGCCATATACAGCAGTATTATGCTATGTGTCAGTATATAATAAAAATAAAAAAAATGTATAAGTATATGTACAGGAAGACACTGTTGCAGTTAAAAGAGTGCTGGAGGAAGGTTTTTATAATATGATGAATCTGAAGATGATGATGATGATTATGATGTATCTTTGGGAAATGCACTAAAATACTCTAGTTTACAGTGAAATTAACAATTTAGTGGCACAAAACTGGAGTCTTTGTTTCCTAATGATCTCAACAGCTGAAATGGAACAAGCGTAGGATAGAAAGAGACTTTGGCATAAGACCACAGCCTGCATAGTGTAAATAAAAGCAGATCAGATTAGTAAGGTGTTTTGCAAAGCGCCAGTAAAATTAACGAGAAATTAACATGAAAACAGCACACATCAGTTTTACCGGCATTCGCGGTATTGAGCAAATAGCGCAATTTATGCTATGTACACAACACGTACATTACGCGTTGTGGAGCATGTTATTCTATTTGTTGAGTCCTAGCAACATGTTACGTGAATCAGGGCCTAAGTGACAGTGGCATTGATTAATGAATTCCTTTCATGCTTGCCTTATTTCATACATTAATGCAACATTAATATTTTGGTTCATTTTACTTCATGATTCAAAAACACTGAGTACCCATGAAAAATGTTTTGCATTAATTTTGCCTACGTAGATTAATTTTTGCCTATGTTCAAAACTACACCTAATCAATTCTGTGTTAAGAAATTATCCATAACAGCTTTTCAGCTGCCTCTGCCTGTAGTTGGTCTAAACTGATAACGTACAGCAAATAGGGGCTTTTGATATGTAAAATAATTTGTAAATTATATGTAAAATGATTTTCTGATCACCCCTTTAATGGGGCTATTGGAGAGCACTGTAACCCACCCCTTCATTACCAGTTACTATACAGTACTGTGCATTTGAAGAACCCTCCGTGAGGAAAAGCATATCTATGTAGCAGCAACTCCACTGATCAGATTTGTATTTCCATCACATGCTACACATGACTGATCAAACTAAGATCTGTGGACATTCTGAAGCCAGATCAATAAAATGTAATCTTTGTCATGTTTCTCAAACCATTCCTGAATTTTTTTTCCAGCATTGAGACTCACTATCCAGCTTCATGGTCCAACCAACCCTTGAGCACTTTGTTAGTGACAACCTTTTTCAGTGGTGACCTTATATTTTTATTTCAGCAGTCAGTCACTATCGGTTAGTAAGGCGGTATAATATACAGCCGGGTCGAAACTACAGGGGCGCAGACCTTGTGACCGCAGAGGGGTAGTGATGTAGGGAACATCAAATTTTCGGTACGCGAACATGAATTTTCCACAAAAGTTCTGCAAGACTTCAATGGGCAGGCAAA
This sequence comes from Hyperolius riggenbachi, assembly GCF_040937935.1. Classification (NCBI taxonomy): domain Eukaryota; kingdom Metazoa; phylum Chordata; class Amphibia; order Anura; family Hyperoliidae; genus Hyperolius; species Hyperolius riggenbachi. The sequence goes on along the minus strand of NC_090646.1, from coordinate 232,019,210 downwards.
TTTTAATACCTACAGGGACTGTTTCTGGCCACAAAAGTGATGGAAAAGTTGTTTCAAGGGGCCTAACACCTGGACCATGGCATGCCAGAGGGGGGTCCATGGCAAAAGTCGCACCAAAAATTACGTAGCTGACACAAAGTCGTATTTTAATCTCTAAAGAGCAGAAATCTCTTTATACTCCTAAATTTGTGGAAAAAAGTGCTTTAAAGCATCCGGCATGCATCCGGCATGCGATAAGGTAGTGTAAGTGTGAGGTCCAATTCACACTGACAGACAAAACGCCGCGTTTGACATCAACAATCAATCAAACAACCGCAAAGAGCTTTAGTGATTGCAGGCAATCAAGGTTTTCCAGTCCCTATGGTCAGGCTGAAGTAGTTTAATGACAGTTAAGTGACCAAAAAAACACTGATTCTGCACTGAGGCCTTATACAGGGGGCAGTAGTGGTGGTGAAGGATTATTGGGTTAAGGTCGGTGCACTACTAGGACCAGCAGACCTGTCTCCAACAGTTAACGTGTGCACTGGACACACAGAATTGCAATATAACAATAGCAAGAAAAATAAAAACTGTCCTTACAAGGGTGATTGATTTATCAAATTGGTGCACTACTAGGACCAGAAGACCTGTCTCCAACAATTAATGGGTGCACTGGACACACAGAATTGCAATATAACAATAGCAAGAAAAAGAAAAACAGCCCTTAGAAGGGTGAACTACTGTAGCACTAACCACTGACTGCACCTCTCTGCAATAGCTAAAGTGCACTGTGTGGACACACTGAACAACAATATCACAAGATCAAAATGCAGCCTTTAGAAGGGCTCTGGGGGTTATGTAGATGGTGAATTGGTACTGTACAGAAATGTTCTGTCCATAGTCTCCTTCACAACAGCTACAGTCAGACTGTAAAATGGCTGCTGTGCAGGTTTATTGATACATGGGGGGGCGGTCCAGGTGGGGGGGATAGCTGATTGGCTACCATGTGTCTGCTGACTCTGGGGTGAGAGGTGGCTCCATTATAATGTGTAGGGGGCGTGTCGAACATATGTTTGCAAACAGACGTGGGCGAGAACATGTGTTGTTCACCGTTAACTATTCACCAGCAAAACAGTTTGGGCCATCTCTACAGAGCTGTAAGGCCCAGAGCTGTAAGGGGGCCTTAACTCCTACTTCAAGGGGTCCATCCTCCAGATTTTTGTGCTTACATATGTTATGGGGTGTGTCCACAATGAACACTCTTGTTTTATGACCTATGCAAGATGGTTCCCCAGGCTGTGAGGGTCCCAAGGGGTAGGCAAGGGAAAGGGTGTGAACACTGGGGGGCCCATACTTTATAGTTACGCTCCTGTGTACAGCCTTGCTATCCCAGCTACACACAAATGAGTCTCTTCTAAACCCAGGCGGGTGCTTATAGGGAGATAAGGATCTACAATGGAGTGGCCAGAAAAATACATACAGTAGGCAGGAGAATTAACAGGAACTTGACTGATGTGGAAGCAACTCGATGGACGTATGTCTCTTTTCAATTCAAAAAAACAATGTAACTAAGGGTGGATATAGGCATGGAATGGGTCAGGAGGCAGCCTGGCTGGGCTTCTGAACCAGGAGTCCAGCCAAACACAGAAAAGCTTTAACAGCCAGGGCACTATCTGCAATGAGTTTGTATGTTCTCCATGTATCTGTGTGGGTTTCCTCCTCCGACACCCCAAAAACATACAGATAAGTTAATTGGCTTCACCATAAATTGGCCCTAGACTATGATACATGCACTGCATGATACATACATAAACATATGACTATGGTAGGGATTAGATTATGAGCCCCTCTGAGCAGGGGTCGAGTCCTGTGTGAACACGGGTGGAGGATGTCCACCTACTTTTTCCGGAGAGTGGATGTCATCCACCCTAGCATGGAGACAGTGGAGGGTAGGCAGCGCAGTGGAGGGGGAGTAGTGGGCACAGCGGTGGGGAAGGGGGACGTCTCCCCACCTTCCCTCAGCTTGGGGCTCCCCTCCCTCGATCTCCCCTCCAGAACTAAACATTTGTGGTGGCTGGCAGCGGGCATCAGTGGGCAGGGACTTACCTCCTCCTCGTTACAAGCGCCGGGAGGAGTTCTGCGTGCTGCTGCTCTGATCTAGACCAGACCAGACTAGCGGCATGCAGAGCTTCAACTCCCACCGGAAGGGGGGGGATAAGTCCCCGCCCGCTGATGCCCGCTGTCAGCCGCTGGAAATGTTTAGTTCTGGAGGGGAGAGCGAGGGAAGGGGAGCCCCAAGGTGAGGGAAGGGGGGAGACGTCCCCCCTTCCGCACTGCTGTGCCCACCACTCCCCCTCAGCTGCGCTGCCTACCATCCTTCTGGGGACACCTGGCTACATATACTGGGGACACCTATAGACCTGGCTACATATACTAGGGGCAGCTATACACCTGGCTACATATACTTGGGACAGCTATACACCTGGCTACATATACTGGGAACACCTATACACCTGGCTACATATACTGGGGACACCTATAGACCTGGCTACCTATTCTGGGAACAACTATACACTTGGCTACTTATACTGGGCACACCTATAGACCTGGCTAGCTATACTGGGCTATTTTGGGGGAACTGCTGTCAGATCTGTATTTTTGGGGAACCGCTGCTGCCAGATTACGTGTATTTTTGGTGAAATGCTATCAGATTATATCTATTTTTGGGGGAGGCACTATGTCAGAAGTCAAACTTCCCCGGCAGACCTTTTACACCACTGCTACGGTCATGTATATCTGGCCCCACCCATGACCATGCCCACATTCTGCAGTGTGACCACACCTCAGGGGGTTTTGGGACTTTTCTCAGGACCAGACCCCTGCCTCTGAGGGACAGTTAAGTGAAATGACAATATATATTCTGTACAGCGCCGTGGAAGTTATTGGCACTATATAAATACTAAATAATAATAACTATTATTGGGAGCAATATGCACTGCTGAGACTGCAGGACTGTAAAATATCCGGCCTTGTGACCTGTCTGTTTGCATAAAAATCTACATCTTTGCTTTAAGGTTTGTAAAGCTGGGAATAAGGATTACGAGATTCTGATTAGTATTCGGTATGACCTTATTTTAACATCAGAATAACAAGAGATTAGCTCATCCTTACTTAAATTAAAGTTAAAAGAAAATCTTTTTTTCCTGCAGTCATAGTATTGGATTTTCCAGTCAGCAAGTTCACACCAGAAAGCTTCTCACTCTAAACTGCTAGTGCCATGCTTGGTTCAGGAGGCAACAAGCCACAGCCTGTCTTCCAGGCCACATAAACAACATTAGAAATAAATGAGCACTTTTATGACTTTCTATCACATGTTCAGCTGCAGTGAGTATTTTTGGCAGAAGAATGTCTTTGTGAGCCAACATAACTTCTTTCTGTTGTTTTACCAGTTTTACTAGATCTTAAACAATCACCGTTGCATAAAAGTGTTGCTCAAGCAAGTCTTGTGTAAAACTTCCCTTTAACCTTCTTGCTGTGTTTGGTATTTGCTGATTTTGCACCATAGTATTAGTATAATTTACCGTTCAGTCACCTTCATCTGCTGCAATATAAAATGCATTGATTAAAAGTTCAGCTGTATTTATAGTAAATACCAAAACCAGCATTTGCCCATACACACCTTCTGTTTAATGTGTGCCCCTCAGACCCATACAGATTAACTATGTACTGTAAATAATGACATTCTTAAAAAGGATGTTTACTTTCTGTAGTCAATACTTGTTTTGATGTAGCCTCCTACATGGTAATGCTTGTCCTAGTGAAACTGATATGGACAGGGCCGGTTTAAGCAACAATGGGGCCCCAGGGCAAAATAAACCTGGGGGCCCCCCCAACAGATACCCCGGAGCAAAAAATGGCATTAAGGGACCTTTTTTGCAGCTGGTATAGTCAGGGTTTGAAGCCCCAATCGGTCGGAGCTCCACATTCTGGCTACCCCAGCCTGCATGGGGGACAAGGGGTTAAAAAGTTTCAGGAGGGGGGACCCCACATAATTTAAAAAAAAAAAATCCCACACTCTAAACATAAAAAAAAAAAAAAAATTGGGAAAATAGGAAAAGAATGCCAGGGATCTTCATACAGCCATATTGCGGCTGTATAGCGATCCCTGGCCAAAGCTCTGCGGCCGCGTATGGACCCCCTGGAAACCCTGTCAGGAAATGTATTGCTCTTTCTTTTGATACACGTAAAATTACACTACCGTTAGGTACTAAAAGTGACATTTACCGCATTTAAAAGTATACTTCTTTCCTTCTAAACTTTAAAATCGATTTTCTCAAAAACTATAAGGTATTTTTGAAAAATTGTTTTTTTCTCTTATTTCCAATGATCTCCTTAACATATCCTGCAAGTTTAGGGTTTCTAGAATTTAAGGTGGATTTGCTATTAACCATTAAAGTCGGCTGGTTTTTAAATGTGTATTTGTTTTCCTTTGAAACTTTAAAATCGATTTTCTCAAAAACTATAAGGTCGATTTGAAAATTTTTTTTCCTCTTGTAGCCACTGGGGGCCCCTACAAGCTCTGGAGCCCTGGGGCAGCTGCCTCCTTTGCCTCTATGGTAGCGCCGGCCCTGGATATGGATGTAGAGTGAGGGAAAGCCAATGTTCTAACACCAGACAGCACATGTTTACCTAATTATAATTATGCATTTATATAATGCTGACAGCCCCTAGAAGGCTCTGTGTCCATTGCCGCAGATCCAATGTCACTCAGTCCTCTCCTGTCCTCTCCGTCAGGGCCGGCGCTACCATAGAGGCAAAGGAGGAAGCTGCCCCAGGGCCCCAGAGCTTGTAGGGGCCCCCATTGGCTACAAGAGGAAAAAAAATTTTTCAAATCGACCTTATAGTTTTTGAGAAAATCGATTTTAAAGTTTCAAAGGAAAACAAATACACATTTAAAAACCAGCCGACTTTAATGGTTAATAGCAAATCCACCTTAAATTCTAGAAACCCTAAACTTGCAGGATATGTTAAGTAGATCATTGGGAATAAGAGAAAAAAACAATTTTTCAAAAAGACCTTATAGTTTTTGAGAAAATCGATTTTAAAGTTTCGAAGGAAAGAAGTAAACTTTTAAATGCGGTAAATGTCACTTTTAGTACCTAACGGTAGTGTAATTTTACATGTATCAAAAGAAAGAGCAATAAATTTCCTGACAGGGTTTCCAGGGAGTCCATACGCAGCCGCAGCGCTTTGGCCAGGGATCGCTGTACAGCCGCAATATGGCTGTATGAAGATCCCTGGCAATTTTTTCCTATTTTCCCAATTTTTTTTTTTATGTTTAGAGTGTGGGAATTTTTTTTTTTAAATTATGTGGGGTGTCCCCTCCTGAAACTTTTTAACCCCTTGTCCCCCATGCAGGCTGGGGTAGCCAGAATGTGGATCTCCGACCGATTGGGGCTTCAAACCCTGACTATACCAGCTGCAAAAAAGGTCCCTTAATGCCAATTTTTGCTCCGGGGTATCTGTTGGGGGGTCCCCAGGTTTATTTTGCCCTGGGGCCCCATTGTTGCTTAAACCGGCCCTGCTCTCCGTAATGGCCATCGCGTTGGCACATGAGCTCATGCTCACATTCCCATGGCCAGAACCATTCTGTGCAGGTGCTTCTATGGGCTGGAGGAAGCCCCATCTAAGTAAAGCTGAAGGAATTAAAAAAATAAAATAAAAAAATAAACAGGTACTTACTTAAGGAAAGGGAAGGTTTGTGGTCTTAACAAGCCTTCCCGTTCCACTCACAGTCGCTGCATTCCAGCGCTGGATCCCCAGGTCAAATCTCCTGCCGTCGGAGGCTTCAGAAGCGCGAGTGCTCCGGAAGACGCGCAGCTCCATACTGCACATGCACAAGCAGGCGAGACAGCGTGCTCTCGCATGCACATTATGGAGCGCCCTGTCTTCAGGAGCACTCGGGCTGCCGAGGACTTCCGAAGCTTTGGGCAGTGGCAGAGAGCAGTCCCTGACCCATCGGTCGGAGACTGGTAACGGGGGATCCAACGCTGGAATGCGGAGACCGTTCCGGGAAGGCTCGTTAGGACCCAGAGCCTCCCCTTTCCTTAGGTAATTATCTGTTTTGGGCTTTTTTTAAATGACTTCAGACTCACTTCAACCACTTAATGCCAGCACATTGGCAGCATAAAGTGGCCGTGCATGCACGCATGTTCACATGTGCATGCGCCCAACCTTCTCCCCCCGCCACCTGCAGGTGCACTCGAGGCCTCCCTCATTTTAAATTGTCTGTTTTCCATTAAGTGGTTACAGACAGAATCCTTAATTTAAGGACTGCATGAGGTAAATTGCTTAGTGAATACTAAATGATTTATTACCATGGTGATAACAGTAGAAACAGCTCAGAATCTTTATTAAAGACGGGATAAGCTTAGTGAATTGTGGCCAATGTGTGGGAAATTTGTTAAAGATAGAATATACAAAGTAAATGTGTTGTCTTTTTTATACTTATAATAGACTAATTGATTTTTAACATTGGATGAGCATGAGGTCTACTGCTTACTGTCATAGTGAAAAGAGAAAAAAAAAATTGTCTTGACAGTTTTCGTACGCGTTTTCTGTAGTAACTCATGTTACTCAATAGGCTAGTTCACAAAGTGTTTTTTGCATACAGAAAAAAAAACTGACATTCTGCATCATGATTCTGCACATTTTGTCAGTTTTCTGTATCAATTACATCAGCTGCTGTGAAAAAACGCACACGTTTTTCTGCATAGAAACACACTTGGTGTGCAGAAAACGTACACAGAAAAACGCATGCAGAAAACTGAAAGACAAGTGTGTTCCCTGCCTGAAGGACAACTGAAGCGAGAGTGATATGGAGGCTGCCATATTTATTTCCTTTTAAGCAATACCAGTTGCCTGGCTATCCTCTGCCTCTAATACTTGTAGCCATACAAGCATGCAGCAGATCAGGTGTTTCTGACATTATTGTCAGATCTGACAAGATTAGCTGCATGCTTGTTTCTGGTGTTATTCAGACTCTACTGCAGCCAAATAGATCAGCAGGGCTGGTAGGCAACTGGTATTGTTTAAAAGGAAACTGTTAAGGCTTCTGGAACAGGACCTGTTAACCTCATCACAAGTGGTTGGCAAGGGCTCTCCCAGGGCATGGAATCTAAGTGGCCACGGGACTTCACCAGAGCACCCCTCAGGGGATGATGGGCCAGTACCCCTAGTGAACAATGGACTGCTTTGCTGCCTGGTGCCCACCAGGTCACAACCCCCAGGATTGCCCCACTGGTGACATGGGAGAACAGGGGACAAAGACGTAGTAGGGGTCACTGGCTACGATTCTAGGCTGACGGCAGACAAGATGTAGTCAGGATTATGAGCAGAGGCCAGTGGCAATCAGAGACATGGTCGAGGTCACAGGCAAGGATCAACAGGCAGGTGACAATCAAGAGGCTTGATCAGAGTCACAGGCAGGGGTCAGTAGGCAGGCAGCAATCAAGAGGCTTGGTCAGGTCACATGCAAGATCCACAACAGGTGAATTAGTTATATAGCTTTGGTGCTCAGTACACACAGAAGCTGCTAAGAACAGACACTGATCTGCAGGCTTGGCTGCCTTTTATAGGACAACCCAGCTGATTTGGCACCAAGTTTCAAATTACACATGCGCGCATTTGCGTGCACCTCATGCCCTGCACACGCATAGTTCAAAAGGCGCCAGGTAACATGACACGTGGCTTGATGCAGCTGACTATAGCCATAAAGTCATGACTATCCTCACATGCGCACGAGAACATGCATTCACAAGACAAAAGCCCAGTAAATATGATGGAAAAAAAATGTGGCCACCTCCATATTTTTTTCACTTCAGTTGTCCTTCAAAGCAAATGTTGTTTGTGCCTACAGCAATTATCCAGGCTGTGGGGAGTAGTTGAAAATGTGTGTTTAGATAAGGTTAAAGGAGTACAACTAGCCATACACTTACCTATATTTGTGTTTGATCAACCTTTCAATTCAAGGATGAATCGAGTACCCTTTTGTCTGTCCGATCAATGACAAGTGATCAATATCGGGCACCACTTCTGATCACTGACACCACTTCTGATCACACTGTGACATTAATCTCATTACAACAACGAGGCCCATATGCAAGTCACTTTTTCTTCTGAGTATTCTCCTATGAGATAACTTTTCATCTTCTATTTAAAATAACTTTTTAGCACTTTGCAATTGAAAAAGTACCAAAAAGTAGTTGAAAACGAATTATCAAAATTATTTTGAGTATTGCCTTGCTTGCTGTGGATTTAAAATGTATTTTATCTCAGGAGAAAAAGTTAACATATTTGATTGATAATTTGAATTAAATCTACTTGCTATCATAATTATCAAGAGAATAAAGATGGCCATACATTAACAGATTCCCACCCAATGATTCTTATCTGATCTCATCATTAGCCGAGTCGGCTAATGGGCCCCAAATTAACAGTGGTTCCCCAGGGCCCCCTTGCACTTGCAGTGGAGCAAACTTACCTGTCCAACCAGTGTCCTTTTTTCTCCATCGCCGCCAGCGCCTTTTCTCTGTGACCCAGTGGAATGTGCATACTCACGTTACACGCCGCCAGGTCACTGAGAACGGGCATCAGCGGGGATAGAGATGGAAGGACACCGGGCGGAGCATGCCGGATCTCTTCACTGCAAGTACTCTGTAGTGAAACCAGGGGCCACTATTAACGTGGGGGGGGGGGGGTTTGAGACCTGGAAGGGGACCGTTATCTGGCTTTGTGGCCCTAGTAAATCTACCAACCCCTATCGATCACCCCGGTGGCCCCACCCACCCCCATTCAAGCGAGATTTTTCATCCAGTATGTTCAATAATTTTGCTCACAAATCTATGTTGGGGCTTCAATCTCTGTCAGATTTGATCACAGTGATCTTATCTAAAATATATATATAGAGTCGGAGTTGGTGGTTTCATAATCTGAGGAGTCTGAGTATTTTTGTACCAATTCCACGGCCCTGGTAAGTGTTAGGAGTTGGGTACCTGGAGACGGAGTCATGGTTTCATAAGCTTCATAAACTAAGGAGTCTGATGATTTTTGTATTGACTCCACAGCCCAGCTTAAAATTTGTTCTAAAAAAAAAAGAGGGCAGCTTTCAGCAGCAGACACATGTTGCTAGAGTTTGCCAGATCTTTACAGACACACCCCATGGAGTTAAAAGGCTAAATTTATACCAGCACAACAGTGTAGCAGCTTGACACTGCTTTATATTAAAACAATTGCAACACATATTTTCCAGGTTACTATGAGCGGGACTGGAATGCTATAGTGATACTTTGTTGTCTTTTGATGGAGAAAATATTGTTAGTTTTTGATCACTACTTACCAAAAGATTGCCTAGAAGTCACTAGAATATATCAAGTAAAAGAATGTCTAGATGCTGTGGGGGTTGTTGGTAAAGCGATCAGATGCTTACATGTTTGGGCTTAACTGCACACAACCTTTTAGGAGTTTATCCTTAGTTAGGCTTCTTGGATTTTGGCAATGCAATAACCCTATGAAAATTCTGTACATAATATGTAAGTTTTAAGGTTTGGAATTCAATATGAATGAGACATTAGAGATGGGACGAACGGTTCGCCGGCGAACGGTTCCCGGTGAACTTCGGTGGTTCGCGTTCGCCTGCACCAGGCGAACTTTTGCGGAAGTTCGATTCGCCCCATAATGCACTATGAGGGTCAACTTTGACCCTCTGCATCACAGTCAGCAGGCACATTGTAGCTATTCAGGCTACACTAAGCCCTGGAGCCCCACCCCCCCTATATAAGGCAGGCTCCGGCGGCCATTAGCCTCACTCGTGTGCCTGCTAGAGACAGACTAGGGCAAGCTGCTGCAGATTGTTCTCCTAGGGAGAGATTAGTTAGGTTCTTGGCTGCTTAGCTTGCTCCTGGCTGATTATTATTGCTTTTATAGCACCCCCCAACAGCTCTTTTCAGAGCTAATCCTGTTCTCTTTTTTTTTCTGTGTGTCAAACTGACACTTTTGTTGCATGCACAGCCTTGTTAATTCATAGTGTGTGTGTGCCACTGCCAGCAGCCCAGCACATTCAGTGACTACCTGTGTGTGTGACAAGGAGCTGCACATTGTACTACCCACCCAGTACTGCATATACCCAGTACCTGTTGTGTTTACTTAACCCACCTCATCACTGCATATACCTAGCTTTGTGTTGAGTGAACCCAGCTCACTGCATCTAACTACCTGTTGTGTTGAGTGAACCCGCCTCACTGCATATAACTACCTTTATTGTTCGGTGTACCCACCTCACTGCACCTAACTACCTGTTGTGTTCAGTGAACCCAGCTCACTGCATCTAACTACCTTTACTGTTCAGTGAACCCACCTCACTGCATATAACTAACTACCTGTTGTGTTCAGTGAACCCAGCTCACTGCATCTAACTACCTGTTGTGTTGAGTGAACCCACCTCACTGCATCTAACTACCTTTACTGTTGAGTGAACCCAGCTCATTGCATATAACTACCTGTTGTGTTCAGTGAACCCAGCTCACTGCATCTAACTACCTTTACTGTTCAGTGAACCCACCTCACTGCATATAACTACCTGTTGTGTTGAGTGAACCCAGCTCACTGCATCTAACTACCTGTTGTGTTGAGTGAACCCAGCTCACTGCATCTAATTACCTGTTGTGTTGAGTGAACCCAGCTCACTGCATCTAACTACCTGTTGTGTTCAGTGAACCCACCTCTCTGCATCTAACTACCTTTACTGTTCAGTGAACCCACCTCACTGCATATAACTACCTGTTGTGTTCAGTGAACCCACCTCACTGCATCTAACTACCTGTTGTGTTCAGTGAAACCAGCTCACTGCATCTAACAACCTGTTGTGTTGAGTGAACCCAGCTCACTGCATCTAACTTCCTTTATTGTTCGGTGAACCCAGCTCACTGCATTTAACTACCTGTTGTGTTGAGTGAACCCAGCTCACTGCATCTAACTACCTTTACTGTTCAGTGAACCCAGCTCACTGCATCTAACTACCTGTTGTGTTGAGTGAACCCAGCTCACTGCATATACCTAGCATCCCCCCGAGATGGACAAAATGGACAAACCAGGTAGAGGAAGAGGTAGAGGCAGACCCAGAGGAAGGCCACCAGGCACCGGCAGGTCTGTGCGAAGTGGTGTTGCTGTGAATTCGTGCGGACCTGGCCCAAAATACATTGCTCAGAAGAAGGCACGTGCCATCACTTCCCAAAACTGTGAGAACGTGCTTGAGTATTTAACACAGAACACCTCATCTCCCGCAGCCACCAGCGCTACAACAAGCACCACATCCGCTGCATTTGACACTTCGCAGGAGTTATTTGGTGGTGGTGAAATCACTGATTCCCAGCCACTACTGCAACAACAAGAAGAAGGCGCAGGTACACCACCTCTTACGTCTGAGTTAATTACAAACAGAGAGAAAATGTGTGCATCAACCAAGTGAACCTAACAAATCTGGCTTTGCAAATTTGGCCTATTGGCTAATCACGAGACATTGCTCATGCAAATATGCATTTGCTTTCGCATGCCTAAATATGCAGGGTCAAAAACCAAAAACCGCAAAACAATCGCCCTGCGGGAATTAGTTCATGCTACATAGCACTATCCAGGGGCGCCACGAGGAGGCTTCCCATTGCCCCCCATACAACCGGGAGGGGCCGCGGGGGTCCCAGGCTCTCTCACCGCCTGGAACCCACACAGCGGCACCCCGGAGGTGGAGGCTGGGGGGTGCAGGTGATCTCCCCAGCGTGGCCAGCGCCGGGAAGAGCCGTCCGCACACACCTCCCAAGATTAAAAACAGGCACTTACCTTAACGTCCATTGCATTCTGCTATATGCGCATGACCTGGGCGCGACACATAAGGGGAGGACAGGCGCAAATAGCCTGCTCCAGGGCTCTCACCTCCTAAAACAAGCCACTCACCACTTGCCTCCAAAGAAAAGAAAATGCAATGCTAATTAAAACAGAGAGAAAATGTGTGTTGAGTGAACCCAGCTCACTGCATCTAAATACCTGTTGTGTTGAGTGCACACATTTTCTCTCTGTAGTCTTACGTCTGAGTTAGGTGGCGATAGTATGGACGTAACGTGTGAGGAGGGGGATGATGAACCACCTGAAGTCGGTGCAGTTGAGGAGGTGTCTGAGGAAAGTGAAGCTGGGCAGGAGGATTATGATGACGATTATACGGATGCCACGTATGTTCCCTCGTAGAGGAGATGACCAGGGGGACAGTTCAGAGGGGGAGTCAGAGAGGAGTAGGAGGAGACGACTCCATGATAGAAGCAGAGGGAGCTCGTCCTCAGAAACAGCTGGGGGCAGTGTCCGGCGCCATGTATCACCAGCTATGGCCAGCCAGCACACATGCCCTTCAACGTCAGCTGCTGATGCCACCGTAGCGCAGTCACCCCAGGGGGGCTCAGCGGTTTGGAATTTTTTTAACTTGTGTGTCTCAGATCGGAGCAAAGCCATCTGTTCTCTCTGCCAGCAAAAATTGAGCCGTGGAAAGGCCAACTCTCACGTAGGAACAAGTGCCTTACGAAGGCACCTGGAGAAAAGGCACAAACAGCTATGGCAAGAACACCTGAGGAAAAGCAGCTCCCAAAAGACAAGCCACCCTCCTTCTCCTCTTACTCCTTCAGGTGCATCGTCTTCATCCGCTTTCTCCTTTGCACCTTCATAGCCACCCTCCTCCACACCGCCTCTTCCCTTGAGCGGTTCCTTCTCCTCTGCCCACAGCAGTACCCAGCTGTCCGTAAAGGAAGTATTTGAGCGTAAGAAGCAAATGTCTGCCAGTCACCCTCTTGCCCGGCGTCTGACAGCTGGCGTGGCGGAACTATTAGCTCTCCAGCTATTACCATACAAGCTGGTGGAATCAGAGGCTTTCCGTAAATTTGTGGCCATTGGGACACCGCAGTGGAAGATACCAGGCCACACTTATTTTTTATGAAAGGCCATACCCAAACTGTACCGTGCAGTTGAGAGGCAAGTGGTGTCATCTATTGCGAAGAGCGTTGGGTCAAGGGTTCACCTGACCACGGATGCCTGGTCTGCCAAGCATTACGTACACAGCCCATTGGGTCAACCTGGTGACTGATGGCAGCAAGCAGGGAGTACGTGGCTGTGCAGCGGACCGACTTGTCACACCTCCACGGCTTGCAGGCAGGTCTCCAGCCACCTCCTCTCCTCCTGCTACATCCTCTTCGCTGTCGTCATCCTCCTCCTCCTCCTTGGCTGGTGCCGCGATCTCCTCTCCAGCTACACAGCCCCCGCACCCCAGGGCCTATGCTGCATGCCAGGTACGACAGTGTCACGCAGTGTTAGACATGTCTTGCCTCAAAGCGGAGAGTCACACTGGAGCAGCTCTCCTGGCTGCTCTTAACAAACAGGTGGAGCAATGACTGACCCCACAAAAGCTTGAGATCGGCAACGTGGTGTGTGACAATGGCAGCAATCTCATTTCCGCGTTGAATTTGGGAAAGCTGACACATGTACCCTGCATGGCACATGTGCTGAATCTGGTCGTGCAAAGATTTGTGTCCAAGTACCCAGGCTTAGAGGACATCCTGAAGCAGGCCAGGAAGTGGTGTGGGCATTTCAGGTGGTCTTACAAGGCCATGGCACGCTTTGCCAACAGTCAGCGTAGAAACAACTTGCCGGTGAGACGCCTGATTTGCGATAGCCCGACTCGCTGGAATTCCACCCTGCTGATGTTCTCTCAGCTGCTAGACCAGGAGAAAGCCGTCACCCAGTACCTGTTGTTGTGGCCCAACAACTGGACACTGATGAAAAATGCATGCAGGGTCATGGAGCCCTTTGAGGAGGTGACCAAACTGGTGAGTCACCCTGAGGGCACCATCAGTGACTTGATCCCCTACGCTTACTTCCTGGAGCGTGCCGTGCGTAGAGTGGTGGATACAGCTGTGGAGGAGCGTGAACGAGAACAGTTACGGCAGCAGGAGTCGTGGGAGCGATTTACATCCGAACCCGATGTTTCCACAACACCTGCAGCAGCACAGAGGGGGGAGGAGGAGGAGAAAGAAGAGGAGTCGTGTGGGGAAGGAGAGGAGTCAGACTTTGATGATGATGATGAGGAAGGTGTTTCTGTGGAGGAGGAAGAGGCGGCAGAAGAAGAACAACCGCGGCAGCCATCACAGGGGGCTTCAGCTGCTCCACGTTCCCGTGGTACTGTTCGTGGCTGTGGACAGGAAGAGGAGTTGCGTCCCATCACTGAGAAAGAGCAAGAGGAGATGGAGAGTACGTCTGCATCCAGCTTTGTGCAGATGGCCTCTTTCATGTTGTCCAGCCTGTTGAGGGACCCCCGTATCAAAAAACTCAAGGCGAATGACCTGTATTAGGTGGCCACGCTACTAGACCCTCGGTACAGGCACAAAGTGGCGGACCTGTTACCAACTCAACACAAGGCGGAAAGGATGCAGCACTTGCAGAACAAGCTGTCGATGATGCTTTACAATGCGTTTAAGGGTGATGTGGCTGCACAACGCAATCAAGGTACCACTGGCAGTAACCCTCCTCCTCCCAAGTCCACACAGGCAAGGACAGGATGCTCCAGCGATCTCAGGGTGATATCGGACATGTGGACATTCTTTAGTCCAACTCCTTGCCATAGTCCTTCCGGATCCACCCTCCACCAACGCCTGGACCGGCAGGTAGCCAACTACCTGGCCTTGGGTGTGGATGTAGACACTGCGAGCAGCGACGATGAACCCTTGGACTACTGGTTGTGCAGGCTTGACCTGTGGCCAGAGCTGTCCCAATTTGCCATCCAACTTCTCTCTTGCCCTGCCGCAAGCGTCCTGTCAGAAAGGACCTTCAGTGCAGCTGGAGGCATTGTCATTGAGAAGAGAAGTCGCCTAAGTCGCGACAGTGTTCAGTACCTGACCTTTATAAAAATGAATGAGGAATGGATCACGGAGGGCTACTGCATGACTAAAGACTAAGTCAGTCCCCACACACAGCATCTCTGCCTGCAGGCCACTTGCCTTCTCCGCCACCACCAACAGGGTCCAGGACTCTAGGCGGATTCCTGGATTTTTAAGGCCGCTGCTAGCAGTGGCCGCTACACTATTTTTTCTGGTGCGTGTACATGCCTGCCTAATTTTTCTGGCTGCACTGCGGGCGGCTGCAACAAAAAAACAAAAGGCATGTACATGTGTCCATCCTCCTTCGTGATCATTACCTTGCCGCGGTGAAGGGGCTTGCGTATCACAATCAAGCAATGGCCGCCTGCTATTTGAGTGTCTTGGGTGGGGGTGCGACACAAAAGATAATAAGGTCATTGCTTCATTGTGGTCAGACCAAATTTGATCAGCTGGACAGTCACTGTTGTTCTATCATTGAGCTACCACAGCCCGGCGACCATATGGGCTTGAAAACCGCCACAGCCTACACTCTCGCCACAGTGCGCACCAGTCCAGCACGGCCGTCACTACGCAAACAGCTGTTTGCGGTGCGTTACACAGTGAGTTTGATGTGTCAGTGTGAAGCAGAACTCTAATTACACTCCCTGATTGATGTATACACATGCAAGATGTTTGAAAGCACTTTAGGCCTGCAATTTAGCATTCAATGTGATTTCTGCCCTTAAAACGCTGCTTTGCGTCACATCCAGATTTTTCCCCGGGACTTTGGGCATGTATCCCACACATAGGCACATAGACACATTATTATTTAGTACTAGCTGGACGCCCGGCGTTGCCCGGGTATGTATTTGGCTAGTGTTGGCTCTGCCCACTTTTCCTAACCCTAACACACAATTACTTAATGACCAAGTATGTGTGCTTTGCGGTCTTTGGCATCAATAGTTTTCAATAAAATAAAATTAATCTGATTGGATGTGGCTCCACCCCTTTTCTGAATTTGAACCCCAATCACCCAATGGCCAACTGTATCAGGAACAGGTGATCAACAGTGCAAGAATGGCAGCAATTAAATATTCCCCTTAAAAATCAATAGGTGGATTTTGATTGGCTTTTATAGGCTCCATCCACTTTTCTGAATATTAATCCCAGTCACCCAGTGACCAACTGTGCAAAGTGTGAGAACCCTACCATTAACAGTGTACGAATGACTGCAGTTTACATTTGCGCAATGAAATTTGTATTTTTCTCCACCCACTTATTTCCTAACATTGTTCAGGTATGTATTTGGCTGGTGTTGGCTCCGCCTACTATTTCTAACCCTAACACACAAGTACTCAATAACCAAGTTTGTGAGCTTTGCGGTCTTTGGCATCAATAATTTGCATTGAGATTAAACAAATCTGATTGGCTGTTTGTGGCTCCACCCCTTTGTCTGAATTTGAACCCCAGTCACCCAATGACCAACTGTACCAGGTTTAAGGCTTGTGCCATTAACAGTGCAAGAATGGTAGCAATTACATATTCCCCTTAAAAATCAATAGGTGTATTTTGATTGGCTTTTGTAGGCTCCACCCACTTCTCTGAATATTAGGAAAGGAAGGGAGGGGTTCCTCCAATAAATGTAAAATTTTTTATATTTGTCATCATGCAGCTGAAAAAAGGCTTGTATTTATTATTATAATTTAGAAAATAGATTTTATTTCTGAAATCTTGTATTTTTAATTTCCCCCCACTTTAAGGGGGAAGCCAATTAACTTACTTATATGTTTTTAGGATGTGGGAGGAAACCAAAACAGCCACAGGCAGTGCTGTATTTAAGGTTTGTGCTGCAATAGGCATCTATGGCACCCCACTCCCTGAAAGCACATTGGCGACGAGACTCTTCTTGCTGCAGAAGATGTCAGTGCTATACTAAAACACACCGTAATAATAATATGGTAGAACAATAGTAGTGATGATCGTAATCAACAAATTACGATTTTGCTAAATTTTGAGTACATTTTTGCAATTACGCTTACACGTAATTACGATTTGCAAATCAGGATGGACGCAAAACTGAAAAATTTAGGGATGGAGGCAAAACTGAATTTTTTTTAAAACCCATTTTTCTTTGCAATTTTAAATTCAAAACTACAAGGTCTTTTTGAAAAATTGTGGTGACTTGTACCCACTATTCTCCATAACGTATGTAGCAATTTTGATAGCAATAGCATGTATGGGGGCTTTGCTATTAACCTCTAAAGTCGGCACAAAGTTCATCAAAATTTCACGAACAGCTCACAAAAATTACGCGACATTTAGTGAAAATTATGCGAAATTTTAAATTAAATTACTATTACATGCGAAACTAATTACGATTTTCTCAGAAAAGATGCGTACTTGCAAAATTACGCATAGGCGAAATTTCGGCCCACCACTGAACAATAGACTATGGTAGGATTAGAGTGTGACAACTTTAGAGGACAGTCAGTGACATGACTGTGTACTTTGTAAAGTGCTGTAGATAGAATATGGCCGCGCTATATAAATACATAATAATAATATGGTAGGACATTAGGCTGTGACTGTGGTAGGATTAGATTGTGCGCTCCTCATAACAGTCAGTGCAGGGCCGGCCCTAGACTTTTTGCCGCCTGAGGCAAAATTAGAAAAAATCGCCAAGCTGGAGGGGTAGCGGGCAGGAAGGGGGTATTGGGCTTAGCGGTCACTTCCTGTAATGGCGTCCACTTACAATACAGTGGGCGGAAGTGATGTCAGTGGAGCGCACGCTGGAACGCGGAAAAGGTGAGTGATCCCCGCCCGTTGCCTCTTATTAAATAGATAATAATAAAGTTTGCTTTCCTAAAACAGAAAGAATTTGCGATAATTCAGGTTGGAGTGAGCTTGAGATGTCTCCCAGAGCAACACTGCTGAATATATGCAAATTAACCATTGTGCCCTTAGAAGCTAAACACTCCTCCAGAACCGCTGGAATGCAATGATGTGTCAGCTTGTTAATTTGTACAGAGCCATAATAATCCAACATGCATACAGACTGTTTCGGATTGTTTGATCCTCATCAGTGCATGGCATGGATTAATTTGGCTCTATGGAGTAGGGCTTGTGAATCCGAGAGGCACAGACTAACCAGCAAGCTCATGGTGACCCAGAACTCATTGGAGTGTGTAAGGGACTACAATGGTCCTAAAAGCCCCCTTACTAAGATGTTAAGAAAAACACAAGTTTGCTTTCCTAAAACAGAAAGAATCTGCGATAATAGATAATAATAATAATCATAGAGCTGGAACTTCACTTTTTAAAGCTGGAGGGGAGCGCAGATCGGGGGACCCAGGCGAGGGAGGGGGGCTTCCGATCACCACTAGGCCCAATACCCCCTTTCTGCCCGCTACCCCTCCAGTTCGCACCCATAGACAGGCGAAGGCCGCCCCCCAGAAATGCCGCCTGAGGCAAATGTTTCACCCTGCCTCATGAGCGGGCCGGCCCTGAGTCAGTGACATGACTATGTACTCAGTAAAACTCTGCAGAAGATGTCAGTACTATATAATTACATACTGACACACAGGTTGGTATTTGCGCAGTTTGATGCTAGCTGCAGGAGAGGTCTGAGTGAGTCCCAGCACGCGTAAGTGTAATGGTTAAAATCAGAAGATTCTCCCGACGCTAAGACGTTTCCTCCAAAATACAAATAATGTGGCAGTGTTACCACAACATAAACAGCGTGCAGCGTGCCCACAAAGTAATACCTAATGAGGCAGTGTTCCCACAAAATATACATATTACGCATTGTTCCCACAAAATACACATAATGGGGCAACATTCCCCCAAAATACAAATAATAAGTCTGCTTTTACACATAATAAAGGCAGAGTTTCCACAAAATAAACATAATGCGGCAAGGTTTCCCCACAAAATACACATAATGTGGCATTTCCCCCCAAATAATGTGGCGGTTATCACCCAAAATAAGCACAAGGTGGCAGAATATCCCCCCAAATATACACAATGGGGCAGTGTATCCCCTAAAATACACACAATGTGCCTCCTTTGTCCCCCTGTGCTACCTCTGTTCCCCCTGTGTGCCACCTCTGTAGCCCCTGTGTGTCAACTCTGTTCCCCCTGTGCCACCTCTGTTCTTTAAGGCCACTCTTTTCCTTAGGTGCCTCCAGTATAGCTAGCCAGGCATAGGTGCCCCCAGTATAGGTATCCAGGCATAGGTACCCCCGTATAGGTAGACAGGCATAAGTGCCCCCAGTATAGCTAGCCAAGCATAGGTGCCCCAGTATAGGTAGCCAGGCATAGGTGCCCCCAGAATAGGTAACCAGGCATAGGTGCCCATGGAAAGGTAGCCAGGCATAGGTGCCCCCACTATAGGTAGCCAGGCATAGATGTCCCCAGATAGGTAGACAGACATAGGTGCCCCAGTATATGCAACAAGGCACAGGTGCCCCAGTATAGGTAGCCAGGCATAGATAGCCCCAGTATAGGTAACAAAGCATAGGTACCACCAGTATAGGTAGCCAGGCATAGGTCCCCACAGACAGTATACGTAGCCAGCCATAAGTCGACAGGCATAGATGTCCCCAGTATAGGTAGCCAGACACAAGTGCCCCCAGTATAGCTAGCCAGGTATAGGCGTCCCCAGTATAGGTAGCCAGGCAGGGGGCTTGGTGCAGCAGTGGGCATATATAATCAGGTCATGTAAGCATGCATGCAAGCAGGACAGGTAAAGAGGATACTTACGTTGCCGAGATCCACAAGGCGCAAGGCCACCGCCCCCCCCCCCCCCCCCCCCCCGACGTGCAGCTATGGGCCAGTGCCCATGTGCCTTGCAGGAGATACAGGCCAGGACACATGGAAAGCATACAAACTCCTTACAGTAAGTGCCCTGGTTGGGATTTTAACCAGGGACTCAATGTTGCAAGGTGAGGAGAGTGCAACCCACTATGCCACTGTGCTGCCCAAGTTAACTGAAGTATTCTTTAGGCTTACATTGCACTATTCTTAACCCTCCTGGCGGTTTGGCAAAATCCGCCAGGGGGCAGCAAATACGTTTTTTTTAATTTTTTTTTATTTTTTTCATGTAGCGAGACGAGGTCTCGCTACATGATAGCCGCTGCTCAGCGGCATCCCCCCAGCCCCTCCGATCGCCGCCGGCGATCGGAGATCAGGAGATCCCGTTCAAAGAACGGGATCTCCTGGAGGGCTTCCCCCGTCGCCATGGTGACGGGGCGGGATGACGTCACCGACGTCATCGATGTCGTGACGTCAAAGGGGACTCCGATCCACCCCGCGGCGCTGCCTGGCACTGATTGGCCAGGCAGCGCACGGGGTCTGGGGGAGGGGGCGGCTGCGGCGACGCGTATAGCGGCGGATCGGCGGGTAGTGGCGGCGATCGGGCACTGCACGCAGCTAGCAAAGTGCTAGCTGCGTGCAGCAAAAAAAAAATTATGCAAATCGGCCCAGCGGGGCCTGAGCGGTGCCTCCCGGCGGCATAGCCCGTGCTCAGCTCGGGCTTACCGCCAGGGAGGTTAATAATGTCTGACAGACACTAAGGATGGGTTCATACTCGTCAGTTTTTCTGTGCATTTTCTGCACAGGAAAACTGAGAACTAATGTTAATCAATGGGCTAGTTCACACATGAATGCATTTTTTCACATGAAGAAAAACAACTGACAGCAATGCAGCGCTGTCAGATAACTCATGCAGAAAACTGACACAGAAAACTGATAGACAAGTGTGGATCCAGCCTAAGACTTTTAAAGTGATTGTCCATTTCATGGAAATCATATTTGTTCTCCACCACACAACATACATAGGAAAAGTTATTTTCTCCCATCTGAGTAGCCTTCCGTGGGGACGGAAGTCAGGGAGTCCCTGACAGGGACAAACATCAACATCTCTGGGCAGATTATGTGCCTTCACTTCAGTTATCAAAAGTGGCTCCAGCATGTGAGAGCTGCTTTGTTGTTGGAAGTGATCGCCCAAGAGGCTGCACATTTCAGATATTTTTCAGTTAAAGTTTGTACTTAATGACAGCTTCTGATATATTTTACGGTAAGAGACCTCAGTAATGGAAACCGCTATAATTAAGCTTTCTTACAATAAAATACTTCAGAAGATAACGCCGTCTGAAGTGAATCTGGAGTCTATAATTAACGGCAAGTATTGGACATGTACGGCTTCTTTTGTGATGCTTTCTGGGTTTATTGGCAGGCTTTGGTGGCCTTAGGCTGCATCTACTGTCTACCATTGAAAGCCTCTTGTGGTTATGCTCATAGGTTGCCTCTTCTTTTCAGACCTATACTTATAATTGGAGAATGGGTCAGATGAAACAGCACAACACACTCAGCTGTGTATCCCCAGCACTAAGTTCACTACTGTATGTACTTCTGAATAAACCTGCACATTATACAGCAATCTATGATGACCTCTATGCATAACCTGGATTTTTGGATCAACAGTTCTACAGGTCTCATTGTCACCTTGTTAGTCAGATACATGATGTCTTGTATCTGGCAGACAAGGGGTTTTTCAGATTTATTTTGTACAGCCTGTCAATCAGGAGTGTAGAGTGCAGTCAGTAATGGGATGGATGTGGGCTGTGTGTGAGTGCTCATTAGCTGGAGGGGTGGGGGGAACTGAAGTTGCTATCAGTAAAGGGGAAAAAAAACAGTGAAGCATTATGCCTCTGCCAATGTTGTGCATGCATTATGTTGAAATAAGCACTATCTGTTGTAAGCTAAAACTAGACATAGATGGGGTGGAGTCTTCCAGCAAGCTCAATCACTTTGATTGAATCTGCCAGTAATGTTTTCTGCAGTCTGATTAATTTAAATTGATTTTAGACAATTTATCAAATGACCAATAATGACAATACATTTTAGTCAATTGGGCACTGGATCGATCAACAGCCATATAGTTTTGTGCAGGACAGCAGTTGATTGATTTTTAATCAGATTTCAGAAGAAATCTGATCAAGATCAAATGCTCCAATATGGTGAATGAATCATTCTTAACTGATCACTTTTTCATTTGGAGAGACTCAATCATCTCCATAGTGGGACCTGTTGGCAGTATCATCAGAATTACCTGCACTGCAGTATAGTAAAGCAACCACAAGATGTCAATGTAAAATGTAAAGTGCTGCAATGATCTCTATGGTTTTGTGATTTTACTGTAATCACTCTGTGTTCCTCTATGTTCTAAGTAAGCTGCATTTCCTGATGGTGGTGTATAATTTAACTCTGCATGTTTATCTTCAGTAAAGAGTTCTAATGTTGTTATGTTATACTATCTGCATGTACAGACTAATTTGCTCCATCAGGACCACTATCTATCTTCATAAAAAAAATGGCCACCTCTCTTAGTACCTAACAACCGCATAATGTATGTAAATATGTGGTAGGGAAGTAAGATGTTACATAGGTATAAATGCATATCCTTGAATTCAACCACAAAAAGACCTAATAAGCAGAAGAAGACATCGGAGGGCCTGGGGGTTCAATCTGAAAAGGTATAGTAGTATGGACCAGCACCATTAAAACATCACAATCTTTATTGCATCTTCTTAAAATCAGCAAAGCATCTTAACAACTGTATTGATTCAGTGCAGGAAGTATGCTGGGCGAGAGCAATGCACATTGATTGGAACTCATCCATTTTCAAGCTTGCGATATACAATACTCTGGCTATGTTGCAAATCAAGGGAGTTATAAAGCTCCATATTTCAAATTTCCACTAATCAAAGCATATTACGCTGGCAGACCTGATTTGGAACTGTATTGCCTGTTTTGTCATGTAGAGCTGGTGAGGACTGTAACTAATGTTGGCTCCACTCCAAGGTGTACCCAACATCAGAATGGTAGGAGTGATACATACGTGGCGAACCAACCAGAACAATGCTACCAACTTCTCAAACCTAAAGTACCAATCACTGAGCTGCTGACAATGTGGGGGAGTGGTGAAAGGTCTGTATACTGGGTCTACACAGCTGGCCAGTGTGGGATGGACTCGGCGTGTGTGTATTAATAGGTTGGAACCGCTTGGTTATATTAGCCAGTCAGGTACCCACTGTCACAGGTATATCGAATGATCATGCCACTGACATTGTGAGCTTATAATTGGTTGAAAACAGGTCCATGCATCAAAGCACGTTACACCAACAGGACAGTCGCCGACACATAGTAACACCGCAGGCAACCTGAAGAAAATATCAATCTGGTGATTAGCACAAAACCAATACTGTGTTATTCTTCAGCACCCAGCTGTCACTGATTTTGCAGTCAGATCCTCTGCCAATACTCATCTTTATTTTTGCCGTAGCTCAATCACATCACAGTAAGCCTTGATATAGGAATTGGTAGACTGATATTTTCTTTGGGCTGTCAGCGGTGTTACTATTTGATGGCCTTGTGTCGGCAGCTATCCTATTGGTGTAACATGCCTTGATGCATGCACTGACTTTTTATCAGCTCTAGATGTCAGCAGCGTGACCATTGGATAGCCCTGTGTCAAGGGCTACCTGATTGATATAGTCAAGCGCAAGCGGTACCAACCTATTAACACACAACACCAGCATGCTCTGAGGAAATCCATGCAATCACAGGAAGAAAATACAAACTTCATGCAGATTAACCAGTGAGGTCTAGCACAGCAAGGCAAGAGCAATATTTACTACTACATTGTGCTGAAACTTTTGCCAACTAATGGCTGAAACTTTCTGAAAAATGATTTCCAGGTTTGCTGGGTCACTTATGTTCTCCTGTGTTTTCAACTGATCCCCAAACTTAGGGACTGAAGACATATAACCAGGAGTGTAACTAGATAGGAGCAGCCCAACTATTATCCTCCCCTTCCTCCGATACAGGGGACTATACTTCAGATCAAATGTTTTTGTGGCTGCACTTGTTATGGGTGTGAAAATCACGATGACCACACTTGTTTTATTTTATGACCCTTATGAGATGGGCCCCAAGGTCATGTAGGGCATCAATGGGAGGCAAGGAAAGGGTTGTGAACATTTTTTTTTTGGGGGGGGGGGGCATTAACATTTTGCTATGAAGCAGTATACTGTTCAGCACTGCATTGCGTGTGAAGAGGCCCTTAGTGAATCAATGTGTGTGTGTGTGTGTGTGTGTGTGTATGTGTGTGTGTGTGTGTGTGTGTGTGTGTGTGTGTGTGTGTGTGTGTGTGTGTGTGTGTGTGTGTGTGTGTGTGTGTGTGTGTGTGTGTGTGTGTGTGTGTGTGTGTGTGTGTGTGTGTGTGTGTTTATGGCATGCACATACATGTCTGCATTGATACTTTGTTACACACTGCCTCAACATAAACTAGAGGGCATGTGAACTCTTATATAAATTCAGATTTGGGGGTTTCACTAATAAAAAGGGATTAGAGTGCTTTTTTAGCCACTGGAAACTTCAGGATAGCTCTTCTACTTTCAGAGTGCTATTATGTAAATCCTAGTGCAGAAGTGCAGAAGGCATCTAACAAACCTCACATGCCCCTTTTGACAGCTGGGATACTATTAAGCAAGCCATTTGTCTTGCCAAAAAGCTTAAGAGCACTAAAGATAGCTGTACAGTAGAGTGTTTGTGCCAGTGCAGACAATATGAACAGTGAATTTGTTAGTCTCCAAGGCTTAGACAGATGTTAAGTGCATTTGCTTTCCCCCTATACAGCCAAGCAACAAATGGGGTTTATTAAAACACTACACTCATAAAGATTTCTATTATTTCTCACCAGGCAGAATTAGACACAGCGGAATAATTCAGAACAAAGTCTCCGAATTCTCAGAACTGTGTTAGTTTTATTTGAAACTGTCATTACATAATAGATGACTGCATTTCCACGCTGAAAGTACCATATTTGGCATTTGGGGAGTTTCAAGCTTAAAGAACTTAAAGAATAATATGTTTTTACTTTAATCACTTACAAGAACATCAGCTGTAAGGAAAACAAACTACACAGAAACAAAACGCGTCCTTTAAAAACATTTGTGACAGGTACTCCCATTTCATGCCTCAAAGCAAAAGTAATAATATTATAGTAATAATAATTATTATCATATTATTACTTGTTATAGACTGTATGAAGTAATCGGGCATCAGATGGGAGTATATGTCACAAATGTTTTAAAAAGACAATTTTTTCTGCCTAATGCCACAGTCATTCTTGTTTCAACTATTAACCTCACACATCCAAAACACAAGAATAGCTTAATAGCAATGGTGGTTTTGTGGAGATGTGTAATTCGCTCATGTGGTTTAATCCACCTTGAGCCTGCAGGTCTTCATCTTTACAGTTGACAGACATGGAAAAAAACAGACAGCACCAACTGCCATTATCTATAAACACACTCACTACCAATTGGATAGGGTAAAAGGATAATATATTGAGGGACATAAGTAACAAGGGAGCTCATCTGTGACTGTTCATGTCAGCTTTTGGTATATCTCTCTTGATGAACTTCATGTATACAGTAAGTAGCAAAGATGACTCCATTCCTATGTTGACATGTCCAAGCTCTGATGAAGCGTGCAGTTGGCATGCGTGACACGTAAGCATAGCATAGACTTGGTGCACCATGCTACATATGTGTCCAGCTTGTGCCAAAAGCAGCAGATGGTCCACATTGAACAAAAGGGAGCGCGACATGCCTGACTGACTTGGGTACTGATCATGTACAATTCTAGAAGGTGATTAGTACAGTTCATGCCAGGTTCCTTAAGGCATAGTGGTGCGATCACGTGCTTTTCTTACAATCGGTGGAACTATGTTTCAAACGTATGTGCTGGACTTTGGAATGGCTCTTGAATAATATATGCTGCCTGGCTACAGGAATGGAAATGCTCCCACTGTGACAATGAGCATCTAGTGGCTTCCTTAATACCTGGAATACAGCAGTTCCAAATTATTACGTCATTAGACATGACAATGTCAGACTGTGTAGGTGTGTTGAGGAATGGCTTATTAGTGATGTGCGATGGTTGTGACTGGTCTGGGTGTTATGGAGAGCGCTCTTTATGAATATAGGGCCCCTCAGGGAGGGAGTTTTTAATGATTAATGTTATTGGTTTTTGTGCAGTAAAGTGTCATTTTGAGCTGCTGGCATTGCTTATTTTTCTATTTTGGCAGTTGGAAACAGACATTTTTGCCATAATGCAATGAGGCTCACAGATAGGAAACTGTCAGGGCCATGAAATCAATATCAGGGCCGTGAAATCAAAACAATATCAGCCAAACAAGCCCAGTTGATAATCTATTCGAGAAAAGGTAAAGATTTCTTGTGGTAAAGGGGGTATTGGCTACTGATCGGGATGAAGTACAATCCTGGTTAAAGTTCCTCTTTCAATGATTACATGCTATACTAAACCTGTCCATGGTGGCCAAGAATCTAGCATGTGTGCAGGGGTCCTTCAAAGTCGCTTAAAGAACCAGCATGCTAGATCTTTACACAGTGACCCCAGAGCATATTATGCCCCTCCTTATCCTGCCCACTGACATGCAGCTCCATCAAGCATTGCTCTGTCGCTTCTCCTCCCTACTCCATAGAAACAGATGCTGGATCACTAAGGAACAGCTTTAACAAGTGCCTTCACTGTGGTCCATGCCATCACATCTCCTACCCCTTTCATAGAACCAGTACATGCCACTTGTTTGCCCACAGTGTAGACCTAAGAATCACGCTTGATCCTTACTGGTGCTCCATTACCCCATCTGAATTTATCACAGTTCAGTTTGCTAGCTATAAAGATTAGACTGCAATTAACCACTGCATGCCATGGGCTGAAGAAAACAAATAATTGAGGGCTCACGCTGCTGCCGCTCCAATACCTGGTGGCATAAAATACTATTTCCCCTCAGAGTCCTCGCAGCTCAGAGGAAGAAGTAATTCAGAATTACCCTTAAGCGCCCCACACAGTATAACATTGCGCTCCTTACACAGTATAACATTACACGCCCCGCACAGTATAACATTACGCGCCCGCACAGTATAACATTACACGCAACGCACAGTATAACTTTACGCGCCCCGCACAGTATAACATTACGTGCCCCGCATAGTATAACATTATTAACATTTATATATAACATATACGCTATAGCAGCATAGAGGGTGATATAGCGGCTGGGAACGCGGAGAATCACCCGCGTTCCCAGCCTGTCGGCTGCTGTCGCCGAACCCGGAAGCAGCCACCGGCGGGGACAGGAGGATCAGAGCAAGGCTGCGAGGGCACCATACAGCTTCAGGGGGCTAAGGGATGCCCCAGGTGAGTAAAAATCATTTTTTTTTATTTTGACTTAAGTATCCCTTTAAGCTTGGGACATTTGCTGCAGTTTCTGGTCCACAGCTTCAGTCTGAACCTGTTAGGACAGGTCATTCTGTATATATCATATACAATATACTTGTCATCAGTACCCATTTTCACTTATTCTCTAAATGGGTATTTATACTTCTTGTTACAATACTTACAGCCGGTCTGACCGCGTTCGTCCCTCTGGCTGCAGTACTGTCCCTGGGTCCAGCCGCGCTCATTCCCCTGGTTGCAGCATTGTCCCCAGGTATGGCCACGCTTGCTCCCTGGGTGGTCACCACGAGTTCCGCCATTGTCCTGGGCTCATTCGTCCTCCTGGGCCCAGTCACGCTTGCTTCTTGGGTGGCTGCTCCAGTATACATTCCCTTATGCGCGCGTGCATACGCCCGCACTTCCGGTGGCCCAGTGGCTTATTAGGAGATCACTCAGGCGCAGTTCTAGGCGCCAAAGCAGGGGTGTGTGTTTCTATTAAGGAACATATTTAAACAGAGTTGTGGAGGAGCTGGTTGCTGATAGTTCTGACCAGCTTGCTCCAGATCTTGACGCTTAACTTGCATACTTTGATTACTTGCTACCTACCCGGCTTGTTCCCATCCACGTCTGATCTCCTGCTCCCATTACTGACCTTGGCTTATCTCATCGTTATCCTGATTGCTGTCTTTCCTGACCTTTTGCTTGTCTCACTGTTATCTTGATTGCTGCCTGCCCTGACCTTTGGCTTGTCTCATCATTATCCTGATTGCTTCCTGCCCTGACTATTGTTCACGGCTTGTTCAGGACTACATCTCCTACAACTGTGGGCTCATTTGTTCTCTTCGTCTCCGGTGAGGTGATCTCAGGGGTCACGACCTGGCAACCACTTACAGCAAAGTAGTCTGTTGCCCACTAGGGGTAGCGGTCCATCGTCCCTTGCGGGGCGCTCTGGTGAAGACTAGTGGTTGCTTAGACTCCGCGCCTTGGGAAAGCCTGTGCTAACCACCGGTGCCGGGGTCAACAGGTTAATTTAGTCACATGCCATACAGCACACTACTGTATGTGCATGTTGCTCCAAGCTTTTAAGTGTTTGGTGGGGACCCAAATCTCATTGTCCCTATTTGCTCCTCAATTACTCCTCTTCTTGGCCTTTTACACAAGTCTGTGTAAATAGATCCATTCATCACCTAAACTGAAGCACATCGTTAAGCTGGAGGATTGAGCATGCAATAGAAATAACATTTGTGATTAATGACTTTTAAAAACAATTTGTCTTTCGAACATCATTGACTTTAAAGTAAACTGAATACCTGGGTGCTCCCAAGTTACACATACTTTTTGGGAGGCAGCGAGCATCCACTTACCTAAAAGTTCCCTTTAAATACTCTCTGACGGCTGTCTGTTCTATTTATTTGAGTCTGAAGATAACCAGAGAAACAGATAATTTGCAGACCACCTCAAGTAAGGATCTAGGGTGTGTACAGGAACCCTCCCACATCAACATCCAACATCAACTAAAGATCTGGCATGCTAGATCTTAAGCAGCATCTGACACCCTAGCTACCCCTGAGTGCATTGCTCTTCCACTCACCCTGCTTGCTGGTAGCCATTCTATGCTTGTTTTCCCTCCTCTTCCCTACATACTAACAGATGCTTCACCAGTGATGCCTCTGTACAGCCTCAGCCCTAAACTGTCACCTGAGGGATCAAGCCTCGGTCCAGACAATACTTTTATGTGCGATCAGTTGCAATAATTTATATAACTGGTTGACACTTTTATTTAGCACTACAGATGGTCAGTGATGTGCAAAGAATCCTGACTTGCATGCAAACTGTACACAACTTACACTGTACACAACTTGGGCCAATCAAATGCCTTTCCTGTTATTTTTGATTGGTCCATTTTCAAACTGGACACAATTTGCATGATATTTGCATACACTCCGGAATTCTTTGCTTCTCAATTGACCATCCTTCCATCCCTACCTAGCACATCCTAGAGTACTCTTCAGTCAGATCACTTAATAGGCATGTTCATTCTGGGTCAATAACTCAGGAAGTATGAGAGGCAGAGGCCAGACAAAGAAAAAAAAATATGTCAGCCTTCATATCCCTCCAACTTTAAGTTCTCTTCAGCAATGATTGATGCTTAAAATCTATACAGTATTCACAACTTGGATTATTCCTGTTAATAACCCTTCACATGAACAGGCTGCCTGCTTCATGCTTGTGCTGCCCCTTTGCCCTTGCCTTTCTAGGGGTAACGTTGACTTTGTATGAAGGGGGCTTAGATAATATTGTTCATGGCCATCATAACACTGTGTTTAGCGCCTCAATCTTTAATCACTGTAATGCCCAAATTAGCTTCCGTCCTTCTCTTTTTTGTCTCGACTTCATCATTTCCTTTCATCTCCTATTAATGGCAGAGTAATTGTTCTGTCTTCTCCTCCTCTTCTGCTCGACCCTGACCTACAGTCTATTTTTAATTCATCTCCTTGTCTTTCATGTTCTTAGATATGGAATATCCTCTCATTGCGCGTGCAAAAGTTGCAATTATACCAGCCATAATAAGGTTGAGGTAAGGATCTTTTATACGTGCCTTGATTACACCAACTGTTCAAAAGTACCTAAATGTAATAGGCAATTAGCAATAGCATACATGTTTGACAACAACATAAATTACTTGGGAATAATGGCGCCTCATTAAATCAAGCCTCTCTGCTTAATCCTTCCAACAGGATATTTGAAAAGTCAGAAGTATATATGTGTTATAAGTGTGATATCTAGAAATAATTTTCTGGTACAACAGTGGAATAGACCATGGTGAAAGTGAAAAGACATTTTTCCCACTGTTTTTTCAGGTCCCAATTTCTCTGAATGCTTCTCAGGCTCTCCTGTGGATGCAGGAAATGTGGGTGCCTGCAGCTAATGGACAAGTTGGACGCCCCATAAGTGTTATAATGCTAAATATCTGCTTTTGGGCGCTAAAAGCAAAATTGGGTGCTGGGCCCGTCCAACCGAAATTTTTCATTTTCAGAATTATCATTTTGACAATTACCATTTTGAGAATTATAATTTTCTAACAATAAAACAATAGTGTTATATCCATATTTTGACATTTCGGCTTTACCCTGTGCCCTTTTTACCTTTTCTTTATTTACTCTAAGCCGGTCCTGCACCTTAGGCCTTGTTCACACTAGGGACGTTTCTGTGCAAGTGCCCTGTGCATTAAGCAAGATACATTGTATTCCCATTAATTTGAATGTACCTTGTTCACATTAATGTGCTGTGCTGAGCAGCGTTACAAAAATGTAGTGTTGCACGCATTTCTGTGCGTTGAGCTGTAAATCGCACATCAATGCAAGTGTATGGGTGCGCTTTTTTAGCGCATAGAAGCACACACAAGCACATGCGTTTTTTTACTCCTAATTGAAAAAAATAAACACTTTTTCATATGAAAACTAGAGATGGCCCAGCCTTGGAGAACTCATGGAGAAGCACATGATCAGTTTGATCAGCTGATAGATTTATAAGGCTCTGATTTGCTGGTTATGATCATGTGTTAAACCAGGACGTCATCGCAGCAAATCAGAGGCTTACAAATCTATCAGCTGATCAAACTGACCATGTGCTTCTCCGTGAGTTCTCCAAGGCTGGGCCATCTCTAATGAAAACAAATCTTAATCGACGACTGCTAATGCTACAATAAGCAAAATTTGCTTTAAAAAAGCGCACTGCAATACACGGAAACGAGCACTAAAACACACACCTGTGCATTTTTATCATGCACTTTTACATGTTTTTGAATGTACCAGATGTGAACGAGGCCTTAGTAATGATGACGTACCTGGGGCTTTTTGTGTAATACATAAATACAGTTTATGTGGGTAGGTGCTCACAAATGAAAAAATGCCAATGTAGATATAGTGGGCTTGATTCACTTAGACAAACCCTGCTGTTACTCGCGCTATTTAAGGTGCATGCCTTAATGCACACTATGCGCGTTATTGGTAGCATAGCGTGCATTATTACCCGTGGCGTAGTGAGCGCTTGTAGATAACGCCGGCTATTAGCCAGTAACAGGCTCTCCGAACTTCCCGCCTCTTCAGGTCCAGTAACTTTCAAGGAAGTGATCCTGGCACTCTGATTGGCCCAATAGACTGCCTTTCAAGTGATGTCATGTGACATAACAAATAAAGTCATAGTTCAGTCTTCGTACCAATATACTCTCTCCACCATCACGTAAGTATAAGACTACGCTCACCGATTACACTCATGTGGTTCAAAGCGCCTCCCTTCTGTTTCGACCAAACTCCGCCCTACCGGTTTCGTGATCAAATGATTCTGTGAACTATATATGGTTACATATTTACGGTTTTACGCTATGGAGAACTTGTTTCTTTTTCATGTATAAAACTTTGAGGAGTGTCATCTCATACTTACCTGGTGATGAGGATCAATGAGGCTGGGACCCGTATAGGAAATGAATTCACACATATGTGATTTATGCTGTCTGCAATTGGTCAGCCATCAGTTCCGGTGAGCGTAATCGTATACCTACGTGATGGTGGAGAAAGTACATTGACACCAACACTGAACTGTGACTTTATTGAGTTATAACAAGACTTTATTATTGTTTTTTATGTATTATTTTGTGCTGCATGCCTTATTTATGCCAGCTGATGTCATATATTGAGGATTGGGTGTGAGCTACACTGTTCTGAGCAACACTACAGTGGACTTTTATTATTATTAATATAATTTACTCTGCTGAGCGAATTGTACCCCCTCTTATATGTTATTTGTAAATATATCTGCCTTCTCCCTGTTCCCACTCACAGCCTCACCAGGTCCAAAGCATCACATCTTCTGTCACAACCAATGTCATGGTCATGTGATACAGGGAGCAGAAAAATGAGAAGATGTAAGAAGATCTAGCTGGGACTTGCAAAGCGTGTAAGTGGGATTGGGGAGGATGGTAAAGTGGAGAGCACTATAAGTGGCCACTATAAGGGAGAGAGGCCTGTGTTTTTGTTTGTTTTGTTTGTTTGTTTTGTTTTATTAGTCAAACATGGTGATTGCCCAGAGCACCTAGGTCATTAAATAGTTTGGGGACCCGAAGATCCCTTATGCAGAGCTACAAGCAGGGACAGTGTACTGGGAAGGCTAATGGGAGAGCACTATAGCAGAAGGCACTATAAGGGAATGTACTGAAGGGGACACTATAGGAGGGAGCACTACAGCAGGCAGCACTGTAAAGAATTGAGCACTATAGCTAAAGGCACTGTAAGGGGAGCACTATAGTACATAGTACTATAAGGGGCAGGCACTATACAGGGTGGTGATGTAGCAAAGGTGAAGCACTATAGTGGGGAGCCCTATCATTGAAGGCATTATGTCTGGGGATATAACAAGGTGATTGCGTTTTACCAAACAATGCTTCCTTAGTAAGGTAGTGTATATTTTGAGTGGGTTATTTTCAGTTTAAATGTTTACAAGTGTACATCTTTTTAATTAGGAGGATGTAAGACATTGGCATTATCAGCAGTGATGCTTGTTTATGGCCCAGTGGTATTAGGCCTATTGCATGCGTATACACAGGCCTGGATTTCTGCAAAGGCCACAAAGGCCACGGCCTAGGGCGATAAAAACAGATAAGATCAGAAGGGTGGCATGATTTGGAGAGAGAAGAGGTCATATGTCAAAGTAAATCATCTCTTCTGGTCCCGCAGCGCAGCCAGCCAGCGCCTTGCTCTGCACTAATAGAGGAATTCCAGAGTTCCCCAATCCCTGCACCTCTCACTTCCTGATGTGTTATAACAATCAGGATCAATCATAACTGTCACCTGATGATCCAATTATCTATATGATCGACATACATTACAAGTGGATGTGAGAAATACCAGGGATTTACATTACAAAGCAGATAAAATTAAGTTCCGCTGAGTTCTAATGCAGGCATCCACAAACATTTCTGCTAGTTTCTTTGCCTTCTTTTTTTCAGCTGTGACACTGACCCCAGCAGTTGTAAATTAAACTTTCTTATCTAGGCCTAATTTATTGATTTTTTTTCTTCCTAGCCAGTGATCGCCTCTCTGCTTAAGTTAACTCTTTCCTGACTCATTTTCTGTCCTTCAGCTCCGACCATCAATGAGAACTGCTGCAGCCTGGAATAAAAATGCTGTATGCTTCCCTTTCATTGCTAAACTGTCACTGTCACCTGAGCTGTTACTACCTCTATGCTAGTGTGTTTGGTTTGGCATCCTTCTGCTTTCCTGTAGCAGTAGAACATTGTACCATCTTAGCCATCAGCAAAAGCAGAGAGTTTTGAATCAGGATGATACCATTTATTGGCTTAAAAGAAAAAGAGTAATCGTTCTGCTAATAAACCTTCTTCAGACTTTGTTCCTGTATACTGCCAATATGTTAGAGCACACCACCATATGTACATTCAGCATTCAAAAGAGATACGTAGATTTTTCAGCAAATATAAATCAATGTCATTCAGATGCTTTAAAGTGGAGCTGAACTCTTGCACAGGACAGAAGGAAAACAGAGAAATGCACCATGTATGTATTTAGAGAGCCTTTCGAATTCTTCCACATCTGTGTCTAATCACAAATTTGATATCTTCCCTGTGTCACCTGACTGCCACAGCATATAAGCTTATTTTAAAGCACAAGATGTTAATATATTTGCTTCCATGAAAGTAGGAATTAGACACACTGTCTATTTATTGCAGGATTTGTATCAGCTGTAACAAAGAAATGTTTTTCTTTAAAGGTTATTATGTTGTTGAGTATCGTTTAGAGCAGAGAGGAAGTTCTGAGTTCAGGTCCACTGTAATTACAACAGAACATCCAAAGTGGGTCCTGACAGGATGTTTGCTACTTACCTGTTCTCTGTTTTGGATGGGCTTCTCTCCATTGCACTGCCCTGCCACCTGTTTGTGGCTCCGACTGCAGCCAGTCGCACAGAGGACAAAGAAGCAGCACATGCCCTGGCCACTCGCTCTCCCTGTAACTTCTCGCTCCTGCCCAGATGTGCACAGCAACCGAGGCCAGTACAGTGTTATGCATTCTTGACAAGTACCGGTCATA
This sequence comes from Hyperolius riggenbachi, assembly GCF_040937935.1. Lineage (NCBI taxonomy): Eukaryota > Metazoa > Chordata > Amphibia > Anura > Hyperoliidae > Hyperolius > Hyperolius riggenbachi. The sequence continues at coordinate 231,984,883 of NC_090646.1, read as the reverse complement.
CATCAGCATCATTTCTCAAGTATGCATTCCCAGAACACTATCCTCTGCTGTGCACATTCGGGCAGGAGCGCAAATTTCCATCGTGAGAGGACAGAGCATCCACTGATTCTCTGTTCAATGAGGGGCACAGCAGCACAACTGAGATGAGCCCATTCAAACCAGTGATCGCTAGTCAGATAGTTGGACAGAATGTTTTTTGGTGGTGGTGGCGGGGGGGGGGGGGGGGGGCGCTTGGTGACAGCAGGCCTAGGGCACTGGTAAGTACAAATCCGGCCCTGCGTATACAGGGTGTGTGCCACAATAATACAGTGGCTACAGCATATTACCTAGGTCTCTGTACTTTTTGCTGTGGGCGTTATGTCACTTCCTACAATCTATCATGACTGTACCATACGTTCTATCTTCATAGCCATAGCTACTATTACCCACAAAGCATGATTTTTTTTTCCATAGCTATTTAACCAAAAAATGTTTTCCACAGTACAAAGAAGCTTTTCCATATAATTTAATTGTTTGTAGGAGGGAGCCAACGTTTTGCACTTTAAGCAAAGGAAGAAACTCCTGTAAACAGGAGTGGCTACATGTTGGGATCAGAACCCTTTTCGGCAATAGTAAATTCTCATATTCAGTATTCTGCAGCTGGTGCAGAGAGAACGGTTTGGTCCTAAACACAGCAAAAACGGTGGAGATGATTGTTGATTTCAGGAGGCGCGCCTCTACCCCGCCTCCAATCCACATGGATGGCGTGGAAGTGGAAAGAGCTCCCAGTGTCCGCCTACTGGGCACAACTATCTCCAATGACCTGAGGTGGAACACCAACACTGCCTCAACACAGAGGAAAGCCCAACAGAGACTTTTCTTTCTCCGCCAACTGAAAAAGTTCGGTATGGCCCAAAAACTGCTGACAAATTTCTACTCTGCCACGATCGAATCCGTCCTATGCTCTTCCATCCTGGTCTGGTACACCAGCTCCTCTGCCAGCGACAAGCTCAAACTGCAGAGGGTCATCAAATCTGCAGAGAGGATCATCGGGAGATCCCTTCCCACTCTGGACCTCCTCTACCACTCCAGGCTGAACACCAGAGCATTAAAGATCGCCAACGACCCCTCACACCCAGGCTACCGCTTCTTTAATCAGCTCCCCTCGAGCCGGAAGCTCCGGTTCCGATCCATCTACACCAGGACCTCAAGACATAAGAACAGTTTCTTTCCCTCTGCTGTCAACCTCCTGAACTCTCGCCATGGAAATGCCTATCCCCACCCCACAATACCAAGACGCACTGAGGCACTTTGCACATAGCTCAAGTGTACTTTTTTCTTTGGTTGCTTTTTTATTGTATTGTAACTTATGCCATTGTCTCCCTCTGCATACATGTTCTATAATGTTCTGTTTTTCTGTATAATGTTCTGTTACTACTGCATGTCCTCTATCTGTAACTACTGTATACCGTGTATCAGTACCCTGTACGTGCCAAGCCCAATTCCGGGCACGACCCAGTCGTGCTTGGCGAAATAAAGTTTCTGATTCTGTCTAATCTCAAAATATTTGGTGAAAATAAACTGATGACAAAAACAATTGTATCTATCCTCTTTCTCCTAAAAATGACTTCTTTAGACATCCCACAGTTTTATTTTATATTTAACTCTAGTTTACTTTAACTTAACCTCATGCCGAACGCGTCACGCCACTGGGCGTGGACGTGGCGGCAGCCCCAGGATCGGCTAACAACGATCATAAGGTCCTTTGGGCGCGGTTTGCAGGAGATCGCACGCGCATCCCCGCTCTGATGACGGAGCTCCGCTCTGCCTTCAGTCTCCCAGCGGCAATCGCCGCTGGGAGACTATTAGACAGAGAAGCCGCCGTCTTTTATCGCTGTACAGTGCTGCGATTTAAGGCAGCGCTGTAGTGGGGACAGCCGTGTGACTTGGCTGTCCACCTGGGAGGCACCACAGCGATCCGCTGTCATAGGCTGAAGTCTATGACCGCCGATCACATCACACTGATTGGCTGGCGGGGGGAGGTAGGGGGGAATAGAAAATAAATAAATAAATAAATAGGGAATTTTATTGAAAAATAAAAGACATAAATATTTATAAAAAAATAAAATAAACACTGGGGTAGCGATCAGACCCCACCAACAGAAAGCTCTGTTGGTAGGGAGAAAGGGGGGGAATGGAATCACTTGTGTGCTGAGTTGTGCGGCCCTGCAGCAAAGCGTTAATGCTGCAGTGGCCCATTTAGAGAAAAATGAACTGGTCTTTAGGAGGGTTTAACACTGCGGTCCTCAAGTGGTTAAAGAGACACTGAAGTGAAAAAAAATTATGCATAATAATGAATTGGTTGTGCAGTACGGATAATTAATAGAATATTTGTAGCAAATAAAATGATCTCATATTTTTATTTTCAGTTATATAGTGATTTTTTTATAACATTGCATCATTCTCAAATATTTGCAGTTTACACACTACTCAGCATTTTAAATGATTTTACAGAGCAGGCTAGTGAACTTTTCTACCCAGAAAAAGAAAAAAACATTGACAGACCCTTGAGATAATACGCTTCAGAAGACAGAGCTTGCTGCGACTTTGAAAGTCGTGGAGCTCAATGGCTCTTTTGCGTAGATAACTAATGGAGTTTCTTAACTGTTCCTGTACTGGAAACAATATTAGACTTATGTCTCTGCTCCTAATGTTTTATTCCTTAGCTGTACTAAACATACAAATCATATCATTTTTTTCAGTGTCTCTTTAACTAGTTATGACTTAAGTTGTTACTGTTTCATTGTCTCTGCTCAATGACACCTTCACTGAAGTATGCTAGAGCTCAAATCTATGAATTATTGACCTTTTTATCTCTTTCCTGCTCTCAGAAGCCATTTACTGACAGTAAAGAGTTTTATGGCTGCAAATACTTATCAGTGAGGGTTATGGTATAGTCTGACCCAATCCGACCCGGACAGAAACTGTCACTTGTATACCTGATGTTTAACTCTTTCAGGCAGAGAATGAAAAAAAAGAACACAGCCTTGTTATTTGTGTGCAGGGCACTGTACATACACATGTCTATGTCATCATGTCACGTCACCTCAATTGTCTTTTAAGCTTGATGACTAGTACCCCTTAAAATTATTACTTTTACATTGATATAGAGCCAGCATCTTCTGTGGCACTGTACTATAGAGAACACAGAATACAGTTACAAGACAATGGGTTACATATAGAAGACAACATCACATGTCACCAATGCTTCATACATGAAGGTGGAAAATACGTAACCACCATACAGCAGTAATGACACATAAGGGACAAAGAGCCCTGACCACTTGAACATACAGAGGGGTTGAAGGATAGAACAACAGGTAGGATAAGCTGTGTACAAGGTGGTAGTGCAAGGTGGTAGTGTAGTTGCTGATGGCTAGGTACAATGTCCTAAATGATATTAAATGCTTGCCTGAAGAGGTTTTCAGGTTGCACCTAAAGATAGTAAGTGTGGGTGAGTGACAAACAAATTGTGTAAAGGAGTTCCAGAGAAGGGGACGGGAAGTCCAGAGAAGTCTTTTCTGTGAGAATGAGAAGAGAGGGCTAGAGAGGAGAATATTGTTAGTCGAGCAGACTTTTCACGCAGGGTGATATCTGGAGCCAAGTGTAGTTCAGTAGGGAGGAGCAAGACTGTAGAGTGCTTTGTATTTTAAAGTTAGGATCCTGAATTGCATCCTTCGTGTGATAGGCAGGCAATAGAGCAGGGGTCTCAAACTCGCGGCCCGCGGGCCATTTGCGGCCCTCGATACAACATTTTGTGGCCCTCGCCGGCAAAAGCTTCCTTAAAGTTTGCTTCAGTGCTCCCAAGTAATCCGCCGCATCCCCGTCGCTAAACGAGGGCTGCAGAGCCCCCAAATCGCCCGGGGGGCAATCCACCGGCATTTCCTGGAAGGGGCAGAGCTTTCAGCTTCAGCTCTGCCCCTCCTGACGTCAATCGCCGCACGGATCGCCGCCTCTCCCCGCCCCTCTCTGTGAAGGAAGAGTGAGAGGGGCGGGCAGAGGCGGCGATGCGCCGCGATTGTGAAATTCCTTATGCGGCCCAGCCTCATCCTGACTTTGCCTCCTGCGGCCCCCCAAGTAAATTGAGTTTGAGACCCCTGCAATAGAGGAACTGAAAGGATGTGTTAGCATTTGAGAAGCGAGAGGAGAATTAGATGAATCATGCCACAGACTTCATGATGGACTGGAGTGGAGTCAAATGGCCTTCAGGTAGACAAAAAGAGGAAGTTGTAGCACTCAAGACGTGAAGCATTCAGGGCAAGCACAAGAAGTATGGATGTATCCTGTATGAGAAAGGGGTGAATATGGGAAATATTCTTTAGATGGAGAAACCAGGAGGTAGATACCTAATTGATATGTGATTTGAACAAGTGAGTTAAGGCACTTAATACACCTAGGCAGTGGGCCTGAGGGAGAGGAGTTGAGTTATGCCAGGCTCATGTGGTTGGAATATATCTACAGAAAACAGGAGGACGTGAATCAGGAGATTAAGACAGTCAGGGATACGAGCTATTAAAATAGCTAAATCTAGAGTTTCATCATCATATAAGCGATACTGACAACCCAAATAGCTGTTATGTTCAGAGCTGTATTAAGGCCAAATGGGGCTCCAAGCAAAGTAGCTGATTTGGGTCCCCCTCCCTCAACCACCCTGTAGTTGGATCAGGCTCAGATTTACATTACGGGAGCCTATAGACATGTATGTCCTGACACCCAAGACTTCGCCCTCCATGAACCTACAAACCTCCTCTGAAACGCACCGCAAATGTGCTGGCCTAGCTGTCACTTCTCCCTCACTTCCCTTACCTGACATAGATAACTACTGGAGTCCCTTAGCATTAGGTATCCAGAGGTAACCTCAGTATTAAGTAGCTAGTGGTGCCCCCATATGAAGGGAGATCTTGTCAGTGGAATGTTGAGAGCTGCATGAGTAACCTCTCATTTATGCTCTGCTGAGGACTCTGCATAGGGAAGGAGGGAGGGAGGCAATAGGGAAGGGGACTCAGCTGCCTTTCCATCATCAGGCGCCTGTAGGCACGTGCCTATAGTGCCTTATGGTAAATCCGGCACTGAGTCAGATGTACCCTTCTTTTCTCCTCCCCAAATTGTCAGATGTGCCCCCTTTCCCCCTATAGTTAGAAGTGCCGACCTTTCCCCCCTCTCCATATAGTCAGATGAGCACTTCCTTTCCCCCTATAGCCAGATGTGCCCATTTCCCCCTCCCCCTATAGTCAGATGTGCCCCCCTTTCAACCAGTACCCCCTCCCTCCCTCTCCGTGTGGGACAGGGCAGGTACAGGAAGATACTCACTGGCTTCTGACATTCCTGCCTGCACTGACAGCTCTCTTCCGCTGCACCCCCAGCGTCCTCCTCATAGTTACAGTAGCACCATGTGACTGCACATGCGGCACATCTCTTGGCATGTGACGTACCGGGAATGTACGGTCACATGCTGTTGCTGTAACCATGGAGAGGATGCCAGGGGTGCTGTGGGAGAGAGCTGTCAGTGCAGGAATTTTGGAAGCCGTATCTTCCTGTATACCCGCAGTCCCGCAAGGAGAGGGAGGACGAGAAGGGGCGCACTTAGGGCAACCAGTGAGCCACCCCCCTCTCAACCCAAGGCTGCCAGTAGCCATGCCGTACCTACCTTGCCTGGGGCCCCTTAGACAGTGACTGTGGCCCCAGGCAAGTGCTTTAGTTGTCTGGTCAAAGATCAGCCCCAGTTATGTTGCCCAAGACCATACGTATTGATGGAGAAGAGAAAGGGTCCAAGGAGTGAGCTTTGTGGTACCACAACAGAGAGGGGCCACAAGGAGCAGGTGGTCGGAGTAAGAAACTCTTAAAGCCCTATCTGAGACATAAGAGTCAGAAGACAGCAAGATTGCCAAAAAGGAGAGGATATGGAAAAGCAAAGGAGGATCCACTGTGTCAAAAGATGAGGAGATAACAAGAAGGATGAATAGAAGTAGAAGCCTTATCCTTTTGAAATGTATAATGCCTGGTACCCACCATGCAATTTCTCACCAGATAGATAGTCCAATAGATAATTTCCAACAGGTTCAATCTGATTTCCGATTTTTCTGATCGATTTTGTATAGAAATGATCAGAAAATGGATCAGAAAAACAATCAGAAAGCAGATCGGAAGTTATCTATCAGACCATCTATCTGGCAAGAAATTGCATGGTGTGTATCAGGCATAAGTTATTGAACATTTTGACTACAGCTCAGATACTCTGTATTTTAAAAAAAAGTCCCCTGTGAGGACATTGCCGCACTCCGGGGGGCTGAAGCAGAATATTGCCGGGACACTGAAGGACTGAGGAAGCCTCGTTAGGATCCAGAGGCATCACCCCTCCCAAGGTAAGTACCCCCCAGATGATGTTTTTCTTATTACAGAGTCTCTTTTAATCCATACTCTCTACTATCAAATACTGTAAATGGCATACATTACTTAGCAGCTGACAACTGATGGCGATATATCAGAATTTTGCTCTCTTGCTACACAACCGAACTACTGTATTTTCCAAGTCCAGATGCTTGGACTTGGCCACCCTGCCACTGTAAAGTATTTCTGCTTTAAATTTATTCACACATTTCACAATAAATCCTGATGTATAATAGCCATAATTTCAGATTCTAAGGAATATAAACGGCTTTCATGGCTGATTAAACATCTCGGATTCGCTGCACTACAGCACTTAATCACTGTGGCAGATGTTTACTGCTTAGAGTACTACCTGGAAACAGACACAAAATTCATTGCTATGCTTTTGTGTCTTCAACTTCCTGTTTTAGCTCAGATTCAAAGCTTAGCCATAGGAAACTAATTTGGGAATTAATGGATTTTGAGCTAATAATATTTCAATTGTTATGTAGATTATTTTTTTCAACATGCAGTCACTCATATGGATTTATTGGTACATGGAATTTCTGTAAATGCTTGCATGACAAACAGCATGTATCGTTGTGCCAGGCAGCTAATTTGGGTGCTGGGGCCAAGTGTTAGGCGATAGCATTAGAGGTTAGTATAAGGCATAATTGTAGAAGGGTTAGTGTTAGGGGAAAGGGTATGGAAAGGTTAGATTTTATAGTATTAGGAAGTTAGCATTTGAAAGCGATATCATTTTAAATGCATATCTTTTGTTTTATAAATGCCTTTCCATTAAATGTTTTATAAAAAAATTAAATGTAAAGTAGAACTTTAAAGAGGCACCATAGTGAGATATAGAAGAATACAGTAAATTATTAAGTATATCCACTTTTATGTTAATTTTCCTGGTTCCAGCATCAGAAACACTTCCTGTTATATATACCATATTTTACAGACCATAGGACACTCCTGACCATAAGATTTAGGTTTAGAGGAAAAAAACTGGGAAAAAAGTATATTTAACCTGGTGCGTCTATGGTACAGAGCCATCTTGTGGTACCCCCAAAATATTATGTTCCCCTTGTACCTCTTATGTCCCCTTTAGACCTCTTGTGTCCCCTGTGTCCTCTTCTGCCCACCCTTGTTTCCTCTTTACAATCGAAGGGTATCTGAATTCAGTAGTAGAACAAGAAGCCATTTTGGAAAAAATAATGTCCAATATTTATAAATGCAAAATGTATTCTACAAAAATTTATAACAATTGATGTATAACTTTCTTATAGGAGAAGCAAATGTACACACATAGGGTCATAGATAGCATGATGAACTGCAATAAATTGTAGGTGACAACGCCAGCTTGTTTCAGGTCAATGACTGTTCCTCAGGCCCAGAAGACCATCAATAACATCTGACCAAAAATATGCATAACATTTGTATTGATAGCACAACTCCTCCAAATTCAAATGGAAAGGTCAAGCTAAACCGATATGAGACCCCAATAAATAGAGGACAACCATCTAGGCTGTCACCAGCAAGTCTGGGATCTATTGAACCCAGGGAAATGTGTCTCCCTTGTGTCTTCCACAATACTTTGAGTCCACCAGTAGAAAAGCGCAATATAAATGTTCTGTTTCCTGTCGGACGGATTTGGGTGCTTGATATCGCGGTGTAGGCAAACAACACATAGGGCCTGATTCACAAAGCGGTGATAACTCAGTTATCACGCCTAAAAGACTTTAGGCGTGATAAGCTTTGCACCGCTGAGTTAGCACCGATTTGTGCTCTTTATCGCACGCAAAGTCCCGTGCGCAAAGTTTTACGCGCGCAATCGCGTAATTCCGCACGCAGCACCCATAGAGTTTAATGGACGCATCGCGCGCACTGCACCGTGCGCCACGCGATTGCGCGCGCAAAACTTTGCGCGGGAATTTCGCGCGAGTTTCATTTTATCACGCCTAAACTGAGTTTAGGCGTGATAAGGGGCTTTTCACAGGCGTGCAAACACTTTGCACCGCTTTGTGAATCAGGCCCATAGAGTCAAATGTCAGCAAGAAATATCAGAACTCCTTCTTTAAACTAACCACCAGCGTACCTACCGGGGATGCGACCCCCTCAGCCGCAGGGGGGCCCGGGGCTGCTCTGGGGCCCGCTCACTGTGCGTGGGGGGAGCGCTGCTCTGGACCCCCCAGCAAGGTACTCAACTGGCCGCAGCGTCTACTAGACGCTGCGCCAGTTCATTCCCCGCAGCCCTGCTCCAGCAGCCTGCATAGTCTCCGGCAGGCAGAGCAGGGCTACGGCAAGATGGCCACCGAAGAAGCCCTACACTGGAGACTATTTGTGTCTCTAGTACAGGGCTTCGGCAGCCATCTTGCCGTAGCCCTGCACTCTGCCTGTCAGCGCGGGAGATGTGCTGCTGGAGGATCGTCTGGGAGCTGCGCGCCAGATGCTGGGAGAGGAGAAGACTTCTGTCAGGTAAGTGAATTGTTTTTTTTTCACAGGTGCATTTTTTTTTCTAGTGTCTGCTGCACACATTATGATTTTCTAGTGTCTGCTGCCCACATTGCGATTTTCTGGTCACTGCTGCCCACATTGCGATTTTCTGGTCACTGCTGCCCACATTGCGATTTTCTGGTGTCTGCTGCCCACATTGCGATTTTCTGGTGTCTGCTGCCCACATTGCGATTTTCTGGTGTCTGCTGCCCACATTACGATTTTCAGGTGTCTGCTGCCCACATTACGATTTTCTGGTCACTGCTGCCCACATTGCGATTTTCTGGTCACTGCTGCCCACATTGCGATTTTCAGGTGTCTGCTGCCCACATTGCGATTTTCTGGTGTCTGCTGCCCACATTGCGATTTTGTGGTGTCTGCTGCCCACATTACGATTTTCAGGTGTCTGCTGCCCACATTACGATTTTCTGGTCACTGCTGCCCTCATTGCGATTTTCTGGTCACTGCTGCCCACATTGCGATTTTCTGGTGTCTGCTGCCCACATTACGATTTTCAGGTGTCTGCTGCCCACATTACGATTTTCAGGTGTCTGCTGCCCATATTATGATTTTCTGGTGTCTGCTGCCCACATTACGATTTTCAGGTGCCTGCTGCCCACATTACGATTTTCAGGTGTCTGCTGCCCACATTACGATTTTCTGGTGTCTGCTGCCCACATTGCGATTTTCTGGTGTCTGCTGCACACATTACGATTTTCTGGTGTCTGCTGCCCACATTGCGATTTTCAGGTGTCTGCTGCCCACATTACGATTTTCTGGTTACTGCTGCCCACATTGCGATTTTCAGGTGTCTGCTGCCCACATTGCGATTTTCAGGTGTCTGCTGCCCACATTACGATTTTCAGGTGTCTGCTGCCCACATTACGATTTTCAGGTGTCTGCTGCCCACATTGCGATTTTCAGGTGTCTGCTGCCCACATTACGATTTTCAGGTGTCTGCTGCCCACATTGCGATTTTCAGGTGTCTGCTGCCCACATTGCGATTTTCTGGTGTCTGCTGCCCACATTAGGATTTTCTGGTGACTGCTGCCCACATTGCGATTTTCTGCTGTATGCTGCCCACATTAGGATTTTCTGGTGACTGCTGCCCACATTGCGATTTTCTGGTGACGGCTGCCCACATTGCGATTTTCTGCTGTATGCTGCCCACATTAGGATTTTCTGGTGACTGCTGCCCACATAAGGATTTTCTGGTGACTGCTGCCCACATTAGGATTTTCTGGTGTGTGCTGCCCACATTATGATATTCTGGTGACTGACTGCTGCCCACATTAGGATTTTCTGGTGACTGCTGCCCACATTACGATATTCTGGTGACTGCTGCCCACATTAGGATTTTCTGGTGACTGATGCCCACATTGCGATTTTCTGGTGACTGCTGCCCACATGGCGATTTTCTGGTGACTGCTGCCCATATTACGATTTTCTGGTGAACGCTGCCCACATTACGATTTTCTGGCCCACATTACGATTTTCTGGTGAACACTGCCCACGTTACGATTGTCTGGTGAATGCTGTCCACGTTACGATTTTCTGGTGAACGCTGCCCACATTACGATTTTCTGGCCCACATTACGATTTTCTGGTGAACACTGCCCACGTTACGATTGTCTGGTGAATGCTGTCCATGTTACAATTTTCTGGTGAACGCTGCCCACATTACGATTTTCTGGTGAACTCTGCCCACATTACGATTTTCTGTCCCACATTACGATATTCTGGTGAACGCTGCCCACATTACGATTGTCTGGTGAATGCTGTCCACGTTACAATTTTCTGGTGACTGCTGATCACGTTACGATTTTCTGGTGACTGGTGCCCACATTACGATTTTCTGGTGAACTCTGCCCACATTACGATTTTCTGGTGAACTCTGCCCACATTCTGATTTTCTAAAGGCCCACATTACGATTTTCTGGTGAACTCTGCCCACATTACGTTTTTCTGGCCCACATTACGATTGTCTGGTAAAATTCTGCCCACTTTACAATTAATTTACAGTGAAACGCTGCCCCGTTACGATTATTTGGCACCTATGGGGGGGGGGGGGGACCCATCCAAATGTTCGCAGGGGGGCCCAGTGATTTCTAGTTACGCCCCTGAAACTAACATGCTCTTTATTAAGCTATGTATCCACATCAGGTGCTGACAATTATTTCGGGGGCCCCTTGTGTTCTCCGCTGTCCCTCTCATGTTGTCCTTCATAACCCTTTTGTCCTCCTCCATGCCCCTTGTGCTCCTCACATGCAAAGTGCAGAGTAATTGGCAGCAGAAGAGGCAGCTCACCCACTCCGTGGGAGCCTGCAGTGATCAGCGATGCCTTCTCTCTCTCACGGCTCCCCCTAATGCCTTCTCTCTCACGGCTTCCCCTACTGCTGGTTGTGTGTATTGACACAATCAGGGGAAGCAAGTAGTAGAGGAAACTGTGAGGTAGAGAACACGTTGCTAATCGCTTTGGGCACCCAGAGCAGGTAAGCTTCCGCTACCACTACAGATTGCTCTGGTAGAACAGCACAGGGAATACCTGACATCGTCTGCGGCTGTTCATGTCTGTGGCCATTCGTAAGTCAGTGACCGCCTTTATTCAGACCATAAGACAGTGACTAAAAGTTCTCCCAACTTTTGAGGGAGAAAAAGTGCATCTCATGGTCAAAAAAAGTTTTTTTTCCTCAGCTAATCTGCTCCTATGGCACAAAACTGAAACAAAAAATTACTTTGTTTACTTTGTTACTCTTGCCTGCAGCCTATTCTTGGCAACCCAGCTTTTGTACCCAGATTACAGTACTTGTCAACCTCCAAGTGGCACTCAGATCACATTCCCTTTGTGGAGGACCTTTTGGACCACTTCAATTACCAGACCAATTTTTTTGATACTCTTAAGGAAAGGTTGCAGTTGGACAACACCTACTTTCTGAAATATATCCAAATCTGTGACTACCTTCAGTCACTGTCCCCTACATTAACATTTCCAAGAAAATCTGAGTTTGCGTCAATCTGGGAGATGGGCCTTCTTCAGAAGGGACTCATTTATGTGTTTTGCACTCGGATAAATGCTCCTATTCACACCACTCTGGAATAGCTCCCATTCACACCACTCTGGAATAGCTACATGTAGAATGAGGAATATCTCCTTTTCACACCACTCCGAAATAGCTACATGTAATACTGGCATACAGCTTTTGGCACCTCCACTGTTCTGGATACTTGGTCTAAGATATGGTTGAACGCTGATAAAACTTTTTTTGTCTTCTAGGATAAATATATACAGGTAGTCCTCAGTTAACGAACGATATAGGGACTGTCCGCTCGTTCTTAACCTGAATCTGTCCTTAAGTCGGGACAGCCACCTTTGCCCCAGTTTTAAATGCAGAGTAAGCGCAGAGGAAGGTATATAGAGGACATCTCACTTGATCCTCGGCGGTAGAAGGTGCCATCGTGCTGCCCGGAAGCTGCGCAGCCCGTCCTCTCGCTTAAGACGCATAAGAAGCCGCCGGGGAACAGTGGATGGAGCGAGAGAACGGGCTGCGCAGATTCCGGGCACCACGATGGGACCTTCTACCGCCGAGGATCAGGTGAGATGTCCTCTATTTACCTTCTGCTGCGCTTACTCTGCATTTAAAACGGCGCAGAAGAGGTAGTCCCCGGCGGTGTGATGTCATTGCGACGGGGCGGAGCTATGGTCGCAGCGTTCATATCGGCGGGTCGTTCGTAAGTCGGGCGTTCGTAAACCGGGGACTACCTGTATATATATATATATATATATATATATATATATATATATACACACACACAATTATGATGCTGTGGCATAAAACTCCAGAGCGGTTTCACAAATGGTATCCTTCCTTTTCACCCCTTTATTGAAGAACCTGTGGTCAGGTAGTTTCACTTCATTATCTCTTCTGGGACTGCCCTATAATACAACAATATTGGCATGAGGTCCTGCAACTGATTCTATTACATATTGAAATCTGAGTTACTAAAGATCCGTGAATATGTTTACTGGGTCGACCATTTCCTAAAACCAAGTCCCATATACAACAGCTGTTAAATTATTATCTGACTGCTTCCAGGTGTTTAATAGCTAAGCATTGGAGGGATTTGCACCCTTCTTTTACTCAGAAATTGATGGGCACTTACGGTAACTGCCAAGTTGTCAGACAAATTACACTATTTCAGAAGGTATTGGAACACTCCTCTTTTTCTGGTTATTATTTATTGTTTTTATAAAGCGCCAACATATTAAGCAGTGCTGGACAATAAATACATACAATAATACAAAGGATGACAGAACTAACAAGGGTATACAACATAGGACACACTTATATAAAGCAAACAGGGCACAAAATACATGATCATGTGATTTCGGGTTGATTAGGTAGGCCCAGTAATACAAGTACCAGGCGGTCATAGGAAAGTACCACACAATCAGGTAAAGTACACTAGGGAAGGGAGGACCCTGCCAAAGGCTTAAAATCTAAGATTCTTAGGTTTATGGTTTTTATGTGCACCATGGAAAGTCATGAATTATATTATTTGCTTCAGGTATGCCCACGACTTCAGTAGTCTTGTTGTTTCTTCACTTTCTTTCTTTTTCTCTTTATGGTTGCATTTCTCTTCTCTAGCCATCTACTACTTAGGTGGTATCTTTTATGGCTGGAATATTTCTTGGCTATGATCTCTGGTATTGGGGCATAAGAAGAGATGGTAGACCCATGTTACCATTCCTTATTTGGCATTTTTTGCATGTTAGGATGGATGTTGAGCCACCTTTGGATGATCGTTGAATGTTAATATTTCACTTTTTTATGGTAATGTTTGTATTTTATTCAACATCATAGTTACATCTAACTGTTCTGTATCTGGCATTGAATTCTCACAAAAATAAAATAAAAAAAATGAAAATATAAAAAAACAATGCCTATAGCACTGACAGGGTGATTAAGTTCCTGTGGGGAGTGACCTCTGGAACATACTTAAATTAGTGGTACTTTTCAAACAAAGGCTTCATTTGGCAAGCAGATGGTCCAGGGAGACTGGGCAAAGTCTGATCGTCTAAAAAGGGTACTTGCTCAGGGACAAGGTACCAACATTTTGTTTTCATACTAAACAAGGCTGGCGATTTCAGCCAAATCTGGGAATTCAGAGCTGTTTGCATTATGTGTAGCTCAACCTCTGCAATAAAAGGTGAAAGACCACAACAACACCTGAAGAGTGGAGCCTTGTGGGAAACCTAAATGCTCACACCCACGTCACTATTTTATGCGCAAATTTTCTAACAACTGAGTAGTGAGTGATCTTTTCTGCATCTCACAGTGTGGGTACGAGTGCACGATTAGGTGAACAATGCTTTGCGGCACGCGGCACTAACGACCGTCACAGAGGATCTTTAAGATCCCCGATGACTCCCATGCAAAGATAGCCTGAACTCTTGTTTGCGCTCGTCGTGTGATGTCATGTGACTTTGTGTGTTCCTGCAGACAGGAAGATGGATTGGGGAACGCTAATCTTTGGGTGAAGTCGCTGTGATCCATCTTCCTGTGTCTTCAGCAGGGATGGTTCTCTCATGAAGCAAGGTTTGCATCAGGCGCAGAGATTTCAGGGGCAGCATTTTAGTACTATGTGTACGTTCCTGAGGAGGAATCGAGTGGCTGAGAGTGAGCAGTTTGTTTGTCAGAGACTCACAGCCAGCCAGTGTGCTATTGTGTTGAGCTGCAGCATGTCATGTGAGAACATTAAATGAAGCAGAGTAAATTGTTTGGTGCTGTGCAAATCGGAGTTAGGGGGTATCCTCACACGTTTGCTTCAGGCAGCAAAAAGTCTAGAACCGGCTCTGGTCTTCAGGTGAGTGCCGCGGCGGCGTGAGCCAATAAACTTATGTGTAGTGCCAGCCACGTCTCCTCTCTCCTCCCTTCTACACTTCAAGCTTAAAGCTGCTGGGTCTTGCCTTACAGGGCCACCAACCACATTTAATGGCTAGATCCCTGGCTGGTGAGGAAAAGTAAAATACAACATAGATACATTCAGGGCTACTAGGTTTCTGCTAGTTGTTAGCTACAAACCCAAATCAGCAAAACAAATTACATGACAATTCCTTACTCTGATGTAAACCATGATCGTTCATTTCACATGCAGTTTCCTGACATTCTCCATGGTGTCTAATTCTTAAAAAAGAAAAGCTGAAAATGCTGAAACAGAAAAATAAACAGGAAGTTGCAATCAAAGCCATTTGCATTGGTGGAAAATGATTACCGTAAATTTGAAAATTCCCGTCATGTCATTGTTCTATAAGAAGCAGAACCCTAGGGAAATGGTGGCTGTTATGCCCCTACGTATGGCCTGAGACATTAATGCTTTTGACACAGACTGACTTGTGACATATTGCTTTGGTAGCAAAGGCGTTAATTTGCATCTTGGATGAAAGCTGCGCAAGGATGACTAATAGTCCACGTCCACTATGCAATTACGTACTCATGTTGTGGTTCACTATTCTAGCCTCAAATTATCTATTCACCGCTGGTCATTAACCTTCATAATTACAGCAGTACATTTGTTTTTAGAGAGTGCCTTTGTGATGCAGTGAGAAAGCAGGTGAGAGCTGAATTAGGCACACATTATGAACAGCGCCAGTTGCTGAGGTTTTTCAGCTGTCTAGTAATGACGGCTGCTCTTGTGCTCGTGTATTGGAGGTCCTGAACATCTCATTAGAACAGTTCAATTCTGTCTCCACAGCAACATCTCATGTCTTTCCTGACACAATGGCACAGCTTGAGAACTTAGAGACCAGGGAGGAAGCTGACTTGCATACATTGCCCACTGCTGGATAGAAAGAACGCAGTGACAGGAGAGAAAGAAATCGGCGTCACTGGAGAGTGTGGTGCTGATTAGTGTATGATAGAGAAAAAAAATCCTTCTACGTTCCTTGCCATTGTTGTGATTCACTACAGAGGTCTGATCCTGCCAGCAGCAGGTGCAATACACCTAGGAGGAAATAGGAACTCTGCTGTTCATGTACTGCATATTTACAGGCCAGTAAAACAGTCATACAGAATATTGGCCAGTCTGTCTGTCTATATGTCTGTCTTCCTTAAAGAGCCCCAAAAATCAAAGTGTAGATATCTTTGGCCTGTTTAAAAAAATAATAATGATAATCACACGTCAGATTGAAATCGTTCAAAACAATGAACAACTGATCAACCAATTATTGT
Source organism: Hyperolius riggenbachi (assembly GCF_040937935.1). Taxonomy (NCBI): domain Eukaryota; kingdom Metazoa; phylum Chordata; class Amphibia; order Anura; family Hyperoliidae; genus Hyperolius; species Hyperolius riggenbachi. The sequence goes on along the minus strand of NC_090646.1, from coordinate 231,968,753 downwards.
CAAAGAAAATGGAAGCGAATGTGCGCAAAAAACAACGATAAGCAATGGTTCTTGGTCACTTTGTCCGATCTGCCTGTAGAATTGTTTCGGTCAACAATTGTTCATATTAAAGAATGTGTATCAGTACATCTTAAATAATGCATTTGCAAGTGCAGGTGAATGAGAAGAAGAAGTGCCATTTCCAGCTGCACGAGCAAATATGATGAAAATTCACCAGTAGTTTGCAGTGCTGCATGTACAGGCGCTATTGCTAATGGTACGTCACTCGCAATTCAGTCTTCCATCATTCATCCATCGTTTTGAACGACTTCCCTCTGACGTGTGTACGTTTGTTTACAGGGACTGAGATCAGTGAAGAACAGAAGTAATCCAGCAAAACTAGTATGGGTTTATTAACCTCCCTGGCGGTATGATTATTTCCAGATTTTAGGCTCCAAAAGCGGTGCATTTTTTTTCACCCTTTCAGACCCTAAAACCGCGAAAAACAATCATGCCGCCAGAACGTCTGTGGCAGCCCCTGCACTTACCCACCTCCCTGGGATCCAGCGCTGCAGTTCTCGGGTGGTGCTTTAACCACTTGAAGACCACAGGGTTAAACCCCCCTAAAGACCAGGCCTTTTTTGTAAAGTAGGCCACTGCAGCTTTAAGGCCAAGCTGCAGAGCCGCACAACACGGCACACAGTGATTCCCCCCCCCCCCCCCCCCCCCCCCGCCTTTTCTCCCCACCAACAGAGTTCTCTGTTGGTGGGGTCTGATCGCTCCCCGTGTTTATTTATTTTTTTATAAATATTTTTGTTATTTATTTTATAAAAAATATGTCTATTTATTTTTTTCCCTCCCTCCCTGCCTCCCTCCCTGCAGCCGGCCAATCATGGCGATCGGCTGTCATAGGCTTCTGCCTATGAGAGCCGATCACTCTCTAGTGTCCCAGGGGGACAGCCGTGTCACACGGCTATCCCCAGTACAGTGCTGCTGCAGATCGCAGCGCTGTACGGGTAATTAGATGGCGACTCCGTCTAACAATCACCTGAGCGGCGAGCACTCTCCAGTGACGCAGTCTCCCGAGCTCCGCTACCGCCCACCAAGCAGGAGATGCACGGACAGCCTGCGTGCGATCTCCTGCAAAACAGAGCCCCAGGACTTTACGCCGATCGGCGTTAGGCAGTCCTGGGGCTGTCACAGTGGCCACGCCCATCGACATGGTGCGGTCGGCTAGTAGTTAACCCTGTAGTCAGATTACCATCTGTTGTCATGACGCCAGGCGGCGATCTCACCAGGGGGATGCAGAGCCTTGGAGGATAAGAAGAATGGCTGCTGACGTCTGGCTCGCCGGGGAAGTGAGTAAAAATTGCATGCTGTGCGCTATACTCTGCATAGACCTCGCGGCCACCACGAGTCTAACTCGGGGTTACCGCTCTGAGCTGCGGATTTCTAACCGCGAGCCTGACTCCGGGTTACCACCAGGGAGTTTAAAAACTGTTACGCCATATGTGGCCACTTTCTAAAAGGTGAAAAACCACCTTTAATATAAAAAGACAGAGCCATGCTGCAGAACTGCAGGATTGGTGGTGGTGGGGGAGGGAGTCTTAGGTTAATTGCATACCTGCTATGATGCAAACAGGATGCTTCGCCCCCCTTCCCTCCTCAGGAACGCAGTTGTCATGTTTCCAAAGTTTGCTAAAACTCTTCGTAGACCGCATTTTGTTGCATCCGTCCACACAAGTTCGGCAGCCACCAATCACACTGCAGCTGGGTGCATGCCACAACAATGCAGAAGGGGGTGACCAGAGCCTTTTTAAAACAAAAATGCCATGGCCTCAATTCCGAGGGGGGCTGAGCAATCACTTGCCTGGATTAATTACCTTGGATCAGGTAGATATTTACCCTGAGACACCCCCCTTCCCCAATCCTGTATCATTAAGATAGACTCTGACTTTTTTAGTTTGAAGGACCACTATAGCGAAAAAGAAAGCAGTTAAAATCTGACTGTTTTGGACTAGTCCATCTCCTCGTGGAGGATTCTCAGGCTTATCTTTGTTTTCAAAAGCATTTCCTGATCAGCAGTTGCTAAGTCTAACTGCCAAAATGGTAAGATGCCAGCCAGCCCCCTACTCGCTTGCAGATTATTTTGGCAGTTAGACTTAGCAACTGCTGTTCAGGGAATGCTATTGAAAAAAATAAAAAAAATTCCAAGAGGGATGGACAACTCAGATCTGTCAGATTTTAACTGCTTACTTTTTTTTCCCTCCACTTCAGGTTCCTGGGTGTGAGTCTCGTGTTCAAACTAGCTACTCTAAAAGTTCCTAAATGTGAGACTCATGTCAATCCCTAAAAGCAGGGGCGCCTCTAGGCATAGGCAGTACAGGCCATTGCCTAGAGTGCCATTGGTCCTGGGGGGCACCATGTTGCTGGATTAAGCCCCACCCCCAAATGAAACCCTGCCTCCAGGCTAAGCTCTGCCCCCGTGGGTGTTCTATTACTTGCTTCTGCTGCATCTACTTAGCATCTTAGTCTGTGGGTTCTGGCAGGCAGTGTAGGGCTACAGGAAAATGACATCTGAACCCCTGCACTGGAGGTTGTTTGTGTCTCCAGTGCAGGGCTTAGGGCACAATTTTCCCGTAGCCCTGCTCTGCCTGTCAGCGCGGGAGTTTTGCAGCACTAAGATCATTGGGGGAGCTACTGCGTGCCAGAGGGAGGCCAGGAGAGGAGTCTTCTGCAGGTGAGTAAATGTTTTTTTTTCTTATAGGTGCACGCAGGTATCAGGGCTATTAAGGGGGAACTAATGGGAAGGGGGGGGGGGGGAGAGGAGCCCTGCCTATGTGTATTTTCTGGTGAAACACTGCCTAATTACGTGTATTTTCTGGTGAAATGCTGCCCACATTACATGTATTTTCTGGTGAAACACTGTTACATTAGTTATTTTCTGGTGAAATGCTGCTGCATTACGATTATTTTCTGGTGAAAGATTGCCGCATTATGATTATTTTCTAGTGAAACGCTGCCACATTACGATTATTTTCTGGTGAAACGCTGCTGCAATACGATGATTTTCTGGTGAAAGATTGCCGCATTAGGATTATTTTCTAGTGAAACACTGCTGCATTACGATTATTTTCATGGGGGTGGGGGCACCATCAGGGTTTGGGGGGTACCACAGGTTTTCTCGCCTGGAGTGACAAAATGGCTAGAGGCACCCCTGCCTAAAAGCCACCACCGCAAGTGCATGTACTTGTGCACATTCATACACATGCTCATGCATGCTCGTGTATTCATCCAATAGTGAATGATTGCTGCTAGCAATAAAATGCTATTCAAGACAAATGAAATATATTTTGGCACACATACAGGGAGTGCAGAATTATTAGGCAAGTTGTATTTTTGAGGAATCATTTTCTCAATGAACCCAAATAACTCATTAATATCAAAGCTGAATATTTTTGAAAGTAGCTTTTAGTTTGTTTTTAGTTTTAGCTATTTTAGGGAGATATCTGTGTGTGCAGGTGACTATTACTGTGCATAATTATTAGGCAACTTAACAAAAAACAAATATATACCCATTTCAATTATTTATTTTTACCAGTGAAACCAATATAACATCTCAACATTCACAAATATACATTTCTGACATTCAAAAACAAAACAAAAACAAATCAGTGACCAATATAGCCACCTTTCTTTGCAAGGACACTCAAAAGCCTGCCATTCATGGATTCTGTCAGTGTTTTGATCTGTTCACCATCAACATTGCGTGCAGCAGCAACCACAGCCTCCCAGACACTGTTCAGAGAGGTGTACTGTTTTCCCTCCTTGTAAATCTCACATTTTATGATGGACCAAAGGTTCTCAATGGGGTTCAGATCAGGTGAACAAGGAGGCCATGCCATTAGTTTTTCTTCTTTTATACCCTTTCTTGCCAGCCACGCTGTGGAGTACTTGGATGCGTGTGATGGAGCATTGTCCTGCATGAAAATCATGTTTTTCTTGAAGGATGCGGACTTCTTCCTGTACCACTGCTTGAAGAAGGTGTTTTTTCAGAAACTGGCAGTAGGACTGGGAGTTGAGCTTGACTTCATCCTCAACCCAAAAAGGCCACACAAGCTCATCTTTGATGATACCAGCCCAAACCAGTACTCCACCTCCACCTTGCTGGCGTCTGAGTCGGACTGGAGCTCTCTGCCCTTTACCAATCCAGCCACGGGCCCATCCATCTGGCCCATCAAGACTCACTCTCATTTCATCACTCCATAAAAACCTTAGAAAAATCAGTCTTGAGGTATTTCTTGGCCCAGTCTTGACGTTTCAGCTTGTGTGTCTTGTTCAGTGGTGATCGTCTTTCAGCCTTTCTTACCTTGGCCATGTCTCTGAGTATTGCACACCTTATGCTTTTGGGCACTCCAGTGATGTTGCAGCTCTGAAATATGGCCAAACTGGTGGCAAGTGGCATCTTGGCAGCTGCACGCTTGACTTTTCTCAGTTCATGGGCAGTTATTTTGCGCCTTGGTTTTTCCACACGCTTCTTGCGACCCTGTTGACTATTTTGAATGAAACGCTTGATTGTTCGATGATCACGCTTCAGAAGCTTTGCAATTTTAAGAGTGCTGCATCCCTCTGCAAGATATCTCACTATTTTTGACTTTTCTGAGCCTGTCAAGTCCTTCTTTTGACCCATTTTGCCAAAGGAAAGGAAGTTGCCTAATAATTATGCACACCTGATATAGGGTGTTGATGTCATTAGACCACACCCCTTCTCATTACAGAGATGCAGATCACCTAATATGCTTAATTGGTAGTAGGCTTTCGAGCCTATACAGCTTGGAGTAAGACAACATGCATAAAGAGGATGATGTGGTCAAAATACTCATTTGCCTAATAATTCTGCACTCCCTGTATATAGCAGCATACGTAAAACCAATTTCATAGCAACATTATTGGACATACGGTATCACTAATTTCTTTACAGATGTCTGGTAAATAGATTTTAGTACAATTTCCAGGCAGCAGCATAGAAAAGAATATAGTATGTTATTCTAATGCAGGTGCGCTGTCTTTTTAAGGGGAATCTCTGATGATTAAGGGTGTCATTGCAGTAAAATGGCCTGAGGTGATGCTGATAGGCTTTTTCTTTGTGCTAAGACATATTAGGGTGATTTGATGGGGCAAGATCCTTGTATCATAACTAAGAAGAACGGGTGGCCACGCAGGGATTCCTGCAAAAAGAAATAGCTTCTTCTGTTTTGATTTACAGAAACCCTATGGATCTCCGATCACGTGGTCTTCAGATCATGGACAAAACTGAGATGGGTGAAATGGGCAGCCTGCCTATCAGGGCCGGTTCTAGACTTTTTGCTGCCTGAGGAAAACTTGTGAGGATGTCCCCCCCGGGAACAGTAAATTCGGGCGCCTGAGGCTAGTGGACAAATCGGGCGCCGCCATTCACTCCTATAATAAATATCGTTTAATGGGCGCCCGATAGGAAAAAAGGGCGCCGGAGAAAAATAACGTTTTAAAAGCGGCGCCCGGAGACTTAATGTTTTATTACTGTTTCTCATGATTACACATTCTTTAATGATTTATACATTTTTAAATTTTATTTTTAAACGAAAAACAGTACAATATTTTTTTTTAAACATTATTTTTAAACGAAAAACAGTACATTTTTTTTTAAACATTATTTTTAAACGAAAAAACTAACAGGGGGGTCTTAGGTTTAGGCACCAACAGGGGGGTCTTAGGTTTAGGCACCAACAGGGGGGTCTTAGGTTTAGGCACCAACAGGGGGTCTTAGGTTTAGGCACCAAAAGGGGGGTCTTAGGTTTAGGCACCAACAGGGGGGTCTTAGGTTTAGGCACCAACAGGGGGTCTTAGGTTTAGGCACCAACAGGGGGGTCTTAGGTTTAGGCACCAACAGGGGGGTCTTAGGTTTAGGCACTAACAGGGGGGTCTTAGGTTTAGGCACCAACAGGGGGGTCTTAGGTTTAGGCACTAACAGGGGGGTCTAGGGGTTAGGGGTAGGTACAGGGAGGGTTACTTAGGCACCAACAGGGGGGGTCTTAGGTTTAGGCATCAACAGGGGGGTCTAGGGGTTAGGGGTAGGTACAGGGAGGGTTACTTAGTAATTTTTTTTTTAAACGTTATTATACATTTCACTATTTAAACGAAAGATTAACGTTTTTACAATTGCCGATTTAATGCACATTATTTAATGATTTATAACTTTATAAAACATTAATTTTAAACGAAATACAGTACAATACATTTTTAAACGTTATCCATGCTTATCGTTAAAAACCCGGCGCCCTTTTTTCCCAGCGCCCCTTTTTAACGTACGCGTCCCCCCCCCCCCTCGGCCCGCCCAGGAGAGTGGTTCCCTTGGTAACGGCGCATTTACAGGAAGTAAGTACTTTCTCTATATGCGTCGCTACAGGGTGCTGCTCCCCTGTTCCTTCACACGGTGCAGTGGATAGCCATTGGTCTGAGGTCTATGATGAAGGTGAGGGGGCTGGGGACTATCCTAGAGGAAGAGGCTGCTGGCTCAGATGGTAAGACGAGTGGCAGCCCCAGGGAGGAAGGGAGGGGCGCGGGCAGGATGCCGCTCCAGCGTCCATGCCGCCTGATGAATTATTTTCACCTGGCGTAATGGGTGGCCTGCCCTGCTGCCTATGGTATCTGTGGGCATCTCAACGCATCACAACTATCATTCAGAACTTGCATAATTTACAGAGGAAGTAAAATGAAACAAGAAAACAACGTTTTAAAGCATTAAGGTCTTACAAACTGACCAAGTTAATGGCAATCTTAAAGCGGATCCGAGATGAAAAACTAACTATAACAAATAACTTGTCTATATATCTTATCTAAAGTTTAGATAGTTTACACAGCAAATCTAGCTGCAAACAGCTTCAATAGAATATGATTATTTCTTCCTGTGATACAATGACAGCAGCCATGTTGCTTGTAAACATTACAAACAGGCAAGCTTATCTGCATCTTCTGTGAAAAAAAACCTAATCCTCCTCCCTCCTCCCCTCTGCCTCTGAAATCTCTGGCTAGTAATACCTCCCCCTCCTCCTGCCCAGACTGAGCTCCCATAAGCCCTTGCTACTGCCAAGGCTCTCTGAACAACTGTGGGCGAGGCTTGTAGTTTATAGGGAATTAGAATATTAAAACAAAAAAGTATTTGGCTTGAGGAATGCCCTATAAACAATAGGAAAGGAACACAATTATGCAATGAGTAAAAGTTCATCTCGGATCCACTATAAAGTGAACCTTAAAGGACACATCCAAGGAGTAGGAGAATAAAAAAATCCACTTACCTGGGGCTTCCTCTAGCCCCTGCCAGCTGTCCTGTGCCCACGCCGCAGCTCCGCTCCACACTGATGGTCCAGGCTCCCCTCTGGCGCAAGATGCCAACTGCGCCTGCGCGAGTGGCTCTCAGAGTCTCGCTGACGTCATCCGGACTGTACAGCCCGGATGATGTCAGTACGACTCAGTGAGCCGCACAGTGGAACGCAGGAAGATGCAGGCAGATGCCGACTTGGCATCTGCACCGGAGGGGACCGGGGGCCAACAGAGCTGCGGCAAGGACACAGGTAGGCTGCCAGGGGCTGAAGGAAGCCCGAGGTAAGTGGATTTCTTTTTTTTTTGTTCCTCGGATCTTCCCTTTAAGGCTCTGTTCACACTTGAGCTGAGAATGGGCATTTTTTGTCCGTTCTATGCTCATTGCAAAACTGACAGTGAACGGCTCCTATTTTATAAATAGGAGCCATTCACGTAGATCCGTGTAAGCGTGCCGTACTTCTCTGCAATTCATGATAATCCTGGACTGGCAGATGCGTTCTCCATGTAGCCTATGGGGGTAACGCATCTGCTCCGGGTTCCAGCCGGACCACAGCAGACCATCAGAGTGGACACTATACTGTCCCCTCCCGCTAGCCGCATGTGATCCGACCCAAGTGGGAACCCAGCCTTAGTGAAAATAAACTGATAAGATAAACAAATGTATCTAGAAATTCGTTTTTTAGTTTTCCCACAGTTTTATGTTATGTTTAAAAATGTAAAACAAAAAAATATTGTTTTGTCTCTGCTCAATGACACAGTGCTTCTGTGTCTTAAAGAGCTAAAGCATATGACCTATTGACCCTTTTTATCTATCCCCTGCTCTCAGAATGTGTTCTCTGCCAGGAGAGTGGTTTATGGCTATAATTCCTTGTCATTGAGGGTTATGCTATAGTCAAACTTAGTACCAACTGGAGAGAAACCAGAAAACAGTCTAAAAATTTGTATGCTTGCCACTGTACATACACATATTTATATCATCATGAGACGTCACGTAAGGTTCCCTTTAAAGTGCAGTCTTCTGGTGGAGAGTGCAAATATGTATGTTAATTTTAACGTTAATTTGAGTGCTCCTGGGAAGCTACTGGTTCACAAGTGCACACTAAATAAAGAACCAATGCTTCCAGTTTCAGTAAAGCCACACAGTTCTATTACTAAGCCCCACTCCATCAATCAACATTCAAATATAATATCTTCTATTTACAAGGAAAGTTTTGGCACTGGACTGTTCAATGAAAGAAGATAGGATTTAGCACCAGAAGAGGTGGGCTTAGCACCAAAATGGGATGAACTCCATGATACCTGAATAGTATGCAGTTAGGATCAACATGCTCCATAGGTGTTAAATAAATTACAAGTTAGTACAGATGCTTTCAGACACAACATGGTGCTAGTAGCATGTCAGTATTGACAATTTCTGCTTCCATCTAAGATAAATTGAAGAAAGTATTCACATGTATGTTTGAAAAAAATATTGTAAATCCTGCATTTCTTTTTTTAAATATGGTTAGGCAGGGCCCCTGTGTATTCGTAAACACTCTGAGATCTGCACTGCTAGATATTAGACAAAATTGAAAACTATATACTGTGAGATGCAGTACAAAGCTATGCAGAACCTCAGTTGTATACTGCTGCTGTCCTTGGTCTTCTGAACTCCTGGTGTTTCCTAGCATGATTGATATGGCATAAAACCTGCATTTCTTCTATCTTGTAACGATTGCGGAATTATTTCCGTGGTCAGCGCACAGGATGCGCGCTGACACTGCGGAAATCCTCCACAAGCGTGTAATTTGACAGAACCCAGCTATGGTGCTATGCACCTGTAGAGGGAAATTCCCACCGGGAGATGGAGCTGAGGAGTGCAGACGAACACAGCCTCTGCACTTCCACAGATGCCAGGTGGGAATTGTACGAGTTGAAGCAATGCGGGGCAAGATAGCCCTTAAAGAGAGAGAGCACAGGGACAGAATGTATGTGTGTCCACCAATCTAGTCGCCACCCAGCGACGGTGAACACACAACAGCGGAAACGAAGTGGGAACGCAATCGCAAGAATGGCGATTGCCAATGTATGTGTGTCCACCAATCTAGTCGCCACCCAGCGACGGTGAACACACAACAGGGGAAACGAAGTGGGAACGCAATCGCGAGAGTGGCGATTGCCAATAGTGACACAAGACCGAATTAGACAGAGCACAAGTGTAGCAAGAAAGACATAGCAAATATCAAGATCAGAACGTCAAAGAAAATAACAAAAGCTAGCTAAACGCGAACTCCGCACTCATTCGCAAAAGTGAACGCGTTAAAGACACGATCACCGTGCGTTGGGTGCCCAGTGATAAGCGTGCCACCCTAACTAACCAATGTAACACAAACACGAAATAGAGAACGCGAACGGTTGCTAAACGGTTACCTCACCAAGCCTACAGCAAGCGTTCGTACCAGACAAGACAGACAGAAGGAGTAGCCAGCAGCAACTGCAGCTCTGGCCTACACTCCCAGACTGAGCACAGAAGGAACCACCGCCACTACCGCTAGAGCGGATGCGATCCAGACAGACAAACAGATGGAGCAACCAGTAGCAACCGCTGCTCTGGCTTGCACCCCTAAGACGGAACGATTTCCTGTCGACCGCCGCCGGCGACAAGACAATCGCAACAGATAGACAGTTACAAGGCAAAACAAATAATACAACCTGACTACGCTAGAAGGGATGCCTAGTGCAGTCCCAAGGAATTACTCTAAGGTAAACTTAGCAAACAATAGCAAAGGCTGATACGCCAGGAGAGTTTGCAGGAACAAACCATCATGACCAGCAAGGAATTCTGGGAGCAAAAGGCATTTATACTGCAAGCCATCAAAGGAAGCAGCTAAGCAATTTGCATAACAAGTGTATGCAAATTCCTCACCAGCAGAGCAACTCTGAAACTTGCAAAGTGAAGATAGGTCTCTTTTCCAGAGACCTGCAGCATTCAGACCTACAGAATGGTCAAACAGCTGTCTGCCTGTGCAGACAGCTTAGCAGATCATTACATATCTATGAGCAATACATTTAATGTCTAATCTGTTGACTTGGCGTCCAATCGACCGTCAGATTCGACTTGGTGGCTAAACGACCATCAGATTCGATAATTATTATCGGATCTGATGAAAATCGGTGGCACCAAGAGCATGCCTGTTTTGACAATTCAATCTAATTTTGGGCAGAATTTGGTCGCATGTATGGATTGGACAAGCTGGAAAATCTCTGGCCGACATGCTCGATGATGTGCACGGCGGTAACGGCGTTCGGTAATCGTGAACGACAACGGAAACACCCCTGGCCACTGTCTCCCTTAATGTTTTTTGCCCTCCTCCCCGGTGCCCACGTAGTTACACTTTACCTGTCACGCTGACCTCACTGAGTGTTCCTGCCTCATTTATGCATTCGAGCCCCACGTGACTACTGGCATATAGCACGTGGGGCATGTGTGTGATGTCACACATACTCTCCACGTACTATACCGCCGGCAACCATGTGGGGGTGCGAAAGTGGAAGTATGAGGACACTCAGTATGAACAGCGGCAGGTAAAGTATAAACTGCACGTTCACTGAGGGGAGACATAAAACATTAGGGGAACAGTGGCCGGGGGCGGCAAGGCAGCATCACAAGGCTGATCCCCGCAAGATTTCATGCTGAAATCGATGGGAAATCGGGCTGCGATTTATGGTGGCCAACAGATCTCTCTCCCATCAATCAAACGGGAAATTGCATCATGTGTATTAGGCATAAGTCTAGCTCCAGTGAAGTAGAAATTATTGTCTCACTTAACTTGTATTGGTAGTTACCATATATATATATACTCGAATAAGCTGACTTTTTGGGGCCAATACAGTGGCCCAAAGTGAGGATATCAGGTGTGCAGGACCTATATTCAGTGCACGGAAGCATGCTTGTATCTATAATTACATATCCTCATTCCTGGCAGCCATCTTCCCATATTTGCAGCTCTGTATTCACCATTAGTTGTCCAGCTTACACTGTCTGCAACCTCTTCTCGTTCCGGCAGCCATTTTCCTATCTCCCTTAAAGATCTGAACTCCCTGCTAGAGGTCCAGGTGTAATTTTGACCACAGACAGGACAGTGAATTCTGTACCTCTGCCGGCAATAACAGCTGCAAAGGAGAAAGGAAGATGACTGCCCAGAATGAGAAGAGCCTGCAGACAGTGAAGCCTGGACCTTTACTGGCGAGTACAGAGCTGCAAGGGAGATGGGAAGATGACTGTCCAGAACAAGAAGAGCCTGCAGACAGTGAAGCCTGAGAGTGAGTGACATCTGAAGGTGGATGTCACTATCTGATCTGGAGACTATCTCTTAAGAGGAGAGATAGCTCTCGAGGTCGGGCACGCCTGGTCGGCAACACACGGACAGATAAAGTACAAAGACAGAAGGCTGATTCGGTATCCAAGGCAAGCAGGGTCTGGCAACGGAATATCAGATATGCGAGGTACCGAATCAGAGATCAGAGGGATAGTCAGGAAAGCAGTAAGTCATAACAGATATCAACAATGCCTAGTCTGGGTGTGAGGTCCTTGGTCTCTACACCCTGGAACTAGTCTGATGAATAACAGATAAACAGATAAATAACACAAGGTCCCCCCTTCTGGTGTGAGGTCCGTGGTCTCTACACCCTGGAACTAGTCTGAAGTATAACAGATTGATAATACAAGTTCCCTAGTCTGGGTGTGAGGTCCTTGGTCTCTACACCCTGGAACTAGTCTGATGAATAACAGATAGATAACACAAGGTCCCCCCTTCTGGTGTGAGGTCCGTGGTCTCTACACCCTGGAACTAGTCTGAAGTATAACAGATTGATAATACAAGTTCCCTAGTCTGGGTGTGAGGTCCGTGGTCTCTACACCCTGGAACTAGTCTGAAGTATAACAGATAGATAACACAAGTTCCCTAGTCTGGGTGTGAGGTCCGTGGTCTCTACACCCTGGAACTAGTCTGAAGTATAACAGATAGATAACACAAGTTCCCTAGTCTGGGTGTGAGGTCCGTGGTCTCTACACCCTGGAACTAGTCTAAGCATAAACAGAATCACAGTACAAGTAATCTGGCTCAGTGTGAATTCCCAGGTCCACCTGGTTCAAACACACTGTTGGATCTGACTAAGGTCTGAGTGCTTCCACGTAGTGTTCGCAACGACAGACAACTTGAGACTGGCCAGCAGTAACTATATATGGAGTAGTGCTCTCCGGCACCACCCCTAATTGATCAACAAATAGTAACCTGCTCTGGAGTCAGCTGATCGGCGCGATCAGCTGACCTCTCCTTGCCCAGTGTAAGAGTTCTGCCTCTCAGCGTATTCCTAAGCCTGTGTGCACTAACAAACTCAGCCACACCAGACACACGCTGCCGCGTGCAAACCGCCGCGCTGGACGCGGAACCAGCCGCCTTACTGTTGTTACATGCGGCGGCTTTTCCGCGTTCTGCCCTGTTACCAGACGCACGCTTCCGCGTGCAAACTGCCGCATTGGACGCAGAATCAGCCGCCTCCTCAGCAGCACACGCGGCGGCTTTTCTGCATTCTCTCACATAGGGTCTACTATTTATATAAAGTGTAATTAAGCACAGTACATTGTTGCTTCCTATTTTGCCACCATACACAAGAACATCTTTTCAATATTTTAGTTGATGAACACTTTATACAATAACACTTTATACTGTACAATAAATCTAGGCGGCTGGCAAACAGTTTGCAGTCATCAGTGAATGTAAGTCTCTCCTGTTCCTGGAATTAACCTTCACTCAACACCTGACTATTAATCACCTTTACAGAGAAGAAAGTGTAGTCTTCTGTCCTCTGATTAATCTGCCAGGTCACATGATCTATCAAACATTGTGTAAACTAAGTTACAGCAGCCAGCATAGAGCATCACTGTACACCACAGTGCAACTCAACTTTCTGAAAAGATATCTTTTTAAAAGTAGGCCTGCGGATGTTTCTTTGGCCAGTCTGCAATGCAGGTTGAGGCATAAAACTGGGATCTACCAGAGCCTAATAATAGGCCCCTATATGATAAACAAACTACCACTGCTAAAGAGAACAGGTTGCTTTCTAGCAACAGAACCCTAATCTACTCGGTGGTTCCTCTAGGAAGTTTGTTTACTGGGATTGTTGTATTTTTCCTTTCCAGGCCCTGTGTCAGACGTAAGCTGTGGAATCTACAACAGGCTAAGCTGCAAATTAAATGAAATGTGGCTTGCTTTTGAAGAATATCTGCTGCTCTTATCAAATGCAGTTTCTATATTTGGCCTTTTAGGGGGCTATTTATAAGTCAGTGCAGTACAGGCAAACTATATAGCTCACCTATACTATGCATTTTAATCACTGTTTTCCACTTAAAAAAGAGTACTTTACATAAAAGGTAAAAGTGACATTTCTGTTATTTGTTAGGTTTACTAATAAAAATTGATTTTCTAAAATTGAGTTTTGAAATTTCATCATAAAAAAAGAAATATTAGAAAAATTTGATATTTCTTTAGCGCTCTACCTTCTGCTTTGCAGGTTTTGTACATACAAAGCAAGTATACAGCTGTGTAGCTAAGATACATCCATACATGGCCAGTGCTTCCGTAGCCAATATAACATTGCACAAAATCCAGGTGGAGACCCAGTTATCTTTTCTCTAATGTGACAGTGCTTCCGTAGCGTCAAACTGGGCAATTGCCCAGGGCTTCATGCTTCTAAGAGGCCCCACAAATCAGGCTCAGTAGAGGTAACAAGTTTATTGCCACAGTATTGCCCAGGGCTCAATTTTAGCTAAAATTGCCCCAAAGACTGAATTTTCACTCACCAAGTCAGGAGATTTGGCTTCTGCTTACAAATGTTGTAACATTTTAAAAAATGTGATACAGTATATGTTTTTAAAAAAATGATGTATATGTTACGGCCAGAACCCGAAGTGTGGCCACTTCTAGTTCTGGCCGGCCACTTCGGGTTCTGGCCGGCCAATGCGCGAAGTGGCCGCAGCGGCCAATGTTAGAAATGGAACGTTTCCTTTTAATATTAATATAGTTTTCCGGCCGTCTCTGGCCAAAATGTAGCAAAACAGTTCGTTCATTGAATGAAATGAAGCTGGCGGCTCCGCCTCCTCTCCTCCGCCCCTGCCTCTTCTCTCTCTCTCTCTCTCTCTCTCTCTCTTCTTCGGGCAGCCGGCGGGGACACGCGTGTCCCCGAGAGTCGTTCGTGGCGCCAGGAAAGCAGAGCGGGGAGGCTGCAGACATTGCTTCTGCCAGCACCCGCTCTGCAGGGACGAACGACAGGATTGCCTGCCGCGACGAACGACTCTGGGGGGGATACGCATGTCCCCCGCTGCCAGTATCGGGGAGAAGAGAGAGAGGCAGGGGCGGAGGAGAGGAGATGGAGCAGAAGCCGGGCAACTTCATCCTTCTACATTGCCGCCAGCTTCATTTCATTTAATGAACGAACTGTTTTGCTACATTTTGGCCAGAGACGGCCGGAAAACTACATTCATAATAAAAGGAAACATTCCATTTCTAACATTGGCCGCTGCGCTGCGGCCACTTCGCGCATTGGCCGGCCAGAACCCGAAGTGGCCGGCCAGAACTAGAAGTGGCCACACTTCGGGTCCTGGCCGTAACATATATATATATATATATATATATATATATATATATATATACAAAACGCTTACCATTCTTCTTTGCCTGAGCCGTTTAGATTTTTGAATACCTGTAGAATAGCCTAAGGACCTAAGCCACCCTTGAGGTGATAGCACTTACCAATCCAAATAAAGGTTTTAGGACACTGGATGAAATATGAATCTGTAACTGCATTCAGCAGTTAATATATAATGCAGACAATACAGGTAGTAGGCGGATGAACATGGATCAAAGCTTCGTGAGAAAGTGTTTGTGACACAAAACAGCCTTCCGGTCTGATCCTTGCTCATCCACCCACCACCTGCATTGTCTGCATTATGGATAGATGGGTGAATAAAGTTACAGCATCATTTTATCATGCGCCTAGATAGCTTTCTTTGTATTGGGAAGACTACTTTATTTACTTCATCTGTAAGTGTGGATATTAAGCCACAGAATTGCCACAGTATGTTCTCCACAGCACATCTAGTGCCGCCAATTCTCTTTCCCACTGTAGTGCTCAGGGTGGAAGCAGTGGAAGTGCCCTCTACTGGCTAAATGTGGTAAAGCTCCTTTAACGTCCCAACTTTATTGCACCTACACTTCAAGTTAAACTATTTATATATTATCAATTTTAAAAGAAGTGAAGTAAAACAAAATTGTGCAATTTTTCCACCATTTTAAATGCTTTTATTTTATAAATAGCAGTGAAGCACTGTATTTTTACAATGCACACTAAGGCCTCATTCACACTGGAACATTTTACTAGTGATTTCAGCAGCTTTTTCAATTGCTGGCGATCGCTAGCGTTTTGAAAAGCGCTACTGCAATGTAATGTGTATAGCAGTGTTCAAACTTAGCGATTTGCTGAAATCACAAAAGCACTGCATGCAACTTTTTTCTAGCAATTTTGGAGTGATTGCGTTTCATTGTTATAGTATCTCAAAATCACTTTCCTGTACAGTGACAAATCACTGGAAAATCGCTTTTCAAAACACTAGTGATTTTGCTAGGGTTTTGCGGTTATACAGACTCATTTGAAGACCCCAAATTGCGTAACGTCACTTTTCTATGAACAGTAAAGGTGGCCATACACTGTTTGATTTTTTTTTCCGTTAATATCGGGCAGATTAGATCATTTGATAAAATCTGCTAGAAATCGATGCCGCAAATGATGCTGGTATGATTTTCAGCCGAAATCAATTGACTCGGTTGATTGCTCCAGACGTAAGATATTGCTCGATCTCAGGTGGGTCAGGAGTGCGGTGGCAAGGCATTTGATTTTGGGATGAACAATATTTAGTGTAGGCGGTGGAGCTTAAACCCACCTGCATGCCGGTGCACTTCACATTTCTTCAAGCCATAGCCGCAGGGTGCTCCTCCCTTTTTTTTCCTAAGCCACTTGTGTCACATGACAAACGCTAGAGGTCTAGATGCCTCTAGTGGTCATGTATGATACGTGCCACAGTGCCTCTAGTGATCAGCCATCAGCATTTGTCACATGACACAGCGCACCAGGAGAGAAGACAAAGGGAGTAGCGCACAGTGGCTATGGAGAAAAGAAGACACGTGCTGGCAGACAAGTGAATGTAAGCTCCGCTGCCTACATTCTGCATGAACAGAGGGCGAATGAGAGAAATGTCCCTTTATAGACCTTGAGTGCATACTTTGGTAAATAGGTATACTACGCATTTTGCATAGCCCACGTCATACATACATGTTCATGGCTTGTACAAGGCACACTTTGCTATTTGTGTAACATACGTTGCATAAGTAACTTGCCCGTTGTGTGTATAACGCAAGTAGTGCAAAACTACATATGAATGTATAGTTGCTCAATTTGTGTAATGCCCGGTATAATTTATGAGAGATTAGCAAGAGATAAGCAAAGGGAGAAAAAAATACTCTTATTCTGTCATTGTGGTATAGAAAAAGTGCCTCATGCAGCACAGGAGGAATC
Source organism: Hyperolius riggenbachi (assembly GCF_040937935.1). Classification (NCBI taxonomy): domain Eukaryota; kingdom Metazoa; phylum Chordata; class Amphibia; order Anura; family Hyperoliidae; genus Hyperolius; species Hyperolius riggenbachi. The sequence goes on along the minus strand of NC_090646.1, from coordinate 231,951,806 downwards.
ATGTTTACTGCTGGCGCACAAAGCTAGTGATACTTCACACTGACAATGAGTTAATTTCCACCTTACAGTTTCTCTTTAATTGTTTTGTTCAATCTAACAAAATGAATAGCATTGGGGCATCAAAATAATGTCTTCTGCTTCTTGTAGCTACATGTATCTTCCATGTCCTAACCGGCTGTAATAATTGCTGAAATACATAGTAGAGGTCATTAGCTATCCTGCAGGTCATATTTCATATTTCTGAGCAGGGGCGTAACTAGACTAAATAGGGCCCCCCTGCAAAAATGATAGAATGGGGCCCCCTTGGTCCCATGAACCCCATGTGGGTCACATTATCGGGAGCCAGCGAATAGCAGCAGAGAGTGTTCTGCTGTGAAGCAGCGTCTGGAAGCAGGGAAAAAAATTACACATGCTCCTGCTATTCTGCATGGAGGAGGTGGAGGGACAGTTTTTGTGAGCAAATGGGGAGTTGTTGTTTTTTGCTGCACTTTTTTCCTTAAACAGAAGAAAATACGCCTTCTGGAGTGGCCCAGTCAGAGTCCTGACCTCAACCCGATTGAGATGCTGTGGCATGACCTCAAGAAAGCGATTTACACCAGACATCCCAAGAATATTGCTGAACTAAAACAGTTCTTTGAAGAGGAATGGTCAAAAATGTATTTTGACCGTTGTGCAGATCTGATCTCCAATTACAGGAAACAATTGGTTGAAGTTATTGCTGCCAAAGGAGGTTCAACCAGTTATTAAATCCAAGATTTCACATACCTTTTCCACCTGCACTGTGAATGTTTACATGGTGTGTTCAATAAAAACATGGAAACATTTAATTATTTGTGTAGTGTTAGTTTAAATAGACTGTGATTGTCTATTGTTGTAACTTAGATGAAGATCAGATCACATTTTATGACCAATTTGTGTAGAAATCCATATAATTTCAAAGGGTTCACATACTTTTTATTGCTACTGTATTTTCCACTCTACAGTTGTTATAGTTTCTAAAAATCCTATTAATATTTTCCTTTCACACAACAATTCTCGGTGCTTCCCTACTACTTTGCCTGATAATGAAGAGTTGTCTTACCTTGTGAAACAATAGGTGCACAAATGTGTAAACGTAGGAGAGACGTGGGGTTGAATTGAAAGAGAAACTTTAACCCAAGATTTGATCCCAATCAGTAGCTAACACCCCCTTTCCCATGAGAAATCTTTACAGTTTCTCAAATAGATCATCAGGGGGGTCTGTATGGCTGATATTGTGGTGAAACCCCTCCCACAGCGTGATGTCATGACCATGTTCCTGACAGTTTGCTGTCTGTGAACTTCGTTGCACTGTGGGAAATAACAGCTGTTTCCAACTGCCAAGCAACCACCATCTCCCTCTGTGCATAGAACTCTGAGGGCCTGAGCCCACTGGTGCAGTTGTGTCCGCTTTTCAGTTACACATCAATGTTAGAGATGCTAAAAAGCCGACAGAAGCGGATACAAATGCGTCAGTGGGCTCAGGCTCTCAGTAATGAACATTCCGTACAGATCACATGGCAGAACTAAATATGTCATCACCAGTGATACATTTCAGAATGTAAATCAGGGAGCGGAAAGATTTTATAATGGGCAAACACTGCGTAATAATCTATAAATGAATATTGTAAAAAATAAGCACTTTTATTCATTATGTTATTTCCAATACAGTTAATAATCCAAACATTTGTACAGTGCTTTTCTCCTGTCGGATTCAAAGCGCTCAAGAGCTGCAGTCACTGTGACGCGCTCAAGAGGTCACCCTGCAGTGTTAGGGAGTCTTGCCTTGAACTCCTTACTGAATAGGTACTGACCCTAGCCAGGATTGGAACCCTGGTTTCCCATGTCAAAGGTGGCAAAGGCGGATTGTCAAAGGCGGCAAAGGCGGATAGTACACTATCCAGCCACTGCTGCAGTTCCTCTTTAAGGGCTGGTTTAGATGGGCATCTGAATCAGCCACCTAGCGTCTCGCTTAAATGCTTTTCTGCAGGTGAGCAGCACTTGATTTTTCCGTCATGTTTTTACCCCCGCAGGGGGACACAGAACCGCCATGGCCCATCCTGGACGTTACATGTAGTGTCCAGGTAAAAACGATTTGAAGGGAAACAGGGCGATTGAGCGCGGCGTTTGCACAAACGATGGTAAACGTTCCTGCCCACGGCTGTCCATTCACTTCAATAGACAGCACATAAGCAACAAGCAACTGCCGTAAAAACATCCATGTGAACCAGCCCTTAACAACAACATCATTCCACATGCACTAGAGCTGGCAAAGATTACTGTAAGCAATGCCTGCTAAATAAGTAAAAGGCAAAAAAAAAATCAAGTAAACAAAAGAGATTACACAGCACACAGAAACTTTTATGATCATAACACTAATAATAATTTAATATCAAAATGTCAGAAAGTGGGACTGGTGCGCAAGGAGCCTCGAAAATTCCAAAGCTTATGATGAAATGAGCACAAAATGCCTACTGGAGTTCTCAGGGGACATCATTTATGAAAGTGACTGAAATAACTGTCAGTTTCCAGCACAAAGAGTGCTTTATGGGGCAATATATGGACTAAATGCAAGTTTTTGCATTTAACAGAAGTTCTTCTTTAAAGAAAACCTTTCATCCGTGGCATTTCAAAAAGTGAAATCAACAATTCTTTATGCAGCAACAAAGCTGCACCGAAGTATGAAGAAAACAGACTGACATTTGCAAGGTTATTCAGTAAAACAAAGAGCAAAGTGAAGAAAGCCCAGAGCCACCAATCACAACTCACGTTCCAGTTATTTTAATTTAAGTAACAGAAATCCAGTGAGTTGTTTTCACTAATCTATGCTAAAGTGAACCCGAGGTGAAAATAAACTGAAGAGATAAACAATTATATTAATCCTCCTACTTCTAACATTGACACCTTTTTTAGTTACCCCATGTTTTTATTTTATATTTAAACATTTACAAAGTAGATTGAATGTAGTGTTGTCTCTGCTCAGTGGAAGCCTATTAAGTGTCCCTGAGTGAAAATACAGGAACTATTGACCTTTTTCTATTTCCCTCTGCTCTTAGAAGTTGTATTCTGCCAAGAAAACTTTTATGGCTGTAATTTGCTTATCAGTGATGTTTACTAAATTCCCGACAAGGTACCGACAAGACAGAAGCTGTCGCTGCCGAAAAATTAACTCCTTCTGGCAGCAAAAAGAGGAAGTAAAACAGCCTGGTTATTAATATATTTAAAAAGTTGCCTTACGCAATTTGCGTAACTCATGTTATACACTCTACACATGCATTGCTACAACAACCCGCTGTATGCACTTTGCGTAGCTCACATTATACAATCAGTGCAGGCTTTGTGTGTTTAACACTGGTTACACATAACATTTTTATCTTTGTGTGTAAGGGCGTTTAGTCATGAAGGTGCTTATTGGTCAGTTAAGCCTGGTACACACTTTCATTTATTATTGCTGTAACGATTGGTGTCAGCGAAACAGATTTTCTGATTATTGGTGATCTGCAGTATCACCAATAATACAGATGCTAAACCTGATTATGTGGTGATCTGCAGAATCACCAATAATGCTAGTATAACCAGACACAGGACAACCAGTGTGAGATAATGTTTGGTGCAACAGTAACGAGGAAGAGGAAGTCTCCCGAGGAGCGGGTGACTCAGACAGTACTGCAGCCAATGATCACCTGAGGAGCAGGGGAGTCAGGCTGTACTGCAGTCAATGAGCACCTGAGGTGCAGGCGTCACAGACTGCCCAGCAACGGGCGATCACCTGAGGAGCAGGTGATTCAGACTGTACTGCAGCCAGTGGACACCTGAGGAGCAGGTACCACCGACTGTGCTACAAGGATGATCGCCTGAGGAGCAGGTGATTAAGACTATACTGCAGCTAGTGGACACCTGAATAGCAGGTGAAATACTACAGATCCCTCACCAGTGGCTAGGCCCACTGGTGAGGACAGAAAGGTCAGACAAGCAGAGTAGTCAACGTACGTTCAGATAAAGTACAAAGACAGAAGGCTGATTCAGATAATCTTGTCGGTTTGCAAATTTCGTGCAGTCTCTATGCAACTTGAAAATGGGTTAAAATCGTCAGGAAGTTGATTGGTCCATTTTCACTTTGCATACATTCTACACCCAATGTGTATGCAGCTGGAATCATTGGCATCTCACTGACCATGTTAAGTTAATTGTTCCCAGCAGTGGTGCTCATACAATATTCGGCTATCCGAACTACCCAGATAATCCGAACTTTTTCCACTAACCGAACTTTGAATAGCAATACGGATATTTTTTAAAATCCGAATAGCACTATCCGACAAACTCGGATTTCACATCTGAAATCCGAAATCCGGGCGGATAGTTAGTACAGATATCCGAGCAGAAGCCAAAATCACCTTCAATGGCAAAAATCCCTTTCGAAGGGAGAGAGAGAGAGAGAGAGAGAGAGAGAGAGAGAGAGAGCTCCGAAAGGGATTTTTGCCATTTGAAGAGACTTTTGGAAGCATTTTAGGCCATTTTCAGGTCACTTCCGGTTTTCTATCCGGATATCCGAATCCGGACGGATATCCAGGATATTGGGATCGGATATCCGAGTTTACTCGGATACCAAAAAGTTCGGATTCGGATATCCGATTCGGATCTAGATATCTGGGTATCCGGATCCGGATCAATTCGGATTTTGAAAAGGGGTATCCGAGCACCCCTGGTTCCCAGGAAAATAGCAAATAGGCATACCTTACAGTATAACCTTTTTGCAATGAATCTAGTATCTAAGAACGCAGCAAACCTGAACAAATTGTTTTGCGAAGTGTCATCGATTAGGTGGCGAAAGGATAAACTCTTTCCTGGGTCATATCAGAGCATACTGTGATTACTCAAATATTAGTTACTCGTAATTGACACTGGTGCCATTGACAAGGCCGGATTTATACTTCTTGTGCCTGTAGGTCAAGTTGTGCTTTTCTTGTGCAGCAGTGCCCCTCCCACTCCATGTGCAGCCCCCTCTTCCATGTCTATCATGCATGCACACCAGCCCATCTCTTTCATGAAAACTCCCATGAGCATCAGTTTCCCTTTTTTCACGTGTTCCCCATTTCAGCCTTTTCTGTCATTTGTAGCAAGCAACCTATTTTCCATGAGTAGGTGTCCCCTTGGGTTGCAGCCGCCCAAGGCCGAGGCCTAAGTGGCCTTTCCAAAAATCCAGTCCTGGCCATTGAAGTCATGCACACACCCAAAGGACTAGTTCATTTTAAATTACATAGATACAGCGTGTCCTGGATTTCTTAAAAAATATGCTCTTGCTGAAAGGTGCTGCATGTGACTGCAACAACACAAACTCCAGTGCATTAAGCTTTCAGCAATTCTCAGACTATGCCAATATGATTCAATTGAGGGTTGTAAGCTTGTGATGACTAATAGTAGATTATTTTTTATAAAATGCAGACCAACTCTGTTGGATCACTGGTGTTCTCCACTGTTCAAGATTAGCACAGGGTTACAACCCCCCCTTCTCATGTTTTACTTAGAAACACATATTTTACTAACCTTCTACCCCAAAAATGAAGTTGGAGTCATTCACTTGACCTGAATCCGATTGAGCACGCATTTCACTTGCTGAAGACAAAACTGAAGGGAAAATGCCCCAAGAACAAGCAGGAACTGAAGACAGTTGCAGTAGAGGCCTGGCAGAGCATCGCCAGGGGTAAAAATCCAGCATCTGGTGATGTCTATGGATTCCAGACTTCAGGCTGTAATTGACTGCAAAGGATTTGCAAGCAAGTATTAAAAAGTGAAAGTTTGATTTATGATTATTATTCTGTCCCATTAGTTTTGCTCCCTTAGCAAGTGGGAAGCACATATGCAAACTGCTGTAATTCCTACACCGTTCACCTGATTTGAATGTAAAGATCCTAAAATTAAAGCTGACAGTCTGCAGTTAATGAACATCATGTTCATTTCATTTCAAATCCATTGGGGTTGTGTATAGAGCAAAAAATGTTAGAATTGTGTTGATGTCCCAATATTTATGGACCTGACTGTATAGCTTGGTTTGTTTGTTTTTTGCCACAAATTAGGCTTTTTGTGAGCAATACACAGGCTCAGACAGGCCCGGCGGGAGCTCGGGTTTCTGCCCGGGAGGACTCTTGCCCCAGGTGGTCCTGGGGGCCCCAGTGCTGAGAAGGAGGGGGGCACAGAGCTGGAAAAGGGGCAGTGGGGACAGAGCCGCGGGGAGGGGGGGAAGCCTCCCCCCATCACCTAGGGCCCCCCCTTCCGCGCTCCCCCCTCCAGAATTGCAGCCAGCCAGCGGCAGCAGCGGGGAATAGATTACTGAGCATCAGCAAAAACTTTATCAGACTGCCATCATGCAATGAGATGCCCCTTTCTCATTCCATGCCCACAAAATTCCTGTACATGCCATAGAGTCATCATGAGCAAACTATCACCTGAAATAATCATGAAATATCATTTCATTTAACTAATGTCCAATATTTCACAATGTACCACAGATTCTAGCTAGTGAATCCGCTCACCATACTCTATATATGTAGGTGCAGAAATGAACATGAAGATAGACTCAGGTATTCTAGCAGGCTGAACATAAAGGTACATGAAATCATTACCATGATTGGATTAAATGGCAATCCCCTTTGCTTAAAATGTAATTTTACGTTTATTCAAGTGGTCCCTTATTACATATTATAAAATGTAATTTTTATTTATTTACTCATTATTATCACATTATTGGAAAAAAAGGTACAACAGTCAATATTTCAGTTTACGCCTGTATGGCAACTTAAAGAGGAACTTTAACCCAGGATTGCACTTCATCCCATTCAGTAGCTGTTACCCCCTTTACCACAAGAAAGCTTTACCTTTTCTCAAATAGATCATCAGGAGGGTCCGTATGGCTGATATTGTGGTGAAACCCCTCCCACAATGTGATGTCATGAACAAGGACCTGGCAGACTGCTAGCTGTAAACCTTGTTGCATTGTGGGGAATAATGGCTTTTTCCAACTGCCAAGCAAGCAATCTCTCTCAGTGCATAAAACTCTCAGTAACAAACATTCCAATTTTCCGTTTTCAGCGCTCCTCCCTTTCATTCCCCAATAACTTTATCACTACTTGTTGCAAATAAATGATCTATACCTTGTTTTTTCCGACACCAATTAAGCTTTCTTTGGGTGGTACATTATGTTAAGAATGATTTTATTCTAAATGCATTTTAATGGGAATAATTAAGAAAAAATTTAAAAAATCATTATTTCTCAGTTTTCGGCCATTATAGTTTTAAAATACCACATGCTACCATAAATAAAATCCACACATTTTATTTGCCCATTTGTCCCGATTATTGCAACGTTAAAATTATATCCCCTAGTATAATGTATGGTGACAATATTTTATTTGGAAATAAAGGTAAATTTTTTCAGATTTACATCCATCGCTAATTTTTAGCCCATACATTTTTAATAATATGTCCTCTTGACATACATATTCATTTTTTTTTATTCCCTAAAGTCAGTAGATGTAATTTTACTATTTGGCCACAAGATGTCCCCACTGAGCAAATCCTATGTAGCGTACAGGAATGCTACATAGGAAACAATGTGTTGCTACATTGTAACTAGGGAAGTGACGCAGGCTTTAATGGAAGCCTGTGATCATGGATGGCCTGCGGCGAGATTCATGAATGGGAACTTTGTTCCCAATTATAAATCTAACGATCGGTGGAGGAAAGCGGCGGAAATCGTTGGTGGAAGGAAGCGCGGCGGCTCTATTTAAGAATAAACACTGTTTTTGAACAAAAACAGTGTTTATTCTCGGTGGACATGTACAGTTTTGCAGAGGGTACTTTTGACCCCTGCAGCCAGTCCCCCCCCCCCCCCCCCCCGTTGCCGGCAACATCGTGAACATGGGCATCTGCCCGTACGATCACCTGCACAGCCCCCAAACTGCAGGGACATGACTAGCGCATCCCTGCGGCTGTAGCAGCTGACGCTGCGGACGTGAAGCTCACATCCGCGCGACATAAATGGTAATCTATAAATTAATATTTAAACAATACACAATTTTATGAATGATATTATTCTCACTTAGTTGCTCTTTAAAAATCTTCTGATTATGGATTTGTATGGCGGCTATTATTTCAAGCCAATAACTTTACAAAAGCCTCAGTTTTCCCTAACATGTAACCTGAAAAACATGTAGTAGTTATCTTATGTGTCGAGACTTAAAAGGAGCGTTGCTCCACATGTTGGCTATGAAGCACATGCTGCACACACACATCACAGATTTAGAGACATTGATTCTGCATGTGTCCATCAGTCGGTACATGATTTGGCAGTGTAGATAGGCACCGGATAGTCAAGGATTGGTATAAAACCTGATTTTTTTCCCCTAACAGCTAAAGACTGCCTTTCCCAATGAAAACCCTCATTACGGCAGCGCATTTTCCCTGTGCAGCATTATACCTCATGTGTCTGCAGCGTACGCTAGCTGCTATTACAGCCCTGTAAGGATTTGCTCGCCGCTAATAAGCTGACACCGTTCACAAGCAATTGTTGGGTGCTTAGACTGCAATAAGAAAATGTCCAACATCACCATGGATATTCCAGGGAGAGACAGCATGGAGAAAAGGTTACTTTCCCCTTTCAGATATCTTCCGACGTTCCAACTCGCCCAGGAAAGGTAATGTGTGTTTTTATTTTATCTCCATTCCTGATAATTCTATCCCAAAAACTGGTGATTCATCTTGTAGAGCCTTTCATTGATTTCGCTCCAGCTCCGTTATTTCACAATCACAGCTTTTGTGTGAATTAATGAGCTGAAATTGCAGTAGTAAGCCTCGTTCTGATGATATGTCTTCTTCCGGCTGACATCAGAATGGGCAGCATATAAAGAGGCTTCGCCAAGCAAATGCACTGGTGTGTGAGAGCTGCGTTACCAGCAGACAGGTTCTACTCATCATGCTACACCCTTTATGATATGCACTACATGACAGACTACTACGTGTACAGCCCAGCCTCTGTCTATTACAGCGGAAAATGGAAATTCTGCGCTACTCGCTGATTACTGCATTGTGTTATACGAATGTTTAACTGCTCTTCAAGGGAGTATACATTTACTTTTCAGCATAAGAGGAAAGAAGTCGGCACTGCAAGCAATTCGGTTTAATCCACGACTAAAGTGCAAAAGCAAAATTGTAACAGTGCAAGTTTGTGCAGCAGTTCAAAAAGTAGGTGCACTTACCGGTCCCAGTGGGCAGTCAGCAGGTGGTGGGTGCAGGGCACAGCTGCCTGATGGCCGTTTTGCACTGATAGCACTTCTACAGAGGCTGATAGCACTTCTATGGAGGCTCCGTAGAAGTGCCATCAGCGCAAAACGGCCAGAAGGCAGCTGTGCCCTGCACCCACCACCCGCTGACTGACTGCCCACCGGGACCGGTAAGTGCACCTACTTTTTGAACTGCTGCACAAGCTTGCACTGTTACAATTTTGCTTTTGCACTTTAGTCGTGGATTAAACCAAATTGCTTGCAGTGCCGACTTCTGTATCTTTCCTCTTATGCCAATACTGAATACTGTCAGAGTACTCAAGGCATGGCGAATTGGTAAACTAGCCGGCCCTGGATGGTACAGATGCAACCCTCCGTTATATACTGCAGTGCCTACTCTTTGTTCCACTCACTCATCTTCCTAATACTTTTACTTTTACAGTCATTTTTTAATACATTTTTAAACAATTTCATTTTTGTAATCAGATATACATGAACTTTAACCACTTAGCAACCTCTGCCACGCTTATTTACGCCCCTTTAAAATTCACCTGAGTTACAGGGGCGTAGATAAGCAACTCCTGTTTATTTATCTGCTGTGCGCGATCACGTTTACGTGCACGCGGATGCGCGTATGCGTCGGGCTCCCGCTGGTCCGTGATTGGCTGATGTGAACATGTGTTCACAAAGCCAATCAAAGTGCTTGCAAGTTTGAATGAGCACTGTCGAAGCCAATGACAGTGCTCATTCATTCAGAATGTGTGTAAACATTGTATCAGTCACTATGCTGTTACAGTTAAGGCCCATACACACGTCGGATTTGCGCGAACGACGGGTCGTTTGAACGTTCCGTCGTTCGCACGTTTCCGCATGAAATCCGGCGTGTGTACAGACTATCGTTCGGGAGATAAGACTGGTTACCAACGATCCGCCGGGCGGATCGCTGGTAACCAGTCTTATCTCCCGAACGATAGTCTGTACACACGCCGGATTTCATGCGGAAACGTGCGAACGACGGAACGTTCAAACGACCCGTCGTTCGCGCAAATCCGACGTGTGTATGGGCCTTTACTGAGATCACTCTTGAGAGGATCTCAGATAACTAACACAGCATTAGTGAGTGATCAGCATCAGTGAGGTTTTTTTTTTAAATAAATTATTCCCCCATTAAGCGCATTAACCCTTGCCTCCCTGAAATGTTAAAATTGCTGTGGTTTTTAGGTGAAAAACCCCTGTGGTTAAACCATAAGGAATAAGCTGATTTTTCACAGGAAAGTGATTTTTTTTCTCTGATTATACTCTGACAGGAACTTGGGTTTTCATAAAGTTCACAGATTGGTATAATATAAATCTGGGCATGATGTGATCAGTTGCTTCCTAATGTATATTGATTGGGCTGAAATGAATTGCTGCATACCGATTGAGGAGCTCATTTGGCCATGACTTGAAGGCTAACTGCCCCCAACCCCTTTCCCATATTTTAGGTGCATTTATGCAGAGCCGGCGCTACCACACAGGCAAAGAGGGCAATTGTCCCAGAGCCCCCAACCTCTGCAGGGACTCCTGTACTGATGGACCTTGCCATGTGTTCTCACCCACTGCTTCCAGGGGCCCCTGCACATGTAGCTGCATTAATCACTTAGCGTCTGACGCACCATGCGCATACGGAAGCGAACGGACTGGCCGGTCACTGCTAGATGCGCGGACCGTTTTGGAATACCCAGCTGGAGGAAGGACTTGAGCGGGGCGCCGCGGTACTACCACCCCTCACCTCCTAGCGGATGGGCATTGGAGAGCATCATGTGTGATATTCTGAAAATTACCCTGGACGCGTAAGTGCAAATCTGTGTGCGCCCAGAGGCAAGCTGTAACGGTTTTACACTATGTACGTTCTTTATGTGTTTTATTGAGATTTTATCGGATTAAAAGGAGCCTCAAGAGAGGTTAAGAACTTGGATAAGAGTGGATGAATTTGTTCGTAAGGCATCATTAAGCGCGATTTCCACCTGCAACTAAAGGTGGGCTGTATCTGGTGAGCAGATTGGTGTGCAGTGATTGGGAGTATCACATACATGGCACTGATATCACAATTCACAACGGCACTTTGGTGGTGTGCTGGAGCACATTGACAGTTTGAACGTTATCACCCTATGTGGAGTTCTGTATATGTTTTCCAGGTGTGGTGAGCGCAGCAGTAATATTTGAATACAATTGACCATCGGACTATCTGCAGTGATCCCAACGGGTTAATTACTGAAATTGACTTTTTGAGGACTTTGGTGCAAATATATCAGTATCTGTAGATCTATCAATTAGACTTTGGCGCAATTTTTCAATTTATTGCATTAATCACTCACCTGACCCAGCCGGTGGTGGCTGTAATGCCCGTGCAGTCTTCAGTCATGCTGTCTGCCTCTTCTCTATGACCCGGCGCATGTATAAACGATGGAGCAGGCAGGTAGTAATTATCATGGTGGGGGGAGGAGGTGTAGTGTGTTAGGATACTCTTGTATTTGCCAGATGAAGCAGGTAAAACACCCAGAAAATGAATTGCTCCTTGAAGTGTTCCTTTTTTTTTAAAATAAAATAATAGTTTACATATAATGTAGCCCTAGCGCACTACCCATACTCACAACCTCCAGAGGGTAACACACGCCACTGAACGGAAATGGAGGAAAACTCGACTTAACCAGGATTTCCTACAGTACAAGACCAACCTGCTGCAGTTCCACACTGCCCTTGCTGATGCAAAGCAAGAATACTTTACCAAGCTCATTGGAGCACAAACTTCCAACCCCCGGCATCTTTTTGCCACTTTCAACTCCCTGCTTAAACCCACCCCCCACCCTCCATTTCCTCCCTCTCTGCCATAGATTTAGCCACCCCCACTTCACCAACAAAATTGTCTCCATCCGTCAGGAAATATCAAATCTTCAATCTTCACCTCACACCCCCTCCCAACCAGCTCCTCCTCCACCCTATCCTCCCCTCACCTCCTTCACCCCTACTACCACTGAGGAAGTCAACCACCTACTGCAGACTTCCCATACCACTACCTCCCCCCTTGACACCATCCCTTCTGATTTACTCCAGCCTCACTTCACGGATTTGGCCCCAGTCCTCACTACCCTGTTTAACCTCTCCCTATCCACAGGCACCTTCCCCTCAGACTTCAAACAGGCCACAGTACTGCCCCTGCTCAAGAAACTCTCCCTCCACCCCTCACTAACCTACAACTACTGCCCTATCTCCCTCCTCCCCTTTGCCTCAAAACTCCTTGAGCGTCTGGTTCACGACCTCGCCCTGACCTGGCTTTCATCCTACCTCTCCAACCGCTCCTTCACAACCTCCTTCAATTAATCCTCATCCACCCCCAACCACCTCTCGGTGGGAGTCCCCCAAGGCTCGGTCCTTGGCCCCCTACTGTTCTCCCTATACACATCCTCCATTGGCAAGGTTATCTCCTCCATGGGTTTTAAAGTGAACCAGAGACGAAGCACCCTCGTGTATTTTACCATATACAGTGGGTTGCAAAAGTATTCGGCCCCCTTGAAGTTTTCCACATTTTGTCATATTACTGCCACAAACATGAATCAATTTTATTGGAATTCCACATGAAAGACCAACACAAAGCGGTGTACACGTGAGAAGTGGAACGAAAATCATACATGATTCCAAACATTTTTTACAAATAAATAACTGCAAAGTGGTGTGTGCATAATTATTCGGCCCCCTTTGATCTGAGTGCAGTCAGTTGTCTATAGACATTGCCTGATGAGTGCTAATGACTAAATAGAGTGCACCTGTGTGTAATCTAATGTCAGTATAAATACAGCTGCTCTGTGAGGGCCTCAAAGGTTGTCTAAGAGAATATTGGGAGCAACAACACCGTGAAGTCCAAAGAACACACAAGACAGGTCAGGGATCAAGTTATTGAGAAATTTAAAGCAGGCTTAGGCTACAAAAGCATTTCCAAAGCCTTGAACATCCCACGGAGCACTGTTCAAGCGATCATTCAGAAATGGAAGGAGTATGGCACAACTATAAACCTACCAAGATAAGACCATCCACCTAAACTCACAGGCCGAACAAGGAGAGCGCTGATCAGAAATGCAGTCAAGAGGCCCATGGTGACTCTGGACGAGCTGCAGAGATCTACAGCTCAGGTGGGAGACTCTGTCCATAGGACAACTATTAGTCATGCACTGTACAAAGTTGGCCTTTATGGAAGAGTGGCAAGAAGAAAGGCATTGTTAACAGAAAGCATAAGAAGTACCGTTTGCAGTTCGCCACAAGCCATGTGGGGGACACAGCAACCATGTGGAAGAAGGTGCTCTGATCAGATGAGACCAAAATTGAACTTTTTGGCCAAAATGCAAAACGCTATGTGTGGCGGAAAACTAACACTGCACATCACTCTGAACACACCATCCCCACTGTCAAATATGGTGGTGGCAGCATCATGCTTGGGGGGTGCTTCTCTTCAGCAGGGACAGGGAAGCTGGTCAGAGTTGATGGGAAGATGGATGGAGCCAAATACAGGTCAATCTTGGAAGAAAACCTCTTGGAGTCTGCAAAAGACTTGAGACTGGGGCGGAGGTTCACCTTCCAGCAGAACAATGACCCTAAACCTAAAGCCAGGGCAACAATGGAATGGTTTAAAACAAAACATATTCATGTGTTAGAATGGCCCAGTCAAAGTCCAGATCTAAATCCAATTAAGAATCTGTGGCAAGATCTGAAAACTGCTGTTCACAAACGCTGTCCATCTAATCTGACTGAGCTGGAGCTGTTTTGCAAAGAAGAATGGGCAAGGATTTCAGTCTCTAGATGTGCAAAGCTGGTAGAGACATACCCTAAAAGACTGGCAGCTGTAATTGCAGCAAAAGGTGGTTCTACAAAGTATTGACTCAGGGTGCCGAGTAATTACGCACACCCCACTTTGCAGTTATTTTGTTGTAAAAAAATGTTTGGAATGATGTATGATTTTCGATCCACTTCTCACATGTACACCACTTTGTATTGGTCTTTCACGTGGAATTCCAATAAAATTGATGCATGTTTGTGGCAGTAATGTGACAAAATGTGGAAAACGTCAAGGGGGCCGAATACTTTTGCAACTCACTGTATATCAGTGGAAACATTAGAGAAAACACCTCCCCTGCTCTCTGTTTCATTATTTACTGTTCAAATTGCTTCTTGTCAGCCCAGATAAAATCCCCGACTGAGCATTCAGTCTGGCTTTGCTATAATGACTCAGCTAATGACTCATTCCTGAGCAGAGCCACAAGGGGGCAGGCTTGGGCTTGAAAAGACAGCACAGAAGACAGACTCAGCTATATAGATTCCTGAACAAAGCCAGACTGAATACTCAGTCGGGGATTTTATCAGGGGTGATGAGAAGCAATCTGAACAGTAAATAATGAAACAGAGAGCAGGGTAGGTGTTTTCTCTAATGTCCCCACTGATATATATGGTAATATACATGAGGGTGCTTTGTCTCTGGTTCCCTTTAACTATCATCTGTATGCTGATGACACCCAGATCTACCTCCACACCCTTGACATATCCCCCACTTCCATGGACAAGGTCTCCTCCTGCCTATCAGCCATCTCCTAATGGATGTCCGCTAGGTTCCTGAAACTAAATCTAGATAAAACGGAATTTATGATCTTCCCACCCCAGCCATCCCTGAACCTCCCAGATGTACATGTCACTTTTAACCACACTACCATTCGCCCTACCTCTCAAGCCCGCTTTCTGGGTGTCACCCTGGACTCCGCACTCTCCTTCACTCCCCACATCCAAAACCTCACAAAGTCCTGCAACTTCCACCTTAGTAACATCTGCAAGATCCGCCCTTTCCTGACCTCTGCCACCACCAAACTCCTCATCCATGCCCTCATAGTTTCCCACCTTGACTACTGCAATGCCCTTCTGTCTGGTCTCCCTATGACCCGAAAAGCCCCACTGCAGTCCATCATGAATGCAGCAGCCAGAATTATCCACTCCTGGGATCTGTTAGGGTCCTACATGTTTCTCAAAGTTTTGTTTCTCTTTTTAAGTTGTAACAAAATAATTGAAAATTTCAATAAAAATGTACCTCTTAAAAAAAGAATTATCCACTCCTCCCATCGCTCCACCACGGCGGCTCCCCTTCATGAATCCCTCCACTGGCTTCCTATCAGATTATCAGATTCAAGATACTGTGTCTGACCTACAAATCTGTCCACAAAACCTGTCCAACCTACATTTCCAATCTTACTCAGAGGTACACACCTAGCCGCTCACTCCGCTCCTCCAATGAACTTCGCCTGACCGCCCCCTGCATTACCCAGTCCCATGCACACCTCCAGGACTTCTCAAGAGCTGCTCCAACACTATGGAACTCCCTACCTCGACCCATTAGAGCAGCCCCCACCTTCAACATCTTCACGAAGGCCCTCAAAACTCACCTTTTCACTCTGGCCTACCACCCCTCACAAGTGCTCTAAACCCACAGCTGAACTCTTGTCCCCTACCTTTTGTGTCCCTACCTTTCCCTCTAGAATGTAAGCCTTTGGGCAGGGTCCTCCTCCTTTTGTGTCCTACCTGATCATGCACCTCCATTACTGTGCACCCATACTATGCATCTGAGTGAACCTAACTTGCCTAATCTCCATGCTCCCATCCAGTGACTGACTAAGCATTACCTTGTACTCATACTGTGTATGTGATCTGGATTTTCTTGTATTCCTGTATTGTCATATTGCTGTATGTCACCCCTAAATATTGTCTGTAACCTAAAATAATGTCCAAGGCTTTGTAATATGTTGGTGCTTTATAAATACAACTAGTGACTTAGCCCGTTTAAAAACCTGCTAGGTCTGTCACTATACCGCTGCGCGCATGTTCGCACACAACGCTCACACACGACGCCCGCCGTGAACACGCGCGCACCTGCAGCGCGCATGCTTGCCGTCCCCATGATGTCCGCCGCAGGCACACACGCCCGCCCCTTCTGGTACCGTCTCCGGCTCTCGGCACCCTCAGCAGTGTCTCTGCGTCTTGTCCCTGCACATGTGCAGTGCTAAAAAGCACTGACACAGGGAGAAAAAACGGACGCAGAGACACTTGCCAATTATATATAGACATAAATAAAATTAATAAATAAAATTAGGTAAGTCCACCATTAGCCATTTTTAATATGTTAATTTGAATATATATTATTATCCCCTGGAGTCTCTGTTTCCTTTTGACTGAGTTTGTTCTACCGCTGAGGGAAGGTTGTATCCCTGCCCAACTTTCAGAGAGCAACTTTTAACTCGAGTAGAGCCAGGGTTATTCTCTGCGCCAGCACTATAGGTGTGGTCATCTATATATTACTTTTCCAGCTCTTTGGACATCAACTACTCTTTTTCTGAGGTCCTCAGATACCTCCTTTGTTTGATCCATGATAGACATACAAAAATGTGTTGTATGTGTGATCAGGCTGTCCTGGATCCCTGTTCTTTAACGTAAATCTGTGTAGTTAAATGAAAAAGTAAGATAGTTACCTTGGGAAAGGGAAGCCTCTGGATCCAACAGTCTTCCCCCTTCTCCCTCCACCTTGCCATATCAGCACTGAGACCCCCAAAGCACAGCCATACTGTGCCTGCACACTAGCACAGACCTGCTCAGGCTTTGGCAGAAAAAGCTGAGGCTGATCAGGTCTATGATGCTGCGCAGATGGCTTGCGCATGCACAGTAGCACGCAACTGCTCTGACTTTGGTGTAAAAAGCTGAGGCTGATCAGGTCCGTGCTACTGCGCAGATGGCTCATGCATGCACAGTAGGGAGGGCCTGCTTGACGTAAAAAGCCGAGCCCGATCGCGTGTATTTGTGAGCCGTTGACAAGGGCTTGATGGTTTTGCTGGGCGGACAGCACTGGAACAGGCCAGAGGAGGAGGATGGGGGAAGCCTAAGGTGAGTACTCATTTGGAGCAATTTTTTCCTTACAGGTACACTTTAAATAAAACATGGTCATTCACTCACACTCGATTGTCATCCCATTGATTGAAAATGCCAAATTATATGATAATCCTATCTTTTTTTTTCAATAAATATACAAATATAATAATGTTTGTTTCATTTGTTTAACTAGATTTTCCTGTTTGAAAATCAATTGAATTTATGGTCACGTTTTTATAGTAAAATATACAATGTAAAGGCTTCACAAACTACTGCATATAATAAATTCAGTATTTAAAAACTGTAAAAATGTGTAATCCTTTTCATTAGGTATAGACTGTACAACATTTTACTACTTTACTATAGGTTACTATTTGGATCCAGCAGGTGGAGCTTTAGAGCAGAAAACATAAGATTGACAAGCTGGTTTATGGCCAGCTGAGATAAGATCAGATAACAATGTAGAATGATCCAAATTATGCCAAATTATATGATAATCCTATCTTTTTTTTTCAATAAATATACAAATATAATAATGTTTGTTTCATTTGTTTAACTAGATTTTCCTGTTTGAAAATCAATTGAATTTATGGTCACGTTTTTATAGTAAAATATACAATGTAAAGGCTTCACAAACTACTGCATATAATAAATTCAGTATTTAAAAACTGTAAAAATGTGTAATCCTTTTCATTAGGTATAGACTGTACAACATTTTACTACTTTACTATAGGTTACTATTTGGATCCAGCAGGTGGAGCTTTAGAGCAGAAAACATAAGATTGACAAGCTGGTTTATGGCCAGCTGAGATAAGATCAGATAACAATGTAGAATGATCCATTAGCTTCAATGGCGGAACGCTCCTTTTTGTGCATGTAGTTGAGAGCTACAATCAGACATTAATTCATTTCTGTGCATTGTTATTCAAAGACCCCTGGACTTTGCAAACTGAGTGGCGACCATATATTTGACTAAAGGTAGCCATACATCTAGCTATGATGGGCAGATTCGACCAAGAGACAAATCTCTCTCTAATGGTGGCCATACATGGTACAATTTTTTCATACAATCTTACCATTTCTATGTAATATAAGGGAACTGCCTAAATTATCCTTTCAGTATATTCACTTAATTTACCCTTATACTACATAGAAATGGTAAGATTGTATAAAAAAATTGTACCATGTATGGCCACCATTAATCTAATCTGATTAGAGAGAGATTTGTCAGCTGCCCATACACCGCAGGCCGATTCCCGTACATCCCCCCTTAAACCTTTTATAGTGTTTTATTATTGGTGCTGTGACTAAGTCACAGCACCTAAGTCTAAAGACTAAAAGTCACAGCACCATCCTCCCCCTCCAGTGCCCCCTGTGACCCACATTCTGCTCAGCCGTAATCTTCGACTGAGCAGAATGTCAAATATGAGCGAGGAGGAAGTGACAGTTCTTCCTCCCCTCTGCGAGTCCATAATTCCGCCCCCTTCACCACCTGCTTTAGTTCCGTATGTGATTCACTGCACACAGCGCACAGGGAGCTGCGCGGTGTGCGGGCTTGTGGTAATTGAGGTTGGATATCCTTCTGATCTAAATTACCGCAAGCCCGCACACAGCGCAACTCGCAGTGCACTGTGTGCAGTGAATCACATACGGAACTAAAGTGGCAGGTGGAGGGGGCGGAGTTAAGGATGCGCAGAGGGGAGAAATAACTGCTACTTCCTCCCAGCTCATAATTAATGCCAGAATGGGGCCACAGGAGGGTGCTGGAAGGGGGGGATGTTGCTGTATGCTGTGCCAAAGTCACAGCACCTGTAATAAAACAATTTTAAAAGTATTGCGACCAGGTCAGGGGTACTTTAATGAATCAAGCCCCTAGTGTGAACAAGGCCTAACACTAAACTTCACTCAAACTAAGTGCCAAACTATGTGTACGTGCCAAGCCTTATTCATGCTTGTCAAAATAAAGATTCTGATTCTGAAACTATATGAATACATCATTACATTATTATTATTTATTGTATTATAAAGCGCCAACATATCATGCAGCACTGGACAATAAGTAGGGATACATACAAGGGGGGTCAGACAGAGAGGTAGCACAAGGTTGTACAGCATAGCACAAGGTTATACATTCAATCTGGGTATAAAATACATGATCATGCAATTTGGGAGCTGATTACAGAGACCCAGCAACTCAAGTCCGAGTTAGTCCAGGAATGATGTAATTGGTGAGTTTGTAAGATCAAGAAGCATACACTGGGGGGGAGTCACCATGCCAAAAGGCTAACAATCTAAAGATCAAAAGAGGTGCTTTTAAATATAAAGATCAAAAGAGGGCTTCCTTGAAGGAAGGGGAGATTCTGGGAGGGGGAATAGAGTTCCATAGGGTAGGGGCAGCTCTGGAGAAGTCCTACACATGTCTTAAACACCTGAGAGGGGAGATTCTGGGAGGGGGAATAGAGTTCCATAGGGTAGGGGCAGCTCTGGAGAAGTCCTACACATGTCTTAAACACCTTCTCACCCATGCAGGCTGGCCAATCTGCCTGGGGTTCCACAATACTAGTCATACCTGCCCACATGGTACATGATACGGGGGCTCTGTAGGAGAGGGGCGACAAAGGCTTATTATTTAGTATCTTATATAGCGCAGTCATTTTCCGCAGCGCTGTACAGATTATATTGTCTTGTCACTTAACTGTCCCTCAGTTGGGCTCACAATCTAATCCCTACCATAGTCATATGCCTATGTATCTATCTTGTAGTGTATATATCGTAGTCTAGGGCCAATTTATGGCAAAGCCAATTAACTTAATTGTATATTTTTGGGATGTGGGAGGAAACTGGAGTGCCCAGAGGAAACCCATGTAGACACGGGGAGAACATACAAAAACTCCTTGCTTATCATCTGTGTCACTTCTTTATTCTTTTACTTCTTGCTTCTCCTTTAAATCTTGATTGGATAATCTTCCACCAGTCCCCATGGCTTGCTGCCAGTCCCCATGGCTTGCCATAGCATGCTAGGCTCTGCTGGCATTGTCGCTCCTCGTCACCTCCCATTGCTTTGCGCTACCTGCTAGACCTGATGAGCCCCAAAGCATCTTTGATGTTCCCACCAGGGGGCTCTCCATTCGTCCACTAGGTGGACCAATGAGAATTACCTGGCAGGTGGGATAGAGCTTGGCATGCTGTGGGAAGTGTTGAGTAAGTGCCTGGGAACCTGCTGGCTCAGGTGGCAGTGAAGGTTGCGCGCACATCTTCCAGGGGAGCATGGCAGCATTGCCATGGTGCTGTAGGACAGCACCACAGGACAAAACCTCACTCTCCATCTCTCAACACACAATAGTATTTTTAAGGCAAATACCTGTTTTGCCGGTAATCCTCGTGCAATGGGAAGGTGATAAGAAGCTTGCATACTGCAAGCTACTAATCACCTGGAAAAGGATATGGCTCTTTGAGAGAGCTAATTAGTGTCCAAAATTATATCTACTAATATACATAATATAATGCATTATTGTAAGGCTGTGAGCAGAACCATAAAACTAATTAATTCTTGCCTTTGTGAGTCGGACATGCATCAAAAGCTGCTAGCTTATATCACGCCAACAGCATTACATCTAGCGTTAACCCTGAAGCCCACCATACACTGAGCTTTAGATTAGGTAAATAACTAATTTCTGACTGATATAATGTGTTTACCTGGAACGTCAGTAGATATCTGATGAGATGTCCAGTTTAAGTTCTGCAGCACCTACAGTTGCTTCTGATGCTGCTCAGTGCAGTAACCAGCAACAGGAGCCCTATTGTCGGCCAAGTGGAGTATACCCTCTAAATAAAACTCGGAAGAAACAGACTTTAAACAGTAACTGTTAGCCCCCAAAGTGAAATTTAAATCTCTACAGCAATGTTTTATTTAGTATTAAAGTGATCCAAAAAGCCAATGCAGAACTTAAAAATCAATATAATTTTGTTACTATGTAGCCTTTTGCCCAAGCTAATGACGCAAAGCCGCAAATCTGATACTGATGAGCATGCAGAGCATGCCTATGTCTGCCCGACCCCCCTCTCCTCCCCAGGACCAGGTGCCGATCTATTCGCACCACAAACAGCTGACCGCTCTGACAGGGAGAGAGAGCGGCAGCACTTCCAGCGCAGCCACGGCAGAGCAGCCGCCACCGTGCATCTCTCTCACATGTCTCACATGTGACTCGGAGGCGGCTGCCACCTCACAAGTTCTCACAAGTGACCACCTCACAAGTTCTGGCATGGATTGTGTAAGAAATGATGTATTCATTATGCCTCATCATCCAGCTACGATCTGCAACACAATAAGTAGACAGAAAGATACTCCTTCCATTCTGATGCATAGCAATGAAATGGAGAAGATCCTTAAATGTAGGAAAGGAAGTGTTACTTTACAATACTTTGTCAAGTGAAAGGCATTGGCCTTAAAAAGAACCCACGTGAACCCTGCAGGAATGTTCACACTGATCAGCTAGATGAGTGACTGATATTGTGCAGGTTGGCAACGTGTGTACAAGCAGTGGCGTAGCAATAGGGGGTGCTGAGGTAGCGACCGCATCGGGCCCTTGGGCCAGAGAGGCCCTCCCTCAAGCACTATATTAGCTCTCTATTGTTCCTGTGCTGGTAATAATCACTTCTATAGATGCTTTAAATAGTAGTAATCATTAACAAGCCATTCCCCCTCCCCTTCTTGTACCTTTGACACTGTGGAAATCCTTGGCAGGTTTTGGTGCGTCATATCAATTGTAATGACCCCATATAAAACTTGCACCGGGGCCCATAGCTTCTTAGCTACGCCACTGTGTACAAGTCATTTACACAACTTGTTTTTTTTATGTGGATATGGTCTGTACACAGTATTGAAATCGGTTGTTTAGTTGGTCAGCATGTGTGTTCAACAAGTCGTGCGGTTCGTCATGTTGGGCCATTGGTTGTGCATTAAGTTGCATGTGTGTGCACACGTTTACAGCTACTAAGAACTCAACATTTTTGCTCACTGACAATTTTGAAAAAAATCTTTGTATGAAGCAGACAAATGCATGGCTAATTCTGCTTCCTAAAGTACCGCAATGCCAGACAACAAGACAAAAGTCTTTCAATATGACTGGGGTGCTTCTGATCTATCTATCTATCTATCTATCTATCTATCTATCTATCTATCTATCTATCTATCTATCTATCAAGTTATTTAAAAAAAAAAACATATGGAGCAAAGTATGTGGTGCCAATTAATAGTGTTGCTGTTGGGAATCCTACAAATGATCCTTAGCTACTCCATAACAGTGTGTATTAATTTAACCTCCTTGGCGGTAACCCCGTGTGTGACACGGGGTAAGCCGCCGGAGGGTGCCGCTCAGGCCCTGCTGGGCCGATTTTCATAATTTTTTTTTTGCTGGACGCAGCTAGCACTTTGCTAGCTGCGCCAGCACTCTGATCGCCGCCGGCCCCCGCCCGATCGCCGCTATCTGCTGCGGCGCGCGCCCCCCCCCAGACCCCAGCGCTGCCTGGCCAATCAGTGCCAGGCAGCGCCGAGGGGTGGCCCGGGACTCCCAATGACGTCCCGACGTCAGTGACGTCGGTGACGTCATCCCGCCCCGTCGCCATGGCGACGGGGGAAGCCCTCCAGGAAATCCCGTTCTATGAACGGGATTTCCTGATCGGAGATCGCCGAAGGCGATCGAAGCGGGCGGGGGGATGCCGCTCAGCAGCGGCTATCATGTAGCGAGCCCTCGGCTCGCTACATGATAAAAAAAAAAATTTTTTTTAAAAAAACTGCTGCGCTCCCTCCTGGCGGTATTTTTCATACCGCCAAGGAGGTTTAAAGCCCCATTTCAGTCACAGATGTTTTCCTAGATCTGTGTGTATAGTCAGTTGTGAAGCTAGTATTCTTCAGTCTAAAAGATGGTCGATTAGCTGATGTCAAATAATCATTTGTTAATAAAAGCCTGGTCAGAAGACATTTTCCAAACCACAGAATATCGGTGCTACAGGCTGCAATACTTTCAGACAAACTCAGACTGTGGCGTGGCCCATATGCAATTCACTTTTTCACCTGAGTTTTCTCCTAGGAGATAATTTTTCATTTTCTATTAAATTAACTTTCCAGCACCTAGCAATTGAAAATGTACCACAAATTAGGTAAAAGAGTACTATCAAAACTATTTTAAATATTTTCTTGGTTGCTTGGATTTAAAGGGACTCCGAGCAGTGCCTGTGGGTATGCCTTTAAGCATACCCACAACTAATTAATTATATCCTCACACCTACCGGCATGTTAGTAATTATATCCCTCTGGGTTCCTTGTATTTCATTGCATTGCAGTGAATGGAGCTGCCGACACTGGGGAAAGTGTCGTCCTGCATAATGCAATGCTGAATAAGGAATCCAAGATGGCGGCTGCGATTTCGCAAAAATATCGCGAAAATAACGAAAACTAAAAGGCGTAGGGTGCGTTTGTATATCATTGGAAAGAGGAGAAAGAGAGCTTCAAAATGGTATTCATCTTTTCATAGTTACTGCACTGCTCAGAGTCCCTTTAAAAGGAATTTTATTTACAAGTTTAAAAATATCACCAAGGAGAAAACTCAGGAAAAAAAAAATTGCATATGGGCCTGTATCTTCCTGCTTGTAGCAATGGGAATTATGCAATCACAGATCAGCTGAAAATAGACTGGGGAAGGTATCACACTTGGGTTGCAGAAAACGCCTACTGTTTACCGCAGACGATTTTTTGTTTTTAACCTCCTTAGCGGTAACCCCGAGCTGGACATGGGGTAAGCCGTCCAGGAGGATTTCTCAGGCCCCGCTGGGCCGATCTGCATACATTTTTTTTATACACGCAGCTGCGTGTTACTTACGATCGCCGTCGCCCCGCTCCGATTCGCCGCTAGCCGCCCCCCCCCCCCCCCCCCGAGACCCGTGCGCTGCCTGGCCAATCAGTGCCAGGCAGCGGTGAGGGGTGGATCGGGACTCCCTCTGACGTCGATGACGTCAATGCGCGCGTCGCCATGGCGACAGGGGAAGCCCTCATGGAAATCCCGTTCAGAGCGATCGGCGCGTACTGGGGGACGCCGCAGGGAGGGGGGGGGAGCATGTAGCTAGCGCTAGGCTAGCTACATGCTAACAAAAAAAAAGTGAGAAAAACCCTCCCGCGGCCGCGCAGCTGTATTTATCATACCGCCAGGGAGGTTAATATGCATTTTCCGCACACGTCAAGCGACAGTCAGCTGACAGCAGCTCACAAAGCTGAAAATGTCTGCATTTTTACCATGTTGCTCTCCAATCCTGTAAAATGTCACCTTTCAGCCACTGCATATGTTTTCACATATTTATCTTAACTAGTATTATGTTCCTCAGACTTCTGGCAGTCGTTCTCATATTATTTTTATTGTATTTGTCCTCCAGAGGCCAGAAGAAAACTATAGGAATTAACCCCATTGCCTTGATTTGTGTATGGCATAAAGACCTTTCAAATTCAGAACATTTTGACCTGCTTAGCCATGAGGCTTTAAAGAGATCCTGAAGTGAGAGGAATATGGTGGTTGCCATATTTAGTTCCTTTTAAACAATACTTGTTGCCTGGCAGTCCTGCTAATCTCTTTGGCTGCAGTAGTGTCTGAATCACTCACCTGAAACAAGCATGTTGCTAATCCAGTCAGACTTCAGTCAGAGCATGTCATCTGCAGCTTGTTCTGGGTCTTTGGTTATAAGAATTATAATAACCGACATATGGGTGAAACTGACCATGATGCTGGGTTTGGCGATCCACCTATAGATATGGCTCCTTTCCCTAACTTACAACCATCACCCCTTATCTCTGATGGCGTTCCCAGGGCTTATACCTCACAGGTGGACTCATTACAGGAGTGTTACAACGTGGACGGCTTATGTTGTGAACGGAGCTGGACAGCCTCTACTTTATTTCAACAGGGTTAGAGGTATCCACACTTCCAAGTGTTGTATTACGCACACTAAATGTCAGATTAGATTAAAATCCTGGTCTTTACATACATCATCAGTATTAACTACCTTATAGGAACTGTGCTTTCAGCCCACCCTATTGAGTAGTAAGAGCTGGAAGGTGTGTGAAGTGTATTTGGATGGGGCACTCTGTGGTGGTGGTATAGCCACTTTGAACATACTCTTGTTTTTATTCGGAAATTTTATGATTGTTTTGTGCACTGTCAATTGTCGTATCGTCATTAGGTAGATTCATTTTGAAGCATGCATGTTAATAAAGCGTATCTTTTTTTATACTGATACCTTAATACTTGATTCTGTTGTCTGTTCAAGTACTTGTTACCTTTGTACCTGTTTCCTCTGTCTCGGGCTGAATTTCTCAAACCTCAGAAACCTGAACCCTATTGTGTGAGCCTGGAGTCTTCCATCCTGATCCTAGTGTGTAATTCAGAGATTGCCATCAATGTCTCTTGCTAATCTGGTACATTCTGCAGGCTTGGGTTTCTACATTGTTTGACATTGTTTATAAACTCACTTCTTATAAAATGAAATATGTTTCTGTCATGGGAATCTCCATATGTATGGTCATCGTTGCTCTGCATCCTACTGGGCAGAATGTTGCTTATCATGATAGGGGTAGCTCAAGGCAATGTCTTGGTCCTCTTCTTTTTCCATTTATATGCACTGTCTCATCAACTTAATTCATTTGGTTTTCAAAACCACTTGTATGCTGATTACATATAACTGTACCTCTCAGCCCCAGACCTTAACAACTTTGCATGTAGACCCTGTTTTCCCCTTATGGACCAGAGCACTTTTGCTATGTCCCTATTTAGCTATGTCCCTATTTAATCAACAATCAATTTATCCCTACTTACAACACCTAAATTATATATATATATATATATATATATATATATATATATATATATACATATATATATATATATATATTATATATCATTTTTTTCTCAAGACAAACTAGACTTTCGTTTGGCGGATTGTTTTCCTCAAAACAATTTTGTTTTCTATACATTTTAATGGGAAAAATAGTAAGAAAAACAATGCATTGTTTCTCAGTTTTTACCAATTACAATTTAAAAATAAAAAGCAATACTTTCGATAAAAACTACAAATGTTATTTGGCTATTTTTCCTTTTTACCACAAAACTTAAATCATGTTTCTGTCACAATTTATAATAATATTTGGTTCTGAAATAAAGGTGGGGTTTTGGTACAATGTTTACTTTTCACTTTGAAATGAGAAAATTAAACAAGTATTTTTAATGGTAAAAAAAAAAGGGAGACAAGGTTCGTGGAGGAGGTTAATTAATAATGTTATGTAGAGAGTGGGGTCTTAAAAGTGGGTGTGGTCTTAAAAGTTGGCGTGGTTAAACAATATATTTTATTGTAATAGTTTTCACTGCATCCCCTTTATTACGTTTTACCCTATAACATTTCCTTATTTATCCCATGGTTCCTCCCAAAGTTTTCCCTGAAAGCCTAGTGGCAACCCTCGCATGCTCCCCTGGCAGGGTTGGCCAATGTTCTCTAATAACAGGGATTTCAAATGCCTCCCCCACCCCAATTCTGCCTGCCCCAGTATAAAAAGTGGACATTCCCTCAGTATTAAGCGGGTTCCCCCAGTATAAGTAGTGAGATGTGCCTGCAGTGTTAGGTACCCCCCAGTTTTTTTTGATAACCAGCTGTGCCGCCACCATTATATGCACCCCCAGCACAGGTAGCCACATATGCCCCTTGTATTACCACTGCCTATGGGTAGCTAGCTGTGCCCCCAGTATGAGGTCCCCCTAACATAGCCTGAATTAGGTCCTCCACAGTTTAGATAGCCAGATGTGTCTCTTGTATCTGCCCCCCCTCCCAGTATAGATAGCCAGATGTGTCTCTGTATGAGCCCCCGCAGTGTAGATAGCCAGATGTATCCCCAGGATTAGCCGTCCCCCTCAATTGCAGACAGACAGTATTAGGTCCCCCCCCTCAGTATAGGTAACCAGATGTGCCCCCAATTGTTAAATTCCACCACCCCCCACTTTGAAAAAAAAGGATTCTCTCCCACATTGTCCTGCTCCCTTCCCCTAGTAGCAGGATGCGCCTCCCAATCAGGAAGCCCTCTTCCCATAAGGAGATTACTGAAAAAAAGCAGCTGCAAGCAGCCTGTCTCACCTTTACTTGTTGCAGTGATGTAGCTGCAGCCTCCCTGTGCAGCTCTTCATTCAGCCTCGAACTGCCAAATACTGGGTCCCGGATAGATGACATCTGCTGGAGGCCGAATTATAGTGTTTTAAAAGTAACTTCAGCTCTGTCTTCAGTTACTTACTGTGTGTCACTCTAGCCGTAATTCCTATTACAGCCTATAGTGGCGCTGGCTGCGCCCAAGTCTCCTGCACTGGAAAAGCAGTTTTCGCTGCTTTGTGGCCTACCAGCTAACAGACTTACATCCCTCCAGTCTACGTTGGCCCCTCGACTCATCTTCTTGGCCACTCAACTCTCTCTTCTTGTGTCTCATCTGCTGTTCCTCTCTGTCAAGCTCTTCATTGGCTTTCAATTAACCAGAGGATTCACTTCAAACTTTTAATTCTACCCTGTAAATCTGTCCTCAGTCTTTCTTTCCCCTCCTATGGAATCCCCTTCCAAAACATATTTGTCATTCTCTGCACCTTGTAACTTTCAACTGCACCCTTAAAGTAAAACTGAAGTGACCTAAAAAGAAATACTCACCTACAGAGAGGGAAGGCTCTGGATCCCATAGAGCTTTCCCAGTCCTCTCCCCGTACCCTTGGCTAACCATTGTCCCCTATCTGTTAAAGTTAAAAGGAAAAGGAGTAAAAGTAAAAGGAGCATAGCTTGTTTGGAGCCTGAAGGAGTAATATTCCAGGCTAGATTATATGTTTCTCTGGAAAGGCCCATTGTAAAGCAAATGTTAAGCCACCTAAAAACAAAATAGTGATGTACTCACCTATGTAGAGGGAAGTCTCTAGATCCCAAAGACCTGAAATTCCATTCCTTCAGGACTCCTTGGAAGCCTTTGGAAGTACTTGTGTCTTCCAGTACTTCTGAAGGGAAGTGATCTGTACTATGTACATACAATGTCTATATTTTTATGGCCAGAACCCGAAGTCTTACCAATTCGAGTTCTGGCCAGTCAAATCTAGAAGTGGCCGTCTCGCTGCGGCCAATGTGTGAATGAATTCCTGGCCGCTCAGAACTTCTCCCCCAGCTCTGGCTCCTCCCCCTGCCCCCCTCCTATTGAGGTCTGGCAGCCGGGGACAAATGCAGTGCAGCCAGAGTTGTTTGTCACGGGCGCGAAAGCAGGGATTCCTGCCGTTCATTCCTGCAGAGCAGGTGCTGGCAGAAGCAATGTCTGCAGCATTCCCGCTCTGCTTCTCCGCTGCGACGAACGACTCTGGCTGCACTGCGTATGTCCCCGGCTGCCAGAAGTCAATAGGAGGGGGAGGAGCCAGAACCAGGGGACAGGAAAAGAGGACTAGCCGTCAGGAATTCATTCATTTCGCACAATGGCCGCAGTGAGACGCCACTCATAGTTTTGAGCGGCCAGAACCCGAAGTGTCCAGACTTCGGGTTCTGGCCATCTGTACTTTTACTTATCTATGTTTGTTTCTTATACTGGGAATACACGGCTCGATTTTGCCGTTCGATTTCGCGCACGATCATTTTCTGCGATTTTCTTATCTTCCATTCGTTTTTCTTATCTTTTCCCATTGTTCTCTATGCAAACTCGAGTGCGGAATCGATCGGGCGGGAGATCCGACATGTCGGAAATTATCAATTGAGCCATCCAAATGGCTCAAAATCGAGCCGTGTATTCCCAGCATTATTCTGTACAGCGCCACAACAGATGATGGAGCTATATGAATCAGTAATCATTATTATGGTTGCCTCTGTATTTCACATTGTTTGGTGTTATCAAAAGAAAACAGCCATTCTGCAATGGCAAACATCTATAAGGACTTTACTGATATTGTCAGTAAATGAAGTCTTTCAGCTCCAGATACATACAGGTACACATAGAACTGTGAAATGAAAATGCCGCACATTGTGATCTATACAGCAGTTCAACAGGCTATACTTACCTGTGCAGAAAGGAATCCAGCCTGCTTTAGTTGTGCTGCATCATTCATTATAAATAATGAGACGCAATCTAGAAGGGAACATTTCTCTACATACACCCTGCGCAGGGACATCGTTATGACATTGTTTTCATAGAACCAAAAAATTACGCATTGCTGCTATTGCAGCACCCAACTCAGCCAAGATGACCTGCTTCATCCCTTGATGTCCAAATCTCTCACATTTTCACGTGTACTTTTTATTTTCCTTCATATGAGAATGTTCAGAGATGACTTTGATGGACAAAACAACGCAGGTAATTATAACTTTGCCTTTCAGGGGGACTCGTGCAGATTCCTTTTTAGTCTGAATATCCAGTTCAAGGGGGAAAGGTTTGGGTGTCTAATGCTGGGAATACACAATGAGATTTTTCAGTAGATTTACTATTCGCTCGTTTTTCCGATCGATTCTCCAATCGTTTTTCTGATTCGATTTCCATTCACTTCTATGAGAAATCGATTAGAAAAACGATCGAAAAGCAAATCGGACCTGTCGTAAATTATCTATCGAACCATCTATCTGCCAAAAATCTCATGGTAGAAAATTCAGTAATGCAGTCAACATGATGGAGTGAGCATAGAAGAACTATTATCCCCTCCCAGATATGTCAATTCAGGAGCCAAACAACTGTGGTTTCTTCATCTTGTTATCTTTCAGCTGATAACAAAAGCATAAGGATTTTCACAGACAGATCTCTTTGGAAGCCCCCAGAATCCAAATGCCAAATGCTATGCCAGATGTCTTTCACAAGGAATCCATCTAAATCAATGGCAGATAGAGAAGCTCTACTTCATTCATGGACTTATCAGACTTGGGATGTTTTTCCCCCCAGTTCCACTGATCTTTTGATTTCTGAACAAGATGAAGCCTCAAAACACCGTAGTCCTGGATTCTATATTTTCAAGCGGAACTTGGCTCCACCTATCAGTCTTTCAGATCAGAAGTTGTTTCTTCATCCCTGACAGAATATCTTTCAAGGGACACTATGGTGAAAAGTTGTAAAATTTTAAATATGTGCAAACATATACAAATAAGAAGTACGTTTCTTTTCAGAGTAAAATTAGCCATAAATTACTTTTCTCCTATGTTGCTATCACCTACAGTAAGTAGTAGAAATCTGACAGAACTGACAGGTTTTAGACTAGTACAACTCATTATGGGGGACACTCATCAAGGCTTTTAGTCTTTATAAAGATATTCCCTAAAAAGGATTTAAACAATGATGCTGGCCAGCTTCCCTGCTCGCTACAACAGTTTTTTGGCAGCTGGACAGAGCAACTGCCATTCACTAAGTGCTTTTGAAAATAGACAAAACCCTGAGAATCCCCCATTAGGAGATGGGCTAGTCCAAAATCTGTCAGTTCTGTCAGATTTCTACTACCTACTGTAAGTGACAGCAACATAGAAGAAAAGTAATGTATGGCTCATTTTACTCTGGAAAAAAACATACTTTGTATTTGTACATGTTTGCACATATTTTACAATTTTCACCATAGTGCCCCTTTAATAGCCTGGAAACTGAAAAGAGGAAATGGTTAGATCTAGGTCTCTCATCTGAGAGCAAAAACTCTTCTTCATACTATAAAACCAACCAACGTTACATAGAAGAATAGTTTTCATTCCTTGGTTGGTTTTACCTAAAACCAACCGACGTTACATAGAATAGTTTTCATCCCATTGCACCATCTGTTTACATTCTATATCTGTCTATGCAGTCTGGTCCTTACCTGGGCTTAGTTGTGATTACATTAAAAGTCCAAGTGTGAGCTCTATCAACACTTACAGATGTTCGGTGGACTGAAAATCCATTGGTGGTACCAATCTTTCACAACTTTATACATAGGCCACATAGTGATTTGGATTTGTCTTGTTTGCTATTCTCCATGCTGGGTTGCAGAAAATTGTTTGTTTTGTACAAATGTGTAATAATAATAAGGCCAATTTGTTCACATGCCAAACAGTCTACCAATATAATTGAGGGATGTGGGAAGGAACCAGAGCACATGGTGAAAATGCACAAATCACATAGACAACATGCAATCTTCATGCAGTAGGTGGTTTCAAAATCAGAGGTTTAGAGGTATAACGAATAAGGCCAAAGTTCTATACTATAATTGCATGTTGGGAGCAAACGATTCTATATATTCAATTTAAAAAGGGACTATAGTAAAAATAACATAATGAATAAAATTGTTTATTTTTACACTATTAATTTATAGATTATTTGGTCAGTATTGCCTATTGTAAAATCTGTCCTCTCCTTGATTTGCATTCTTAAATTTATCACAGGTGGTGACATCTTTAGTCCTGTCAGGTGATCTGTACAGAATGTTCGTTACTGAGAGTTCTATGCACAGAGGGAGATATTGCTTGCTTGACAGTTGGAAACAGCTGTTATTTCACAAAATGCAACAAGGTTCACCGACAGCTAACTGTCAGGACCATGGTCATAACACAATATCAGCCATACAGACCGCCTAATGATCTATTCGAGAAAAGGTAAAGGTTTCTTATGGGAAAGGGGGTATCAGCCACTGATTGGGATGAAGTTCCATCCTTGGTTTAACTAAGTTCCTCTTTAAGTTATATTGTAGCAGTATTGATTGTTTGTCATCCTATGTATTTAGATGTATCCTTCTATCCTTCTCCTGGGAAACTGATTAAAACATTAACCTAAAATGTTCTTCAAGGATGATTACTTTTCATATTTGTGTATCTGCACTTTATTTTTTGCTTTTTAAATTATCTACCAGTATAGCAGAATAAAACAGTAGCCAGCACCACAATGGCAATAGTTCATTAACACCTTCTGAGTGAGTGTGGTAATTTTTGCAAGCGTCCTCTTGTGCTTTGGGTCAAAGGTCTTTGGGGGGCTGGGCAGTCCAGGATGTCAGAGTTTTTCAAGTGGGATGGATCATATTTCAGCCTGTCTGAAAGGAATAGTAGTAGTTGGAGTCCA
Organism: Hyperolius riggenbachi; assembly: GCF_040937935.1. NCBI lineage: Eukaryota > Metazoa > Chordata > Amphibia > Anura > Hyperoliidae > Hyperolius > Hyperolius riggenbachi. Next base: position 231,919,496 of record NC_090646.1, on the reverse strand, counting down.
GATACCAAGCTAGCCACATGCTCTGTGGGATCTGTTAATGATTGTGAGGCTATAGCTTCACAGAGCAGTACAGTGCTGCATCTCAGGACAGAATCAGGCTTCCTTGTGCTGATAACACTTTGGAATTTATACCATTAATGAAGTCAGTGTTTTAATTTACCTAAACTGATCAACATGAGAGGATATAAAAATGATGTCATGGAGGTACAGCTTGGCTTCGCCATTACATAATAACATAAAATGTGTCATTATGCATTAGAAGAAAAGTTTCTTACATCATGTGTCATCCACCATGTCCCCAAGATGACTAGGAAGGACATAAGTGTTTATCACATGGCCAGCGTAAACAAGAGGTTGGTCTACAGCTCTCCGAAGATTGCCAACTTTGACAGATGTTTAAAGGCTCTACAATTTTATTTAAATCGCAGCTCCAGAGGCATTGTCTTACAAGTAAGGGAGCTCCAGATCCACATTCAGATGCTAAGTGATGGACCTTTAACTACATTTGGAAAGAGCTTTCTGTTGAAATATGTCTGTTAAGAGGAGCTGAAAGGGGGAGATGAAAAGGAGGAACTACAGCAAGAGTACTGTACTGTACTGTAATGTGATATTCAGAAAAATCATCTATCTAATCTGCCTGAAAATTCCTTCCCCCCTCTCTGCATGACAGAAGGCAGTTACTGTGCTGTAGCTGGAGGCAGTGTCTGTGAAGCTGCAGAACAGGCGAGGAGGAGGCAGCCAGAATACTATTGTGATCCACTCCACAGCTTCCATGCAGCCTAGACTTCTGCTTACTATTGTACAGCCAAAAAAATGTGAGGCTTTATGTAGGAAGCCCTGAGTAGGGAACTGATTTACATTACCCAAGCTAGCAGTCAGGCAGAGCTCCTTGTCAGCAGACACTACTTTGGGGTTGGTTCACATGCCAGTTCCCTTTGGAACAGCGAGCAGCAACACCGGGGCTTCATCAAGTGATGAGAGCAGACGTCAAACTGCCCTATGAATATTGATGTGGAGGCGAGTCTGCTTTCGTAGAGGAGCAGAAGGAAGCAAGATGGCTGCCCTTTAGGATTTGTTAGAAAGGAGACCAGACTGTGTTTGCTGGATTTCTGCAAGGCAAAGGGACGTTTAAGAGGTCAGAGCGCTATATTTATGCCCATGTGTCCTTCCCTGTCTCTCTCTATCCTGTTTCCTTTTCACACTTTTTACACTCTTGACAAGAGATCTGTTTGTTTAGTGTGTAAGAATAAAGAGGACAAAATATACTGATGTTTCCCAACATGGCTGACAAGCATAGGTTTTTTTTTTTACATTTTACATATATAATAAATGACTTATTATTATTCAAATTTTGCCTATATTAAAACACTTCCTGTGAATTCTCTTATGCACCTTTTAGTGCAGTATGTGTGAGCTTTCAGCTTGATCACACCGTTTTTGCTAAATATTTCCTGTACTCTTACAAAAGTCTATTCTTCTTATTAGTTTGCTGCTTATGTACTTTGGTATAGATTTGACTGTTTGTTAACTTTTGAAGCATGTCTTTTTGCTGTTTTATATTGGCTGCTGAGTTCTTTTATTGATTGATTGACAGATTGATTATTGATTGCATTGTTTTGTGACCATTGTAATTATTTTCATAAGCCTCTTGCCAGGTATTTTGGGAGGCTATGGAATCAGATCCTGCTAAAAACACAAAGCTACTTTAGGGAAAGATATCTGTGTGTGATTTTTCCTTCTCTTTTCCTGTTGCCTGGCATGTGTCTTTGAGCGTACCTTGGACATTTTTTTAAAAGGCTGCATTCTGCCTTTGTGCTGCTGGTGAATCAGCTTTCCTTTAGCTGGTGACTGACATGTCGACACAAAGAGACACATTTAAAAGGATACATTGTTCTAATCAGTTATACATGTGATACATGCCATTTTTGATGAAACTGTGAAATCAGGCTTATCATAGGGTGGGGGGAAATTAGATTTTACCTTCAAACCTTCATAGCCTTTGTTTTAGAACATATTTCATTAAACAAAAAATAAAAAGCAAATCTCCTACACTCCCAGATAGATACTTGATTGTTTTGTCTTGGTAGTTAGTATTCTTTTAGCAGCATTAATTACAGTGGGGTGCATGTTATCACAATGTATCCACACTTACATGTGTGAATACTGACACAATAGTGTCAAATCACATCTGGGATGATGTTATGTCTTTAAGGACACCTCATTTAGGCTACTGAATTGCTTGCTATCTCTTTCCTGCCCACTCACAGAGAAATGGCCATAGATGTGTAGGTGACATTTGTCAGCATCATACTAAAGGGATGAAAGGGGAATTGGTGGTTCTCCATCTTTTCTAAGCAGTCAGCTGGTCTGGATGCCATCTGAGGAGACTCTTCAATGCATCTGCTTTCGTCACACTTTGGCTGCACACATACAAAGTGAACTAAGGCACAGCACACACTTTCATTGAGAAAATGGTTTCCCAGCTCATCTCCTATCTCAGTGGACGTTTTTCGCCTTTCTCTGGGATTAAAAGATCTGTTTCCTGTTGCAGGCTAATGGAGGCTGTTCCATTTGCATCTTAATGGCTGTCTGCAGTGCTGCATAGTGGGGAGGAACTATTCCAATTCATTTGTATATTTACATGTGTGTTTCAACACAGGACTTTCATTTTTTTTCTGGGACTGATGGAGACAAAAGGAGGGAATTAACCTTGTTAAGGACCGAAACAGCCCTGTGGGAACTGATAAAATGTAAATCCTTAATGGCAAGACAATAGAAATGGGAAGGTGTGTTGAATGCATCAGTGTTTACCATCAGGCTGCACTAATGCTTCTGCAGATGGGCAGTTAGCAACTTATTAAGTCTCTTTTGAGGTGTTTAATGTCTGTCATAGAAGAGGGGTACTCAAGCTTCTGGCAACTTAGCTCATGCTTCTGGCAACTATGGAAGAAGACGTTATCATGTTAACTTGGATCGGAAAAAGTGATTGTCACTGATGAGTTTGATGAGTCACAGGACTTCCAGTTCTACTTTTAGCAGTTTAAACAAGAAACCAGTTTCACTATAAAATGTCATGTTTTACATACAGCAAATATTTGATGGTTTTAAATATGGAGGTCTTGAACAGCAGAGAAACACCACAAAGAGTCAGTTTACAATTCAGGTACTTGCTTGCAACAAAACACTTCTTCATTTTAAACTATAATCAAAAGTTAATTATGGAATTGGGTGGATTTCTTTTTTTCCTCCTGAAACGCACCGTTGGCACTGTTTGCATGGCTCTTGGCACTTCACCAAGGCACTGAAATAGTTATGATGAAATGTGCATGGACTTGGACTCTGGTATGTCAACATTGTTTAAAGAGCACGCTACATGCGGCGGTTCCCTGCTTGTTGTGACGGAGAGAGCTGGAAGGTTGTTTTCGGCACTACGTAACAGGTGGGTTGTACCGGTGTGTCACAATCCATTCACATCAAACGTAGTGTTTATACGGTAACTATAGGGCTCCAACGTGCACTGTGCAAAGTCTGGTCATATTTTATTCTGAGTATGAGTGCAAAGATATCGGACACACCTGCATGATAGAATGTGTCTAAAGAGAAAAGCTTTTACACAAAATATCAGTATCGGTGGGACACTTTATCAAAAAGCGGAAAAAGCAAGGTTAACTTTTCCTATGCTCTGCTGATGACAGTTATTCTGCTTATGAGAGTGGCGAGTGAAGAAGTGCAAGCTTATTGAGAATGCCAATTTTTATGCAAAACATGACCATCTTCTTACTCCTCGGTTCCCTAACTTTTATGTCCAAGGTAGCAGCACATAGATGGAACCAATCCTAAATTGTCCTTAGCCAACCCCAGCTGATGCCTGACAGTTCAGATAATGTACAACTTTACAGATGACATAAGGTTACCATGACCCGCCATCCAAATTAAGACCCTATTGTTGCTAGAGCTTACCTATCCAACCAGCAACCTGACACCTCGGCCTACAACTCTGAGTAATCTTTAATCTGAGCTAAGTGTTAGCAAGCTTCAGTGGAGACAATGGGAGTTTTTTTAGAAGCCGATATGAGCTGGCAGCAATGTATTATTGAACTATGAGGAAGTTATGAACACTTGCTGGAGTTCTTCATTCTTTTCTTCGTAACGTTTCTTTGCACGGCTTTGTATCATACTCAGCATCTTGGGTGATTTAGCCACTGGTAAAGCCAGCTGGGGGATGATCACTGTCAAGCATTTGAGAATTCAGAAACACTGGCTCATGTCTAGGTTATCCATGACTGCCCATGACATCAGCTAAGCAGCACTCCAGCAGGGGAGAATGTGATCAGCTTGGGATTTCTCAGTCTATAGTTTGCCTTTTTTATTCCTGAGATAGAAAGAGAATGAGAGGCCTCTGTATGATAAAACACATGCAAGTTCACCTTAATAAACTATGTACAGTTAGGGCCAATTCATACAGATGGTTCAATCCTCCGCCTACTGGAAAGGGAGTGCCATTCGGATGCTGTGTGATCCAACCAATGGCAGCGTTTGTAACCAGATGTATGTCAGTGGTTGACACATGGTGCAGTTGCTACACAGTAAAAAAAAGTCTCTTCTAATGTCTAGCAGGAAGTTGCCCACACATACTTGCAGCTGCCTGATGGTGCCCAGTCAATTCTACAGGAGCAGATGATAAGAAGTGGACCTATCACTGTCAACTGCTGGCATGAAAAAAAAAAACCTTTATACTGGTGTCAGGAGGAGAGAAAAGACCAATTCTTGATGTTTCGCTTTCAAGCACTCATTGTATTTAAACCTCTAGCCTGACCTGTCAGAATTACCAACTAGGAAGTCATAGGATGTGTATGTGAACTGCTCATAGTACCAGTAGCATCCTAACATATAAGTCATATGAGTCACACAATATCATGAGTTTTAAGTATTCTTATATAATATGTTAATTTCTAAGTAGAGTGTGATATTCTGACTGCAGTTAGCTGTGTAATATACAACTGTAGTTTTAGACTGATTTCAATCATATATCTTTCTAGCTATAACATCATAGTTATTTTTGACAGGGGACACAAGTCTGACATTTATAGACCTAAACATCACATAACTCAAGAAGTTGTGTCAGCAAATCTCATTATTATTTAAAGTAACCAAGTACATACTACTTGTCAGAGAAGTAAAATATTACCCCATAGTTTATAAAATCTGTTTTGCCCTAGGTTAATGAATGTTACCTTCAATGTAGTTTAGTAGACAGACTGTCTAAATCCCAGTGTCTTTTTTTCAATTTTTTGTGTACTACCGTAGTGATTGTTGCACTGGGACTCCATAATTTCCTGCAGGTGCTTTTATTAAAGCAGACAATTGCATTAAGGATAGTGTAGGGAGGGGATGCAAACTCTATCAGGTTTTTATTGATGGCTGTGTTTCATTACTGTGATTGACCGTCAGCATATAACAGAAACAATGAAGAACCGCAGAACCGCGGCTGAAACCCCCTCAATCACCCCAAACTCACGGGGGTACAAGGCAGGCAAAATCTACGACTTTCTTGGTAGTGGATTTTGCTGCCACCTCTATGCGCGCCAATCAGTGCATATCTCCGCCTCTCCCCCGCCCCTCTCAGTGAAGGAAGACTGAGAGGGGCAGGGGAGAGGCGGCGATCCAGGCTGATTGACGTGCATAGAGGCAGAGCTGTCCCTGCCTCTATGCGGAAGGAGCCCGCAATGTACCCCATGAGTTTGGGGTAATTGGGGGGGGGGGGGGTTCAGCCACGGTTCTGCTGCTAGAGGGACAATAATGGTAATGAGGTTTTTAAAATAAAAACTTCATTTTCAGGAGACTTCAGAGTCTCTTTAAAGTCGCTCAGATGTATGTAGAAAACCACACCTCCAGACATGAGGAGTAGAACCAAGCACACAATAAAGTCTAACTGACCACACTTATGGCACAGTATGTCTTGCCATAACTGGAGCATCCAGAACTCACATCACATTAGATTAGATCACAGCTCAAATACTTTACACTGCACGCTTTTCCAGACGCGTTTTGGAAACACGTGCGGGAGGCCGACACGCACGACATCAGACATTGCATAGAGTGCACTGTCTGATGTTCACACTGCATGTATTCCGGACCCTTGCGGTCCAGGAACGCATGCTGCATGCATGTTTTGCAAAAACGCGCGGCTGTCCCATTCACTTTTCAGTGATGGGATCAGCCACGCAACGCATACAAAGACAGATGGCGTGCGTTCGCATGCGTTGCGTTCCGCACGCATGGCCGTCCGCGTTTGTAATGTGAACGGGGCCTTATTGTGTCTTCCTCCATCACACATGGCAGACTGTGTCTCAATCCTAGCATTCACTATTACACCAAGTCACTGTACCCACACAGCGTGGTGTATGGCACTGCAGAACAAACACTGTGCTACAGCTTGCAAGAAAGACCTTGTGTCCTAGTCTTTAGAGCCTTTAGTTGCCAAACCAGTCTGGTAACCAGTATATATCCTAGTCACATCAGCATAAACTCGCAATACACTGTATGGATTTTTAGCTGATTTAAAAGGGGAATGACATATGTTCAGTGTAATTCATGAGGTGCCTTATTAACTTTAGCTGCCAGGAATCTATGGTTAAATTGCACGTCAGGAGGTCCTATCATCAATGGTCATGCTGTGTCAGTCTCATTGGGAACATTTTTTTTGTTGGGTTTTCAGGCTCATAAAGATCCTCAGAGCGTCTGGTGGCTGCAGCTTTGAATGTTAAATAGGCAGGTGTTGAGCAGTGTAGGTTATCTAACACTGACATCACCATTAATTTAACATTACTGGAATAGACAAAGTCTGTATGTACACAAATACCATGTAACATGATTTCTGTAACCTGCAAGTGATCTGACAGTATTGTACTCTTATCTGTTTAAAAACATTTACGGTTTGTTCTCTCTTGGTTTTGGGGAAGTTTATATACAACAACCAGATATCTGTGTAGCGGCTGTGTAACGTATGACTAATGAAAAGTGGTCTATGATTGGCTGGAGTAGGTACCGGCCTACCGCTGCACTTTGTGCTATATTATTAAAGTTTGTTATTTTTGCATGTATGGTTTTAAATTAACTCAACCAAATTATTTGGAATTTTCTTTACATAACATTTCTGAAAATGTTCTGTTTGCTTTTTGTGTCATCTGAAATATCTAAAAACCACACCGTGTTCTGTGTAAAAAAAAAAAAAAAAAAAAGTGGGAGAAGCGTTAAGCCACTGAATGAAGAGTTAATACGATGTGTCACTTGGGAACACATGGATGCTACGCGCACGTGGCTGCACTGTTTACAAACAGGCATCCCAGAATCCTCTGAGGCGGTTGCTACGTCAAATTGCAGAAAGCTAGAGGGCTAATTTGACGTGTTAAGAAAATAACAGTTTTCTGTGCAGGGCTGGTTGGATGATATTCTCATATGTCCTTGGCAAAGATCTCTTGGCTGACCACCCAGTTTAATTTCAGCATTATATTTTCCTTTAAACAATCATGTGAGCGATATTGAGCACCATGACTTAAGGAGAGGTCATCTGCGGTGAGCCAGAAATAGACTGTAAGCAGCTTCACAAACACAGGTCTGGTGCTGTGTACCGGTGATACAGGGCCTTGCTGCAATTAGCCTATAAATAATTCTCGAGCTAGCATTTGGGAATGAAAGACATAGAAACCTTTAAAGCCTGTAAACAAAACAGTTACGCCACTCAATAAAGTCGTTGTCAGGAGATTGTTTGCTTTGTTTCGGTATGGTATTATAGCAATGCATTTCTAATGCTTTAAATTTAGCTCTGGGTTTTTTGTGTGGAAGTGTTCTGATTGGCGGTTGTGTTTGCATATCTGCAATCTGACACAACAGCAGATCAATATACCTGAGCTTGTCTTGCATCTTCTCTCATTATGGGGTTATCTTGTATTATTATCCAAATGTTTTAGCTCTCAATAAAGAAGTGTTAGTTTTTGCAATAAAGAGATAGATATTGACCGATTCAAAGCTTTTCATTTTGTTGCTGTCATAAAAAGTGACTTGTCACCCTTGGGCCAATTTTGGTAGCAAACATTGAGCCATATCATCTGTATAGGTTGTTAGCCTGTTATGATGTGTACTGCTGTGGAAACACAAACCTTACTGGCATTAGTGGTTACTCTTTAACTTTTCATATGTGAGCGTGTCAGCAATAATGGATCTTCCCAGCTGTGTGTTCTATGCCGATCTCCCTTTATGTTCCATTGTGACACAGTTTGACTCACCTTACATGGCCTCTTCGGTGATCTTTGCTCTTAATAATGAGCACAAACTGCCAATCCACTGTAAATAAAACGTGCATTGTTTTCGTATGCCATGCTGTTCTTTGTGCACAGATGCACTTAAAAAACTTGCTTTTGTATTAAAATAAAAAAAACATCTGAGGATCAAATTACGATGGAATGGAATAAATCAAATGTATGATACTTGCAATAGCCGTGGATGAGTGCCGTAGTACAGAGATCTTCCCACTGCTCAGATGATCGCTCCAAGTTGCTGAGTCACAAACGTTTGACTGATGTGGCTGGGATTTTCAGCACCGGCTCTGTAATAACAGAGGCCGCGGGACTTTGCTGACAACGCAGTCGAGGTTCCTCCTTATCCTTAGCAGACCTGCGGTCCACTTTAAGCTCTGCCGTAGAATTACAAAACGAGAGGGAGTGAGAGTGAGTTAAAATTTTCTGGCGCTGTTACATGAACATCCGTGCCAGAGGTGACTCCACAAATAGGAGATTCCAGGTCAGTATGACGCCTGCTCGCGTGGTGACGCGCACATGGCTACAGTGTTTACAAACATGATTCCACAAATACTAAGGGGAAATTGGAGGGTGTGTCAGCCCTATTAAGTGTCACAGGTGTCAAGTGCATGGATGAGGCCGAATCACAAAACTAGTGGGCATCTTTATTACGCTATCAGAGAAACTGGCACACGTTGTGGATGACCGTTACTGAAGTACGCCCTAAGCAGGATGCATTGTCAGCAAAACCACCAAAGCATGTCTTATTTTAATTACTGCATTGCCTCAAGAAATGTTTACATCAGAATATAGCATGGATATTTTGTCTGGCACTACTAACTGATCATGTATGGAAATCTGAATGTCACTAATAAGACAAAGTATTCTTTGGATCGAGGTTTACAGGATGTTCTCAGCTATTATTAACCATTTTCGCTTTGCATGCTAAAGAAATACAAATGAAGAGTGGACTCTCTGGAATGACTGGTTATGGGATTTGCAGAATGTATAGAACATTGCGCATGCCTTGGGGAGGTCACGTTAGGACACAAGGAAAATAAAGCATAAGAAGTAACATCGTACAATGACCTTTTTGTGTGCATAGAAACAGCCTGCTTATATTACCTGCTGCAGAGTGACTGGGAACACTGAACTATGCATGATTTCATCCAGTGTCATTACTTCTCCCGGAACATTTCCTGTGTACAGCATAGGACAAGGCAAGCACACAAAGAATGTAAAGCAGATCACTATATACTGCTAGGAAAATACATGCTAAGCTCTACCAACCTTTACTTAGTTTAACTTTTCTACTATATTACTACAACTTTTCTTCACTATGCTACTATCTATGGCTGACAAGGTACCACATACTTCTACCAGGTTTTATAAATGAGTCCTACTGTTTATTCACTATAGGCAGATATTAATGTGACAGTGGGGGGGGGGGGGGGGGGGGGGGTATTGTTAATCAAAAGAGATTTATCCAGTACATGTTTTGCTGTTTTTTATTAATGCAAGGATTTACAATCGCTTTCTCTGACTGCTGACTCCAAGCCTTGCAGACACTGATACCTCACTGGGGCAGACTGCAGCCATCTGTAACAGATTAATCCTTATGCTAGCTAGAGGTTTTTATTTAAAGAGCAAGTGAACTTATAAATACATTAAAGGTGCCCATAAATTGCTAGATGTATTGGCAGATTGGACAAGAGACAGATCTCTCTCTGATTGAATCTGATCAGAGACAGATCTGTTGGCTGCCCATACACTGCAGACCAATTCTCGATGGATTTTAGCATAAAATCTTTTGGAAATCGACCTTGTGACGCCGCTGTCCCCCCAAATGCGAATGTGCTGCTCCATGCCCGTGTATTAAAATACCTTACCTGTCTGCTGCCAGCCCTGCATGTGTGACATCGTTATACGCCGGTAGTCACGTGGGCCACAATTGCAGGAAGGTGGAGGGCTGGACACTCGGTGCCAGGACAGATTATTATCATTTATCATTTTTAGTATTGTTTAGCGCCAACATCTTCCACAGCGCTGAAAGAGTCTATTGACTTGTCACTTAACTGTCCCTCAGAGGGGCTCACAATTTAATCCCGGTAAAATATTTTAATGCACGGGAGGCACACTACCATGTGGGGGAGAGCGGCTGGTGGTTCCCTCACATTCTGATAATGCCCATCATTACTGCCACACACCGACCACATCGGCCTGAGATTTCTCAGCATTGATGGTCGAATCACCGACCGGACATGCTTGTTGTCGCACCAATTTTCATCCGATTCGCTAATAATTACAAGGTGGATTGGACCACAAAATTGTCATAGTATGGACAGCCTTAAATCACCTATATCAAGAATGCCATTTTAATGCATTACTGATATTGCCCCCAATGAGTTCTGAAAAGTGCTGTGCATTGTATTTTCCTAGCAGCTTGTACACATACACCAGTAGTGCTGTGACTGCTGTCTGTTTGGTAAGCAGCTTTTCCATGGCCATTGCGCATTGGAAAACCCCACCAGTGCCTGATATTGTGTGAACAAGGCCAGGATTAGAAATGTAGCTCGTTATCATGTGAAATCTCCTTCTTTGTGGGGCCCTCCTCACCTTCCAAGTATACAGTAGCTGCTTCCCATTTTCATGAACACCATCCTCTACTTTTTCATGTGCAGCTAACCTACCTATGCAGTAGCAATGTTTTTCTGATATGGCAAACCTCATATACTGCACACACTCCACATGTTGCCCGCATGTGGTGCAGCATACCTATTCCATGTGAAGCTCCCCAAACACATCCACTGGCTTCTTCCATGTGCAACCCTTTCAGTCCCTCTCTTCCATGTACAACTCCCTTTCTCAGCCTTTCTACCACACCTTTTGTGCCCCAATGCAAATGCAGCAGCCACGTGGCCTCTATACAGTCTTTGCAGAAAACTGATCCTATAAGTGGGACAGCATTAAGCTGGCCTCACACAGGTCCATTATGGTTCAAAGAAAGTAGCAGAAAGGGTTTAAAGGGACTCCGAGCAGTGCAGAAACTATGGAAAGATGCATACTATTTTGAAGCTCTTTCTCCTCTTTCCAACAATATATAAACCGCCGCCCTACGCCTTTTAGTTTGCGATATTTTCACGATTGAAATCGCAAAAATAACGAAAACTAGAAGGGGTAGGGTGGCGGTTTATGTGTTGTTGGAAAGAGGAAAATGAGAGCTTCAAAATGGTATGCATCTTTCTATAGTTACTTGTATTACACAGGACGACTTTTCCCCAAAGTCGGCAGCTCCATTCAGCTGCCGACTTTGTGGAAAAGTCGTCCTGTGTAATACAAGCAACTATGGAAAGATGCATATCATTTTGAAGATCTTTCTCCTCTTTCCAATGACACATAAACCGCCACCCTACGCCTTTTAGTTTTCGATATATTCGCGATCGAAATTGCGGCGGTCGCAATTTCGATCGCAAAAATAGCGAAAACTAAAAGGCGTAGGGTGGCGGTTTATATATCATTGGAAAGAGGAGAAAGAGAGCTTCAAAATGGTATGCATCTTTCCATAGTTTCTGCACTGCTTGGAGTCCCTTTAAAGAGAATCTGTACTCTAAAATTCTTACAATAAAAAGCATACCATTCTATTCATTATGTTCTCCTGGGCCCCTCTGTGCTGTTTCTGCCACTCCCTGCTGCAATCCTGACTTGTAATTGCCAGTTTTAGGCAGTGTGTACAAACAAGACATGGCATGTGATAGGCTGAGAGGAGCTCAGTCTGTGGCTCATACAGAGCCTGCAGGGGGCCTGGAGAGGTTGTGTATAGCTTCTATCCTATCACAAACAGAGTAGCACATTCCTGTCTGAGTTCCTGAGCCCGACAAAGCCGTCAGAGGAAAGAAGATTAGATTATATAACAGAGATAACACAACCACTGTGCAACTAGGAAAGGCTGCAGTAAGACAGAGCACATTAGAACATGTATAGGAACTTATAGGATAGAAGAAATAAGGCTGAAAATTTTGTTACAGAGTCTCTTAAAAGTGACGCTGAAAAAAAACAACATATGATATAATGGGCCATATGCAATTCACTTTTTCACTTGAGTTTTCTCCTAGGAGATAATTTGTCATCTTTGATTTAAAATAACTTCTTTCAACTAAAATCTAAATTATTTGGAGTATTTTCTTGCTTTCTGTAAGGCATCTTATTGACAAGTTTAAAAATATCACCTAAGAGAACACTCAGGAGAAAACGTTAATTGCATATGGGCCAATGAATTCTATGTGTAGTACGGATAATTAATAGAACATTAGTAGCAAAGAAAATACTCATTGCATCATTCTCTTAATATTTGCAGTTTACAAATTACACTCTGCAGAGCTAATGATCCTTTGAACTTCCTGGCAGAAAAACCTTAGCAAACAAGAAACCGTGAGGGACAGGTTGAGATAAGTGCTTCAGAAAATAGCATTGCTCTCTGACTAAATTAGTTCTCAGGGAAACCTTTTTGCATAGATAACAACTTAAGTTTCCTGTACTGGAAACAAACGAGACTCATATCTGTGCTACTAATTTTCTATTAGCTGTACTAAACACTAAACACACAAATCATTATCTCATAAGTTTAACTTCAGATTCCCTTTAATACACATGGAATGTGAAATGATTTGAAATCTCCACAAAATAGCTGCATAAGTGCAGTCAGTAACTCACTGTCAGCAGGAATATACTGGGCTGAAGCTAAACATATGCTGCTGCTCCTCTCTACAGGTAGACAATCCAGCGTCTGTATAATGTCAGCCATACACTATACGACTGTGTTTTGCATCGGTGCCATGATCGACATCACCAAAAACCATTGCGGTTCTTGTGATGTCAATCGCAGTACCGGTTGCAGTGCGAATGGAAAACACAATTTTTGCTCCATTTGTTTAATTGATTGTCTAATTGGGCAAAAATTATATAGTGCATGGCCAGCTTAAAGTAAACCAGAGATGTAATCATTAAGTGTCTATGGGGCCCTTCCTGTCCACCCCTGTATCACTTAGGTATGGGGTGCCCCAGGGCTCAATCCTCTCTCCCCTGCTTTTCACGATTTACATGTTACCGCTGGGAAAACTAATCCAAAAACATGGCCTGACATACCACTGCTATGCAGACGACACTCAACTATATCTTTCCTTCAAGCCTGGTGTGACAGACCCAACTCTAACTATAAACGCCTGCTTACGTGAACTACAGCAATGGATGAATGACAACTGGCTGAAACTAAATGCAGACAAAACTGAAGTCCTTCTGATAGGAGGGCAGAGCATGATAACAAAACAACTTAACTTGCAGTCTTCACCACTGGGAATAGGAGGCACGGATCTGCGCAGCTCTGATCATGTGCGTAGCCTGGGAGTTCTAATTGATTGTGATTTAAACTTCAGAACTCAAATCTCTGCTGTGGTGAAATCATCCTATTTTCACCTGAAGAACATTGCAAAAATCAAGCACCTCATACCCCCAGAAGATCTGCCAACCTTAGTCCATGCCTTCATCACATCCCGACTGGACTACTGCAATGCTCTCTACACTGGCCTTCCAAAAAAGGTCTTGTACCGACTACAGCTGATACAGAATACTGCTGCCAGACTGCTAACCAACCAACCCCGTCATTGCCACATAATGCCAGTCCTGCACTCCCTTCACTGGCTACCTATAGAATGGAGGGTCCTATTCAAGATCGGCCTACTGACATTTAAATCCCTGAATAATTTAGGCCCTGGATACATGAAAGATATGTTGCAGCTGCGTAGCAATCCCCGCATTCTCAGATCAACAGGTTCTAATAATCTAGTCATACCCAGAGTCCACTTGGAAACTTTTGGTCCCAGAGCCTTCTGTCATGCTGCCCCTACGTTTTGGAACTCCTTACCTCAACAGATCAGGACAGCTCCATCCCTGGACGTGTTTAAATCCAGACTGAAAACCCACCTGTTCAGTTTGGCATTTGCAGAAATATAACTTTTGTTGTGTGAATACTTCATCCTACTAATTACTGAATCTGAGAGAGCCTAAGCGCTTTGAGTCCTATGGGAGAAAAGCGCTATAGAAATGTTATTGTATTGTATTAAAAGATTTGCTACTTACCCGGGGCTTCCTCCAGCCCCATAAGCACCGCCGTGTCCCATTACAAGATTTTATGCCATCCTCCCGAGTGCCTCCTTTCTTCTGTTGGTGGTCCCGGTAATCTGGTTCAGCTGCACAAGTCGGGCTCTTCTGCGCATGCCCACAAGGGCCGCGCATGAACAGAAGAGACTGACGCGACTGAGCCAGATTACCAGGACCACTAGTATAATTAATAAAATTGCTTATTTTTTATAATATTCACTTATAAATTATTTAGTCAGTGTTTGTCCATTGTAAAATATTTCCTCTCCCTGCTTTACATTTTGAAATTTATCACTGGTGGTAACATCTTTATTTTTTATTGGTGATCTGTACGGAATGTTCGTTACTGAGAGTTCGAGGCACAGAGAGAGATGCTACTTGCTCACCAGTTAGAAAAAGCCGTTATTTCCCACAATGCAATGAGGTTCACAGACGACAAACTGTCAGGACCATGGTCATAACTTCCCATTGTAGGAGGGGTTTCACCACAATATCAGCCATACAGACACCCATGATGAAAGGTAAATATTTCTTGTGGGAAAAGGGGTATCAGCTTCCGATTGGAACAAAGTTCAATCCTTGGTTAAAGTTCTTCCTTAACCTTTTCGGGACCGGCCACCTAACCCCCCTTAAGGACCAGGCATTTTGCGCGGGAAGGGGGTGCGCGCGTTTGGGGGGGGTCAGGCGGCCGGATCCCGTGTGTGGCTGGCTAGAGTGGTGTCCCCCATGGTGGCCTGTGCCTCCCCCTTCTGCCCGCAGCCTTCACTTACCTTCCAGGCTCCAGCGATGAGCCGCACGGGACCCTCTTCTCCGGCCGGCATCTCCGTTCTGTCTGACGAGCAGTTCCGGGTCGCGGCTTGATGACGTCATCAAGCCGGGACCCGGCGCTGACGTCAGATGGAGCGGAGCTGCCGGCCAGAGCGGAGGGGGGCGCCGATCGTCGCTGGAACGGCAGGGAGGTGAGTGGATCCTCTTCTTTCCCCCCCTGCCGCCGCAGCTGTCAAACAGATCACTACGATCCGCCGGCGATCGTAGTGATCGTGTGATCAGCAGCCATACGCGATGGCTGCTGATCACTCTGGGGAGATGTCGGCCGTCATATGACAGCTTAATCTCCCCCTCCGGGTGCGCACGATCGCGTCGGGAGCGGAAATTGCGGGCCGGCGTAGATCCTACGCCGCATCAGGCTAGAACAGCCACAAGTGCGGCGTAGGATCTCATTCACCTGGTCCTGAAAAGGTTAATATACAAGACTGCTCAATTTAAAGCCCCAGTTCATGCACAGTTTCTGCAAAATAAAACGGAAAATACCTTCTGGACCTATTCATAGATCCTCAGAGGCCTACAGACCCCTGTGCATAACCAGTCACAGTCTCAGCCACTTTCAGTTTAGTCACATGGACAATAAGTAGGAGAGTGATTGTTCTGCTAGCAAACGCCATCTCTCCTCTGCTGAATCATGGCCAATCAGGAGGCATGGCTACTACAGACTGACTGGGAGAGGGGAGTGGCCAACATGCATTGCTGCAACAGGTACTGTATTTTTTCAAATTTAATTAAAAAAAAAAAAAACTTTTTGTGTGTGACAAAACTGATTCAAATATATCCTGTTAAATGCATATAATAAAGCTGTGCACAAACTTGGGTTTCAAATGGAGTAGTGTTTAATAACTATTTAATATTTACATGGCATCGACATCTTCTTAAAGTGGACCTGAACTCAAAGCTTCCTCTCTGCTCTAACAGATACGCAACAGCATAATAACCTTTAAAGAAAGTCTGAAGCCAAAAATTTAAAAAAATAAAACAAATACTTACCCTAAGGAGAGGGAAGGCTCTGGGTCCTATAGAGCCTTCTCGTTCCTCTCCTGGTCCTGTCATTCCTGCGCTGGCTCCCCCATTAGCAGTCTCCGACCCATGGGTCAGAGACTGCTCTCTTCCGCTACGGGTGGGCTTTGGAAGTCTTCAGGAGCCCTAGTGCACCCAATGACGAAGGGAAGGGTTTCCTTCAAAAGAATTTCTGGGTACTTCAAACACAATAATTAATGCAGTTCATGAACTTGACTATGTGCTCAGTTGAGGTAAAATTGAAGAACATACACAGGCCAAAGTTAGATCAGGGAAAAGGAAAAAGTTAAAGCTAATGTTAAAAACTGATTAGGCCTCCGTTTCCACTAGGGATAATTATGCGCAATTTCCTGCTCTCAATTCCGGATCCGGAATCACAGCTTATTAAAATCAATAGGCAGCTTCTGAATTTGCATGTAGAGGAAATAACTGAAGCACCGTTCCAGAATTTCAGACAACGCATCGGAATCCCCATAATCATGCATGGCACCCATTTCTATGATAAGAATGGGTACATAACCTGTTGACTTCCTTAGCTTTGTTAAGCTATGTACCACTGTCCGCAAATTTGAGATTTAAGGTTTTAGAGCACTGAATTAGGTTACTGATAGGGGTATTCACAAGCTATGGTTTGAGTTTGTTCATATTTGTAGGCAGGAGTATTTCTAGCCACCACACTAGGTGAACAATAACCTTGCTGGTACACTTTAGTAGAAAAAAACACCCTGCACTCAGCTGGTTGTTCAGGGGTGGGCCTCGCTCCAAGAGCCCTGCAATCTGTACGATGGAAATCTTCACCCCATGTACATGCACCTTTAGGTTGGCTCACAGTTCAGGCTAAGAGACGTGCAGCAAGCTTGGGCAGTGCAGAGCACCAACTAAGAACACACAGCACGTAGAAGAAATGCTGTGCACCTGTCTCTTTAAACGCTTTTATTTAGTTCTTCAGCCAACAAACCAACATTTTTGACATAAGAAAAAAGTAGTGTCAAACCTGAGTTGAAGAGAGTGCAGAGGTGTGCAGGGGAAAGGTGACCAGGGGATGAACGGACGACACTTTACCAGGGGATGAACGGACGGCACAGGAGTATGTCTAGCCACCACACTAGGTGAACAATAATCTTGCAACACCCCTCCCCCATTATGTAATAGGGGACAGTGGTCATTTTTACTGATACAACAGGGGTAAGGGGCCGGTGGGGGGACTGAAAACTACATACAATAGCTGTGTATAGCTTTGTTTAGTACAAAAGTAATAAGTGCAACAGAACCTTAAAGGTGGTAAAGCAATCGCTATTCCAAATCATGGAGTAACTGATCATTAGTCAAATCAGGCTCCTGTTGCATGGTGGATGGCCATGTTTATGCAGTTTCCCATGAGCCACCAGGGCTCTGGGCTCTATACCATTTGACAATAATTTCAAATGTATTTAGAGCCTGTCTTGAGGCAAGAATACACTTCTATTCTTCATGCCTTTCATATCCTTCTCCGACCCTGTCTTCTTATTTGAAGTGGCTTGCAATTATGTAAAGGTGTCAACCTTAAAGAGAACCTTCGTGGGGCAGATGGGACAGAGAGGCATGTTGTCTGCTTAATGACATGGCTCTGTGTGCCCCAACCGCCGCTATCTGCCACCCCACCCCACGCTATAGCCTCCCCGAGTTTAGTGACAAGATTTGTCGCCAACTCTGAGGTAAACACAGAGGAGAGGAATTCCCTGTTCAAAACGCCCGCCAGGAGCATTCCTGCAGGGTTTCCTGAGCTGCCATTGGGCAGCTCTCTCTCCCTGGCCACGACTCCTGCCACTCCCCCACCTCGCTGCACACTATGAGAGATACACAGTTGCTCAGTGCAGCGTCGTGACCCAGAGGTCACGAAAGTGAAAGTTGGCTATTGTGCCCCCACGGGAGAGGCGGTTTTTGCGGCTACCTGTTCCGCTTAGCCCCGCGGATCAGGCAGCCTACTTTTTTTTCCCATTTTTAAGCCCACCTCAGGCTCTCTTTAAAGCAAACCTGAATTGAAAAATAAATGACAAAATAAACACACATACATTACGCTTACCTCCCGTGTAGTCTACTCATCAATCTCTTTCTCCTCTCCTGTGTTCTGTTTTTCCTCTGTGATCAACGGAATAATTGTCCTCCATTTTAAAAAATGTTGATGACCCTGTAATAGCTTCCGGGTCAGCATTGCATTAACTAGTAATATTGCTTGAGTCATAGGGAAACATGGACTTTACCTTGCACATCAATTGTCCTTTCAGTTATAACTGACAGCAACTGATATAGTGAACAAGGGCCTAAGGGCCCGTTTCCACTACAAAATGATGGGAATGCGGCTACCTAGCAGCATCGCATTACTTCCGCCGCCGGCCGCATCCCTTCCGCATCTCCCGATGCCGAAGTCAGTGGAAGAGATGGGACGGATGCGGCCGTGCGAGAATCTGCAGCATGACAACATGCACGTAGTGGAAACTCTTCCATTGCCATGCATGTGTTTCAGGACACCTACGGTGCAATGCGGCTGTGTAGCCGCATCGCACCGCTCCTAGTGGAAACGGGCTCTTAGGCATTTAGCTTCCTGTGAGACTAGTCTGACAAGATATTGTCAGAACTGGAAAAAAAACAGTGTTAGAAGAAATGGTAAGGCAAGGTAAGTATGTATTATTCATTTGCAGGTACAGTACATCATGTGTTCAATTTAAATAATTTTACTTGGTTTAAAGTGAATCTGAACCGAGTAAAATTATTTAAACTAAACACAATTTTACATACTTACCTCGCCGTCAGCTTTAGATGAGCTTTAAAATTGTGCTCTGATCGGTAATGCAATATACTGTGCATACATTAGCAATTTTGCTCTTATTAAATATCAGCATGTGAATCCCACTCTTTACAATGAAAAATTGTAAGAAAGAAAAATAAGACTCATCACTAGTAGGAAATGACTTATTACTACTCCACACTCCATATGCATCATGCACTGAAATGGTGGTAAAACCCACACAGGGTTGACAAGGAGAAGAGAAGGATGACTTTACAAGCAGTGAGGAAGACATCTGTAGCAGAATTTCAAGCAGGGATCAACATGAACTGTAATCTAGATTAGTGCCAGAAGAAGCACAGAATACAGTTCATACTGTTATATACTGAAGGTGACTTGCTAATGTGTGATAATAAGGCTACATTTTTCAAGGATATGGTACATGTATAATGCATATACTGTACCCATCTAAAGCACACATAAGTACATGACACAGGGGGCCATATGCAATTAACATTTTCTCCTGAGTTTTCTCCTAGGAGATCATTTTTCATCTTCTATTTAAAATAACTTTCCAGCACTTTTTAACTGAAAAAGTACTGCAAACTAGTTAGAGTACTACCAAAACGATTCGGAGTATTCCCTTGCTTTGTGGTGGCTTAAGAGGCATTTTATTCACGAGTTGTGAAAATATCACCTAGGAGAAAACACAAGAGAAAAAGGGAATTGCATATGGGCCAGGTTCTCAGGACCCTAACCCAGGGGTAGATGGATCGGGGAACGCTCAGCATCGCAACCCGACAAAACGAGTGTTCCAAAATCTATCTCCCTACCCACGGGTCACGCGACTGCACACGACAGGGGAAAACGAGAGACCAAACGATTGCGGCACTCCGCTGTAACTATTATTGCCACGCATCACAAAATGTAATTTGCTTCATCACGCACACATACCCACATCGCAGCATCACAGAAACAATCGCTTGTCGTGCAAGAAAGCTTTAAAAATGGGGCTGTACAGTTGGTACATAGCTGAAGTTCTCCTCCTTTTTTGCCTGAAAATCAAATGGTTTGGGTTGAGTTAAAATGATGTTCTTAATAGTTTGCAGGATTTACGGTTGGTAATTCAGTAAAGGTTATGTGAACACAATAGCAGTATTCTCTTGAAAGATCTAATCTTTTCCAAGGGAGATTCCTGTTTTTTTTTTCTTCTTCAAATCCTCTGCTTGGGATTAGATATCTGCTCTACTTATCTTATTTTGGAACCAACCAACCACCTATATGTGTATTGTGGTGAAAGAGCCAAATCACTGTTTGCAATAATAAAAAAAAAAGGAACCTCAGACAAAAACCTTTTATTTTTAGCCCTTAGTAGAGCAGGGAAAAGCTATCACACCTGCCTTCATTCTATCACCAGACCTGTGGTAAATGTTACCACTTATTTCCTGTGTGTCACCATGAAATATCTCTACAGAGAGCAATAAGAAAACTCATTTATAAGCATGGAGACGTACCCTCAGGTCCCTTTCCCACTTACATGTTTTCATTGCGTTCCATAACCCTTTTTACCTCAGGGTAATGCTATAGCAATGAAAACCTATTAGGCCTAGCAGACCTACTGCAGAGCGATGTGATGCGCCAGAAGTAGCAAATTTACCGCAACGACAACAGCAGGTTAACGGCGACGACCCACGGCAATGTGAAGCGAAGTCATGTTAGTCTATGATGCTGCAGATATTTTAAACTGTTCGCGGCTTACATTTGCGTCGCACATGCGTGGAAGCGTATTTTGACAACAGACTTCCATGCACTTCCGATTTCCACCACAGGAAGTGAGCGCTAGTGAGGCTTAGTTTTTGCTTGGCTTGCAGACAGAAGGGAGATCAATGCATATTGCTGCGGTAATCTCCAAAGGCTGTTTTTGGCGGTGCGATTGCACAATCGCACCGCAACAAAAATGCTGGTTTATGGTGTGAAACCAGCCCTCACTTGATGTGGTGGCTTCAACTCCATTGAAGGCGTACCATACTTATATGGTGTCTCTGTGCTCACTAGAAATATACCTTATTTAATGTGGTGTCTCTGTCTTCATTGAAGATATACCCTCAATTTTTGGGGTGTCTGCAACCTCTCTGTATGCCTTCACTATATGTGATGTATGTTGGAAGCATACCCTATGATTGTGTACAGTCTGTGGTCTAATTGGAGACATACTCTTATGTTGTGTGGAGCCTGCATTCTCATTGGCGTTAAATGCTTAATGTTTGGTTTGTGTGTCCTCTATGCAAGCGTGCCCTCATTTTATGTAGTCTTTTATCTCCATTTGTAGAGGAATCTTTACCATGGTTGAGTTTTTGTTTTCCCACTGGAGAAACACTTCATGTGGTATTTGCATCTTCATTGGACACATACATACTTTTTATGTAGGGTCTGCACCCTCATTGGAGACACATACCCTTAGTTTGTGTGGTGTCTGCATCTTCATTGTAGACATATCCTCATTTTCTATGGTCTCTGTGTCCTCATTGTAGACATATTTTATTTATTTATTGTATTTATAAAGCACCGACATATTACGCAGCGCTGATATCCTCATTTTGTGTGGTCTCTGTGTCTTCATTGTAGACGGCCTGAAATTTAAAATTAGCAGGTTACCATTGACTTTCATTACTTCCAGTGCCATACGTAGTGCAAGATAAGGCACTGCAGCTTCTGCATCAGCTAGAGCATTTCCAGTGCATCGCAATGCAGGAAGTGTGTCATATTCCATAGAATTGAATGGCCATTGCGATGAGGTGGAAGCGATGCAACGCAGTTGGTGTAAAAGGGGCCTGACTTTCCAATGGAGGTGCAGACATTAATCAAACACATCGGATGTCTTAGCTTGTCCTAACTTTTGCCCAAAATTATAATAATGTGTCTGAATAGATCCTCTGTTTCATAAAGTGGATATTTGGCATTGAACATGACATACATGTTGCCAGTACATGCTAGTATTTGTCCTACGATTACTTGTATACTAATATTGTGAAGGGCTGGTCACCTGAACAGCGAGAATCCTGCTCAGCAAGTTGAGCTAAAGACGCACCCAGCTTGCCTTGCCCTTTTTTGCAGATGCTCTTGCTGTGGATTTGTTTTGTTCACCATATGTCATATTACATTTAGATATCTAAATAGTTGGTGTCTATTGCAACACAAATATCTTACGCTTTGCTTTGAGATTTTTTCTTTCCCAGGTTTTTTTAGGTGAATGTCGAAATAAGTAATAATCTTGTTAACCCATTCATGCTGAAGGTGGATTACTTTCAAAAAAATTACAACATCAAGCCAGAATCAGTGAATAAGTATTGTAGAATGTTGTTGTACTCAATACAAGGATGCTTAGTTTTGTAATGGCAAAGTGCAGCTGCTAGTGATCTCCAGCAAAACTATTAACAGATAACAACTATGCCCAACTAGCAGCAGATTGTAGCTGCATAGACCTGTATTATGGCCAGCCGAGAAATTGCTGCTGTGACATAGCCCTGAAGATGCGTTTGATCTCAAAGCTTTAGGAAATGGACCCGATAAAGAAAAAGTATCAGGACTGTGATTGCTGATATTCTGCTATTCCAGATTTTCAGTGCAGTGTTTTAACCCTAACTGACTCCTTTAACAATGTAGCCTCTTTCTGATGCCTAAGGCAGGGGTCACGCTTGCGCCTGCGTTTTCTTATGCGATTTTGAGTTTTCCAGTGCTCTGCGCTCCTGTTTGTGATTGTGCTTTTCTGTCCATGATTTTCTGCATTAGTTTACGCTTTTATATATTACGCCAAAATACTTAGTAGTTAGAACGCACATGTCTGAATTTAAAATGCGAAAAAAAAACATGCAGAATCAGAATGCAAACCAACACATAAAATTAAAATTCCGACGCGGGCCATTGACTTCAATGGCAATCGCAACGGTGTACTTTTTTCACATGCCATAAAACGTATGTAATTTCAGCAAGTGTGACCTCAGCCTAATACTTAATGGCCATTTTTTCAGACTAAGGGCCCCCCCCCCCCCCATAAAATTATTTCCTTCCTCACAGCTAATTTGTACCCCCAACTCTAACCCCTTTCTCATACCGATGTTTCACTTTCTAACCTTAATAACTAAAGCTATTGTATCCCCACTATATTGCCTGATCCAACACTCCTAATCATTGAGCCATAGCCAATATCACTAACCAATACTCAAATGACACTGTCTCTTTTCCCTTTAGCATCTGACTTTAGACTCATTTTGTAAACAAAAAGAAAATAATAATTGCTTTGTGATAGGTGGCTAGTTTGCAACCCTTGTTGTCTGGGTCATATCAGATCACAACTAAGTTTGAATTCTACCCACAATGAGAAGTCTTTGTAATAAATCCAGGTCAAAACTTCCAATATTACTTATGGATTCCTGGAGGCAGCTTTTTTCATGGTTGCTACTTAAATTGCATGAATTTAATAGAGATATATGAACACAATCGATTGCACCTACAGTCTGACAAGTCATGGTTCATTCATCATAACACTATTGCTGACAGGCTTGTCCCTGTGTGAACTCCGCTTATCTGACTGCATGAAAATACCTGTTGCACATCGACTAAAGTTAACCCGTTTTCTAGTCAGCTCTTATTTACTGTGCGTGATTGCACTGCTATAGGCAGCCAATATTTTAGATCAAAGTTCTGTGTTTCAGTTCACAGACATTCCTGACTGGAGAGTGTGGTTTGCCTTCTTAAAACAGAATGCATTTGTGATAATGCTCAAATACCTTCTGTTTTAAGAAGGCAAACCCCACTAAGCATTGCTTTTTAGTAGAAGGGCTTTTTGGTCTTTTTTAGTCCTCTATACTTTCCTTGTGGTTTTGGGTCACCTGAGATGCTTGGGTATTTTGTCATGGCTGGAGATCGTTTTAACAAAAATATACAAACAGCAATTTTATTATATGCTATTAATCTTCATGCAGGAACTAGAATGTCTCCTTCAGCTACAGTATTTTATCAGTCAGTCTGGTCAAAAGAAGGCCTTGAATACAGTGGCCAGCATTCCACAGTCGGGAGCATTCTATTTCCAGAGGAGAGTGCACTGATATGAAGTCACCAAGCTCGCCCCTTGGCATGTCTTTTGCCTTTTTTGGGTTCAGCAAGCTAAATTGGCCTATCCGTAGACCTTGATAATCCTAGTTATGACATTGAGTATCTGGCACTTTTCCCTTTAATGAGTGACTCAGACACGCTTTGCCTCCTCTGGCCTGGTGCCCAAGTGCTGTAATAATGATTCAGTTTTCCAGCAGGAATATTTTGCCAGACTTGTGATACTGTGCCCATTTGGCATGTGGATGGTGTAAACTAGTTTCCAACTGCACTATGATATAGCTCTTTAAAACTGGAATAGTCATGTGGAAAAAAGTCAGCACGATCATTGTTTTTCTACTTTTTAGTTTCTGTGCTACTTTTTGATTAGTATTTTGCTTCTTGGTCTCTGTATATGAGAGTTCGTGTTACAAGCTGTAAAGCAGCTTTTAACCAAAACGTCTCCTGAATTGTAAATAAAAATGTTGGAAGTTTAAAATGCAGAGCGTTTCAGTTGGATTTTGTAATTAAGCTGCCCATTAACGATACAATCCCATAGATGATTGTGGTAATCAATCGGAAACAATAAGGCGTGCCCACTGAGGGCCAAAAACCCACTAACCTATGGAATGAATCTGTTTTACAGATCAATCCCATCAATCTGACTGGATTGGTTAACGAACTTGCGGCCGACTGATCATATCCGATCAATTGCAGCGGTGATTGGAATTGATTGATTTTATAGTTAATAGGCAACTTAAGAGGAATTAACTGTCTCAAACCTGATGCCCTTTGGGACCTACAGGAGAAAGCCGCTTTACAAATGTATAGTTGTTGTTGTTTTGTTGTCATACAATCCTTAATCCTTAGTCCTTAACCCTTTCAGGAACGGCCGCCTAACCCCTCTTAAGGACCAGGCGCGCATTTGGGGGGTCAGGCAGCCGGATCCTGTTAGGGCTTGCTGGTGTGTGCCCCCCCTGTGTGGCCAGGTGTCCCCCCTTTCAGCAGCAGCCATCACTCACCTTTCAGGCTCCAGCGATGAGCCGCTGTGGACACCACTGTTCTCTCTGACATCCCCACTCGTCACAACGAGCAGAGATGTCTGCAAGAGCGGTGGGGATTGCCGATCGTCGCAGGAAAGGAAGGGAGATGAGTGGATCCTCTTCTTTCCCCCCTGCCGCCGCAGCTGTCAAAGTGATCACTACGATTCGCCAGCAATCGTAGTGATCACGTGATCAGCAGCCATACGCGATGGCTGCTGATCACTCAGGGGAGATGTCAGCTGTCATATGACAGCTTAATCTCCCCCTCCGGGTGCGCACGATCGCGTTGGGAGCGGAAACGGCGGGCCGGCATAGATTCTACGCCGCATCAGGCGAAAACAGCCACAAGTGCGGCGTAGAATCTAATGCACGCGGTCCTCAAAAGGTTAATTTACTGTCCTGTCCAGAAGCAGGTAAAAGGCACAGGTAAAGCGATACAGAACAATCTAATTACAGTTTATAGCAGTGATAGGCAAACTTGGCTCTTCAGCCGTTAAGGAACTACAAGTCCCGGAATGCATTTGCCTTTATGAATCATGACTGTGGCTGTCAGACTCCTGCAATGCATTGTGGGACTTGTAGTTCTTTAACAGCTGGAGAGCCAAGTTTGCCTATCACTGGTTTATAGTAAACTCTGATATACTAAACCTCTGTCCCCAGGTCCTGACCATGTGCCTGTATGAATATACAATGTATGAAGAATCCTGTTAAATTAGCCAATAATGGTAGCATCTTGATTCATAAAGTCTTGCTTTTACTGATGGCTAACATGGTACAATGCTGAATCCTGATAAAGTAAACTTCTGACATAGTAAACTACTTGGCCAGGTCCCTCTGAGTTTACTACAAAGGGATTCTACTGCAGCTGAAAATCCATTTGCACCCTAAAACTAAAATACTCCAGCTGTGTCAATGCTGACTAGTTACTAGTACAGTCACATAAAAATGACACTTTCTGATCCCAGCATTTGCCGTTTCCGTAGGCCGGGATTGTGAGGCCTGAACTTCAGTTGAGTAGCAGCAGTGACCTCTGGAGCCAGGACCACTCCACCTCCTCTGTTTCCATTGTCTCTTCCTATATTTCTGGCTACTATATAATGTGAGATGGCATCATGTTGTATGGACTATGGCCCGGTTCACATTAGCATTAAAAAGCGGACCGTAAGTGGAACAGAACGAATACTGTACAAACGGAACAGAAGCAAACGGATCCAATGTTAACCTATAGAACCATTCACATGCGTCCGTTCGTACAGAACAGATCCGTTGCGTACGTTCCCCTGAGTGGACCAAAAGTTCACTGCAGCACCTATTTTTCTGGACCGCTGAGCCCAGCGGACCGGAAACGGAAGATTAAACCCTGCATTGGGGGCAATGGGAGAAGGTAACGTTTCTTCACACTAGTGAAGAAACAGACCGTTCGGAGGGCAAAATCCACTGGGGGTGGGGCTCTGGGGAGATGTTGGGGCAGGAACCAGGCTGTTCCTGAGTGGGCGGGTGGGAGAGGGAGGGTGCTTCAGCCGTGCAAGCAAGTAAAGGAAGGGTTAAAACTTACCCAGGCATCTTCTTCATTGCAGCTGGGTGGTAGAGAGGGTTTCTTCCAGGCTTCCGTCTTCTGTCTTCTTCCGCGTTATGTCAAGACTAATCACATGACGTGAGTAGTCACATGACGCGAGTAGTCACATGACGTGGAAGAAGGCAGAAGCCTGGAAGAAACCCTCTCTAACGACTGCTGCACCCTCCCTCACCTGCTGGAGTGGAAAACTGAGTAAAAACGTATCTAATCGAAAACGGATCTGTTTGCCAGTGTGGACCAAGCCATACGGATCCAGTGAAGTGGAGACCAGATTTGCTATACCAGATCCGTTTGGCTTAAAAATACTGTGTGAGCGGCCTTACTGTGTACAGCAGTGCTGAACCAGTCATTACTAGCCTAAGTAAGTTTAGATTGGCTTTAAACCTTTTTGTGCAATTAGGAATAGTTTGAATTGCCATGATGCCATGGGGGTCACATGATCACAAAGTATGCAAAAAATGCAAGAGAGCAGAGCTTAGCACATAAAATATTGTCTTAGGAAGAAGGCATCTGTGATATTTACTTGCCTATTCTACTGCAATAAGCCACTTTAGAAACCCTATGGAGATACAGACAACAATTTGGGTATAGCATAAATCACCTGACTCCTATATGCCCGCACATGGGACTTGTGTCGCTCGGTGGGGGAGTGCTTGTCTACTTCTGAATGAACCAGTGATGACAAAGTGGGTAAACCTATTTGTGAGCTCCATAAATATGCTCATCTTTAGTTTTTATTTTTATAGCTCAGGTTTGCTTCAGTCATCCATTTTTATGCACTTTAAGTTTATTTCCACTGTGCAGTATTCATTGTATGGGAAAGGTTTGCTATTACATATATAGTAGTTACATACTTAATGATGCTAGTTCATCAGACATCTGTTTTCCTGGCTGTTAGCATATAATGGATCAATGCAAAGAGCTTAGCTATCTTCTTTTTCTCCCTTCTAAAACTGATGCTGCATGTAATGGCGAGTTATGCACTGTGCTGCACTGTGCATGACACATGCATGTTCACCCTAGAAGTGAATGATAGGTCATATCGCTTTACTGAATGTCAAAGGAAATGTGCCATATGGAAAATGTAATAAAACTGGTCTCGATATGTGATGCCCATAACACCAAGTACCTCTGTGCAGTTCTATTATGTATCAGAAGTCTAGCAAATTCCAACAACTGATATTGGATTCAGATTCCTCCAGAGGCCTGTGAGGGATGTGAAAGGGCAGAACTGCTGTACATAGAGGCACTTGGTGGTACTTGAAATCTACGCCCTGGCAGGAATAACTGTATGTAAACAGGGCGTAGATTTCAATCATCAAGGTCCGGAAAAGGCTATGTCCTTACGGAAAGATGGATCAGGGAATCTGCGCTGACAAACGATAATTTCCTGATCCATCTTTCAAAATTTTTAATTTGGAAAACAAACAGGATACAAATGATTGCTTAAACTATCACGCACATTTCGGTAAAGTCAATCAAATCTTAATGAGTGGTCGCAGTATGATTCGTCATTACGGTCGTTCAAATGGGTGGTAATCTATATTCTTATAGCCAGCTAGTAATGAGACAAGCTAGTACCTTCAAAGTCTTTTCCATGCAGGGTCATTCTTTCCTAGGGACACAATGAAAGCAGAGAACTGTCTTAATCTATGAACATCATTGTGGATGGAACTGTAGGCAGGTGGAGCAGTGTGATTGCATGCTGTTGGAGCAGTGTGTTACTGGTGCTAGAAAGCCAGCAGTACTTCAGCTGGCAACACAGCAACATAAGTCCCACTGCTAGCAAAACTGTTATAGTTATCAAAGAAGTGCATTCAAGTAATTCCTCACTAGTGATTGTGACCACATGCAAGGAAACTGCTTGCATCACAGAGGCAGAGTTTATTGGTAGGTTCACTGCTGAAACAATACAATCATATTCTGTAGGCAGTAACCCAACAACAGACAGCAAAAGGACCACAAAGCAAGCAAACAGACACAACTCAGTAGCTCAGATGACATCTCAGCTATCCAGCTGTGTCCATGGCTGATATTGCGAAAGAGCTGTGAGCTCATGGCCCCCATGGCCATACCCACTCCATCCTGATGGTTAATAGGCAACTTTTGTTTGTAGTCCTGGGAATAATCAACCAGTCATTTATTTTTAGCTGCAAATAATCATAAAGTAAAAACTGCACTGCTAGGAAGCTTGTAATAAGTATCAGACGTTCTGTAAAAAAGATCTTATTCTATCCAAAATTAAAAAAAAACAACTTTTGGGCTCAGTTCCACAAATCTAGCTAACAAATGTAATAAGAGACTTTCGACACACTTTTTGCTATGATGGGGAGCAGGGCCAATGTGCGACACATCACAGAGTGGCTTCTGGCAGGCGGGGTCAGGAGGAGATCAAAGCATTTAGGAGTTGGCCTGGTGTTGATATCGCTAAAGATCCAGCTATGCCTAGGATTCCTTTGCACAAGCTAGGTTGTCAGCACAGGCTGTGGAGTCGGTACAAAAATCATCCGACTCCAACTCCGACTCCTCCGTTTATGAAACCTCCGACTCCACCTCCAGGTACCCAAAATTGCTCCGACTCCTACTCCTTTTGTCTAATACTTACCAGGGCTGTGGATTTGGTACAAAAATCATCCGACTCCCGACTGCGATTCCTTTGTATATGAAACCACAGACTTCGACTCAGAGTCCAGGTACCCAAAATTTGCTCCGACTCCTCAACTCTGACTCCAACTCTGACTCCACAGCCCTGGCACAGATGGTTCTTATTATCTGCCTCAGTCGAGTTTCATCCACTTGGTGTGCCTAGTTCAAAGCACATTTGAGAGAATAAGCACAAGGGAGAAGAAAAGGAGGACAACATATTAATTTTCCTTTTACACAATGAAAATTGCTTGGCTGTCTTGCTGATCCTCTGCCTCTAATCCTTTCAGCCGTACACCCTGAATGAAAAAGCACGCACATCAGGTGCTCTAAGTGAAGCCTGCCTGGATTAGCCACATGCTTGTTTCAGATGTGTGATTCCGACACTACTGCAGCCAAAGAGATTGGCAGGACGCCAGGCAGCTGGTATTGTTTAAAAGGAAATCAATATGGCAGCCTCCATATGCCTCTCACTTCAGGTTCACTTTAAGTGAATGGTGAGATAAAATGGAGACTGCAAAATTGTTTAACAAAATTAGATAAAATAGGTGTCATGTGACTAAAATGTTTAGTGTACCAATGCCAAAGACATGCAGCATCAGAAATTATTAAATGTGAACGTTAAAGATGCCACAGATATGTGTAAATTTGTATTGTTCCTGAGAGTTCAGTAATTTTACAATAGAAGACTAGGGCCCATATGCAATTCACTTTTTCACCTGAGTTTTCTCCTAGGAGATCATTTTTCATCTTTAATTTAAAATAACGTTCCAGCACTTTTTAACTGAAAAAGTACCAAAAAGTAAGTGAAAAAGTACTATCAAAATTATTTTGAGTATTTTTTTTGCTTTCCGGTGGCTTAAAAGGCATTTTATTGACACGTTTAAAATTATCACCTAGGTGAAAACACGGGTGAAAAAGTGAATTGCATACGGGCCTAGATGTGCAAGATTGTTTGCACAATAGAAATTAGGCTAAAAAAAATCAACAAACTAGTTCTGCTCAGAAGTTCACTCTCTTAAAGGGAACCAGAGAGGATTCAATATACATACCTGGGGCTTCCTCTAGCCCCATACGCACGGATCGCTCCCACGCCGCCGTCCTCCGCTGCCTGGATCCGCCGCCACCGGGTCCCGTCATTGCCGTGAGTCGGCAAGTCGGCCGGTGGACGCGGCCAATTCTCCGCATTACAGGGTGCTCTCTCTCCATACAGATACGCATGTGGCTGCTTACTGCGCTGCCGCATGCGTACATGTATGGAGGGAGCCCCTGTGATGCGGACAATTGGCCGCGTCCGCCGGAAGTGACGGGCCCGGTACCGGCGGATCCAGGAAGCTGAGGACGGCGGCGTGGGAGCGATTCAGGCTTATGGAGCTGGAAGAAGCCCCAGGTATGTATAAAATCATTTTCTTTTTTCAACCCCCCGTTCCTCTCTGGTTCCCTTTAATGTCTGCCAAAAATGAAGGTATATTTTCTATGTTGAATGAACAGTTGACTCATTATTACACTATTCTGTTGTACCTATACAAAACTATGAAAAAAAGAATGAAACTGTGGAAAAAATGATGGCATGGATACTTGTGACTAAACATTTGTTAAGCTTGTCTCTTACATGTTTACATTTATTAGCTATTTTGGGCCAGTTTCAGAAAATCTATCTAAAATAATTAAACCCAAATAAACGCTGATTGTTGGTCTCCAACTTTGTTGATGATAAACAGATGTTTTAAAGTCTTGAGTTAAAGAGGCCAGGTTTTAGGAGCAGGACTAAAAACGTAATGAGGATGTATGAGGAGTTGAGCAGAAGTGGTGTAACCAATAGCAGCCAATCAGTTACTCCAAAGATGAATCCTGAGTGGTTGCAATGAGTAGAATTTTTTTTTTCTAAATCAACCCCTATAATTTCCTTGCTGAATGATGACTCCAACCAAATGTACGTCTCCATAAATGAAAGGTCCCCAAGGCTATGACTTGGAGCTGGACTGTGGCCCAAAACATGTAAGCATTACTTACTGTCACCAATGTTTTGCGATTTGCACAATAAAAGCTATAATTTGGGGCATTTAATGGTGTGTTGCGGACCTTTGGTTTATGGCTACAGCTTTTCTGCTTCTGGCATGTACGTCCGCATCACCTGCATCTGAACCCTGAGAACTAGGAGGTTGGTAGTGGTTCATTCATTTGCTCCTAAATGTATGTCTGTGTAACAACGTAACGTTCAAGTATTGCATTTCTGTACTTTTGCACATTATTGTAAATATCTAGGAGTCTGAGGCTAGGAAGTGAGAAATTTTCACTGTGCCTGTTTTTACCTCAAATACTCAAATTCATCAAAACTCTCTTGAATGTAATGGTCATTTTCAAGTACAAACTGGCAAAATGAAATTTCACTCTTATGTGGCATTGCTGTATCAAAAATACCTCAACCCCTCTCCCCAGAATTTTTTTCCTGTATCTTTCAGAAACAGACATTATTCCTATGTAGCCATATAGTAGTATTTAGTCCAGTATAAACAGTGTTTGATGTTGTTCTGTGTGGTTTATTTCACAAGCATAAAAACTTGCTTGGCAGAATAGATCTTCACAGATAAAGTAATGCTTTGAAGAGAACCACATCACCTTGAGAGATGTGCAAATATTTCCAAAGAACACACACCCCATTGAAATGTGGAACTATCGACATTTAACAATAAACTCATTTCAAAGCTGCAAACTCAGTACAGCTACAAACATATTGCATTAGCCTTCATTTACTGCCAGTTACTGAGCAGTACTCTTTTTTTTTTTTTTTTTTTTTTTTTTTTTTTTTCTTATTTTAAGTTTCATGAAATGTTGCAGTCACATGACCCATGCCTCTGCTGTTTTAGGTTCTTCTTGACTGTTGTGAAACATGTCACCACATCAGTGGTCTAGGGTGTCACATCCCTGCGCCGACACCATAAATGTTAATGGAATGTTACGCAACACGCCTTTGCTGTAACACCACCATAGTCTCCTGAAAGTCAGTAATGGTCAGGAGGTGAAGTTTAGAGCTAATGAGTTCAGTGAATTTATTGAGAGGGGTTTTTCTATGCTCTTGTTAGCCATAGAGATTCTTTTTCCAGTGAAAGCATAACCACAATGTTCTTTAAATGGTCTTATGGACTGTGAATTCTGTTTACCTGTGTACAAAATCAGTGCAGTACTCTGGATGCTGGAGCTTCTTTTGTATATCAGCTGAAAGATGCTTTTATTCATCAAGGGTTTTTCCTTTCTTTTTCATCATTCATCCAACCCTAAATAATTCTATTTGTCAACACAACCTTAAAGTGTACCAGAGCTGACGAAAGCAAAAAGATTTATACATACCTGGGGCTTCCTCCAGCCCCATACGCTCAGATCGCTGCCATGTCGCTGTCCTCCTCTGCCTGCAGCTTCGGTACCAGGTCCCCGCACTTCCGTCAGTTGGAGCCAGTCTAAGCAAGAGACGTGTGCCCTCTACGTATCACTCCAGCTGGAGAGATACGCAAAGAGCGCACTTCTCTTACGTCAGTCTGGCTCCGACTGACGGAAGTCCGGGAACCCGGAACCGAAGCTGCCGTCCCGAACCTGCGGGCAGAGGAGGACGGTGGCAAGGCAGCAATCTGAGCATATGAGGCTAGAGAAAGCCCCAGGTATGTATAAATCTTTTTGCTTTCGTCAGCTTGGAGTCCCTTTAACTTCCTCTTCCTAATCAAAACCCCTTTTTTCAAAACCAAGCGTTTCCAAAGTCTATTGCTATCCACTTAACAAAAACTGCCTTTGTGATGGCTAACCTCATACTCTTGAGGCCTCTTGCACCCTGCAAATCACAAATCTAATTTGCGATTCTGATATGTGATTTACAATTCTGATGCTATCAACACAAGAAGAAAAATGCAGAAAAAATGCAGCATGCAGGACCGATTAGAAATCGGAATCGCATGTAAAATCAGGTCAAAATCGCAAATCGGAATCTCATGTAGTGTTAAAGAAGCCTAACCCTGACAAACTAATGTTCCCTTGCCCTATACTCTAAACCTGCTTCGCTTTGCCTACCCTTGTCTCTGGACTGCATTTCACAGGGCTGCTTCCATAATCTTCTCTGTCAAACACTTCTGCCCATATGTAGGTACCCAAATCACGGTTACCGTTTAGATGTTACTTCATAGTCCATTCTTTTAATAAAGTAGGATCGGCAGTATCTCATTTAGGTGCAATGGTATCTGGCTTTCAAATAGTGTGACACAGCGATTCAGGGATTGAAGTCTCAGTTTTTTACTGTTTTGTATTCCCCACCAGCTATGATTACACTACAGCAGCACCAGCTTTCTCACACACTATCAGTGGGTTTAACACAACACACTCTGTGTTCACACTATAGTCTACAAGTACCTTTTATAAGTTGTTACTAACTGAATCTGTTTACCTCTTACCTCTAAGCTTGTGAAGGCAAAAAAGGTATATTTTTCCAACAATATACCTGACTATTCTTTGGACTTTACAGTACAGAAAGTATGTAGTAACATTTTTATCATACATAAACTACCATATCCCTGGTCTTAAGTGTCAAAACCATTTTGTTTATCTGTTGCATAAACAGCTAAAGCAAACATAAGCATGACTTAATTTTTCCATTTTACTTCTTTCTTTGTGGTTTTATATATTCACCTAAACCATGCAGACACATAATACAAAACTAGATAAATCCTGGATACATAAATTACTATGAAACAGGTTGCAGTAGTTAGATATGGCAGTACTTTTCTATTACTGTCAGTGGAAATAAAAAATCCTGTACTTGTAATGTCCTGTCCTGTAATGTATGTCTGGTTGGCTTATATTTTCCGATATGCCCATGCTCATGTTTGTATACATTGTGCTAGAGCAGGCCTGGGCCAACTTTACGCGGTTCGGGCCGCATGCTGCGGAACATGGGCCGCATTCCTTAAATACTTTCCCTCCCTCCTTGCAGAGTTGCAAGCGGGTGATAAGAGTGAGTTAAAAACTCACCTGCTTGCCAATTCCAGCATTGTGTCTCTATGACCACAGGGCATCACGAGACATGCCGTCAGGACCTGCCAGCGTATTACACGTGGGCTGCCAACATGTCACAGGGTGCCCAGTGGCCATGGAGATGTACTGCTGGAATTGGTGATCAGATGAGTTTTAACCCACCCTTCTTGCCAATCCGTGAGAGGGGGGGGGGGGGGGGGAGTAGAGGGAGGTCGGTGAGAGAAATTTGTCTGCCTATTGGATCTACAGCGCACCTGCCCGTGGGCCATAGTTTTCTCAGCGCTGTGCTTTTCAGTATACTCAGCACAATGACATGCCGAAGAGAAGCAAATGCTGACTCCAGCACTCTGCCATTTAAATTGGTCCACAGACAGCCTGTCAGCCAATAAAGGTGCAAATACTTGCACCTATGTTTGTAATACCAAATCTAACAGGAGCTGAAACGACTCGGCCCTAGACAGGAGAGAGTTTGGTTGCACATCATCGTAGATTATGTGACCAGTGGGGGGCACCACTCTCTCACGCTTCCATCCCTGTCACTGCCCTGCACACTAGGAGCTGCAAAATTAAAGATTAAAATCACAATAATTGGTGCACGTGAGGGCCCTGGGTTCTACAGTATGTAATCTTTGGTCTCTTGGTTGAAGGCATTTGAAATACATGATATGCCATGGCTCAGCTACTGAGCAATTGGTGATCCACTGCACACTCAGTTGCTGCACATGGGCAGTCAGGAGAATGGTCGGCAGAGGTGAACCACAGTGCCTTTACCATATATAACATATATGGTATACCATA
This sequence comes from Hyperolius riggenbachi, assembly GCF_040937935.1. Lineage (NCBI taxonomy): Eukaryota > Metazoa > Chordata > Amphibia > Anura > Hyperoliidae > Hyperolius > Hyperolius riggenbachi. The sequence goes on along the minus strand of NC_090646.1, from coordinate 231,884,273 downwards.
TATTGTATACCATAAATAACTGCATACAGTGTTTTATGGGCAGACACTTCTCCACTTGGGGCAACATTGACTGTGGCGCTGCACCACTTATTCACCCTGGAAATTCACAGCAACTCATTGACATTCAAAAGCAGCAAATACACAGCATCAGCACTGTACACACTGTCATGGACATGACAGTCTCTTAAAATGGGGAAAACCATCATCTAAGTTTTGCTCACTGATCAGTGCTACTTTTTAAATACATTGTAGGCAGCAAACTTAAATGGAATACTGTAACACAAAAAAGTAGTAATCTGCTAACAGATCTTTTTTAAAGTAGCAACCCCCATCTGGAGATCAATAAAGCTGTATTCACATTGATTGCTGCTTTATAAATATTGGAATCATTACTTTATTGCCTACAATTAAACAGTGCTGCTGCTGCTGCAAAAAAAGCAGCAATCTTTTAATCAAATCATCACTTTCATAAATATAGCAAAAATAACTGCACTTTTCTGGAGATCTTTAGGTTGCCATTTTTATGAGTAGGTTCATAACACTTTCAAATTGTTATGCAGTGCAGAGTGTGTATTTCAGAGCTACTGCAAACTATGTGGCATTTAGGAGTCTGACATGGGTCATGTAAAATATGCCCTACAAATAGTACAGTGAGGCAGCTCCTTGCCCTGTGCTCTTTGTGCATTGGAGGCAGGTTTACAGTAGTGTCCTCTTCCCACTTGGTGTTTGTTCTGTGTGTATCTATAGGCAGTTGCAGTGTGTATGAAAATATGGTTTGTTGCTGTTGCCTGGGCCTTCATTGCAGAGAAAAGGTTGTAAGAAAAGATCACATCACTTGTCTTGTTTCTGCAGTGATAGGGAGGGAGGACGAGGAGGGGGAGGAGGAGAGAAGTGAGTAGAGTATGGGTGTTATCCGAGTGACATCAGCAGCTGGAGGAGACATGCAAGACATGGCCTGGAACAGGAGCCTGACTGCTCTGTCTGACAGAGAGCTGCTGTCGCTGAGCAGCTAAACAGCCAACAAATGCTGGCTACGTGACTGCTGGGAATAACCATACAGTATAACTCATGTGTGGGGGGAATGATAATTCATTCTTTATGTGCTAGTTATTCTTTGATTGCACATTGATACATCATAAGTGTGATTATGGTAAACTCTTATTAATGATTACAGAAGCAATGCATAGGAGAGCGTGTGCTGAGGACAGACAGACAGACAGATAGATGGTGGTCCTTGGCAGAATAGTAGCCGCCCAGTTTAAATCATTAGATGAAGTAGAACAGTCTGGAAAGTGATTTATGGCAAATGTGATTATGAGCCAGGGTGTGAATACAAGAGAAGGAGGCAAGGAGGAGGGCTGCATAGCTCTCATCTACTGTCAGCTTTTGTGTTTGTTTAAGGCTACTAGGTCACACTAAGTATAAACAACACGCCAGGACCGCCAGTAGAGTGGAATGTGAAGTGTATATACAGAAAAGTACAAAACAGCCTCCAAGGTTGAAACCTATCCTGTGTGTTGTGAAGTTACTGATGTATATCCATTGTTGTGTCCACACTCATTTGTCTTTGTTGCAACAATATAACAAATACAGTACAGCAGCATGAAAAGTAAATAAAACAGGGAATCCTGTTTAGTTCACTATATGTCCTACATTCATAGATACCTCACAGATTCTGAAAATAAAGACGCGGTTCATCTTTTAACACAAACATTAGGACAGAAGATGCTGTCTCCCCTGACAACACCTCCAGTTATGGAGATCATCAAGAATGCAAAAGAAAAGGGCAGTTTTACATATATTTACTGATGCTGCGATATTCACAAAAAATAGTATCATATACACTGCATTTTACGTATAAATATTTGTAGATATATAATCTGTGAATACACCTATGCAATAAGTACAGACTAGGGATTGCAGAGAAGTAATAACGTTTATATGATACCAATTTATTTTGCATGGTACAAAAATCGTTCACATTACTTGATGTATTTATGGGGCTTTATATTATATTTTCTTCTAGAGGATGAGAATCCCTGTGTTTGCAATTGTCCCATAATATAGACTAGTGATGGTCTTTGCATTTAGAATCTCTGCTGATCGTAGGGTCAAAGTTCCCAGAGTGCTTGTACTGTGCAAGATATGGTTTCCTACTGCCTGCTCCTCCCCTCAGCGTCATCTTTGTGGACCGCTTATCCAATAGAAACACTCAAGAAGGAAGGACACGTTTTTGCCATATGTTTAAATGGACTGGAAACGTATGCTGCAAAAGCACAGCATTTTGAAAAATGGTTTTGATCTGTTTGAAAAGCATTCCGATCTGCAACCTGAGAAGTGTGGACCAAGCCTTAGAATTTGTACATTAGTGTAGTGTCCCAGTTTTACTACCCCAGACTTTCCCTGGAACTGACAGAACACCCAAAGCTGGATTTCTGATATCCCTCAGAACTCAGTGGTGAGCTGAAGTAGAGGAAGGATTCTGGAGTGTCTCGTCAGGTGCTTTCCTAGCGTTGCATAGGTCACAGCTGTAACTGCTGTTGATTTAAGTAGAACGAAAGATATTAGCGCAAGCATTACTACAGTATTACAAGTATTCTGCATTTGACCTGCCCTAACATCTTCAGCAGTGCTATACAGAGTCCATATAGTCCGGTCACTAACTATCCCTCAGAAGAGCTCACAATCAAATCCTTAAGGTACTTTTGGTTGGCTTGAACGAATCTGGGAGAGATTGTTGCTGCAATGTAGCTGCCTGATAATTGTTTTAGTAGATTTTGGACAGGTTGAACCTTATTTATCTTACTCGGATGCACTTGGTCGAGTGTGCGATGGTAGTGGCGCTAAATTTTCCAACAACCGATGGAGCAGCCAACCAGATTCCCTTCCATATGTAAAAAAGAGATAAAGAGGCGCCCAAGGTGAATAAAATACATTAAAAGCAACTAAAATATAAATAAATGAGGTGGCTTACCTCAATGATGACACACCCATATATGAATGGATATTTATTAGTAAAAAAAAAGCACAGGCTCAGGCCAAATAAAGTACCTACAACCATCAAGAGAGGCGTTTAGTGCTACAGTTCAGCATTATAACAAACATATAAGTCTGAATGGAGTAATGGTTAAGGGCTCTGCCTCTGACACAGGAGACCAGGGTTCGAATCTCGGCTTTGCCTGTTCAGTAAGCCAGCACCTATTCAGTAGGAGACCTTGGGCCAGTCTCCCTAACACTGCTACTGCCTATAGAGCGTGTCCTAGTGGCTGCAGCTCTGGCGTTTTGAGTCCACCAGGAGAAAAGCGCGATATAAGTGTTCTGTGTTTGTTTGTTTGAAGTCAATAAATACATATATAATATATAGATAAAAAACAAATATTGCACGTAGAAAAATTAATGCGACAATAAAACACGAGGATACAATGGATGCATACAATTCTATGCGATCAATAAGTAGCTGATATATAGTTAGTAGAATTTCTATGAAATGGCTTGCAGGAGGTATTTAAACAAATAATTATGATAAATGATCATAAAAAAACAAAACAGCTAGTAAATATCGTAATTGACAAGACGCATAGATTTGAATGCAATTCAGAAAATGTGTGCAAATGATAATGCACATCCACATGTCTCAACGCGTATATGCATAGAAATATATAGAGATGCATGCATCTACACATTACATTCCCATAATGATGAAATCTGTATAATGAGCACATATTGATGGGAGCTCAAGTATAGGGTATTAATCCCCAAACAAACCATTCATATCCAAATAAATAGTTAATGAATTGATTGATAAATAAATAAATATCTCTATTTTCAGACTAGGCATACTGTATGGGTAATGGGACAGTCACAGGTGTGCCAGACTACCTCCACGGTCACAGCCTGCTGTTAAAAACAGTAATGTCACAAATATACAAAAAAAACAAGAAAAGCACCTTTAAAGCTGTGTCTATGAGCTGTTTCTTCCCATAGGGTGCACATACTCACCCTCAACCTTCTTGCCTTCCATATGTAATGTGTATTCCCCCCACCCCCAATGGTGAGTGTTGCAGTGTAGTTATGGCTTACCTGTCTGCTGATGCACCTCCTCTTATGCCCCATGTCTTTTCTTTGTTGCCGCTGGGGGCGCTTGTATCCCAGTGATTTCACCGCATGTACTCATGCCATGTACATTCAGGGCGGGGTCAGGTGCTGGTGGCCCCAGAAGCAGTGGAGAAAGTTGAATTACATTGGGGAGACCTGGGGGGCTCTGTGTGCAGTACAGGCAGCAATCAGATTCAATGAGAGAGGGATCCATCTTATGATCAAATCTGCTGCCCCATCTGCCAATGTATGAGCAACTTAAAGCATAACTCTTGTCTAAGATTGATCTCGCCACCACTAGCTTTGTCCTGTATTATGTATTACAAAATGATGGGGTCCTTGATCACGTACTGCTGGCGCCTGTGGCCCCTCTTCTGGCAAATCTTATCTGACAGGCCAGGTTTGCAGGATTACTTCTGTTCTCCAGTGATCTCCAGCTCTGGTGAGTATATCAGGGCCAGTTATAACTGACTGCAGTAGCTGGTGTAGGTGTTGTGGTGACTGGTAAAATCTGGAAATATACACAAAATGCTTGCTGGCTGCTACACTGGAATGTGCATGTTTTTAGATAAACATCATTAACTGCATTATTATGTCAGACTGTGCTATATCAGCACTATTGGAAGCAATCAGAATACAAATATCATTAACCCTTCAGTGACTGTATTCTGTAGCTACATTCTGTGCATGACCTGGCTGCATAATGTGCTGTTCATTCAGGAACGTTACCTTACAGAAGTAATGATGGCAAGAGAGCAGATGAGAGTTGGGCTCACACATTGGTTGCTTTTGTGATTGGTGAAGAAATATAATGATAGCATATCTACTTTGTTGTTCACATTTTTTTCTTCCTGCCTCTATGCACTAAGGGTTTCTCCAGTGATGCTAAATTAGACTAAAACAAAACCTGCCGGGGTGCATAGCTGTGCCTAAGGAATGAGGCTCGGTTTACACTACACGGGGTTCCTGACACTGATGGTCACAGCGGATTTGCTGTGCCCATCCATGATCTGGTGTTCATTGTGTAACACCTCTATAATGCTTGAACTGCAAAGAAAACCTCCAGACACCAATTAAGTTCTTTTTAAGAAATATTTGTATTAAATCATATGGATAAAAAAAGTTTAGTGACAAAACACATTCATAAACTTCTTCTTAGCAGATGAGTATAGGTAGGCCTCTGTATACATCCGCCTGCTAGGATCAGGGCTAGTTCAGGAAACATATATGTGATACACTTTATTAGCATTAACTTGCCAGAATTTTCCTCACACAGCGCTCCGCCATCTGACACTTCTTCACCACTGTCTTTTTAAAGTGGACCTGAATTCTTGCACAGGACAGAAGGAAACTTAGAGAAATGTCTGGCGGTTACCTAGCAACATCCAGGATAGGACAGAATATGTGAAATTGATGATTGTGAATGATCACTTAACATATAAGAAGCACCGCTGTCTCCTCTGTATTTTGTCTGACAGCTGTTATCACACCATCTCTTCAGACACTGCACTGCAGTCTTCACTGCTTTTCTTTAATCCTGTCACTTGTTTCTCTGTCTCACTCTTGTATGCATTGCTGTCCTGCTGTCTCTGTGTCACTGTAATGTCTCTGCTGTTTTCTGTTATCTCTCTCTGTTACAGGTACATTTTAATATCCTTGTCTTTCATTCTTATTGCTTACTGTTTCTTTTCTGGCTTATCTCTCCAGTATTGTTGCTCTTTACCGGCCTGTAGTTGTGAATGATCTCTCTCCTCTCATGTAATGTCTCTGCAGCTCTCTCTCTTCCTTATTTTAGTTTTCAGTAGTGCTCACTTGTCTGTGGCTCTGCCTTGCTCAGACTGTCTCACCAATAGCTGGTCTCTTCTTGTCTCTCTCCTATATCTCTTCACAAATCAAACTTATATCTTGCTGTCTCATCAGCTCAGTCTCCACGGCTACTTGGCTCCTCCCCCTCACTAGCCTTCAACTGTCAAACTCAACTGTTACTTCCTCCCTGCACATGCCCAGCTTCTCTCTCCTCTTTCCTGCTCATTGGCTCCCCCTGGCGGCACCTGCAGGCTCCCTTTACAGCAGCACTTTCCACAAAAAGTAAATGCATCTGTAACCCTTGGTGTGTGTGTCTGTTGCAATGACACACACACAGGGTTACAATTGTAATGGACATGTCATAGATATTGCCAAGGTGCAATTCAATTGGTCCATTGTAAAGCTACATAAATTTGCATACAAAATATGCATAATTCTGCATCTTATTGACCATCCCTGATCTCAAGATACAGCCTTGCTTGTATATTTGTATTTTGTTTTCCTCGGCCATATCATTACTTTCTAGTCCTGTAAAGCTTTGCAGTAAAAGACAATCTTAGTTCTTATTAATTAAGATCAGCGGACCGATCTATACAAAAAAAAGTGGCAATCAGAGAAAAAAAATAAATCTGCTATTTGTTCTCTACTTTTGATCATCACTTTTACAGATAAGTCTAGAAATTGTTAGCACTTTCTGGCAAACCAGCAAAGGGCCCTCAATAAAGTGTTTTTTTGAGTGTTTAGCGATTTCCCTAAACGCTGTGCCAATGTAAATGAATGGGACAGATTCCACTAGAGTGATGGCGATTTGGCAATCACAGGACATTCAGTATTTTGGGAGCATTTCCATTCTAATGTATTGTATCGGAGCAGGGAAATCGCTCCAAAAATTGCTTGCAAATAGCGATCACAACGATTGTGATAGCGCTTTGCATTTTCTAGTGGGTCCCAGACCTAAGTGTTGATTAATCCAGATAGCTTGACACTCAAGGTCATTGCTGTAAGGCTGAATAGCACTTTCTGGATGAAGTCTTTAATTACCATCCTCAGCCTTGTGGGCTATACTTTTACTTCAACTATTGAGTGCTGTATTGCAAGGATGGATGGATGAAGAGTGAGAAATTACTCGAAAAAAGCAAGATTGTCTTGCCCTTGTGTAGGAGGTGAGAGCTGGAAATGTGAGGGTCAATACACCTAGCCACTGCCTCCCTTTTGATGCATTCTGTGCTGTGGTAAACCTTCTTACACTTCTGCCTTCTGAGCAGAAGTTCCGGCTTAGAAGGTGGAAGTGAAAGAAGATGGAATGCAGCATAGAATGCATTGGAAGGGAGGCAGTGGCTAAGGTGAGTTGACCCCCCACATTCCCAGGTCTCACATCCCGCACACTGCAGGATAATTTCACTCTTTACAACAATGTTCACGCTCATCTCTAGTCATGGACGGTAAAACCGACCTAGGCTCTTCTTCCTTTCAAGAGGTATATGCAATAAAATCTACTATCTAGGCAATTCTAAGAAAATATTGTACTATATAGAATAAGTCCACCTTTTGCCTTTATCCCTTCTTGGAATGCTGTAGCAAATTCTGTGTACCATCATACAATGCCATTTTTCAAGAAGAAAGGGTCTTTGTTCTTTCAGAGAGGCAACAGGTGGAAATCTAATTCACACTCTGCCATTGAGGACTTCAATGAGGTTCTGTGCTGTTCAGATCTGGTAACTGGGGAAGCAGCACAGGTTCTTTGTGTTCATGTCCCACTATTGAATTTGTTTATCAGTGGATCTGGGTGAATTATTTTCCTGAAATATATGTAGATTATGTAACAGGGTTTAAACTGTGGGATGCACCTATTAGGCCCCTTTTACTAAGTTGCGGTGCAATTGTTACACGATTCCACTGCAAAGGTCCTGGCAAGTTGCACTGTGCGGTAACGCTGCAGTGCGGTGAAATCACTTTAAAGCTAAGTACCCACGGGGGTACAATTGTAGCTGTCGCCGCACACGGGAGCGTGTGCGCGACAGTTCGGCGGCAGTTCGGCGACAGCTCGTCGCCAAATCCCTCTGCATCCACACGGCAGCAGAGGGATTAGCGATGCGGCGCAAGCTGTCGCCGAGTTTCCTCCCCCCCGCCGGAAGCTCCGTGTGGTGTGTGTGGGTAGCTGTCGCTAGCCCGCATACACATGCGGGGCTAGCGACAGTTCCGGCGAGGTTGCGGCGACGGCTGTAGCCGGCGATTGAACATGTCAATCGCCTGGCGACAGCTCCGACGGGCGACGGTTCGGGGCGCGCGCATCATACACACGGGGGAACTGTCGCCGCAACACGCGCGTGCCACGCGGTTGCGGCGACGGCCGTCCCCCGTGAGTATGGGCCTTAAGGCCTTGTTCACAGTGGGACATTGCGTTTGATGCAACCTTAAGGTCGCATAACGTGCCCCTAATGCAATGCATTGAAAGACTATAACTTGGACATTATAGTACATTCTTTAGCCCTGCGTTTGGTGCTGCGTTTTCGTAGCACAGTGATGGAACGAAAACGGCGCATGCGTTACATTAAAGGGAACCTGAAGCGGGTAAAATTATTTAAAATAAACACATGATGTAGCTGCAAATGAATATTACATACTAACCTCACCGTCAGTTCCTCTCAGAAGCTCACCATTTTCTTCTTACAGTGATCCCTTCCAATTCTGACAATATTTTGTCAGAACTGAAATATACCAGTTGCTGTCAGTTATATATCAGCAGCTGTCAGTTACAACTGAATGTGCAAGGTAATGTCCATGTTTCCCTATGGCTCAAGTGGGTGATATGACAGTTTAACAGTGTGCTGATCAGGAAGCTGTTATGTTAAGCATGTGCAACACACACAACGCAGCAGATTTATTGCTAAACACACAGCATGCAGCACTTTGCTAAATATTGCTACACGTTACACACAACGCAACGTGTGCACTGTGAATGTTGCACAGACTTATTATTGCTGTGCGTTAGTCCACGTTTAAACATTTTTGAACGTGCGACTTTAATGTTGCACTATAAAAGAGGCCTTAGAGTATACATGCAAAGTCTCCGGTAATGCATACACCTTAATTACTGTGATAGCCCTTTAGGACTATCACTGCTCCTGTGACGGGAATGCAGCACAACGCACAACGACACACCAAGGGCAAAAGGGGACTTATTGTAAAATATTCCCACATTCCTTGTCATCTATGCAACCATGGAGAGCAGTCATCAGAAGTTAATCATGTTTACTAGCTAGTTGACCATATTGTTAAAGGGAACATGAAGTGAGGCCCAGTGCACACCAAAACCGCTAACAGATCCGCAATACGCTAGCGGTTTTGGGAGGTGATTGCAGAGCGATTCTAGGTATGTTTAGAGAGGTTTTCTAAACATACCCAGCGGTTTTGGGTGCGTTTTTGTGTAGCAGATTACACATATTGTTACAGTAAAAGCTAATACTGAACAGCTTCTGTAACAAAACTTCTGTAACAAAAATGCCTGAAAAACCGCTCTGAAGTAGCGTTTTTCAGAGCGGTTTGCCTTTTTCCTATACTTTACATTGAGGACGAAACGCTTCCGAAATCCGCAAACGCGCAGCAGGAGGCGCGTTTGCGGCTTGGCAAAAACCTCAAACCGCCGGTGTGCACCGTCCCATTGCAATACATTAGCCAAGCGTTTTTCCAGGCGGATGCGGCCGGCGGATCGCTCCAAAAACCGCTCGGTGTGCACTAGGCCTGAGAAGCATATGGTGGCTGCCATATTTGTTTCCTTTTAAACAATACCAGCTGCCTGGAAGTCCTGCTGAGATCTTTGACAGCAGCTATGTCTTACACATCTGACACAAGCATGAAGCTAATACAGTCAGACTTCAGTCAGTAACATCTGATTTGCCTGCTTGTTTGGGGTCTATGGCTAAAAGTATTAGTGGCAGAGGATCAGCAGGACAGCCAGGCAACTTGCATTGTTTAAAAGGAAATTGCAGAATAAATCATATTGACATATTCCTACATGTATAGCATACTCAGGGTTTCAGCGGACAACCTAGTCAGTGCAATACTGTAAAAACCTTTAGTATTTGCACCAAGTGTTGATATTACTTAGAAGCAATTTGTGTAAGGCAGCCATACAAGGTTGTGAATGAAGTTTTTGTGACACTGGGTTAAAGAGGTGTTCATTCAGGTCTGAGGTAATTTCTATCACATTAAACAACAGTTTTATAGATGTTACACCTTCAATTCATTGCTTGCCCTTGGGAACTCAGTTTGAAGCCTGGGCTGCACTGCACTCGCGCTTACAGCGCTAGAGCCCCCCACATCAAATATATACCAGGATACTATCTGCATAAACTTTGTTTGCTCTCTCTGTGTTTTGTGTGGGTTTCCTCTGGACACTTCGGTTTCCTCCAACATCTCAAAGACATACTTAGAAGTTAATTGGCTCCCCCAAATTTTGCATTCCACTATGACCATGGTAGGAGTAGGATTGTAAGCTTCTCTGAGGGACATTTAGTGAATGACTATAGAAAGTCATAAACATGATGCAGGAGATGCCAGTGCTATATAAATTCACAATCATAATAACTTGTATAGGTGGCATTACCTGCTAATTGGCAATTGGTTCAGTGTAACTTACCTTTGCAGCTAATATGACTCACTTTCATCAGCTAATATGAGTTATGAAACATGACTCGCATGGCAGTTATTCTTGTGATTGATTCCTTCCATCAAAAATCATTTCTTTAGTTTGGTTAGTGTGCTTGAAGAGCCAAAAAATGCTGAATACGAAAAGTGGAATTGTGAAACTATGTAAGCTAATAAAACAGTTTTAGCTATGGAGAGTCATCCCCTTGCTTGGTGCATAGGAATCTGTACCCATGCACGTGGTGCCTAGGTGATGTTCATGCCCCTTTTCTAGTGCTGCTGACACTCATTATGGATGACCATGATAAAGTCAGAAACTGAGGTATTGAAGAACACCCAGACAACAAAGATCTTGTTGCTTTGGACACCCTGCTTTCTCCAGCAGGATGCCGCTGCTGTTCACTTCCCTTCTTCTCCTCTTGCAATACTGGTACATACCATATGTTGGGTCACACACCTTATTACTTACCTCCTTTTGTTCTTGACCGGACTGTGAGGTGACACCTGGTATGGGCATATGTCTTCGTTCTGGTGGATTGTCTGCTCTACATCCCCACATTTACCAACACAGCCACCTACTTTTTGGTCTGCCTGAAAAGGGCATATTGTTCATAAATGTTGAATGTTAGAAAAACAGGAAGACTACCAAGAGTTCTGTTTTTGTTTTTTAACAATAACTTGTTTTGACAATTCAGACACAAATTGAACGATTGACCTCCTTTAGGGCTTGTTTCCACATGCATGCTTTCAGCCGCGCTTATGGAAACGTGATCGCAGGGGCAGCAGACAGTGCATAGACTTCACTCTCTGATGTTTCCATACATGCATTGCGATTCACCACTGGCAGTGTTTGAACTGGCCACTAGAACTCCAAGCTCACTGTCATGTGACTGCAGTGAGCCTGGTGCTCTAGTGCCCAGTTCCGAAGTTGCCAGGGAGACACATGGATGCAAGCTGGAGCAAGGAGCAGTAGCTATACATGCTGTTGCATGCTCCAACACCAGGGGGGGGCGCACATATCACATGCAGCCTATCGCCTACGGATAGGCTAACCCTCACACTTTACACCCAAATTGTGGGTGTCAAAAAGTGGCCTTATTGGTGGTAATATGCAGTATGTATGTGTTTTCTAACAGCCCCCTCCCGTCAGCCTGATTGTTCTTCCAAAAGTGCACAACCCTGGATGTGTAGCAGTGTTATAGCTAAAAAGATTCACTTGACCTGAATGTCTGTGAGAGATTTAAGGTACTAGAAGGGAAATTTATTTTTGCGATATTACTGTTTAATCTAGCATGGAGGATATTGTCTATAAGAGAGAGAATGCTCATAATAGATTTCTTTTATTAGGAGTCTCTAGAGAGCTTATTTTGTATGCAGTAGCAATGAGTATTTTGGCATTCTGCTTTAGTAACAAAACTGGCATGAAATTTTATTTCCATCTGTCGGATGATCAGAGAGGATACACATTAAGCATTTGGAACAACAAAATCCTAATTCCTGATTTGGTAAATATATCCAGGCTATCAAACAATTAATGTTCTTAAAGGGATACTGTAGGGGGTCGGGGGGAAATGAGTTGAACTTACCAGGGGCTTCTAACGGTCCCCCGCAGACATCATGTGCCCACGCAGTCACTCACCGATGCTCTGGCCCCGCCTCCAGTTCACTTCTGGAATTTCAGACTTTAAAGTCTGAAAACCACTGCGCCTGCGTTGCCATGTCCTCACTCCCGCTGATGTCACCAGGAGTGTACTGCGCAGACACAGACCATACTGGGCCTATGCTGTGCGTTCTTGGTGACATCAGCGGGATCGAGGACACGGCATCGCAGGCGCAGTGGTTTTCAGACTTTAAAGTCTGAAATTCCAGAAGTGAACCGGAGGCGGGGCCAGAGCATCGGTGAGTGGCTGCGCAGGCACAGGATGTCTGCGGGGGACCGTTAGAAGCCCCTGGTAAGTTCAACTCATATTCCCCCGACCCCCCCTACAGTATCCCTTTAATTGCAGCAATTAAAAAAAAGTATGCTAATCCTTTTTTTTAATGTGTAAGAATGATTGCTCTTTACATGCCAAGGCTAAGCACACCCACTCCATACATACAATATGTACAGTATATAACTCCAGCCCAAACTTTTGTATTTTTAGTTTTGGATAGAGCGGGGAAGGGGTAGAACCCCTGAAAGCTTGTTATTGCTGTCTGTGCAGTCTGTATTCCTGCTGAGATGAATTCCCAATCGGTATAACTGCTGTCTCTTTTTTCCTTTTTAAAGTGTACCTAAAACCAAAGTGGTCTCAGTTTTTTTCTTACCTGGGGCTTCCTCCAGCACCCTTAAGGCTTCTCGTCCCTTGCCATCTCCCCGGGAGGCTCCTGTCTCCAGTTGAATGGCCCAGTAATCTGGCCGAGTCACGCTTCTTTGCAAACGAGCGGCCCAGTCGTGCGCGCTCCCCAGTTGTGCTCCCGCAGTGAGGAGCATTCTGCGCCTGAGCAGCACTAACGCCTCCTGGATGGGGGAGCATGCGCATAGCTTTCTCACGCATGCGCGATTTGCCCACAGTACTGGGCCGTCCAATTAGAGACAAGAGCAACACGGGGAGACAGCGAGTAACTTAAAGAGGTCTGGGGAAAGCGGCATGTAAGTATAAAACCTGAGACCGCGTTGGTCTCAGGTTTCATTTAATTCACTTCTGTCTTTACCTGTTGTAACTACTGTCCACCTATACAGGAAGCAAAAGAAATTCCTCATGATAGAACATGAACATTGAATGGGGCCCGGGTGCAATCTTGTGTTCCTCCACAATGCAGGTGGCTATATGTGGTTTACAGAAAAGCATGGCAATTACATTGAATGGGACAGCACTGCCTTGTGCAGTCAAACGCATGCAGCAGTCATTGTGGGGGTTGCTACCCATAGTTACACCACTGACACCCATCAAATAGTTTTATTATTACGATGCATTTAAAGGGAACTCGAGGTGAGAGGGATATGGAGGCTGCCATATTAATTTCCATTTAAACAATTCCAGTTGCCTGGCAGTCCTCCTGATCCCGTGTCTCTAATACTTTTAGCCATAGACCCTGAACAAGCATGCAGCAGATCAGGTACTCTGATTCAGTTGACTCAGGTTTTACTGGATTAGCCATATGCTTGTTCCAGGGTTTTGACTTACACTACTTACACCAGAAGATCAACAGGGCTGCCAGGCAACTGGCATTGTTTACAAGGAAATAAATATGGCAGCCTCCACATCACTCTCACCTCGGGTTTCCTTTCATCAGATTACAGTCTTAATTCCAAGAGGATCAAATGTAAAAAGCTTGACGTGTGAGGTTGATTAATATCTAATTACAGATATATCAATTGGATAAGAGTTCATGAAGTAGTAATTAATTTCAAAATTGTGGCAACTATCTTTAAACAGATTGAAAGGTGGAGTGATTGTACAATTTTATAAGATGTTCTGTGTCTCAGTAAGCAGGTGTGTACATTCAGAAACATAAGTTTGGAGCTAGTATACAGATAAGTCACATTCCTTTTATGCTATATTTTTAATATTGTATTCCAGTGCATAAATATAGTTTAAATATGTAAGAGAAGTAGCTCCTAGCGATAGCTTTTTATGTGCTTAGCCTAAAGCTACCTACCATTGGCCATGTTGGCACCAGTGTCACTAGAATCTCTACTGCTACAAGTAATGCACAGCATGCATAGACTGTGCTCACTATTACTGATTGTGCATTTACTGTAGTTGCCTGGAAGAGGTGATTGGAAAATGAGCAGGGGGCCGTCCATGCGATCCTGATCTCAAACGCTACACCAGCCAGTAAACCCATCACCACATGGTCTAACATGTAATCTCTGGCGCTGGTAAAGGACAGCCACAGACATAATATTTTGTCCTAATCCAGGCATCCATTCAGTGTCAGTAGGTAGCTTTTGCATGTGGGCAAAGTGTTGCTTTTTCCCCTCTGCAATCCTTAAGGTTCGAGCTAAATGCCCTGTTTATCTTTATAGAAGCCTCCTATTTCCTGTCTATACTGTTGGCACAATTTAAAAAAATGGAAAGGCAAAGACAGGATGTAGTTTAGATAAACATATGAACCATGAGGGGGTGTGCTGTTCCCATTGCTTTTTAAAGGGACACTTAAGTCAAACAAAAAAAAATGAGTTTTACTCACCTGGGGCTTCCAATAGCCAGCTGCAGCTGTCCGGTGCCCTCGCCATCTCCCTCCGATACTCCTGGCCCCGCCGGCAGCCACTTCCTGTTTCGGTGACAGGAGCTGACAGGCTGGGGACGCGAGTGATTCTTCGCGTTCCTGGCCACAATAGCGCCATCTATGCTGCTATAGCATATATCATATACCATATAGCAGCATAGAGGGTGCTAATGTGTCTGGGAACGCGAAGAATCATTAGCATCCCCAGCCTGTCAGCTCCTGTCACCGAAACAGGAAGTGGCTGCTGGCGGGGCCAGGAGGATCGGAGGGAGACGGCGAGGGCACCGTACAGCTGCAGGGGGCTATTAGAAGCCATAGGTGAGTAAAACTCATTTTTTTTTTGTTTGACTTAAGTGTCCCTTTAAGTGAAGAGTAGACCACCAAAGTGTGAGGAAAAACTGACAGTGCATTTTATTTCTGGTCCCTCCTCTTTTGTCTCTACTCCTCCACTGCTGTACTGGTTAAAGATGCAATTATTGGAGCTATGTTTGCTGATTTGTGTTTTGAACTCTCAAAATCTTGGGCTGTCATTCCTATACTTCCCCTTGCTTCACAATGTAGCTAGTCATTGATGTCCATGTGAGTAAGCTGTACTGACACATTACTGGCTGCATCCATGTTTCATATTTATTGATCTCCTATGGGTCTGCTAAGATGGAGACATAAAATAAATGAAATGCAATTTTCCGTTTTTGTGGCAAAATTGCAAAATATGCTGTGAGGACTCGAGGTGCCATATCATTAGCGCCACTGTACATTGTGTTACACGAATTACACAAGCTTTTAATGTGCCAGCAGAGAAGTTGCAGTTGGTATGGAGTGCATGAACCTCCCATGGGCATCAATTATGATGAACACTGTTTACAATGAGAAGGTGGGATATTTTCCTGCCTTCTCACTGACCAGCATCACATGACGTTTACCAACATCATATAGCTGAACTTGTCAGTAACAAGATGTGCTTCGTATAGCTGACATCATTATTAAGGTGCCCATTAACGGTACAATTTTTTCATCAGATGCAATCTTTCAACACACTTTTTACTTTCGAATGTAGTCAGAAGATAATTATCGATTGTTCCCATAAACAGTTTGAGAAGGACATTTTCTCTCTTCAGATACGATTGTAAGTATCCAACTTTCGGGTCGGTTAAATTTTCAGTTCCAGTCGACCAAAGAATTTTCACATCGATTTCACCAAACACTGCACTGTTTTCTGGGTTCTTTTCCTTTAGCCGGGCGCATCCTCTAGGTGGCGATAGAACTCCAGCAGAGTTACATCTTTCCCTACTATCCATGGCGGCCTGGAGGGGGAATAGTAATAATCTCCACCTAGAGGATGCGCCCGGCTAACGGATAAGTACCGTTTTCTATACAATTCCATCGTAAATAGTGCATCAAAAGATCCAGTCTGATGAAAATATTGTACCATTAATGGGCACCTTAAAACATATCACTACTGCAGCCTAGGCATCTCTAACCTCTGATGTCCTTGAGAAGCAGGTTCTGGGAGAAAGGGAACGCAATGCTGGGTGCGCCCTAGTTTATCATTTCCCTTGGAGCGCATACCTCTGTAGCTGTGCCACTGTTCTTCAAAGCTATCCAGTGGTATATTTAGAATTATGTATGGAGATGGGCACTAAAAAAAATTCAGCGCTGGTTAATACAAGATAAAAAACCTCTTTCAGGCCTCATTCACAGTGGAATGTTGCACAGCTGCGTTATAAAGTCTAATAACACAGCTTATCGTACTGCATTGCTATTCCAATAGGACATTCACAGTGCGATGTTAGCGTCGCATTGTAACATGTAGCGTTATGGTAACACACTGCTTGCAGTGCATTACCTCTAAACGCACACGTTACCAGGTACAGGAAACCATGGTTTTCATAGCCTGCATGCCTTCTGTACCTACTGTAGGCAACGTTAACACAGCGTTAATGTGCGTTACCACCTTTTTTTTGTGTTGACTTTAACATTGCATTACAATGCAACGTCCCACTGTGAATGAGGCCTCAAACAATAAATTATAGAACAGTAACAAAATATTTAAATAATTCCAAATAAAATAAGGTGTATTTATTTAGATTTATAGGTAAACATTTATTGTATAATGATTGACTGTATTCTTGCTAAGCTTGCATTGGTGATTTTTGATTTAATGGATGTTTTGCATGCAAGTTTCCCAATGTAGGGTAAAAGCTCATGTCACATGTGAAGCTTGTGACCAAGTCATGTTCAGTAAACCATGAACTAGCTTTCCTTATGGTCAGCGACAGACAATGAACCATTTGTAGAACACGATCATCTTTGTTATTGCATTCGTTTTCATTGAAGGCTAGCAACTTTTTCCCCAATATCATAGATGTGTAGGAATACGTAGGATTGTTGTAGGTCAGCAATGTACATATGCTAGTAAATGTCCTTTATGTTATTTAAAATCACATGTTTTGTAGTAGAGGACTCATCAATGTGTCCAACTGTAAATCACATAACACTGCAACAATGAGATTTACTGCCAACTTTGTGAAAATCATGCCCAAATATAGAAAGTTCCACATAGGGCCAGCTGGCTGTCCTTGTATGTTTGTTTTATCACAGTGCCTTGTGGTTGAATAAGCAATTGATAATTCATTTTATTAGTGCTACATACCGTATGTCTTTTTCTGGACACTGTGCACATTAATGCATTAACAAATATCGTGGGACTATGGAAAACATAAGCACTGCATTGCATAAGATCATGCATAGTGTCTGAAAAACTGTGCATGAAAAGATGTGCCTGGAACCGTATGGGCATAGTAAAAACATAGTCTAAATTGGTTACCTGAGCCTGCAGTGGATGTATTGCTATTTCTAATAGTGTATTTGTGAGACAATCTGTCCAATGCTGGCTTCCTGCAGGTTCTGTATTTGTGGAGGGGCAACTATTATTCCTGTCTCCATGCTCTTTATGCACTGTAAGTTGCATTGGAGAGTACATTGTCATATCTGCTTATTATGTATAGTTAAAAAGATGCAAATAATTCCAAGCTTATACAAACATTATGCTAATTGTATGCAAATGTTTGCAGCTTGAAATTGACCAATCAAATGTCCCAGCAGCTACATTAGATTGATGCATTCTTCAAGCTGCTAAAATTATTTGCATCACATTGATCATCGTTGGATCTGCGGAGACCTTAGTAGATTTCCTTTGACCTAGGAGTCTGTCTTCCAACCCACATTCTTCCTTAAATATATCCCTGACAATAAAAGTTTACGTGCAGATATTAAGTTTACACATTCCAAACTGTACAGTCGCTTCTCGAAGCGGTAGTACGGGCTGACACTTCTATCATCTTCTCTTGGTAAGGCCTCATTTCTGCTTCTATTCGCTTTTCAGCAACATGTATCAAACTGTAACATTGATGAGCTAATAAAAAGCAGATAGAAGCGGACAGAAGCGCACTTGGAAACGAGGTAGTGCGCTTCTGTCCGCTTTTTATCAGCACATCAGTGTTACAGATCATGTTGCTTAACCACCCTGGCGTTCTGATTAAATCGCCAGGGTGGCTGCGGGAGGGTTTTTTTTAAATTAAAAAAAAACGATTTCATGCAGCCAACTGAAAGTTGGCTGCATGAAAGTCCACTAGAGGGCGCTCCGGAGGCGTTCTTCCGATCGCCTCCGGCGCCCAGAATAAACAATAAGCAATGAGCGGCCTTCCTTGTTTTGCTTACATTGTCGCCATAGCGACGAGCGGAGTGACGTCATCGACGTCAGCCGACGTCCTGACGTCAGCCGCCTCCGATCCAGCCCTTAGCGCTGGCCGGAACTTTTTGTTCCGGCTACGCTGGGCTCAGGCGGCTGGGGGGACCCTCTTTCAGAGCGGCGGCGATCAGGCAGCACACGCGGCTGGCAAAGTGCCGGCTGCGTGTGCTGCTTTTTATTTGACGAAAATCGGCCCAGCAGGGCCTGAGCGGCAGCCTCTGGCGGTGTTGGACGAGCTGAGCTCGTCCAGACCGCTCAGCAGGTTAAAAGCATACAGAAGCACACAGAAGCGCACAGATAGAAACAAGGCCTTCACATCTGCTGTGCTGAGAAATGTGTGAAAGCGCGTGGTAAACGCTTTAGTGCGCATTTCTGTGCGTTGCGCTTCGCTTCTTTAAGGCACGTTTTGCCTTGTCAATAAAGCTTTTGTTTTTCTATGTAAATGTATTTTTTTTCCAAATATGGGTAAAAAATGCATGCGCTTCTATGCGCTTGTACGCGCTTCTATGCGCTTAAAAAGCGTACCCATTCACTTGCATTGATGTGCACTTTACAGCACAACGCACAGAAATGCATGCAACCCTACGTTTTTCGTAACGCTGCTCAGCGCATAGATGTGAACCAGCTACATTTAATTACATAGGAAAATCAATACCTTGCTGAACGCACAGGGCAGTGCGCTGTGAAAGCGCACAGAAACGGCCCTGATGTGAACGAGGCCATAGGCCTCATTCACATTAGGTGCGCTGAGAAACGTGTAAAAGCGCATGTTGAAAACCACATGCGCTTGTGCGCGCTTTACTGCGCTGCGCTTTTTTTAAGCTCATTTTTTTTTGTTGCAATAGCAGTTGTCAATAAAGCTTTGTTTTCATATGTAAGTGTATTTTTTTTCCAATTAGGGGTAAAAAACGCATACGCTTCTACGCGCTTGTATGTGCTTCTATGCACTAAAAAAGTGGCCCCATTCACTTGCATTGATGTGTGCTTTACAGCTCAACGCACAGAAATGCATGCAACACTACATGAATGCAGCGCATAGATGTGAACCAGGCACATCTCATCTCAAAAGCAACATGCAGCTTCTAGAAGGCGTTTGAAAGCCAGCAAAAGCCACTGAAATCCAATGAAAGCCCATAAAAGCCACAGAAAGCCCATAAAAGCCCAGCCTTTCCATATACTTCCTGCAAAAGCCCAGAAAATGCAACGCTCTCCTGGAAGCCATTAAAAGCCATTAAAGCGAACCTTAAGTCAACTAAAAAAAATGAGATTTACTCACCTGGGGCTTCCCTCAGCCCCCAGCAGCCGATCGGTGCCCTCGCAGCTCCGCTCCGATGTCCCAGGACCCGCCGGCGAGCACTTCCGGTTTGGCCGTCACCGGCCGACAGGCATGAGAACGCCTCCTGGCCGCAATAGCAGCGATATACAGGCTGGGAACGCGAACAATCACTCGCGTTCCCATGCCTGTCGGCCGGTGACGGCGAAACCGGAAGTCGTCGCCGGCGGGTCTTGGGACATCGGAGCGGAGCTGCGAGGGCACCGATCGTCTGCTGGGGGCTGAGGGAAGCCCCAGGTGAGTTCATCTCATTTTTTTTAGTTGACTTAAGGTTCGCTTTAAAAGCTAAGCTGTTAAATGCTGGCATTCTTGAAAAAAAAAAAACACAGCGTTTGAACGAAACGCTAAGCAGAAGCTCAGCAGAAGCCCATGTGAACCAGCCCTAAATCACATGGGAAAATCAATACCTTGCAGAACGCACAGGGCAATACACTGTGAAAAGTACACAGAAACGTCCCTGATGTGAACGAGGCCTTAAAGGGTCAGGCTATTTTTCTCATATCTGCACTTTGACATACCATCTCCTAGTCCTACTGACACTTATAAGTTTTTTTCTAGGAAATCCTTTTTCATCTTTTAAAATAACTTTCAATGCTCTGCAATTGAAAAAGTACTAAAAAGTAGGTGAAAATGTACTGTCAAAATTATTTGGAGTATTTTCTTGCTTGCTGGTGGCTTAAAAAGCATTTTATTGATAAAGTGTGAACAGTTCACCTAGGAAAAAACTTTGGAGAACAAGTGATTTGAATAAGGACCTATGAGTCTCTCTTTCTTTCCTTTTTACTATGAAACAATTGTACATTTTTGTGTCGTATATTAAATAATTTATTTAAGATTGATTTATATAATATTAATTTATGTATTATTCAGGAAGTGTACTGTTGTTATATCTATACATATATTTGCAATAAGAAATAAGATAGACTAATATGGCAGACCGCCAAAATCAGGGTCTGGCCAGTTAGTGACCAGACAGATCCCAAAGTGGCCAACCTCGGGTCATGACTGTAACACATATAACTATATCTGGTTTGGTGCAATTTCATGCAGTCTCCCTTTTCCCCCTTTTTTGCTCATACAACTTGTACAGTGATAGTTGGACAATGAAACCAAGGTATAGAATGCATTTTCTCACCAAATCTCTGTGCTTTCCCATGATAGGATCACTGTTGAAACAGTCCTAGGAGGCATTAGGCATTTTTTAAAGGACACCCGAGGCGAAAATAAACGAATGAAATTAATGATTGTATCTATCTTCCTTCTCCTAAAAAAAAAAAAAAAACTTTTTAAGATATTCCCCAGTTTTATTTTCTGTTTAAATCTACTTTTTAAGTTTCAACTGTTTTATTGTTTTTGTTCAGACACATTCATTGAAGCATGCCAGAGCTAAAATCTATGAACTATTATCTCTTTCCTGCTCTCAGAAGCCTGCTAGGAAAGTGTTTTATTGTTACAGTTTCCTATTAGTAAGGGTCACTTCCTGTCTGAGTCAGCCACTTACATACATGATATTTAACTCTTTCAGGCAGAGAAAAAAAAAAAGGAACACAGCATAGTTATTTGTGCGCTAGGCACTGTACATACCAATTTCTATCTCATCATGTCACATGTCACCCCTGGTATCCTTTAAATAAAAGTTTTCCTGCAGATGTTCAAAAGTCAGTTGGATTCCCGGTGTGAATATTGGTCATGATTGTCCACAACCTTTTGAACATCACCTGAACAATGTCTGTGATAGTTGTATGAATGCAATGCTGCTTCCTGATAGTAGCAGCTGACAAGGTGTGTAACGTTTGTGACTTTGTCTATTCGCCAACGTATCCTTTGTGCAAATCGTCATTCAGTTCATAACTAATTGTCTAATACCTGTGAATACCTTGTGCTGGCCACACACACACACACCTATTGTGTGATTGTTCAAGCCCACCTTCAATTCAATAAAACAATCTGATCTATGAAAGTCAAACTGACATGTTAAGAACAATGAAGAAAGTGTTATTTTACCGACTCTCCCACTGTATATAGTTCAGGTATTATTTTATCAGACTGTGTTACACAGACATACCAATGTTTTTCAGGCCATTGCTTAATAGTTCTGTTGGTTTTGTTATAAAAGTTTACTTGTGTGGTTGTGAAAGCTGGTAGTGAGTCGGGACAGGTTACTCCTAGCTATGTGTATACATTTACCTAAACTACTTCCTCCTCCCTGTAGAATAAATGTGTCTTTGCAGGAAGCCTAGCAAACCAGGTGGGGTGACATGAATCTGAACAACAAACCATATCCTGTTGCTATGGCTTCCAGCTATGTTCCTAACAATGAAAAACCAATTACAACACACCACAAATGACTTGTATAGTGATGAGTTTTGTGCCAAAGTAGAGTAACACTTTAATTTTGTTTGTATTGAACAAGATATATAAGATTGATAGATGTTTTTGTGCAAAATTGTGATTTCTGCGTATGGATGTATTTAACCTGTAAGCTACACGGCATCATTTGAGCATGTTACAATCATTGTGCGGTTGGGATTTCCACTTGTGATTTATGTTTTCTGCAGCTTGAACCCCATGCTAAATGTTGGTTTCGGATAGAGTGAGAGAGTTTGGAACACCTGCCAGGCTTTAATGCTACCTTGGTTATACTTATACTTCATTCTTATCCCATTGGCAGGATATGCTGAAATCTCTCAGATGTGGACAGCCTGGGATCTCAATAAAAACACATTTCGAGTACTGTAGAAGGTTTTATTATAGTCCGTTATTTTCTATCCTGATTTCAGGGTCAGCGAGGGGAGGAAGTAAGGAAACCCGTCCTGTGAGGAGACAAGCAGCAATAAAAGCTGATAGACGCACTAGCTTATCCCTGCTCCATCCACACTAAAAAGATGTGATGTTGTGTCTGCAGTTCCCAGTTAAACAGAATTGCTTCTATGGTCACAGACGTATTTTGGTAAACTAAATGAGCAGGGAGTGTGTTCCCCATGGAAATTGGAGATGTTTGACTGAAAAAGTAAAAAAGGTTAATAGATTTAAGTCCATGATCGTTCTGGATCTAGATCTTGAGTGGTACTCAGCAGCCTTTATCTCAGTACGCTATGATTTTGTTATGATATATCAGCAATACACAGGGCCGGATTTGTACCTTTTACCGCCCAAGGCCCACTATGACCAGTTGCCCCCCCCCCCCCCTCCCAACCAACATCTTGACACCCCCAAACTTACACACACTTTTTTTTTTCCAAGGAAAAAGTCTTAAAGTAAACTCTATACAAAATTAAATTAAAACTTAGTAGATTCTCCCGGTGTCCACTGTTCCTCCACCGTGACCTTCTGAACATATTAAGACCCCCTCACTGCAGCCGGGGACCCTCTACTTCCTTGTGGCTGCACTCCCGTCTGTGCCCAACTGTACTGGGTCTGTGCGAGTATGGCCTGCACATGCCCAATAGCTTGAAGCCTTTTGTGCATGACTGTTTTTTCTGTGCACAAGTAACTTTGGACTAATGTGAGGACCATACTCGTGCATGCCCATTACAGTGTCACTTGTACATGGGAGTGCAGCCATGAGAAAACTAGTCCCTGGCAGCATTGGGGGGCTGAATATGTTCATGACCCCACAGTATAGGTAGCCAGATTATGTCCACCCCTTTAGTATAGGTAGTCAGATGCTGTCCCCGTTTACCCCCATCCCCTTAATATAGGTAGCCTAATGTGGTCCCCGGTCACCCAGCCCCTTTTGTATAAGTAGTCAGATGCTGTCCCTCCCATTGCCCCCCCCTCCTTTAGTATAAGTAGTCAGATGCTGTCCCCCCATTGCCCCCCCCCTTTAGTATAAGTAGTCAGATGCTGTCCCCCCATTGCCCCCCCCCCCTCCTTTAGTATAAGTAGTCAGATGCTGTCCCCCCATTGCCCCCCCCTTTAGTATAAGTAGTCAGATGCTGTCCCCCCATTGCCCCCCCCCTTTAGTATAAGTAGTCAGATGCTGTCCCCCCATTGCCCCCCCCTTTAGTATAAGTAGTCAGATGCTGTCCCCCCATTGCCCCCCCTTTAGTATAAGTAGTCAGATGCTGTCCCCCCATTGCCCCCCCTTTAGTATAAGTAGTCAGATGCTGTCCCCCCATTGCCCCCCCCCCTTTAGTATAAGTAGTCAGATGCTGTCCCCCCATTGCCCCCCCCTTTAGTATAAGTAGTCAGATGCTGTCCCCCCATTGCCCCCCCTTTAGTATAAGTAGCCAGATGCTGTCCCCCCATTGCCCCCCCCCCCCTTTAGTATAAGTAGTCAGATGCTGTCCCCCCATTGCCCCCCCCCTTTAGTATAAGTAGTCAAATGCTGTCCCCCCATTGCCACCCCCTTTAGTATAGGTAGAGATGCCGTCCCACCTGTCCCTCCCCTTTTACTAAGGTAGCTTAACGCTGTGTTCTCTTCCCCCCACCCCCCACCCCCATCCCTTAGTATAGGCAGCAGGATACTGTGCCCCCCCCCTATATATTTTAGTATAAATAGTTAGACCCTGCCTCCCCCCCCACCAGATGCTGTCCTGCCATCAAACCCTCCCCCCCCCCTTTCCCAAGTAGAAGCCGATGCGGGTGTCCTCGTCCTCATCCCGCTGCCACATTCGAGCGGCTGCAGAGCAACAGAGTCACTCACCTCTCTCCAGACTTCCAGCACCGAAGCTTCCTCTGTCAGCCGCAGCTGTGCATCTCCATCTCCTGCTAGCGTCCCTCACATGTGACTCACCAGTAATGTGCCAGTGAGTCACATGTGAGGGACGCTAGCAGGAGATAGAGATGCGCAGCGGCGGCTGACAGAGGAAACTTCGGCGCTGGAAGTCTGAAGTAAGGGGAGTGACTTTGTTCCTCTGCAGCCGTTTGGAGGGGAGGGGGCGGCTGCTACCCGTCTGCTAAGGCAACCAGGTCTCTGGATTACTGCTGCTGCTGCAGGCTCGCCTCAGGCCAGTGAAGGGGCGATCGCAACTGCGGACTTGCGGAGCAATTCCTGGTGACAGGTGCATTCAACCTGTCACCACCCGCCCCTCTAACTAAGCTGAATTGTGGCGCCCTAGGAACGTGCTTTTGGGGCCTTTCCCTAAATCCGGCCCTGGCGATACAACATTTATGCTGATATATTTAATCTCCTCCTCTACCTGTCTTACCGAGACCTTAGGCCCCACACGTAGCCTAATGATGACTCTTACCTAGACACAAGAGCATCCACTCTCACCTCTACCTAACACCAACCTTTACCTTCCATTTGCACCTAATTCCAACTACCAGTATCTTGTGGTAAAAACCCCCATAAAACTAGCTTAACACTGATATTAAAGGGGAGAATTAATAAGAGTAAGAACACATTTCATTTGTATGCACTTTCTTGCCAAACTTGGTTATTTTAGGTTTTGGTGTGGAACCATATACAGTAAATTATACATACGTGTAAACACAAGGACAATGTTATTACAAAATTGCTTTATTAGCATTTTATATTTGAAAGCGTTGCTTTCTGTCATTCAGTATAAGGCCCTCATTGGTGTCGCAGTGCTTGGCCTTCTCTGAGTTGGTCTTGGTTGTCACTCCGGCATTACCCAGAAAGCTTTGCCTGGCCCACTGTCAGGTGTCATTTTTCAACTTGACCTTGAACGGCTCTTGAAACTAGGAGAAAAGATTGTTTATCTGGTGTCATTTTACAAATATGTCAATAAGACTTAAAGCTAGAAAGTACACCTGGCATCCTACAAAAAAAAGGGATTAATAATCTTAAACACTGTTATTTTTATATGAGGTTTTATCTCACATAGAAAAGCAAAACATGTTTGCATAACCAGCCCCGTTAAAAAGGGGCGCTGGGAAAAAAGGGCGCGGGGTTTTAAACGATAAGCATGGATAACGTTTAAAAATGTATTGTACTGTATTTCGTTTAAAATTAATGTTTTATAAAGTTATAAATCATTAAATAATGTGCATTAAATCGGCAATTGTAAAAACGTTAATCTTTCGTTTAAATAGTGAAACGTATAATAACGTTTAAAAAAAAAATTACTAAGTAACCCTCCCTGTACCTACCCCTAACCCCTAGACCCCCCTGTTGATGCCTAAACCTAAGACCCCCCCTGTTGGTGCCTAAGTAACCCTCCCTGTACCTACCCCTAACCTCTAGACCCCCCTGTTAGTGCCTAAACCTAAGACCCCCCTGTTGGTGCCTAAACCTAAGACCCCCCTGTTGGTGCCTAAACCTAAGACCCCCCTGTTGGTGCCTAAACCTAAGACCCCCCTGTTGGTGCCTAAACCTAAGACCCCCTGTTGGTGCCTAAACCTAAGACCCCCCTGTTGGTGCCTAAACCTAAGACCCCCCTGTTGGTGCCTAAACCTAAGACCCCCCTGTTGGTGCCTAAACCTAAAACCCCCCTGTTGGTGCCTAAACCTAAGACCCCCCCTGTTGGTTTTTTCGTTTAAAAATAATGTAAAAAAAAAAAAAATTGTACTGTTTTTCGTTTAAAAATAATGTTTTAAAAAAAATATTGTACTGTTTTTCGTTTAAAAATATTTAAAATGTATAAATCATTAAATAATGTGTAATCATGAGAAGCAGTAATAAAACATTAAGTCTCCGGGCGCCGCTTTTAAAACGTTATTTTTCTCCGGCGCCCTTTTTTCCTATCGGGCGCCCATTAAAGTATATTTATTATAGGAGTGAATGGCGGCGCCCGATTTGTCCACTAGCCTCCTGCGCCCTTTTTTACTGTTACCGTTGCTTTGGACATTTGTAAAGAGGAGTAAGAATCTTGATGGCCGTACATTTGACTTGCATCATCTGTGACAACCTGCTGAATGGTCTCAATAAGAGCACTAAAGTGCCCGAGGTTATAAGATCCTTCAGCTGGAAACCCCAAATTGTCAAGCAAGTGTTACAAAGCAAAAGCTTGCTTTTTTAAATCCTTTTAATATGTATATGCTGTCAGGGAGTCATATGACTTTATACTTCACATTAGTAGAGGGCTATATTATTATGAAGAAATTCTTACCATTGTCCCTTTCTAGAACTGACCATATACATATGTGCAATCTGATTGTATAATCCATGTACAGTCTTAAAGAGAATCTGTACTGTTAAAATCGCACAAAAGTAAACATACCATGTGCGTTAGGGGACATCTCCTATTACCCTCTGTCACAATTTCGCCGCTCCTCAACGCATTAAAAGTGGTTAAAAACAGTTTTAAGAAGTTTGTTTATAAACAAACAAAATGGCCACCAAAACAGGAAGTAGGTTGATGTACTGTATGTCCACACATAGAAAATACAACCATACACAAGCAGGCTGTATACAGCCTTCCTTTTGAATCTCAAGAGATCATTTGTGTGTTTCTTTCTCCCTGCAGAATCTCATGCACTGAAGTTTCAGGCTGCTCTTTTTTCTCCTGCAAACAGCTTTGCCCTTGTCTGTAATTCTTCAGTATGTGAAAGCCCAGCCAGCTCAGAGGACGATTTATCCAGCTTGTAAAAGATAAGAGAGAAGCTGCTCTAATCTAAATAATACACAGGCAGTGTGCATAGAGGGGCCTGGAAGGGGGAATTCATAGCAGAACCACAACACTGAAGAACTTGGCAGCCTTCCAGACACAGGCTGACAAGTCTGACAAGGGAAAGATACATTGATTTATTACAGAGACTGTGATAGCAGAAAGTGCTGCAGTAAGCCAGAACACATTGGAATAGCTTTTGGAACTTGTAGGATGATAAAAAACAGGATGCAATTTTTGTTACGGAGTCTCTTTAACAACACCGGTGTGTTATGAAAACCAACAGACTGAATGTAATTTAGGTATCTCATATCTTTATAAATCAAGAAGGCACTAATTGAACGAAGATGTGATAAGATTGGCTGAAAATTGCACAGTCAAACTCAAAACCCAAACTGTCAAGCAAGTGTACAAAGCTTGGCGTGTTTCTGTGATGAATGCATATGATGCAGTTAAATAGTCATGTAACTGTCATGTGGTTTATGGTGGAACGGTCCAAATACACTAGGTTTAGGAGGAAAAAAATCTTACCATTGTCCTTTACTTCATTATATTTTATAAACTTCTGAAATATGCTGGTTTAGATCGTAGAGCAGGACAAACCTTGGAAGTCACAAAGTCAAAGTGACTTGGAGGGAAACTATAGCGTTTCTAGTGACAACATATTTATTATTGTAGTGTTTACCACAGTCATTTTTGTTGAAGTTTTAAAACCCTATTCCAGTGATGTGTTCCCCTTACTTTTGTAAAGTGACAAAAGTATCACAAGTGTCTGATAAATGTGGTTGATATGGAAAGGTTGCAAGAATAAATGCAATTTTCAAAAAGCCACATTGATTGACCTTGCCAGATTGTGCTTTGACTATTCTAAGGCCAACTAAAAAAAAAAGTTATGGTCAGATGAGTCAAAACTAAAAAAAAATGATTTGGCCTCAACACCATAACGTATATCTAGACCAATCTAGCTGGAAGGCCAATACAGCTCACCATCCAAAGAAGATCATACCTATAGTAAATCATCAAGGTGATAGCTTCCTATTGTCGGGGTGTTTCTTTGCAGCAGCACTTGTTAGGATAGAAAAATTAGTGGGGCAAATAACTGTCAAATTCTTGAGGAATTTATGCTGACCTCTGCCAGAAATGTATTAAAGGATCTAAAGCCCCATCTACACGATACGATTCTTTGTACGATTCGATTACGATTCTATTTACGATCTGATTAAATCCGACATGTCCGATCGGGATTCGATTAGATTCAATTCGAATTGCCATTGTTTTGCAATGGCAAATCAAATCGAATCCCGATCGGACATGTCGGATTTAATCAGATCGTAAATAGAATCGTAATCGAATCGTACAAAGAATCGTATCGTGTAGCTTGGGCTTAAGAGCAATCTGGAAGCTACCATATGTATTCCCTTTTATGCCTACTACACAGAATTAGATTTTCAGGCACATTTCCTGCCAGATCAATTATATTCAACATGTCCGATCTAATTTTGATTGATTTTCCGATAGAATTTCCATTTATTTCTACAGAAAATCGATCTAACTCAGAACGGACATGTTGAAAATAATCAATCTGGCAGGAAATCTGCCTGAAAATCTTTTCATGTGTACTAGGCATAAAACAATGCCAGTTATCTCGCATCCTTGTAATCTTTTATGCTGATGCTGATCAGTAGTGTCCGAACCTCCCACCTGAAACAAACATACAGCAAACGTCAGTCAAAAATCTGATTTGCATGCTTGTTCAGGGTCTATGGCTAAAAGTATTAGAGGCAGAGTATCAGCAGGACAGCCAGGCAATGTGCATTGTTTAAAAGTAAATAAATAAATATGTCAGCCTTAGTATCCCTCTCAATTCAAGTGACCATGAATGAGAAGAAGGTCCACCTTCCAAAAGGACAATGACCCAAAGCACACAGCAAACTAACCAAACAGTGACCTAGGAAGAAAAAGGTGAATGTTCTTGTGTGGCTAAAGGCAGCCATACACTGGTCGATAGGCACCAGGTTGACCAACAGATAGACCCCTCTCTGATCAAATCAGCTCACAGAGAGATCTATTGGCTGCCCATACACTGCACACAGAGTTTGAATCGATTTCAGCATGAAATCGATTCAAAACCCGTGGAACCACCACTGCTGCTGCTTGCCTCTCTGCCCCCAGGCCTCTCCCCATTCGGGCTCCCCCGGCCAGCAGCAATATCACCTGTCCGCTGGTGTAAGTCACCGGGTCAGTGCTGTCACTTTTTGCAGTGTTCTCCATGTCCGCTTCACTTCCTGTCCTGTCCTGTGGCAAGCCGAAATTCAAACAGTAGAGGGCACTCTACTGTTTGAACTTCGGCTTGTTACAGGATGGGACAGAAAGTGAAAAGGACATGGAGAAGAAGGTCAACATGTAGAAGTGACAGCACGGACCGTGGAATCGAGCGGGGGCAGACAGGTGATGGTAGTGCTGCTGCTATGCTGCGTCAGTCATCGCTGAATCGAACGCCGCTAGCGACGCACACACCCGATCTGCCGATGATCGAATTAAATTTTCCATCTGCACCAATTGACTGAATCAACCAATGTCAGATGGAAATCGGTCAACGTTTGCTTTCATGATTTCACAGTGATCAGATCTGCTATATATCGAAGTTGAACAAGTGTATGGGTAACTTAAAGGGATACTGTAGGGGGGTCGGAAGAAAATGAGCTGAACTTACCCGGGGCTTCTAATGGTCCCCCGCAGACATCCTGTGTTGGCGCAGCCACTCCCCAATGCTCCTGCCCCGCCTCCGGTTCACTTCTGGAATTTCTGACTTTAAAGTCAGAAAAACACTGCGCCTACGTTGCCGTGTCCTCGCTCCCGCTGATGTCACCAGGAGTGTACTGCGCAAACACAGACCATACTGGGCCTGCGCTGTGCGCTCTTGATGACATCAGCGGGATCGAGGACACGGCAACGCAGGCGCAGTGGTTTTCTGACTTTAAAGTCAGAAATTCCAGAAGTGAACCGGAGGCGGGGCCGGAGCATCGGTGAGCGGCTGCGCGGGCACAGGATGTCTGCGGGGGACCATTAGAAGCCCCGGGTAAGTTCAGCTCATTTTCCCCCGACCCCCCTACAGTATCCCTTTAAGTCAGAGTATCCTAACAGACTCAGTGCTGTGACTAATAAAACAGTTGGTTCTACTAACTATTGACATGCAGGATGATCCTTTATCCTACTTAGGGATTGCAATTTTTTTTTCTTCTTAAAGCGGACCCAAACCAAACATTTTTTTTATTCAAAATATTTAGTTGCACCACTCTGACACATACAAAGATAAATAAACACTCCTTCAAGCCTATGAGCATTTCAGTGCATGCTTTTCACCCTTCTCTTTGCATAACTAGAGTTGTACAGGTGGCAGCCATTAGCAATTCCTCCTTTGCTGGACACCATCTACTCCACCAGTTTGCCGGATTATTTGCCGGCAAAATGAAAGAAAGGGAGGGGTTTCTCCAATAAATGTAAAATATTTTATATTTGTCATCATGCAGCTGAAAAAAGGCTGCTATTTATTATTATAATTTAGAAAATAGATTTTATTTCTGAAATCTTGTATTTTTAGTTTGGGTCCACTTTAACTGTAGATATTATTATTTTTTTACTAGGCTGTTATAGCCTGCACTAAGTAAATGCAGCTAGAAAAATACAGCAGAGTTATTGTTAATCATTATTTTATATATTCTATGCTAAGTTTTTCAAAGATTCATTTGTAATCAGTTAAATGTTAAATATTGATTATGGATATTTCATTTGTAGGTTGTAGAGCCTACAGATGGAGTTCTGAAACTAAAGACTCTGGCCTGCTCTAAAATATAAGATGACTTGCTCTTAAAGAGAAACTCCAACCTAGAATTGAACTTTATCCCAATCAGTAGCTGATACCCCCTTTTACATGAGAAAAATAATGCTTTTCACAAACAGACCATCAGGGGGCGCTGTATGACTGATTTTGTGCTGAAACCCCTCCCACAAGAAGCTCTGAGTACCGCGGTACTCTGGGCAAACTGCCACAATGTAACAATGTTCACAGACAGGAATTAGCTGTTTACAGCTGTCTCTAACAGCCAAAACAGCTAGGAGCAGCTACATAACCTGCCCACAGTAAAAATGTCACCATGTAATAAATTTCAGAATTAGAGATGTCGCGAACCTCCGATTTTCGGTTCGCGAACCCTGTTCGCGAACCCTGTTCGCGAACCTCCGCGAAAGGTTCGGTTCGCGAAAAAGTTCGCGAACCGCAATACACTTCAATGGGGAGGCGAACTTTGTAAAAAAGAAAAAATTCTGACACCTACAAAATGATGGAAAACATGTTGCAAAGGCTCTAATACCTGGAGGCAGACATGATTGAGTGAAATACACATCAAATGTCCCGGGCTAACATCTAGGTTTCACACAGACCCCTATTTTAGTCCTCCACCCTCCACCCTTCTACCCTCCATCCTTCTACCCATTCCCTCCTCCCTCTTCTACCCATTCCCTCCTCCCTCCTACCGAGGAGGGTCTCATCTGCCAGGGAATTCCAGTATTTCAAAAACCAGCTTATATACCATGATAGGGATTTGAACCCAGGCCTCAGTGTATGGTAGGTAACTAACATATCCATTGTACCACCAACGCTACTAGCTGAAAGTAGCCTAGCATGTACCATTTATGCTTAATGCAAGAGAAAAATTAGACAAGACAAATAACATTTATATCACACTTTTCTCCTGGCAGACTCAAAGCACCAGAGCTGCAGCCACTAGGGCACACTCTATATAGGCAGTAGCACAGATATGTAGCCAGACATGGCCTTGTATTTTGTGTTCAACAGTTGTCAAGAGAAAAATTAGACAAGATAGCAGTGTTAGGAAGACTTGCCTAAGGTCTCCTACTGAATAGGTGCTGGCTTACTGAACAGACAGAGACGAGATTCGAACTCTGGTCTCCTGTGTCAGAGGCAGAGCCCTTCACCATTACACCATGCAGCCACTGCTTACCGACATGTAGCAAGACATGTAGCCAGACATGGCCTTGTATTTTGTGTTCAACAGTTGTCCAAAGAGAACCCCAGATAGCCAGGTAGATTCATCTCTCTCTCTCTCTCTCTCTCTCTCTCTCTCTCTCTCTCTCTCTCTCTCTCTCTCTCTCACCATCTAGTAGGGATGGTCACCGCTTTCCGCGGAATTGTATTTTTGAGCATAAATGGATTGAGCATAAATGGTACATGCTAGGCTGGCTTCAGCATGTAGTGTTGGTGAGAGAGAGAGAGAGAGAGATGAATCTACCTGGCTATCTGGGGTTCTCTTTGGACAACTGTTGAACACAAAATACAAGGCCATGTCTGTCTACATATCTGTGCTACTGCCTATATAGAGTGTGCCCTAGTGGCTGCAGCTCTGGTGCTTTGAGTCTGCAAGGAGAAAAGTGTGATATAAATGTTATTTGTCTTGTCTAATTTTTCTCTTGCATTAAGCATAAATGGTACATGCTAGGCTACTTTCAGCTACTTTTAGCTACTTTCAGCTACTTTCAGCTACTTTCAGCTAGTAGTGTTGGTGGTACAATGGATATGTTAGTTGCCTACCATACACTGAGGCCTGGGTTCAAATCCCTATCATGGTATATAAGCTGGTTTTTGAAATACTGGAATTCCCTGGCAGATGAGACCCTCCTCCCTCCGGTAGGAGCAGGGCCGGGCCGAGGCAGAGGCTGGAGAGGCTCCAGCATCAGGGTGCAGTGTAGGAGGGGCGCACAATTCATTCATCTGTCATTCCCAATTGTGTTTGAAGCAGAAAGAAATAAAAGGGGATACATGACAGTGACTGCAAGCTAGATAACTAGAGATGAAGGTATTGGGGAGGTTGGGGGCCTTGGGGCACCTATTAGTCTAATAGCAATCAGTGTGTGATGGCTGGGATGGGGGGGGGGGCGCACTTTGGTGTCTCAGCCTTGGGTGCTGAAGGACCTTGTCCCGCCTCTGGGTAGGAGGGAGGAGGGAATAGGTAGAAGGGTAGAAGAGTGGAGGGTGGAACCCACAAACAGGCTAATTAAAATCTCCCTAGCAGAGTGTGTAGCAGCTGTCCCTTAACTAATTAGTGTAGGCAGTATAAGGACCTTACTTGGAGGAGGAAGGGGGGGTGGGCCTCCAGCATTGAGAGCAGTGTGTATGGCAATAATGTGTCTGCTGGCTGTGATATAGAGAGTCAAAGTTTTGCTCAATAGAGCTTTATGGGGCGAATCGAACTTCCGGGAAAGTTCGCGTTTGGTAGGCGAACGCGAACCCCCGAAGTTTGCCTGGAACCGTTCGCTGGAGAACAGTTCGCGACATCTCTAGTCAGAATGTAAATCGGGGAGAGGAAATATTTTACAATGAGCAAACACTGACTAAATCATTTATACATAATTATGGTAAAAAATGAAGCCCTTTTTTTACTACATTATTTTCACTGGAGTTCCTCTTTAAGGTGCCCATTAACAATCCCAGTTTCCTAAACAATCAACTGTCCGATTTGATTGTTGCGATCAGTTAGAAACGATCGTTCAGGCCCACCAACTGAGGGGAAAATGTTAAGCATTGGATCAGACTAAAATAATCATTCATTGACGATCGCTAACGACATCTGATCGATTGAACGGTCTAGCGTTAGGAGATCGTACCGTTATTGGGCACTAAGATCTAATTAACTAGAAATCACTTTTGAGTATTTCAACCAAGTATAGATACACAATTCTGTACATTCATGTTATGTCAGTACTAAAGTATGACCTTTTAAAAATCCAAGAGACTTTGCAAACTGTGTAACAGGCTGCACCGCACATGAAAAATATTTTTTTTTCCAAACCAAAAGTTCGATCATTCATTCCAGAATTGTGAACTGAAATCCACGGAAAATGGTAGTCTGTTTAAAATACATATTATACCACAAAGGTATAGTTCACATGTGGATTTTAGTTTCAGTAGAATCCACAATATTCTTTTCATCTAATGCGACACTGGGTGCCCCTATCCACAGTCTTCACACCTAACCTGCAATTTACGCAACTCAGATCTTACTCAGGTGTCAACAGTCTGTAGTTCAACCCACTCTAAACCAGATTGCATATAACAAAAGTAAGTGCTCACACCCTAGCAAAACCTGTACAAGTCTGAAAACCTCTTTGTTGGGTAGATTAGGTACAATAGGTAGGTAGCCTGGTGGGTAGGTTGGTTTAATAGGTAGGTAGCCTGGTGGGAGGGTGGGCGGGCTAATAGGTAGTTAGCCTGGTGGGAGGGTGCGTGGGCTAATAGGTAGGTAGGTAGTCTGGTGGGAGGGTAGGTGGGCTAATAGGTAGGTAGGTAGCCTGGTGGGAAGTTGGGTGGGCTAATAAGTAGGCAGGTAGCCTGGTGGGTGGACGGGCTAATAGGTAGGTAGGTAGCCTGGTGGGAGGGTGAGCGGGCTAATAGGTAGGTAGGTAGCCTGGTGGGAGGGTAGGCGGGCTAATAGGTAGGTAGGTAGACTGGTGGGAGGTTGGGCAGGCTAATAGGTAGGCAGGTAGCCTGGTGGGTGGGCGGGCTAATAGGTAGGTAGGTAGCCTGGTGGGAGGGTGGGCGGGCTAATGGGTAGGTGCAGTGGCTGGATAGTGTAATGGTTAAGGGCTCTGCCTCTGACACAGGAGACCTGGGTTCAAATCTCGGCTCTGCCTGTTCAGTAAGCCAACACCTATTTCAGTAAGGAGTTTCTAGGGCAAGTCTCCTTAACACTGCTACTGCCTACTGAGTGCGCTCTAGTGGCTGCCTCGCAAGCGCTTTGAGTCCGACAGGAGAAAGGCGCTATACAAATACTGCAAATAATAGGTAGGTAGCCTGGTGGGAGGGCGGGTTGGCTAATAGGTAGGTAAGTAGCCTGGTGGGAGGGTGGGCGGATAGATAGGTAGGTAGCCTGGTGGGAGGGTGGGCGGGCTGATAGGTAGGTAGCCTGGTGGGAGGGTGGGCGGGCTAATAGGTAGGTAGCCTGGTGGGAGGGTGGGCTGATAGGTAGGTAGCCGGGAGGGAGGGTGGGCTGATAGATAGATAGGTAGCCGGGAGGGAGGTTGGGCTGATAGGTAGGTAGATAGCCTGGTGGGAGGGTGGGCTGATAGGTAGGTAGCCTGGTGGGAGGGTGGGCTTATAGATAGGTAGGTAGCCTGGTGGGATAGTGGGCTGATAGATAGGTAGGTAGCCTGGTGGGAGGTAGGGTGGGCAGATAAGTAGGTAGCCTGGTGGGAGGGAGGGTGGGCAGGTAGGTAGGTAGCCTGGTGAGGGGGAGGGTGGGCAGGTTGGTAGGTAGCCTGGTGAGGGGGAGGGTGGGCAGGTTGGTAGGTAGCCTGGTGGGAGGGAGGGTGGGCAGGTAGGTAGGTAGCCTGGTGGGAGGGAGGGTGGGCAGGTAGGTAGGTAGCCTGGTGAGAGGGAGGGTGGGCAGGTAGGCAGGTAGCCTGGTGGGGGGGGGGGCAGGTAGGTAGCCTGGTGGGAGGGTGGGCAGGTAGGTAGGCAGCCTTGTGGGAGGGAGGGCTGATAGGTAGGTAACCTGGTGGGGTTGGGGGCCCAACTCCTATCCTCCCTCACTTTGCACCCCCCCCCCCCCCCGGTAAGAGCGGCAGATACAGGAAGGCTTCGGCGGTTCCAGCGAGCGCTAGAGGTTCATCGCCTGGTCAACACTGTTTCCTCTCCTCTGTATGCCGCTCACTACTTCCTGGTTTAGTGCGAGTGGCATACAGAGGAGAGTAGACAGTGTGGACCAGGCGGCTGAACCTCTAGCGCCATCTGACCCCGCCGAATACTCCCTATGTGCTGCTCTTCTGCCGCGCATACCGGGAGGGGGGCCCGAGGTGAGGGAGGATAGGAGTCGGGCCCCCCAAGGGAAATATAAAGTAAAATTTAATAAAAAACAAAACAGCAATACTTAATGGGCCACAAACAACGGAACTTCAGGGGCCCTCGTGCGCTTGCACGGCCGTATGTCCGCCAGTCGATCAGTTACAACACAGTACTGTGAACCGACCCATAGAATTGTATGGGCAATGAGTTGACGTGTCAAATGATTCTGCAAAGCAACTGACCACTGTGAACTAGGGCTCACATTTGAATCTTTGTTTTCTCCCAAAGGTGTGTAATTTACAATAACAATTACATATGATTTTGAATGTTCAGTCGCTATGTATCCACTATAAATCTTCCTGAAGGAGTGGGAAACAAGGTAGCTTTTGTGATTCCAAGTTTGAGTTTGGAAGCTACTTCCAGTGCCAGAGCATTTCTTGATGATTGTTTTAATGTTCCTTCCTCAAAATTCAAGCCTCAGACATCTTAAAGTGGCCACTAACGGTCCAATTTGTAGCGAAAAATCGTTTGAGCGATCAGAAATTCTGATCGGAAGAAAAATCGTTCACTACACCATCAATGAACCAATCTTTGCTTCCTATCTATCACAACCAATCAAGAAAATCCAAATTTTGGTTTGACAAAAATCCAGTCGGACGATTTTTTTTTTTATAATCGTTCATAATCGATTGTGCCCATCAACTGACATTATTTTCAACCAATCCGATCAGAAATTCTGATTGCTAGAACGATTTTTCACTAGAAATTGTACTGTTAGTGGCCACCTTTAGACTACAAGCAAACGGCTATCTATAATGAAGCAGACTTCTCGTGGCATTCAGTGGTATAAATGACTGAAAGTTTTTAAAGTTTAAAGCAAATCCCGGGAATGAAAAAAAAATGTCTGATATTAGCTCCACACAGCAATCACGTGGTTATATTCAAAAGTCAGTAAGTGCTTTTTGTTTCATGTATTTTCCAGGGTCACATGGGAGGTGGCATGGCCTGGGTTAGGGACGGTCGGAAATGCCAACTTCCGATCCCGACGGAATTCCGCATTCCGAGTAAAGCGGAATTTCCAAGGAATTTTTTTTGCTGTTTTTGAAGGTAAAGTTAGTTAATTATAATTTTTTTTTTTTTTTTTGCGGAATTCGCTATATTTTGCTGATCTACGCTATTATGCACGGTCCGTATTTCCTACTGGCAACCACAATACTTCTAAATTCTCTGTTTAGCCTAATACTTCAGAGTCTTGTGATTGGCCTAAACATTTCAAGTCTTGGTACTCGGTATTCTGCGGGATTCCAATTTCCATGGTACAATTCTGATTCTCTGAATGGTCCGATATTTCCAAGTCTTGTGGGTGGCCTAAAAATTCTTGGCAATGTGGTATTCTGCTGATTTCCATTTTCTGAATCCCTATCCTGGACCACTAGTCCTAGTAGACCCAAACACTTTTCACTTCTTAATTCTAGCCTATATTGTACTTGTAGGGATTGATAAAGCCTTTGTTTTTTTGCTTTTAGCTATACCCTAACTTAATCCTGCTTGCAGTTTCATCCCTTAGAATTTTAGACAGTTCTTTACCATCCATATGTTTGCTTCCAGTTGCACTACCAAATACTGGAATGCTCCAGGAATAGCTGTTTGTATGTTGAGCTAAAGAAAATTATTTCATTTGAGCAGGGTGGAAGCCAGTTAGCTTTGTGTACAGTAGTATACAATCGAGAAAGTGATTTGTTTCATCTGACTGAGTTTATATTTTCTCATGGATGAAGGAATGATTCTTTGTCCAATTGAATGATTCTGTTTTTTTTTTTTTGTTTTGTTATCAGTTTATTTTTCCCTGAACTGTAGCTATTCTCCTGGATGTGATAAGCTAAACACAACTGATTTTTGGGTGTGTCTCCCTGAGGCTGCAATGCAATGGGAATATTTTGAATGGTTTGATTATTAACTACTGTAAACAAAGGTTATGTAAAGTCTTTTTATGTTCATCAAGTACAAAAGTATGCTTTTGTCTCATACAAAAGTATGCATATTTTTTACGTTGTCTTATACAGTAAATTAAACAAGATTTTTTTTCTCTTCAGGCACGTTATTAGGTCAACCTTTTGGATGGCCCCAGAGCAGGCCCGATGGAAGAGGAAAGAAGCCACCATAATGCGGGCAGTAGACTGAGTCCATACCTAATACAGCCATCACCTGTTTGCCAAAACAACCCAGTAAAGCTACAGAATGGGGAACTACCAACAGAAAGAGCCCAAGTTAATGGAGAGAACGGTTTACCAAGAAAACACAGCTATGGTGTCACCCACGTGAAGGGAAATCAAGATTGCTCTGACATCACTCATGAAAACAGCGTGTATCCAAATATACATAATGGTGCAATAAAGCGCACTCCTAGTGAGCCTTTGCTGTCTGATTTCCTCCAACTGAAAAAGGTCAAAACAGTGGGAGAAGTGAATGGAGAAAATGAAGGTGAATTAAACGGGCAACACATCCAGTCAAGTATTTCTGATTTCTGTAGTAAAGAGAAAGCTGTGAGAACAAGAGAACAGGAGACTTCAAATGTTCATGTTCCCAATGAGCAGAACAAAGACCTTAACTCCTACAATGGCAACACTGTCATATCTCATAAAGATAGCACAGTGTCTAATGGTGCTACTGTTTTTGCCTCTTCCATGAAGCTTTTACATGCTGAACTCTTGGAGAAAACAGATTCTCAATATTATCCTGAAGATGTTTCTCTTTCAGGGCAGAATGACACACCTCACTCGACTGCCATTATTACTCTAAATGATGCTAGTAACGATTTGTCTCCTCAGACAAGTCATTCTTCACATACCTCAGGGCAGATCACTTCCCAACTATCCTTGAACTCGGTGCTGCCTCAAGGGCCAGATGCCTTGGCTAGTGAGGCCCCCAACAGTGACAACTGCAGTGAGCCAGCTGTAAAACAAGCAAGCTATTCACATCACATGCAAGAACATCATTTACTTCCACAAGAGAAGCCAAATTATAACTCCCAGGACCTACCTGGAAGTCACTGTGGTGCTAGTGAGCCTAATCACTTGATGTATCCTAACAATGCTTCTTACCACCTCCAGAATAACAAACCCGATGAGAGGCTTTCTAACACTTATAGTAAGGACACTTACCCTCTAATGCAGATTAATAAGTTACTGTATGCCCAGGAAACTGACAATTACTGTTCTAATAAAAACATGAATAATGGTAATTTCTTAAATTCACAGTCAGATGACAATTGTCAGCCACTTGATCCAAGAATGACTTCCCAGGCAGCTTTTATGGTCGCTTCTAATAACAGAAAATTGTCTACTGCTGCACCACTTTCACATGCTTTTCCAGAAGGACAAGAACCACCTTCAGAAAATGATGGCCAGAGAAAACCTGCATTTGCAAATCATTCAGAATCACAAAATAATGTGCCACAAGAAGAAAGAAATCATTGTAATGGAATAGTTGAGGGTGGTAAGTGTGTTGAGGAAGAAAACCCTTATATGAAGTCAAACTGGACAAACTTTGGGCAAAATCATTTTTTGAAGGGACAGAATCCAAAGAAGTCGGAAGACTTACTTAAACTATTAATGGATTCTCAGACAGAAAACCAAAAGAGGCTAAAGCAATATACAAGAAAACAGGGTAGTATAAATCAGAGTATGGAGAGGAGTCTGACACCTCTGCTGCCGCAGATGAACTTACAGGAGCACTTATCACAAGGAAGAGGTACAGATGCACGACTGCAATCCTTTGACCTAAAAAGCAATGCCAGCTCTTACTATCGGTTGTTTTCTGAACATGATAATGAGTTATTGTATGAGCAAACAATAAAACAGCACTTAAATGCACTGAAAACTGAATCTGGACAGTTTTCTGATAAGTTACAACAAACACGTCGCCATCAAGTGCCACAATCAAAATCAATTGACAGTCCACAGCTCCACCAGAACCAACATTATCAACACGGGCCAAATATAGCGTGCACAGAACAGTCACCACTTAGTCATTCTCAATCTCTCTTTAGTAATCCACCAAACAGAACAAGCCCATTTAATCAAGTAAAATTAGAAGAAAGCACCAAACAATGCCAGAATTTTTATCCTTACCAAGATTTTGAAAAGTGGCAAAATTCAAGCAATGGACACTTGCCTTTTGGTACTAGCCAATCCAGCCTGCATAGAAAAGACCCATATATATCAGAAAATACAGAGGGTGGCAAAGGTCATGCACAAAACAAAATGGACTCCTTTCATCCGTACTATCAAACAGACCGGTCTCATCAAAGTCAGCATGGCTACCAAGATCAAAAAAGCAACAGCAGTATGTCCATTATGAATCCCAGCCAACAGCAAGTACAAGAGTATGGAAGGCATTGCCAAGACATTCAAATTCCAGATAACCAAAAGAGATACTTACCACAAAGCAATCCTGCTACTCCACTTCCTCAAGATCAAACAGGATATCATAATCAGTTTACAAACCAGCTGAACTGTATTCCAAAGCATGCTGCACTGAGGCATCATTTGCTTCAGCGACGGGAGCAAAACAAACACGAAGGTTCTTCTTCACACAGGACTGCCAAATTGGAGAGCGGCTCGCAGTCTGCCTGTGTACGTACACCCAGCGAAAACAAAGCAGCAAAGAAAACAATCAAACAGGAGAATCAGCATTTTGGCCCAGAGAATGTACAACAAAGAAGTATTCTTGAAACAATGGAACAGCAAATGAAACAGTATCCAGTGAAATCATTGTTTCACCATCACGTGTCTACCATCAAATCACCCAAGCATGTGAAAGTGGAGTCTTCAGGTCCGGTGACAATTTTATCTACACACACTAACGCTTCTGCAGGAGACCATCACTCTACCCATCCTCATGAAAAAACCCCCACCAAGAGGGCAGCAGGTTCTGCTCTGAATCACTTTTTAGAATCTCCTTCGAAGCTTCTTAGCACTCCTGTCAAGAACCTCTTTGATACTCCAGTAAAAACACAGTATGATTTCCCATCATGTAGCTGTGTAGGTAAGCACTTATGTTTTGCATACTTTGCAATTTTTAGTAGTATATCATTAATCCTTAACCCATTCAGGTTCCGTGGTTTTCACGTGAGAAATGTTCACCTCCCTTTCATTAGCCTATAACTTTATCACTACTTATCACAATGAACTGATCTATATCTTGTTTTTTTCCGCCACCAATTAGGCTTTCTTTGGGGGGTACATTTTGCTAAGAGCCACTTTACTGTAAACGCATTTTAACAGGAAAAATAAGAAAAAAATGTAAAAATTCATTATTTCTCAGTTTTCAGCCATTATAGTTTTAAAATAATACATGCCTCCATAATTAAAACTCACGTATTGTATTTGCCCATATGTCCCGGTTATTACACCGTTAAAATTATGTCCCTATCACAATGTATGGCGACAATATTTTATTTGGAAATAAAGGTGCATTTTTTCCATTTTGCATCTATCACTATTAACAAGTTTAAAATAAAAAAATATAGAAATATTTCATCTTTACATTGATATTTAAAAAGTTTAGACCCTTAGGTTAATATATTAACATTTTTTTTTATTTTCTATTGTAATGTTTTTTTTTTTATAGTAAACATTTTATTTGGGTAGTTTTGGGAGGGTGGGGGGTAAACAATAGATTTATAATGTAAATGTGTGTTCATTTTAATTTATTTTTATTTTCAGTTGTAGTATTACTTTTTGGCCACAAGATGGCGGACATGAGTTTGTTTACATGACGACACTCTAAGCGTAACACACGCTTAGAGTGGCACATCGGGGAGGGAACGGCCAGAAAAGGTGCAGCTTCTGAGAGAAGCTGTCGCTTTTTCAGCGGGGGAGAGGAATCAGCGATCGGGCACCATAGCCCGATACATTGATTCCCTGGCTACCGAATCCGCGTCCGGGAGTGCGCGTGCACGCGCGCGATCGGCCGCAGGGGCGCGCGGTAGCGCACATGGTTCCTGGACGTAGTTTCTACGTCCAGGAACCAAAATAAGTTAAAGAGACACTGAAGCGAGAATAAATCTCGCTTCAGTGCTTATATTCAGCAGGGGCATGTGTGCCCCTGCTAAAACGCTGCTATCCCACAGCTAAACGGGGGTCCCTTACCTCCCCAATCCCCTCGTGGAGTCCCGGGCAGCGCTTCCGCATTGAGGCAGGGCTGGCCGCTGCAGCCCTGCCTCGCGCGTCTGTCAGCGCGTATCTCCGCCTCTCCCCCGCCCCTCTGTCTTCCTTCACTGAGAGGGGCGGGGGAGAGGCGGCAATGCGCCGCTGATAGACGGCGCTGAGAAGCAGGGCTGCAGCCGTTAGCCCTGCCTCAAGAGCAGCAAAATCTACGACCAAGTTGGTCGTAGATTTTGCAGGGGGGGATTTGGGGGGTAAGGGACCCCCGTTTAGCCGTGGGATAGCGGCGTTTTAGCAGGGGCACACATGCCCCTGCTGAATATAAGCACTGAAGCGAGATTTATTCTCGCTTCAGTGTCTCTTTAAGTTGACCACTGCACTGGCAGTACATATTTAATTATCAAACAGAATGACTAGTAAGAATAAAATGTTTCTGTGTACAGATAGCTTAACTTTTAGATTTTTACATCAATGGGTGTTAATTATACAACTAGTTAAAGCAGAAATGCTCTTAAAATCCAAATGTAACTTAAATCACTAAAGCACATGTCAGCACTTTTCACTAAGACTGCGTGTTTCTGAGACCCATATGGCTAGTCACACTTTGACTACTTGTATGCCAAGATGATGCTGTACAGTGGCTTGGCAGACAGGTCATGCATCTAGATCA
Organism: Hyperolius riggenbachi; assembly: GCF_040937935.1. Classification (NCBI taxonomy): domain Eukaryota; kingdom Metazoa; phylum Chordata; class Amphibia; order Anura; family Hyperoliidae; genus Hyperolius; species Hyperolius riggenbachi. The sequence continues at coordinate 231,841,215 of NC_090646.1, read as the reverse complement.
AGGGTGTCAAACTAAAAAAAAAAGGTGGGCCGAAACTGGACGCTGGGACCAAGACGTGGGCCAACCTTAATGTTAAGTGGCCACCTCCCTCCCTTGGAAAGTTTCCGGATGTCAAGTGACCCCCTCCCTCCCCTATATAGTTCCCTGGTGTCTAGTAATCCACCCTCCCCTACTCAGTTCCCTGGTGTCTAGTGATCCCATCCCTCTCCTATGCAGTTCCCTGGAGTCTAGTGCTCTTCCTCCCCCATATAGCTTCCCCTGTGATCTAAGGTGTCACCTCCAATCCCACCTCACCTCCAGCTTCCCTGGTGGTCTAGAGTGAGCCAGACATAATGCAAAGTGGGGAAAACCCTTGCAGGCCAAATTTGATGGCTCTGTGGGCCAGATTTAACGAGTATTATCTAGATCATTCTTTCCTACAATTCCCTGGATGTTTTTACAATGCTTTTATCATAAAAGATCACATGACCTGAAAGTCTACAGTAGCTGAGATTTAAGGTACTGGTGGTCATTTCATTTTTTTCACTGTGTTCTTTCTAGTTCGGTAGACATGTTTATACAGATATGTATTTTATGCCTGTCCACAGTTCAACTATAATTCATATCATTAATTACATAACTGATAAAAGACAGCATTGAAAACATGAAAAATGTAAATGGCAATGGTGACCTGCAATAACTTAGCATTTATGAAGCTTAAGCATACTTAAATATTAACACAATGTATAATAAATATGAACTTTTCTCTGTGGCATTCCACAAAGAAATCTGTATATTACCCTGTTCACATGTTTCAAAAGGTTGCTAGAAAAATGTGATCTAACAAAAAAAAATATTTTTGACAGTATTGCTATTATTGTTACTATTATTAGTTTTCACATGTATATGGTAATTACAATTTTCACATATGCTGTAGAAAAAAATAAGTATATCAATATCACTCTAAAAGGCTCACAAAAGGTCCAAGAATCTGTCATTTCAGCCACATAGACTACATTATGAATGAGAAAATACAGAGCTGCAAGGCACCTGTATATGTAATACACTTGGCTGCACCAAGTCAATGCAGTGATTATATAATTATGCAAATAGTTATTGCTTTTTTAGGCATTAAACAATGTAGTCCTGATTAAAAAAACTCAAGCATCTGAGCTCTGCTCTAATGCTACTCCAGCTCGGTACCGTTGAACTGTAAAAAACACACACTATTTAATATCTTTTTTAAAGTCATCCCAGGCCAAAGCTGGGGATCAAAATCAGATTGTTCCCTTAAGAGAGGGAAGCATCAGGATCCTATTGTTTCTTCCCTCGCTACTCCATTGTCCTCCGTTGCTAAGGGTCGGTCCCGATGCCCCTCCACATCGGGGTCGTGCAACTCCTCATCCTAAAGCGTAGCCGCACAGTAGCTGCATGAGCTCCGGGTTACTCCGCATGCGCAGGCAGGCTCACACGGCTAGTGCGAGGCCACGCTTTAGGAAGAGGAGCTGCACGGCCCTATATGATTAGTGAAAATGCCTTGTCACTAATCTTCCAGGGAGCCACACTCAGAGCAGGGAGGGAAGGCTCAAAAGGATCCCGAGGCTTCCCTCCCTTAACCATTTACCGACAAGCATACGTATTAAACGCCATGCTTTAGTCTATTAACGGCAACATGATGTTTTAATACGTTGCACGATCCCGCCGCCGCTCCGCACGTGTGCGCGCCGCTACCGCTGCCGTTTCCGTCGGGATCCCGTGTTTAGTGATTGGGGAAGAGGACCGAGCGGTCCTCTACCCAATCGCAATGCCTGGAGTGAATGGACGTGACTGCGAACAGCGCCACCTCCATTCACAAAACAGGAAACTGTTACAGTTAAAGTGTAAAAAAAAAAAAAAAAAGTGATCACTTCCTATAACCGGAGTGTTCACTAGCGCCATCTTGTGGCCTAAAAGTATATTACACACATAAACACATTCATATACAGGTACATACACATTATTAATAAAATTAATAAAATTACACTTCCAACCCTTCTCCCCCCCCCCCCCCTCCAAAAAAAAAACACTTGTAAAAAAAATAAATAAACTTAAAATAAATCAATAAATAGTTGCCTTAGGGACTCAGCTTTTTTAATCTACATTTTATTAGGGAAAATTAATTTTAATTTATTACATAGGGGCTTGTAATTATGGCCAGAACAACAACAAAAAAAACCAGAAAAATAACACCTATACTTCAAAATAATATATTGTCGCCGTACATTGTGATATTTTTACCAAACCTTCTAATTATTATAGTATAACAGTGTCATGCTTTACTGTTGCTGTACATTGGAGAGTACAGACCTCCTGTCCTGATGACTAATAATTAATCTCACTATGGACTTAATTTACATTTACCTCACAACAATCAAACAAAGCTATCTACTAAATTCAGTATGTCAGTCAAATCTACATGGTGAGCTGAAAAAAAATCTTTAATTGCAATATACCATAGTTTTACATATATTTAAATTGATAATTTAACAAAACTAAAAGCACGATTGATTACCTGAAAACGCTGTTTTAAAAATAACCATTACCCACCCGTCCTTAACACGAAACATGGTTTACACTAGTTTTATTTATAACTTGACTCCTAGGCAAGGAAGCTAAGTATATTGTTTCAAATATTCTGAAGACAAAAGTGGCAACATTTCTTGGCATATTTTCTTTGTTTGCACAGAGCAAATCATTGAGAAAGATGAAGGGCCTTATTACACTCATCTTGGTGCTGGACCGAATGTGGCAGCTATCAGAGAGATTTTGGAAGAAAGGTAATCAAAAGACATGTATTATTGCTGTATATTCTAGCTACTGGTTCCACATTAATCAGTAGTCTTTAAAATATTGCATTTTTTGACAAACATTCAGATTTTTTCCTTACCAAATGTATTAGCTGGGAGTGTAGGACTGAATTAATGACTGTGCCTGTGTCTTGCGTGGCATTAAAATAAAAAATGAGCTTTGACTTCCACTGTGTGTTTTGATGGAGGACTGAAGTTCTCACCGCCACTGTTGGAACAAAAAAGGAGGTTGATTTATCAATCATAAGTGTAGCAGCAGCATCAGATTTTAGCAGTAGAATAAGGTCCTTAAGTGGTTGCCTGGTCAGGTGCTTAATTCCTGCATCAGTTGTCTTTTTGCTGTTCCTGATAATCCAGTCCCAACATGTTTTATACATTTAAACAACCACATCTGTCAATAAGGCTATTAACATAAAATCGATCTGTGACGTGTATATGAAAACACTACTATTGGTTTTGCAGTAATGTTATTTTAGCTTTACACATTCTAGAAAGGTTTCTGGTAACCTACTATACACAGATGATTGACTAACTTGTACATTTATCGAATCTTAGGTTTGGTCAGAAGGGAAAAGCCATCAGGATTGAGAGAGTACTTTATACAGGGAAAGAAGGGAAGAGCTCTCAGGGATGCCCAATAGCAAAATGGGTAAGTTAATTATGCATTTCTAGATGCTTCTACAAGTTTATTTTTCTTTTCCAGAACATTGCTATATAACAAATATACAGTATATATTGATTATTTTTATTATCACTAGTATTACTTAGCACCATCATGTTTCTTGGCGTTGCTTATAGTGCATGAAATAAAGCCAAAAGTCGGTATGATAAATACTATACAAACATAGTTAGGAAGTTTTGCCCAAAGATTCCATACTGGTTAGCTACTGGCTACAGTCAGGATTCAAACTCTGGTCTCTGACATTAAAGGTGGTGTCTTTAGCCAGTACACTATCAATACTCATAAAATAATTATGTAACTTTAATGATAACCATTAAAATGTAATGAAAACAACTGAATCAAAGTCAAATGGCAAGGAACGTACATAGTTGAACATAGTTGTCTACAAAGAAACACTGATGCAGCACAGTCGCACTAGTGGCATAGCGATGTAAGCCATTCTGTGCTGTAGCACAAAATAGTAAAATGTGAAAAAAACATGAGTGACTAGTAGCCTGCATTGCATTGAATCTTTTTTTTTTTATTTTTTTATTTTTTTTAATGTTCTATTGAGCCATGTAAACACATACTGCTTTATTAACAGGTGATTCGGCGGAGTGGAGTGGAGGAGAAGATGCTGTGCTTGGTTAGAGAACGGGCTGGCCATTCCTGTGAAACAGCTGTCATTGTAATTCTGATCCTGGTGTGGGAAGGCATATCTCTAACTTTAGCGGACAAGTTGTACAGTGAACTCACACAAACACTACGGAAGTATGGAACCTTAACAAACAGACGCTGTGCTCTCAATGAAGAGTGAGTATCTTTGCTACGTGTATTCATGTTTATCGTTTCTAAGGTCCAGTGAAAGCAATTTCTTTCTGAAGAGTTAAACCTCCTCCAGGTTGTGTCCCATGGTTGGCAGCTTTTCTCCTCAGTTTCTGTCTTGGAAACATGAAAGGCTTTAATGTGATTCTAATGTTAGCCCATGGTGCCACCAGAAGTGGGGAGAAAGTAATTATATTTTTCCTTCACTTCTGTCTTAGTTACTGGTGAAGAGAGTTCACACAGGATGCAAGGAAAAAAAATCATCCCACTAGAGACTGTAAGGGCTATGTTGAACTTGGCACTGATGGAAGATGTGGAGCGTGGAATCTAAGTGACCACTGTCTTCACCAGATACCAATGCGTCCTGCAAGGAGTGATGGGCCATTACCCCTAGCAGACAGCACACTGCTGCCAGTTGCCACCAGGTTGTGACTCCCAGGTTACCCCCGTCAGTGATGTGAAGAACAAAAGTGGACTGACTGGCAGAACAGGTTAACAGGACTGACTGGCAATATTGGATAACTGGAGAAAGTTGGAGTCTGCACTGACAGGCTGTAAAAAGGTAACTTGACTGAATGACAGGACAGGGTAACTGGATGAAGGCAGAGGTCTGTGCTAATAGTGAGCACAGAGTTCACTGAACTGACTGACAGGGTAACTGGAGCAAAGCCACAGTGACTGGATATAAAGGGTTAACTAGATAAGGATGAGGGCAAGCCAGGGTCAAGAAGCTAAAGAACAGCTTGACTAATACACTAGAGCTGTGTAGCAAACAGCGCTGAACACTGTTTAGGAGTGTCACCCTTCATTGTGCACACTCAACTATTATTGGTGGAAGGAAGGGGGGTAGGTTCGTGTTCGGAGTAAGTAAAGGGAGGGTTAGTGTGACAAGAGGGTTAGGTTAACTGACAGTAAAAGATCTGTAAAAATTACCGATATTCTACTATTGGTAGTAGCCAGTGGCTAGTAGTAGAATACTGGTAGCTTTACCGATATCCTACTAGAGTCTTCCCATGGTGTCCAAAAGTCTGTGGAGTCCTTTTTCAGCAAAGCATGAAAAGATTTGTTGCTGCTTTTCAGATAGCGTCTGGCTGTTATATATGTGATCTAGCAATAAGGACAGAGGAGTATTACTATTGTGTACCTCCAGTGCAGTTTCTAGGTTAAATTTCTCCCAGGGCGAGTGTCAAAAAATACGCCCCCCAAGAAATTGTGTGACAGCCACCCTAGCTCCCCAGCTGGCCAACAAACCTCCTTTAGCTCGAGAGCCCCCCTTCCCCCAAGTGGCCCATGCAGGTCTTCCAAAATCCCCTCAGCCAAAGAGACCCCGGTACCCTCCACCCCACCCCCACCTTCCCAACTAATTGTGTGGCACTGGCAGCCACCCTAGCACCCCAGGGCTCTGACACCCCAGGCAAATCAGGGAGTCGGGCACACTGCTAAAAACAAACAACCCCCACATCCCCCTCATCATCAGAAGACTCAGACACCTGAAAGATAGTTTGGCGGACTGGAATAAACTACATGCAGAGCTCCCCAACCCTGTCCTCAAGGCCCACCAACAGTACATTTTGCAGAAAACCACAAACATGCAAAGGTGAGGTAATGAGTGTCTCAGCAGAGCTGATTAACAACCTCTGTGGATTTCCAAAACACATGCACTGTTGGTGGGCCTTGAGGACAGGGTTGGGAAACACTGAACTGCAAAACAGGTTGGTGGACTGGAATGAATGACAGGACAGGCTCATGGACTGGAGTGAATGACAGGACAGGCTGGTGGACTGGGAATGAACGACAGGACAGGCTGGTGGACTGGAATGAATGACAGGACAGGCTGGTGGACTGGAATGAATGACAGGACAGGCTGGTGGACTGGAATGAATGACAGGACAGGCTCGTGGACTGGAATGAATGACAGGACAGGCTCGTGGACTGGAGTGAATGGCAGGACAGGCTCGTGGACTGGAGTGAATGACAGGACAGGCTCGTGGACTGGAGTGAATGACAGGACAGGCTCGTGGACTGGAGTGAATGACAGGACAGGCTCGTGGACTGGAGTGAATGACAGGACAGGCTCGTGGACTGGAGTGAATGACAGGACAGGCTCGTGGACTGGAGTGAATGACAGGACAGGCTCGTGGACTGGAGTGAATGACAGGACAGGCTCGTGGACTGGAGTGAATGACAGGACAGGCTCGTGGACTGGAGTGAATGACAGGACAGGCTCGTGGACTGGAGTGAATGACAGGACAGGCTCGTGGACTGGAGTGAATGACAGGACAGGCTCGTGGACTGGAGTGAATGACAGGACAGGCTCGTGGACTGGAGTGAATGACAGGACAGGCTCGTGGACTGGAGTGAATGACAGGACAGGCTCGTGGACTGGAGTGAATGACAGGACAGGCTGGTGGACTGGAGTGAATGACAGGACAGGCTCGTGGACAGAAATAAATTAGAAAAAAAACGAGAGCCCAATATGGTGTAGTATGCTAAAGACAATTGGTAAGTGGTTTAGTGAGAGACTTTATACTCACAAACATGGGTTACCATTCAGGCCACCACTCAATAGGCAGGTGAGGAGATTAGACCTGTCCTCACTCAGGATTAAGAAATCGCTCTGTGTAGTAAAGAAACAAGAAAGAGGGTAGCACTCCCCTCCACCAGGAGTGGACACAGAGTATTTGTATGTAGAACAGAGGAGCCAGCAGGATAAAAGTCAATACAATTTTTAAAATTGCTTTGAGGAAGTGGTGGGCTTGCCTCCCAAAAGCAGACACGAGATCCTGTCTTCATATAAATTAATACATTTATTATACGGTACCCCAAAACAGTGCAACACGTTTCGCGGGCCCCGCCCGCTTAATCAGGCAATAAAAGTGGGGACAAAACAGAATTTCGTCAATAGCAGGTGTAGCGCCTCGTGGACTGAAATGACTGACAGACAAGCGACTGGACTAAATGACAGAATAAACACTTGAAGAAAAAGATCATCTGTCTGAGAAAAAATGATAATATGCATATGGACTAGTTTTAGCTTCCATGTATAAATCTTTATTGAATACACCTTAACACAATAAAATCTAAAATTACTTAAAAATGAGAAAACACAGAATGGGGGTTCTGGTCCAATCATAATATGTTACAGAGATATCAACAGCACATCTCAAAAAATTTGTGAATATACAATAAGGCACGGACACAAAATGCTACATAACCTATCAAAAACTCAGGTACAATATGGCCAAATAAAACTAACACCCTGCACGCACACTACAAGTGTGCAAAAATGTATCATATACTCATAAATACTCCACAAAAACAAAGCTGGATGTTATGTTACCAAGAAAAATCCCAAACCTCTTGCATAAATATCTGTATAAACATATGCTGCTGCACAAACCAAACAGCCCCGTAGTTGTGGCGGTGTCAGAAAAGAAACAGAAATTGGATCTGAAAAATAGTGGATAATTACCTGTTCCGTGCCTAGACCAGTGGTAAGTGCCCCAGGTGTCCCCTCCACGCGTAGCGCAGGGTCGCCGCTTTCTCAAGAGGTCTAGACTAACTGACAAAACTGTGACCAATACTGGGGCGTCCAGAGGGTGAGTGTGACAGGGTGGGTAGTAGGCCTGAAAGATAAATCAAATTTAAACCGAAATCGCGATCACCAAGATCACGATTTCGAAATCGTCGAAGTGGCAATTATCGTGATGACGTCATTTCCGCATGGGGGCAGTTTGGAGACACAGCTACAAACTTCCCCCAAGTCCCGGCGGGTCTGCGGCCCGCAGTGTTGGACATACCTTCCACACGAGTCCAATGCTGTCCGTCCTCTATCGCCTCTAGGGCACGGCATACTTCCTGGTTCCTGTATGTCACATGACATACAGGAAGTATGCCGTGCATGCAGTAGGCGAAGTGGACAGATGGGCATCGTTGGATTCATGCTGGAAGGTATGTCCAGCACTGCTGCAGCTTGGGGACAGAGCGGGCACAGAGAGAGACAAAAGGTGCACAAAGGGGGAAAGAGAGAGACCCAGAAGGGGCACAGAGAGACTAAGGGGGCACAAAGAGAACAAAGGGGTCAAGAGAGAGGCCCAGTGGGGGCAGAGAGACAAAGGGGGCGCAGAGAGAGACCTAGAGGAGGCACAGAGAGACAAAGGGGACACAGAGGGTGCAAAAAGAGACGGGACAGAGGCACAGAGGGAGAACAAAGCTTACTTTAAAGTAAATCGTGAATCAAATCGAAATCGTGATTTGGGACAGAAATCACTCATTTCAATTTTTTTCTAAAATCGTTCAGACCTAGCGGGCAGTGGTGGAAAGAGATGGAAAAGTTGAGAAGGAGAGACTGACAGAAGGTGGTAAAAGGGAGAGAGAATGCCTATAGATAAAAGATAACATGACATACAATTTTACCTCTGCCTTTTTGGTGATTAGCCTGGCCTCTGCTGCTCTCTGGAACTCACTGCTGGGCTGTGGGCTGGCTCTGTCCTCCATGTGACTCCCTCAGACATGCTGGCTCTTATCTGTGTCTCTTATCTCCCCCCTCCTGTCAGTGAAGGCTCACTGCTCCCTGTGCTGTAGCTGAGACACACTCCAGCGCTTACAGATTCTGTCCTTCCTTCTCTCTTGAATCTGTCTCCTCCATCTCTCTTGAATTTTCTCGCTGGCCAGTGACACACATCATGACAGGCAGTGCCCATGGAGGAATCAGGAGGAATCAGGAGGAGGGGCGGCACTGCCTGTCTGTAACAAGATACAAGAGCAGCCCATGGGAAAACTACCAGGAAGCATAGGCACCGCACACTAGCAACATGCCTGGCTGGAGAGAGCAGGGGGCGGCGCCGCAGCTTTATGGTGGTCAAGGCAACTATTGTAAACACTCTCTCTCGGAGAGAGTAGTACAGACTGCTTCAGAGATAATTTGTGCGGCTGCCCCAGCCCAGGAGGAGTGTGTGAAGCACGGTGATCGTGCTTGTGTAATCAGCCTGCACAGCGTGTCACTGGCTTCCTCTAGCAGTGTCCTCCATGATCCTGTGCCCCCTTCCTTCACCTGCTGGTCTGCGCTCAGTGTAGTCGCACGGCCCGCATGGTGGAAGAAACGGCCCTGTGTACCTCCTACTACTTATCACTGTGTTGTAAATAGTAAAAGCCATCAAAATAAGGAAAACAACATTAAAGTGGAACTACAGTCTTCCAGCTCCTTGCTGACTGTATAAAGTCATAAACCAAATAACCAGGGGCGTAGCAATAGGGGTTGCAGAGGTTGCGACCGCATCGGGGCCCGAGGGGCCCCGAAGGGCCCTCCCGCAACTACAGTATTAACTCTCTATTGGTCCTATGCTCATAATAATCACTTCTATAGATACTTTGAATATTGGTAAGTATTAACAAATTGTTCCCCATCCCCTTTTTGCACCTCAGACACTGTGGTTGTCCTTGGCAGGTTTTGGTGCACCGTATCATTCATTATATATAGAGTGTTTGGGGGGCCCCATTGTAAAACTTGCATCGGGGCCCACAGCTCCTTAGCTACGCCACTGCAAATAACACAAGCAACCTGTCACACCTCCAGTGCCCCCCCCCCCCACCCCCATCATAGTAGCCTGTGTGTAAGCTGCCATCTTGCATACAAATATAATAACCACATCTTTCTGTAAGCACCACACTACTATTTTTCTGAAATGTACAGCTTTTGTATAAGTTTTTCTTGTACACCAAAGCTCTCTGCTAAATCATTCAAACTTTCTACAGTGAACGATAAAACAACAATCTACAGCAGATGTCAATCTCACTCACGTAAGGGGCCAAAATCTAAAACATACTGTAGACTTAGTCACGGTACAAATTGTTTATTAAGATTTAACATTTATTGAACAATCTGAACCTAAGCGTCATAACTACAGCGACGTGAGGGGCCCGATCTTCCCCCTTCTGTTGTGTAGCAGTTTAATATTTAGAAGATCACACAAGGCAGTCCATGCACCGCTTCAATATGTGTAATTTATTCCCCTAAGCGTTGTCACATAGCAGAAGTACACATGTCCATTACATCACATGACATCAAAGGATCATTCTGACCTGTATCAGGAAGTGCGCTGAGACGGGTAGGGAGGGTCAAGGTTCCACTTTAAATAAGCATTAAGCACATATCAGTGTTTCACCATTATGTTTTATTTATATATATATATTTATATATATTTATATATATATATATATATATATATATATATATATATATATATATATATATATATATATATATATATATATATATATATATATATATATATATATATATATATATATATATATATATATATATATATATATATATATATTTATATATATATATATATTTATATTTATATTTATATATATATATATATATTTATATATATATATATATATATATATATATATATATATATATATATATTTATATATATATATTTATATTTATATATATATATATATATTTATATTTATATATATATATATATTTATATATATATATATATATATATATATATACATATATATATATATATATATATATATATTTATATATATATATATATATATATATATACATATATATATATATATATATATATATATATATATATATATATATTTATATATATATATATATATATTTATATATATATATATATATTTATATATATATATATATATTTATATATATATATATATATATATATATATATATATACATATATATATATATATATATATATATATATTTATATATATATATATTTATATATATATATATATTTATATATATATATATATATATTTATATATATATTTATATATATATATATATATATATATATATATATTTATATATATATATATATATATATATATATATATATATATATATATATATATATATATATATATATATATACCCCTATTATTTATTTATTTATTGTATTTATTAAGCGCCATCATATTACGCAGCGCTGGACATTAGTTTAGGTTACAGACAATATTTAGGGGTGACATACAGCACTAAGACAATACAGGAATACAAGAAAAACCAGATCACACAGCACAGAATGAGTACTAAGTAATGCTTAGTCAGTCACTGGATGGGAGACTGGAGATTAGGCAAGTCGAATTCACTTTAATGCATAGCATGGGTGCACAGTAATGGAGGTGCGTGATCAGGTAAGACACAAAAGGTTGAGGAACCTGCTGAAGGCTTACAATCTAGAGGGAGAGGAAGGGACACAAAAGGTAGAGGACCGGAGTTCGGCTGCAGGTTTAGAGCACCAGTGAGGGGTGGTAGGCCAGAATGAAAAGGTGAGCCTTGAGGGCCTTCTTGAAGATGTTGAAAGAGGGGGCTGCCCTAATGGGTGGAGGTAGAAAGTACCATAGTGTTGGAGCAGCTCTTGAGAAGTCCTGGAGGCATGCATGGGACTGGGTAATGCGGGGGGTGCTCAGGCGAAGTTCATTGGAGGAGAGGAGTAAGTGGCTAGTTGTGAACCGCTGAGTAAGATCGTATATAAGGAACAGAGGCGCCAAAAGTATAAAATTAGATTAAATGAGCTTAAAAACCAACTTAATTGGCAAAAATGAAGGAGGAAGTGGTAGTCTTACCTCCCTCAAGCAGACACGACAACGACTGCGATTCAGACAGTCAAACACATTTATTAGAAACTCCAAAAAAATTGCAACACGTTTCGCAGGCTCAATCCCGCTTCATCAGGCAATACAGGGAGGAGTATCAAGCGATCTGCACAAGGATTCAAGTTAAGCGCCTCTGTGTAAGATCAGACATGTAGGGTGGGCAGGTTTTGTGGACAGATTTGTAGGTCAGACACAGTATCTTGAATCTGATTCTGGACTGGATAGGAAGGCAGTGGAGGGATTCACAGAGGGGAGCCGCCATGGTGGAGCGATGAGAGGAGTGGATAATTCTGGTTGCCACATTCATGATTGGCTGCAGCGAGGCAATTCAGGTCATAGGGAGACCAGACAAGAGAGCATTGCAGTAGTCAAGGTGGGAAATTATGAGGGCATGGATTAGGAGTTTGGTGGTGGCAGAGGTCTGGAAAGGGCGGGTCTTGCAGATGTTATGGAGGTGGAAGTTGCAGAATTTTGTGAGGTTTTGGATGTAGGGAATGAAGGAGAGTGCGGAGTCCAGAGTGACACCCAGACAGTGGGCTTGAGAGATAGGGCGAATTGTAGTGTGGTTACTAATGCACATCTGTGAGGTTCAGGGATGGCCGGGGTGGGAATATCATGAATTCCGTTTTGTCCAGATTTAGCTTCAGGAACACATCCAGGAGGAGATGGCTGATAGGCAAGATGAGACCTTGTCCATGGTAGTGGAGGATAGGTCAGGGTTGTGAAGGTAGATCTGGGTGTCATCTGCATATAGATGATAGATAAAACCCATGGAGGAGATAACCTTGCCAATGGAGGATGTGTATAGGGAGAGCAGTAAGGGAGCATTGGGGGACTCCTACCAAGAGGTGGTTAAGGGTGGATGAGGACTCACTGAAGGAGGTTGTGAAGGAGCTGATGGAGATGACTATATTCATTGATTGTGATGACTGTGAATAAAATCAGATCATGTTTTAGGAAGTGTTCATGCAGAAGTTCAGAAAATTCTTAAGCAATCAAATTTTTTTATCACAGTTATATATAAAAAAAATGTTTATAAATTACACTTTATTTTACATAGATAATGTAGCGAATACGGGTGGAAATTTGGATTTATTTTTATCATGGTAATGTGACCTCAGTTTTGTCATCTTACAGGCGTACATGTGCTTGTCAGGGGCTGGACCCCGACACCTGTGGTGCCTCTTTTTCCTTTGGATGCTCCTGGAGTATGTACTACAATGGGTGCAAGTTTGCAAGAAGTAAAATCCCCAGAAAATTCAAACTTCTTTGTGATGACCCAAGAGAGGTCAGTAACAATTCACACTTTCTATGATGTGTAATTGCCATTTTATATCTTCGTGTGCCTTTAAATAAATGTTTTTACTGTTGTACCTGGTAGCCTTGTAAATAAATTTAATGATTTTATTAATGTTTTGTTTTGTAGTACTTGTGTTGTAGTAATCAAGTTGGGATAATATTAGGACATGCAAAAGCAGTTAAACTGTCTCTTGAGTAATGCTACATGCACACTGTACACAAGGTTTTTGCTCCTTCCTACACCATCCATGATGTCTAGATCAAGGGTGGACTAATGTTTTCCATCTTCTCTTGGGCCATACCCCCTTCCATAGCTTAACACTGGAGGGAGGTTGAGTGGCAGGCCAACCCTGCTCCATACCACAACTCCCATTCCACATCACAGAATTTTTTGGATGTATCCAACAAACCCATGTTTTACTGTTGTCACCAAAGGCCTAGCTAGAAATCATGGGGCCACATAGCAAAGTTTTGGTTGGCCCCCTCCTAAAAAAAATATAAAAGTTCCTTTGTGCTGCCCCTCCCCCTGTTAGGTGTCCAGAGGTGACCCCCCCCGATTAACTAGCCCTCTAGTAATGGTAGCCAGAGGTACCCCCCCCCCCCCAGTATTAGATAGCACCCCCCAGTATAGGTAGCCAAAAGTATCCCTCAGTATAGGTAGGCAGAGGGACCCCCAGCATATGTTCCCCCTAGTATAGGTAGTCAGAGTTAGTCCCCTTAGTATAGGTAGCCAGAAGTAACCTTCCCCAGTATAGGTAACCCCCATTATTAGTAGCCAGATGTAGCTCCAGTGTAGGTAGCCAGAAGGACCCCCTTCCCAGTATAGGTCACCCTCTTAGTATAGGTAGCCACAGGTGCCCATGTTTAGGTTTCCAGAAGTAGAACCCCAGGATACATAGTCAGGGGCAACCCCCACTGTATAGGGAGGTTCACCTTCCTGTTCTTTTCATCGCTAGTGGGGCAATCCTGGAGGTTTATGACCTGGTGGCTAAGGATGACGTCCCATCATCCCTTGCAAGCTGCTCTGGTGAAGACCCATGGCTACTTTGACTTTATGCCCTGGGAGCGCCCGCCCCAAACACCAATATCAACATTGACCTAACAATATCATAACAACAAGTGATGCCACCTTCATTTTCCCCATAACAGGTGTAGCTAGCTGCGTTGCTCCCTTAGCCGCCCCCCACCATCATCACCATAACAAATGGTGGTTGCATAACCTCCACCTCTCTAAACATGTGTATGGTATTCCTGTACAAACACCCAGCCCCAATATAGGTGTGGCCAGTATAAACCCCCCCTTCGCAGCCAGAAATGTCCGATTTAACATACATTAAAGGAATGAGTCAAGCTATATGCTGAAGGAATATTTCATTAGCAAGGTCACTAAAGTTAGCAAATTTCATGAATGCATATAATTTATTGCAAGGAGTTCAAATAATTGAAAGACACACTGTGAGCTCAATGTGGGTGCTAATGTGAAATAACACTGAACTGCTGTCTCACAGCAAACAAAGGGGTTACTTGTTGCTGTGCAGCACCAGCCTACTGTGTGAGAGAATCACAGCTGAAACACATGTGACTGGAAAACAGCCTCACCCATTAATGGGAATCACTAAGTAATGTTTTCTAACACTTAAGTCTATGTGAATGACATCAGTCCAAGACTTCAAAACCCATCATCTGCACTAGCTAAGAGTACTAAATATTATAAGTAATTAATGCGTTTTAGAGTTTTTTTTATTATGTTGCCAAATGTAAGGGATCAGTTAAAGTTTAATATTCAGTGTTCTTAGAAAAGGGGATTCTCCTTATACTTTTGCAGAAGGCAAATTTGCAGGATTAAAAGACCATTGATGCCCAGAATTGGGTTTTACTAACTAGATATATTTAATAAGAGTTAATTGCTATGCAAGTTCTTCCTATCATCTCTAAACTGCTGTGATGAATACATTTTAACATACAGAAGTACCCAGTGAACCCTCAGAAGTACACATGAGGGAATGTATTACTGGTGGATGATCTTCCATGTATGACAATACATAAAATCATGGTGTTATGTTGCCATGGTTTTAAGCCTCATCTACACGAGTAGATGAGGCTCCAATCCGACGGCTCGATTAGCCGCCGGATCGCCTCTTCCGCATCCCCGCGCGTACCCGCCGCGTCCCCGCGCGTACCCGCCGCGTCCCCGCTCGCCCGCGCGTGCGTCGGATACGATTCCCCACTCGTCCCCGCCGGCGCAGCTTCTCTTCCGCTCAATTCCCTGTCATTGTCCCCTCGCGGGGAACGAGCAGGGAATCGGCGGTGGGGAGATCGGTCCTGTCGGATCTTATCAATTGAGCCGCATTAGCGGCTCGATTGATAAGGAACATCGCCGCCGCATCTACGCGTGTAGATGCGGCTTTATGATTGCTCACTGCAATCAAGTTGTGTCAGCTTCATAGACAGGCAACTACTCAGTATTGGTAGTAATTGAGGCTCATGTTGTTAATGTATTTTGTGTGGAATGTATCATTTCCAACACAGACATTTTTTGCACTGCACATAAACAATTTTTGTATTATTTGTTTTTACTGAGCTGATTAGTTTTGCAAATGTGACGTGCTGTGTAAAGCCTCATGCGAGAAACTCAACTGAGATGACCAATAAGGACCGCCTCTGTTGAGAATCTAGCGTGAGTACGATGCCCCTGACACCACGCCCAGCGATCAACCTGTAACTTTATTAGCGACCTGTACTGAGCAATAGAAACTGAGCATGTAATGATAAAATATATGATCAGAGGTTTCTATATTTTTCCAGAAATATGCCACGGAAAATGATATACATATTAGTAATGTTGCTAAGAGGGCCAGGAGGAGGTCTTTCCTGTCGAGCCTCCCTGCTGCTCTTTTAAAATGATAGATGGGTTTACTAACCAATAGGGATGCCCAAGAGCTTTGCTCTCAGTTTCACTTTGGTTTAGTAAATCTCTTCAAACCTCTGGAGCTGCTTAAAAGGTAGACATGCAGTTCTCCAGTAGGTACTCTCTGTTTTTTTAACTTTTCATCATATGCTCGGTTTCTCGTACTGACATTTGTTGTAGAGTTGTTTTATGTTGACATTAGAGTTGTAGCCATGCCTCAAGTGTGGATGTGCAGTACGTGATAGTAATTACCTACAGACTAAATAACCATACTATGATTGCTTCAAGATTCATACAGAATGTCTGGAAGCATGAAGGTGTATTTTCATTGTACTGCATTTTCAGTCCATATGTGGATATTTAAAGGATATGGGATACTGTAGGTGGGAAAGGTAAATGCAAAGCTGATATTTACATCTCCATGACCACAACTGAGAGGCTGAGAACTAGACACAGTGATTGCTAAGAGCAAGCCTCTATTGCATGCAGCCTTATTATCCTCTAGAAGTTGTTTACACAATGCTGCATTCTGTATAGCAACACATTCTCACATGGACTGACAATATGCTGCTGTCAGTACCTTTCTGTGCATGGAGGAGGGTGACAGAGAAAACACTATGTAAAAGATTAAGCTGGCTACTAATGGGCAGGAGGAAGAACAGGGAAAGACTTAATATAGTCTATGAGGAAAGGAAATGCGTATACCATTTATGATCAGCAGCACAAGGTAAAATTATGTTTTTATTGTTAGACTAGTGCTAGGTCTTCCCCGTGAGCATCCCTCATCGCCGTGGGGAAGTCCAGTAGGGAATAATCTGTGTACAAATTATTTACTAAAGCTAACGCCCTCCTTTGTTATACCTGCTTTGAGTGCTAGTTGTGTAATGTTGTCCAGTTTCTGGAGCTCTGCATATCCATGCCGATAGATCATTCGGGTACAACCACTGTCTGAAAGCGCTGCCATGTCTCCCGCTGTACATATGAGGAAAGGGCACCTACTATAGACTGCTATAGAAGAGAGAACAGAAGCAGTATCATTTATGAGTATACTATGAGTATACCTTGGTTGCTGAACATATGGATGCTGTAGACAGTGATCTGTTCAGATGCAGTATAATCACATCCATGTATATGCAAAACTGCATACTGTGCAAATCCCCATTTTTAATACTACCTGAACATCACGTGGAATAATGTGATAAACATGGATAGATATAGTACTAAGGCTATTGAGAGTTTGCCTGTGTTCACTTTCATTTCATTTTTTTCCACTGAAATGGTTAACAGACTTTATGGATACAGTAAAACCTTTTGTTTGCTGAAAGTTGAATGAACCAGATTTTGTGCCACACTGGCATGGCTGCTATGATACTCCAGGAAAGTTGTATATACCATTGCTAATACACATTCAGTTCAGGTTGCCTTTAAAAAAAAGTAAATCATTATAACACATTACTTTGTGATTTCATAAAGGAAGAAAAATTGGAAGACAATCTTCAGGACTTGTCAACTCTGATAGCACCAATTTACAAGAAGCTTGCACCAGATGCCTATAATAATCAGGTATGTAACCAGGTTTGGTTCAAGGGTTTTGGAGCAATTGCGTTGTTTCCGATTGCATACCACAGTAGTCCTAATTGTCCAACACAACCTCCATTTTGGGATATAGGCATGAAAAAAAAACTAATTTTTACCAAATGCATTGAAGACTGTGAGCATGACAAAAGGCATTTTTGCCTAGAGGAGTACAGTATATGGGCTATAATTTACGGGCATGTATGTGAAAATATTTTTTCCAAATGCACTGAAGTCAATAAGATGGTTTAAGAAAAAAACATTTCGTGAAAATGTGTATATTGTGGAAATTTTTTATGTCACTATAAAATTTCATGAAAACTTTGAGTCAGTTGAAAATGCAAATTTCAATGCAAGAATGATTTTTGTGAAACTTTAAATTTCAGTAAAGGAATTCCTTTTTCTTCAGACATTTTGGTACAAAGTCTATCCATACCATTTCTGTTTTGTTAATGAGGCATTGTAGAATACACTTGCGTCTTTCAGACAGACGGTGAATTCACCATCCCGTCAGCTGCTCTCCTGCACCAAGCCTGGCATTTGCTGGTGTTTGGTACCGGTGCTGGGCAGGCACCCACCCATGGAGTCAGATCTGAGCGTGGTTGCAGCCGTGCTGAGACACAACATGTTGTGGTCCTCTGCTGCTGGGTAATACTATGCTTGACACACATGTTGTCACAACCACTGCAATTTGGCTGTATTTAAATTGCACCCAAATTGCACTGGTGTGCTGCAGACGGGACGCTGAGCTGCTCATCAAGCAGTTTTCAGATGCCACAATATATGCCATAAATGAAGGTGAAGGATCTCCGTGCACTGATGGGCACTTGTGCAGTATTTTTAATTATAAAACACATGAGCACTTAATTATTATTCCATGTGATAGTTTCCCTGGCAAAAGTGATGATATATTGGATAGAATGACGTTGATGGGCCTTTCTCTTAGTTTGGCTGTGACAGTGATGAGCAAATTTCTCTCACAGAATGAGTGCTGTTAGCATTCGCATTTACAGTAAGTCTGAGGCAGAGTTCACACCTGTTAAAGATCGCGTACAACTTGCGATTTCCCGAAAACACGATCCCTGCATGTGTAATGTATAGCAATGGCATTGCATTTTTTTTGCATTCATATGCGAGTTTGTGTTCATGATCTTTCTGCAGATGTCAGGTCTGCTTTTTTTGTGTGTGATGTGTGATGTTTCAATGCAAGTAAATATAAACGCAGTAAAATCATATAAAAATGTGTTTTGCATGACATGAATGCAAGTTTGAGGCTACTTATATGAATTTTCCTGGAAATTAAGTTCATGAATATTCATGGAAAAATCGCAGTATGACATTTTGCAGACAAACTCCTATAAAAATTGCAAAAATGCCCATGAAAATCTCATGCATAAAGTGCTAGACAAGTGTGAATGATCCCTAAGTCTATATGCAGTAGAGTTCCCTCCTGGTAATTGTTCTCCAGTGATCCAAGATGCGCTTGCTGGAGCATGTTCTGCCTTGTTGAGTGAAGAAGGTTGACCAGAACGCATTCTGTTGACTGCCACTGTTGGAAACATAAACAACACTGGCCAATAAAGATGCATCTTGATGTACTGCTGGAGTAGCTCACCTGTACAGACAGCAGACACTTGCCCAAAATGACTTAAAGGAACACTATCAATTAAAACGACTTTTTTTTTTTTTTAAATACTCTATATTAGGGTACACATTACCACTGGTGCTAGGGTCACTTTTTTATTCACCCAGTTTTCTCTCCCTCTCTCCCTGCTTAAATCATCCTTCATTCCTCACACAGCTCACAAATATACTTCACTATGTCACTGCATACAGGTGAGTCTGAGAAGGAGGCTGATCTGAGGAGGTAACAAGTAACTAGATGAGCTGTAATATTTCTGTAAATATAACCAGCAGGGAGATGTGTATACACTATTCCTGACTGACTGACTGACTGGCTTGCTTGTGATTATACACTCCAGGCTGCATCTACTTCATAGGCTGCTATGAGAGGGAGAGAAGCTTTTTACAACGGCATTATCAGGATCTTTATCAGACAGAAAACAGAAGAAAAGGAACACACATTCCTGAAATCTTTGATGCTAGGAATACACTATACGTTTCTGCAGCAGATAGATGGGTTCGATAGATCATTTCTGACATGTCCGATTTCACGTTCAACCGTTTTGCCGCTCAATTTCTGATAGAAGTGAATGGAAAAAGATAAGAAAAATGAGCGGAAGATAAGAGACTCAAGCAGCAGAAATGCATCATGTATTCCCAGCATAACCCCTTACCACCATCTGAATAAGATTCTTTCAGCAAGGTGATTATTAAACTATACACTGAGGAGTTGATAGCAACCCCCCTGTGCAGGGAAATAGTCTTGCCCTTTAAGAGCCTGACACTTTGGTATCTAAAACCAGGGCTGTGAAGTTGGTACAGAAATCATCCGACTCCGACTCCTCAGTTTATGAAACCACTGACTCCGACTCCAACTCCAGGTACCCAAAATGGCTCAGACTCCTCGACTCCGACTCCTTAGTCTAATACATACCAGGGCTGTAGATTTGGTACACAAATCATTCGACTCCAACTCCTAAGTTTATGAAACCACCGAGTCCAACTCAGACTCCAGGTACACAAAATTGCTCCGACTCCTCGAATCTGACTCCGACTCCACAGCCCTGTCTAAAACTGACAGAGGATTTTACAGCAGAGAGGCAGAGCTGTGAGAGGAAGGAAATTGCTCCTAGTACTTGTGGTAATGTGTGTCCTAACATACAGCATTTAAAAAAAATGCTTTAATCAATAGTATTCCTTTAATCCTGAACAATCATTTTGATCAGTGAAAGCCTACTTTCTGTACACAGCTTTAGAATTCAGATTTTGTTGAACTATAGGTGAACTACAATCATTGATGAACGTTTTAATTTGTATTTTTGTATTACATGTGTTTCACTTTGGTATTTTGGGAGTTGAAAGATAGCTTTTTTTTTTTTAGAGTTTCAAATGTTCTCAGGATAAGATTCATACAACACAGATACATCTTTTGAATCCGCATATGTAACAAATATGTAACAAATTTCTTATTTGACTTGAAGGTTGAACATGAGCATAGAGCCCCTGATTGCCGACTGGGCAAAAAAGAAGGTCGTCCTTTCTCAGGAGTCACTGCGTGTTTGGATTTCTGCGCTCATTCCCACCGAGACCTGCACAATATGCAAAATGGGAGCACGCTGGTAAGTCAAATTGTAACTTATAGAGTTGTCTTACTAGGGAAGTAGATAACGTACAGATTTGCTAAAACCATATGCTGATGTGAGTAAGGATTACCTGGGATTCCCATTCTGTGTCACTGGGATGTATTGCATCATGTGATGCCAAGAATCTTAAAGTGGGGAATGTAATGCAGTCAGATCTTTTGGTGGCATTCACCAATGATTACCACAAAGCGGATCAGTTCATCTTGGCGTGTGGCTCTGAAAGCCGAGCGCCGAAGCTGGGCGCCGTCATAGCAGTAATGCTATGATGTGCGCCCCGCGTAGCGGTAATTCGGGGCTCTGGCGGCTGCCAGCCCCCGAATTACATCTCCCTCCGAGCTGCGACAACTCGGAGGGGGAATAGTATTTAACGCCGCCTGTGAGTTTAGCGGCAGTGGGGAAAGCCATCATTCAGCTCTCCCCACGCCGAACTGAGCGGCGCTGTCATAATATGTACTGGCCACAAAGAATTGTGAAATGGAACATACTGATGAAACCAAAATTTGTTTACAGCTAATTGTAAATGTGCCCTTAAATGTTAAAGCACTGTGCCCTTACATAAATCCAGGGAAGGGCCGGGACAAGGTTTTCCAGCACCAGAGGTAGACACCATGTACCCCTCCCGTATGCAGCATTCCCTAGATTTAAGCCTTGATATTTGTATCTATTACGGATTTACTGAAACATTTCCTCAGAAGTCACTCTGTTCCTTACAGGTACACTCCTATGGCCCTATTCTCACATCAGTATGGCTGAATTACCCTTGCATAACAACAAGATCCATCAGCAGATGTCAACAGGTTTAGGAATACTCATTGGATTATAATCTGTCCAACAGAGCACTGCCTTTTATTGGTTCTGAAACCTTTAGATAGTACCCAAAATGTATGTGGAAATAAGCAGAATGCTCTTTGGTCCAAAACCAAAATCCGATCTTCTTTGAACCTTTTCTTCCAGGTTTGCACTTTAACCAGAGAAGACAATCGTGAAATTGGGAAAACCCCTGAGGATGAACAGCTGCATGTGTTACCTCTTTACAAAGTTTCTAATGTGGACGAGTTTGGCAGTGCAGAGGCCCAGGAAGAGAAGAAAAGAACAGGTGCTATCCAGGTTCTGGCATCTTTTCGCAGGCAAGTGAGGATGTTGGCAGAGCCTGTAAAGACATGCAGACAGAAGAAAATGGAAGCAAAGAAAGCAGCAGCAGAGAAGCTCGCTTCATCCCAGGAAAATAACTCTAGTAAAAGTGAAAAGGAGAAGCCCACACGTCACAAGAATTCACACTCAGAAGCTGCTAATCATGAAAAACATCTAGCAGGTAAATCACACTGCAAAAACACTGTTACCATTCTGCTAGGCTTCCTCATATCACTGAATGAGTGTAACATCACAACCATTGTGTCCATCTGGCAATCTTTATAAACGTTTAGCATTATGGTCAAGCAACTAATATTTTTAAAGTGGAATTATGCTCCCAAAGCTAAAATTTAATCAATCACTCTTAGTTACAAAAAAGAACATTTAAAAGCATTTCCTCACATTCCCTGTGTGTAAAAACTCTGCAGAGAGCAGTAAAAGCTTGCTAATCTTGGGTTCATCGGCAAATATAATAATTGCCGACCAGCAGACACTATCTCAGAGTCGTGTTAATTTACAAAAACGTGGTAATACTGCTGTGCATAGACAGTGCACGGCAGTATTACTCTTATTTCTGCACGCAAGTACCGCAAGTTCCGCTATTATCGCGATCAGCTGTACTCGAGTTATGCTACCATTGCTACTGTCACACGCTACTAACAAGCATTACTGTTAGTAACGCTTGTTACCATAGCAACTCACGGTACTTACGGGCGGATATTACCGCAATTTTGTGAGTCATCCACAGTATGTCTTCACTCCGTCCCCCCCCCCCCCCCTCCTTTTTTGGTGATGTGACGCAGCTGCTGCCAGGGCTATGTGTCTGTTTAGCAGAGGGAGGGGCATATATATATATATATAGTTTTTATTGAATATACTGTATTTGCGTAACAAAAGGCCTGTCCCGGAAATGTTTGCCTTCTGCTTCTACTGCTCTCTGCAGTGAAAATAAACATTTTTACACACAAAGATTGCTTGGAAATGCTCACAAATGCTCTTTTACTCTTAACTAAGAGTAGTTTGGAGAATATAATCCCACTTAAAGAATAAAGGGTGTTTGCAGCATTTAAAAAAAAAATTACTAAAAATCGTTTGTTTGGATGAAATGTGGAGAGGAGTTGCACATGAAAAAGAGCAACCTGATGAGTTATGTAATCAGCAAGGTTAGTTCCCAGCAAAAGGCACACTTAGGCCTCGATTCATAAAGCATTATTCCAGTAATGCAGAAAACAGCTGACTTTACCAAGAACTTAGAAAAATGTCAATTTATAAAGGCTGTTACTGCATGGAAAGTTTAAATTACTGAGAAGTGAGGTAAATTACCGACTTGTGCAGTAAATACCTGAACAAATGTCAGTAAATGTCAATTCATAAAGACTGGAACATGCTGTAAAGCCCAGAAACATTACTGGCAGCTCTGATGTGGCATAAACAGTGCAGAGACTGTGCGGAGCCGTTACTCACATAAGCAGAAGCAGAGAAAGCTATGACTGACAGGAGCAGAGAGCCAATAGAAACAGCTCCTGTCTCCTGCAAGTCCCGCTGATCAGATGCTGATAGGTTGTGAAGGCTTCTATGGAGGAACAAGCTTTTCTACCCCCCAGGCAGTGAGCAGAAAGAACGGAACAAAGGAGGTTTCCCCTGCAGCCCTTTGGCCATTTAACCTTTTAGGTTTCTGTTTGAAGATGTGGAGGAGCTAGTGGGGAAATCACCTAAGCAGGGCATGTTTAAAGTCTCTTGGAATTCATCTAAGCTGTTGCAATTAAATAAAATGCAAAGAAAGACTAATAGACAGATTCACAGCAACAAAGGCAGTATAACAACACATGTACATTCTAAAGGGATGTCACTATGCCTCTTACTATTGTATTGCCCTCACTGTATGGAACAGCTTGTAACAACACAGAGACAGCTCCACACTGCTCTGCTGTTACCGAACAGGTTTTTGTTAATAGGCTTTGGTTAATTACTGAACTTCTATCGCACCGGTGAAATTTTTTATGAATTAGCAGACAAAAGTGTAAAATACCAAATACGGTATTTTAACGACCTGATTTTGTTACCACACAGCCCTTTATGAACCGAGGCCTTATTGTACATTTTAAGTAGAAAAATATATACAAAATAAGCCATGTTACACAGAATCTATCATTGTGAAAAGTCAAAACTGCAGTAATAATATTATGAAAAAAAAAATGGCCATAATTTGTAAAATTGATCCAAAATGCTAAAATGAACGATTTAGTTCATCTTACCCTTTCATGCCATGGACAGTTTACCATTTTTTTCAATTAGCAATGATCACCTTCATTACAGGGATTTTCCACGGATTGTGTGCCAATCGATAATATTGATCATGGGTAGCTGGGTGATCATTCTGTGAGTTGTCTTGTCTGCCACACTCTGTTGAAAAACAGTGATTTAGTTTGTTTAGTCAAGTCTCCGTGCTGTTAAAGGACAACTGAAGCGAGAGGGATATGGAGTCTGCAATATTTATTTCCTTTTAAGCAATAGCAGTTGCCAAGCATATGCATATCAGGTTTCTGACATTATTGTCAGATTTGACAAGATTAGCTGCATGCTTGTTTCTGTTGTTATTCAGACACTAATGCAGCCAAATAGATCAGCAAGGCTGCCAGGCAACTGGTGTTGTTGTTTAAAAGGAAATAAACATGGCAGCCGCCATATTCTTCTCACTTCAGTTGTTCTCTTCAGGCTATTCTTTTACACAGGTTTCATTCACAAGTATTCAGGCTATTCTTGTGTTTAACAAATTAAATATAAGTGAGAAATCATAAAATGAGCTAAAACTATTTCTATCTTAATGTTATAATATCTGTGAATATTTGAGCACACCTGAAATGTACTTAGTATGTTTGTGAAATCAACTTTATGTCCTAAATGATAATCAGTGTTTATTTTGTTGTAGCTGGTTGTGCTGTGCATTCAGGGTAAGTCTTTACAAAGTAACTTCTGTACCTCAACACAATGGGACGTTTTCTTAATTCGTACATAAGAAGTGTTTCATAAACGAAGTTTTGGTTCTGGTTGGTGACCTGCTTCCAACTGAACACATTTTTGCATGTGTGCACTGGGTGTCATTCAGATGTTTACTATAGAAAATTGAATTAACGTTGTTTTATTAGTATATGCTGTGTGTTTTTGTTTTATTAGATATTGTAATTTTTTTTACATTTAATTACAGAAATCATGCGTCTTTCAGGACAAACCACACAGCCAGGCTCTACGCCTAACACAAGTCGTCCAAACCCTATGAATTCATTTCCCGCAACAGACACAAATCAAAGTTATGCAAGAATTTCCAACATGACAGACCCCTATCAAAATGCTTCTTCCGCCTACACTGGTTCTAATCATATGGATTATTTTCATGCTCCTCCAAACTCAGCTGTCTCTTGTGCCTCCACCCCAATGAACACTTACCAAGGACCCTTACATCAAGGTAGCCCATGTCCCCCATATCCATGCAATGGAAATGTCCCTTTGGAAAACAATCCTCCCTATCTCAGTCATTACCCCTCGCATCCACAACATATGTTCTACAGGTTTAAGAACCAAGAACCTGCAGCTAATCTTAACATGCCTCCAGTTCAATCATTGTACCAGCAGAGATTTGCTAATGGTAAACCCTACGGTCACAACTATATGAATTATGGAAACCAAAGCATGCAAGCAGAGGATTTTAGTGGCTGCAATTCAAAACCAAACACTCACCCCATGGGATCGTTTAATCCTTACTCTGTACATCGACCAGATAATCATTTAATGGAGTCTCTGTCAAAATCAAAGGCTAACCTCGGTTCCCAAGACTACCCTCCTCTGAACAGGAATAGTGATTACCCTCTTCCACACTCCTTCCAGGTTCATGAAAGCAATCCATCCATGGAAGGCAGGGCTGGACCTCTGCCGCTCCATGGTAAGAACAGTGACATGCATTCACATGTAGCGAATGGGATACCTGAAATGTTTCCTGGTTTTAATCATGATAGAACTAGTCATGGAGGCCTTGGTAGAGCAAATGGTGCTAATGTTCAGGAAAAGCTACCACAGGTCTCTACGCCTGTCAAAGAAGAACCAGAGGAAGTATGGTCAGACAGTGAGCAGAGCTTTCTTGATCCTGACATAGGAGGAGTGGCAGTAGCTCCAACTCATGGGTCTATTCTCATTGAATGTGCGAAGCGTGAACTTCATGCTACAACTCCATTAAAAAATCCCAATAGGAATCACCCTACTAGGGTTTCTTTAGTATTTTATCAACATAAAAGCATGAATGAGGCTAAGCATGGTATTGCATTGTGGGAAGCAAAAATGGCAGGTAAAGCCAGGGAAAAAGAAGAGGACTGTGAAAAATATGGTCCAGACTATGTTGCTCCAAAATCCTACAGTAAAAAAGCAAAGCGGGAACCTGTTGAACCAGCCCATGAGCCTGCTGAACCGACTTACCTACGGTTCATCAAGTCACTCACACAGCGGACAATAGCAATGACCACAGACTCCCAAGTCACAACATCTCCATACGCCTTAACACGGGTTACAGGTCCTTACAACAGATATATCTAGTCTGTTTACCTCATATACATCAGAGTGGTCCACCATTTTCCTATAGGCTAGTCTATGTGGTTGTTTGGAATGTTGTGGCAGAGATGTTACAGTATTTGAGTAGTCAGTAATTTGACCTATGGGGTAAGAATACCAGCAAAAAAAGAAACAGTATCCTCATCATCACTCTTCTCTTTTTTGACTCCCAGTCAGTCACATAACATGTCAAACAAGAGGATACTATCATCCTATGCAATGGTGTTCCTCAGCTATCAAACACAGGTTTTATTGGATGAAGCATAATAGTATTTTGTATTGATTTCCTTATCACATTGTATATCTGTGACCATTTTTATAAAACAAATATGTTTAGTTTAGGAGCCAGAGATAAACTTGCTTAGTGTTATAACATCAGGAATCTTACAAAGACCTTGTGGTGCTGACTTCCTATTGTGCTAAATGATACTGGAATTGCAGTTTTTTATCTAGGGTATATAATCTTAACTAAGACCTCCAATATCCTGATGTAGTATGGAATCACGGATCACAATATATATTTAATTTAAACACTGAAAATATTGGGACATTCTGAAAACAATAATGGTGCTATCATTTGTCTCTTTAATAATAATGCCTTGACAAACAAGTTCAGTGAATATACATGAAATATTAATTATTTACTTCTGAACTTTCATCAAAACTATGCTTTTAAATGCCATTTTAAATTAGCTGTCTTTTATATTTGTCATTTTATTATCTAAGTTACTGTTTTATCAATAATGAGCCTACAACTGAACCTTCTTCTTGCATTGGAGACACACACACACACACACACACACACCACACACACACACACACACACACACACACACACACACACACACACACACACACACACACACACACACACACACACACACACACACACACACACACACACACACACTAAGAAGTGATGAGGGTTGCACAATAAAGTGTCCTTTGATGTTAACCTGGGCCAAATAGTGACAGTTAACGTGCCACACAAATGTGAAATATTGGGGCAATGGAAGCCATGTATTGTTTTAGGCTCTCCCCCAATCTGCACGTTCAGTCTTCACTAAAACCCATGTAAATATATTTAATTCTGAGCAAAATGAAGGACTATTGGAAAATATTGTATAGTTTTTGAGAGCTTTTGTTTGTTGGTAAAACAAAATCACTTTCCTTTTTACCGCTCATGTAGACCAGAGTAATTCTAGCAACAATTTGACAACATTTTTTACCTCTGATTTCAATTTCCCTTGCAGATGTGCCATTATTAGAGAGATACAGTGACTCCAGAAAGGTCACTAACCCTACTGTTAGAATATGGGTAGAAAGCACTTACTGGCATTTCTGTTGTTGTGTTAATGGACCCTCAGCACATGGAACTTGAGGCTTAATGGAGTTTCATTAATTTACTTGCTTACCACCACAAGCAGCAAGTATCCCTGCTCAAATTCAAGTAGTTCAATTAGTATGTTAATGTTTAACATTACAACTAAATTAAATGGCTATATTTGGTACTGATGCAAAAACAGTAGTTTGAATACAATTTTTATATACGATAGTTTGGCTCTAGGTTGGCAACAAAGTAACTTTATTAATTATAACTTGTTGTCTGCAAATAATTATTATCATAATAATACATAGTATTCTTATGCATCACTTTTAATATTTATTGTTATAAAATGAATACTTATTAGCAGCCTTGAGTAGCAAACATGGAAATCCTAAAAAGCAGAACTGACGGCTAGCAAATTCAAGCCACTATGTGTTGATCAACTAGAGTGGTCCTTAATTGGCCTGTTTTTGTCCAATTATCGACTACCGGCTAGTTGATCAGGAGCTTTTATTTTCTTGCCACCGCTTCCTCTTCCCATATAAAGGAGATTTCCATGTTAGTTAGATGAATTCTCTACTCATCCCTGCTCATCAGCACTGGTATTTCTACATCATTCTGCCTTTTATCATCTGTCTTAGTGTAATAAAACCGGGATCATTTTAAAGACTGGGAGGATATAATTTGTGTCCAAGTTGCTTTCAACTAGTTTTTATAATTCAGCCCATTAGCCATGCTGTGTTACAGAATAATTAGTATATTGATGGTTTAGTGGCGAAAAGGTGCAATCTGAAATATAGGCATATGGATATTACATGGGTATTTTATATAACAATAAATAAAGTGTAAGTTATTCTGAAAAGTAAAATCCCTGCTAAATCCAATACTAAGCTTACATCCACTTTTAACTTACCTGGGGCTTCTTGCATCCCATTGGAGACATACTGTGCCCGTGACATTCCATCGAATCCCTCCAGAAATGTTATACATATTTTATACATTGCAGGCGACCCCCGCAAAGCTGGCCGGCCACGCACACCCTTATTGCGCTTTCAGTGCCGGCAACATTCTGCACATACACAGTACCGAAAAGGCGCTACTGCGGAAGCACAGAACACTCCCAGCAGCGGGAGTGCGATGAGGGTATGCGTGGCTCGGGGCCGGACATGCGCAGTAGCCTCCAATTGGCGACAATAGGCCGGCTATGCAGGGGTCGCCGCTGCTTGCTGGAGGGACGCAGAAGGACGGTGCAGGCACAGGGTGACTTCATTGGGCTGCAAGACGCCCCAGGTAAGTTAAACTGCTTTTTTGGCTTCAATAACCCTTTAAAGAGACACTGAAGTGAAAAAAAAATATGATATAATGAATTGGTTGTGTACTATGAATAATTACTAGAAGATTAGCAGCAAAGAAAATATTCTCATATTTTTATTTTCAGGTATATAGTGTGTTTTCTAACATTGCATCATTCTCTAATATGTGCAGATTACACAACACTCTGCATTCAAAATGATTCTTTCAGAGCAGTCTGTGAACTAATGACCTCTCCTCTAGCAGATAAAAAGAAAACTGTTCACTTATAGTTGAGATAATAAAAGTCAGAAGACAGTCCTCTCCGCGACTTTGAAAGTCGTAGAGATTAATGGCTTTTTTGCATAGAGATAACAACTGTAGTTTCTTAACTCTTCCTGTACTGGAAACAATTACACTGATGTATCTGATCTTAATGTTTTATCTCTTAGCTGTGCTACACATACAAATCATAATATCATAATTTTTTTTTCGCTTCAGTGTCTCTTTAAACCTTTAGACAGATATAAAGGCAGGTCTGATTATGTCTAGTACGGTATATAGGTATGTACCTACAACAATCTTCATGATCCAGTAGGACTAATCAGCTGCCATACTTCAAAGAATAGCTTTTGATGTCCCTGCCCATAGCACATATGACTACTCCCTTGTTACCTGGAGCAATATTGAGTTGCTTGATATCCTGTTTTATACATTATTATGCCCTGAAGAACATGTATGCAAGTAAATTGTTTTGAATTTCATGTAGTGAGCCATTGGAGCAGACAGTCTTAGATGAAATGCAATTAACTTAGTTACATCTAATGCTAAAAGATGATCAGTGACTATTTGATATGGGTTGCACCACATGATTGCTGCATTCCCTGCTGGTCATGAGTCCCTTGTTTTATGCACATTAACCTTTTTCTGTCTTCATGATAATTAATTCTGATGGAACAAAACATGGGTGTCTAAAAAGAAATGCAAATGTAAGCACATGTATAAAAATAAAAGTATATTATTATTATTATTATTAATAATTGTTAGCCTTTTAGGAACATTATGTGTGCTTACATTCTGTATAATACTGTTGAATATGCAGTATTTTGTATACCTAGAGTGGTTAAAATGCCTGTTGCCTGTTACTGCTCCTTTTCTTTCAATGTTACTTCTCATATGTACTGTTTAATTTGGAAGCTGTTTACATACTAACAAAATAAGCTTTTTAAAGAGAGTTTGTGCAGCTGCATGTCTCAGACTAGAGGCAGTTTAATAGACAAATGGTTATACGGCCTTGCTGCAAGTTGATCTTAACAAAAAAGTAACTTTGTTAAGAATTTAGTGCTAAATGCAGTTTTAATTAGCTAACCAAATGGCTCAGTCATAAAGTGGAATTTAATTAATCAAGCAGAATTTTACCCACCAGTCCCTGCATGTGTTGCTGTATAACATGACACTCGCTTGTAATCATAGAGCCATGGTGGCTGCCATCTTGACCTATGGTACTTCTTAAAACTTCTTCTCTATAGATTGTAATGCCAGGTCCACAGTGCTTTTTAGAATGATTATCTGGAATACATAATCAGATTGGGCATTGTGATTTTCTTGATACTTATAATTAGCATACATATTTCAGATGTATGTCTCATCAAGTAGTAGACATGCAAAAATATCCACTGGCCAAATGTGAGAGTTAATTGTTTGGATCAGTTGGTTGTGTAGGGTTATCCATCACCCTGTTACAAATCTGCACTATAACAGATAGCCAGGGCAGTGCATTATCTTTATTAAGATTCAGCAGTGAAGTGCATATGGATCGCTTGCATGTTTCAAACTAGTGCCCCTTCTTAAAGGACCACTATCGCAAAACAAATTTAAATTTGTACGTATGCATATGTATACAATGTTTCTGTAACTTACAGTAGATAGTAAAATTCTGACAGGTTTTGGACCAGTCCATCTCCTCAAAGGGGGATTCTCAGGGATTTCTTTGTTTTCAAACACTTACTGAGCAGCAGATGCTCAGTCCAACTGCCAGAATAGTGTGCAAGTGGGTAGGATGGCTGACCTGCATCTTTGTATAGATCCTTTCCAGGGAGTACTTTTGTAAAGAATGAAGGAAATACTGAGACTCCCCCATGAGGAAACTGACTAGTCCAAAACCCGTCAGTTCTGTCAGACTTGTATTACCTACTGTAAGTGACAACAACATAGCAGAAAAATAATTTAAAACTTATTTTGCTATGTGGCCATCCATAGTACTTTACTAATTTATAGCAGTAAAGGGAAACCACTGGTATTGGTAGAGCTCTGACGGTTGTATTCAACAAGCATTGTAGCCAGATGATCAGCATCACAGCCAGGAAACTAGCATTAGGTAAAATCTGGTGACGATAACAGGCTGTAAAGTAGAGATTATTCTTTTCTTACCACTTAAATTTTACTAAAGCAGAAATTAGAGAGATATACGTGATTGATTCAGTCATGCGATTGATTTTCCAGGCGCTGACTGGCTGGTCACAATCGATTATCATGTGTCACGTCTGCTTCCTGTGTAGGTAAAAACACAAAGCAGAAATAACTCATAATCACATAATCAATGAAATACATTTCTGTAATTAATCCTGTAAATTAGGTATACACTTGTTTTACCACTGGGATGTGGTAAACAAGTGATATGTATCTGATTTCAATCATAATCACTTTGCCCCTCTGGATATTGGATCAGATCTCAGTAGACATCTGACCTAATATCCCTTACATCAAAGCATCCACAAGTTTTGTATTTTCCATTTCAATACTAAAATAGCAAGAGGTTTCAGATAACCAAAAATGGCCAATCAGACATCTGTAGTCTCATGTGCAAGTCCCAGGGCCGGGCCGAGGCATAGGCTGGATAGGCTTCAGCCTCAGGGCGCAGTGTAGGAGGGGGCGCAGAATTCATTCAGCTGTCATTCCTAATTGTGTTTGAAGCAGAAAGAAATAAGAAAAGGGGATACATGGCAGTGACTGCAAGCATTATAACTAGAGATTAAGGTGTTGGGGAGGTTGTGGGCCCTGTGGCGCCTCTTAGTCTAATAGCAATCAGTGTGTGATGGCTATGGTGGCAGGGATGGAGGGGCACACTTTGGTGTCTTAGCCTTGGGTGCTGGAGGACCTTGTCCCGGCTCTGGCAAGTCCTCTCAGCAGACGGACAAGATATGTTTAGGAGGGGAAAAGTTTATAATGGTGCTTGACAGTTAATGAATGCTTATGAAGTTTTAATCATTTTTTATAGACATGGCCAAAAATATGATCTGTCCTAAAACTAGGCAATGGTGACCCAATGAACAAATAATGCCAGATTTTATGTTTATTTATTTATTTATTTATGAGAGAAAATTCTACATATTTGTGTGAAGCTAAAGTATGTGAACTACTAAGCTGAATTTGGCACTAGTGGAAACGGGCCCTGAATCTAGCCAATGTACTGTCAGGCAAATTGTTTACAAATGGAATCAAATCCAACATTTTTACCCTTCCTTTGTGGATGACCAACATGGAAAACTAACAATCACACGAAGAGGTAGACCTATAATATGCTAAGAGAACTGGACCTGGGGTCGGGAATACAAATCTACATAGGTCTGGTCATGTATGGAGCTTGAGTATGACAACTTAAATTGGAATTAAGCTTCAGAAATCGAATCTCTGCTGTTTTGAAATTCTAATATTACCATTTTACAAAAATACATATGAAACATAATAATCTAATCTTGGAATAGAAATCTGGTGGAATGGATCTGAAGCGGATCAATATGGGGGAATCGACTTAAATTCCTCCAAGTTGATGTACATACTAGAAAAAATGTAACTGCAGTTGTGCTTCCCAAATAAGGTGCATCAGCTACTAAAAGCAAAGGTTCACATAGTTTTTCCGCATACAACTTTGGATCAATTTTTGTAAATAAATGCCTGTAATGTTTTGGTCTCCTTTGTTTCATTGGATACTTATTTCTAGTTTTAGGACTCATTGGATACTAATTTCTAGTTTCTAGTGTAATTTCTACTCTAAATAATAATTTTTAGGTCATATTTATGCAGAAACAATGAAAATCCAAAGAGGTTCACAAACTTTCAAGCACTACTGTAAGGTAGGAAAGCTTGTTAAATTTGTGTTTGTTCTATTAACACCAGCCCTATCTGTGCAAGGCTTTTTTCCCCACTCCAGTGGCTCAAATTAGTATGCTTGGTCAAGGTGAGTGGCCCAATAAGGGCAATGAGATGGTGCTTGTACAACTGACATCCTTCTAGTATCTGTCGGCTGCTCAATTACTGCCCCTATTTGAGTTTGTTATTGGAAAGGCCATATCTAGGCTTATATACAGATTTAATACAAAATTGTATTGTATGCAGCTTGGAATTGGATACAGTTTGCATCTACATAGCTGATCAATGAATTAGGAAGCAGTAAGGCTATTAAAAACTATGTATACCTGGTGCTAATTAAAAAAAAGGATCACATTTGCTTAACCAAAAAAATAAAATAGTTGCCCTCATTGCAGCCAGTAATGTGTTTATTTGCATGCTGCCTTGTAATTATACTTTTATTGGCCTGTTAAGAGATCCATTATACAAATGCAGCATTCACATTTGCCTGTTAGGATCACATGATGCCTATCAGGTCTGTAACTGAGTTAAGTGTATTCAGCATTTGAATTATATAATATACCGTATTGTAAATGAATACATTTCCTTTACTTGTATTTATTTTTCCACATTTCTTTTAACTACCATTTAGTAAGTTACAGCAAAGTCTCCAATATCCAGAACTTAGGCATCCAGAAGTCTCAACTAAGCAGCATGCCTGAGGTAGACAATGGGGGCTTTTGTCATTTGCAGAGTTTTAGACGCAACAGAAGCAACTTACTCATCCTCCGGGCACTATTTTCTACACTTCCGCAGCTTCCCTGCATCCATGTAAAGGTCCTTGTATGTCATGTGACCTACACAGAGGACACCAGTAAGCCGTTGGGTGCTACAGGAAGTGTAGATGTCGCCCAGAGGATCGGTAGTTGCTCCTGCTGCACCGGGAGGGGGGTGGAGGGTTGGTTGGTTGGGATAGAGCTATTTTTATTAGGCATACATATCCGGCATTAGACAATCCCCGCCTGGGCTGGATACTGGGGACTTTGCTGTACTTAAATCACCATTCACAGTAGTTTGAGTAGTAAAATGGATTATGCCCCATGATTAAAAAAAAAAGTCTTATTCTTATCATTCAGTGATTATTTACAAGCCATCCAGGCTGTGCTACTCTCATGGCTGTGTTACAAAACAAGGCAGCTGTGTTATAATTATTCTAGAATCATGAATTTGTAGAAGAAAATGATAAAAAAAAAATACCAACAATCAAGAAATGTATATTGCAGCAAATATATAAAACACATATATTTTTTTAGTTTGTTTTCTTTTAGTACTGTATATACATATATAAATATTTTCATTTTAAACAAAACATGCATAAAAACAAGTCTTGGTGACAGTTTAGGCTATTTAATACGGTGCTACTCAACCTGCTACCAATGATCATAATGTGAGATAAAGATACATGATAGGTCTAAGTTAGGGTCCTATTTGTCATTTACCTCAGCACTAGTTTGGCAGTAGGACATTGAGCAAGGTAAGGAAGAGTATTACATGGCATACCATCTGTGTATTCCAACAGCTATGACATAAACTAATCAAAACAGTTACACAACAGCTCTTCTTAATAATACTTGATACCTTAACAAGTATAACTTGAACTTCAGTTTTTTCTTCTAAAAATTCAGGGATGTTTCAGCTTTCATTCTTTCTCAAGCCAACTGATGCGGTTTCTGTAAGGCTCTCATAGGCTGTATCCTTTTCATCTTGTGTTTTTTTTTCGAAAGACAAGTCCCAGTTTTCAGTACTCTTTTTTGTGTAGTGACACCTTGTAACTGAAACTAATTGTGCAAATCTGCTGGCTATTTGTTTTCCTCACACAAATTGTAAAATATGTAAAGCTTAGAATGATTAAAATGAAAGTTGAATGCACTGAGCTAAACTAAAGGGACAAACTGTAAGGCAGGGATTTGGCAAGTGACAGTCTTACTGGGCTCATGCACCAAGATGCATCACTGGTTAATGCCATTGCTGTCTCCTGGATTGGTGGTATTAGCTATGTGTGTCACATTGTAGCACTTCATAACATATTTATGTAAATAAGAGGATGTGCTGAGCTTTCAGGTTCTCTTCATAATCTAGATGAGAGGTAGATAATTGCCAGTATCCTTATGGTCGTTCACTACAGTATTCAAGGCTGTCTAAGCAATAGTCTCTGATGCTTTTGTAAGGGCTGCATGAATCCTTGGTCACTGCATGTGATGTCAGAATGCTTTCAGTGCTCAACATAGCAAAGACGCTTAAACCCTGAGTCGGCCAGCATGAATTTGTCGCTCTGTAGGACGTCTTCAAATATTGCTTCCAGGAGGAGAACATCAGCATTTAGATGGTACTGAGCACATTAGCAATGTTACAGTGAACCCTCACACAAATATTCATCATTATGGTTACATTATGCTACTTCTGGGCACAATCTGTAGAAGTGCTGACCGAAGAGAAAGGCTTCTGTTCTGGTGACCAGCACTGAATGGAGAATTTGGGAAAATTCATATGGCTAGGAAATCAAAAGGTGCTAGTCCCAAAGTGATCAGCAGCTTGCACATTATTTTTTGGTCAGCTGCTGCTCCTTCTTCCCAGGTGAGCCGAATCTATCCATTCGTTATATCTTTATTCCAACACTACTAGAGAACAGAGGATGGGTACACGTTAGACATGTCTTAAGAAAATCTACAACAAATTGGGCCTAATTAACTGAAGACAGAAAGCGTAACTTCTTTGGTTTCTACTTTACATATTCACATATCCAGTCATGTTGAATAAAATTTTAAATATCAAAATATTCACATCTGGTAAGGTATGTTAAGTGACATAATACAAATTAAAAATGTATTTCTTTGATGTATCAGTTGAACGTGCCAATTGGCATGTGCTCACCACGGGAAGCATTTTATATATTTGCCCAGGAACCACTAAGCATAGAAGTAATCAGATGGAAGCAGGTGCAAAGAGGAACGTCATGTTGACTAGGAATCCTAAGGAATCACCAGAGATGTTTAACTTCTAAGTGAGATTGACTTCATATTGACAGCATCCCTTGTTTCTCCCAGTGGCGTAGCAACAGGGGATGCAGAGGTTGTAACCGCACCGGTGCCCTTGGACCAGAGGGGCCCACTAGGGGTCCTCCCTCTGCCACAGTATTAGCTCTTCAATGGTGCTATGCTGGTAATGATCACTTTTGTGTTTGCTATGAGTAGTGGTAATCATTAACAATCTGTTCCGCTACTCTGCCTACACCTCTCATACTGTGGATGTCCTTGCCAGGTGTTGTTGCACCATATGAATTATGTGTCAAAAGCTTGGGGGGCCTCATGTAAAAGTTGCACTGGTGCCCAAAGCCCCTTAGCCACACCACTGTTTTCAGCAAATTGATGTTAATCTCATACTACTAAGCTGCCCTATGTGGCTGGAGCTCTTATAGTAGTTAAGTTTCGTCCCTCATTATTGGCTGGTTAATATGGTGTACAGTGTTGTTATAGGCGGTCTAACCCTCATCTAGACAACATACTAAGAATTAAGACTGGAAATGAAACTTGCTAGAATGTACTTCAGTGCACGGCAACTTTTAGTGTTGATTTCCCTTTCCATTGTACAATATTTCAGAATGAATACAATAGGTACACGCATCACCGAGCTTCCTCAACCATTTTTCAAAGTCCAAATCCCCTTTAACACCTTGTCATACTGTGCAATATATCTTCAGTTGG
Organism: Hyperolius riggenbachi; assembly: GCF_040937935.1. Lineage (NCBI taxonomy): Eukaryota > Metazoa > Chordata > Amphibia > Anura > Hyperoliidae > Hyperolius > Hyperolius riggenbachi. The sequence goes on along the minus strand of NC_090646.1, from coordinate 231,803,958 downwards.
ATTATGTCTACGTCCCATTTCAACAAAATGGGAAACTTATTTTTTTTTCTGCACGTCACAAACTGTATATATGTACATTAACTTTTTTATGATCATTGTGCCTGTGCACGTTATTTTACTTTACTTTTTTTTTCCTTTTTATGTAATATTATTGTGTTTTGTTTAATACAAATATGTTTTGTTGTCATGTAAAATTACGGTATTTCCAAATGAGGCAAGACTTACAACCCACCAGATTTAGCTTTGGAGAGGAGGTGTTTTGCCTTGTGAAGAGATGGACATAATGCTTATGTTGCTATCATTAATGTGACTTTTTATTACTGTTATACTGTTATTTTATTTAAAAGAAAAGCAACACCACACACCATCATTTGCCAAACTGCTTGCAAAAGAAAAATGGCAAAAAAAGCAAGGTTGGCTTAAGAGATCAGCAGATTGTGTAAACAAGTCTGTAAATTGGTGTACAGATATGGACGCGGTAGAAGGCATTCATGAAATTGCTAGAATAGGATTCGTGAGGCTGATTATAGCCATACTTGAAAATGCTTTGAGTGTTGTCAACTTTACTTGAATGAACCCTTTCATCTTGATAGGTGCACAGTAGTGTGGTCACTTCTAAAAGCTAATAGTTGTGTATAGGACATCATGCAGTTTGACACTAAAGTAATGAAATTATGTGTGCATTTTCTCAGCGTACGTTTAGATGCTTTTCTTTCTCCCCCTTTCTGTTCCTTTTTTTCATAAAATGTTGGTATGTGTATAAAATCTAAAGATGGCTATAAATACTGTAAGTATTGTAATGTTATGTAATGAACGCAGGCTATTTGAAAACTGTTTATTATATCATTCCTGATAATGCTGAGATGTGGGTGTTTTTAATAAAATTTATATTTATTTAATGCATCTGTTTTAAAGTGACTGGTGTTTGTTGTTCTATTAATTTTGTCAAATGTATCTAGCCTAATTATATATATATATATATATATATATATATATATATATATATATATATATATATATACATATACACACACACACAGTGGGTTGCAAAAGTATTCGGCCCCCTAGAAGTTTTCCACATTTTGTCACAGTACTGCCACAAACATGCATCAATTTTATTGGAATTCCATGTGAAAGACCAATACAAAGTGGTGTACACGTGAGAAGTGGATCGAAAATCATACATCATTCCAAACATTTTTTACAAATAAATAACTGCAAAGTGGGGTGTGCGTAATTATTTGGCCCCCTGAGTCAATACTTTGTAGAACCACCTTTTGCTGCAATTATAGCTGCCAGTCTTTTAGGGTATGTCTCTACCAGCTTTGCACATCTAGAGACTGAAATCCTTGCCCATTCTTGTTTGCAAAACCGCTCCAGCTCAGTCAGATTAAATGGACAGCGTTTGTGAACAGCAGTTTTCAGATCTTGCCACAGATTCTCGATTGGATTTAGATATGGACTTTGACTGGGCCATTCTAACACATAGATATGTTTTGTTTTAAACCATTCCATTGTTGCCCTGGCTTTATGTTTAGGGTCATTGTCCTGATGGAAGGTGAACCTCCGCCCAAGTCTCAAGTCTTTTGCAGTCTCCAAGAGGTTTTCTTCCAAGTTTGCCCTGTATTTGGCTCCATCTATCTTCCCATCAACTCTGACCAGCTTCCCTGTCCCTGCTGAAGAGATGCACCCCCTTAGCATGATGCTGCCACCACTATATTTGACAGTGGGGATGGTGTGTTCAGAGTGATGTGCAGTGCTAGTTTTCTGCCACACATAGCGTTTTGCATTTTGGCCAAAAAGTTCCATTTTGGTCTCATCTGACCAGAGCACCTTCTTCCACATGGTTGCTGTGTCCCCCACATGGCTTGTGGCAAACTGCAAACGGGACTTCTTATGCTTTCTGTTAACAATAGCTTTCTTCTTGCCACTCTTCCATAAAGGCCAACTTTGTACAGTGCATGACTAATAGTTGTCCTATGGACAGAGTCTCCCACCTGAGCTGTAGATCCCTGCAGCTCGTCCAGAGTCACCATGGGCCTCTTGACTGCATTTCTGATCAGAGCTCTCCTTGTTCGGCCTGTGAGTTTAGGTGGATGGCCTTGTCTTGGTAGGTTTACAGTTGTGCCATACTCCTTCCATTTCTGAATGATCGCTTGAACAGTGCTCTTTGGGATGTTCAAGGCTTTGGAAATCTTTTTGTAGCCTAAGCCTGCTTTAATTTTCTCAATAACTTGATCCCTGACCTGTCTTGGACCTGTCTTGTGTGTTCTTTGGACTTCACGGTGTTGTTGCCCCCAATATTCTCTTAGACAACCTCTGAGGCCCTCACAGAGCAGCTGTATTTGTACTGACATTAGATTACACACAGGTGCACTCTATTTAGTCATTAGCACTCATCAGGCAATGTCTATAGGCAACTGACTGCACTCAGATCAAAGGGGGCCGAATAATTATGCGCACACCACTTTGCAGTTATTTATTTGTAAAAAATGTTTGGAATCATGTATGATTTTCGTTCCACTTCTCGTGTGTACACCACTTTGTGTTGGTCTTTCATGTGGAATTCCAATAAAATTGATTCATGTTTGTGGCAGTAATATGACAAAATGTGGAAACCTTCAAGGGGGCCGAATACTTTTTTTGTGTGCCAAATTTCATTCAAATCCGTTCAGCCATTTTTGCGTGACCGAGTAACAAACATCCAAACTTTCCCATTTATTATATTAGTAGGAGATATATATATATATATATATATTGTGTGTGTGTGTGTGTGTGTGTGTGTGTGTGTGTGTGTGTATAAAATGTTGGTTTACTGAGTTTTGTTTATATTTTTTATGAGGCTGTTTATACCAGGATGTTGCATATAATGGAATACCGGTTCATTATAATTAATATTTTAGACTATTGAACATATATTTGGTTACAATAACACAATGACTTAAAGCTTCTTTAAATGAGTGATGTAGAAAAATATTAAAAATCAGCCTTTTCCATCGCCAGTACCGGGTCCTATAACTTTGGCCAGTCGCGGCCAGTTTTACACATGTGCTGTGTGCTCCCTCCGCCTCTACAGCGGAGAATAGTACTGCGCCTGCGGAGAGAGACGTAGGGAGCCCACTACGCTTGTGTCGACTGGTCATGACTGTCTGAAGTTACGGGACCCCGTACCGGAAATAGAGAAGGCTGAGGACGACGGAGTGGGAGCTATCCGTGGGGATGGGACTGGAGGGAGCTCACATGTTCATCAACCACCATTCTGCTGTGTGCAGATTGTCCACTGTGTTTGACAGCGCCATATAGAAAAGGCTCTCAATTACTGCAGCCCATTGTCTCCCAAGTTTATTTGTACACAATCAGCCCCTTCTCTGTAGGTGTGTTTAGTAGCTGTCAGTAGAGCAGTCAATTGGAGGTCTCCAACAGAGATCACATGCAGGAAGAGACCAAACACCATTACAGGTCATTTCACTCCTAACAATTCAGGAGCGTGAGATAAGTATAGTTGTTTAGTGTATGGTGATAAAATGTTGGTGTACAAAGAAAGCCTCATGTTTCCATAAAAATAAAAAATGATGGCATGATTGTATATGTAAGTCGAGCCATTTAAAAGCTTTGGTCAGAGAAGGTCACATCACTAAATTAAAGTAAAATAATAAACCTACTGAAAGAGGAAAGTGGTGGATAAAAGTACATGTGAGCTAAGAAGCTTTTTCCCAATAAAAGTTATGGGTAAGTTCCCCTCACAAACATAATTCAGCAGACATTGTTTTTTGTTACATTGTGAATCTATGATAACAGTGGACAGTGACTGTTTCACCTAAATGTGACTTTCTGGCGTAAACTTACTTTGTCAGGAGAACACAAAGGCAAAGATAGCCCACAAGCCTTCTACAAATATTAGACAGTTCTCCCACTCCTGAATCAACAGCAACAAACACACACATTGTACCCTTGTTCACCTCCTACCTCACCCACCAGCAGCCAGTCCATTGTCTCTCCTCCCATCTTCATAGAGACCTACATCACTGCTTTAACCAAGTGATGTGTCAGTACAGCCTTTTGCCTAGAACTATCACCCTAAGCACTGGGACCCAACCCCAAAGGGTCTTATTGAGCATATGTTTTCACGTCTAGTGTTAGGGTCGAGTGTAAGACCAGCTTTGCATGGAATTTAATCTTCAGAATTTTTTAGGATTTTTCAAGATTGCAAATCTCATAGCAAACACACAGTCAATTCTGGCCAGTGAAATAAAATGACATTGTGCAGTAATAAATGTAATGTAGACCACCAGAGAGATGAACACAGGTGTAAGAAAGTTTTGTTCAGGTTTGCTTACATCAGTTCTCACCCATATGAAATTACTTTTCCATTCCTAAATTACTTTCTAAACTTTGATCAAGGGAAAAAAAAATCAAATTAACAAAGGACATTTTTAGAATTTAACATAGGATTTGGATTGCAGACTTTATATCTGGTACTGTCTAAGTCTTTATTTTTTCTGGGTTGTCTCTAAGAAAATGTTCTACTTGAAAGATAAAATGTCCAGCTTCTGTTTGTAAATTTCATCTATCCAGATTCCAAATACTGGTTGTGTTCCTAATGACTGAGCAGTACTGGCTGCACTCCTTTATATTAGATTTTAGAAGACACTACTCCCAAAAGCTATCATGGAAGAACCACACCTTTGGGACCCTCATCATCCATTCCATATTGATATAAGCAGTTATACCCATTTAACAAAACAAGTTTTATACCAAGTGTGCATGACCATAGTAGACAAGGAATTCCCTAAAATCCAAGGCATCTAGAAAACTCAAGTCTTATAAAAGTTTTGTAGAAAAGAGAGAAATCGAGAGCCCAATATGGTGTAGTATGTCAGAGATACGAAGGGAAATGAATAAGGGAGATGGTTATACTCCAACCACTGTATAGGCAGGTGAGGAGATTAGACCTGTCCTCACTCAGGATTAAGAAGTCGCTCTCTGTAGATCAGAAAAAATGGGGTAGGGTCACCTCTCCACCTGGGGTGGACTCAACTATACTGGTAGGTGATCAGAGGCGCCAGCAGAATAAAATTAATATAAAATTGTTAAAAATTGCCGGGAGGGAAAGTGGTGGACTTCCCCTCAATAATTAGACACCAAGGTCTGTCATCAAATCAAACGAATACATTTATTCAATAGTACCCCTAAATCTGCAGAGTGTTTCGTGGGAACAGACCCACTTCAGGCAATAAAACGGGGACAACAAACACAGCAATCAATGTGCAGTGAATTTAGCGCCTCTGTGTGCAGTGAATTTAGCGCCACAGAGGCGCTAAACTCACTGCACAGTGATTGCTGTGTTTGTTATACCCGTTTTATTGCCTGAAGTGGATCTGTTCCCACGAAACGCGTTGCAGATTTTGGGATACTTTTGAATAAATGTATTCGTTTGATTTGATGACAGACCTTGGTGTCTAATTATTGAGGGGAAGTCCACCACTTTCCCTCCCGGCAATTTTTAACAATTTTATATTAATTTTATTCTGCTGGCACCTCTGATCACCTACCAATATAAAAGTTTTTGCTTTTGAGGGTGCTGCTGCAGTGTACAGCCCCAGAAACAACCCTAAGGGCTCTTTCACATCTAGGATGCGTGCAGGAGCCATTCTCCTGCATGCATTATATGCCCTGAGGCGTGTCGTTGGAATGTATCGGTGTGACGCAATTAGCAGCGGTAGTAATTAATTCACCCGGCGGGAAAACGCCGGCTCCTGAGTGCGTCGAACTGCAATGCACCAAAACGCAGCGTCGGATGTGAAAGGCCCATTATTCTGTAACGTGAAGGTTTTGTGTCTTACCAATGCTGCCCTCCAAGCCACATAAGATGGCCCCATCCCACGCATCCTCAACCCATCTTCCTGTCTGTGGGAACATTTGACGCCACACAGCGGCATATGACAGCTGCAAACAAGAGTTTAAACAATCGCGGCTGTTTGCGCGGGAGTCATCTGGGACCTTAAAGGTCCAATCTGTCGTAACAGTCATTATCGGCACGCGTCGCTAAGTGTTGTTCACCTAATCATGTACTCATATACAGCTCGCGAGAACGCCAAAATGATCGCTCGTTGCTCAAAAATGTTGCGGTCGTTGGAAGAATTGCGAGATGGGTCTGAGCCTTTAGTCTCCTATGATAATCATCTGCTTTCAATTACCTCTCATGAATTTTCTGACAACGTTTTTTTTCTACCTTTTACCTGCGCTGTCCATGGGATAGTAGACAACACTTAAATGTTTACTTAAACTAAAATAACTTACACATAACAACTAGGAAATTGGTGCATAAAAAGGCCGTGGCCATCTTTATTGGTTTAAAAACTCAAAGCTCAAAAGAGGTCCCAAACAACTTTATTAAAATTAAATAAATAATCCATAAATAACTAACACTCCAGGATAGGTCCACCATTACAGTTCAGACCCCACTTAGCACATATTAAATACCACAAGGACCCCTTCGTGAAGACCAATAAAGCTTGACCAGCTTGTCCCATCCACGCTGGACGCAAAGGCAGATTAGCCCTGAGGAGCACCTTCCTTTATACCCTGAACTTACCCCTGATTGGCCGCTGCAACAAAGTTTAAGCCTAGCAACACCTGGCAGACTTTAGCTATGCCCCTACCCGACCAATCAAAAACAGGCCTACATATTTCTCCCTCACTACCTAAGGAAAGAATAGCGGCCAATCAGGAGTAAGCTACCTCAGCCATAGAGGCCATAGTAATTACCTCAGAATGTCATTAACCTCCTTGCTGGTCTAAATCCCCCGGCAAGGAGGCAGCGCAGCACTTTTTTTTGATATTTTTTTTTAAAATCATGTAGCAAGCCCAGGGCTCGTTACATGATAGCCGCTGAGCAGCGGCAGTTCTGCAGCCACTCCGATCGCTTCCGGCGATCGGAGTAAGCAGGAAATCCCGTTCAGAACGGGATTTCCTGCTGGGCTTCCCCGGTCACCATGGTGACGGGGCGGAATGAAGTCATCGACGTCGGGACGTCATAGGGAATCACGATCCACCCCTCAGCGCTGCCTGGCCCTGATTGGCCAGGCTGCGCAGGGGTCTGGGGGGGGGAGGCAGCTCGGCGCGGCAGATTGGCGGTGAGCGGCGGCGATCGGAAGTTACAAGCAGCTAGCAAAGTGCTAGCTGCTTGTAACAAAAAAAAATTATGCAAATCGGCCCAGTGGGGCCTGAGAAATCCTGCTGCGCAGGTTACCCCGAGCTGAGCTCGGGTTAACCGGCAAGGAGGTTAACAGGAATTGTTTCACCTCCCAAAGCCTGCCAATGTAAATTACCTTAAAGAGACTCCGTAACAAAAATTGCATCCTGTTTTTTATCATCCTACAAGTTCCAAAAGCTATTCTAATGTGTTCTGGCTTACTGCAGCACGTTCTACTATAACCATCTCTGTAATAAATCAACTTATCTCTCTCTTGTCAGACTTGTCAGCCTGTGTCTGGAAGGCTGCCAAGTTCTTCAGTGTTGTGGTTCTGTGATGCATCTCCACCCTCCAGGCCCATCTCTGCACACTGCCTGTGTATTATTTAGATAAGGGCAGCTTCTCTCTTCTCTCTTATCTTTTACAAGCTGGATAAATCCTCCTCTGAGCTGGCTGGGCTTTCACATACTGAGGAATTACATATGGGGAGAGCTGTCTGCACTCTGCAGGAAGAAACAGCCTGACACTTCAGTGGAAGATAGCTGCAGGGGGAAAGAAACACACAAATGATCTCTTGAGATTCAAAAGGAAGGCTGTATACAGCCTGCTTGTGTATGGATGTATTTTCTATGTGTGGACATACTGTACATCAACCTACTTCCTGTTTTGGTGGCCATTTTGTTTGTTTATAAACAAACTTTTAAAAACTGTTTTTAACCACTTTTAATGCGGCGAGGAGCGGCGAAATTGTGACAGAGGGTAATAGGAGATGTCCCCTAACACACTGGTATGTTTACTTTTGTGCAATTTTAACAATACAGATTCTCTTTAAACAAACATAATGGTTGTCACA